>NC_138997.1:86910034-88144220 GCF_964374135.1 Grampus griseus | reverse complement strand
AATATGTAGCAACACTGAAATCTCCCCAGGGAGAAATTACAAAGGGCTCCCACCCTGGAGGAAGAGAATGTTCCTTAATTAGGCCCAGCTTGCATTACTTTGAAGTAAATCCTAGTCTGCTGTTCTTTTGGTATGTGTCGCTCCCTCTAGGAGATTTTCCTTTTCTGTGTCTCCTAAGTTCTCATCTGAAGAGAACATTGAAGAAAATATTCTCCCTGAGGGCTACACAGCTTTCTTATCTTCCTTTCTGTCTGTGGAAAGTGGATACCCGAAGTTAAGTCTCAAGGAGTCACAGTGTATTTTAAATCCAGATTAATGACTCCTTTGGCAGTACAACTCTTTCAAAAGCATAGTTTGCTTTTCTTCTGTTTCCCAATTCATATGTTAGCAGCTTACCCACAAATTATTCATTTTTCAAGACTTATTTGCAGGTAACTGGAACTTACCAATCCTTATTGGGAAATCCATGCCTTTATTCTTTTTTGCTTGAGCCATTTTGTCTAACAAAGTTTTCATCAGGCACTACCTTAATCAATTTGGAGACTTTAACAAAGGGTTTTATGGCCATGATTCTAATTTAGTACTTTCAGAAGAGACTGAGCTTAAACTAGCCTTTGTTTGCAAAGGCTATCTCAGTTTTATTTTTTATCTGTTGGAAATGAGAAGTAGCGACAGCTTCTACACCTGGAAGCTTTGGGAATTTCTGAGCTTTCTATATTCCCATTCGGTTTTGCTTACAAGGTAGCCAATTATGTATTTTCTAATTTAATATCTTTCTTATAGTGGCTGGTCAAAGCAGCCAATATCAACCAAGGCAGTTTAGCAATATTCTCTCTCTTATTCATCCCTGCACAACATTGTAATCATCTGTTGAGACTCCAATAACAGTTCCCTGGGTACCAAAGGGAAAGTTAATGTGAAGGGTGATTGTATTTGTTTAATCAGCACCCCGATTCTTGGCACTAATTTCTATATTCACTTTCATTATGTATGATACAATAACAAAAATCCCAATTTTCAGCAACTTCCAACAACAAATATATATTTCTCTCTTGTGTTACAAGTATCTCATAAATCAGCTGTGTTTCTGCTCTCTGTTGTTTCATACCAGGGTCTATGCTAAAGGAGAAGCCCTTATCTGGATCATGCAGATCTCATAGCAGAGAGAAAAGATCATACAATAGCTCTTAAAGCTTCTACTTTGGAGAGGCATATATCACTGTTCATTTCATTAGGCAGATCAGTCATACATCCCAATGGGGTAGCAAAAACCTTTTTAAAGCAAAGAATGTTTGGCAACCATAACAATCTGCCACAGGGAGACAGCAATGCAGACATCTGGCACAAGGGAATTTCAGGCACAATGAACAGCCAGTGCAAAAAGTGGGAATATGTCTGTGAATAGAGAAAAGCGTGCAAGCTGGGAAGTTGTCAAGTGCAGAGACGGGAGAAGGAACAAAATTTTGTAGGGCTTTGTAGGCTATTGTAATGACTTTGGCTTTTAGAGTAAAGGAAGAGTTTTGAGCAAAGAAGTAATGTCACCTAACTTTTATTTTAAAGGAATCACTGTAGCTGCTGTGACTAGATGACATGGACAATGGGGTGTTATTAGGGAGACATGTTAGAAGGATATTGCTATAAAAGTGAGAAAGTGATTCCTTAGACCAGGGTAATAGAGATGGAGGTACAGAGATGTGGTCAGAAGGGTATTTAAGGTGAGCCACAAGTTCTCCAAGTGGGTTTAATATGGGATGTGAGAGAAATAAAAGTCAAAGTTGGATTCAAGATCTAACTTCTAACTTGCAACTAAAAGGAAGTTGTCATTAACTGATATGGGGAAGGTTGTGGGTACAGCAGGTTTAGGGAGAAGATTAGGGGTTCCACTTAGCATACAAGTTTGAGATGGCAATAAGATATCCACGTGTAGAAGTCAAGTTTAGGGGAAAGAAGGAGGAATTTAAAAAATAAGAGGGCTTGCCTGGTGGCGCAGTGGTTAAGAGTCCACCTGCCGATGCAGAGGACACGGGTTCGTGCCCCAGTCCGGGAAGATCCCACATGCCATGGAGCAGCTGGGCCTGTGAGCCATGGCCGCTGAGCCTGCGCATCCAGAGGCTGTGCTCCGCAACGGGAGAGGCCACAACAGTGAGAGGCCCGCGTACTGCAAAAATAAAAATAAAAAATAAGAGATTATGAGTCTATAATTTTATTTAAAACCCTTGGATTGAATGAAAAATCCAAATGTGTGAATATAATTAGAAAAGATGACAAGGTCACTCCAATTTTAAGAGATCCAGGAGAAGAAAATGAACAAGGAAGCAAGATTTAGTTTACAGGAGCAAAACTAATAGTGTGTGATATGCTGAAAGCTAAGAAATTAATGTGTTCAAGGAGACAGGTGTGATCAAATGTATCAAATGATGCTGCTAGATTACTTAAAAAGACTGAGATTTGCCCACTGGCTTAGCAATTTAGAAGTTACTGTGACTTTGAAAAGAACAGTTATGTGAAGTGATGGGGCAAAAACCGAACAGGAGTAATGTTAAGGATGAACAAAAGACAAGAATGGGGACACTGAGTATAGATAATATAATATATCCAAGAGAGAATGGAATGGGCCTGGGGTAAGTTATATAATGGATTTCAACTTCACATAAGATGGTTTATTCTTTTATAAAAATTGACAGTAACAATATCCTAACATTTGCTAATTTCTAGGAAAATGAAGCATAGGTGTTTTCTACTATGCTTTGTACTTTTCATTTAAAAGAAAAGGAAGGTAGAACAAAAATGAGTCCTTTACAAGAGAATTAAGAAATTCAAACTTTAGGAATTTGATGACTGCTTAGGAAATCATGTAAAGAGAGGAAAAATATTCTAATTCAGCCAAGACTGATTTATTATGGCTATCTCTTTTATTGTCAAAAAATCTGTGGGAGCTAATTAGATATGGTTGGAATAGATATGGTGGGAATCCCACTAGATATGGTGGGAATCTGAGTCCTGGGGCAAGTTGAGGGATGGGTTGTGATTTGTAAAGGTGAGAGGTAGAAAGAAACCAAGCAAGACAGATGACGTGCATATCCTTTATGAAGTCTGGGATCGAAGACCTGTGGCAAAATAAGTCAAATTATCTGTGAGTGTCAGGGAGATGAGAAATAAGGTTAGAAATTAGAGTCAAACAGATGAACAGAGTCAAAAGCTGAAGGTATCAATAATTCTAGATTGTGTGTGAGAGGGAAAGCGGAGTAGTATGTAGACAAAATATAGATGTGAATTTGGACAGATGAACTGGAGAGCTAACATGCCCCTGAAGAAGTCAACTCTACCCCGGCTACTTCATAAAGAAAACCAAATTGCCTCTGGAAAACATTATGACCCTACATTTTTCTCTGAGTTTGGTCAGGCTGCTTCTGGGCATTTTCAAACAGATTTATATCTATATCTATATGAAGAATAAGCTACAGATATGATCTTGCAATAAGCTCCTTCAGGGCAGTTACTTTGTTCTCTTATATGCACCCATCCCCCTTAATCTATGCTCAGAAAGTAGAAAGGGTTCAGTATACACTATTCAGTGAACATTGATGTTCTTATAGTCAATAGATAAACTTTGTAAACAAATAACTTCAGATATATATGTATATATAACACGTTGATGAACTAAATCATATTTAAAGGCAATAGAAGACATTGCTTTTCCAAGGACTCAGTTGGATTCCTTTTTAAGGAAAATATATTTATGAAATAAAATTTACCCATTAAGCTAAATTGTATGTGGGTATCATTTAGATTACAGATTTAAGGTAGTGCTTCAAAATTCAAAGTATTAAATATTTGCCTGAAAAGAAGTGAAAAATATATAACAAAAGTGCCTTTGGGGTTCTTCAAAAATTAAATGTAATCAGTCAGAAATGGAATGTAACAAAAATTACCACTATATTGATACTTATTTTAATCATACAATAAAACTGCTTAATACAATTGATTTTTCATTCCATTGCATTAGCTTAGAATTAAATCCAGTATATTAAATCAAGAGTTAATTGGAAAATGTTGTTAAATGTAACAGGTTTTGCTGAGATCGAAGCAGCTTTCTTTTAATAAACCCAAAGGTGACATTATAGTTGAATATGTTCCCCTTGAATATTTTGGAGTATTACTATGCAAAGATCAGCCTTTTAAGAGTTTTAAACTGCCACCAAGTATGATCTTATTTTATCTGATATTTCTGAAGAACTCTTAAAAGTAAATAAGATGAGCAAACCTTTAATTTGACATTTCTTGAATTTAAATATTCATAAGGCGATTGATATTTAAACATCATCTACTGAAGAGCTCAATTTCAATGAACCAATCAATGTATCAAATTCAGATGTATTACTTTGGGATGATGAGGGAACAGTAAAAGAGGAAAACTTGTTTGTTTTTATTAGAAAATGGATTTTAAATATATATCTAGTTTAATCTGTGAGACCTGAGTTTTAAAGATGAATCAAATTTTCTGTAACTAAAAATACTATTGTCCTCTGTATTACAATATTTGCTACATATTATTTTATTATAATTGAAATATCTTTTGCTGTAAAAATTAAGTAGATATTTTAAAAGTGAATTTTATTATGGGAAACAAAAAAAACTTATTGATCTTGCACATGAACTTTATATAATTTGCCCTTCATAAAAATATATGTCTGGAAACTGAGAAGAATGTACATTTGTTTTAAGACCACAAAAAATTCAAGTAAGGACAGGAGTTAGGATATGAAATATAACTCAAAAAGTTAGATTTTTATAACCAGCTGCAAAATGATTCAGTATTCAAGATCCTGTTGAACTTTCAAAAATGATGGAGAAACTGTTGAACTCAAAAGTCAGAGATCTTGCATAATATTTTGTAGGGATTAAAAAATCTCAATGTCTGCCCTTTAAAAACAAAGTGTTTCACACATATTTTTGTTGAATTAGAGAAAATATTTCAAAATTCAATGTTTTATTTCTAATAGGATAGATGGAGAATTTTTAAATCAATAAGGATAGGACGAATTTCCAAATTAAAACGTGCTGAGATAACTGGTTCTGAAGGGTAAAAGTATCATCCTCTGTATAAAATGTGAAATGCTAAAAAGTAAAACTATTTCATCACTGAAAGAATAGATGTTACTTTTGTTTACTTGGAAGGAAAGGAAGGTGTACCTAATCATGAAAGCAAAGGAAGAAGCTATAATGTGAGAGATGGATTTTTAGAATCTAGGAAATGTGAAATATTTTAGGTCAAACATTCTCAGAAACAAAGAAAAAAAAGACAATCATCAGTGAAAAACCACTTGCAACTTTTAGGAGAGAGACCTCGTATTATTACCATAAAGTAAATTCTCACAAATCAATAACAAAAAGCAAATAACGTGAGAGGAAAATATCCCCAAACAAAATAGATGAAGATGTCATTAGTGGTAGAAGGGGCTGAGCAGTATGGGTGAAAATACACAACCTAGGGCTTCCCTGGTGACGCAGTGGTTGAGAGTCCGCCTGCCGATGCAGGGAACACGGGTTCGTGCCCCGGTCTGGGAAGATCCCACTTGCCGCGGAGCGGCTAGGCCCGTGAGCCATGGCCGCTGGGCCTGCGCGTCCGGAGCCTGTGCTCCGCAATGGGAGAGGCCACAACAGTGAGAGGCCCGCGTACCGCAAAAAAAAAAAAAAAAAAAAAAAAAAAAATACACAACCTAACCAATAGTAAGTAAAGGACGAAATAAAATCACAGTTGCGGGCCTGCCTGACCACTTGTAGTTCAGCGCTGCTCTATCGGAATTGATTTTTGTTCAAACTCTTAAAATTTGTAATATGCGTCAGTTTATCTTAAACAGTTCCGGTATCAGAGGAAACCTAGTAAACCCCAGACAGCCCCCCCAGAAACAATGACCGAGCAGGTGTAGGTACCTTTGGGCCTGAAGCCTATGGGGTGGCGGGTAAGTCCCTATGGGATCCCGGATTCTTTGCGCCTTTTCGTTCTGAGCTTTCAGAAGTTTGTGAAGCTTTTCTTCTTCCGGTCTCAGTCAGGAAACCAGCCGTAGTCGGACTGGGTCCAGGGTCGGACCCGGTCCGACTGAGAAACCGGACTGGTTCCAGTGTGAGGCCCAGGTGAACAAAGTTTTGTTTTAAGGCTGAACAAGTAGGCATCAAAAGCCAAACTCTGCACTATGAGTAAAACAAGCAAAAAAATGAGTGTATCGCAAAGGTTTTGACCTGCAAGCAGGCAAACTTAGGGCTATGAAGGCAACGTGTTCCCAGTTGCTCACAGACTTGTGGCTTTTTATGGGGTAACTTCGAGAGTTGGTTTTTTCAGCGGATGGAAGGCCTGGTGGTCTTCTTTCCTATTTGGGTAAGGATAGCCTAGTCACGGGACCAAAACCTCCAGAGAGGGCATAAACAGACCTGGCATTTGGGGACTGGCTGGCATCCTCTGCTGATTTCTAAGAACTGCAAATTCCTGCAACTTCTTTTTTTTTTTTTTTTTTTTTTTTTTTTTGCGGTACGCGGGCCTCTCACTGTTGTGGCCTTTCCCGTTGCGGAGCACAGGTTCCGGACGCGCAGGCTCAGCGGCCATGGCTCACGGGCCCAGCCGCTCCGCGGCATGTGGGATTTTCCCAGACCGGGGCACAAACGCGTGTCCCCTGCATCGGCAGACGGACTCTCAACCACTGCGCCACCAGGGGAAGCCCTCCTGCGACTTCTGCTAGGTAAAGTTTTGTTACCTAACTTTCTTAAATGCTCCTGTGTTGGTAAGCTCCATTTTATCCCCAGCATAAGGGACTCCATTTTAGTTTTGGTTCTACAGAGGTTAAACTTAGCAAAGATAAAATTCAATTACAGTGGCCACATTGGAGAACTTTTAACCATCTGAGATAAGCTTATCCATTTAAAAGATGCCCTAAAGAAAAAGAGGTCTCAGCCAGGCATACACTTTAGAGGGTAAAAGGAAAATTATTTTTCCTCCTCTACAGGTTCTGGTGACCAGAATGAGACCCGCTGGGACAATCCACTGACTGTGGAGCCTACGGATGGCATCCTGGCAAAACCGGCAGAAGGCGGCAAAGGGTAAGAATTCCTACCAAAGTCAGCACTCCCAGATCTCTATCTGTGGTGTCTGATCAAGAGAGGAAGGTAAAATTTCACATTGTCTCTTTCTGAATTCAAATTGGCAGAAAGAAAACATCGGTTATCAATCCTTTCTTGCCTTCTTGTTTGTCTAAGAACTTGGCTTGGCAGCTGTCAGTTTGGGGTCCCTCAAACTATGGCTGGACAAAAATGTGGGTTGCCCTCCATTTATAGCTGGGGTCCTACTGACTGCTTCCAGCTCTCAGGGGAAGTGTCTTAAGTCTGTCTTTCTTTTGGTTATCTTTGAGAGTGGCTCTGAATCCTGGGAGAATAGTAGCTTTTGCACCCTGTTGGGGACCCCTCTTGTGTGCATGGGGATGTTCAATACTGCCAAGAATACCTATTGTTTCCCCTGGCTGAAACTTGACAAGGTATTTAAAAGGTGTTTTGTTGTTGTTGTTTTTTTTTTAAGTATCTCTATGATCAGAAGTTGGCCACATTGGAAGCTTATATTCAGAACCTGATTGGAACCATTTTTTTAGGCCTTTTCCCATAAGCTAAAATGAAACCGTGCACCCAAAAGGAAAGGAAAATATTCTGAAACCACTGTAGAAGGATTTACTAAAACATTCCAAAGACATGCAGCTCTAAATCTAAAGCATAGGGATCTTTTGATTTCCATCTTAGTTGAAGATCTTTTCCCTGAAGAAGGAGTTTGTACCATAATAAATACCTCCTGTACCTAGATCATCAACACCTCTGGTATTTTAGCAACTACAAAAAACTAACAAATAAGCCATTTGGCTAAAAGAGGTTGATGCCCCTTCAGATACATTTCTTGACTTATCTGATATTAACTGGTTTGGTTCATTAAAATAATAATAATAAGTAAAATTCAAATCATGAGGTAATTACTCATGTTCAAATTGGTACCCTTTTAGACATAAGCCTATATCCAATGTCAGTGAGGTGAGTTCATAACACTTATCAGAGCCTTAAGAAGGAATGTTTATATTTTGATGCAGAAATGAAAGCTACTATGGAAACTTTCTCTGGGAAAGTTAGAAACTTAGTGCAAGATAAAAATAAAATAAAATAAAATATACACATAAAATGTATACACAAGAATGGCTACTGGAGAATTATATAGGCAAAACTGGCAACAAATTCAATGTATAAATAATGCAACTAACTAAATAAATCTTCACATATTCATGAACTAGAGTACTCTGCTAGCATTGGAAAGCATGTTTTATAAAAATACTTAATGACTCAGGAAATGTCATGTTACTGGTGCCTTTTAAACTTAGAAAGGATTAATAATAATAGGATTATTGTAAGACTAAAATGATAAATATGTAAAATATGTCTTATATATGTAAATAGATGTTTATACGTACATTCATGGTGTGGGGATATTACTAACAAGTTTTCCTTGATTATCATATTATTTTCCTGATCTTTTATCTGACTGAGATAATTTGGGGAGATTACTTTGCTTGGAACATTCTTTCAAAGTGAGATTTTTCAAACTTGCTTCATTTTTAAAACTCAGGAAAGACTTTCCTACTTCCTTCTCTATGGCAGCTTAAGCCTCAAGCCTTCCTACTCACAGGGAATCAAACCAGCAGCATCACAACAATTTGAGAGCTTGCTAGAAAATAGAGTCTTAGGCTTCACCCCAGATGTACTACATCAGGTTCTATCAATATGTTGTAACATGATGGGGGGGATAATTTGTATGCATATTGAAATTTGAGAAGCACTTCTCTAAAACATTAAGAGGAATTGAAAATATATATTACTCTCCTAACAATTCTTTCCAGTAACAGAATCTTTTCAGAAAAAATTCAAAGTTTAAGAGAGAATGGACTTGAGGACACGGGGGTGAGGGGGAAGCTGGGGCAAAGTGAGAGTAGCAGTGACATATATACACTACCAAATGTAAAATAGCTAGCGGGAAGCAGCAGCATAGCACAGGGAGATCAGCTCAGTGCTTTGCAATGACCTAGATGGGTGGGATAGGGAGGATGGGAGAGAGGCTCATGAGGGAGGGGATATGGGGATATATGTATGCATATGGCTGATTCACTTTGTTGTACAACAGAAGCTAACTGGCATTGTGAAGCAATTATAGTCCAATAAAGATGTATTAAAAAAAGATTAATTTATGCAGTTGGAGTACTAATTAGTACAATTGTTTTGAAACCATTCAACTCAGACTGGGACTTGAACCCAATATCTTTTAATTGAGATCACACACCTGGTCTCAGGACTTAATGAAGCTCAGGTTCTTGATGTCTCATCTCAGAAAGAATTCAGTGAGAAACAAAGTGGTAGGTAAGAAGTGGATTTATTTAGAGAGAAACATACTCTACAGAGTATGGGCCATCTCAGAAGGGAAGAGGCCCTGAAATATGGGGCAGTTAGTTTTTACGGAGTGGGTAATTTCATAAGATAATGAGTGGGAGGATTATTCCAACTATTTGGAGGAAGGGGTTGAGATTTCCAGGAATTGGGCTGCCTCCCACTTTTTAATCTTTGATGGTCAGCCTCGGAACTGTCATGGTGCTGATGGGTGTGTCACTTAGCTTATGCTAATGTATTACAGTGAGCATATGATGAGGCTCAAGGTCCACTGGAAGTCAAATATTCTGCAATCTTGGACCTAGTTAGTTCTAATCAGTTTTTGTTGCGTCCTATGGCTATGTCATTCTTTTTAAGTTTGTGCCCTGTCCCCTTCCCTCCTGTTTCAGTTTTGACAATTTGGAAATAGTATCAGAAATCTTAGAACGGTTATGCTTTCGTACCTAATAATACACTTCTGGAAATGTATCCTAGTGGAAGAATCCACTGAATGGTAAAAGTTTTATGTACAAAGATGTTCATTGTAGCCTTATCTAAAATAGCAAAAAATTAGAAACAAACTAAATGTTCAACAATAGAAAAATAAATAAATTCTGGTAATCTACTAGGTAGTTTTATTGAACAACCAAAATTATGTTTTAAAAAATTTATATTTTAAATTCTTCTTTATCCATTTTGATAATGTTACTCTTAGTTATCTTTATATCTAACATCATTGCTTCAATTACTTTTTTTACATATCTCTGGTAGTTCTTTCCTCATCCTTTATTTTCAACATTCCTGTGTCATTTTGTTTTAGATGTGTTTTTTGTAAACAGTTAAATTTTTATTTTTATTTATCAAATCTGAAATATCTTTCAATAGGTAAACTTAACCTATGGGTCTGAAAACATTTTCTAAAAAATAAAAACACTCTTAGTTCTCAGCCCATAAAAAACAGTCCATGGACTTGCCAACACCTAGGTTAACCTTTAATCCTTTCAAATTAAACAACTTTAACATTTATGCAGAAGTTTCCACATGCTAGACACTATCCTAAGAACCCTGCATATAATAATTTAATAACCTACAGTAAGAACTATTATTATCCCCATTATACAGATGAAGAAGCTGAGGGACAGAGACTTGCCCAAGGCCACACAAATAGTAATGGAACTAGAATTTGATCCCAGGCCATCTGGCTCCAGAATGTACAGCCTTGATCACTACAGTATATTTCAACTTATTGATTAAAGACTGAAGCATGTGTTTCGCCATCTCCCTACCATCTTATTTCACATTTTCTTTTATAAGTGATTAGTTTTGTATTGCTATTGTAACAAACTGGCACAAACGTAGTGGCTTAAGACAACACAAATTTATTATCTCAGTTCTTTAGTTCAGAGATCTAGTGGGTTCATCTGTGCCATCTTCTTCAGGTCTTATGAGGCTGACATCAAGATACTGACAGGGTTGCATGCCTTTTTGGAGGCTCTAGGGATACATCCACTTCTAGATTCACTCAGGTTGTTGACAATTCAGTTCCATGTAGGTATAGGACTAAGGCTTTTCTTTACCTTGTGGGCCAGTAGCTGCACTCAGCTTCTGGAAGCTGCCCACATTCCCTGGTCATGCCCACCCCTCCTCCATCTTCAAAACAAACAATGAAGAATTGAGTCTTTTTCATGCTTCAGATATCTCTTCTGCTTCCCTTTCTGAAACCTCCACCTCTCTCTCTCTTCTGGCCTCCTCTTTAGCTTTTAAGGGCTCAGGTGATTACATTGGATGCACCTTGATAATCTAATCTTCGTATTTTAATGTCAGTTGATTTAGTGACCTTAGTTTCATCTGAAAACTCCCTTCACAGCAGTACCTGGATTAGTGTTTGATTAGATAACCAGAGAACAGAAAACTTGAGGGCATATCTTTCATAGATTTCTGTTTACTAGGATTTCTTTTTCATTTATTTTTAATTTCCCTCTCTGAATTTTCAATCTGTCAATACAGTCTTCTAAAATATTTATTCTGCCTTTTGTATAAGTTAATTTTCCTAGCAAGAGAGCTACAGAAAGCTCATTTCATCTCATTTGTGCTGCTTATCTTAATAAGTCCTTTCCCATCAGACCTTTAACTGCATTTTGTAAACATATATTTTCATTTTCCATAGGTTTTTAAGATTTGGGGAAAAACATTTTTAGTTTTATTTTTCTTACCTAGTCAGACCATTATATTAACTTTCCTTTTAATTGAATGCACTATATAATAACATTTTAAATAGGCAACACCATTTACCTATGTTCATACTACTCTCACATAACCATTTTTGCATACTACTTTTCAATTATCCATGTTTATATTTTACATAACTGCAATCATGGGTATATAATACTTTCTTTTTTTCAATTTCAAAACTGTAAAGATAACTGATTATTTCATTCTTTTGTGAACGTTTCATTGCCTAGGGAAGGTACATGAGAAAATAATATACAACCTTCAAAGCATGGTAAAAAGAGTTCCTCAGACCTGGATCCTGTCAACTTATCCTCCCCAAACATCACTTCTACTCATTTGACCCTCATATATTCATTTCAACATAACACAAAATTTGCAATTCTCACCTTTGTACACATGTCGTCTGACTTCATTTTCTTCTGCTAATTCCTATTTGCCTTTCAAGACTAAGCTGATGTGTCACATCCCTTCAGGAAATTTTCCTAGTCCAGGTTAAGTGACTCTTTTATATGTGCCCATAAAATTCTTTGCATACTTTTGTCACGGCATTTTTACATATTCATTTATAATCATCTGATTATTTCTACAGCTCTCAGAAAGACTTTGCTTGTAAGCAAAGCCTGTGCCCTACTAGTCTTTTAACTTGGGATGTATTAGGTTTGGCTTCAATTAACAAAGAACACTGAAGTATCAGTGGCTTAAGTCAACTCAGATTTTTTTGTGTTTGTTTTAAACATCTTTATTGGAGTATAATTGCTTTACAGTGGAGTGTTAGTTTCTGCTTTATAACACAGTGAGTCAGCTCTACATATACATGTATCCCCATATCCCTTCCCTCTTGCGTCTCCCTCCCTCCCACCCTCCCTATCGCACCCTGTAGGTGGTCACAAAGAACCGAGCTGATCTCCCTGTGCTATGTGGCTGGTTCCCACTAGCGATTTTACATTTGGTAGTATATATAAATCCATGCCATTCTCTCCTTCATCCCAGCTTACACTTCCCCCTCCCTGTGTCCTCAAGTCCATTCTCAACATCTGTGTCTTAATTCCTGTCCTGCCGCTAGGTTCTTCAAAACCATTTTGATTTTTTAGATTCCATATATGTTAGCATACAGTATTTGTTTTTCTCTTCCTGACTTACTTTACTCTGTATGACAGACTCTAAGTCCATCCACCTCGCTACAATTAACTCAATTTCAATTCTTTTTATGGCTGAGTAATATTCCATTGTATATATGTGCCACATCTACCTTATCCATTCATCTGTCGATGGATATTTAGGTTGCTTCCATGTCCTGCTATTGTAAATAGAGCTGCAATAAATACTGTGGTACATGACTCTTTTTGAATTATGGTTTTCTCAGGGTATATGCCCAGTAGTGGGATTGCTCGGTAGTAAGGTAGTTCTATTTTTAGTTTTTTAAAGAACCTCCATACTGTTCTCCATAGTGGCTATATCAATTTACATTCCCACCAACAGTACAAGAAGGTTCCTTTTCTCCACGCCCTCTCCAGCATTTATTGTTTGTAGATTTTCTGATGATGCCCATTCTGACTGGTGTGAGGTGATATCTCATTGTAGTTTTGATTTGCACTTCTCTAATGATTAATGATGTTGAGCATTCTTTCATTTGTGTGTTAGCAATCTGTATATCATCTTTGGAGAAATGTCTATTTACTTCTGCCCATTTTTGCGTTGGGTTGTTTGTTTATTTGATATTGAGCTCCATGAGCTGCTTGTAAATTTTGGAGATTAATCCTTTGTCAGTTGCTTCATTTGCAAATATTTTCTCCCATTCTGAGGGTTGTCTGTTCGTCTTGTTTATAGTTTCCTTGCTGTGCAAAAGGTTTTAAGTTTCATTAGGTCCCATTTGTTTATTTTTGTTATCTCCATTTCTCTAGGAGGTGGGTCAAAAAGGATCTTGCTGTGATTTATTTCATAGAGTGTTCTGCCTATGTTTTCCTCTAAGAGTTTGATAGAGTTTGGCCTTACATTTAGATCTTTCATCCATTTTGAGCTTACTTTTGCGTATGGTGTTAGGGAGTGTTCTAATCTCATACTTTTACATGTACCTGTCCGGTTTGCCCAGCACCACTTATTGAAGAGGCTGTTCTTTCTCCACTGTACATTCCTGCCTCCTTTATCAAAGATAAGGTGACCATGTGTGCGTGGGTTTATCTCTGGGCTTTCTATCCTGTTCCATTGATCTATATTTCTGTTTTTGTGCCAGTACCATACTGTCTTGATTACTGTAGCTTTGTAGTATAGTCTGAAGCCAGGGAGACTGATTCCTCCAGCTCTGTTTTTCATTCTCAAGATTGCTTTGGCTATTCAGGGTCTTTTGTGTTTCCATACAAATTGTGAAATTTTCTGTTCTAGTTCTGTGAAAAATGCCAGTGGTAGATTGATAGGGATTGCATTGAATCTGTAGATTGCTTTGGGTAGTAGAGTCATTTTCACAATGTTGATTCTTCCAATCCAAAAACATGGTATATCTCTCCATCTATTTGTATCATCTTTAATTTCTTTCATCAGTGTCTTATAATTTTCTGCATACAGGTCTTTTGTCTCCTTAGGTAGGTTTATTCCTAGATATTTTATTCTTTTTGTTGCAACGGCAAATGTGAGTGTGTTCTTAATTTCACTTTCAGATTTTTCATCATTAGTGTATAGGAATGCCAGAGATTTCTGTGCATTAATTTTGTATCCTGCTACTTTACCAAATTCATTGATTAGCTCTAGTAGTTTTCTGGTAGCATCTTTAGGATTCTCTATGTATAGTATCATGTTATCTGCAAACAGTGACAGCTTTACTTCTTCTTTTCCGATTTGGATTCCTTTTATTTCCTTTTCTTCTCTGGTTCCTGTGGCTAAAACTTCCAGAACTATGTTGAATAGTAGTGGTGAGAGTGGGCAACCTTGTCTTGTTCCTGATCTTAGTGGAAATGCTTTCAGTTTTTCACCATTGAGGACGATGTTGGCTGTGGGTTTGTCATAAACGGCTTTTATTATGTTGAGGAAAGTTCCCTCTATGCCTACTTTCTGCAAGGTTTTTATCATAAATGGGTGTTGAATTTTGTCAAAAGCTTTCTCTACATCTATTGAGATGCTCATATGGTTTTTCTCCTTCAATTTGTTAATATGGTGTATCACGTTGATTGATTTGTGTATATTGAAGAATCCTTGCATTCCTGGAATAAACCCCACTTGATCATGGTGTATGGTCCTTTTAATGTGCTATTGGATTCTGTTTGCTAGTATTTTGTTGAGGATTTTTGCATCTATGTTCATCAGTGATATTGGCCTCTAGTTTTCTTTCTTTGTGACATCTTTGTCTGGTTTTGGTGTCAGAGTGATGGTGGCCGCGTAGAATGAGTTTGGGAGTGTTCCTCCCTCTGCTACATTTTGGAAGAGTTTGAGAAGGATAGGTGTTAGCTCTTCTCTAAATGTTTGTTAGAATTTGCCTGTGAAGCCATCTGGTACTGGGCATCTGTTGTTGGAAGATTTTTAATCACAGTTTCAATTTCAGTGCTTGTGATTGGTCTGTTCATATTTTCTATTTCTTCCTGATTCAGTGTTGGCAGGTTTGCATTTCTAAGAATTTGTCCATTTCTTCCAGGTTGTGCATTTTATTGTCATAGAGTTGCTTGTAGTAATCTCTCATGATCTTTTGTATTTCTGCAGTGTCAGTTGTTACTTCTCCTTTTTCATTTCTAATTCTATTGATTTGAGGCTTCTCTCTTTTTTTCTTGATGAGTCTGGCTAATGGTTTGTCAATTTTGTTTATCTTCTCAAAGAACCAGCTTTTAGTTTTATTGATCTTTGCTATGGTTTCCTTTATTTCTTTTTCATTTATTTCTGATCTGATCTTTATGATTTCTTTCCTTCTGCTACCTTTGGGGATTTTTTTGTTCTTCTTTCTCTAATTGCTTTAGGTGCAAGGTTAGGTTATTTATTCGAGATGTTTCCTGTTTCTTAAGATAGGATTGTATTGCTATAAACTTCCCTCTTAAAACTGCTTTTGCTGCATCCCATAGGTTTTGGGTCATCCTGTCTCCATTGTCATTTGTTTCTAGGTATTTTTTGATGTCTTCTTTGATTTCTTCAGTGATCACTTCAATATTAAGTAATGTATTGTTTAGCCTCCATGTGTTTGTATTTTTTACAGATCTTTTCCTGTAATTGATATCTAGTCTCATAACGTTGTGGTCAGAAAAGATACTTGATACAATTTCAATTTTCTTAAATTTACCAAGGCTTGGTTTGTGACCCAATATATGATCTATCCTGGAGAATGTTCCATAAGCACTTGAGAAAAATGTGTTTTCTGTTGTTTTTGGATGGAATGTCCTATAAATATCAATTAAGTCCATCTTGTTTAATGTTTCATTTAAAGCTTGTGTTTCCTTATTTATTTTCATTTTGGATGATCTGTCCGTTGGTGAAAGTGGGGTGTTAAAGTCCGATACTATGAATGTGTTACTGTCAATTTCCCCTTTTATGGCTGTTAGTATTTGCCTTATGTATTGAGGTGCTCCTATGTTGGTTGCATAAATATTTACAATTGTTATATCTTCTTCTTGGATTGATCCCTTGATCATTATGTAGTGTCCTTCTTTGTCTCTTCTAATAGTCTTTATTTTAAAGTCTATTTTGTCTGATATGAGAATTGCTACTCCAGCTTTCTTTTGATTTCCGTTTGCATGGAATATCGTTTTCCCTCCCCTCACTTTCAGTCTGTATGTGTCCCTAGGTCTGAAGTGGGTCTCTTGTAGACAGCATATATATGGGTCTTGTTTTTGTATCCATTCAGCCAGTCTTTGTCTTTTGGTGGAGCATTTAATCCATTTACATTTAAGGTAATTATCGATATGTTCCTATGTATGTTCCTATTCCCATTTTCTTAATTGTTTTGGGTTTGTTATTGTAGGTCTTTTCCTTCTCTTGTGTTTCTTGCCTAGAGAAGTTCCTTTAGCATTTGTTGTAAAGCTGGTTTGGTGGTGCTGAAGTCTCTCAGCTTTTCCTTGTCTGTAAAGGTTTTAATTTCTCCATCAAATCTTAATGAGATCCCTGCTGGGTAGAGTAATCTTGGTTGTAGGTTTTTCTCCTTCATCACTTTAAATATGTCCTGCCACTCCCTTCTGGCTTGCAGAGTTTCTGCTGAAAGATCAGCTGTTAACCTTATGGGGATTCCCTTGTGTGTTACTTGTTGTTTTTCCATTGCTGCTTTTAATATGTTTTCTTTGTATTTAATTTTTGATAGTTTGATTAATATGTGTCTTGGCGTGTTTCTCCTTGGATTTATCCTGTATGGGACTCTCTGTGCTTCTGGACTTAAGTATTTCCTTTCCCATATTAGGGAAGTTTTCAACTATAATCTCTTCAAATATTTTCTCAGTCCCTTCTTCTCTTCTTCTTCTGGGACGGCTATAGTTCAAATGTTGGTGCATTTAATCTTGTCCCAGAGGTCTCTGAGACTGTCGTCAGTTCTTTTCATTGTTTTTTCTTTATTCTGCTCTGCAGTAGTTATTTCCACTATTTTATCTTCCAGGTCACTTATCCGTTCTTCTGCCTCTGTTATTCTGCTATTGATCCCTTCTGGAGTATTTTTAATTTCATTTATTGTGTTGTTCATCGTTGCTTGTTTCATTTTTATTTCTTCTAGGTCCTTGTTAAATGTTTCTTGTGTTTTCTCTATTCTATTTCCAAAATTTTGGATCATCTTTATTATCATTACTCTGAATTCTTTTTCAGGTAGACTGCCTATTTCCTCTTCATTTGTTAGGTCTGGTGGGTTTTTATCTTGCTCCTTCATCTGCTGTGTGTTTTTCTGTCTTCTCATTTTGCTTATCTTACTGTGTTTGGGGTCTCCTTTTTGCAGGCTGCAGGTTCATAGTTCCTATTGCTTTTGGTGTCTGTCCCCAGTAGCTAAAGTTGGTTCAGTGGGTTGTGTGAGCTTCCTGGTGGAAGGGACTAGTGCCTGTGTTCTGGTGGATGAGGCTGGATCTTGTCTTTCTGATGGGCCAGTCCACGTCTGGTGGTGTGTTTTGGGGTGTCTGTGGCCTTATTATGATTTTAGGCAGCCTTTCTGCTAATTGGTGGGGTTGTTTTCCTGACTTGCTATTTGTTTGGCATAGGGTGTCCAGAACTGTAGCTTGCTGGTCTTTTTGTGAAGCTGGGTGTTGGTGTTGAGATGAAGATCTCTGGGAGAATTTCACCATTTGATATTACGTGGAGCTGTCTTGTGGACCAGTGTCCTGAAGTTGGCTCTCCCATGTCAGAGGCACAGCACTGACTCCTGGCTGGAGCACCAAGAGTCTTTCATCCATATGGCTCTGAAGGGAGAAAAAGTAGAAAGAAAGAAGGAAAGAAAGAGAGAGAGAGGGGGTGGGGAGGGAGGGAGGGAGGGAGAGAGAGAAAGAAAGAAAGAAAGAAAGAAAAAGAAGAGAGGGAGGGAGGGAAGGAAGGGAGAAGATAAAATAAAATAAAGTAAGATCAAATAAAATAAAGTTATTAAAATAAAAAATAGAAAATAAGTATTAAAAAAAATTTACGTTAAAAAAAAAAAAAACAGACAGATAGAGCCCTAGGACAAATGGTGAAAGCAAAGCTATACAGACAAAATCTCACACAGAAGCATACACATACACACTCACAAAAAGAGAAAAAGGGGAAAAAATTATATATCTTGCTCTCAAAGTCCACCTCCTCAATTTGGGTTGGTTGGTTGTCTATTCAGGTATTCCACAGATGCAGGGTACATCAGGTTGATTGTGGACATTTAATCCTCTGCTCCCGAGGCTCCTGGGAGAGATTTCTCTTTTTCTTCTTTGTTCGCACAGCTCCCGGGGTTCAGCTTCGGATTTGGCCCCGCCTCTGTGTGTAGGTCGCCTGAGGGCATCTGTTCTTCCCTCAGACAGGACGGGGTTAAAGGAGCCGCTGATTCGGGGGTTCTGGCTCACTCCGGCGGGGGAGAGGGAGGTGTATGGATGCGGGGCAAACCTGTGGTGTCAGAGGCCAACGTGACGTTGCACCAGCCTGAGGCGCGCCGTGCGTTCTCCCGGGTAAGTTGTCCCTGGATCCCGGAACCCTGGCAGTGGCGGGCTCCACAGGCTCCTGGCATGGGAGGTGGGGGTAGTGACCTGTGCTTGCACACAGCCTTCTTGGTGGCGGCAGCAGCAGCCTTAGCATCTCATGCCCGTCTCTGGGGTCCGCCCTGATAGCCTCGGCTTGCGCCCGTCTCTGGAGCTCCTTTAAGCAGCTCTCTTAATCCCCTCTCCTCGTGCACCAGGAAACAAAGAGGGAAGAAAAAGTCTCTTTCCTCTTCGGCAGGTCCAGACTTTCCCCTGACTCCCTCCCAGCTAGCCATGGTGCGCTAACCCCCTGCAGGCTGTGTTCACGCCGCCAACCCCAGTCCTCTCCCTGCGCTCCGACCGAAGCCGGAGCCTCAGCTCCCAGCCCCCGCCTGCCCCGGCGGGTGAGCAGACAAGCCTCTCAGGCTGGTGAGTGCTGGTCAGCACCAATCCTCTGTGTGGGAATCTCTCCGCTTTGCCCTCCGCACCCCTGTTGCTGCGCTCTCTGCCGTGGCGCCGAAGCTTTCCCCCTCTGCCACCCGCAGTCTCCACCAGAGAAGGGCCTTCCTAGTGTGTGGAAACCTTTCCTCCTTCACAGCTCCCTTCCACTGGTGCAGGTCCTGTCCCTATTCTTTTGTCTCTGTTTTTTCTTTTTTCTTTTGCCCTACCCAGGTACGTGGGGAGCTTCTTGCCTTTTGGGAGGTCTGAGGTCTTCTGCCAGCGTTCAGTGGGTGTTCTGTAGGAGTTTTTCCACGTGTAGATGTATTTCTGATGTATCTGTGGGGAGGAAGGTGATCTCCACGTCTTACTCTTCCGCCATCTTCCCCCTCTCCCTGCACAGTATGTATTTTTGATGTTGCCAGTTTTCCTGAAGAATAGAAAATGTTGCCTTTTACTCAATAGCTTTGATTTTGTGCATTACATGCTACACGTTTTCTTTTTCCTGTAACAAATATTAAGCATGTCGACACCTACAATGTCCCAGCATGGCCAGGTGTCCCTTAGGATGTCATTACTAAGAATCACATAATTTTTAAGTGTTCATACTTTTAAAAATAATATATAACTTAAATATTATAACTAAAACATTAATCCTAGTGGAAATTTGTGAAAATGGTGATGGAAATCTATCTAGTGCTGACTTAAAGGTGTCTATACTTCCTGAAATCCTGTATTCTTTCTTCTCTTTCATTGTTTATTCAAACGTGTGTATGTGAGTGTTGGTGTGTCTATGTTCATGTGTATCTCTGTGTATCTGTAGGCATACTGTTTTATTATGACTTCAGGTATTCAAGGCATCGTTCTTGCAGGATGCATTATTCTGCAGAAAGCACGATGATATCGATGTCTGTTGAGATAAATGAACTGATGTACTTACTCAGTATATTGGTTTAAACGCCCCCAGCACACAAAAAAAGAAAAGCAAAAAACATTCCCTTCATCTCTATTTCTTTCTGTCTTGCATACTTACTCACAAACTAGTAAATGTTCACATAAAGCTAAACCATTACATACTTTTAAATACTTTTTTATGGTGTCTTCTTAATGATCATTTGTTCCCTTTGCTTTCTGAAAAATGGGAGCACTATATGAGCTACATAAAACTCACACGAAGTAGGTATGTTTGAAACTAACTACGGTGACCCTTTTTCTCAAGTAATGTTAAGCATTGTTGAAAAACTCTAGACGAAGTTTTATTTTAATTTCTCTCTTTAAATGAAACACTCCCACAGCCTTTCTAGGACCCCATCTGTAAATATCAGGGTCAGTTGGGTGAAAATATTTACAAACAGCTTTGTTTCATGTGAAGAGGTGTCAGGAGGAGAAAAAGGAAAGACCTTTACCCAAATTCTCAAAATGCATGCCAAGTTCAGTCAGAATCATAATTAACAGGAATGCAAGCTGGCAGTGTGGTTCAAACATAAAGTCAAAATTAACAAGAAGGGAGGGTTGCATGTGGATGGATTACGAATAGACAATTTGTAGTTAAAATGTGATAGATGGTAGATTACATACATACATACATACATACATACATACATACATACATACATACACACATATTTACATGAACATACTCAGGATTAAACCCATAGATAGAGATGTAAATCAGATTGAGAGTTCAGGGCTCTGGGAAGGGAGTGTGCTGTTTTAACTTTTTTCTAGTTCCTGTTGCTAAGGCTGACTGAGGTGTGGAAAGAAGCCTTAGTAAGTGAATATTAATGGTTCACATATGACTAATAATAATTCATTGAACATGTATACATGCATATGCTGTGCTATATATTTTGTCTTTAATCCTTGCAATAGTATTGTGAGGGATGTACAACTTTTATCCCCATTGTACAGATGGTGAAACAGAAGCTTGTAGAAGATAAATATCTTGTTCAAGCTCATAGAGCTACTAAGGCAGTGACAGAGTACGCATTTGAACTCAGGTCTCTCTGACTCTAGCCTCTGATATCTCAACCACTACACTTGTACTGTCAAATATGGTACTCACTAGCCACTTGTGGCTATTTAGATTTAGATTAATTAAAAGTCAGTAAAAATTTAAATTCACTTCCTCAGTCTCACTAGTCGCATTTCAAATGCTCAGTAGCGACATGGATTTAGTGACAACCACATTGGCCAGGACAGATACAGATTTCTGTCATTGCAGAAAGTCCCCTGGGACAGTGTTGCAATAGACTGCACTGTTTTATCAGAAATTATTATTCTCCTACCTGATGCAATAGGGCTTATTTCAAAGCGAAATAATTACCAATCTTCTTCAAAGAGATTACAGTTCAGGTTGACAAATTCTCCTTCCCTATTCTTTGCTTCAGCACTATTGACATTTTGGGCTGAACGATTCTTTGTTATAAGGGGCTATCTTGTGCATTTTAAGACATTTAGTAGCAGTATCCCTGGCCTCTACTCACTGGATACTATATATTGATAGCATCCCCTCCCAGTCATGGCAGTCAAACATCTCTAGACATTGTCATATGTCCTCTGGGGAACAAAATTATTCCTAGTTGAGAACCACTTCATGATGTCACTTATAATAATATGTGACGAAGGAAGCAAGTTCAGTAAAGTCTGAGAAGACCTTTATTTAAAAAAATACTTTTTTATAAAAATCTTTGCACTTCCTGCACCTATAGCAGTGAGTAGCCAGAGCCAGTGAGGCCACCAGAAAGCTTCCTTTCTTGCCAGCCATTGTAATTTTCAGGGCTCTGCTTCTCTCAGCTAGCTTGGTGGGCTGTTTTCTGGAGACCCTGTGGATCTCTCCCGTAATACACTGACCAACTAAATTTAAAAAAAAAAAAAATGAATCAATGAATGAAAAAACAAAGAAATGTACAGATATGTACCACGTGCCAGGACCTGTCACTCTATGACCTTTTCGCAATATTGTATTCTCATGGCATCAATCTTAGTTTGGTTTTCCCCCAGAAGCAGACCCTGAAACAAAGTATTTGTGCACAAGTAGTTTATTTGGAAGGTAGTCCCAGGAAGAACCAGCAGTGGAGTGGGTTAGTGAGATAGACAAGGGAACATGAGGAGTAAAGTGTGTGTTATTAATTCAGTTACACCAATGGGTAACTGGAACTTAATCCCACCGAGGAATTCTGAGACTCAGTGAGGATGGTGTGTCTCAGAGTTGTCCATACAACCCACACAAGGGGCAATAGAACTAGGGTATTTATAGACCAACATGAACCAGTCATGGAATAAAGACTCCTGGGAGGTGGCATGTGGCCAAGTTAGGTTCCCCCTTTATTATAAGTGCTTTATATAGATTAACCCATTTAATTGTCACAATTTCTTGCATGTGTGTTATTAAGATAGTAATTTTACAGATGAGGAAGTTAAGGCAACGGATGACTTGTTAAAGATTACACCACTAAAAAGAAGTGAGCAAATCTAGGGAATCTGACCCTGGGAGCCATGCTCTTAATGATTATACTATTTTGTCTTCAGACAGAAGAAGGGATGGATACATATAGCTAATTGTGCTGTTTTTAATAAGAAAATGACAACAGGCAAACTTGCAGTACAAAATATCATGGGCAAAAGAGGTAACACTGACAGAGAACTTTCATGATCAGCATAGAAAAGAAGGACATAGTTTCTGTCTTTGGAGGGAGCGACATATAGATGGTATAATGGCTCTCAAAATCAAGAAAATGGAAATAATAAAACTTAAGACAGAGGCTTAAATTTAGACCAGAGCAATAGGCATTTTTAAGCAAATTGTTTCTTAAATATTTTAAAGTATGTGACAAGAGGCAGTCTTAAAAGCTTTCTCTCCAGGAAGCTCTAGAACCCTTAAGATAACGAGGAAGATAGTGTCCTGTACTCACAGATTTAAGGTACAGAGATTCAGGATGTCAACGTGGACAGAAGACCACCAGCAGAGAATTAAAGAGACAGGAAACCAAGGGGACAGTAGAGAGCCTGACCAAGGGAAGCTATCACATTGGGACTGGAAGACCTCATCTGAAAAAATAAGGATTTCTGGAAATCAACCTCATTTTATTCCCGGGAGCTACTCCTTAATTCCTTCTCTTATGGAAAAGCACAGACTTTTCTACCTGGAGAGCACAGCAACCCCGAGTTATATATTCATATGCCCTGTCCTCTAATGTAGAGCAGGTACACATGAAGCTCCAGAAACAGCTTCAGAATCTATGGTTGTCCAAAGTATGTGTGCACATTAATGCTTAATAATGGCCCTCTACTGAATATTTAAATAAAATTTAAATTTAAATGACTTTCAAAAATATGAACTGTTGGCTAAGAAACAAGGCAGTTCTTTAAGGATTTCTCAGAAACAGTCTGGCTTCAATTGTCCATGTGAGCCACAATATTTTGACAAAATGTCAAAAGGAGTCAAATTATGCATAAGCATCCCCTTCCCCTTCACCCCCAGCCCCACAGGCGTCCACTTATCTGCATTCGTTCTTCCCTCTGGCGTCTTGCCAGGGTTTTTGATCCTAGTTCTGTGACACTCTGGAGTCTCCAAGTACCTTAAGGACTATAAGATTCCCATAATGAGATTAATTTTAGTTCACCTCAATTTAAAAAGCAAATATATGTCAGACTGTACTTTTAGGAAGAGAAAATGACACAGTGAAATTAAAGGTCTTTGCCTCCTGGCAAGCTGACAGGGCTGACCTTGAGCAGAAGTAGATAATATTTTCTCTGGGGTGTCTTCCCACCTCATGCTAGTCAGCATTCACTTCCCAGGAGTCTACTGCTATCTGTTGGCTTGCTCCCATCTGTAATGAAAAGGACAGTGGAACATCAACTGCATGCTAGACCCTACCCTGGGAAATTAATGCATCTCTGATCTACACAGAAACCCTGCAAGTCAGCTGTTGAACTCCCGTTTTACAGATCAGGAAAATCTTTCAGAGAACTTAACTGTTTTGCTTAAATATCTTGCGTAATAAATGAATTGGCTTAGAATCAAAGATTTCTCTGGCTCCAAATCCCTTCTTATGTGCTAATGAGGAGAGAAAAATTCCTTTTGTTGTTGTTTTTCTTCTCTCTTTAACCTTTGCCCAATAAGATGTTCAATTATACATTAGAATCTACCTCTAAAGCATTGCAAGGCAGGCTAGCCCTTCTGGAAACACCAAACAGAGATGATGAGAAATTAAAGGTTTGAAATCAAGAAGTCAAGAACAATACAGGCTGATTTGGTGGGCAGTGGGGTTCCTTTATGACCACCCCTATAAAGATACACAGGACAGATGCAGACCATGGAATTGAGAAATCAGTACCCTAAAGAGCTATTAACTGAATGGTCGTAATAAAAACTCTCATAACAGAGTAGAAGCAGCAAAGTGAAAGAGCTCTAACTAGCAGAGTGAGAGGCAGACATGTTCAGTAAAAGTAACATTAGGCAGATTTACAAAGAAAAATCCGGAAAGAAAGCAAGCATAACAACACCAGCTCTCATTCATTGAGTACTTACAATGCACCAGGCTCTATGAACCATGTTTCACATTCATCATCTCACATAACCATCAAAAATGTTATTAAAACACCCAAAGTTCTTCTGCTAGTATTTGAACCTGGATATATCTGATTCCAGGATATTTCATACCCCCATGATAATTAGAAGTGGAAGAATGTCCAATAAATGAAATCAGATTTATAAGTGATCAGTTCTTTTATGACTAGTAACTTCAAGGATTCAGATAATGAGTAATCAGTTCCCTCATACTATGTAATCATGTTCACAGTATTGGAGTTTATATTAAATTTTATGTCATCAAGAAAAGTTTACACTTTGTTTAGCCATCTTCTCTTTGAAAAGCCAGAGGTTCATTTAAAGTGTCTATGAAAGTTTTTCCATTTTTATTAATGTTTACTCAATATTGACACTTTTAAGAATAAACTCCAGTCTGGAGAATGAATTCAAGGCCAACATTTTTCTTCTCAACTGTAGAGGATTGTCCTAACCATGGCTAAACAACATCTCTTGTAACCTACCTCCTTACTCTTGGTCCATTTTCTCACATTACAAATCCATGTCTTTCCAAAGTACAAGTCAGAAAATTCACATTTTCAGCCTCTTCCGCAGCTGGGTGAGACACATGACCTAGCTTCTGACAATTAGAAGCACCCGTGGAGATGTGAATTTGGAAGTGAACAACACGAGGAAGGTGCCACACTTGCCACACATACTCCATCTCCTGTAAAGGCAGTACCCCTGATGACCAGTCCCCATATCCTAGGTACACAGCAGCAGTGGCAGCAGATTTTTGCCTAAAGAAGTCCCCCACGCCCACTTACCTCACTCCTCACTTCTCCAACACCTTCTCCTTCTGTGGTTTGGCATAAGTCATGGCAGCATAACTTCCTAGCCTGGCTCCAGTCCTCCAGGTAATTCTAAACTGATATACTTGTAAACTTAAACCTAATATACTTGTGTGCTTGAGCTAGCCAGGGTAGAGCCTTTTATTTACAGAAAAACAAAAACAAAAAACCCTGACAGACACCCAAATGCAAACACATCCTCATAAAAGAGAGTAGTGCTTTTGAAGCACTACTATATTGAAGGGTACAGGTTTAGTGAAAATAAAAAATATTTTCTGAATATATATTGAGGGAAAGTTTTATCTCAAGATTTTAAATTCAGAAAGTTAGAGTTCTGATAGACTTAAGTGATCATCCTAGTCTCCCTTGATCAGATTCCAGTAAGGACCTCACAAAGTTGCAACATTAGCAAGCTCATCCCTTCTTTGTCAGTTGTTTCTATATTGATTATAAAAAGATGAAAAGAGCATTTAGGTTAGATACAAATTATATTTATAGAGCGCCTGCATGCTGTTTCATATATCAGTAGGTCATTACAACCCCAGGGAGCTGATGGCACCACCTTTCACCTTGATTGATGGGGAGAATTCTATTCTGTATCAGAGAGACCACATTGCATTGTGCTTAACGAATGGCTCAGGACCTCTATCAATAATTAATTATGTCCCCTTGAGCATTGCTATTACTTAGTCTCTTGCAAGCCTTGGTTTCTTTCCTTGTATATTGGGACTAAAATATCACTTATCTCATAAAGATATTTACGAGTAACAATTCATATAAAGTGCCACATATAGGGTAAGCACTTTACAAATGTTAGATATGCTGTACAAATATATAAATATATTTCTAACAGTCATTTACCTTCTTAAGCAGTGCTGATCTCACATTTCTTTTAGAACTTCTGATTTCTATGACCTGCTGCCACAGCATCCTGTCAAGTTCCGGCTAGATACAGTGTAAAGGCAGTCTCTAGCTTAGAATACACCCTGAATATTATAAGTTGTCTACAGTTGCCTTATTCCCAGGCAGAGGTTGCATTGCTAACTTTGTACAAGAAGCCCTGTATGGGGTGAGGATGAGGGGGGTGCTTAGGGGGAGAAAGCAAAAGCAATTTTAAATATTACTCATAAAAATTAAAGTCAAAACTCTTAGATCCATTATATGGAAGATGCCACAGTGGACATAAATCTTTAATGTGACAACAATACCACAGTACACTGCTGTTTGGCTCTACATTGAGTTAGAACACAGCCAGAATTACTTTTGGTATGGTTTCCCCCTACGTCTGATATGGCTTGAGAATAATGCCAAGTGTGCTCTAATGTTTTCTCCCAGGCTATAGACTTCAACATGGAGCCCTGTTGACTCTGCCTTCTTACTCCAGGACTTGCTTTATACCTTGCTTACTAAAGCTATAGAAAAGAGTAGGTTAGGAAATTTACCAAAGACAGGTAAATGTCCTTCCCTTTACCAGTCTTTAATCTCCCCTAATATTACAGAGGAATTACCCCAAACCTTTAACAGGTTTATGCTGGAGTATTCAAATCAGGTGGATACGTATCTTTTTGTCTAAGATTCATAGAGTAAGATGATGCAGCTTCTCTTAGTAAGATACTATGCTTAACAATTTGTATCATTAAGAAGTGGCTAGTTTAAATCCCACAGGCAATTTACTATCAATGCTAATGAACCAGACTAGATGTCTAAAAATTAGTTTGAATATATTTTAGTATTGGCAAAGTTCATTGTGTATATGTTTGTAATTCTTCTTGCACACAACTCTAATCTGTGTATAAATTACATTTCTACTTGCTTGTGATTCATTCTGAGTTTTTTCTGGCATCACCACTTACACTAATGAAACAATAATTTGGTTTGGAAAGGTCTTCCAAAGGCTGAATTTAGGATTGAAATTACAGTCAACTTTTCTGACCCATGTCATTTTTCTTTGCTATGTGGTTTAGAATCTGAGCTGCCCAATAAATAACCACTAGTCACATGTAGCTACTTACATTTAAATTAATTTAAATTAAATTAAAAATTAAGTGCCTCAGTTGTGCTAGTCACATTCATGTGCTCAACAGCTAATGGTTAACTTAATTGGACAGTATAGAGAACATTCCTGTCTACAGGAGAAATTCTGTTCGGTACCACTGTTCTAGAAGGTATGTTAACAATGGTAAAAGCAAAGTGAAGTAATAACATTAATTCAAAGTACTCATTTGCTAGGCAGTTAAGAAGGGATTAGGTATTATTATTATCCTCATTTCAGAGTTTGAAGAAGCATGACTGGTGGGATATAATTACAAACAAGTTAAATTGTGTTTCCCACTGCCTTTCAAATACACTCAATGGGGCGAGTTTTCTTCTGGCTCCTATGTGAAAATTTAGACAGTCTGTGACTTTTCTGGTCACTCCAAGAAATTTCTACAATGACTTTAAGTCACTAAACATAGTATCAATTTAATAATTAGAATTTCTGGTTCCATGTAATTATCAAAGCTCTGAAACTGATTTAAAATTGAGGCTTCACCCTCCTTGCAGTCTGGGCCCATAGCTGGCAGGAAGATGTCATGTGATAAGGGAAGTTTGGTTGGCTTCTTCCTTGTTCTTCTGCCTCGCATATGTTTTCCTCCTCTGTCGGCTTGAATATAACAACTGGTTCTAAGATAACATTTCTATTATGGTCTGAATGTTCATGTACCCGCAGAATTCATATGTTGAAACCTAATGTTCAGTATGATTGCATTAGGAGGCAGTCATTTTTTCTGGAAAAATGGTGATTTTGGAAGGTGATTAGGACAGGGCCAGTGATTACTTTATACTGTATCTTCTTCATGGTGATGATCAATCTCTGATCCATGGGAAACATTCACACATCCTTTGCCCTGAACAAACTCTGGGGATTTAGATTACTGGACAAAGCAGCAAGCCCTCCTTTTTCCACTACTGGAGTAGCTAGCCAGCCAGTCATTCATCCTTTCAATTAATCAGACTTGGTGATGCCAGCCCATTGTATCCTCCAAAGTCTAGGAGATACATGTTAATGAGCCCTCAGAATGGTCTTCTTAAAACTGCTATCTTGTAACTGAGGAAGCTGGAACTCACAGCATAACTCTCACCAAAGAAAATTTCCCCAGTCTCCAGCTCTGACATTTTCTTATGCCCTCAGTGTGGATGAGTAGATTATGAGCCATTTAACAGGGTTTTAAAGTATTTCCTTTCTTTTTCTTAATGTATAAACTTCAATAGTTTTTTTAGTATAGTCACAGAATTGTGCAACCATCACCATACTAAATTTGAAAACATTTCATCACTACCAAAAGAAATAGTACTGTATACATTAGCAGTCAGTCCCCATTGGTCCCAATTACCACAGCCCTAGGCACCAACTAATCTACTGTCTGCCTCTGTAGATTTGCTTATTCTCGACATCTTATTTAAATTAATACAATATATTGCCATTTGTGACTGGCTTCTTTCATTTAATCTAATGTTTTCAAGGTTTATCTATGTTTTAGGATGTTTCAATACTTAATTCCTTTTCATTGTGAAATAGTATCCATTGTATGAATACACCACATTTTATTTATCCATTCATCAGTTAATGGACATTTAGGTTGTTGCTACATTTTGGCTATAATGAATAATACACTATGAACATTTGCATAGAAGATTTTATGTGGACATATCTTATTACTTGTCCTAGGAAAATACATAGGAGTTGAATTTCTGTGTCATATGGTAACTCCATGTTTAACATCTTTAAGATCTGACAAAGTATTTTCCAAAGGGTCTATATCATTTTACATTCTAACCAGCCATGTATGAAAGTTTTAATTTCTCTGTATTGTTGTCATCATTTATTATCTGTCTTTTTGTATTATAGTCACTCTAGTGGATGTGAAGTAGTATCCCATTTGGTTTCAATTTGCATTTCTTTGCTGGCTAATGATGCTGAGTATCTTTTCATTTGCTTATTGGATATTTGTATATCTTCTTTAAAGAAATGTCTATTCAGATACTTTGACCATTTTTAAACTCAGTTATTTTTTAAAAGTTATTCATAGAGGGGCTTCCCTGGTGGCTCAGTGGTTGAGAGTCCGCCTGCCGATGCAGGGGACATGGGTTCATGCCCCGGTCTGGGAGGATACCACATGCCGCAGAGCAGCTGGGCCCGTGAGCCACGGACGCTGAGCCTGCACGTCCGGAGCCTGTGCTCCGCGACGGGAGAGGCCACGGCAGTGAGAGGCTCGCGTACCTTAAAAAAGAAAAAAAAAAAAGTTATTCATAGAGATTTTTTAAATATATTATGAATATAAAACATTTATCAGAAACATGATTTGCAAATATTTTGTCCTATTATGTATTTTGTCTTTTCATGCTTTTGATGGCATTGTATGTTGCACAGAAGTGTTTGATTTTGACAAACTCCAATGTATCTTTATTTCTTCTGTTACTTGAGCTTTTGGTGTTATATACAAGGTTTTGCCTAACCCAAGGTCACAAAGATGTATTTTCTTGTAGGAGTTTTATACTGTTAGCTCTTATATTTAGGTCTGTGATCCATTTTGAGGTATTTTTGTATATGATTTAAAAAAGGGGCCCAATTTCATTCTTTTATATATGGATATCCAGTTGTTCCACTATCATTCACTGAAAAGATTATTCTTTATCATATTGAATTATCATAGCCCCCTTGTCAAAAATCATTTGAACATAAATATAAGAGTTTATTTCTGGACCTTCAGTTCCATTCCATTGATCTATATGTCTGTGCTTATGTCTTAATTTCTGTAACTCTGCAGTAAGTTTTGAAATCTCCTTAGGAAGTATGAATCCTGCAACTTTGTTCTTCATTTTAAAGATTATATTGACTATTCATTTCCATATGAATTTTAGGAATGGCTTGTCAATTTCAGAAAAGCAAACTGAAGTTGTGATAAGGATACAATGAATCTGTATCATCTGGGGCAGTATTGTCATCTTAATATTAATTATTTTGATACAGGAGCATGGAATGTCTTTCCATTTATTTAGGTCTTCTTTTATTACTTTCAACAATGTTTCGCAGTTTTCAGAGTACACGTGTTACATTTATCTTTTTATTAAACTTTTTCTAAACATTTTATTTTTTGGTGTTATTTTACAAGAAATTACTTTCTTAATTTTATATTCTGATTATTTATTTCTAGTTTACAGAATACAAATGATATTTGTATAATAATATTATATTCTTCAACCTTTCAGAGCTCCTTTATTATTTACACAAGTTTTTGTGGACATTCTTAAGGATTTTCTGTATTTAAGATCATGTCATTGGCAATTAGAAATAGTTTTCCTTTCCTACATGGATGCATTTTATTTATTTTTGTTGCCTGACTGCCCTTGGTAGAACATTCAGCACAGTGTTAAATAGAAGTAGTGAAAGATAGCCTTGTCTTGCACCTGATCTTGGGGGAAACTATATAGACTTTCATCAGTAAGTATGATGTTATCTATGTTTTTTGTTTTTCTTTAATAGATGCCCTTTATCTGGTTGAGAAAGTTTCTTTTTATTCCAAATTTATTGAGTGTTTTAATCATAAAACAAAGTTTGATTTTGTCAAATGCTTTTTATGTTTCTCTGGAAATGATGATGTGTTTATTTTCCTTTATTCTGTTAATATGATGTGTCACATTAATTGCATTCTAGGGATAAATCCCACTTTGTTATAGGGTATAATTCTTTTTATATGTTAATAAATTTCACTTGCTAGTATTTTGTTCAGGATTTTTACATATATATTCATTAGGATATTGCTCAGTAATTTTATTTTTTATGATGTCTTTGTCTGGTTTTGTATCAGGATAATACATGATCTCATAGAATGATTTTGGAAGTATTTCCTCCTCTTCTATTTTGTAGGAAGTTTGTGAAGGAGTCACATTAATTGTTCTTTAAATTTTACAGTTTACTAATGAAAAGTCATCTGGGCCTGGGATTTTTTTATGGAAAGTTTTTTAAATTACTAATTTAATCTCCTTGCTTTTATAGATATATTCACATTTTCTATTTCTTCATGAATTGATTTTTATAGTTTATGTCTTTCTAGGAGTGTATCCATTTCATTCAGGCTATCTCATTTGTTGGTATACAGATTTTATAATATTCCCTAATATTGCTTTTTATTCTTGTAAGGTTGTCAGCTATGTCCCTCTTTAATTCCTGATTTTAGTAATTTGAGGTCATCTTTTTTTCCTTAGTTAGTCTGCATAAAGATTTGTCAATTTTGTTGATCTTTTCAAAGAAATAACTTTTCATTGATTTTCTCTGTTGTTTTTCTTTTCTGTATTTTCTTCATATTCACTCTAGTCTTTATTATTTTCTACCTTCAGGTTTAATTTTCTCTTCCTTTTCCAATGTCTTATGGTGGAAGCTTAGGTTATGATTTGAGATACTTCATTTTAACATAAGTATTTACAGGTATAAATTTCTCTCAGAATACTGCTTTCATTGCATTTCCTAAGTTTTATTAGGTTGTGTTTTCATTTTCATGTAACTCAGAGTACCTTCTGATTTCTCTGGTAATTTCTTCTTTGATTTATTGGTCATTAAGAATTATATAATTTACACATATTTGTGATTTCTTTTATGATTTCTTTTGTGATTTCCTTTATTTTCTCTTATTGAGTTCTAACATACTTTATCTGGTTTCAATCCTTTTAAATTTATTTTGGCCTCACAATAAAAACGTTCTCTAGGGTCTATGCTAGAGAATGTTCCGTGTGCATTTGAAAGGAAATGTTCTGCTGTTTGGGGGGTGTAGTGTTTTATAGACGTTCTATAGATGTCTGTTAGGTATAGTTGGCTTCTGGTGTTGAAGTCTTCTATTTGCTTGTTGATCTTCCATACTTGTTACATCCCTTATTAAAAATGAGGTGTTAACATCTCCAACTATTATTGTTGAATTGTTTGTTTCTTTCTTCAATTCTGTCATTTTGCTTCATGTATTTTGGGACCCTGTTAGGTGCATGTGTGTTTTTAAGTATTATATCTTAATGGGTTGATCCATCTATAAACTCTACAATGTCTTTGAAAATGTGCCACATAGTCTGAAACTTCATTTTGGCTTATGGTGCTTTGGGAACTTTCATTTAACATTTAGTATTCTGTCTTAGAAGTTAGGTTACTTTCCCAGTGTTAGGAACCTAGAAAGGGAAGTCAGTGCATACTATTATGCTAATTATTTAAATATCTCCTGCTTTGTTCCTTGGCCCAAGCCTTTTTTTTTTTCAGACTTTTCTTCCAGAAATGCATCCTTTCAGAATTCTTTTTCTTAATTTAAAATTTTATTTTCTTTATTTTTTTATACAGCAGGTTCTTATTAGTCATCCATTTTATAAATAATAGTGTATACATGTCGATCCCAATCTCCCAATTCATCCCACCACCACCACCTCCCCTGCCACTTTCCCCTGGGTGTCCATATGTTTGTTCTCTACATCTGTGTCTCTATTTCTGCCCTGCAAACCAGTTCATTTGTACCATTTTTCTAGGTTCCACATATATGCATTAATATACAATATTTGTTTTTCTCTTTCTGACTTACTTCACTCTGTATGACAGTCTCTAGATGCATCCACATCTCTAAAAGTGACCCAATGTCGTTCCTTTTTATGGCTGAGTAATATTCCATTGTATATACGTAGCACATCTTCTTTATCCATTTGTCTATCGATGGGCATGTAGGTTGCTTCCATGACCTGGCTATTGTAAATAGTGCTGCAGTGAACATTGGGGTGCATGTGTCTTTAGAACTATGGTTTTCTCTGGGTATATGCCCAGTAGTGGGATTTCTTGGTCATACGGTAATTCTATTTTTAGTTTTTTAAGGAACCTCCATACTGTTCTCCATAGTGGCTGTATCAATTTACAGTGCCACCAACAGTGCAAGAGGGTTCCCTTTTCTCCACACTCTCTCCAGCATTTGTTGTTTGTAGATTTTCTGATGATGCCCATTCTAACTGGTGTGAGGTGATACCTCATTGTAGTTTTGATTTGCATTTCTCTAATAATTAGTGATGTTGAGCAGCTTTTCATGTGCTTCTTGGCCATCTGTATGTCTTCTTTGGAGAAATGTCTATTTAAGTCTTCTGCCCAGTTTTTGATTAGATTTTTTTTTTTTAATATTGAGCTGCATGAGCTGTTTATATATTTTGGAGATAAAGCCTTTGTTCTTTGATTCATTTGCAAACATTTTCTCCCATTCTGAGGGTTGTCTTTTCATCTTGTTTGTAGTTTCCTTTGCTTTGCAAACACTTTTAAGTTTCATTAGGTCCCATTTATTTATTTTTGTTTTTATTTCCATTACTCTAGGAGGTGGATCAAAAAAGATCTTGCTGTGATTTATGTCAAACAGTATTCTTCCTATGTTTTCCTCTAAGAGTTTTATAGTGTCCAGTCTTACATTTAGGTCTCTAATCCATTTTGAGTTTATTTTTGTATATGGTGTTAGGAATTGTTCTAATTTCATTCTTTTACATGTAGCTGTCCAGTTTTCCCAGCACCACTTACTGAAGACACTGTCTTTTCTCCATTGTATATCCTTGCCTCCTTTGTCATAGATTAGTTGACCATAGGTATGTGGGTGTATCTCTGGGCTTTCTATCCTGTTGCATTGATCTATATTTCTGTTTTTGTGCCAGTACCATAATGTCTTGATTACTGTAGCTTTGTAGTATGGTCTGAAGTCAGGGAGTCTGATTCCTCCAGCTCTGTTTTTTTCTCTTTGTGTCTCCATACAAATTTTAAGATATTTGTTCTAGTTCTGTAAAAAATACCACTGGTAATTTGATAGGGATTGCATTGAATCTGTGGATTGCTTTGGATAGTATAGTCATTTTCACAATATTGATTCTTCCAATCTAAGAGCATGGTATATCTCTCCATCTGTTTGTATCATCTTTAATTTCTTTCATCAGTGTCTTATTGTTTTCTGCATACATGTCTTTTGTCTCCCTAGGTAGGTTTATTCCTAGGTATTCTATACTTTTTTTTGCAGTGGTAAATGGGACTGTTTCCTTAATTTCTCTTTCAGATTTTTCATCATTAGTGTATAGGAAGGCAAGAGATTTCTGTGCATTAATTTTATATCCTGCTACTTTATCAAATTCATTGATTAGCTCTAGTAGTTTTCTGGTAGCATCTGTAGGATTCTTTATGTATAGTATCATGTCGTCGGCAAACAGTGACAGTTTTAATTCTTTTCCAATTTGGATTCCTTTTATTTCTTTTTCGTCTCTGATTGCTGTGGCTAAAACTTCCCAAAATATGTTGAATAATAGTGATGAGAGTGGGCAAACTTGTCTTGTTCCTGGAAGTAAGCATTTTTTTCTTGGTTTTTTTTTGGTGATAAAAGTTTACCAACATACTAAATTCTTTCTTTATGGAGAATAACTGAATTAGATAATACATTCAGAATATAGAATATTACACAGCTGTGTAAAATCATGTTATACTGCTCATATTGACTTGGAGAAAGTTTCATTTGTAGGCAAAGTATTTGGTATAATTTAACTGTTTATTAAAGAACAAAAATAAAAGATATACATATATGTGTATATATAGTTACATATATACTTATATCTATACATATATATACACACACACAAGTTGTATGTTTGTATGAAATTAGAGTAAAATGAGGAAAGCTACGTCACCAATATGTTAGTATCTGTTACCTCAGGGAATGACACCTTTTGGTAAGAGAATATCGTTACTTTTCACTTTGTATATTTGTGCTGTTTGACTTGTTACAAGAAGCAGGTATGACATTTCTAATTTTTAAAATTCAATATATATTTTAAAGACATGGAAGAGAAAAAATAGATGAGGGCAAAGGAAAAGAAACAGCAAGAGAAAATGGTAGAAGAAATATCACAGGTAAGTCTGAAATAGAGTAGAAGTAAAATGAGAAAAACTCAGCACTAGATCATGCACTTTAGGTCAGTTAGTACTGTTGGATGAAGAAAGGGAAACACCTAGCAGCCTCACTTCTCCACTGTGGGAACATTTCCTTTAGCAACTGCAGGCACCTGACCATACCTGAAATCTTTCATTTTTACTCTGCTCTTACTTGTCAAATAATACTTCTTGTTCTGTGGCAAGTGCCATTCTGCGTTTTCACTGCCCTTGAAGGAAGACACTGTGGTGTGAGAGACATCAAATTCCAATCAAGCTTCCTTCTGGAAATGAAACATGAGCATTTGGTTTTAAAATCAGTCAGGAGATTTCCATCAGAGTGGCCCTTCACTGAAGATAATTTGGTAGATGTTTATAAAACTCAATCCCATTATATAAGTTCATCCCTAGATGATATTTAATAATCATGAAATATCATTGTCTTTTTTACTTAAAAATGGCAATGGCAGTAAAGGAAAGAAACAAAGAATAGGCCTAGAATGCATTCATGGTCTGTGAAATATCCCTATACCACCAATTCGCTTATTATTTATCAAAGCAACACACACACACACACACACACACACACACACACACACACATAATGTCCATAAGGAACAAGCTAGAAAATATGCATTTACAAATTTGGAGTATAAACCATATTGTGTCATTATAATGTTAAGGTTTCGAACAATCTTTATCTGTAAAGTGATTTTAGATACGATGTGCAAAAAAAGAAGCCCTTTTCTTTACCATAAATATAAAAGCCATGTTTTACAAATATTAACATACAGTGCTACTTAATAAATTTGATAAAAGTAATTTTTATTTTCAGCTTTTCCAAGAAAAGTCCCTAGGAGTTTTTCCCTTAATATATTAAAAGAAGTTGTTGTTCCTACAGATCTTTAAAATATACATATTTTGCTGAACTCAAGAGGTCTGATGCAGGATAGAAAATGCTGAAAAGCAATTCTAGTAAATTGTATTTGTTTATAATTCTTCACATTTTAATTTACATATTTAAACAAGAGTCTTTATTACTTAAATTCATTTTTTTAAATGCTCTAAAAAACAAAAACAGCAATGGTAGTATTTAGTGTACCTCTAATTCTTTTATATGTGATTTAGTTTCTAAATTCAATCATCATTATATATTTTAAGGCCTATCTTGTGTCTCAGTCTTTCAGTCCTGGCATTCCGTGTTTGTCCTTCTTGGAGTGTTGCAGTTATGCCTAAGGGTTATTTCTGTTCTTAGTGGTATCTCTCAGAAGATGCCCAAAAGCAACATTGACTGTTTCCACTCCATTCCTTATTTAGGATACCATAAATCAAGCTACTTCTATATATAATTTCCTCTAAATAATGCTATTTAATACTTTTGACATGTCTCCATTTGTACTTAAATATAGTCACAAATAAACATACATATATATTTATGTATATCTAAGTATAACAAATTTAATAAAAATCTTTATTAAAATATTAACATTTATATAATTAGATGACAAATCACCTATAAACTTCCATGCAAAGAGGTTTCTAAATAAAGACAGCTAGCAAATAATACAATTAAATAGAAAAATACTATCTTCTTAAAGAGTAATCATCATGAATTGAAATACAGTAAGTCCCCTACATACGAACTTTCAAGTTGTGAACTTTCAAAGATGCGAACATGCATTCACATGTCCAATCATGTGAGTTAGTTCACGTGTCTGGTGTACATTGTCACGTGCGTCCATCCTCTATGAGTTGTTGCGCTTTTGTGTACTTTACTGTACAGTACTGTATAGAGTACAGTAGTACAGTATCTTTATTTCAAACTAGATCTGCAAGAGGACGACTTCATTGAACTTCTTGCTGTGCAACACGAGGTGCTTTCTAATGACGACCTGATGTAATTGGAGGCCCAGAGAAAGGATGAAGAGAGACAAGAGGAGGAAGAAGTAACTGAAGAACTGAAGAGATTCAGGACACAGGAAATGGCAGGGGATTTTCTTTATTTGAGGAGGCACTGTTAGTTTTTGAGGCACAGGACCTGAACTTAGAATGGTACACGAAGGTTGCAGCAGCCGTTCAGAATGCAATCCACTGCTACCATGTCATCTATGACAAGAAAAAAAGAGCTACTACCCAGACATCACTGGATTGTTTTTTCAAGAAGCTAGATAGAATTGAACCCAGCAAGGAACCAGAACCTGTGGCGTCAATGTCAGGAGTGAGTGAAATTGCCACTTGCCCTCCGTCTCCTATTGCTGACGATCCTTCGGCTCTACCATCTCCCACCTCCTCTCCCTCCTCCAGTTAGTAACTCTTCTTGCCTGTTCACTAGATGCCAGCTGTTGTACTGTACAACTGTGTCTTTCAAGGTATTGTACTGTAATATTAAAAAAAGTTTTCATTATTTTTTGTGCTTGTTTTTTATGTATTATTTGTGTGAAAAGTATTATAAACTTATTACAGTACAGTACTATATATCTGATTGTGTTAGTTGGATACCTAGGCTAACTTTGTTGGACTTAGGAACAAATTGGACTTAAGAACGAGCTCTCGGAATGGACCTCGTTCATATGTAGAGGACTTACTGTATGCCAGAACCTCCCTGTCTTATAACTTCTAGTTCATGATTGGTCCTTTTATTTACCACATTATGCTGTGCATTTATTCTTCTGTTGGTGTATATTGTTAATATCATTGGTTCATATTTACAATTGAATGTTTGAATGCTTGCTTAGTTTTCTGTCTCCACTTATTTGTGATAACAGTTATGCTGTTTATTTTAATGAAAGAATGATAATAATATGTATTCAGCACTGTCTCTGGGCCAGCACCATTCTAAGCACTTTATATAGATTTTACTTTTTGTCTTTCTCATAGGCAGTTTCTACTTTTATTATTTCCATTTTATAGAAGAGAAATCTGAGTCACAGAGAGTTTGTACAACTTGGCCAAAGTCACAGAGTTAAGCATCAGAAGACTCTAACTCCAAAGCTTCAATGATTAGTTAGTAAATAACATCTGCTCTATAGACTAGATGTTTGAAATGCAGAGAGTTGAAAATCATGTATATTAGATATCTATTTCTGCATAGCACAATACCCAAAAAGCTAGTGGCTTAAATCAACAAAACGTATTATCTCACAGTTTCTCTGGGTCAGGAAATTGGGAGTGGCTTAGCCGGTGCTTCTGGTTCAGGATCTATCACAACAGTGCTTGGTGTCTGCTTGGTCTGTGGTCTCAACTGAAAATATGACTGGGGAGAATCCTCTTCTAAGCTCACTCACATGGCAGTTGGCAGGTCTCAGAAGATCCAAGCACATCGGGTGACTATTGGCAGGCTTAAGGTTCTTGCTGAATGTTGGCCAGAGATAACAGTTCCTGTCCGTTTGGGCCTTTCTATGGAGTTACTCCTAACTGACAGCAGGTTTCCTCAAAGACAACAAAGGAGAGAACAAGAGACAGTCCAGGTGCAAGCCACAGTCTCTCTTTAACCTAATGTTGGGAATGACACTTTTACTTTCACTATAATCTCTTTATTAGAAGTGAGTCACTAAATCCAGCCCACCAAAGAGGAGGAGATTACATGAATACCAAGGAGCAAGGATAATTGGGTGCCATCTTAGAGGCAGTCTACCAATCATGAGAACTCTCTTTTAATTTAGAATCTGCTACAAAATAGTTACGACTTCAGCAAGTCACAGTCACTAATTTTCTCATCAAGCACATGATGATAATAACCAGTCTGACCAAAGTCTTGGGGCTATTCAAGGAATAAAAGAAAAATCATAGATATGAAAAGTTAAGAGCTTGATATAAATATGACTTTACTATATTATTTTTCAAAGGCAAGAGTTTATGACTAACTCATTTTGATTAGATCATATCTCTTCTCCATTTAGTTCCTCATTATACTGAATATCAGTGCTAAATTTCACTTTCATCTTATATCCAAAGATAAGCAAGTAATCAGAAAATGTGTGAAATGGCCAAAGGAATGCAAACTAATATTTGTGAAGCATAACTCTTATGTTGATCTCTGTGCTGAGCACTTTATATACATGATCTCAGTTAAATCCTCACAATTACTTTCTTAGGGAATAGCCCCTCTATTCCTTCTGCAGGATTCTGACCCTTATAGAAGGAGCACAACTAATGATCAGACAGAGTAGCTCTATTTTTCCTCACTCTTGGCCTCCAAGGCAAGTCCATGCTAGTACCTTTCATTTTGCCCCATTCAGAGATTTTTAGAGATATAGAAATAACCTTATTAATCTTGTTCATTTTTTTTACCTCTAGGCAATACCACAGTCTCCAAAAATCCCATAAATATCCATCTATCATTTTCTTTAAAATCTCCAGAAAAAGAAACCTCCTTGTTTAACATGTCACATCACATTGGTTCAGTGCCTGCAGTACAGTGGCTCAGGCTTCCTCATATGTTGCTCCACATACATGTATATCCTCAGGTTAGATCACAGTGCTTCAAAAATGGAGATAACACCTTTCATAAAGCATAAAGTAATGAATCTCTCCCTCATTCTCTCCCTTTCAGATATGCACACATACGTGCACACAATATGCATAATATGTACACCCGTATGCGTATACACACTTAAATCAATTATTGGAATGACCATTTCTTACAATGAGCAGCACCTTCAAAGAATGAAAGGAATAGTCACAAAAATGCCTCAAGTACCTGGAAGAGGAAATCCAAGAATTTCAAGAATCCAAAATATTTCCTGTAGCTGGCTGAATTGCAATTCAAGTTGAACTTCCAGCTTTTCACAGTGTCTACTGTTAAAATGGAGACATTAACTGGGAAGAAATGATATGATGTGAGCTGCCCATCATGTGCTGGGTCTCATAAAGTTGGATATGCACAGCAATATCCATTATTAAATGGAAGTGATATAGATATAGATATAGATATATAGATATAGATATATATACACATACATACACACACATATATGATTGAACCCAAACAGGCCCAGAAGGCACAAGAAAGTTACATGAAGAAGTGGACCAAATGTTCATGGTCCCCACTCCTGCTACACTACCTTCTCTCTCTGTCTGCATCTCTGACCTCATAGAGAGTTTCCTACAATCAGTTGACAGAGGAAGAGAACACAGGGATCTTGTTTACAAATGATTCTGCACAATATGCAGGCATCACCTGAAAGTGGATGGTTGCAGCTCTCTCGCCTCTTATGGGACATCCCTGAATGACAGTAGTGAAGGGAAACCTTACTAGTGATCAGAATTTCAAGCAGTACAGATGTTGTTCACTTGGCATAGAAGGAGAAATGGCCAGAAGTATGGTTATAATGAATCATGGGCTATAGCCATTGGATTGGCTGGATGCTCACAGACCTGGAAGGAGTATGACTTGAAAATTGGTGATAAAAAAATTGGGGAAAGAGGTATGTGGATAGGCCTCTCTGAAAAGGCAAAAAAATATGAAGGTCTGTGTGTCCTATGTGAATGTTCACCAAAGGGTGTCCTCAGCAGAGGACGATTTTAATAATCAAGTTGATAAGGTGACCCATTCTGAGATACCAGTCAGCATCTTTCCCCAATCACCCCTGTTATTGCTCAATGGGCTCAAAAACAAAGTAGCCGTGGTGGGGGGGATGAAATTTATGCATGGGCTCAGCAACATGGACTCCTACTCACCAAGGCCAACCTAGCTCTAGTCACGGCTGAATGCCCAATCTGCCATCAGCCAGGTCCAACACCATTCCTGAAGGTGATCAACAACAAGCTACCTCGTGACAGGTTGATTACATCGGACTACTTCCATCATAGAAGGGGCAGTCTCTTGTTCTTATCTTAATAGAAACTCACTCTGGATGGAAATTTGCCTTCCCTGAATGTAGTAGTACTTCTGCCAAAACTACCATCCATCAATTTACACAATGCCTTATCCACCATCCTGTTATTGTGCTCAGCATTGCTTCTGATCGAGGTACTCAATTCGCAGCAAAAGTGTAGCAATGGGTTCATGCTCATGGAATTCACTGTTCTATCATGCTCCCTTTTGGAAAGGCAGTCTCATGTGTGAGGTGTTTCCACCCCCACTTGGCCATATAAGAATGGGCCTTGGGCCTGGACCACTTCCTCACCAAGAGATAAAGAGCCCACACAGCCTGTTGCAGGCTTATCAACTTGTGTGGGAATATCTTTCTCTGTTTCTGTCTCAATAAGCGTTGCTTTTTTCTGTTTAGGCATGTACATCAATGGCCCTCAGGCAGAACCCTGCCTTTTAGCATTTCAGACTTCATGGAAGAGGAGTCAAAGTCCTTCTACTGTAGCATGAGAGATATACATCTAGGCAAGTGGCCCTTCTTCAGCTGCTAGTAGAATGGGGGTGAGTGGATGAGATGGAACTTGCTAATCATAAGGGACCAATGTACACTACTGAAGCTGATCTTTGTCTCTTCACTATGTGAGTAAAACCCCTGTCCCATCCAGGGCTTGACGGTATTGTGTTTTCCTTAGCAACTTTGATTTCAAAATGCAGTGGGCAGAAGTGTTTGGACTTCTAATCCTGGTGGTTAGCAGTGTGATGATCTTTGTTATTCCCCCACATAGTTTCAGTCCTCCCTTGGCATTGCTTAAGTGTGCAAAGTGTTTTGCTGTATATTTCCCACCATCCTGAAGTAGCTGGCTTGATAAAACTGTGAAATGGCCTTTTGAAAACTCATTTACAGTGCCAGTTAGGTGGCAGTATCTTGAAGGGCTGGGGAAACGTTCGTTAGAAGGCAGTATATGCTCTGAGTAAATGTTGAATACACGGTGCTGTTTCCCTGATAACCAGGATTCTCAGGAATCAAGTAGGAATCAAGGGATAGAAATTCAAGTAGCACCATTATTACCCCTAGTGATCCAGAAACAAACGTTTGTTGCTTGTTCCCACAAGCATTATTCTGGGTTTTGTCTGTGAGGATGTTTTTGGTTGGGTTTAACAGTTTAGTCAGTAGTCTGAGTAAAGCAGATTTTCCTCCTTAATGTGGGTGGTCCTCATTCAATCAGTTGATGGTGCAAATAGAACAAAAAGACTGAGTATGAGAAACTTCTCCTGACTGCTTGAGCTGTGACCTTGTTTTTTTTTCTAGGCTTGGGACTCAGACTGAAACATCAGCTCTTCTTGGGTTGAGTGTGCTATTTTTAGACTAGAATTTATGCCATGGGCTCTTCTGGTGTCCCCTCTCCCTCTCCCTCTCCCTCTCCCTCTCCCTCTCTCTCCCTCCCATATTATATATGCTCTGTTTCTCTAGAGAACACTAATATAATGTTAAGGAAGAAAAGATGGAGCACTGTGTGCTGGCTCTTAAATGCCTCCACCAGGAGAAGACCCATATCATTTCTGTTTATATGTCATTGACCAATGCAATTCCCATGGCCACCCTGACTTCTACATCTATAGAAGTATAGTCCTTCCTATGCTTGAATGTAGTCAGGAATGCCCTTTGGTGAATAACAAAAAATGACTAGCACAGTAATTTAGTCCACTTATGAAGACACTCCTAGTTTGTAGTAAAGTTCTTGTCATATTACTTGTCGATCCTTCAGGCATGTAATGAAGGTCAAGGCCATAATAGAAGATGGAGGATCAAAATAAGTACAAAAAGCATAAATTACATACAATTTGAGGGGGTTATGAATATTAATCCATTGGACTATTTATTAATTTAATATGTGTAAAGAGCCTAGAATTGTCCTTGGTATACCATAAGTGCTCAGTTAATATTACCAATTGCTCTGATCATTGTTACAAAATGGTGCTCTACAGACAAAAATTAGATGATCAATAATCGTCTTAAAGAGGGCCTCTTTGTGAAAATACCAAGATAATGATAATTGCTACCATACTGTGGCTTAACACACTATAACAATATTTTGTGGCATGGATCATAAAGGTAACGAAAACATTACAGTGAAGCAGAAATGAAATATCAATGCGTGGGATTTTTCCATAAATATTGACTGTGTGTCATCTTTGGAAATAAAGCTCCTTGGACTGAATATTTCCATCAAAACATTCTGAATTAAATGAAGGGCCCTTGAAAGTTAGGAACAAATGGCATACTTGCTTTGATCTGTCATAAGGGAGATAGGTACATTTAAATACAGCCCTATTCTATGTTTCAGTCCAGAGAGCTATGAGCAGACTGTCAGTTAAAATCAGTTACACTGGGCTTCCCTGGTGATGCAGTGGTTGAGAGTCCGCCTGCCGATGCAGGGAACACGGGTTCGTGCCCCAGTCCGGGAAGATCCCACATGCCGCGGAGCGGCTGGGCCCGTGAGCCATGGCCGGCGGAGCCTGTGCTTCGCAGCGGGAGAGGCCACAACAGTGAGAGGCCCGCGTACTGCAAAAAAAAAAAAAAAATCAGTTACACTGAAGACAGATTTTTACAAGAGAGAACCACATAAGATTAATTAAATGAAGTATATAAACAAGAAAGGTGTTTGGTGAGTCTGCTTATGGGTAAAACTTTATAAATTAATTAGATCATTTCTCCATCATAATATAAGGTATTATTTATAATATATCAGAGCAAGAGTTTTCAAATATGAATGAACTAAATTGGATCCCCCCAGCCTCAGTCACTTAATACCTGTGATATCTTTTCATTACTTAACCTCCTTAACCTCTTTAAGTTTCAGTGTCCTCATCTTACTATGGATAAAATCATCCCCATAATCTAATAACTTCACAGGGTTATTAGGAAATTTAACCTCCTTAAGTCTCAGTATCCTCTTCAGTTCTACATAAAAAATAATCTCTGTAATGTAATAACTTTATAGGTATATTATATTAAACAATAATCTTCATAGGTTAAATGATAACCTTATGAAATGTGTTGAGAATGCTGTCTGGCACACAGATGAGCCACAATATGATAACAATTATCATTATTAAATCTGGTGCTGACATTCAGTGTCTGTTAAATTTGCAAACAGAATTCTCATGTTCCAGCCATCTATTGCTAGGTAACAAACACCCTGAAACAATAGTGGCTTAAAATAATAAACTTTTATTAATATTTCATCCAACTTTTGTGGGTCAAAATTTGTGCAAGGCTCAGGTGGGTGATTCATTGGCTCCATATGGTGCCGACTATGGTGTCAACCACTCAGTGGTATTCAGTTGTCAGACGGACTGATCTAAAGGGTTCCAGATGGCTTGACTGGTATGTCTGGTGCCTTGGAGGGGTGACTGAAAGTCAAGGTCCAGCTGAGACTGTCACCTATAGTGCCCACATGCCATGAGGCCTCTCCAGCATGGTGGTCACAGGGTAATTAGACTTCTTAAGTGGTAGTTTACAGCTTCCATGAGAGTGCTCCAAGGGACAGGAGCTGGCACAGTGTTACTTCCACTGTGTACTGTTGGTAAAACCAGTCACATAATCTGCCCACATTCAAGGAGAGGGAACAGAGAATCAACCTCTCAGTAAGAGGAATGACCATAATTACAAGGTACACTGTGAATTCTTTGTGTTATGATGAAAGTGTATCGTTATGCACATGGATTATGTAATGTGACATTGGGTATACTTGAGTTAGAGCTTTATGGATATGGAGCTTTACACATGGCGCTTAGCAACATACGTTCCATCTGTGCACTTACATATTGCAGTAGCTCCTTTCTCACATGGAACATGAAATACTGTCTTTTTCAGTATTGTCATTATACTCATGAAATTGATATTCCAAAAAACCATCAGAAAACTTTTTCTGTTAATGGTCAGATAGTAAATAATTTAGGCCTTCCCGGCCACATGCTGTGTCCCTGTCCTATATTCTTTTTCTTTTGTTTTTAACAGCCCTTTGAAGGTATTAAAAAAAAAAATTCATAACACAGGGGGCCATACAAAAGCAAGCCAAGGGCCAGATTTGGCCTACAGACTATAGCTTGCTGACCGCTGAACAAATGAAGAGCAATACAAGTGTAAATGGCTCCAATTCTAAACTATGAAAATGCATACAAAACAGAAATGAAGATTCTGAAAAATCTAGGATACTCAACCCTAAGTTCTCAGAAGAGCATTAGGAAAAATAACTTTTGTTAAGAATTTAATTTGTTCTGGGCAGTATTAGGTTCTCTTATGAAATTATCATATTTACTACCCACAGCAACCGAAAAGGTGATTTGCTGTTCCCATTATATAGACAGAATTAAAATATGAGCTATTTAAAGGCAAGTATAGGACTTTACTTATGTTCAAAATCTGGCACAGGGGCTGATATAAAAAAGAATTTAAATACATGTTGGATTAGTTGAATTAAATGATGAAATATCAGGGTTCAGGGAGAGTCATCAAAAATCACAGAGGTCCAAAGTAGAGGTCTTGGAATTCAAAACCAGTTTCTTTATTTCCAAATACTTTGCCCAACTCTTTCTCACCATGCTACCAGTTGACCAACTTCCAGCACCAACAATCTGGTCCAAAAATAATTTGTTATAGCAATATGATTTCTGTCCTTAGGAAAATACCATTAAGCAGTATTTATCTATAAATTAGATTATTTAAAGTCGTAGCATTTGTTTATTTTGCAGAATTGAATTTATGATTTGGGGGATTCTCTGATGCCCATGTTTTACTCATTTAAACCACTCTCTATCTATGCTCTTAATTATTAAATGCAAGGACAGAATCAGGTTTTGTAAACTTTACATAATTTGGGTGGCCTTCCTTAAGAAAAAGTATATAGAGTAAGATACCAAAATAGTTACAAAATAAATACCTATTTAAAAATCATAAATTATAAGAAATTCCACATTTTATAGATCTGACAAATAAAAAAAAGTATCACAATGTCTCCCCCAAACCCATAACTTACTAACTAATAAATGGACTGATGACATATGCCTATAATACTACTTTTTTGAACTTTGGTATGATCAAGACTTCTGAAAAAATGATATATACATTCAATCTGAAATTAGGCATACAGAAGAGCAATTGAAATAGATTTTTAAGTGTTACTGCACTGTATTAAACTTGATAATTGAATAAATAAAACATCCTTTGACATATTGATGACTAGTTTACAGTAAGAGTTTGTCACTGAAACATTTGTTTCTTTAGGGTATCTTTATTGCATTGGTGGATACAGGGTGTGCCATTTCATGTTCAAGTGCCAGACTTTGTCAGAAAAAGATGTTTCAGATGCGCTAACTCCAATAAACTGGGATGCAAAAGTCACCCAACTACACACACACTGACTCTGCAGTATTGCTGCATATTTGTTCCCTCAAACACAGGGACTCTGATAAATTCTGTAGTTGTACAATTTCTGCTTAGAAATTGCACACACACACAGACAATCAAAAGAATAGTGCACATCTTCTGCCTTATTGAGTAATTCCTACAAGAGAGAATTTTTGTTTTAATTAGATGTCAATGAGAAGCACATTCTCCACTTGGAATTTTATGCCTAATAATTAGAAGAACTTTCTACAGACTTTTTTTCTGTCTCCACACACTTAAGCCTTGATTCCACTTCACCACCCATATATTTCCAGGAACCCCCACTGGGGGATATTTCATTACTTTAGAATCTCTGGCACTGAACCTTTGTGCCACCACACAAGGCAAGCTGGTGCAGTGGATGTCAAATTCTTGGAAGCAAATCCGTACCACGGTTGTTAGAAATGACTATGAATGAAAGAGACTGTAAATCCATAAAAATACATTCTTAACACACCCACATTAAGTGTATCCCCATCTCAGCTTTCCCTTAACTAGATCTCCAAAATGCCTGGGGCTCTCTAACACCATTTAAACAAAGAAGTTTGACAGAGGAAATTGAACAGGAAGGAAGCAGTGTTATTAACCTATTGCACTTAAAATTCTTACTCTTGAAAATTTCAAAAACATGTGACTGTGTAAACATATTATTGCACCGCCCCCCTCACCCCAAGGTCTTGGAAAATGTTGGTGCAAGTGAGAGACCCTGAAAGCTTGAGATTCCTTAGCATCACATTAAGTCTGCCCAAGGGAGTAATTCAGAAACTGAGGAACACTGACAGGGATGCCTAAAGAGTAACTTTTGGTAGTTGAAGGCAATATTGGTTTATAGACCTTTGCAAAATGCGATTTTATAGGGCAAAATAAAACAGAAACTGGGACGTTACCTTAGTTTCAGTGATACCTTTTTAAGTTTCCCGTATGTTTTTTTCACCCTCTCTCCTATGTTTTAAATAAATCTGTTTCACAAGGAAGATAGAAGCAAAGCTTCCCACTTGTTAGATGACAAAGGAAGCTTTATATCAGATGTCATTGAAAAGACAAGGATAGGTACTATTTCTTTCCTCCAAATAGTCAGATATGATCAGGCTAACATCTGGAGAGAGAAACAAGGAAACACTCAAAAACAGAAAGATCTAGTAAACCTCTCAGTGCTGAATTCAGATATATACTGTTGATGATATATACTGTTACTAATCACAGCTATTTGTTTAATAATGCACCAAAACACTTAATATGTTATTCATAAGTCAGCCAAATCAAAAGCTTCTAATTATATCCATATAGTGTTTGGTTTTTTTTTTTTTTCCTCTAGTCGTTTGGAGACAAAACTGAAAATCAGCGACACAGCCAAAACAAGAAATAAAAACAATAACCGTAAGTACAAGGAATCAATATTATCTTTCCAACTCACTGTGCATCAACAATACTTTATCAAAGTCCTGTTCAAACTGTTAAAATGCTACACCAGTTATGAGGGGAAAAGAGTAAAATATGTTTGCTAATGTTGAAAATCACCAGGTACAAATTTATATAGCTTTATGTAAATAGCAAAAACTTGCCTTGCATTGGAACTTGCATCTCCACCTGTGACTAAATAGAACAACTGCTGATTTATAGGGATTATAGTTGAAACCCATATTGTCTATTTGGTAGGCCTTTTAATCCAGCTTTACTTGTATAATTCATCAAATAAGTGCTGAAACAGGCATTTAGAACATACTACTGCTTTCCAAAATCAACGTGGGTCTGAAATGTATTGATGGTTTCCAGGTATTGGTCCTAGGTCAGCTTAATAATCTGTGTGACTGACAGAGTTGAACAATGATTTCATTTTAGCCATCCATGTTCCTTTCGGAAGTGAACTTCCATTTCTGCTCAGGGTTGCCCAGACTTAGTCAATGGCCTCATCTAGCCACAAGGGGGCCAAAAGAGTAATCCTACCCTAGGTCCAGAAGTCAGAAATATTTGGGGAAAGGTCCCAGGGATTACCATATAAAGATCAGCATCTATCATTGGAAAATTAATTGCTGCTAAAGTGGTCAGTCAGATTTACTATATTACCCACCCTAGAAACATACTACATTTTGTATTTTCTGAATACAGTGGGTTAAACTTGATTGAGTGAAGTTTTGTACCACCTGGTACTGGTAATTAACACAAGAAGTGATCTAGTTAGCACAGGTCAACATAGGGGCTAAAACTTATAAAGCTAATTCATAACTTTCAAGAATTCTTAGTACAAGCAAGGTCATTTATTTGAGTATTATATTCATACCAGCCATTATAATGAGATTTTTTTTTCCCTGAAACCCTTAGTATATTATCTAGCTTAGAGGTCATTATTCACAGCAGCATTTGACATATCCTGCCATGGTAGTAAAGAAATGCCAAATGTCTCAAGTCCCTGCAAAGGGCATTGTAACGTTCAATTTTTACCATAGATAGTGACAGGGAACTGCTTCAGATGGCCACGAATAATAGGATATACTGTTTTAAACTATCAAGGGTCTTTTTCCCAAAAATTCACCCAGATTTTGCTAAATACTCTTTTCCTCCTAAATTTAGATTTTTGCAAATGTATAAAAATTAGTGTAAAGTTGGAAAAAATCCACAAATTATCTTGTAAATAAAAGGCAATGTGTTCATCAGTTATAGTAACTGGCTATATATATATATATATATATATCACATAAATTGTAAATCTACGCTTTATTGCATATATTTTGGCATTTAAAACTCTAGAAATCAAAAATAAAAATCTCTCAATCTGTGCTAAACTTAAAGTGAAGATTATTTCTACCAGGTGTCACTTTAAAACCAAAAACATTGCATTTAAATCAGTAAACCACACAGCCTATAAATTAATATTTAGATAAACTCAAAATTATTTTCATGAATTTCTTTCTCTTCAACCAGAGTTTTTATAGTAGCCTTATGGAAATGTTTAATAGTCATCCAAATAGGCAGTATGAATCAGTTTAGTTCTTAGCTTGTGTTCTTGTATTGATATATTGCAATATATGGCTTTGCATTACATGATTTCATGGTTTAAACAGTACAACTTGTTTTATTTCTTGGCTGGAGACCAATGAAATAACCACTGATGCAAGCAGTTACTACCTGCTTAAAAGGAAATCTGTGGTTTCCGTATTTAAACTGCTGAGTTTTAATGTCCATCAAAAAGTCTGTTACTGCAATGAATAATTTAGCCATTTCAGTCTACTACACATTTTAATACTACAAGTGTGTATTTAAGACTGCAAAATATGCCTATAGTTTCTCAGTCCCAAGAATCAGAATCATACTTGCTGTAAGACAATGGTTATATTTACTGTTTGAAATGTTATAGGTTTAAGGGACGTCATTTTTGATAATTATTTAGAGAAAGAAGACTAAAATATCAAATTTAACAGAAGTAGTTGGAGAAATGATTGATCGTAAAGAGTTCAAAAACTTTACACCTATGTAATTGGATACAGATGACCCTTTTGAAAAAGATGAAAGGTCAATGAATTTGAGGATGTAGGGGTGTCATTTCCTCAGTTTGTCCCTTGGTGGCGTTCTTGAGTCACTTTCTCCCTTCCCGTCAAACTGCTTTACATTTCTTTCCAGAACTGGCTATCATGTTTACTGTATTTAACCTTTTTCTTGTATTATCGTAAATACAGCGTCTATAATAAATGAAAGCCCCCCAGAGATTATATCTCCGACACCTACTTCTTTGTAATTCATTCTAACCCATAAACTTTTGTTGTCGTTGTTATTCCGCTTCCTGTCTCTTCTTGAGGCTTAAACTACATCACGGATCCTGAATGCTATTTTTCAGCTCAGTCACTGAAATGTTTTAACTGCAAAGTAGTTTCAAGTAAGCAAGCTTAGTTGGTATATTTAAAAAGTAAAAACCAAAAACTACCGGATATTGTAAGTTAGGCTAAAATATTTGGCATGGAAAAAAATCGTTGGCCGAGCTTTTATAAAATGTCTATTAGAATGGGATGGTATTTCTATAATCAATTTTCTTTTTTAACCTAGGTTTCAAAGGGACATTTCTTTTTATTGTCCTAAAACAAAAAAAAAGGAAAAAAGAAAAACAAACATCCCCAACATTTCAAAGTCTCTCAAACATTTTGGTTCATACAAGCGATGACGTCCTATCTGAGGAACTAAGGTTTTAGGACACTGATCTCGTTTCGTCTCTTCAATTCTGGCCGCAAAAGTAGCAGTAGCAGCAGCGGTCTCTTTAATTTATTGCAGCCGGTTACACTTTCGATCCCATTTCCTTCTGAACCCTTTCAGGTTGAGAAGATAAACGCAGCCTCGGGTCTGAAAAGCCGGGCGGGGTTTGTGGGTGGGAGCGAAGCCGGATATCATATTCCCTTGGTGAGGTCTTGTACCGGTCCCCCCGGTTGCGTTTAATGAAATTGCTGAGCACTTGAGACACTGGCTCTAAGACTGCGGAAATGGGGCGGGGGTGGGGAAGACGGCATCTCGCCTCCATTCATCCTCCGCGCCGGCTGGAGGCTGGAGTTGGAGTGTTAGTCCCTAGACAGGGGGCGGAAGAGGACTGGGAGATTCGGCCGCGGCAAGGCACCCCGAGGGCTCCCCTCACCTCGCCCACAACCCCACCCCGCCCATTCCGTTCCCTTTCCCAAGAACCAAACGGCTAGGCAAATCTGCCAACACTCCTGGCTGCTCCGGCGTAAAGGTCGGAGCCGGGGACCGTGGGGGTAGGGAGGAAGTCCAGAAGGCTTCAAGGCCTCAGCAGTCTGGCCGCGCAATTCTCCATGCAGCACACGTCGCACCCATTTCCCACGCTGGTTTGGCTTGGCGGCGGAGTTGGTAGGGATGAGAGTAGGAAGGGCGGGCTGGAGACTACCTCCCGCTTGCAATGAGGAAACCACTCCGCTGTGAAGGACGAGCTCTCCCCCCGCCCCCCACCTCCGTTCAACTGGGAAGGAAATTTCAGCGCGCTGGGGAAAAGTCGCTCACTCTTTAGCCCTTCGCTGGTGCGCGCCTGGAGACTGCGCGCCGCAGCGGCGGGCGAATGTTTGAAGATTCGCAGGGGCTTGTTCAAGTTTATGGACTGGCGAGGCAAGAGGGAGTACACAACGTCTCTGCCCATGCGGCTGCCTGAAGTTTGCAAAATCTTAGTAAAGGCGGCGAGGGGAGTGAGTGCACTGCACCATATTGCCGCGTAGTGGAACGCGCGGGCGCAAGGCCGCGGAGTGGACTGGCTTCAGTCTTCCGCCTTGGACGCTGGAAAAATGGAACCGGGTGTCGCAGGGAGGCAGGCGTTTTGATAAACCAGAGTTTGCCAGATATAAGGGGAATTTGGCGTTACTGACACTTAGCCGGCTTCTGGGGCGCTGCGGCGCCCGCCCCCCGCCCCCCGCCTTCAGACTGCGGCGGTACGCACTGAGTCTGCGCGCCGGGCTGTTCTCGCTGATGTTGCAGATACAGAGCGGAGAGGCTCTGGTGGCGGCGAGAGGGTAGGAAGTGGGGGATAGGGGATGGGGAAGAGGAGCGGGAAGGCCGCCTTCCCGGCCTGGCCTCGGAGGGGGAGCCGCTACCCCCAGAGTGCTGCTGTTTTAGCAGACTGGAAAATACCCGCCCGCTCCCTGGCACATACCACACACGCTTCCTTCCTCCGCACCTTTACGGTCCCCCATAGGGAATGCTTGGAAATCTCTGCCGCCCCTCCCCCATTCCTCCTGGCTGCACCCGCCTAAACAACCGCGCGCTACAACTGCTCGTAGACTTTATTGGTGTTTGTCTTCTTTATATCATGCTGCCGCCTCACATAGGTCTCGTAAAAGCAGAGTACCCACTCTGGACGTCTTTCTTTCTCTTTGCTTCTTTTCGCTTTAAATTTTCCTTTAAGAGGAGGCCCTTCAATGCCTATAAATTGTGCAGACGAGCTGAGGACCAACCAAAACCTAGCAGTAGCCCCTTTTCTTTTTTGAGGTGGAAAGAATTCTCTCCAGATATCTCCTGCCCACCTAAAACCGCCCCCCCCCAATCCTGGCTGGGCCCCCTTGTTTAACAGCCGCTGAAATAAATGAAGAGTAACTGGCTGCACTTCAGAAAACACGACCAAAATTGAGATCCGATGAGGCGGGCTGCGGTGGCCGTGACTGAAAACTGGGGAAGCCTCGCGTGGGGGAATACCATGTACGATCAAGTGGCACAAAGTCAAAAGAAGGAGAGAAAAGGAACTAGGGACACTTAGGTACACAAAGTTGCCATTAAAGTTTATTTCCCTTTTATCCAGATAGGTGACGCTACACTTTGCCAGTTACTAAAGGCTGCAGTTTTCTGCTCAGAACATAATATCGAGGCTTCCAACATGTGTTTATTACCCAAGCGCGCGCACACACACGGTCTACCCCCGTAAGCAAGCGCGACGACAGGGATACCAAGCATTTAAACAAAGACAGCCGCGCCCCCCGCCAACCCGAGCCCTCCTAACTCTGCGCTCCCAAAAAAGGATCCCTCTACCACTCTCTGGAGTTTGCTGTTCTCTCTTAACCACTGCAGCCCATCATGGTTTCTCAGAACACCAGCGTGGCTCCCTGGGTGCACGCGGGGTCCCCGAAGCCACAGCCGACCAAGCCTTAACCAAGATGCTAATTCGCGAACCAGAGACACTTCGGGAGGTGGGGAACATCATCTGAGAAGGGGGAGAAGGAGAAACGTTTGCTGACACACTCCCGGCGCTCTTACACACACACTCGGCATTAGTCAGAGCGAGAAGGAAATTTACCAGCCCCAGGGAGGGAAAGCAAGTTCCTCCCAGAACGCAGCGGCTGCACTCGCCGGGGAGGGAGAGGGGCAAGTTTTGGCTTATGGGGGACTTGATGGGGTTGTGCACACTTGGAGTGGCCCCCGGAGCTGAAGCTGGGCTTTCCGGAGCGGGGCGGCTGGCTACGGCTCCCTCCTTTCTCCTCCCCCCGGTACTCCTCCCTCCTTCACTGCTAGTGTGTAGTTTCCGCGGCTCCGCTGCTACTGCCGCCGCCGCCGCAGCAGCAGCAGCGTTAGGGACATGCTTGAGCCGCGAGCGAGGCAGTGAGCTCCCAGCAGCAACCACCACTTTGGGCAAACTTGCGGGTTTCCGGCTCGCGGGTAGCGAGCGGGAGCTTCCCGCTTGCCACTGAGTGCCTTTGAGCCGTGGCAGCCAAAGGGGCGGCGGGAGCGCCCGCACCACTCTCCAGACCAAAGGGGACGAGACAACTGCGGAATTCACCCGCCGTGCCAGGGCACTTCCGAGGCAACAACCGACTGGCACTTTTTATCCCCTTGGCAAACTGGATTTTTTCTTTCTTTCTTTTTTTTTTTTTTTAAAGCTACTTGGCAGCTGCCTCTGACTCCTCTCCCCCACCCCCCCATGCCTTTTGCTTTTCTTCGGAAATCCGGACAGAATTGGGCGTCTTTGTTAACTGCCGTTGGGAGAGCCCGGCTGGGGTCTTTCGCCAGGCCAACCTCGCCTGCGCACCGAGCCTGGTTTGCTCACCTTTGAACTGCATAGGGATCAAGTTCAGCTCGAGTTGCCTGCATTGGGACTGGGAGAAAGGAGAAGGGAGCGTGCAGGAGAGAGGAGTGGGAGAAGGGGAAAGGGGAAGGGAGAGGAGGGGGGAGAGAGGAGGAGGAGAGAGGGAGGGAGGGGAGGGATCGAGAGAGAGCGGGGAGAGAGGGAGGCTGCAATCTCCTCCCTGAATCGCGCACAGCGCTGCAGATCCCAGTGCTCTGACATGCGGGCCGAATGCAGGTGAGGAAAGGCACAGACTCTGCGGCTGCGAACCCAAACTTGGGCACCGCGCGGTGCGCACTGCTCAGCCTTCACCCCCGCGGGCGAAAGGCTGCTGCGGTTTCAGTCACGGCTTCGTGACTAATGACCTTGCGCAGAGTTGTTAAGAAAAAAAGAGAAACCCGAGCTCTCTGGGGTGAGAAGGGACTGACTATCTGGGCGTCCCTGAAGATGGCTCTGGCTGCTCTTCCGCGCGCGGGGGGAACCCTGAAGCGGACCGCTGTGTGACTCGTGTCGTCTCCACTGCACGGTGCCCGAAGCGACCTGCCGGGATTTTTCATTCTCGATCTGTTGACTGGCTCCGCCGCTGCCTGAGCGGAGTCGGAGTTGAGACTGGCTTGTTGCTAGCCCTAGCACCTCGTGCAGGAAGCGACTCACGTTTGCCGGGGCAGCCGGAGCAGAAGCTGGGTCTGGAGTGAGTGGCTGGAACGTGAATTGGACGCAACTCGAGTAGCAGCAAAGACGAGCGGGGTTGGCAGGCGGGGAGGCTGCAGGCTCGCTCCCCGCTGCTTCCCGGCTCCACCGCCGGCCTGACAGACCGGTTCCGGCCCCATCCGACAGAGCGGGGACGGGAGCCCGGGATCCTCTGCGCGTTGCGGTGATGACTCTGTGGGGGCGGGGGGCGGGCTCCGAGTCCGCGGCGCTCAGTGTCCCGTGAACTGTGAGTACTGCGACTGAACGGCGGTTGGCGAGCGGGCGATTAGCACCCATTGCATGAATTATGAAACAATAACTTTAGGAGGAAGCAGGAGGAAAAAAAAGAAGGATCTTTCGCTGGTCCCCCCTGGCCGACTCTGGACGTTGCTCTTGCCCCCTCCCTTTTCTCCCTCTCGCTTCTTCCCTTCACAGAGAGGGGAGAGGACTGGGAGGAGGGCAGGCGACCGGCCCCGGAGCAGGGGGGCGCCTAGGGGGCCGTGATTAGAAGGAGCAGTAGCAGCAGCAGCAGGAGAAGATGCTGAGGATGCGGACCATGGGATGGGCGCGCGCCTGGTGCCTGGGCTGCTGTCTCCTCTTGCCGCTCTCGGTAAGCCTGGCGGCCGCCAAGCAACTCCTCCGGTACCGACTGGCCGAGGAGGGCCCAGCAGACGTCCGCATCGGCAACGTCGCTTCGGACTTGGGCATCGTGACCGGCTCCGGTGAGGTGACTTTCAGCCTCGAGTCGGGCTCGGAGTACCTGAAGATCGACAACCTCACCGGCGAGCTGAGTACCAGCGAGCGGCGCATCGACCGCGAGAAGCTACCCCAGTGTCAGATGATCTTCGACGAAAACGAGTGCTTCCTGGACTTCGAGGTATCGGTGATCGGGCCCTCGCAGAGCTGGGTGGACCTGTTCGAGGGTCGGGTCATCGTGCTCGACATCAACGACAACACGCCCACCTTCCCGTCGCCCGTGCTCACGCTCACGGTGGAGGAGAACCGGCCAGTGGGCACTCTCTACCTGCTGCCCACTGCCACCGACCGTGATTTCGGCCGCAACGGCATCGAACGCTACGAGCTGCTTCAGGAACCCGGGGGCGGCAGCAGCGGCGGCGAGGGCCGGCGCGCCGGGCCTGCAGACAGCGCCCCCTACCCCGGGGGCGGCGGGAACGGCGCGAGCGGCGGCGGCCCGGGTGGTTCCAAGAGGCGGCTGGACGCACCAGAGGGCGGCGGCGGGACCAGCACCGGCGGCCGCAGCAGCGTGTTCGAACTGCAGGTGGCTGACACCCCGGATGGCGAAAAGCAGCCGCAGCTGATCGTGAAGGGGGCGCTGGACCGCGAACAGCGAGACTCCTACGAGTTGACCCTGCGTGTACGCGACGGTGGCGACCCGCCTCGCTCCTCCCAGGCCATCCTGCGGGTACTTATCACAGACGTGAACGACAACAGTCCCCGCTTCGAGAAGAGCGTGTACGAGGCTGACCTGGCGGAGAACAGCGCCCCGGGGACCCCCATCCTGCAGCTGCGTGCCGCCGACCTGGACGTGGGGGTCAACGGGCAGATCGAGTACGTGTTCGGGGCGGCTACCGAGTCCGTGCGGCGCCTGCTGCGCCTCGACGAGACATCCGGCTGGCTCAGTGTCCTGCACCGTATCGACCGCGAGGAAGTGAACCAGCTGCGCTTCACCGTCATGGCCCGCGATCGCGGGCAGCCCCCCAAGACCGACAAGGCCACGGTGGTCCTTAATATCAAGGACGAGAACGACAATGTGCCGTCCATTGAAATCCGCAAGATCGGGCGTATCCCACTAAAGGACGGGGTGGCCAACGTGGCCGAGGACGTTCTGGTCGACACTCCCATCGCCCTGGTACAGGTGTCTGACCGAGACCAAGGCGAGAACGGAGTGGTCACCTGCACCGTGGTGGGCGATGTGCCCTTCCAACTCAAGCCGGCCAGTGACACAGAGGGCGACCAGAACAAGAAAAAGTACTTCCTGCACACCTCGGCCCCTTTGGACTATGAGACCACCCGGGAATTCAACGTGGTCATAGTGGCGGTGGACTCGGGCAGTCCCAGCCTCTCCAGCAACAACTCCCTGATTGTCAAGGTGGGAGACACCAATGACAACCCGCCCGTCTTCGGTCAGTCGGTGGTGGAGGTATATTTTCCCGAGAACAACATCCCTGGCGAGAGGGTAGCCACGGTGCTGGCGACAGACGCAGACAGCGGGAAAAACGCTGAGATCGCCTACTCGCTGGACTCTTCCGTGATGGGGATCTTTGCCATCGACCCAGATTCTGGGGACGTCCTCGTCAATACGGTGCTGGACCGCGAGCAGACTGACAGGTATGAGTTTAAAGTTAACGCCAAAGACAAAGGCATCCCGGTGCTACAGGGCAGCACCACAGTGATTGTGCAGGTGGCTGACAAGAATGACAATGACCCTAAGTTTATGCAGGACGTCTTTACCTTTTATGTGAAAGAAAACTTGCAGCCCAACAGTCCCGTGGGAATGGTCACAGTGATGGATGCTGACAAGGGGCGCAATGCGGAGATGAGTCTGTACATAGAGGAGAACAGTAATATTTTTTCCATTGAAAATGACACGGGGACCATTTACTCCACAATGTCTTTTGACCGGGAACATCAGACCACATACACATTCAGAGTCAAGGCTGTGGATGGGGGAGATCCTCCCAGATCCGCAACAGCTACAGTCTCTCTCTTTGTGATGGATGAGAATGACAATGCCCCCACAGTTACCCTTCCCAGAAACGTTTCCTACACTTTACTGCCACCTTCAAGTAATGTCAGGACAGTAGTAGCTACGGTGTTGGCAACAGACAGCGATGATGGCATCAATGCAGACCTTAACTACAGCATTGTGGGAGGGAATCCCTTCAAGCTGTTTGAGATTGATTCCACCAGTGGTGTGGTTTCCTTAGTGGGAAAACTCACCCAAAAGCATTATGGCTTGCACAGATTGGTGGTGCAAGTGAATGATAGTGGCCAGCCTTCCCAGTCTACCACGACTCTGGTGCATGTGTTTGTCAATGAAAGTGTTTCTAATGCAACTGTGATTGACTCCCAGATAGCCAGAAGTTTGCACACCCCACTCACCCAGGATATAGCCGGTGACCCAAGCTATGAAATAAGCAAACAGAGACTCAGTATTGTCATTGGGGTTGTTGCTGGAATTATGACGGTGATTCTAATCATCTTAATTGTAGTGATGGCAAGATATTGCCGGTCCAAAAATAAAAATGGCTATGAAGCCGGCAAAAAAGATCACGAAGACTTTTTTACACCGCAACAGCATGACAAATCTAAAAAGCCTAAAAAGGACAAGAGAAACAAAAAATCTAAGCAGCCTCTCTACAGCAGCATTGTCACTGTAGAAGCTTCTAAACCAAATGGACAGAGGTATGATAGTGTCAATGAGAAGCTGTCAGACAGCCCAAGCATGGGCCGATACCGATCAGTTAACGGTGGGCCTGGCAGTCCTGACCTGGCCAGGCATTACAAATCTAGTTCCCCATTGCCTACTGTCCAGCTTCACCCCCAATCACCAACTGCAGGAAAAAAACACCAGGCCGTACAAGATCTACCACCAGCTAACACATTTGTGGGAGCAGGAGACAACATTTCAATTGGATCAGATCACTGCTCTGAGTACAGCTGTCAAACCAATAACAAGTACAGCAAACAGGTAAGATGCATCCCAAATATATTTAAGTATCTGAGACAGAGCATCTTCTGCAAAGTTTTGTCTTCTCTCTTAAAGCTACTAGTTAACGTTTTAATAGCAGGAATTTAGTGTTGGTGTAGTTCATACACCATTTATTTAGTAGAGGCCATGTACAAAAGGTACACCACTGTATTTTGCATGTTATACCAGAGTTTACTAAGTTACTAAAGAAAACACTGTAGGCAGTGTTTTACACTTCTCTTAGTACTTGACAATCCTAATTCGTTCTACATTCTCTGTTTCCAGATAAATATGTAAGTATTGTTTGGATGGCTAGTTTTAACCTGAAATTATTTTCTTTTGTGCTACTAAGTGGATAATTGTATCCAAAGACAAAATTTCTAAAGTTACTTCTGCTGTCTATGCAAATTGGGCACTATAAAAGTTTTAACTATGTTATATATATCAGCAGATGCTGATTTATGCAAATGAAGTACTAAGTCCGAGATATTGAAAAACTGACTACTTTGACAAAATGCTGACTTACAGTATTTAATGATATGCAAATACCATGCAAAGCTACATTTTTATTATTTAAGTATCTATACAATTAGGCTTCTATAAGGATATGCAGTCGGCCTTTATATTATTTGTATTCGGTAATAAAAGTTCATAAGCAAAAGTAAATTACATGAACCATTTATTATTTAAGCCAAGCAACAAAAATGTTCATGTTTGATGCAGTGTGTGCAAGAATATTTTGATGTGCATTGTGATATACTGAGACTATAAAGGCTTTATGGAATATTTGACACAGTTATTATTCAGTGAAATGTGGCAACAGTAAAAAAAAAAAGTGTATTCTGAGGTGAACTTCAAAAAATATAAAATTTATTTTTGAAAGTTTTGCTCATGTAATATGTGTGTGTCTGTGTGTGTGTGTGTGTGTATAACTCAGAAAGTTTACTTTTCACGCCCATCAAGGTTTGACACACAACAAATAAAAACCTTTTGGAAAATTCTGTGTCTAAAGCTGTAGCAACTCTGCTAATAAAACGTCACATATTTCTTACCACCAGAACATCTCAAGAAACACATTTATGTCTGTCAATTAATATCCAATAACAGTTTTTCTATTAAATATGTTTTGCATGTGGAATGTGAGATCTTAGAATAATTAAGGCGAAGAAAAAAGTTATTTTATAGCCTCATTGAAGATGTTATTGATGGGCTCAATAAAGATATTATAGAAAAGAGATAAATATTAATTTTTATTGTCATAATTTAAAAAAATCAACTTTCTAAAGAAATGTCTTTGATATATAGTAGTTTACTGTAGGTATTTGGATAAGGAGAAAGACAACATGCTTTTATATCCAGTTATCAAATCAATCCAAGAAAACACAGGTTTGAACTACACTGAATTAAATGACTTTCAAAAAGATGTCTTTTCATGCACGTGAGCCTGAGTTATTTCTTTTAAACTGAAATATAGCAAGTGGAGAGTATATCTGTTGTTGTGTTATTGCTTTTACCTGGAACTAGAAGATTTTTGTTTTGTTTTTGGTGCTTTTATCTGTTTTGTAAACAAGGACGATTCCAGTTAAAAATAACAGCACTTTTATAACGTTAGTTATAATAACACCCACAAATAAAGATCTGTAGAAATTTATTTAGAAAATGGTAATGTGTTATGCAAAAGCATGTGAAGAGATTTTTCTGCAGAAAACTTATTTCTCCACTGTCATCTTAATAGGACTTTTTGTCCTGTGGCATTCTAAATTATGTAATCTTAAAATTTTGAGTAGACATATCAAGTGGCAGATTTATTGATACTTTATGCAACCACTTCCTATGTTCTGTGCTGTCATTAAGCTTTATTTAGCTCATCAAATGGGGTTAGCTCTATATTCTTGAATATTTAAAACAGCCAATATCAAGACTGTTGTGGCATCCTGTTTAAAAGGCAAAGTGATATGCTTATAAATAAACTAATGTATGGTGTTAGTCTCTTAACTCAGCAAAGACATCCATATACCAGAAGAGAAAAACTACAAAGCCATTGAAATAAACCATGCACTTTGCTAAAAGTGACTTTGAAAAACTTCTGTGTTGTTAGGCATTCAAAAGATGAATAAAGTTTTAACCACAATAAATAGCTGACCTAAAATGAAAGAAAGGCAAATGAAATACACTCCCCTTAATGTAATTAGTAATAGTAATTGATATGCTTCATCTCCTCAATATTGCTGTCAGGAGACAAGGGATCCATTTACAAAGTTACGTTCTGTTTAGACATCTCACATAATAAACAGGATCTTTTTTGTTCTCATTTTTGTTGTAATGTAGATAGATGATTTTCTATATTTATTTTTTAAAAATATTACGTTTAGTTTTTAAACATTGCCAAACTGTATTTTCCTTGATTAAAACTGAAAAATAAAATTAAAAAAAAGAATGCAGCATTTTCTTATAATTTCTCCCTTTTAATGCCAAATTTATCTAAAGAAAATCTTGAGGGTTGCTGTCTTTTAATTTCTTACAGTAGGGATTAATTAAAAATATGAGATTTTATTTGAGGTAAAGCGTTTTTTTATTTATATTTTTCCTGAATTTCTTATCATAGTTCTTTACTTGTGATATAATGGAAATGATGTCTTTTACAGTGTTCTTATCTTCATGAGAATTGGTATGAAGTGTTGCTCCTAAGTCCTCTTAATGGTTACATTATAATGAGTTAAACAGCTTTGTAGAAATAAAAGTTTGTAAATAATGCCCCCCTCCCCTTCTTTTTGGTTTGTTTTCATAGGCTCTAGAGACATTCAAATCAATCTTCTATAGTTACTCTTGGGCAGAATCTAGGAGATAATGTGTTGCAGAGATGCCGGAATTATTTCTGAAATTCACACATTAGGAAAACTGATTACGTAGCGCAGGTTTTCATAGTTCATACCTTTGCAATTCAAACAAAAGCCCTTGTTCTCAACTTAATAATCTGTCTAGTTGAGAAAAATGGGGATCATTGACAGCATTAAGTGTACACCATTCCATTTCATTCTCCCTTTACTTGGTAAACCCGGTCTTGGTGGCTGTTAAAGTTTTGTGAACTGGAAGTTCAGCTGTGCTTTTGACTTGTGAAATGAAGCCAGAATCATTCTATTTTTCTATTTATTTTACTATGTGTTAAGTATTTTTCAATTTTCTTAAAAATAGTATAATTCCAAAAGATTAATAGGCAATGTAAAAGTATAGTTCCCACTTTGCATATTATTTTCAAGTTCTTTTGAGCTTATCCTTGCCATAATATTATTTAGATAATGAACTGGCAAGTAAGAATTTCATCTTATTTAGTAAATGGAAAGTAAGGTACTTTATTTCTGCAAGCATATAGAGGATACAGCTTGAATAAACATTAATTTAAAAAGCCATTTGTAGCTGATACTGAAATACTCAAGAAAAATTCATATTAACTCCAGTGACAGTTTCTCTTGCCTAAGGAACTTCTGCATGTCATCTGAATAAAGTTCCCTTTAATTGATCAAACTGTGTTCAGTCTATTCATTGTATACTTAGTAAAATTATGGCAGAAATTATTTTTTTTAATTACTTCCATTTCGGAAACAAATAATGACTTGCCATCATCTATTAGAGTTCTAAGCACTGAGAAAACTGAATATCAATTTATTTGTGAATGTATATTACACCATATGTATTATAGTGGAAATGCCAACCACAGCTTCCAGCTTTAATTCTATAAAAATAACTTCTACAATGTGATTCTCCTGTCTATGACCAAGGACACTTTCAAGAGGCACAATGAATCTGCATATGTTGAGATTTTTGTTACATACGACCTGAAATCATAGGCAAGAGACTAATAACTGATGAAAGTTAGGCTGTGTCTTTAGTCAGGAGGTATCTACTAAAGCAACAATACTTGGCTTTCTGGATGTCTGTGAAACAAGGAAAGGGTCATCCACTGATTTATCTCTAATGAATATACAAATTTTTATTGAAGTCCAGGTATGACCATTTGAATCTTACCCCAAACTTCTAAGTCAATTACTGACTTTGACATAAGACCACAAAGTCAATTTAAGTCAGGGTTCTAAGTAAATCATGCAGCTGGACAACTATAGCAAAATCATTCTTTCTTGTTATCTTTTATCTTTGAGTAAGTACATATCTCTTATGCTGAAAAGCATGCACATGTGGTAAATATATATCAAGCTCTCTCTCTCTCTCACACATACATACACAGATGTTTCCATATAAACCAACTATGTTTCCATTAGGCTTTTATTTCCTGTGATATTCATACATTGATACATAGGAAACATTTGAACTTAAACACATATAAAACTGACATAATATATGTCATAATCAATTGCTTAATGTTTGTATCTAAAATTACTAAGTTATCACATTTTAGAATTAAAAGATATCAACCAAACCAACCCCCTCATTTTGTAGAAGAAACTGAGGCCTAGTATGAAAGTTAATTTGATTGATATCATTAAGATTATTAGGGGTATAATGTGGACTAGAGTCCAAGTCATGGAGTGCAGAGAGTCCAATGTTCGTTTTTTTTTTTTAATCATGCTACCTGTAGGAAAAAAAATTGAATTTCTCTCTTTTTCTGTATATATTTCAATAGTGACAGAAATCTCTTGAGGTTTAATTATGTATGTATAGCTATATATTTGGCTATTAAAATGGATTTTTTTACAATAGTATATAATTCTGCTTTAGGCTCTAGTTTATATCTGTAAAATCAGGGAAATTATAATCCAAATTTGATAGATTAAAAGAAATTCATAGTTATTCATAGTTATTTTCCTCTTATGTAAGATAGCAAATGATGATGGACATTAAAGTAACTTAACATGGTTTAGAACATATATTCAACAAGTTGAGAGAATTTTTCATTTTAGCAGAACAATCACAGTAGATATAAGCTTCTACCTAGCATTTAGTATATATCCTCAGTAAAAACATATTTGTAATGGAAATGAATAAAGCTTTCTATACATTATTTATGAAACTTTCTATGCATTCTAATTGGGATAATCTTTTACCTTTTCCATCAATAGTGATGATTCCTTTGGCTCTATGCTCCTTTGCATTTTGCCAACTGTGTAGATGCACTTTACTTTATTAACATCCTTAACACACAATTCTGAACTAACATTTCCTCTAAATTTTTTTTCTAGAAAATTTATAGAAGAATGTGACGTTTTGCTATTTTTCAATTGAATTGCTTCCTTGTTATGCAGTTAACCAGTATAGCATTTTAGATTCTAAATTTACCTGTTGATAAAATATAAAAGATTGAATTTATTAATTTCAAAAATAAAATGTGAACTATTTTTAAAACTAACTATAATATAACAAAACCATTGCTTCACCATAGCCCCCAATGCTTTCAGACATTTTAACATCATTTCTTTTCCTAAAAGAGGATGGTAGTGGAGGTTATGTAGAAAATTTAGTATAATAATTGTTTAGAGCTTTATGTTTAAATTGTATATAACCAATTGCTAGGCTGTTAGCAAGGCTGTATATCCATTTATTTACTATGACTCTATAGAAATAGTAGACTCTGTATATGTGTGTGTGTGTATATATCTATATCTATATCTATCTATATATATCTATATCTATATATATCTATATCTATATCTATATATCTTGAGTCAGCTTTGCTTTTCTTTCTTATTTATTTTAAAAGCCCTTAGAATCTTTTCTAAAGCAGGGACCATGTTTCAGAACATTACACAGTGCTTTATTTAGCATTAGTGTTGTGGGAGAAATCACATTCCAAGAAGAACTGAGCTGAAACCACTAAAACTAGTCTTAATTATCACTTCTGGTGAATTAATGTTTTAAAGGCGGAATAAAGGTTTATTTTCTGTAATTTAGTGATGAACTAAATTCCAGATTATTGAACTCTAATGCTGTGTAAAAACAAAACAAAAAAAACTTTTAAAGCTTCCAAGTAGGATTCATCTGACAAGTTAATTTTTTTCCCCCTGAACATATTTATTATTTACAAACACATAATTTGCAAATAAAAATTTCTCTGCTCCAAAACCTCCATCACAGCATTCCAATTGGGCATAAGCCATTGGGGAAATTTCTTCATAGCATTTTTTTTTGACCTGCATAAATCTTTATTTTCCTTCTTTCAGATGCGTCTGCATCCATACATTACTGTGTTTGGCTGAATTCCACTCTAATATGATGCTCCATTATGCACCATACTCTGATGACCTTGCTACTTCGCAACCTGCTGGAGCCTGCCCTTGGCCGTGGGGTGTCAGCCAATCACTGCTTGTCCCACTTGTTGTGCATCTGATTTTCAAGGTTTTTTGTTTTGTTTTTTTCTCATTTAAGGAAAAATAGTATTGAAATAAACATATAAAAGAAACAGTATTAATAAAGAAATGTGCTACTAACGGATGTCTAAGTCACCAGGAATTCCTTTCTCAGAATGGTGGTTAGCAGAACTTAACAGTGAAGTCTTTTTAAAATAAAAACCAAAAGCATATTTCAACAATGATTTTAAGACTCTGGCTTTGTGTAAACCAAGAAAAATTAAGTCTATGAAGTCTTTGTCTATAATACATTAAAAAATGACTTTGTATAAAATCCTAAATTGATCAATAGTTTTAAAGTGTTACATAATCAAAGCCTTTTCCAGATCAGGGAGATAGGTCTGTCAGAGTGAAGGATGGTGTCTCCTTTGCATTGTGTGGGTGTATTTCTAAATGCCACTGTGCGTGTTTGCTCCCACACATGTGTATACAAGGACTTGGAGCAATATTTATAAAAATTATTGTCTGTAAGACAAACTTGAGAGATTTATTTTGTGTTTACCACAGGCACTGCCAATGGACTGGTTTTTCCTTAATCTTGAAATACTGACCAAAATATCTGTAGAATTTTTAAGATTTGTGTTGCTGTTGTTATTAAATTCCTTAAGAAAATTTAGAACCTTTAAGTTAGATTCACTGAAGTCACTGTGGTCACATTCAGAAGGAATATGTGGCTACCTATTTTTGTGGACTACATTTATCTGAAGGCTATTCTATTTGATGTCAGATAACATAAGTTCAAGCAGCTTCTGAGAATTCAGCACGTTATATATTTTTGAGAAAGCAGGTAGCCGAAGTTTAGTTGTATAAATAGTGATTTGCTAAGTAAGTCAAGAATTCTCTGTATGGTCCCTCTAACTCTCTCTGTTTATATTTTTATGTCTCTATTTGTTATGTTGTATGTGTTTATGTGCTTAAAAATAAGTGTTCCATATGAAAACTTCGATAATTTTATATTTATCATATCATCTGCCTTATTAAAGTTTTCCCCAAGTTTGGAAATACTAAGAATTCAAGACTCTTGAGAAATTTTTGGTGAATTATTGTCAATATAAAAGCCCTTTATGAAATGTAAATATATACTGGAACAACATTAAATTGTGGAATGATAGGAAATGCACACTAACCCATGTAAATCACCAGTGCATGTATTTCAGGCTTTTTATTTTATTAGCTGTTTATTTAATTTTGCAAAATAGAAATTTTCAGAAATATCACTGAGAATATAGTGAAATTCCTGAATAAAACCTAATTTTCATCAACCTCTCATTTTGTTTTGAGCACAAGGACCAGTGTAAGAAACGGGTGAAAAAACTTCATTCCACTTTTGGCTTCTAGGAAATATTATGTTTCCTCATCCCAAGTAGTAAAGTTCCTTAGATATATACTTAAACTAAATCCTGTAACAAATCACATCAACTCAAAACAAATTACAGACCAAAAGACCAAAAAAAGAAGTCCAGAATTTGGGGATAAATTAATCTGTAACCACATGGAGGGGGTATTTATGAATACCTTCACAAGGACCATTCTAAGGCAGAATTTTGCAAACTTGGGTTGCAACACACTATTGGGACATGAATCAATTTGTGAGTTTCTACCATACCACAATTCGAAAGATATGAAATAAAGCAGAAAAATTTCAAGTACACCATTCATGTAGTAAGGGTAAATATCGTCTTGTGCAGTCTTTATTTCAGTTGTGTTTGTGTGCCTGTGTGTCTTCCTGCTTTTGGTTGCTATGTAAAAAATTTGTCTTTTTGTGGAAGCAGTTGAAAAGGATTGAGAACCATCCCTCTAGATTGTTCGGGGTAGGGAACAGTGGTTATTTTACTGTTATGATTAGAAAAACATAATAAATCAAAACAACAAAATTACTAAGACTCCCAAGGATTTTAGTGTGCTTTTCAGCTGAATCAAAATAATCAACAGCAACAAGCTTTTGAGAAGTCTGTTATCATTCCTCTGTTTGTTTTTAAATCTTTGAGCATTTCGCCACTGGTTCCTATCCCTGCACAGACTTCCAGATTTCTCTCTGCTCCAACCCCTTGCTCCCAGATGTCATCCTCCTCCTCAGGTCTCCTTTTCAGTTACTGGAATTTGCCATGTAGGGAGGTTTCTGTGGAGAGTTGGAGATAAACTCAGAGCAACCCACCCACCTTATATATTTTAGCATTTGGATATTTTATTTAAAACGACAAGACAATACTTCCTTCTCCATTACAAAATCTAAAGAGGAATATGAGGCTTCCCTGGTGGCGCAGTGGTTGAGAGTCCCCCTGCCGATGCAGGGGACACGGGTTCGTGCCCCGGTCCGGGAAGATCCCACATGCCGCAGAGCGGCTGGGCCTGTGAGCCATGGCCGCTGAGCCTGCACGTCTGGAACCTGTGCTCCGCAACGGGAGAGGCCACAACAATGAAAGGCCCGCATACCGCAAAAAATAATAATAATAATAAAAGAAATAAAGAGGAATATGGGAATGTTAGAGACTGGCTTAAATAAAGTTTTTTTCTTTTAACACAATTAATATAAGCTGGTACTGGGTATGCAAAGAAAAATAAGATAGAGTCTTTGTCCTCATGAAATTACTATATTAAAAAGAAGATTACAGAGCAGAAAAATGATGATTATAGATTATATTTGCATTATGCTTCTTAAGGGTCAAAGCATTGAATGCATGTTTGCTTCTCAGCGTAATCAGTGAAAAAAAAGCACCATTATTATTTCTGAGGTGAGCAAACCAGAGTAATGAACAGCTTTTTCAGCACTCTGATGGAACTAGCTAAGAACTTTATCAAGTCTTTGAAGAAATAGCCAGTCAGAATTCAAAAGTACTGAAAGCATTTGAGGAAGGTGGTGAAATTTGTGCTTTCAAATACACTATATTTTTAGACTTACCTAGGTAAATTCTTCCCAAAAGAATTAGAAAAGGCCCAGCTTTTCAAACTTTTTCCAGTCACAAACTACACTTTATACTACCAAAAAAAAAAAAAAGAGTTCTGGGTATAATTTGGAGATCTCATTAATTACCCTACTTTGTAAACAACAACCCCATATGTGGTTAAAAACAAACAAACAAACCTCAAGAACTAGGTAAATCACTCTAATCTTAATTAATTTTTGAGCCTATCTCTAGAAAAACAACTGAGATCCTTCAGAAGTAATCCCACAATTTGAAATAGCTCTCTGGGAATAATTTCTATCTGTAACTTTGCAAAACGCTTTTCTTGGATGTGTGTGACTTTTTTTTTATCCATTTATTTTATAGAGAATAGATTGATTTGCGATATCTTTTATACACCATGCAAGGCTTTGTAATTAAAATGATGGCTAAAATAAGGCCCTTATCCTCTGTGCAAAAATAATATACATAAGGCAAGGGATACATGAAGCTCAGAGAGACTGCCCCCAAGTTTGTCTTGTCTGTCGTGGCATTCCCAGTGCCTACTAGAGTTCTCAGCATATAGGAGACACCCCCAAAGTACTTGTGGAACAAATGAATGAACAAAGGGCCTGGGCTTTATTGCTAGGTAGACTGAAAATCCATCCACATGGGATCACCAGACTGTGGTATGACCCTTTTATATTGGTCTCTAAGAACTCCTAATTTGTTATTTTCTTTCCCTGCTGGGTGGGTGTCTCCATGACAGAAGACTACCTGCTAGGTTGGCTAGAGTCCCTGCCTTCTCTGCAAGATGTATGACTTGTTTCTGTACCAAATGAATAATTCTCTGATTTCCCCTCCTCGCTTCTTCTTGGTGGTGTTATAAACACCAAACCCTTAAAAAAGATAAAACTAAAGCAAACATGTGAGGGAGGCACTGGTCACACAACAGACTTCTGATATATTTTGAGGGGCTGTGCAGAAGTGTGCAGACACATGGGTTTTCAAGATTTTTGTGGAGATCCTCATCTGCAAGGAAAAATGGACACACACACACCCGAACGCTTGCATAAGTCTCTGTATTCATCAATTTATATAGTCCTGCAGGTATTATTCAATCACTGTACCAACCTATGCTCACTGATAATGGATCTTTTTTCCCCATTTTCATTCTGACTGCCCCTGAGGAGAAGTCGTTTTTAAAGATGAGAGTCTAGCATATCTGTAAAGAGAAACGTGTACTTGGTGTACTCAGGAAAGAGGTCTAGAAGAAAGAATATGCCCTTACTGGGGAGTGGTGGGCAGTGAGGTAGAAGCTGAGAAATGCCTTGCAAATTAAAAGCAGTCCTTAGAAGTCCAGAGATTCTAAGCGGCACCTCTTGTAAATTGCAAATGACCTCTGAAGGAGTTGGTTCAGTCTTGGGCACACCTGGGTGTAAATTGCTGTAAGCAGATAACTAGGTCAGTACCTCACAAAGATCAATAGTTCTTAAGAAATGAGGATTTTGATTAGAGCCATGAGGAAGAATGAACAGCCTTCAGTAGTTTAGAAGACTGAGATCTCTGTTAAGGCACCAAGTGTCTTGGACTCCAGCTGGGAGTCAGGAGGTAAGGTGAGATTATAGCAGAAAAGAATATTCAGTCCCAACAAAAGCAAATGTATGTGGCCTTGATTTTGGCCCAGGGCCCTGGTGACCAGAAGGATGACACTAAGTGTCAAGGCTTGATATGATTGCAAGACTGGTGTTAAAAAGTAGTAAACATTTACTTTCTCCCATTTCTACTAGTTGTTTTGCTTTGGTTTGGGTTTTGTTTTCAGCCTAGAGTATCAGGTCCAAGTGCTCTGTCTTCATTCATTTTCTACCCCTGTACTTTTGGGAGAAAGAGAAAAACAAAGAAGGAGAAAAAAAGGAAAAAAAAAGTACAACCACTGCATGGCAATAGACTCACCTTCTCCTTACTATTATTATTAGATTACTGTAATCAAAATGCTTGATGCTTGCCACATTATTGCCATGTAGCTGTTTCTTATCCTAACTTAATTCCATTCTCAGAAATTGAGTTCTAATAGGTCTGTACTATATCCCAGAAACCTGAATTTTTAACACTTCCCCCTTTTCAATTCTGATTGCAGAGGGTAGGTAAGACTACAAAACATGAGGTTTAAAGCCCCTGAAATTCCTAACTTCTGCTTACTGGTTTGCTTTTTGACAGCCTCTGGCAAAATAGAAAACTGAAGCCTAGTAAGGTTATAGGAAAATCTGCCTTCTTGCCCTGGCTTTCTCACTAACTGGCCAGTGCACCCTATGTAAGTCCTTTCAAGTCCTGAAGCCTCTCAAACTCATCTGGTGTCATTTTACGTAATAACCCCTGCTCTGATTACATGACAGGGCTTATGAGGGTCACATAAAACATTTGGGACTTGTAAAACGCCACGGAAACTTAAGATAGTACTTCTCCTTATCCATGAATTTCCCTAAGCCCTTCTTGAAGTGCATTTATTGTACACTTTTGGGGTATTTTCACTATCCATTATTTTTAAAAGGTTTTTGGTTTCAGGGGTTTTTGTTTGTTTGTTTTGTCACAATCACTTGTTTGAAGCCTCTGATGTTCTCTTATCCTGGTTGATTTCTTCAGAGTTATGCTGATCCCCGATCAAGGTGCAACTAGGGTGTGTGCTGTCCTTAGAGCAATAGCCACTGGGTTTTGTCTGAAGTCATTTCAGAGCCTATGACATCTCGATAGGAAAAAGGAGAAGAAATAGCTTATTGCTGTAAAGCAAGTAGTTTAGGAAAGACTTAAAATAGTTTGTATCCATTTTGATACTTTAAAAAATTCACTACTTTTTAACAGTCCTTTCCTCTTCCATACAATATTTCCTGGGAGTTTTTCTTTCACTTCTCATGTCCGGCCTCTAACATTAAGCGCGATCATTTATGGAGCTTTAATTCTGTGCCAATCACTCTGCAACGACGTGTACCACATTATAACATTGACTCCTCCTAACAATTCCAGGAGGCAGGTTCTATTATTTTTTCCATGTGACACATGTAACTGGGGAATAAAATCAAACAAAACCTCTTAGGTCCCATCCTCTTTATGTAAAACAGGGGCCTTCAGCTACCTGCAGTCAACTCTTCTCTGACATAGTTCTCTCTACAAATCTGAGAATTATTATTGATATAGTAGTCTTGATAGATTTGAATTTGCATATATATATATATATATTTAGGCTTTTATGTGCATTTCGTTCTAGTCCACAATATTTGCGATGTATCCTCAGCAAAAAGGGCTGCCATAACAAAATACCATGGACTATGTGCCTTAAACCATAGAAATTTCTTTTTCACAGTTCTAGTGGCTAGAAGTCCCAGATCAAGGTGCCAGCACATTCACAGAGAGAGAGCTCTTGTGTTCCTTTCCCTTCTTCTAATGACACCAGTTCTATCAGATTAGGGCCTTACCCTTCTGATATAATTAGCCCCATAAAGATCCTAATTCCAAGTAAATCACATTGGATGTCAGGGCTTCAGCATATGAATTTTGGGGATACACACGTCACTCCATAGCAGATTCTATTCTTGGTCTGAGCAGAACACATTGGAATAGACCATTGTTTCTTCATGAGCTTGTCATTCACCACAGTTGGTATATTCATAGGAAGGAAGGTACACTTTCCATTTTAAAAGAACATTTTCCCTTTTCAGATTGGCTCCAAAAGGCAGCCCTTTAGATGTGTTCTTGGCACTGATGAAAAATTGGTACAGTTGCTATAGCTTTTGTGAAAAAATATGAATCTATAACATGTATGCATGTGCATAAAATTTGAAGTTCATTGTTTAGCTTATTATATCTAACTTTTTATGCATATCTTTGAATGTTTTTTGCAATTTTCAGTTTTCACAGGGATTTGTGATATTACATAACATCTTAGTTATTTTAATTTTGCCAACCAATATAAGTGCATGTAGGTATATTAATTAATGTAAAATCAATATTCGTATAAAATAGTCCAGAAATTGTTCCACAAATGTAACAGTAGTCTTTTAAAATGATGATGCTAATATTTAGTCTTAAATGTCTAGTATATTTTCAGCATTAAAGTCCAAATGAAAAGGAATAGGGGTTAAGGGGTGGGGGGAGTCAGTTGAAACATTAATAATGTAGGCTTAATAATCCCTCTTTTCAAAGGACAGTCTCAGTGGATTTTCACACACAGTGGCATAATTGGTCTGACAAAGATCCAATGGGTTTGATTTCTCCTGGCATATGGAAACTGCCAAACCTGTAACCAAGGCTGGTCCCAAGCTCTGAGTGACTCTTCACCAACTATTATTATGTATGCATGCAACACTTTGCATCAACACAAATCCATGGACATATCAAGGATTTTTTTTTTTTTCACTGTGCCTTTTTATTTTCTTAAAAAAATTAAAGAGTCATGTAATAAAATACATAATGAGTAGCCTGGGAACTATATATGTATCCAGTGGGCTGTAGGAAGTGGTTATATTTTAGGGTAATAACACAGGATTAACTCATCAATGTTGGGAAAAGAAACTTCTTTTCTGTCCTTTGGTCAGAATTTCTAGACAACGGAGTATAACAGCTGAATAGACCTTTCCTAAGAAGTACCTTTCTAAGCTTCCTGAGCTAATTTTACATTTGACCCCCTATATTAAAAATGGCAAGTTAATCAGTTCTTTTGTTCAGGGAAATGGCAATAAGTATGGCATGAACGTAAAGGTTTTGTTTTGCTTTTTTAAAAATTGCATCTAAATCTGCTTTTTGGTGTATTTAACTGTTGAACACAAGGACCAATTTTAGATAGAGAGATGGCTTTTCTATAGGGGATTAAGGACAAAAGATGGTAATGCCGATTTTTTTCCAAACCAATGGGCGTACTATTAGGTCAGGAGCATTAAAATTTACCTTGTTACAAAAATTTCTTGCCTTTTTCTTTAATGTTTTAATGTTTCTTTAATAAGAAACTAATGTGTGTGTATGTATGTGCATATGTATGTATGATATGTATATGCATATATACATATAACTACACACACAAAGGTAATACAGTTAACATTACAGAGAGCAGATACTCAATGAGTGATTATCTTATGCCAATTATGTGGTTATATGCAAGGCATTGTTTTAGGCACTGGAGAAGCAGCAAAATAAAAGACACACATGTCTTCCCCCATGGAGATTCAATTATAGTTGGATAATACATAAATAATAGGTAAACTTATACTGCATGCTGTGTTCTACGCACTGGTCAAACGTATTTTATATATATTAACTTATTAAATAGGTCCAACAGCACTATGAAGAACACCTGTAATTGTCTTCATTCTGTAGATGAGGAGAGTGTTGCACAGTGGAGTTGAGTAACTTGCTCATTGCCCCACAATTTACAAAGCGTCAGAGCTGAGGTTCAAGTGCAGACAGTCTGGCTACAGAGGCCATACTCTCCACAACTGTGCATATGCGAAGTAGAGGGAACACATTTATTTTACAGCCAACTAGTTCTGTGAGGATGAAATTGAATTCACTCGACTTTTCTTAAAGGCTTCAGTGAAATTTCAGCCTTACTATTTTAATACCTTTTACTATGTTCTTGAAATTAGGTCACTCGGTCCAATTTTTTTTTTTAATAGTGCCATCTCAAGCCTTAAAGTGCAAATCAAAAGATCGGAAGATAGTTATTAGACTAGTAAGCACTTCCCTTCTTCCTTCTACCCATTCTGTTCTTTGGGGAATACCTCATAAATATATTTTTCCCTTTTTTTGTTATTTTATTTTAATATTCTTCATTTTGTTAAGTTTTCATCGTCTGTGGTGTATGTTATTAATACAACTAGGAGAAAACAAATCCATTAATTTTTGTGAATTGTCAATTGATTTAGGATAGGAAATGCCTTTATATAGAGAATAAAATTTTACTTAGAAGATTTTAAAATCATACATTTTGTTTACCTTTTACTAAAAAGACATGTTTTCTCTTATTTTTGTTTTTTTTCCCCTAATCATTCAGAACATTTAAAAGAAAAGGTGAAAGTGAATTCCTTGTAAGATTTCCTATAACATACTCTGGTTTTCTTTAAATTAGGTGCTCATTATTAAATATTCAATTAAAATATGACCTACGTCATTTCACAGTTTTTTTCTCTCAAAACGTATTATCATTCTATTTCTTTATTTAAACATTATATGTTTCTTTATGAGACACATTTTTAATCACTTAAAATTCAGATGAGTACCAGTGAAGCCTATCTGAAGTTGATTCTTTATGACAATAAATGTACTCATTTTTGCTATGATAGTGCTTTCCTAACGTGTTGATGATACTTTTTATTATAGGATATTTACTCAACAGGTAGATATCTCAAAATGTGAATCTTTGTAATATAACTCTGGATTCAGTTATACAATATCTCAATACACTTGTGATCTGGATTGATCTTAGTATATGATTTATATGATTTAAAATTTTTAAGCTTCAGAATTAGTGAATCAAATTTTTGAGGCTATTGCCACAGTCAACAATTTGTGGAATTTTCTTTTTTTTTTTTTTTTTTTTTTTGCAGTACGTGGGCCCCTCACTCTTGTGGCCTCTCCCGTTGCAGAGCACAGGCTCCAGACGCGCAGGCTCAGCGGCCATGGCTCACGGGCCCAGCCGCTCCGCAGCATGTGGGATCTTCCCGGACCAGGGCACGAACCCGCGTCCCCTGCATTGGCAGGCGGACTCTCAACCACTGCGCCACTAGGGAAGCCCTGGAATTTTCTTTCCTTAACAATAAGTATTAAAAATAATGCCAGCTTCACAGTTATTTCCTACTAATAGGAAGAAAGTATGATAAACTGGTATGGAACCCAACTAATAATCCCCTCCAGACCTCACTTGAATTCTTACAGAGCCCAATATATCACCTCTTTACCATTTGGTTAAAAGTTTAACTCCCACTTGGAAAAAACCAATTTAAAGCCAAAGGACTCTGGCAATTAATCAGTGTTAGTTATTGGCCTACTAAGTGTGAGCATCAAACATACATTCTAAAATTACTGGAGCATTAGAGTATGAGCAAAGTAGGGGATGGAACAATTTGGTTTGAGTTGGAAAGCTCATTCAAATTTAGTGTCTGAAAAGGGATAATTAGTTATGAATCTGTACACTTCAGTGTAGTTACTGGTACACTTTCAGAAAGAGGAAAAGAGAAGAAAAGACAAAGAATGCCGTGTATAGGGCACAACCACATTGTAAGGACCTGATGAAATCCATAATTCAGTCTGTCTGTACTACTGTCACTCTAGAAAAATGTTTCCTGGATACACCTTGTGAGGTTTTTTTTTGTTTGTTTGTTTGTTTTTTATCCACTTAGGCAAGTGGGAATTGTTTTCAGTCCCCAGCAGCAAATAGTATGAATACTTACCTTCCACAGTAAGCAAGTTATAAAAGTACATTACTTGCTTATGTGTTCTTGAGAATTCACTGCTATTAATTTTGAACTTTTTGACTGTTCTTTTGTAAAGCAAGAACAGTAGTTGCCAGAGCACAAGGCAGAAACTCCTAATGGCAAATAAGCATTTACAACCATGTAACTGCTCTATTTATCCTGAGAAGTGGCTCAACGAAGAATTTAGTTTTACTGTATGCTTATGCTTTCCAGTATCTATATTGTTTGCCGATCATTGGATGATGTGAACCTTGAGGAACTTAAAGTGCTTGATGTCCCCACTATGTCACATTACAGTTAATGGAATAGCATATGCACACTGTGAAGGAAGAACAGACATGGCTTGTGAATAAAAAATCAATTTGTACACAGTACTTCTGTAATCTATATAGTCTGTATACATTTCTCTACATCAGAAATTCTCAGTTCTATGTTTCAGGCTACAGAGGTGCCATGTGAAGAAAATGAGAGTGATTTGTGTGAAGCCTAAACAAAGGAAATCCAGCCACACTTCTAGTCCTTAATTACTGTGTCATGCACACTTATGCAATTTATCTTGTGTTCAGAGTTGACCTGTGTGCTGCTCTTTTGATCTCTAGCATTAGTAAGGACTAGAAGAGGGCTGCCACTTGAGCTGTGAATTTTGTTTTGATATAAAATAGTATCAGAAAGAAAGAAATTATTCATCACAATCTAGTTCATATACAAAGACATTGAAATGCAGACAGATCCTCACATCTAAAAGCATGACTTACCATATAATATGCCTCTGCATTAGTGGGTACAATCCTGGCAGAGAGACAGATGCAGCTTTTATAAGGTTTATTTTGGTCTTGATCTCTGATGTTGAACAGACCCCTCGGTTTTTCTCTGTCTCATTTTTCCAACTTATTCAAAACTCCATGGGAAATGTAATAAACTGTAAAAATCAAACAGTGAAACATTGGATATTGATGAATGTAATTTCTATGTTAGTAAACAAACTACCTTCAGGGAGGATGGAGGGAGATTCAGAAATGAAGTAATGGTGCCAAAGCTGAAGCTTAGTATTTTCCTAGAAGAATTAGTTTAAAAAAATTAAAACTATCTTGTTACCAAAAATAATAGTATTGTCATTTTATTCCTAGCACTCCCCTGTGGAGGAGAATTGAAGACATTATTTTATCACTCTGAGTAAAAGCAGAAATGTGTTATTGAAGAAAGGAGGAAAAAATATGCTTCAGAACTAGAGAGGAAAGTCTCAATTTACAAAAGGAAAAAAATGAAGGGTTTTGCTCAGGGGTCCAAAAAAATATTTGGCTTATTTCTTTTTTATCATTTAAGCTGGTTTCTTGCTGGGCCTTTTTATGGAATAATTGAAAAAAAAAGTGGGGAAGAACTTTTTCAGCAAAGGCAAAAGACAGTAAAAAAATTAAAGTGCTAAGAGAATATAGATAGGAAGTTGTATCTTTTTGTACTTTCATGATTGCCTGCATTTCCCCCTAAACTTATAGTTGAAAAACTCTGAAAAAGATATCAAGCCCTGAGCAAAGTACTAGAGAATAAAACATAACATCCTGTGCCCCTTCTACTCCGCATTCTCACTTCTACTCTCTTTCTTTCTCATGCACATACACGTACACACACAAGCACTCCCACAAGCTCAGACTTCACTAAGCTTTAACACAGTCATACGTTGATAAATCAATTTAGGGAGCATTGAAATTTTGGGGGCATGTTGACATTTTTGAAAGCTGCTTTCACAAAACTGATTATTAATTCTCCCAGGAGATTTCAAGCTGGGGAGGAAGATTGCTCGAATAATGACTTTAGCAAAGTGGACATTCTGCACTTGGCAATTTTCCTGAAAGACATTGGATTGTAGGTAATCTGTGTTTCCCTTCATCCTGCAGCATCCTCTGCAGCGGAGTCAGTTTGTGATAGTCTGAGGTGCTGCTCTTGTCTTTCCCCTGTGGCATCTTGTAAGCTTTTACACTTGCTTTAGCTACATTTTTCCCACCAAGCGGGCTGAGTTTTCTCACTGTCTCAGAGGAAGTCAGATGTCAGTTAAGTACCGAGCAGCCAAGTGATAAGAATATTTTAAACGCTGAATGTTTTTGAAGTTTTCAGGATCCCAGCAGCATTGAGAAAGCTATAAAGGACTAACGCGGGCCTCTCACTGTTGTGGCCTCTCCCATTGCGGAGCACAGGCTCCGGACGCGCAGGCTCCGCGGCCATGGCTCACGGGCCCAGCCGCTCTGCAGCATGTGTGATCTTCCCGGACAGGGGCACGAACTCGCGTCCGCTACATCGGCAGGCGACTCTCAACCACTGAGCCACCAGGGAAGCCCCAAAGTATCCTTTTAATGTAGTATGATAACAACTATAATGGGAGCTATACGGACTTTGGGAAGGACTTACTGATTCCTAGGAAGGTTGATAATAGATAATGACTTCACAAGGAAGTTCTAACATGGCTTTAATTTCTTTCTCCTGCATCAACCCTGCACCAATCTGGCAACCTTGGCCACAGGCATTAACTCTTCTCATGGGAGCTGAGTTGGAACCCCATCTTCCTTTACATTTCAACAGGTTATTGCTTTTTATGCATTTCAAAGGGATTTTTTTCTTAGATTGTTGAAATTAGAGCCAGCGCATGAGCAATTCAGTTAACCTCATTGCTTTGTTGTTATTCTGTCATTTTGACCAAGAACTGAACTTGTTCACTGTAACTGTTTACTCTGAATTCTTCACACTTGGCTCTAAATGATTTTAAATAATTTTCTGATGTCAAACCACCTTCAAATGGAACTATTATTATCATTGAAGAGATTGAAAGAAAAGAGGCACATGTGCAAAGCGATTTCCAAGAGAGGAATCATATAGATGCTTTTAATCATGGCAACATTACTGGAATGTTTACACCCGCTTGAGGCAACTTTGAAAAATAGAACAATTCGTCTGAGCCATAAGTTACATTTTCCTAAAAACAGTCATGTAATCTTGTATTTTCACACCTTGTATTTGTTTTATGCATTGATTGTCAAAAGTGTTATAGCCCCGGAGATCCTAAGGAAAATCATAATGATTTTTTCTTGTGATTACTAATTATTTTAAGTGCTTTTCATTTCTTCTAGGTGCTGTCTTGTTTTATCCGAGCACCTTTCATGTGTTCTATTAACACTGGTACTTGTTATCAACTGGCTTCTAGATAATCCTGCTTAAGTGACTGGTTGATGATAGCTTTTAAGATATTGCCTCTCCAAGTTATATTTCTATTCACGGAGGATTCTGGAATAACAAAAAACCCTGATGTGAAGCTTTCTAATGAAGGGATTTATATAAGGCATTATCCAGAATACAGAGGAAAACATTTGGAGACAAAGCAATTCTGGTTGACCTTTCTCCTATCATTCTTCCTCCCTTGACCTCTTAAAAGGATCACTTCACAATAGATCTTTAGTTTGTGTCCAGGTGGCAATAAGGAGTAAGGTATTCCTTATTTACTGCCAATGATACTCAGGGTCTAATTACTTAGTTCATTTTATATATACATATATATGTATATATAATTTTTCCTCAAAAGAGATAATATTATATTTTAAATTTTAGGGTAAATTTTGGTCTGGAAACCTCTCACCCCCAGGAGATAACAGAGGCTGTTAACTCTAACCTAGATGATAATTTTTAAAAAATTAAAAATTATATTTCTATCATTTCTGAAAAGTATTAAAAAGAAGCAGCATGTAGAAAGGTTGCATGTTTTAAATGTCCTTGTCAAGCCTCATGGTAAAAGACCCTTAAAAAGGGTTACTTATTGGAAGAACAACGCAATTGATTTTCTGGAAATTAGCTTCAGTTGTAAGACCTACAGCATGAAGAGAGAGCAAAGAGGTAGATGTTCTGGAGTGGGTGTCACTGTTTAACTAGCCTTGGTTGCAATCTCTCCCTTCATATTTTGGCATCTCGGTTTCCTTGTTTTTGTGCTGCCAACTTTTCCAGTCTCCTGAGGCCTTATTTTCAGTAACTATTACTGAAATCCACTCCATTCACTTCCTAGAAAGTCTTGCAGAATCTCTGTATAATTCCCTCAGGGCAATGGTTTAAGCTAATACATAGGTTGGGATATTCTATTGAGAGTATATTTACACTGGTGACTGTTAGTGGGTTACTATGTTAATATTACTAGCAACTATTTTTAGGAATTGGAAATTGACTTGAGGTAGAAACATGCCAACTATCAATCGTTATTTCAACTATCTAAGTCTGGCTAATGGAAGAGAATTTTTTTTTCTTTTCCTTCCTTCATTCCTTTTTTTTCTTTTTCAGTTTTTTAATTGGGTAGAGTCTAGTAAACCGTAAATACATGTTTGTTTCAGTGGACTTTTGAGGATTTAGTAATAAAGGTTCTTTTTATCACTGGGTCTTTTATACCATTGGTATCATGGTGAATTCTTTCATGTATCAGAATAGAGCAGTATAATTAATCATTTGAACAAGATATATGATGTTTTAATATTTAAAGTATTTTAATGCATTTTTGAATTATTCTCCATCATGACAATTTATATCATGATTTTTTAAAAGGTGTTGGCTAAAACCATTTGTGTAACGCTAAAATGTTTTAATACACTTTATATAGTTAATGTTGAACTACATCTAAGAAAATGGAGACATTGTACTATACAACCAGGAGACTTTATTTTTTTAATTATTTCTATTTTTTTAATTGATTTATTTTTGGCTGCTTTGAGTCTTCGTTGCTGCATGCAGTCTTTCTCTAGTTGCGGCGACAGGGCCTACTCTTCCTTTCTGTGCGCAGGCTTCTCATTGCAGTGGCTTCTCTTGTTGTGGAGCACGGGCTCTAGGCGCACGGGCTTCAGTAGTTGTGGCACACAGGCTCAGTAGTTGTGGCTAGCGGGCTCTAGAGCGCAGGCTCAGTAGTTGTGGCTCACGGGCCTAGTTGCTCCACGGCATGTGGGATCTTCCAGGAGCAGGGCTTGAACCCGTGTCCCCTGCATTGGCAGGTGGATTCTTAACCACTGCGTCACCAGGGAAGCCCCAGCCAGGAGACTTAATTCAGGTCCTACGTGATGTTGCCTAATGCATCTAACCATCATTTCCCAGGTGTCTTCCAGGCCTTACTTTAGTCTTGAATTAGTTTCCTATTGCCCTTGTAACAAATTATCATGAACATAGTGATTTAAACAGCGGTCATTTATTTCTTACACGTCTGATGGTCAGAATTCTGAAATGGGTCTCACCAGGCTATAATCAATGTATTGGCAGGGATGTTCTTCTTTTTTAGAGGGTCAAGGAGAAAATCTATTTTCTTGCCTTCTCCAGTTTCCAGAGGCTACCTACCTTCTTTGGCTCTTGACTCTCTTCCATCTTCGAAGCCAGCAATGGCTGGTTAAGAGTCTTTTTCATATATCACTCTGGCTCTCTTCTGTCTCTCTCTTAATCATTTAAGGACATTGTGGTTACATTGGACCCACTTGGATGATCCAGGAAAATCTCCTTATTTTATGATCAATTGATTAGAAGCTAATTCCATCTGTCATTTTAATTCCTTTTTGCCAAGATTAGGATGCAGATATCTTGGGAGGGGGGCATCATTCTGCTCACTATAGGTCTGATAGGCAAACATTCCAAAAATTTGATAATGACATGTTATAAACCACAAAATATTATTCGGGCAGTCTCCAGCCTGATTTTTCTTTTCCTGTGAAATCTCAACATTTTATCTTATCACCAAATAGGTATTTCATTCTTACCTCTACTATATCTTACTTTTCCCTCAAAAGAATTTATTTGTATTTGAAAGAGCTTAAGGATAGAAAAAGCCGACGTAATTTTTTTTCTGTAAGATAAACTTCTATATATAAAGCCATTAACTGTTTTGAAATATAATATGATTGATTTCACTCTCAACTTTATTAGGAGTTTATGACTGCATCAACTTTTCAAACTGTTTATTTATTGAACTTATTAAGTACCAATTATGTACAAATACTATGATTGTTGTTAGATAGGGTCTGACTGACTCGCTCAACCAGAAGCAGTAAAGAGGTGAGACTAGCTTTGCGGTAGAGTAAATCTGATTTGTCTTTGAGTCTCAATATCCTCACAATATCTGCCATGTAGAGATGTTATGAGGGTTAAATGGGTTAATGGACACACAGACCCTGGGACATACAGAAACTCAACAAAGGATAGTGTCTTTACTCTTTAGGACTTGACCTGACAGTGCTACCACTACAGGGATAACACGATGGCAGCGCTATCTTGAGGGCAGTAAAAGGTAATTATATCTGGCACTAGTCATAATTCCTCTCTTTCTAATTGCCATGGCTTATGGTTTGTTTGATTGCAGGAGCCCATACTAACCATGATTGGACTAGTTATCAACTGAGGAAAGGATATGCTTTGAATTAGGAAAGACTATTCAGTTGTAGTTTACTCAAATGCATTCAGTTTAGTCTTAACTGTACTTTCATTGGAGACTGTGGATCCAAGATAGTGTCCCCCTAGGAAAGAAAAAATAAATAAATAAATGTTGACACTGGAGAAAAGATGTGGTCTCACCAATTCTCATCAATCAGTGTTCCCTGAAATCCTAATGGAGACATTACTTGCTGCTTCTTTGATTTCTGAACCTCTCAGGGCACATATATGCTGACATCACTTGGTTCCTTAAAATCTGATGGCAGTTTGTATCTCAGTTTGTCTCAATGAGCAAATTTCAATAGGGCCAGGTTTTCTATAAGAGAAGAGGAAAGATAGAAGCAGTCTCTAGACTTCTGAAATTCATTAAACAGCTTTCTTACTTTAACATAAAACAGTCAAATACATAAGCATGCCTGGAGTTATTCTATTTTTATTTTGTGATTCTGGTGGGCATTTTTGTAGAAGGGGCTCAGAATAAATGATCTTTGAAGAGGAGTTCAATTGTCAATACAACATGCCTGCAACATTATTCTTCTAAGGGATAGAAAAAGAGATAATAGATGACTAAGTATATCACTCACATTTAATATAATGCCCAGAGATTACACCATGACTTTTGCATTTCATAGGAAACACAATATCCCTGATGATGAAACACTGGAATTCAGGCAAATGATAATATAAGGAAATTAAGTTCAATAAATGTTTACAAGGCCAGTATGAAATGAGATTATGATTTGGATATAAAAATTTTTGTACAAATGATTATTACTTTGTAGGATTTTTAGGTTCATGTGTTTTAGTTTCTATATCTATGGGTTTCATTTTCTCATCTGTAAAAGTAAGTATTCTGATAATATCTATTTATAGAATTATGCAGCTCAGGCAAGATTAAATAGGTGAAAGTAATCTATAAATTGTAGATTTCTCTACAAAGGTTATTTATATCTATTAGGTAGATGCCAGGGGTGTTGCTAAACATTGTACAGAACACAGGGAAGCTACTCACAACATAGAAATGTGATGCCCAAAATGTCAATGATGCCAAGGTAGAGAGACCCTGCCCTATAGTGAGTAATGACCACTCTGTCCCATCTCTAGGCAGAAGGCGACAAGGGGAGAGAGAAGTTAATGGAATAAAAAAGGAGAAACATTTGGAGAGGGCTGCCCAAAGTGGCCTTGGAGTCAGGGAATAAAAACTCTGACCTCTTTCTTCTCTCTCTTTTTAGTCTGGGCCAAGAATTTCCACTGGACAAACCTGGCTATAAGCCAGAGAGCAAGGCATCCTGGGCATGTAATCTATATTGGTCAACCTCCTGGGTGTAAAACATGATCCTATGGATAAGGATGAGAGTGGACAGAACAGGTGTGTGTGAGAAATTGAAAATATTTAACCCCAACCATGAATCACTGTCTCTAATTAATATTCAACTCTGTGAGTCCATGAGGAAATAATGTCTGTGGATAGGTTCGTATATATGCAGAGAGTAAAGTCAACCATGGGTACAAATTTGAAGAAAAGGAAAATTCAGAAATACATCTGTAAATTAATTCTTCCCCAGATAGTTTGTGTTGTTCACCGTATTAAAATAGAGTAAGCATCTGCTTGTACCTTGTTCAACTATATGCCTTTGTCCATTTGTGTTCATTCAGTAATTTACCAAGTAACTGAAAGTGTGCTGAGTGCCAGGTACTTGTCCAAGTATAGAAGATACAAAAAATGGATATAAAATGGTGCCCACTCTGGAAGCTTCTTTGGATGTAGTAGGAGAGATATTTATATAAACAAACTACTGCAACACTTGGAGCATGTATGTCTGAAGTAGTATGGTAGAGAGAAAGGAGATACTCATTTTTCCTGGCATGTAGAAAGTCACCTTGACAGAGCCTCCAAGGTCAAGTAGGTGTTTTCTGGACAGGGAAATGGAAATAGTACGAGACTTAGAGGTGTCCTTTGTGACAGAGTGGAAACAGTGGGTGATGAAATAAAGTGGAGCTCCTATTTCTAAGGATCTTTTGTGCCATGCTAAAATATTGGAACTGTATCTACAAAGTAGTCAAGAATCATTGGATGTATGGGTAATGCTAGTGCAAACTGACTTACCTTTCTAAAAATTTTCTAACTTCTATACCCTTGTATGGTATGAGCCATTCAGAATATTGTCTTTAAATTTAAATCTTTTAAAATAATATCTTAAACTTGATGCTGTAACAATTCAGTTATTTCTGAGTGAACTTAATTTAGTGAAGATTTTACAGAGGCATTTGGATGTTCAAAAGTGATAGCACTTAATAAATGTCCTTTGCTGGGTTATTCTCATTAACGTGTTAGAGGATCAAAGATCTCAGAAACATTTCAAGAATAAGAGTCCCTCTTCTGTTTCTCAACTATAAAAATGTTCTTTAAATCCTCACATGCACACTGGGAAATATTTCTTATATCATTATCTTTTAGAAAGTTGTGAAATAATCATGATTCGGGGACAGATTTTTTTAAGTTTGTCAGCTATATAATTGGGACTCAAGTTTTATATTATGTGGATGCATCTAAACTTGATTCTGTTTAAATATGAATACACATATATTTTCCTTGGCCTCTATAAAATTTATTAATCATTTTGTCTCCCCAAAACATTTGCAAACCAAGGGAATAATGCCAGGAGTGAGGGTGTAGCAGCAACTACCTGCTGTCTCTTCTCTTTAGTTTTGAACCTGAAGCTTAAAGGAAAATTTCATTATAATTGAGTAATTAGCCTCAATATCTCCACTTCTCAAAACAATGAATGTCCAAAGCTATCTTTTGATCTGAATGTGAGGAATGTTTAAAATGCAAGTAAATATTAGAAGATGTGGATTCTTCTTTGCTACTGATACTTTTTTGCAAACCTTCCTAAGTCCTCATCTTTCAGTGAATCTTGGTGATTACTGGCGGCTGCCAGTAACTTGGTGATTACTGGCGGCTGCCGAAGAAGCTGGTGATGGAACTTTGACCCAGATTCTTATACACCCAGTCTCTTGTCTTCCTCTTTCCTTTCTTGTTTTGGGGTAAAAACACCTGGAAATAAACAGGACAAACTTTGTGAATAAAGGTGTTTGGCCCCACATACACTTTTGCTATTTAAATAAGTGGTAATTCAGTTTCCAATGGGGTAAGTAAATGATGTATTACTATAACCCAATTAAAAATATTAGGCTTCAGAATGGGAGCATTTGAACTTGGTGTCACGGATTTTGGGAAGTTCTGAAAAGAATAGGAAGTGTTTAGATTCCAGGAATCTTTGATTAAATTATATTAATGAAAGTGGAAGAGTTCTCAACTGGCTGGTATGGAAGATAAAATACCATAAATGTCAGCATCATGCCTGGGAGACTCTTTAAGTCATTATAAACAATCATGGGCACTATAAAAGACACGGTCAAATCATTTCTCTTAATTCTTCCATACAGATTCTTTTTGTTGCTGGTACATATCTCATTTCCCTTCACATATCTTTAACTGTAAAGAGAGCGATAACCTTTACAACTCTCTCTTTTATTGATAAGGAACAGAATGGAAGTCACTCAGTTTATATGCAGTTGCTGTAATCTGTGAACAGCATATTTCTCTGAGTGGTAATGTGGTTACGTTAGCAGGAATCTTATAAGAAGTATATTTTCACATAAATTACAAATTTTGCTAAGTTGATGTATGAAGGTGTACCGTAGGCAAACTTGAGACATTTCTTCAAGTAGGCACTTAGCCCAGGGGAGACTACCAAGGACTCACCATGTAAGGTGGCATTCCATGTGCCATATGATCTATGGATTTTTGGCACAGGGTTCAGTCAGACTGTGTTCAAGCTGGGCTTCCACAGCAGGGAGCTTTTTTAGGCTCTGTTAGGGGACAGATTGATTCTTCTATCATTCAACAAATATTTATTAAACACCTACATTGTTTTGGGCTCTGTTCTTGTTCTCGTGTTGCTTACATTCTAATTTAGAATGAAGAAATAAAAATTATTGCATATGTGATGAATTTTTAAAAACTGCAAAGTAGCCCCTTCTAAGTATTCCTCCCAAAGGAGTAGTTACCAGTACTACTGATTTCACTGCACACATAAATAAGGAATTGCACTGGAAAATAAATTATTATATCTGTAATTTAAAATAAGGTTTGAATATATTTGACTACTATGAAATTTATTGATAGAAACCTTGATTTTATCCAAAAGTGTTACTGATAATAGAAACCACCAAACATAATGGCACAGTATGCTTCTGAAATACATTTTCATAAGATACATTGAATCTCTAATACACAGGCTTGTCACATTGGAGTCAGGTTGGACAGTCATTATTAACTTAAAATTAAGCCTTCTCAAGCAGTTAGCCCTGTCTTATTGACTCAGAGCCATCAAGCTATGCTGCAAACACTCCCTAGGGTTTTTTGGAGGAAGGAGGCAGTGGTAGAAGGGGTTACTATTAGCCTCTACCGTGACTCATTAGAACATGTCCTGAAATAAGTTTAGGTCCGTATCAAGCAGGCAGCAAAGCATTCCCAAGTCATTAATCAAGTGAAAGGGAAGGATGTTGTCATATTCAAGCAGCCCCAGTGATGTGAGCAAGAGTGTATCACTTTATTATTTTCCCTTTCTTGTGTGGAAAACATGATATATTGATTTATTTTAGATTGTTTAGAGTCTAAGGTGTTTTATGCTTGCAAAAGTTATGAATTAAAGGTCCTAAATTGTAAGGTGTTAATGGGAATGAAATTCACACCCAACGCAGGAGATATTAGTTGGAAACAATAAATCTTGTCAGGCTCAAGTTACTTTTATTGCTGTAAAAAAAGAATGAAGGTCACAAGATAATACTATTCAGGGAAGTATGTGAGACATTTAAAGAGATTCATCATTTTTCATATGTCATGCAGGTACCCTTTTAAGAGATTTCAGTATTTTATCTCTGATTTGATTTGGTATTTAAATATTTTAAGTCAACTCTTGAGAAACCCGTATGTATTTTGTTGACATTATCTAATTGCATAGTTTAACAAGTGGATGGGTGGTCAGAGTTTCTGATGAGTGTCTATAATTATTTGGTGGTGTTCAGATGGCTTCAACAATTTTATTTATAATGAGGCTTAAGGAAATCCATATCAACAGAGGATCTATTGTATATCAAACACTGCGCCAGGTGTGTTTAGGCTGATTAGGTCATTTCATTCTTTCAGTGCCGATGGATATTGTTTTTATGTTGGCTTTCTCAGCTAAAGAAACTGAGGCTCAAGCTTTAATAACTTGCCCAAGATTGTGTAGTTAGTAAGGGGTAGAGCTGGACTGGAGACCAGAGCTCTGTGACGTCACAGATGCTTTTCTCTTCTCACAGTGTTTGTGCTTTTCTGTAATATTAATGGGGGCAGAAGCTCAAATGTGCGTGATCTTAGAAAGTTAAACAACTTAAGTGTTTAAAATTGCACGTGCATCTCTATTTTTGAATAAGTAAATTGCATATAAAAATTTATTTTCTAAAATTTTATAATAAGCTACTGCTTTCTTCATCTATTGGTGATGTTCAGAGGTGATGCACTGTTTTGGTTCTCTTACAATTGTTTAGAGAAGTTTAAATGTGGAAAGCTATTATAAACAAGTTTCTTCTTGGTTTCTGAAAGCTCTTTTCACCTCCCCGTACTCCTTCCTCCCTGCTGTTCACAATAAAGAGAGGCCTCTAGTCCTGAACCCTCAAAACATCTTTGTTCTCCTAAGTTATTTTCTCAACAAGTAAAACCTTCAGTTGCATCCCATGGGATAAAGTAAAGAATGATGAGCAGAACAGAAAGATTCTTAACAAATGAATGAATCCATCTACGATTCTTGATTTATTTCTCAAGTTCACTGTGCTCCAGCCACACTGAACTATTTGCTATTTGCCCTGTGGAACGTTCCCTTTATTAGATACGTCCCTTTGTACATTCCTTTTCCTCTGTCTGAAATGTCCTTTGATCCTTCTCCCTTCTCAGAAACACACGTATATTTCATGACGTAGTGACTCAGCTCAAGTGTCACTTCCTATGCAGTGCTTTCCCTACCTCCCATACTAAATGTTATCCTCCTGCTTTTGGTCTTTATTCAACATACACTAGTCACTTTGCATTGTAATTAGTTTTTATCTGCCTATTCCCACAATAATGTGACCTGCTCAGCAAAAAGGATTATATCTAATTTATCATTGAATACCCAGTGTCCCATACCTAGTAGGATCTCAATAAAAGCTTATAGAACAGTTTCAGTGGTCAAATTAATGAATGTAAGCAACAAACTTTTATTTAACATATATTTAACATGTTCTGTGCCAGGCAGTGCTCAAGGCACTGGGATATGGCAAAGAACAACACTGATAAAAATCACTGCTATCACTGCTATCACATCTACTGGAGGGATGTAGATAATTAATGATATAAGTGTGTAAAGTATTAAGATTAGATGGTGGCAAGTGCTATGAAAAAAATGCTGAGACAAGAGATGTAAAGGATGTCAGAGTTCTTCTTGGACAAGTACAGCAATCATCCTATTTATTTTCTATCCTGATTCCTTGTTGTTTTTATAGTTAGTTTGAGGTCTTTTTTTTTAATGGTAAGGCAGAGGATATTGAGTTCCCTGGAATTGGTTAGATCAGTGCTTAGGAAATTCTGAAAGTAAAGGTTCTTTGAAAGATGAAAAAAAACCCAAAAAAAACATCTAACAGCCAAGTTTATGCTAATCTGTGTTGTATAGAGAAAGATGAAGTTCCTATTTTCTAGGAAGACTCAAAAAATGGAGACTGAATGTTGAATGTTAAATGACTGGATGCCAGAGGTTTATCTTTATATGAAAAGAAAAAAGAATAAAGTGTAGAAATGATGCTTTATCTTAGCTATAATATTTTTGAAATACAAATAAATACATTAAAATATAAAATATAGTGTGTGTATATATATATAAATACCTACCTATATAATAGATGTCAAAGCCTTTTTCTGCAATACCGTGATCTAATTTAATTGAAATGTTTTTAAAATAAATTAATAACAAATGCTAGCTTACATCAGTAAGTGTCATCATTGTATTGGTCATACACAAATCTTCATTCTAAGTACAGATCTATCCTACATATTATTTTTTGGTCACAAACAAATGTGGCTCAGAAGGCTAGAGCTGTATTTCTCTCTATATTTCTTTGGGTTTATTTGTACTCTCCAGCCCCACCCCCCTAATAATGAATCTTAGGCCTATCTTTTCATTAAACTCTTCCTCTAAAATATTGGCATCACCTCTGTACATTGGAAATAGACACGGTATATATAAACACATGCATACAATTTTTATTACTGAAAAGAAAAATCAAATTAAATACAACCCAAGAAGTACGATAGTTAAGCTTCAGGTTCCATTGTTTCCTTCTCAAGGACACTATTTCCCAGCGTTTCTACATATTTGTGGGTCTTCCCGTGCCAAAATTCCTCCCACAATGTCTGTTTCATAACTCTTACTGAAGACGTTAAAAGAGAAGAGAGAAATGGGAGAAGAGGGTCTTCAGCTGCTCCAAACACTCATCATTGTTGGCTTCCTGCCAGCTCTCCTCCTCCCTCCTTCCTCCTCACAGCCTCCTTGGAGTTGTGACTCTTCTTTTCCCCCAGAACTCTTGTTTTCTCATCCTAAGTCTTCTCTCACTTCCCAGGGCTCTGAGAAGTGTTGGCTACGACTAGACTATATCACAGAAAATCTGCTGGTTTCTTCTCCTGATGAGTGATGGTCTCTTCTTGCTGTTGGCTGGTGGTTCTGTGATAATATTTGAAATTAAAATGAAGTGTTCTATTCCTAAAGTAAATTACTAGTGGTCTTTTTCTAATTATTGGAAAAAATAGTTAATGCATTCATTTTTTTCTCAATTTCGATTTTCTTCTATACATTTTACTTCTACTTCTGCTGCCTATTATCAGTTCTTTGCTGATTCTGGCACATGACAGAATAAAATGTGCAAATTGAATAAACAGCCAGCAAACTTTTATTCTAATATTAATGTAAAAAAATGAGCCACTTTTTCGGGTACAAATAAGCTTGTTATATGATTTTATATTTAACAAGTTTAATGTATTAATTTTTCTATATGTAAACTGTTCTTTATTCTTAATTAGATTGAATTTATTAAATACTTCACTCTACCATGATATTCCTCAAAGGACAAATGACACTGATGAGCCCGCCACCAAGCCCATGTGAGAACCACAACTTAGTAAGGCATCCTTTCATTTTGACTCTTCTCCCCTCCTCTGGATCTCAACTGTGTGCGTGTCTTAGGGAGACATATCCAGAAATGAATCACATCGGGTCTCACAGAATGCCTTCTTCCTTGTCATCCTCTTTGTAATTCTGTCTGCACCCTACATTAAGAAAGACCCACATGCTTCAACTCTACTTCTAAAATCAGGTGTCTGCAAATTCCCCTTAATCTTGAGGTTGACCATTTGGTTGGGTGCTTCCTAAAGGAACTGCTGTCTAATAGGCGCCTCTTACTTGTATCTAACTATATTCTCATCAGCCACTAAGCAGGAATAGTCAAATCTTTTAGGACTTTTAGATTGAAGGTCAGAAAGAGGCTGGATTCTCGGCAGCATCCAATATATGTAGACCTAGGGAAATGGTTTTCAGATTTTTGCCTGCAAGGATTCACTGAAGGAGCTTTTAGGAAGTGCAGTTCCGCTTTTGTTCACATCAGGCATGGGCCAGGTTCATACATTTTTAAAAAGCACGCTGGGTAATTCTTACGGAAAATACTTTAGAGCAGCACTATCCAATAGAAATATAATACAAGCCACACATGTAATTTTACATTTTCTAGTAGGCATAATAATACAATAAAAAAGCAGATAAGGGCTTCCCTGGTGGCGCAGTGGTTGAGAGTCCGCCTGCCGATGCGGGGGACACGGGTTCGTGCCCCGGTCCGGCAAGATCCCACATGCCGCAGAGCGGCTGGGCCCGTGAGCCATGGCCACAGAGCCTGTGCGTCCGGAGCCTGTGCTCCGCAACGGGAGAGGCCACAGCGGTGAGAGGCCCACGTACCACACACACACACACACACAAAAAGCAGATAAAATTAATTTTACTTATGTATTTTATTTAACCTCATATATCCAAAATATTATGAGTATTTAACCAATATAAAATTATCAGGCTGACCAAAAAGTTTGTTTGGGGTTTTCATAGGATGTTACGGAAAAACCAGAACGAACTTTTTGGCCGACCCAATATTAATGAGATATTTGTCATTCCTTTCATAAAAAATTAAGTCTTCAAAATCTGGCATGTATTTTACAACAACAGCGCATCATCTCAGTTCAAGTACTTAGTAACCATATTTCAGGTACTCATTTCAAGTACTTAGTAACTGTATTTCAAGAGCTAGTGACTACCATATTGGACAACACAGCTTCAGAGAATTGCTTTCAAATCTAGTAAATAAGCTTTCAGTGGTAAATAAAAACATGCTTTCTTTTCGTGCTTATCATGTGCTTGGCACTAAGTTCTTAAAATGCATCATATTATAAAATCCAAGCAACAGAAATAGGAGGTAGGTATGCTATTTTACCTACTTGGCTGGAAAAACACAAACATAGAGGTTAGTATGTCAAAATCATAAAGCAAGTAAGAGACAGAACGGTTTGATATGCTCTCAGAGAGCATCTTCTAACCACCCTTGAGTACCCCCTTCTATACCATGCTTCTTTCTCGAACAATTAAATGAAACACGGGCTTCTCTCTAGTTTAAAGTCTTAGACACATGTTCAAGGGATTGTGTGATATAAATATAACATAAAATAGAATTCAGAGATAACTAACTGGATTATATTTATATATTAACCCTCATGCCACTTAAACTCCCAGAATTGGAATAAGCATCCTTGGCATGGGATGCTTGGGAGGACTGGACATAAAAACTGTGTATTTTGAAAATGCCAAAATATTATGAGTGACTTTTTTATCAGTTTTATATTTCTTAAGATTAGTGGGTTTTTTCTCTCTGAGGAAATAGGAAACATTATAACCAATAATATAATAAGGCCATTTACTGATGATTATTATCTTAAATATGAATGAATAAATAAATAAAGTGGGCCAATGTGTAATAAAACTATAAGAGCTGCAGTTTTTCAAGGGCAAGACTCTCACCATATCATCATTTGTTCAAAGAAGATTGTCAAAAGTTATTTACTCTTCTTTTCCCTTGCTTCCTGAACGCATGCTATGAACATCTTCATTTATTTTAGTTCTAACTTGGTTGATAAAAGAAAAATGGCTCCCTTTGCTTTTAATATTGCTGAATATTTGAAGATCAATTGCAGCTATTAAATTAAAATAGTTTACCCCTCGAGGACTTTCAAAGACCAAAGAAAATATTATTTTAAATGGAAAATGTTAGTCTTCTATTATTACTGTCTTGGACTGGATTGCATTAGATCTTCAGATTAAGGCAGCAAGTGCTTTGAAAATGTAAAGCCAGTTGTACCATGTAGAATGAAAATAAACACAAAATCGAATAAACATGTTATTTATCTTGGTTTTTATAAGCAGAATCAACTTATTGGATTCATATTTATCTATCATTAGACTGAATCTACATACAGTCAGAATGTTCCAAAATTGATTACTCACCCAAATGAGAAGGGCATGGATAAATTGCAAACAGCAATTTAAATATATTATATTTGGCCTAAAATAGGTGTATTATTTTTAAATCTTTATTGTTCTAATCCTGCATGTACAGTGATATGTCAGTGAGTAAGATTTTTTTAGAAACATTCTGATATAAAGTCAAATTAGAGTTAAAATTTTTGTGTAGATGATTCACCATGAAGGTCTCTCATACATAGACAATTCAGTGTAAATTATTTGCATATCGATGGCTCTCTTAAATTGTTTATGTAAAATTACCCACGTATAAGATAAACATGGAAGCTTAGAAACTTCTCTTGATGTTGAGGCTACATTCATTACCAAGTCACAGTGTTACATCACATACAGCTGTTACCTCGTGGGTGTAGCTGTCTAGTCAGAAGTAGGAAATATAATCCCAGAGTGCTCTGTTAGCCTGGGATTTCAGGATCAGTTTTGGTTTTGATCCCACTATTTCTCAAATCCCTTTTCATTAATGATGAAATAGGGTCTCAATATCCTAAGCTGCCACTTGGAAAGAGAAAAAGGAAGATAATGCTGCTCACATCCTAGTAATTTGGTATCTAAGTTTCTTCTTGCTTTACTATAAATACTTGCATTTTGATAAATTTATACATTTTAAGCATAATTCACTGCATAACCTTTACTATTTGGAACAAAAATGGAACTTAGAAACAAGAAAAAAGAGTACCAAGTAACTAAAAAAGGGTGCTACCAAATGTACTTTGGAAACCTCACATAACTCACTTCTGGGTCCTTACTCAGAAGCTGCTGCTTCTCATTTATCCATGATTGTACCAAATGTACTTATTTATTTTCCCACTCCTAACTTAAAGCAGCCAATTAGAATCCAAATGAAGTAATTAACACTACATATGTGTTCTGATATCAGAAGTAAATAAGTATTTAATATATGTATCTAAGAGAGAATCTTTATCTGGATCCATAAGTAAAGTTACACATACTTCATTGACTTCAGATGACACCAGCTTAGACAGCCTGATTAGTATTTATAATGATCTTGGAGTCTTCATGTATCCTTTGTTTAAGAATTCAGGTTACTATGGAACACGTTTTGTAAAATTTCCACCCCAAATGGTTGAATGTGTGTTTAATAGGTACGTTACCATACAGATTTAATTGTCATGAACGTCAATGAGCCATCCTTGTATATAATTTTAAGTAACGACGACTCAAGAATTTCGAATCATAAAGGGTTTATAGTTTATAGTTGACCCTAACGTTTATCTATGTAACAATGCCCAATCAATCATGATGGCAGATATTTTAAAGACATAGAAGTAAATGTTGCTGTTAAATATATAGATATATTTCAATATAAAGATATTGAAAGAAATAAAGTGTGCAAGTGGCCTTAAAATACTGGCCTTAAGTTTCACCAAATCTTTATTGTTTTTTAAGATGATGACTGCCATCCTAATTCTACTAAAATGCACACAATTGACCTGATTGACTGGTCTCTTATCTCATCTGTATTCTTGCATATATGATCTGCTTGGGGAATTTTCTTTGTAATTAAGAAGAGGCCACTTAAGGGAAAGGGGAGTAGGGCTGCAGTCACTTAGAATGGATTCAGGTACCTGAGTCCAAGTAAGAAGGAAAGTAAAGTGGCAATTATGTATTAAGGTGTCTCATTTCCTGCACATTGTTCCTGAAAACTACTTGGAATGATAAAGTCATGATATTGGATAACCAACCTGAAAACCCTCCTAACTTTGATATACAAATCCTATTTTGCCACCTTAAATCTAAGAGCAAGAAAGGCCTCTTATCCATGGCATCTGATGACTTCATAGCTAATGATCATATATCATACCTTCTAGCCTGGAATAGAGGCTATACGTTGTCCTCACAGAGATTTTTCTTTATTGTTTTTAACACTCTGGAATATTTTTTTGTTTGTTTGGTTTTGGATTTTTTTTCCATTTTTTTTTTCCTTAAACATTCTGGAAGTGTATCTTTAGGGCCTGGTAACTTTAGGTACCTTTAGAACTACTTGTCCAAGGTTCTGCTTATTTTCTGATTTTACACTTTCATGAGCTACTCTTGTACTTCTGGTGGAGACATTGGCATGAACAGATGCCAAGGGGACCAAGGGGATAAGTTTTTCCTTATTTTCACAATTGTATTTTCTAGACTTTACAACTGCTTAAATTTTAGGATCTGATTGGTAAATCTAGGATGCTGAGAAAAAAAAAGTAATTTAAATATGCATGCGTGCACATATGTTTTTTTCTTTTTTCTTTGCAGATTCTACATAATTTTTAAACCCTTTTCTGTATTCTCCAACCAAGGAGAGTGTGCAGTGTGCAGGGGTTAGAGGGTGGAGCGTTTTAACAGTTGGGAGAGTTAAAGAAGGTATGAAAGGATTTGAGTCAATAATGACTTCAGATATTCAGGTTGATAAATTAGTACTTCCTCTCCCACCTGTTAGTGGTTTACTAGAAGGCAGTCCGTTCCATTTAGACTGTGTCAGTCAAGGGGGTCGGTCAATTATCTAGCCTGCATATGTATAATTGGGAGGGAGGGAGGCGGAGCCAAACTCCCTTGAGACAGGAAGGGAGCCCAGTAATGCCTATTAAGAGACACTAGTGGGCTTGGAAGAGACGTCACAGGAAAGAGAGTCTGGGGACTCCATACCAGTGGGATCTTTTCCTTTACGTGTAGGAGGAAAAAGCAAAAAAAAAAAAAGAAACTGAAAAGCGCCCCCCGCTTAAATGTAAAACGCTACTGTGTTGTAAGCTAGATCTAGTATTGCAACTACCAGAATTTTGAGAGGATGTTTATATACAGTTTTAAAAAGGGCACCTAAAATTCAAGTTTTGGTTACTATTTTTTTTGGTAAGAATTCACTTGCAAAATGATATGATCTAACAAGAGTTTTGATGTGCTAAATGATAACAATACATCATTTGGAATTTTAATTTTATGATAACTGCTTCAGTGCTTCAGTGAGTGGAGGGAAAACACATGTTTTTAAATTTACTTAACTGAGATACGGCTGTATTTACAACTATCATATAGTAATGTGTGTTATTTGTAGAAGTACTGTATTATATAAAATCTCAAACCTAGAGGACCAATTGTATATATAAAATAGTAAAATAGTGGCTCATTTATATAAGAAAAAATCTCTTTTGTATTTTATTAATATTTTTTATAAAAATTTACCAAATAATGATTTTCTAGAATGTTATATCTGATTCATTTATATTATAGTTATTTCCATTTTCATCACATTCTCTTCAAATTGCAATAGTTTGGAATTAATCAATACAGTTTTATTTCAGTTACAAACAGATGCATGAAATGTACTGTTTATCAAAAAGATGTTAAAAGATAGGTTTACAAGTGAAAAAGAAATATGAATAAAAATGTTTAATAATCTCAAATATTTGGTTAAATTATTTTAAAATGTTTGTTGCATGAGTTTGACCTATAATACATTGTTATTGGCCTTAACCTTCACCTGATATATTTTTGTAATGCCATATCAAATTTTAAAATTAGTAACGGGCTGTAAATAACTTAGCCAGTACAAATTTCCATAGTAATAACGTGTAGCCACTGAAATCTTATCAGTGTCTTTCTCCTGAACAGCTAAACTCATCATGATTTTACATTTAATGATACAATAGTAAGGTATGGATTTGTTAAAAGGAAAGATAAAACATATTTGCTGAATATGTAGTCTTTGTTCACCCTGTTGTCAGGTAAGAATTAGCAGTCTGCAGTCATCCACTTTAAACTATGATCTAATCAGAATTCAAGAGCTAAATAAGACCTCAGATGATTAGCCCTTAGTTAGTTAGGAACCCCTATGGAAAACTTCAGTGCTACAGGAAGTGATGCTAATGATTTATCAAGTGGTAAACTTGCCTCTGAGAAAATACTGATCGGGTAACTTCACAGCACAAGGTAGTGTCTATCGGATATTCCAGCCAATCTGAGACCTTTTGCTAGCAGAAGTGCAACGTGCATTTTTAAAAGAGAAAGAGATGGTAACAAGAACTGTGACGGTTTGTTCCTAAAAATTTGGACTGATGAAAATCTTACTTTCATTGGGGCTATGAATCTTTAGTAGCTCTGCCAACAATCAGGAAACCCTTAGTCTCCTAGAAGTACTGAGTGAAAAAGGGTTTTAGAATTTAAATAAAACAGTCATATCAGATCTTACTAGTAAGGTAGAATTTGGTATTTATCTTGCAATTTAGAACATTGAAGTGGAAACTTGAGAGAATTAAACTTCTCAGAAAAATCTTATTGCTCAGGCAGTGAAATAAACATCAACAGAAAGGAAAATTCAAGCTCTGTTACACTAAAACCATTAAAGGAGCTGGCAAAATTCCAATTTAGGTAACTCATCTCCCATCCTACATTGCTATAGTTTTATCAGTTGAAAGTGATATCCACTTCCACTTCGCTGGAGAAAATTGTTCAATAATCTTTTAATCGTCATTGTACCCTAACAATATGATACACGGAAAAACTAGACAGAATAATTTTGTTTAAATAGTTTTTATGCTATTTTTGGATAAAATATTTTTAGTAGATATAAATGTGTGGCTGCCATTACAATAAATCTAATGCTATGCATCAGTTGATGAGTTTTGAAAGATCTAGCAATTGTAACTTATTTGATCTCTGAATTTATTGTTAAATTCCACAATTGAATACACATTTACTAAGTATACTGGCTATTATAAGTAGTATGTTTACATCTTCAACTTTCATTTGCTTAATAAGGGAAACCTCAGAACTTTCAAAAACATAAAATTATGTCACCAAAAGAAGGTCAGGTGAACAGCTTCAGCTGTGAAACATTTGGTGTCTTTTCAGCTTCCCCAAGAAGCTCCATTTGCAGAGGGGATGTGAACAGGAAGACCTTAGCCTGAATCAGAGATTAATTTCCCACAATTCTGTCATCCTAAAGCAGGAAATTGCACTCAATAAATATTGTAACGGAGTGAAAGTTGTGGAGTAGGAAGTTATCAAGTAAGAGAAAAGTTCTTTACAAACACGATTTTGCTGTTTACGATGTCAGTAAGTTTATTTAACTAGGTGCTGTTGGGTATATATATATATTTTCCATCTTACCTCTGACTTGATTTCCAATTTCTGTTATTGTGCTCTTTCCCCTGTCTCTTTAAAATCAACTAGAAACCTCTCTTAGAAGGACTTGTGTTTAGCAACAAAACTATGGGCAAACAGGTGATGATATGTGTTGTGAAAACAAATTGAAATAAAGCATTATTTTAAACTAAATTTCTTAAATCAAGTTTCTTTCAATCAAATTTCTTAAATCACGTTTAGGAGATGAGAGTTTCAGGTAGCTTTAAAAAATGGAGATTTTTTTAAGAGATATGGGAACATATGTATATGTATAACTGATTCACTTTGTTGTAAAGCAGAAACTAACACACCATTGTAAAACAATTATACTCCAATAAAGATGTAAAAAATAAATAAATAAAAAAAATAGCACACACAAAAAAGTAGATTTTTTACAACAGAATCACTCTAATATTGATTAACAATGATTTTGTTTCTACTTCCATTTATTATTTAAAATAATTGAATCTGGTAAGCAACATGGATCAGTGTCAAATAAATGTTTTCATAGCAATTATTGGCAGACATTCCCCTTCTGATAAGTAGTTTCCCCCAAATAGAAGTATAATTTGCATCCAGTTAAGTATTGATGAGTCCAGGAGTGAGTTTTGATGTTTATGTATTTTTTTTTTTTAGGCGAATTCTATTTTTTTTTTTTTTTTTTTTTTGCGGTACGCGGGCCTCTCACTGTTGTGGCCTCTCCCCTTGCGGAGCACAGGCTCCGGACACGCAGGCTTAGAGGCCATGGCTCACGGGCCCAGCTACTCCGCGGCATGTGGGATCTTGCCGGACCGGGGCACGAACCCGTGTCCCCTGCATCGGCAGGCGGACTCTCAACCACTGCGCCACCAGGGAAGCCCCCACTTCACTTTTATCTTACGTAATTCTCTTTAGCCAAGAGATCACTTTTCAGCAGCAATTTATTTGGATATCTTTGATTATTAATATTCTGGTGAGCCTCCTTGCAAAGTCAGGGATAGATTGCATAGTGGATATTTTTAGTCCATAAAGGGCTTTTCTATAGCTAAAGTTTGGTTATTTGTGCTTTGCACCACTAACTGGCATTTTCAGCCATATTCTTGATTATGAAGCTAAAATTTACTCTGAAGTGTCCAATCCTACAGGCTTTGTACTTGTAAAATGCCCAATGAATTTATTAAGAGTGGAGTACTCATAATGGCCATTGGTGCAGGCTTGGTGGGTATTCTGAGTTGAAAAGTGAAAGGGTGGATAATTCAAGTACACCATGCTCTGGTTAGAGGGCCGTGAACAGCTTCCTCCACTTACAGATTAACATCATTTCATGCTCTGTTTTCGAACAAGGAATATCTGTTCTAAAAGTAGATCCCACAGATACTGCTAATGCACCAGGTTCCATTTGTCCTTGCTTGAAATAGGGTATCAGGTTTTCTTTCCTTTCAAGAAATAAATCATTATGGCTTTCATGTCTTTTGGCAGATTTCCTTAGTTATGGGATTGTGGTTTGAAATTGGTTTATGACTTCCTGCTTCTTAACAATGAGAAATAGCGTTGAGTGTCTTAGCCCTGTTACCCAGTGTGTTTGTTATGGAAACTGTTTGGGGTGAAGTAAATGGAAAGAGAAATATGAAACTCAGGTGGGAATAGAGCGCTCAGTGATAGCGTGCACTCTTCTTTTTATTATAGATTCATTCACCCCACAAATAATTGCCTACATCATGCTAACTTCTAGTGTAGAAGTTAGCTATAAGCTGTGCTCCAGATGATTATAAATTAGAAGCCTTTTAAAATTCCTATTAAAAACATAGGAATGAAATATAGCTTCCTCATTGAAAAACTGGAAAACTGAACAAAAGTTTCATTTAATAATTATCAAAAAATCCCATTGGTTATTGCTGAAATTATACAATGAACAACATTTTAAGGGAAAAATATATAGTTTGTCTTCAAAAATATCTGTATACACTTCAAGATTTATTATTAAAGAAACTATGCAAGATATAAGCTTATAGACTTACTTTATATCGCTATTATTTTTTAGAGTGTATCAACACTCTAAATATGGGTCTTCTCTTTTCTGGGAAGGACATGTCTAAAACTTCTCTCCGTTGGAAGCTAAGATTTCACTGACAAAATCAGTTACCTGAATGTCTTAAACAGGACACATTTGATTTATTTATTGTCACCAGATGGAAGTATTCTCCTGTATTTCTTACACTTAATCTCTACTTCTTATTTTGAACAAATTCAAAATTTTGTCCTAGCTACATGGAACTGACCATATTTGAACAGTCTTACATCTGAAAAATGACTATTGTTAAACCAGAATTGTAGTGAAACCTAGGGGTTTTTCTTCATTGTCAACAAAACAAAACAAAACTGTACACATAAGCCCTTGCATTCTGGGACTCCATCCAAAAGCATTTAGCAATTTGGCTGTATCCACCTTCAGAAAACCCATACTTTGATTCTAAGTTCTGGGTACCATGATGTACTCAGAGTATCCTAGCATTCACTAAATTGTCAGGGAGTGTTTAGAAGTTGGTCAGTTCTATTTTCCTGGCACCTAAAATCTGTGTTTTCTTACTCAGGCTGTTTGCTGTTCACAGGAGGGAAACGTGGAAAATTGCATACGTAAATGTGACTTTTCATTTGATTTTATTTTTCAAGAAGACACCCAGATTAAAAATTTCAAGAAAATATTGTGTAGCCTCAGCATTTTAATTAATCTCACATTTTCTTTAATGATTGCAGCCATCGGGAATCATAAATAAATAGAAAAATATTTTTTGTTTTAAATTGTATATGCCTTTTCCAAATTCTTCATGAAATTTTATCATAAAATCATAGAGCTAACATTAAATTATAGAAGCAGAAGGGGATTATGTGTGGCCTTTTCTTATAAAGCTTTCATAGATTCAGATTTTCTTTTTTTTAGGAGTTTATTAATTAATTAATTAATTTTTGCTGTGTTGGGTCTTCGTTTCTGTGCGAGGGCTTTCTCTAGTTGTGGCAAGCGGGGGCCACTCTTCATCGCGGTGCGCGGGCCTCTCACTATCATGGCCTCTCTTGTTGCAGAGCACAGGTTCCAGATGCGCAGGCTCAGTAGTTGTGGCTCACGGGCCTAGTTGCTCCACGGCATGTGGGATCCTCCCAGACCAGGGCTCGAACCCGAGTCCGCTGCATTAGCAGGCAGACTCTCAACCACTGCACCACCAGGGAAGCCAGATACAGATTTTCTATAACTAACTTGGTAACATGTTTCAATGCTAACACCAAAACAAATATATTTATTTATTTATTATTTTTATTTTTTGCGGTACGCGGGCCTCTCACTGTTGTGTCCTCTCCCGTTGCGGATCACAGGCTCCGGACGCGCAGGCTCAGCGGCCATGGCTCACGGGCCCAGCCGCTCCGCGGCACGTAGGATCTTCCCAGACCGGGGCACGAACCTGTGTCCCCTGCATCGGCAGGCGGACTCTCAACCACTGAGCCACCAGGGAAGCCCCAAATATATTTATTTAGTTAGCACTCTTTGATTGCCAGTAAGAGAAACTAGCTCAGAATATATTATGCTAAATTAGAAGTACATGGAACTCAATCTTCATAAACATATTCGAAGTTCAGTACCACCAGCACCTGTGTGCTCTCTCTCCCTCTCCCTCCCTCCCTTTCCCTCTCTCTCCATCTCTCTTCTCTGTGCATCCACTTCTTTCTTCTTACACTGGAGATGATCCTTTTATCTTTTTCTACTCTATATGGTAAAACATGGCTGACAACTCCATAGTTTCTTAATCTGCATGCTATATGCCCATCAGTCTGCAAGACTGGTAATTTTTCTGGGTACCAATTTCAAATGCCAGCAAGAGAAACTCTGGCTCTACCAAGGTTAAGAGCTGACTTTTTCAATCAGCCATGCCTGGGGGGAGAAGGCTCATGAGCAAGATATTCTAGAGAAGATATGGACAGGTATTATCTGATAATAACAATGATCATAATAAATAAGCACTTACTGTGTGTCAGAACCTGTACCTAAGTGTTTTACTTGCACCATGTAAATAGCTGTTAGTTAAGCACTGTGCATCTAGAAAGTGTCTTTGCATGCATTATATTGTTAATCCTCACAATCACCGTATCAGTGAAATGCTGTGACTTCCATTTTATATTGAAGAAACTCTTGCTAAAACTTAAGTGGGTTATTAAGTGGCAGAGCCAGAATTCAAACCCATGTCATCTGATTCCTGCTCTAGAGCTTTTTACACTTAGAAGCTGCCTCCTTTCTGTAGGGTGTCAGTGATATAAAATTTTGTGAAACATGGTAATTGGTCAGACAGACTGAGACTCTTACAGCCCTGTATTTGGTGTCTAATAATAGGAGCCCTTATAGTCATAACTTCTTTTTCTTTTTCCTATCCCCCATGGTCTTTTTTTGGATAATCCTTCTCTCTGGTTTTTCCCTTAGCAAATATGTCATTTAAGAATGCATTTAGCTGAAAGTAATAAATTAATCATGGTTAAGTAAAGGGTTTATTTTTCCCTTATAACAAGTTTCAAGAAGCCGTCAGTCAGCAAGTTTCACTGAGGAATCATGGTGCTGCTGTTCTCTTGCTCCACTATCCTTAGTTTTGGGGTTTTTTTTTCTCATATTCCCAAGTTGGTTGCTGCTTCTCCAGTCACTCTGCCCTTCTTTTCAGATGAGAAGAAGGAAGAGGGACAAAAATGAAAAGGAAAAAGAAAAACTTCCGTTGATTCCATTTCCTTTCTGTCCTGAGGAGGATTCCCTCCTCAAGGACTTTTCTCTATATGTTATTGGCCAACATTTTGTCCACTTGGAGAAAGCTAGATGTGAGTGTGAGTATTTTTCTTTTTAGTTTTGATGGTGTAGGAAGACAAGGGAGTGAGCCAAGCTATACTCTGTGCTTTAAGGGACCAGGAAGTAGCAACTCAGGTCTGGGTACCACATACCTGTGAGTCCTCTCACAATGGTCTGATTCCCTTTGGCATTTTCAGCATTTTCTTTGTTCAGTTGAATGACTCCAGTTTCTTTTAACTCTCTTAATAGGATTGCTCTAGAGCTTTTCTCTGACCTGTAGAGTCCCTTTCATTGATTTTTAAAAATCCATATCTCTACACATACCCAAGAGGTTGCATACCTACACATTCCCAAGAGGATACCTGAGAACCATCCTGTTCTCCCTCTATCCCTCCTTTACATTTTATAGATGAGACTCAGAGGCCTGGAGAGGCAAAGTTGCATAGCAAGTTAGTGAACCTAAACTGCACTCCATGTCTCCTGACTCTCAGGCCTGGCTTTTTCTAGGCATTTCTAAATAATAAGTCTTTGAGTTTATGTATGTTGAAATTTAGGAGCAAACTGAAACCACTGACATATAAAGTGTTTATTACAGGAAAAAAAAAAAAAAACCTCTTGAAAAACTTCAATTCCACAGAGTGCTAGAAATTAGTAAAATAGGAGGCATTCTCTAGTCTTTCAAAACAACAGCTGTTTACTGAGTGCCTGTTATGTCCTAGGCATTATAGAAGCCAGGGATACAGCAGTGAACAAGAAAGAGGAAGTTTTGCCCTCAGGTAAGTTTATGTACCAGATTATATTTAATGTATGCATTGATTTTCATATACTAATCAAATATTTATTGAGGGCTTACTCCATGTCTTGGACTGTTCTAAATACAGGATATACAGTTTATGACAAGAAAGACAAGATTCTTATTCTTACTGAGCAATGAAGCCAAAAATTACCCTGTTTTCTAGGGATACACAATAAAGAACTCAGACACCGTCCTTTCCCTACTGTTTATTAACTAATGCAATAAAAGAAACACGTGTGTGCAGACACACACACACACACACACACACACACACACATACACATTTAATTGATAGCATTTCTTAATCTGGGGATTACAGTAAGTTCTAGGCTTCTTTTAATTTCTGATATATACCTTTTGGCTGAGTATGCAATTTAGTTGGATTTAAAAATGGATCTAGATTTAAGTGTAAATTTTTTGGACTGAATTCTAACAACTCTGACTCTTTCTACCTTTATTCCTTTGTTTTATTGAATTTAACTTGAATAAAATCTTTTTTATTTATCTAAGTCTATTTCTATCTAATAAGGAAGTTGAAATTGATCATGCCTTGACTTTGTGGGCCATCAGAGAACCATGACATTCCAGGGTATTGATTTTGTGGTGTTGAAGGGTGACAGATCTAGTGTTAAAGTGCTGAGAGAGAAGGGGTTTCAGATTGTACACCATAAGCAGTCCTGACTTTTGCTGAGGCATGACTAGCTTTTTAAAGCAATGGAAGGAATTGTAAGTCTTACGTAATTTTTACTGCATAAACTTGGAAAGATTAATTTAAACCAGAAGTGTGTAATCATGCATACAGGAAAAAAAGGTCCACATGTATAGAGACAACTTAGAGTATATGTATATGTGTGAATAAAGAAAGCATACTCTGTGCTAAGAATATTGAGTAATATTTCAATTCAATATGACTGAACTTTTTCAAAACATGTCTCATCTCACATTTTGGAAGTTCTTTGGTGTTAACTGAAGTTTTGTTGTCTTTCACACCATTCTTATCATCATTATTTTGCATTTTGTTACTGTTGTGCTTTTACTTAGTCGGGTACTAGAGGATGTGAGTTATGATGCTCACAATTCGGAGAGGCCAGAGGTCTACAAGTGTAATGCTTGACGATTTTTTGTTATGCTCTGGGACATGGAAGCTTGACAAGAACATTATAATTGCTGCTATAGACATGATCTTAGGAAGAGTAACCATGGTCATCTTTCAATGTCCCTTTTTCCTCTGTATTTGTTCTTTTTCAGTTTAATGGGCTTTCGTGAATGTATTGAAAATAACATTTTGATTATATGATTATTGTGTGAAAAACTCTACTGAGCTAAGTCAAAGTGTATCTCTGGAAACTAATCAGAGGTGCACCAGATTCATTGACTTTAACCAATCCATCATAGTCATCTTTTAATTTATTTCCACATTTTCTTCCAAGTTCCCATTCTTGAATAAGACTTTGACCTGAACAGAAGAATAGAATGTATTTTATAATGTATGTTTGTTCTGTTTTCTAACAACATAAGTATTTTGCTTAAGCAGATTTGCTAGAAAGTGACAGCTTTGAAAAATTGGACACAGGATCCTCTGGAAGCATTTCAGTTCCAGGCAATCTAAATAGTGCAGAAGGGGAAAATGAAATATCACTGTGGTTTAAAGATGACAGTTTTGTCATCTTTAAATTTCACTCTTTGGCTTAAAACAAATGGAGTAAATCAAGTATATCTGTTCAAAGTATGCATGTACGCTCACTGAGGAAGCACTCCTTCCTAGGAATGTTTCTTCAGAGACAACCGATGAGAGAATTACTTTTAAAACATGTGTCATGGGTTGGGAAGACTATCATTTTCTTGGCTTAACTGTTAGTTAGGCACATTTTGAGGTCATGCGATTTCACAAGTACATACTGTGCCTTTAAGAAGAGAGGAAAAGGAAAAAACCTCCTGGCTTAACACCATCTGAGTCTATCATTATGTACACCTATCGTATGTTCTTCATAAATGTAATAATGTAATTATTGTGTGTGTGCGTGTGTGTGTGTGTGTGTGTGAGAGAGAGAAAGAGAGACAGAGAGAGAGATAGAGAGACAGAGAGAGAGAGAGAGTTTTAATAAACCTAAGATCAGATGCTACACATTTTCTGGCCATATTAAAAATGCAATAATATTCTCTACCCAAAAAATGTTGAGTATATTTGAAAAGGTATAGCAAGTGTGATAAAACCTGCTTTTAAGAAAAATTTTATCACTAATTGGAGAGGCAGTAGAGTGTAGTCTTGTTAAAAGCACAGACACAAAGATGAGACCTCTTGGGCTCTAAAATTCCAATGCTGCCATTTTTTTAGAACTGTGATTTGGAGCAAGTTAATTTCTCAGTTCTTGACTTCCTTCTTTGTTAAATGGGGTTAATGATAGTATCTACTTTCTAGGGACCATGTGCATTAGCCTGAGATCTCATAAACTCTCAATAGAGTATTAGTTATTCGTAATTGAAAACACTTATCATGTTATGAGGCCAGGAATAGAAGCACAAATTTTTTTTAAAAAGTAATTCAGAGGATGAATTAAAAGCTCAAAAATTTTCAGGAAGTCTGTAATATATTGATTATGTTTCTTTCAGGACAGTGGTAAATGGTAGTGATCACATTTTTTCCTAACAAAAGAATCACTACTGATTATCCTTTATGTCTTATACATATTCTGTAACGTACTTTAGGAATTATACTATAAGAAAGTCACTGGTAATTTCTGTCTTTCACATTTCATAAAATAATCAGTTAACTGATTTCATGTTCATAGGTTATTCTCAGTTTTTTGTTACACTACTGTTAGAGATAGCAGTGTTTTGTAAATGAGTGTATATTTTAATTATAATTTGTTCCAATTCACCTTTGGCAAGAGTGGTTACGTTAGTTAGTACTGTTACTTTCTGAAACAACTTTCATTTAATATGCTGTATTCATTAATTCTCTGTTCATTTACGTGCTTAAATTGTCACTTATCAGAGGCGTACCTGGTAATATGCTTTATCTGTATTATCATCTAAATCTGTCCCTTGAAAAAGATTGAATCATTATGGTTTCCATAAAAAAAAATCTTATAACATGATCTATTTATACATTTTACTTCATTTTAGGGCCTATCAGCTTTTCAAATTAATGGGATTGTCATTTTTATGTATGGAAGAATTCTTGGTATGGTTTGGCTCTGAGCCATAATATTACCTATCCTCTTAACTCTCTGAAAACACTGACTTATGTTCATTGCATTAGTGTAGGCTTAGTTTTATTTCATGTCCAAGATGAGGAAGGTCACTTCATTAGGCACCTCATTTGCCTTTCTTCCCTGTAGTTTTCTGGTATCTTACACTAAGTATCATGTAAAAAAATGTTCTGCTTCCATTAAGAAAAAGTGAGCAGAGAACAAAGCCAATTATTTGCAGCACATAAAATCCTTATGATAATTTGGTAGACTTTAATTAAACTAATACATCACATTGCACTTATAAGACAAAGGAGCAAAAAAGAAGCAAATAATCTTCTCTATGTTAAAAAAACACCATTTTGCTTTTTGATTAAACTCTTTAAGACTTGTGACCTATTTTAAAGTATGAGATTTACAGTCCTTTTCATACAAGGCATGTTAAAAAAGTTCTATGCAATATTGATTGGGACCACCCCCCAAAATTTTGAAATAAAACTATAAAAAAGCTTGGCTTGAAGTAATTTCTATTAATTTCTTAATGATTTTTCAAGCTCTTCAAAATAAAAAAATGATTCTGCAACTTAGTCCATGCAGAAACATTTTTATTACAAATAACCTTGTTTTGGTTTTTGACATATAATTGCCATTGGTTGTTTTTGATGAGCCCACTGACATTATTGATGCAAAGTTCACTATAACTTAAAAGAAAGTCTATCTAATTTGTGTATCTTCCCTGCATTTCACAACTGGAATGTACTGAAATTAGAGATACTTGGTCTTTAAATAATATCATCCCCCAGTTTTTCATTTCTTTGAGATGTAATTCCCATTAATTAAATGGAAATAAACTACTGAATTGGGAGTGAAGACATTTAGTTTTAATCCTAGGTCTGTAGCGTTACATTCAATATGTCTTGTCACCCCTCTGGGCCTCAGTATTATCACTGGTAAAGTGAATAATTTTGTAGAGGATGATTTCAAGTGAGTTCCTTATCTCTGGAGTTGTATTTCTGCATTAGTTATTAATATAATGTCTTTCTGTGTCTTAAAAGTCAATATTTTAATATGCTCATATCAATCCTTAAATCAGCACCACTTAGTATTCACGAAAGTATTTATAAAAAACATTTCTAGAAATTTCTAACGATCAGAAAGCAAGATTTTAAAGCTGGTCAACTACAAATCATATCAAAAGACAATTATATTCAACTTAGAAATTTATCTATTATAAACCAAGGGACCACATACTTATGGTGCCAGTTCTTACACTTTTAACATTATCTTTCATAAGCAGGAAACTGGTTGGTTGGATTTTGTAATTCTGTCCTATCTCACCTTTACTTTTTCAAGACTCAGTTAATTCGTTGGATATTTACTTCATTTCCTTGTTAGTGGATCAAACTCTTAGTAAGTTTATCCATCACCTGGAAACACTTTGACTGCTTTCTACTTCCCTCTATGGGTGTTTAAGGCTCCCCAAGTAGCTCTCAATTTTTCAGACACACGATTGCAATTTCAGTGGCATTTAAGAACAGCCGAGTTTGCTGTATTCATTTCATCTTCTCATTAACATCTAGTCTCTGTTTCTTTGGGGCAGCTTATTGCTTTGGCACATGAATACCAGCTAGTTCTGCTTTTGTTTCCAAAGGTGAACAATACTATGGTCTGAAGAGGATAATGGTGACAGCTTAAGTTTACATCATTTTACATTTTTATTCTCAGCTTTAAGGATGGAAATTCATTAATGCTCAACTTTGACCAAATGTCACTGGAACTGTAATGCTGGGATCCAGTCTAATGTTTTTTGCTTGTTTAGTGCCTAGCCTTCTGTTTGAATTGATCCCTATTTCTCGAGAGAGTATTTCTTTAAAATATTATTTCTAGAAAAAGCAAGAAAAAATAAAATTGTGAAATAAGACATACACGATTTAACCTTTAAGTACAGGAGGTTCTAGAGCAGGAATCGTTGAATACTTAATTACATTAGTTTTAACAAATAATTGTTTTCTGCATTCTCTGGCTTTTGACAGTTACCGTAATTTGTCTGTGTAATTCTAATTTAGGATGTTCAGGACAGTTTTGTTGTTGTTTTTAATTATTACAGTGGTTTCTTTTATATGTAGACTTGAGCTAAGTAGAGAAAATAGCTCGTGATGGAGTTGAATGGAGTTAGAGAAATCTCTGGTTTAGGCAGGGAAATCCTCTCACTGCCTCCTCACTTACCTCACATATTCCTCACACACTTTCTCTCTTCTCGGAATGCAGTTTTCCCTCATTTCTGTAGATGTCAAGCTTACCTATCTTTTATTTTAAGACCCAGCTTAGGTTCAATTAGTCCGTGAGCCGTCTTCCTCCTCAGAGCTCTTGTAATTTTATCTCCTGGGCTCTTATCTTTTTTTTTTTTTTTTTTTTTGGCGGTACGCGGGCCTCTCACTGTTGGCGGCCGCTCCCATTGCGGAGTACAGGCTCCGGACGCGCAGGCTCAGTAGTTGTGGCTCACGGGCCCAGCCGCTCAGCGGCATGTGGGATCCTCCCGGACCGGGGCACGAACCCGCGTCCCCTGCATCGGCAGGCGGACTCTCAACCACTGCGCCATCAGGGAAGCCCTGGGCTCTTATCTTTTCCTCCTCAAGATTAGTAATCTGTTTATATTAGTAAACTGTATATATTTGTATAAATAATTTCTTCAGAACCAGGACTATGCCTTATGTTGCTTTGTATTTCCCCTGATGCCTCCTGCAATGCCTTTCACATGATTGGACTCTATAACCTTTGACCTTCTTTCTAACTCTGAGATTCCATGATTCTAACAGTCAGCCAGTCAATATTGATTGCTTGGCTATCCAACCCAGGGGATGCTTTTGTTAGGGTCCAAATCATTCGTATTCTTAGTCAGAGAAAAGTACCTATGATGAGGAAGTGGTATGATATTATCTAGCCCCTTTCCTTCCATGGCCAGTTCAGTGATTGACTCACAATCTAAAAGCCCTCTTTTCTAAAGAGTGCAGATTAAACAGTGCTAATGAATGGCCCTTTTGTGTGTGTGTGCACTCTTACACATGTAAATGGATATAAACTTCCCTTTCTTTGATTGGATAGGATTTGTCTTATTGGTTCCTTTCCTTTCTTTTTTCTTTTCTTTTTTTTTTTTTGGCAGTTTAGACAACTTGCAGATATGTTGAAGTTGCTTCTTTATTCACAAATTTAAGTAATTATGATAGAATCCTGAATCTGATAGATACATAGGCTTCTAGAACTGAGTTTCATAACACATTCATTTATAATAGTATAGGAAACTTGTGTAGTTTTGCTTATTATTCCTTAAACCATGGCAAAAATGGAGACATTTGCAGTTATAACTTAGCTGTTCATTTTTAAAAGACTCAAAGTCAAATTTAAAAAACAATTATGAGGAAACATAATGTAAAGGAAAAAAATCTTTGATCAAGAACCAAAGTTGGTTTGGGGCCCTGATTCTCCCATTATGTATGTGATTTTTATATAAGGAGATTAAGCTCTGTGATCTTTAATTCCCTCATGTGTAAAATGAGCAAACTTATAATAGCAACTTCACAAGGACTTTGTGAGTTTAAGTTAGATAATTAAGTGCAATCTTGTAATAAACATCTATGCAAGTGATATATTAACTAATAATTATAATTTATGAGTTTTCGTACCTCATTTATATAAATCAAAATGAAGTAAAACACCATAATACCATTCAGAATTGTCGTTCTCATAGTTCTCCATTCATCAAATGCCATGTTTACCTTCTGTCCCACTTTCTATTTTAAATGATTTTCCAGTATTTAAAAAAAAATAATAGATAAACTTTCGATGTTGATAGTGGCTCTGCCCTGACTCAGCTCCTATATCATGCATTTATGCTCTAAAATATGAATGTCCACTTCTTGTCCCTAGATTGCAGAAACTACCATCAATTTGATTTTCTGTGTCATGGAATAGACTCTACTTTTTTTTTTTTTTTTTTTTTTTGCGGTACGCGGGCCTCTCACTGTTGTGGCCTCTCCCGTTGCGGAGCACAGGCTCCAGACGCGCAGGCTCAGCAGCCATGGCTCACGCGCCCAGCCGCTCCGCGGCATGTGGGATCTTCCCGGACCGGGGCACGAACCCATGTCCCCTGCATCGGCAGGCGGATTCTCAACCACTGCGCCACCAGGGAAGCCCCTAGACTCTACTTTTTATATGATACCTTTTACTTTTCCCTAGATTTTAACATCAGTCAGAGAAAAAAAACAATGAATAGTCATAGAATCCTTTTACATATTGCCAATTATATGGAAACACATTCAACACACTCTTGTACTTAATTTCTACTAGTTACATAGGTGTGTGATTTAGTTTTGAAGCATACCTAATAAAAATAAGTACAAACTAGATACATGTTCCTTTCAAAATATATATATTTCCTTATTTATGGTTTGGAAGTTTTTTCAGAATTATTAAGAGTGTGTCTATTCCTTTGTGTGAGTGTGAGTGTTTCTTACACCTAAATATGAATTCTTTTCCTATTCTCTGCATGATTCAGCTTCCCTCTCCTAGCACTAGTCACCAGTTGTTGGCCAGGGAAGTCTGGAAAAGAAGAACAAAGCTTTTATAAGTTAACTTTTTATTGATAATTTTTGATAATTAAATTCCCAGCTTATTTCAGTCTCTTTGGTTAGGAAATGGAAACTGAGTGAGATACAAAGATGGCCTGGTAAAACGTGCTCCAGGAATGGCTTGGTTTTGTCTCTCTCTCTCTCTCTCTCTCTCTCTCCCTCTCTCGTGTGTGTGTGTGTGTGTGTGTGTGTGTGTGTGTGTGTGTGTGTGTGGCTTGTTGCCTAGGTGATAGAAGAACTTGAGGAGAATGGCTGACAGGGGAAGACAAAAGCTGTGTCTATACATCCTCAACAGAATAGGACCTCACTGAAAGATTGGTTTGGTCTGATTTACTAGAGCCTATCTCCTCAGTGGCAGTGATCTGAAAATTGTTTCCAGGGCCATTTTAATTAGCTGATTAAAATCAAAACAAACACATCCTTGTAACATCCATTTCTACCCTGACCCTCACCAATGATTGTTTTCAGAATGATGATTCCTAAGTAGTTCTGCTTGAGCTCAATAAGTGATTTGAGGTATGCACTTTTGTTTTTAAACATGAATCTTTAATGGTGAGGAAAGAATCCATTTTTCTTGGCTTCAGTGACAGGTGAATATTATTACACAAATGCTTTTGTTCTGTGCATCAAAACTTAAAACCACAAAAATGTGAAACCTGCCTTTACATAGTTAATTTGTGAAATGAGAGAGGTCTATTTTTCAATAACATTTTAATAAGAGGATTTCATTATGCTGAGTGGCAGTATGGTGACCATATTACATAAATGCATTCTAATTCTTGGATATGCTTTTAAGTTAAAAGTATGTAAGGTCTTGAAAATAGAAAATTAAACACTTTGACACCTCTGATTTCCTGTTTTTATTGTTTTACTTATTTATTCATTAATTGAAAATATATATACACATATTTATAGCCACAGCACTTATCAAGTATTTAACTATTTATTATTTATTTATTATTTAACTATTTATCAAGTATTCAACTACTTTTGTGAAGTTATTCATTTATACACACACACACACACACACACACACACATGCACACAGTACCTAACAGGAAGATCTAATGTAGTCTAGGTGTGCATTACTGCTACATCACTGTAGCTGGTTTGGGAATAAAAAACAATATCTCAAACTTTTAAATATTTAGCTTTCACCTTTGTATAAGCAGTTTTTAAATGACGTGTAGTGTTTGGTTTGTGTAAAATCAGATAAACTTTGTCCATCTTAAACTTACAACTTAAATCATGAACACTCACTTATCATAGATTCCTCGGTAAACTTGTCCTCTGTGTGTAATTGGCCATAAAATATCCCAAGTTATGTTAACTTTTAGACCTGCTAGAGAAAGAAAAAAAATGTTCTTTTTATTTCTAAGAAAAGATAAAAATTAATTTAATAAATTAAGACATTTTAAAGCTGCTTAATTTTATACAGCTAATATGGATAATCTGCAGTCAGAGCAATTTTTAAACACTTTATGCTCTTGAATATAAACAATTTTTAAATTAGACATTACCTTTTCTTATACCATTTATTTTCAAATGTGAGTTAGTTGATTATTCAGTGAAAGAAATCATTTACTTCTTTTTAACTTTGACTCTCATTTGCTGATGCACTGTGACATTGGAAATTAGGTGCAATATATATATTTTTTAATTCTTAAAATATTCTAATTCTTTTGGTAGTGAACTGTAGCACTTTTATTTTATTTTATGGAAGTGATTCATTATCTTTTTGGCAATATTCAAACTCACTAAAGGTTTTCCTGACATCAACTGCACCATCAAACTGGAAACAATATTCTGTGTACTTTTTGGCACTCAGAGCAGAAATCAGCCTATTCGTCAGGTTCAAGTTCAGAGAGATAAATATTCAACACTATTTAAAACTCACATTAGCACCAATGTGATAGCACCAAAACGTTTTGAAGGAGTATTATCATCACTTTCATTCGTGGAAAACATTGCCTTCTTATGGTCATGACTTTGAAGGGGAGAGTAATTCATCCTTGACCAGAGATTAGCAGACCATTTGTTGATAGTGTGTAAATTGCTCAGATTTCTGTAGACAGTGAGCTATCTAATGATTGCATTTAGAGACTAGAAAGCTACTTTGAAGGGTGTGAACATTCAGATCAAGCTCACCTCCCAGAGATCTTAGGGACAGTACATTGTAAAAGCAGTGACAACAGAATTACCATTTCATTCTTCTTTGTATTTATAGTATAAATAAAGCCAGCAATACCCCCTCTCCTGACAGCCCCTCTCGGGGTGACATTTCATAGCATTCAAATACTTGAAGCCTGAAAAACAATTAATTCAATGTTTCTTTTACCATGCAAATATCTCTTGTCAGAGATAACATCCAAGCGATTAGCCAGCAGTATTGATCTAGGTGCCCCAGGGTTGTTAATTGTAGCTAGAACAGTTATGTCTCCATGACTTCTGAAAGAGGTTATGGCCACTGCAAATACATCTTAAAGAAGGAAAGAATACTATCAGCCAAGATGTGCATCCAAACTTTGGAACTAGGCTAGCAAAACCCTACTCACATCCCTGTAAAGCAGACATATATTTTTGTATTTTTTATAGGTGGATACAGTGCAGACCACGAAACCCCCTGGCCACATTGAGGAATCGTGTAAAATGAATGTATGTGCTCGTAAGTGAAATACATGTAATGTTCCAACTCAATGTGTTGGATCCTAATAGACCTGGATTTGTCTTGTGTAAAAAGAAATCGATTCCCAAGGGGCAGGACCACTAGCTGATTAAAATGAAGCTCTGATTTTGAAGAAAACAAAAATGGCTTTAAATTACAATCTCTGCAAAAAGGAATCAAACTATAATTTGCAACCAACTGAAAAAGAAAATCAAGCTCTCATACGGAATAAAGAAGGGATGTGAGAGAGGTTTTGCAATCTTATCAATTACTGTGCAGAAACAGAATGAAATATCATCATACTCAAGAGTATGAAAATAACAGAAAATTCCTTTCCTTCAGTTTGCACTTGAATGGACTCAAGCAAAGAATGGAGATCTGTATCCTGTTACTGTTTATGGTTAATAAGGTGGAGATTAATATAGATGTGATTTCATTTGTCTTGCTTGAACTAATTGGATGCATTATGTAGAAATCACCTGAGGCTGTGCTAGATCAACAAAGAAAATGGAAGTATATACCTCAGGACTGAATTCCGCGAAAATTAGATTGTTCAAGGCTATTTCATAAGGCACAAAGAAGAAATACTACTGCCAATCAGGGAAAGTGAGAAACTAGTGGACATGAGAGAAAATAAAATTTAGGTCAGTCTGATACTTGTTGAAACATAATTTATTATGGTGTAAAAGTAGAAGCTCACAATATATCTCACAGATACTTTACACAATTTCTGATTGAATTTAGGGTAAACTCTGTAAGTGTTAAAGGAATGTATGGCCATTAATTAATAGGAAACTGGCTTTTAAAATTTGTGGTCCTATGCATTTATGTATGCAGAGGAGGGCTTTTTAGATTTTGTTAAAAATGAATTGCATGCAGGAAGCACCTCTTTGCATTATAGTTACTTACTCTACTGAAGATACTGTATAAAGTATAATTTTTGTATGGGTGTGAGTGTATACGTATGCATTTGTGTGTGTGTGTATAAGTGGGAGGAGGTAAAATTTAATGATTGACATTTGCACTTTGGTTTGTTACCTAGAATGTAAAGAGGTGAGTAAACCATCTTAAGCCATTTCGTATGTGCCATGATCATTATTAAAAATTATTATTCACAAAGGAAACAATTCTGAAGATAGAATGACTACTGCAAAGGTTCTCCAATTAAGTATGATATTTAATGCAATTGAGCCATTTAAATTAAAATGGTACCACTGTCTGGAAATAATGAGAGTAGGCTCTTGTGAAATCGGTTTGAAGACAGTCGGAAAGTCATACTATATTCCTTAAGGTCTCCACTCAGTGACAGAGGATGTGAATCACAGATTCTCTTAGAATAGATGAGACTGGGGAAATATTTGTGTTCTAACTATAACTTTTTAATCTACCAATAAGTTACATATGTTTTTTCCCCGTTTTTCTTCAGTGTAAATTATATAACAAGTGATCATATATTAACATAGATAAAATAGTAAGTATTTAAAACAGATTGACATATTTTTTGAGGTCACCATGTGCCATAATAATTTTGAAACTATTGTTCTCTGGTATTTGTATTCATTTCTCTTTATCTTACCCTTTAACTTTATAGTTGAAATTTTTACCTTTTCTTTCTACGTGACAATCAACTGAAGCTAGTACCCTATCTATATTATTGCAGGGATTTTTGTCTTTATTTATGCTATTATAATAAATTATAAGTCTACAAACTGTATAATTCTATTGTATTGAATATTTTTCTGTGACCAAAATAATAAAAAAGGCTACTTTATAAAATGTCTGTATTTTTTTATTTTAATAGTCTCTTAAAACATAATGGGACGTGTAATATATTCATGTTGCTGGTTTTTAAACTACACGTTCTCTGCATCTTTACAATTTGAAAGTGAAGAGCTTAGCTACTTAAGATAAAGAGGAAAGGTTTGACAGAGATAAATTAGAGAATGTTTGGAGAAAAGCACCCTGAATGGGGTCAGGAGTCTTGATGCCAAATTTTACCCTGCTGTTAAATAGCCAGACCTCAAAGTATACATTTTTTGAGTTTTCAGGTGCTTAGATTTCTCATCCATAAATGATGGGTTTGGACTGCACTATCAGTTTTAAGATCATTTAAATTCTTGACTCTTGATAAGTAAACTTAATTCTTAGATTTTGATAACTTAGAAATATTAACAGTGTGCTATGGGACACTGATTATATCAATAATCAATACTGATCACCCATATTAAGAGAATCATATGCTGTTTTCCACTAAAACTGACCCAAATCTCAACATACACCTTAGGGCCAAGGAAAAATATGAATTTATATTTTTTGCTGCTCCAACCTTAGTTTGACTTAATAGAAATATGTACTGAGGTACAAATAATCACGTCGGGGATCAATACCTCCCTCTAAGTTAATTGAACCAAGCAGCACCCAAGTACAAAATCACTCAATTTGTAACAGAGGAAATGTTTTTGGACTACCCTGAGTTGAATGCATTCCCTGGCAGAATATATTAAAGTGCTAGAACCAGTTTTTCTTGCTCTTTACCCCCCAAGGATTGATCAGCACATGAAGGTCCCCGTAACTTCAAAGGCATTTCTGTACTTGGATCAGCCTGGTTGGGTTCAGAGGAGAAGGAAACACTAGCCCCTGATGTTTATTGCTGTAGGCTCTTTCATCTAATAGTATTCTCTGCGTAGGAGAAGCAACAGGCAGAGGAGTCTTGCAGCTGTTATAATTTCACGATTAATTTTTAGTCACAAAGTGCCTCACACAGAAAAACAGTACTTTTATTTTAGTTTCCTGCTACTACTCCAACTGGGAAAGGTCAGAGAAACAGTGGGAAGCAAAATGAAATCATACGTATCATTTGGATTTTTTTTTCATTGCAGTATACTGACTTGCAAAATAGTGTCACTTTCAATATCACAAAGATGGTGTGGATAATCTTCAGGGATACATATTTAGAGAATTGGTCACACTGAATTTTTTTTCATTTAGGTGAATTTCTGGCCATTTATGGAACTGATTTTGATAATAAAATTTAATGTTGTCAATCTAGTCTTTGTTTTACAAGATTAGAAATTTAGATAGGAGACTTGCAGGCTTCCACCTACCAAGCTTCTCCTAAGTCCCACTATTTCCAAATAAAACTTCTACCCTTGCCTCGTGCCTCTATCCATTTGGGAAAAAAAGTGGGGGAGCAAGGGGAGACTGCACTTGGCTCAAGATAAATGGCTATATAGAGCAGTGGAGCAACCATGAATGAGAATTACCAATTGAAAAGTTATGTCCAGAATTCATCAGATTGGATGCAAATGGGTAAAACTTTTGCCAAGATATAAAAGAAAATTAAAATATTATTGGGAATTAAAATGCATGCTTTTGGTTTTAGTTCTTGTTATTTTTTTAACTGCTGTTATTCTACCTCTCTGTTTTGGTAAATATAATTTAGCTGAACAGATTTTCATATTTCTCTGATAATTTTTTAAACTTAGGTTACCGAGAGTCAACTCTGTGTAGATGATATATTAATTGCACTATTTAATATTTATATCAACCTCATGAGGTAGATACTATTATTGTCATGACACCCATTTTACAGATGAGGAAAATGAGGAACAGAGGGTTTTGGTAAATTTGCAAAGCTACAGAATTAGCAGGAGGTAGTGCTGAGCATTGAGCTCTGCCAGTCTGGTTTCTGAGGCTGCACTCAACAGGTGGGCCACAGAGCCTTCATGCCAAACACTATTATAGATGGGGGTTCAAGATAGGTTCTGGAACTATTTGTGGGTGCAGAGGTAAATTTTGTGGTTCCCTAGATCACATATCTATTAGTCTGAGTGAGGCCAATTCAGAATGCATGACTTAGATGTGAAAGGTATTCAAAAGTTCTAGCTCACTGAAATATTATATAAAGGTGGAATCTGTGATAAAAAGGTCTGTTCTAAATACTGTATACAGGGAAGAAGAGAAATTTTTCTCTAACTTACTTGCTTTGCATGCTTAAAATATATTAATATAAATATGGACTATTTGCATCAATATTTTTTTTTTTAAATGAGGACTTTGCTGCTGGAATCTGGGTGGACTGAGGAAAATGGCAGCTGCATTCTTTGAATCAGGAGAGCTCCCAGTTTAATGGGAATTCCAGCCACGCAGGCTAATTATTACAATGCCATATGCTAAATGATGGACTATCACCGTGGTTAAGAGTTCAGGGTCTGGAATCCAGGCAGCCAGGGTTTGAAACGTGGTTCACACACATAAATGATGTGACCTTTGAACAAATAACATCTCTCTGCTTCCATTTCTTCATATGTAATATGAAGTTAAAAACAGTATCTATCTCATAAATTAGTTGCGATGATTAAATGAGATTTAGCCAGGCAAAGTGAGTATGACATAACAAAAGCTCAGTAAACACTGGTAATTATTAATTTTCTTAGTGTTGTTTTTATAATTGACATGAATAGAGTGAGGTGGCTGTTGACTGATATGTTCATGGGCCAAAATAAACTCAGTATCACCGGCAAAAGTGAAATAAAAGGCACCTTACAGAAAAGTGTAATGACAAGCCCTCAGTATTCTCCATATGCTCTGGTGTGAAATTCAGAAAAATTGTGCAGGTCCGGGTTCTCCAGGGAAAATGCATCAGTTTCTGATCTGCTAGAGTTCAAATCTGGGAGCTCTGTAATTCTTTCAGGCATAGACAAGTGAAAGGAAATTGTGAAAGCTGAAATCAAACCTTTGTCATGATCCAACGACGAAAGTTTCCAAAAGGTTAAAGAACAATTTTTGGAGATCATTTTATCCACAATCATAAGGGAATACAGTTTTTTCTCATTATTAGTAGCTTAAAAATTGTGAAGCTTAAGAATGAGAGCTATGTCAGGTTATCATAAAAACTAAGGGTAATGCTGATTATGACAACCAATCCATAAATAAGTCGTTGTTATTCTTTGCAAGTATTTAATAAAGATCTATTCTATATGATTAGGGCTTTATTTTCAAAGTCCTTCATTAGGCAGAAAATAGTGCTGCATTTATTGGATGATAAGATTTGACTGTATGAAATATAAACAAAATAAACACTTGCTGAATTGAATTGGATCATATTTACTATAAAGGAAGCCAGTGGCTTTCATTTTAAACATAGTTATTGGTTAAGTAAGCATATTGGAGTGGAAAAAACAAATAAACAACCACTGAAAATGCTCAGTTTTGCCTATTTGAAACTACTTTTTAGATGAAATATATTGACTAACAATTGTGACTGTGGAAAATGTAGGCCTCAGAAGTGGCTCTGCATTTTTGGGAACGCATAGCATTGCTGGTGAAAACATGAGAAAGTTATATTTTAAGTTCATATCACAGTTTAGCATCTGAGCATCTGAAAAAAAAACGAAGCCAACTACAGATTTTTATTAGACCATGCGTTTCAGTAATTTTTACACTTTTTATGATAAAGTTGGCTACTCTGTATTTTTGTGGATGTTAATACGTCTATAATAACCTATCTTATGCTGCTTTTTGTGAATTTCTAATGAGAAGTTAAAATTAATGTGATTAAAAATGAATATCTTTCTAGACTCTATCCTTAGATGTTTGGGGAAAAATGAACATTTTTGATTTTAAGAGATTGGAGTTCTGAGATCAGGTACAGCTCAGCCTGTTTTTTAATTGCCACTTCCCATTTTTGTCAGTGAAAATTCTCTCTCAGTCACAGCTGAAGGGGACCTTAGTCTCTAATCTTTCTTCTTCTCTCTGTGTCTAGCTGTTAAAAGGCGGATCAGCAAGGACTTTTTCTCCCCTATGTGTCAGTCTCATGAAAGCAGCAGACATTTGGTATATGCATTCCAGAAGGATCAGAAACTGGCTGCTTCCCGATAACACATTTCAAGTGGATATAGCATAGTCTAACTTTCTGCCAGTTGACTTTAAAACCCCTGCATATTTACTAATAAATCTGCCATTTTTTGGAACCCAAAATTGAAACTTGATTGGTAAAGTCATGTAATTGAAAAAAAAAAATTGTTAAGGAAAACACTGATAATATTAAGGAAACAATTTATTACATGAGACTTTTTCATAATCCTATGATGACTTGTCAAGCAAATGCCTCACTATTTAGATGATGTTTGAGAACATGTTTTTGAGGATGTCTTGCTATTAGTACTACATTAAAAGAGGTTGTATTCAAATGAATACCAAGAATCTGTAGACACAGGATCTTTTAATCTTTCAATAAACCATTTTTAATACTAGGAAGAAATGCAGTACGTATCTTACTCCGGGGCTCCCCAGCAATCATGTGCTCGTGCCATCTGAGATTAACATTTGGATGAAAGAGCATGATTAGAGGATTCTAAATTAGTGGTTACCAAGTTGAAATGACACAAAAGTTAAAACAAAGTAATACAGCAATCTATTTCATGCAATCTATTTCTTATACCAGTTAATTGGGCAGTTTAACTAGCATGATGTTTCATGTTGTGGCCTAAGCCATTGTACTCCCAGTGGGCGTAATGGAGACAATGAAAAAAGAAAAAAAGAAAGCTTTAGAATTGTTGATGGTTGTATCACATGCTACCAGAATTTAAAATAATTCTTTATTTTAAAAGAAGAGAACATACATATGCTTTTTTTTTCTGAATCCAGAACAGATTTTTTAAAAGAATTTTTATGGTATGAAATACTTCCATCCACGAATTAAAAGCCTATCAAATATGTGCAAGTGTTAACTGAAGTACATTTTAAGTTCCAAGTGACCACAAGTAAATGACAAGTAAATGACTAAAGGATACACTTCGATAAAAAAGAAGTTCCATTTACGATTTTGAGATAAAAATATGTATTAGGGTGATCATATTTTTGAAAGTATAATGTGGTGATTGATAGGATTCTATTAAGGACCATTGAAATGACTTACAAAGGACTGCATTTTGGAAAGGGACAATGGAACTCTGCTTTTGGACAGGCCTGAGGAAAAACAAATATGCATCTTAGAAATAATTTATAAAATAAATGACATGAAAGGGGTCTCTTATCCTTCCTTCCCTCCCCAGTGAGAACATATTCATATTGTGTGTGTTTGACTTTATCACATGAAATGGAAGTTTCTGCTGAGCCAAAGACAGTCATCTGCCAGCTGATTGGTTCTGCCTTTTTACAACAGTAGAAAGAATGGCCGTATTAGTTATGAATATTGAGCCATAAAATATAGCAAACCTTCTGGAGGTACTTTTCTCTTCATTTTACACTGTTGACAATTCAGAACTTGCAAAGAAATAAAATATTTTGAGGATATGACTAATATACCTAGATTTTGTCAAGTTTTCTTTCCCAATCACTGAACTCTTGGCTACTTCCTCATGGATATATCATTAGGCTATTCGTTTCCGTTGAGTTTGCATACTATAGTAGGTCCAGAGGGCTTTTTTTTTTTCCTTTCAAAAATTATTCTGTAGCCTCCTTTGGCAGTTAATGTATGAATGCCACTTGGAATGTAACTTTGGTTATTATGTTGCTCACAGATATTTTATTGTACACAGAACTGAATATTTATAGAAATCTAAAGACACTGTTATACAAAACCTTATAAAGAGAAAAAAGCAATTGTTTTCCCCCTGACTCTTTCCCTTGTCTAACACATCAATTCAAATTGCTCCCTTATCACGTAGCAGAAATTTTGGGCAAATGGGATAGGAAGTATATAAAAATTGTGGATCTTTAATTGATAGTATATAATCAATTAGAAGTTCTATTTTCTAAAATAAGGACAATGGAACTTGTGATAAAAATAATTCAGTAAACATTTGTGCTAGGATGAAGACAAAGATGTGTGATTCTTAAGCTTCTTTCTTTTTAGTTGTTATTACATCTTCAGATGATCAGAATGTTGCAGTTTAATTTTTGGTCTGATAGTTACCTGATAACGATCTGATCTGTGAGTGATCTTTCCGTTTAAATACATTTACTAAGTATTTGAACTGCTGTATTTTGTCCTCTCTTGGGGTTCCTGTGAAAATATATGACTTAAAGGTATATATAATTCATGAATTAAAAGATGAAGTGTTTAGAGCATTGATTATGGACCAGTCTTTGAGACTTTGGGCAAGCTACTTAACCTGTCATGTATTTAAATGAAGATAATAGAAGTCTTATGGTAATATTAGGAAAAGTGCATGAATTAGTATGCTATATGTTATATGTCATATAATGGGTTAATATAAGTTGACATATACCACTTATGGCCATGCCTGGCATGGGGTGAGAATGTATAAATAACAGCTATTATTAAAGAAAGGCTCAGAAATTGACACCAGTCATGTAGCTATTCACTAGTTGAGCTAAGATTCCAGAAGCACTTTGAACACAATACACAATAGTGCCCGCCATATAGTAGGTGTCTCTGAGTGCTATCTGCTATTAAAAATAGGCAAATTTGTTTTACACCAAAAACACTGGTCATGAGTTAGTTTGAGATTCGAACTTCAGATATGCCTGACTTTAAACCCTTATTTCCTTAAACCCTTACACGAATTTAAACTTGATTTTAGAATTGTTTTTTGATGTGGACCAAACAAACTTTACAAATAAGCTTGCTGTTTAGTATGTGTTGGAAAGGTATTTTGGGGATTATTTAGAACATACAAACGTGCTTATAAAACATGGTAATATTTATAAATGAGAATATTATAAAACATGATCAATTATCAATGGATACTTTGAGCTGTTTCCATGAGTCTCTTAACATTTAGAAACTACTCATTAAAACAAACAATGGTGAAATATCTAACAGGTTTATTTATTTATTTCTAGTAGACTTCAACAGGGTAATTTGGTAAGCTCATATTCTCACTTTCATTTTCTTCAAATATTTGGAGTTATATTAATCAAAATAAATTAAGTGATTAATTATGTTAATCACTGTCGTAATTGTGGGGAGCACCTTTTATACTGTGACATGTTCTTTTCAGCTATTGCTGCATCATTTGTGTTGCCATTCAGTTTTGTTTAACTGTGAGGAATGTTTTATTTCAGTTTTCTTGAAATAGTTTGCAGTAATTTTTCTATTAACTTGTTTTATTGACTACTTTTCACGTAGAGGTTCGTAAGGCTTAGCACCATCCTCCAGTTGTCACCATTACTTGCTGTTTAGTTGAACTTGAAACTGATATGCCCTGATGACTGTTATTAGAAGTTACTCCACTTACTGTGTCATCTAGCAATATTGGATCATAAAAATATGTGTTAAATAAAGAAAGCTGTCTCGTGCTTTTTTTGTATGTGCTAGTGGCCAGTGATCAAGACTGTGAGATAAAATAGATCATGGCTAGGTATGGAGAGCATGAACTGCTATTAAAGTTGTGTACAAAGTATACATAATGGATTCAGATATTACACCGAAGGCTAAAGTATCCCATACATTGCCACCGCCAAATCTTGCAAGGACAGAACAACTTGCTTCTTCTTAGGCCATGCTCAGGAACATTTAGCACCTGATCATTTCTAATTAATACATTTCCAATTTCTTAATTTAGAATCATATTCCTCTGACTCTGATCTCCGTTTCCCATTTATACTTTTCATTCTTTTCATGAACTCGATGCTTCTGTTAAGCTTGGTAAATTTCTAGTGACTTTACCTACTTCACACTTTCCTACCAGTTTATCTTAACCTATACTGTTATCTCCTCCAGCAAATCTGTCTTCTAATTTTACATGAGTGAATCCTACCTTCCATGATTCTTCTTTTATAAGCTGTTTCTGATTACCAGGTCGTGAGTGTTAATGTTAAGTCATTTTATCTGTGTGATTTTATGTTACCTGGAGCTTCCTAACTTTAATGATGGAATCTTTTTGTGCATGTAAGTGAATATATGTACTATTTTATTATTACACCATAATCTCTTCACTGGGAAGATCCAAGCCTGAATCATATTTGCTGTCTCCACCCAGTTCTTAGCAAAGTGCCTTGCTTATGGTAAGTTAGTAGATGCTTATTAAACAGTGATTGAATTCATTTGTTGCTATAAAGGGGATTTTTTTGTGATTTTAGGGCATTCAATGTAATGTATAAATAGTTATTCAATAAATATTTATTGCATTGCTACAATAGATTAGGTGCAGTGGATGTCATATTCCTATAAAGAATTAACTGCTGGGTAACAGTTGGGGTGATGTGCATCTGTTTATATACATAAATATCATACGTCATGTACACTCTGTGTGTTACTCGGGATCTACTCTATTGCAGAAATTCTGTTATTACCAAGATAACTATATTACCCAGATGTGATAACTACATGGTACCAAGAGTAAGGGGTCTGGTGGAGGACAAGTAGATGCCAAGGCAGGATGATATAAAAGGAGACTGGGAAATAGATCAAGATGTAAATGGCATTAGATTTCATGTGAAGGAGATTCAACTTGATCCTGGGAGAAATGGGAGTCAGACAGCAGAGGTCTTTAAGTACAGGGCAGTGGAGGCCATGATTTGCTAGGGGAATAACTCTCAAAGCAGTGGGAACAAAGCTCCAGAGAGGGAAGAAACAAATAACCCTAAAGGAATCTGGATTGTGCCTTAACGGAGACATATTTCTCTTAGGCTTGGAATTCTATGCCATTAGTGGCCACACTTTATGTGGAATAAGAAGTAGTAGAGACAACAGCTCTCTTTGGTCATTTCTTGGCACCAATATACTGCTCTGCTCTAGAGACTTATTTCCTTATTCTAGACTTATTCTAGAGGAATTAGAATAGTTAATAATAAAAGAAATACATATAAATGCATGGTTTCTAAAATCCATAGACTTGAAACTATTCTTTAAACGTGGAGTTCAGTCCAACTTAAAATGTTTATGTGTGATGATTTGGCAAATCTATATGATGCTGAGATATAGATAGAAAGCATCATTTAAATATAAAATTCTTTTGCTGTAATACTGACTCTCAAAAAAAGACTTTCCTTGATGTTAAGCTATGATCTCGATCTCAAGTCATGCTTGGAGACTATCTTGAGGCTGAAGGCTAAAAATCATTGCTCATCAAATCGATGCCATACCGTTTCTACCTCTATCATTGTCTGAACTCACTCCTCAAGCTATAAGCTGATTATTATTTCACACTTTACCCAAAAGTATTTTTATTTTGACCTTGCAGCATATCATTTTCAGTGGTTTTTGCTTGCTTTTGTGTGTCATGGTTTTAAAAAAAAGAATTAATGCCACAGATAATGCAGATATGGCTTTCACAGTTCCGCTGTTTATAAGGCTCACTGTTTTCTTTTGAAAAAATAAAACAATTCATAGGATTTCACTTGTAGTGAGACTGTTCTGGCAGTTATGTAACAGTGGAATTTTTAAGGATCATCAATACTGAAGGCACAGCCTGCAGAGTTACTCTTTTTTTTTTCTCTTTTTTTCATCTTTAATTCCAATTAAAAGATACATATTCTATTAGACTAGATGCTTTCTGCCTGGATGTTTTCTGTGTGATCTTTGACTTGCAACCAAGGAAATGTAGCTTCAATCTGTTAGAGCTGAATGGGACTACAGTATGCCATGGGCTATCTAGTGTTTCAAGAATTAAAACCCCTGGTCTATGAATAATGATTAATATGTGTTACTAACATTGTTAAATTTTCCAGCAAAGATGTCCTGTAAAGTTATTCTGTGTTGCTGAAATTATTCTTAATATTCATATAATGCAGACATTGCACATATCCTATGTATGCAAAGTATTTAAGCCACAGTTCTATAGATAAATATCCACATTCTCGATGTGCAATTTTCAAATGCCTATTTTATACTTTATCATAAAATTTATGCAAAATCCTGTATAAATCATATTCAGTATGCTTTTTAATATAATTGTTTAAACAAAAGATTGTAATTTTGTTTGAAATTTTTATTGTGTTTGATAGGTTTCAGAGGGAATACCATCATGCCTTTAATGTTGCTATTATCCATGGATTGGCAGTTCACCACGTCTTCTCTAATTGAAAGACTTAAATGTTTTCTTTTAAAAATTAACTTAGAAATCCAGATTGTCTTACTAATATTATTATGAAAAGCTACAATCTGTGATATACCATATTGTCAGAATATCTTACCATTGTATATAACGTAGAATTTTCTCAATGCTTGATTTGCCGATTCTGAATGTAACTTTTCTTGATATCATAAGTGAAGTATGTCGAGAATACGAATGTCAGTGTTGAGTCATGTATTGACTGCTGAAGCATTAACAAATGGAGTATAAAAGTATAAAAGTTCTGGATTATATTGGATGCACATACACATATATCTAAATATACATATTTAGATATGTAATAAATATTTTGAAATATATATTTTCTCTATATGTCTGTTTCACATATTCATATATATGTCCATATATATTATTCATACATATTCATATATGTCCATATATATTTCAGAATGTAGTTTTCTATTCTGAGTCACCAGAGAGAAACAATTACTCAAAAATAATTACTGAATACCACTTTAGCCCAGACACTGTGCTTGAGTCTGGGAATATAAATGTGGGAAAGATGCCATCTGTGCTTTTAAGGAACTAGTTACCAAGAGGGTCAGATGTGTTACAAGTGCTATAGGGCAAAAGAGATAAAGAGGGAAAGTGAAGTCATTTGGGAATAATACAAGAAGCTTTTGCGTTGAAGCTTACAATAAATTAAGTTTATTTAAACTAAGGAGGGAAGAAAGGCATTTCAACTGGAGAAGAAATCATGAGCAAAATAATGAAAGCATCAAAATTAATCATTTATTTGGTAAAAGACACATCATCCAGTTTGGTTAGAGTATAGGGAACATGGGAAGAGTGACTAGATATGAACTGGAAAGATTAAGTAGATTCAGCTCAAGAGGAGCCTTGAATTTTATGATTAGGAGTTTGGGTTTATCCTGTGAACATGTGGAAGTTACTGCAAGTTTTCAAGCAGGGGTATAATGCAATACTTGGTTTAGAATGATGGCTTTGTGGGAAGAATGGAGGGCAGTTTATAGTAAAAGTACTAGAGAAAGGGATACTTGTTAGGGAACTCGGATAGTCTGATAAAGTCTGATCATGTGATTCTGATGCCACGACTTTGGAGACAGATCAAGAGGTATATGGACAGATGGATGTAAAATGTTTGGCAGATGACTGGAGGTTGGGGAAGAGAGGAGAGGAATGGAAAATAATTTTGTTTTAGATTTTACTTTTGAGCATTTTAATAAGAAAGTGGAATTTGAAATGTAGGAGATTAAGCTTGGGAAAAGAAAGAATTAAACAGGTCATCTACATTTAGTGATAGCTGACTCCAGTCAAGTATATGAGCTCCCTAGGGAGTTCACAGAGAGTGTAAAAACAGAAGATGGCAAAGGACCAATCTTGTTGAGATGTGGGGAAGACACCATAAAAGAAGTATATGTAGAATCTGAAGAAAACTGCGATGAAAAGCTGGAAAAAATGGAAAGTGTTTCTGCTCATAGATGTCCTAATAATAACAATATCAAAAACAATAATAATAGCAAAAATTGACTTAACTTTTACTAGTCACTAAACTTTTTTTTTTTAGTCACTAAACTTTGCACTAAAAATATTACACAGATGAGTTCATTTAACCCTAATAATAAAATTTATTTTCAAGCAATAGAAACCAAGTTTACAATTTAGCATTTTAGACTGAAGATGGCTTTTGGAACTAACAGATGGGGCTCACAAAGTGCTAGCGGAGGATAAACATGCTCAGGAAAGAGAAAGGTCCATTCCAGCTCCAGAGGGTAGAAGTCAATTCAGAGGTTAGCAGGGGTTGGTAAACTGTTCCTTTCAAGCTCACTATTCAGACTCCAGAGAGGGAATGCTGAAATAGCCTTTTGGGGTAACCTGTCAACCTTTTGGTTGACAAGAAGGGCAACACACTTTGAATAACAGTTTTACCAGACTAAATTCAGTGGGTGAAAGTAATTTCCTCAAAGGACCCTGAGGTATCCTTAAAAGTGACCCATACATCCGCAATTTACATAGGAGGGCACTAAATCTTACGGACTTTAAATGGCTTTCCCAAATTGAAACAGTTAGTAAGTAAATGTATTCATATTAAAGCCAAACTCCCAGCATTCAGATCAAGAAAACTGAAGAGTGAGAAAAGCGTCCTTTGTGTAGCATTTCGAATAGTTTCATCAGCATGGTAGCCAGCTAAGATTACACCAGATTTTATGGAGCCAGTTTAAGTAAGCAGAGCCATTGAATGCAAGGTCCTTTGCCAAGAATCTTTGTAGGAAGGAAAAGAAAACAGCAACTTGATGGTGGAAGAGGGGAAGAAAGATCTTTTTTTTACAAAATAGGAAAATTCAGGTAGGTTTGTATGTTGAAAGAAGGTTAGAGGTTGAACGGAAAAGAGAAAGCACATTGATGAAACAAGATCTTGGCAGAGGCAGGAACAGTGGAATCAAAAGGTCAGATGAACAAGAGAATAAGGATTCTTCTTCTTAGATGCAAAGTGAAGTCCCAGTGAGTAAAGATACCAATAAATTTGGAGACATAGAGGAGGGAAGTGGAGGGGGTTCATGCTTGATAGTCCCAATGTTCTCAGTAGTAGGAGGTGAAACCATGTGTTGAGGTTGAGGGGAGTGAGGGTGAGAGTGGGGGATCTGAGGAGGGTGTGGTAGGAACAGCTGCTGTGTGGAATGGGAAGACCAGCCAAGTAGGAATGAGTAATAGGGCTGCTAAGCAGCTCTGAGAGTTCAGCTGACATCGGAAATCATAAATTTGTAGCAGAGTCAATCAGCACGGTTATTCAATTTTCTCAGTAACTCTTGGCAGCCCAGGAGGAGGAGGAGAGCAAACAGATGGTAGGATTGATTTGGTAATGGGATTGGCAAGGCCGCTGTGAGAGAAGGTCAAAGAATGGGAGAATCAATTGCACTCCTGAAAGTGTGTTATCAGGGGGATCACAGTTAGAAAGAGATGACAGTCAAGCCAGGAAAGAGCATCAGCCTTTGATGCCTAAGAGGAATTTTTGTGGGCCTGAGTGGGATGGGAATGAGAAAAGAGAATTTCACAATTCTGGATAGTACAATAGAACACTTTTTGTTTAGAAACAATTTATTTTGTATCTATGGGTATGGATTGCCAAAGCTGAGTGGGAGTGTCGGCCACTGAATATAGGGGTAAAAGAATTTTGAAGCTAAATAGATGAATGAGTCATCCAAGTCATCTAGGATAGTGACAAGTGATAGAAGAAAAAAACCCCAAAAATGAAAAAACAAACAAGCCAGCTGCCAAATTATTCTAGTGAATTGATGAAGTACTTGTCGATGACAAGATTTAGAAGACAGATGGTTTGATTGATTGTTTGGGTTTTGTAGACATAGGGCTTATTGAACTGAGATAATAGAACAGTGTCTCAGAATTAGGAGGGGAAGTGCAAGAGAATGTCCCTCTTCCTCTTTACCCTGAGATAGGAAGATGATTACTGTGTTTTACAGTGTTCTAGAATATAATGAAATCTAAATTCAGTGGTCAGTTCTGTCTCCTTGTCTAAAATGTTGGCATTTGAGTGGTTGTTCACTCCCTCTCCCTGGAGCACTTCTTATCACCATCTTCACTTGGTTTTCCTCTCCATTGCTGACTACATCTTCTTAGTCTCCTATGCTGCTTCTACTAAATATCTGAGTCATGTGGTGCCCCAGGATTTTGTTTTTATGTATCACCATCCCAGGCTTCTCACCTGGGCTCCATACTCAATACAACTACCTATTCAGCTTTTCCACTGGTAAAGGCAGTAGTACCCAGTGGCCATGCAGCAGGTTCTGGCACCAGATTCTCCATGACTCTATTAACTGGCTGACTAGGGCAAATCTCTCTGTAATTTAGTTTTCTTTTTTTTTTAGTTTTAATATTTTTTTAACATCTTTATTGGGGTATAATTGCTTTACAATGATGTGTTAGTTTCTGTGTAATTTAGTTTTCTTAATCTCTAAAATGAGAATGATAATAAGAACTAATTCATGGGGTTCTTGGGAGGATTAGGTAAAAGATATAAAAAATTAAATATACAAGTGTATAGAGGTATACTTGGCACAGAATAAGTGCTCAGTAATTGCTAGTTATTATTATCACAAACATAACAGAGTAAAAGTAGAACCATTGAGTTTTTTCCTCATATACCTCAGTTTGCCATCGTCATAAATCTTCCTCATGTGAGTGAATAGTACTGATATCCACTCACTTTCTTTTTAGAGGAAAACCCCTGAGATCATCTTTTGCTCTTTTCCCTTATATGCCACCCCAATCCCTCAGTAATTCTATTACCTTCACATCAAAAATTTATACCAAATCTGACCATTTTTCATGACCTTCTTGTCTAAATCGTAATCCAAGCCACCAACATCTGCTGTGTCTCTGATTCTACTACGCTCCCTGCAATACCCCTAGAGTGTTATTTCTAAAGTGCAAATGCAAACATGTCTTTTCCCTGTTTAAAATCTGCCAGTGTCTTTCCATTACAACGAGAATAAAATCTGATCTTCCAAAATGGTCTACAAGCATGACCTGATTAGGTACCAGCCTGCCTCTGGGACCTCAACTCCTTTCACTCTCAGAATGACTCACTAAACCAAAGCCACCATGAACCTTTGTTCTGTCACTCAAACATGCCAAAAGATTTCCTCCTGCAGAGACTTTGAACTTGTTATGCTTTCTGTTTGGAACACTCTTTCTCCCCTCCAGTCTTCGTATGCCTGCCTCCTCTTCATCATTTAAATCTCACTTCAGATATCAGGTCCTCACAGAGGCTTCCTTGACCCTCTTCATCATGATGCTCTATTGTATAGGTTTGGTAGCACTCATTTGGATCTGCAATTTCCACCCAAACCTTAGTTCGCCCAAAATGATCACACCTAAATCTGGGGAAATAAAAAAATCTATCATAGAGTTTCATTTGATTTACTTGATTATTTACATTTTGGTCATCAGAGTTCTTAAATTTTATTTTTGTGTATACTTGTTCATATAAGTAAAGTGATTATTAGATGATGCTCTGGTGTCTGCTGGTGTATTAGGCATTTGGAATGTTGTAAGCATCTCTAGCATTCCTCTTCACATTTGTAAAAGCTGACGTGAATAAAATAGTACTTGTTTTGGATCTGGAGTTCTCTTGGAAAACTACTATTTTTGGAAAATGAGCTATTATTCTTTTGATTTTTATAGAAGATTTTATATATATATATATATATAATAGAAGGAACTGCTAAAATGACTTGAATGTTGTATTTAAGCCTATAAGTACTTCACTTGAATCATGAATTATTTTATTAATAAGGTTAACATATCAGAAGATAATAATTGTTATATCAATAGTTCTCCAAAGTGTAATCAATGAAATACAAACAAAACCAAGGTATTGTCTTCCTTACATTCACTTTCCTTTTGAGTAAAGGAATGCAAAACATACTTATTATTTCTGATGCAAGGATACATATTTACTTGAGAATCCATGTGTTGTGATTATAAATATCACTTGGGATCAAGATATTGACTACGGAGGCATGTTCATGGATTACTGTTTTAAGGTAGATATATGAGGATATCAGGCATGCATGACCTGCAATCATGGGCTTTCCACTACAAAAATAGAATAGATTCTTATTCATCAAACATAATGTCATGTTTGCAGCCCCAACTAACTCCTTATAATCACTTAAGATTTGGATATAAAATTAGGCTTTCTACATGTAGTCTGAAACCACAAATATTACATTTCTGGATTCTGGTTGCATTTCTAAAGATAGGGTGGAGCAAGTATTCTAACTTGGCAGCTAAATATTATTACACTTGTAGGCCTAACCCAGCACATATTGTAACAGTCATCATCTGTTTGTGAAAAAGAAAATTTGGTGATTACTGGCACAGTTTCAAAATTCCAATTGATGGACGATGAGAGAGGTTTTCTGACCTTAAATATTTTGTAAATCCCAAAGTGAGATGTTTAATTAGAGCATACATTTTTGGAGACTCTCAAGAAAGAGGTCTCAACCCAGGTTCATTTTTTCCTGAAGGAACCAAAACAATGACAGTGGCCACAAACTGCAATCACAGTGGGCTCTCTTGGGGGTACCTACAGTGACATGGGTGGCTTCTTTTCTTAGCTGGTGTAGGAGGGAGAGGTGGGCATGTAGGCACATCTGTGTTGGTGTTTGCAGAAGATGAATGAGATCCAGACATGTACAAAGGCTGTGGGATGGTTGGAAGAGATGCCAGTACTGACTAAATGAACAAACGTGTTGAAAAATGGTTAAATGCTATTATCAGTCATTAATTTTAGAGAGAGAATACAGTTGATAAATTCCAAATATGACAGAAAAGTTACTAAAAATTACATTTCCTAGTATAAAATACTTAGTGGTTTTTCATATGGATTCATTAAGTTGTTTGAATAATAATAATTGTTTTTGGCTTCTTTACTGGCAAGTAAAGCCAGAAAACTTTTTCAGGGCATCTTGTTAAAAATTTCCTGTCTATCTTTCTCTCTTTCTTGTTCCTCCTTCAGGATAACTTAGGCACAATTCCTAAAAGAACACCACTTGGACGATTTCCATCTGGCAACCTTCCCCTCTTATTTTCACTGAGAAAAGTGTGGAGTCTAGTTTTTAATGCTATTTCTGAGTAAATTCAGCTTTCAACTCAGCACCCATCCTCCTCCCTTGTTTTTTTTATAAGCAGTTACCTCTTTTTGTGGGAAAAATAAACATAACTCTGGGCTCTAACTGGGTAGAATCAGATAAAAACAAATTGTAGAAATATGGACTCACCAATTTCTAGTCATCTTTTGTAGGCTTTAGAGTAAAAATGTGTCATGTGAAAAGTTCCATCTGTGCAGGAGAATTGACTATTTTACACACAGATAATTAGAAAATTGTCAAGACATATGTTGCTTTTTACAAATGATTTTGTATTTGTTTTACAGATGAAATAAAAAATTATCATGGTGCTGCATTATGAAAAACCTCTCGACTTAGAGGTCTTCATCAATGACTAATTGCTACTATTTGTAACCCACTTTAAAAGCAAATAAAGCACCCATCTGGTAATTCTGTTAAAGGTTTCCATATTAAAATGGCTATTGGTCCTCAAAAAGAAAATATGGGACTTCCCTGGTGGCGCAGTGGTTGAGAGTCTGCCTGCCGATGCAGGGGACACGGGTTCGTGCCCCTGTCCGGGAAGATCCCACATGCCGCGGAGCGGCTGGGCCCGTGAGCCATGGCCGCTGAGCCTGCGCGTCCGGAGCCTGTGCTCCGCAACGGGAGAGGCCATAACAGTAAGAGGCCCGCGTACCGCAAAAAAAAAAAAAAAAAAAAAAAAAAAATCAAATTGGACTAATGATGTTGCTACATATACTCAACAAAATGGAAGATTAAGCGATTATCTAAATAAATCAAGGCAATAAAGAAGCATTCATAATTAATCATTTAGATAGCAGTACCGACTCCTCTCCATCCCCAGCTCTCTGTGTTATCCACTGTAGACTTTATAGGGCTTGAATAACCTGGTCTCCCTGCTCAAAAGAGGGAAAGGGAAGCACTAGTCCTGGTTTTGTTTTGAAACCCTTTGACCTTGAACAGAACGTTGCATGTCTGTGAGACTCCATTTCTGTGGTGGTTAAATGTGAGAAATGCCTCTGCTAGTCTTTGTGTTGTTATGAAGAATTAATGAAATGAAGAATGTGCAAATATTTTGTAAAGTAAGTCCCTCACAGGAGGCAGAGATAGCTATCACCATCCAGGCTTCTGAAGTAGGGCAATCTTTGTCACCCACCTGAAGACTGAAATATTTTATCTCTGAGGAAAATCAGTATGTAGAATTGCTGTAGCCCTGCTTCATTCTGAGCTTTAACCACTTAGAAGTTCGTGAATATTCACTAACCTTGCATCTCCTGATGCATGAGGGTTCTATCTGGACCTAGAGGGAGACACCAATTTTCCTGCTTATTATCTGCCTTTGATGACCCCTATGTCCCTCTCTGCAGAGGCAGAATGGGTTGGTCTGGTTTACATTATACGTATAACATAGACTGTGCACCTGGCCCCAGTGCTCTAGCATGTTTTCAGATTTTGTGATGCCATCTCATTCCTGTTTGCATTTGTTCATGCCTGGAATGCAAACTTTGTTTTTCTTCTTGTTACATTTTCCGTGTTCTTCAACATGCAGCTCAACTCTGTGTGGTATGATTATAGGTGACTTAAGTCTTCTTGTTCTCTATACTTTACATTTTTAGTTCTCTTTCATGGCTTTTATAATTTACAGTGCCATTTGAAGATTTAATTAACAAAAACCTGAAGTGCTTCCCTTGTAACCTGAATCAGGGTTAGGTGCCCCACTCACCTTTCACTAGCACAAAAGTTCACCTCTCCTAATAATTATCTGAGTGGATAATGTTTATAATGGACTGTTTATTTGTCTATCTCACTAGACTGAGATCTTCTGTAAATATAGTTATATTGGCTGCAATATCTATAATAGGCATTTATTACATGTCAGATGAATGAATGAATGGATAAACAAATAGTTTATGTATTTAGTTCATTTTACTTTAGTAAATAGATGTGGGACAGTATTCAACAGTTAATAATTAGATTTGCAGTTCATATAATATGCTACAAGTTCTTAGTTCATTTTGTGCTTTTATACTCATTGGAAATCAATGTTGAAAAATATCAATAGCAAATAAATAAACTATAATAAATAAATGAGGGAAGCTCTTGTAAATTATCATTTTTAAGGCAACTTCTCATTCTCTCATTTGTTTTTCTGTATTGTATAAGGTATTTTCATCTTGAGATCTATGGCTAAACCTTAGTAGTCAAATAGAGGCACTATGCCAATATAAGAACACAGCTGATTAAATCCAAAAGTGACTCTTTGTAATGGATTACCATTACAAATAATTTCTAGCTATCTGTGTACTTTGTATCAGAACTGAGTTTCGGAAAACTGGATACATTTGAATGACAATCAGAAGCTTCAAACATTGCTCTCGTGTGTATTCTCTGTTGGAAGAACATTTCCTTGCAAGTGGCAGTCAGTGGCATCTGATGTGAGTTAGCAAAGATGAGCACAATTTCATTCAATTCAATAGATATTTACTTTATACCAAATAATTTATGACTCTCTAGATTTATAAAAGTGCATAACACCTTGGCCCTTTCTTTGAGGAACTCACAGTAAGTTTTAGGGAGGTAAAATGTAATCAATTACTGATAAAGAAAGGGTGAAATGTAAATTAGCAACATTAAACAAAATTTCTTAGGGGCTGCTCTTTGCTTGTCACTGTGTTAGGTGTCAATAAATGCTATGGGAACAAAAGTTCTGTAGAATCTTTTAACTCTGGCATTGGAGAAGGACACTGGAATAGAACTGACTGTTCATTGGGCACAGTAGTTACAATGCTTTGGACCCACAATACTTTTTAGTGTGGGACCCATGACAGTGTTTCAGTTTCTTTTAAAATCAGAAGAAAAACAAGGACCTTTTCAGTCAAATAAAATGTTTTAATATGTAATATTACTACATCCATCTTTATAACAACACAGTCCTTATATATAATTTGTAAGATTTTTTTTTAATGATCAAAGTGTCTGTAAAGGCAGAAGAGCCTAGGGTTCATGGAAGTCATAATGTGGCCCTGACTGAGGGCAGGTGGTATCCAGAGAGGGTCAGGAAGAGATTCAGAGCACTGGAGTTGGGCTTTGAAATACAAGTACCATTTTACTAGGTAGAGGACAGGAAGGCCTTGTAGGGAGAAAGAATAGTCAAGGGCAAGGCCCAGACTTGTGAAAGTATAGGGTGGGATGATTCAGAGGTGCACAAGACATGGTCCCCAAATTAAAGTTCAGTGGACAGAGACAAATGTATGCAAAGTACAACCACATAATAGAAGATATGTGCCTATTCCAAGACTGGAGAATAAGGTACCTGCTCCTAAATCTTTAAGATTCCTGAGAAGCAAAGATTTACAACCAGACAGCTTAAATAAATAAAACTGATTAAATAAGTCTACCATTGAAACATTCTCAGTGTTCTGGGATGTGTAGTACATTTGGGTGTAAGGTAGGTGGTACTATGGTTTTGAGACTATCATTAAGTCCTAAGATCTCTTGATATATCAATAACTGTGAATTTGTCACCATTTATTATTCTCCATATACATTTTGAAAATATTACCTAGCATTATAACATGTCAAAATTACATTGAAGTGTACATTTTCTCCCTCAGAAATTCAGTCAGGATTAATTGAGTACTCTAATCAAAATATGAATTCTTAAGTACATTTCATACAAATGTTCACTAATAAATCAATAAACTTTCTAGGACAAATTCAAAATCCAAATTTGAGAAGTGAGTCATATTATAAATCATATTGATAAATTCTGTTAAACTACTTTTAAAATTTTATACGGTAAAGTAAAACTTTATTCTAGTATATACTATTGTTTTCATTCCACTCCACCTTCAATCAGTTTCTTAAAGTATATGTTCTTTCCCTATTTTCTAAACACTCTTCTCAGTACTATCTTTTTTTCTTTCTCCTCCTCATATAATGAAGGGAAAGCATTATTTATCTAATTTATGTTGAGAGAATAACATTAAGGCTACCTACATTTTTCTTGTTAGTATAATAGCTGTAGTGAAGAGTAGGTGAGCTGATGAATTTAATTTTTCAACTAACTAAACATGCACATATTAAATTCTCTAACTGTCATAGATATAATCAGCCTTTAATTAGAAAATGAAGGAAACGTAATTCTAAGCATTATGAAGATATATTGAGCTTCTGGTGGTTAACACATCTAGGGAGATGAGGTAACTCAATCAGAATGCCATACTCTCGCTCTATTCTGAATAGAACTTTTGCAAATCTATTATACTAAGCATATAGGAGGGCCACTGGAAATAAAAGGGTGTGTCTTTTTAAGGTAGGTAATAGCGTCATCTTCAAAACTAAAGGACACCAGCCCCTCCTCCAATAAGTAGTTGGACTGTTGGATATCACAAACTATGTTTTTAAATATAGAGGAGAATCTAACCTCTAAAAGACATTTTTTCATTTGTTGCATATTTATTTGCAACTCTGAAAATATTAAAGGGGAGGCAGACAAAGACATTGGTAAACATTGAACTATTCATTTTGGAACGTGATTCATGGGGTGATTTTGCAAGTATTCCACCAGTGTCTGGATACCCCCCAAAAAATATCATTTATTCACTCAAGAAACCATTGACTTCGCGAAACATCATGCTAAAGACAGGGACTTTAGGGCTGTATAAGGCACAATCCTTGCCTTCAAGATGTTTATAGTCTAGTGGAGGCAACAGAAACACAATGGAAACACTGTACAACATGACTAATACTGCATCCTGCAGTGTAGAGGAAGGGCAAGTAACTCAGGCTTAGGGAACTTGAAGGTTGCTTCAAGAAAGTAATTTCATAAAAACCATGTGATCATCTCAATAGATGCAGAAAAAACTTTGGACAAAATTCAACACCCATTTATGATAAAAACCCTCCAGAAAGTAGGCATAGGGGAACTTAACATAATAAATGCCGTATATGACAAAGGCACAGCCAACATCATTCTCAATGGTGAAAAACTGAAACTATTTCCACTAAGATCAGGAACAAGACACCACTATTATTCAACATAGTTTTGGAAGTTCTAGCCACAGCAATCAGAGAAGAAAATGAAATAAAAGGAATCCAAATCGGAAAAGAAGAAGTAAATCTGTCACTGTTTGCAGATGACATGATACTATACATAGAGAATCCTGAAGACACTACCGGAAAACTGCTAGAGCTAATCAATGAATTTGGTAAAATATCAGGATACAAAATTAATGCATTAATTAAAAAATTAATTAAATGTCTTGCATTCCTATACACTAATGATGAAAAATCTGAAAGAGAAATTAAGGAAACACTCCCATTTACCACTGCAACAAAAAGAATAAAATACCTAGGAATAAACCTACCCAAGGACACAAAAGACCTGTATGCAAAAAACTATAAGTCACTGATGAAAGGAATGAAAGATTATACAAACAGGTGGAGAGATATGCCATGTTCTTGGATTGGAAGAATCAACATTGTGAAAATGACTATACTACCCAAAGCAATCTACGGATTCAATGCAATCCTTATCAATCTACTACTGGCATTTTTCACAGAACTAGAACAAAAAATTTCACAACTTGTATGGAAACACACAAGACCCCGAATAGCCAAAGCAATCTTGAGGAAGAAAAACGGAGCCAGAGGAATCAGTCTCCTGGACCTCAGACTATACTACAAAGCTACAGTAATCAAGACAGTATAGTACTGGTACAAAAACAGAAATATAAATCAATGGAACAGGATAGAGCCCAGAGATAAACCCACACACATATGGTCACCTTATTTTTTTATTATTATTATTTTTTTGCAGTACGCGGGCCTCTCACTGTTGTGGCCTCTCCTGTTGTGGAGCACAGACTCCGGACATGCAGGCTTAGCGGCCATGGCTCACGGGCCTAGCCGCTCCGTGGCATGTGGGATCTTCCTGGACCAGGGCATGAAACCATGTCCCCTGCATTGGCAGGCAGACTCTCAACCACTGCGCCACCAGGGAAGCCCTGGTCACCTTATTTTTGATAAAGGAGAATATACAATGGAGAAAAGACAGCCCCTTCAATAAGTGGTGCTGGGAAAACTGGACAGCTACATGTAAAAGACTGAAATTAGAACACTCCCTAAGAGCATACACAAAAATGAACTCAAAATGGATTAAAGACCTAAATGTAAGGCCAGACACTATAAAACTCTTAGAGGAAAACATAGGCAGAACACTCTATGACATAAATCACAGGAAGATCCTTTTTGACCCACCTTCTAGAGAAATGGAAATAAAAATAAACAAATGGGACCTAATGAAACTTAAAAGCTTTTTCACAGCAAAGGAAACCATAAACAAGATGAAAAGACAACCCTCAGAATGGGAGAAAATATTGGCAAATTAAGCAACTGAGAAAGGATTAATCTCCAAAATTTACAAGCAGCTCATGCAGCTCAATATCAAAAAAACAAACAACCCAATCCAAAAATGGGCAGCCGACCTAAACAGACATTCCTCCAAAGAAGATATACAGATTGCCAACAAACACATGAAAGAATGCTCAACATTATTAATCATTAGAGAAATGCAAATCAAAACTACAATGAGATATCATCTCACACTGGTCAGAATGGCCATCATCAAAAAATCTAGAAACAATAAATGCTGGAGAGGGTGTGGAGAAAAGGGAACCCCCTTGAACTGTTAGTGGGAATGTAAATTGATACAGCCACTATGGAGAAGAGTATGGAGGTTCCTTAAAAAACTCAAAATAGAACTACCATATGACCCAGCAAACCCACTACTGGGAATATACCCTGAGAAAAAACATAATTTAAAAAGAGTCATGTACAACAATGTTCATTGCAGCTGTATGTACAATAGCCAGGAGATGGAAGCAACCTAAGTGTCCATCAACAGATGAATGGATAAAGAAGATGTGGCACATATATACAATGGAATATTATGCAGCCATAAAAAGAAATGAAATTGAGTTATTTGTAGTGAGGTGGATGGACTTGGAGTCTGTCATACAGAGTGAAGAAAGTCAGAAAGAAAAAAACAAATACCATATGCTAACACATATATATGGAATCTAAAAAGAAAAAAAGCTTATGAAGAACCTAGGGGCAGGACAGGAATAAAGACACAGACATAGGGAATGGACTTGAGGACACGGGAAGGGGGAAGGGTAAGCTGGGACGAAGTGAGAGAGTGGCATGGGCTTATATATACTACCAAATGTAAAATAGATAGCTAGTGGGAAGCAGCCGCATAGCACAGGGACATCAGCTCAGTGCTTTGTGACCACCTAGAGGAGTGGGATAAGGAGGGTGGGAGGGAGATGCAAGAGTGAGAGAATATGGGGATATATGTATAGCTGATTCACTTTTTTTATAAAGCAGAAACTTACACACCATTTTAAAGCAATTATAGTCCATTAAAGATGTTAAAAAAAAGTAATTTCACCTTGCTCAGCCTTGTGTTTTTTTTGCTTTTTTAAAGAATTGCATAAGTAATTCAAAGTGATATACCTAGATTTATCTATGTCTGCAGTTATCACAAAATTTTGACATCTTCTTTGTATTATTTTTTAATTTTGGATAAACAAATGTACTTTCATGTCCCAGTTTCTTATTACCTGTTTTTACGTATAGGTATCATGTACTTATATATATAGATAACGTTTATCTATATGCAAATATGTATATGTTTGGAATATCCATATATATGTGAAAAAACAAATACCCTTGTAAACACACTTTGGAAATGTTTTCATCATGCCTTTCCAAATACTTCTGTAGCGTTAATGTCATACCAGATTCACAGTAAAAATTTCATTCATCATATGAAAATCTATTGTTGGCTCATTTAAATGTGATTTTCTTTGGTTTACTCTTCAGTGGATTATCTTAAAATTATGTGAAATGCAGCATCAACTCTATTTTATTTTCTCTTTCCTCTCTAAATGTCATTGTTGGTGATATTTTTCATTTTGTCCTGGCCTATGAAAGGAATTTCCTTTACCTACCTAATTTTCTGTTTATATGAGGAAGCCACTTGTATTAGCAATCCCTGTTGACTTTTGTTCATTCATTGCACCGCTGCTTAAGACCTGGTACAAAAACATATGGAAACAAATCACACAGGTTCTTTCCCCTTGTGAAAAATGGCTAAGGCCTGAAATATTGGTATAGACTTTATATAATTTATTAAATAAATATATCCTTTAGCTTTTGGAATAAGCTCTTCACATTTAATTCCTAATGTAAGTATATAGGAGTGGATTAGAGTCCATTTTCTCCCATAATTTTTATTAAAGCAAATGTGTTGATTAAGACTCATGAATTGAGCAACTGCTTTCCTACATTATGTTTGATGTGATGGGAATGTAAAAAGTACTATAGGACACTATCCCTGTACTGGTGGGTTTAGAGAGTAAAGCTTTGAGACTGATCAACAAGCAAAAGTTAAATAGCAATATATTAATAAAAAAGAGGATAAAGCTAAGCTAAATTTTAAGTTATATTATGAAGACTATAAATGTATATGTTCATTTTTATTTGTGAGTATGGATTACATATATGTATGCATGTGTATGTAAAATATAATGAAAACAATAAAAAGGAAATATACCCAGTATCTCACTGCAGATAGAACTTTGAGGAAAGATATTTGAAACAATGCAGGTGGATTCATTCAATAAATTACTGAATGGATCTGTAAATTGTATAGGGATACTCCTCCCGTGAGACTCCTTATCGATTATTAATTTGCAATGTTTTGTAGATGAATCAGTGGGTTTGTTCATCCTATTAAAATATCATTTTGTCTTTCTTTATGGTAAACTCAGAAAAATACATCCAGTTAAATTTGACCAAATTGGCTTCAAATGTATTTTAAAATATATTGTACACACTTAAAGAAATTCAAATGATGTCAGGTTGTCTCTTGAGTTTTTGTATAAAGCTGCTAGTGGCATATTTTGATTTAAGATGTATTTTCAGTTCTAAAATCCCTGAAGTACTTCTCTGCTGCAGTGATTGACTTTGTAGAGAAACATTTAAGGAGGAATTTAAATTTAAAAGCTGCAATTTGAAACACATTTTCTTGTGTCAAGTTTTGACACAAGAGGGACTTTCCTCTTTAATTATGTTGCTTCTTTTAAATTAAATCTACATCGTAATTCTTTACAAAATAAGGTACATTTTTGGAAAGAGATTTATTTTACTTCTCATAGATTTTAGAAGTGGAAAGTGCATACTTTTACCATAGGAATTCAGAATGATTTTTGAAACATTTTTCTATCTCTTCATTTAGGCACTGGGAGACAAAACCTGTTTTCCAAAAAGTGATTGTATATTGTACAAAAATATATATCTGCATTTCAATATAAGTTTTATTAAAACTTAGATTTCAGTCAAGATTACACTGTAAACAGTAGAGGAAAAAAAAGATACTGATGGGTAGGGCATTTATCAGAAAGAACTAAGGAAAAGGGACATTTCAGGAATATTTTTATGAAAGGCTTTTTGCTTCCCTTCAAATATAGAAGAACCTCATCAGTAGGCTTTATCATGAGTTAGCACTGCATTCTATTCCTGCATTACTTCACCAGAAATTCAGTGAACAAACCAATAGAGTACAGATCAGTCATATCGACGCAATTTATTGGCAGTACTGACCATTCTTAGGTATTTGATTATTTGCTATGCAATCTCTATTTTGAGGAATTTAGACAGAAGAAAATGGCATCTAGAATTAGACACCTGGATCCAAATCAATGCCTAATATTTACTTGGCTATGGACCTTGCATGGGTCATCTAACATCCTGAAGCCTCAGTTTTTTCATCTCCCTCTACTTTACAGGATGTTGTAAGAACTGGATGAAATATGGTTTCTGAGGCTTCTACTCATAATGCTTAAAATTTTTTCATTCTTTCTCTAGGTTTCAGTGTACTGACTTGTTATATTATTTTAATATTTTAAAATTTAGTTTTTAGGCCAAGTTTAATTACTAGTGTGTCCTAACATAAAAGGGGCTGCATTATAAATTAAGCATTTGGATTTCAATTTTTCCTTTTGTCTGCATGTATCTGTTTTATAAATTTCAACAAGTAAGTAGATGTAGAACATATTTGTAGGGATAATATAAAGCAAATGAAATGCTAGGGATTTGTGTAATTTGTTGAACATGTATTTTTTCATCCTCGTTGGCTTTTCCCTTCTGATACTTGTATTCATACCCTGGAAAAATTGACTGGTCGGCAATTGCATTTTTTTCAGGATGTTGTGGATTTTCGTTACAGGGCTTTTATTGTTTTGTTTTGTTTTGTTTTGCTTTTATACAGGGACATGCATGCTACTCTATTGTTTTGTTTAATTTTCTGCTATCTCTTCTGCATAGCAAAGAGTGTCTAAAAGACTCTTAATTAGTCTCCCTGCTTCTAACCCTGGCCCCTACAGCAGCCTATTTTTAAAACTGTAATCAGAGTAAGAACTAGGGAAAAATATAAATATAAAAATATAAATTTTAAAAATATAAATTATCTTGTAAAATATAATTCAAATTACTTCTCTGTTCAGAAGTCTCCAGTGGCTTCCCATCTCACTGCAAGTTAAAGCCAAAATCTTCAAGACCCTGCATGATCTGATTTCCTTACATCTCTAAAGACATCTCTGACCACATTCCTCTCACTCTGACCACACTTGCCTTTTCTGTTCAAAGCCAGGTCCACTTCCTGCTCAGAATCTTCAAATTTGCTCTGCCTTCTGGGGTGTTTCTTCCAGTCCCCATATAGCTTCTGGTCATGTTAGCAGTGAGGACTTCCTGACCACTCTATTTGAAATAGCATCTTCCTCTTAGATCCCAAACACTCCCACTTTTCTTCCCTTTTCCTCAATCCCTCTTAAGATTGTATGTATGTAAGTAAGTAACTATGTATGTACGTACTGTATGTGTATAATATTTACCTATTTATTTGGCCTATTTTTCTCTCACCCATTAGAACGTAGGTTGCATGAGTTTGGGAGTTTGTGTGTGTGTTTTCTTCCACTGCTGTATCCTCTGTACATACTACAGTGCCTAACCAATAGGAGGTACTCATTAATATCTGTTGTGTTGAATAGGGAAATTATTTCATGTTTCTGAGTCTCCATATCTCCACTTTCCATATCAACTCAAAGGAAGGCTTTGGGATCCACAAAGTAAGCCTTTGTTCCTTTCCCATAGTATGGACTAGCTGTTGTTAACTCCTTTTCTTTTTTTTTTCCCATAAGAAAAAGCACTTTTCATTTTAGCCTGAGGATGAAAACACATGGTAGATTTCCAAAGCATCATCTTATGTGGTTATTAAATTATCTTAGACATTCAATGATTTTTTTTAACCAAAAAACTTGCCACCATTTTATTGACATCATGAAATCTTTTTTTTTCTGTCTACATGATTTTGACTACTCTAAGTACCTCATATAAGTAGAATCAAACAATATTTGTTCTTTTGTGACTAGTTTACTTCACTTAGCATGAAAGAATGCTAAGTGAAATAATGCTTAGCATGAAATGTCCTCAAGTTTCATCCATGTTGTAGCATACATCAGAATTTCCTTCCTTTTAAAGGGTGAGTCATATGCCACTGGATGTATACACCACATTTTACTTATCCATTCATCTGTTAATGGACACTTGGGTTGCTTCCATGTTTTAACTATTGTGAATAATTCTGCTATGAACATGAGTGTATAAATATCTGTTTGAGTCCCTGCTTTGACTTTTTTTAAAATTTTCTTTTATTTTTTTTTTATACAACAGGTTCTTATTAGTCATCCATTTTATACGCATCAGTGTATACATGTCACTCCCAATCTCCCAATTCATCACACTACCACCACCACCCCCTGCCGCTTTCCCCCCTTGTTGTCCATATGTTTGTTCTCTACATCTGTGTCCCAGTTTCTGCCCTGCAAACCTGTTCATCTGTACCATTTTTCTAGGTTCCACATATATGCGTTAATATACGATTTTTGTTTTTCTCTTTCTGACTTACTTCACTCTGTATGACAGTCTCTAGATCCATCCATGTCTCTACAAATGACCCAATTTCATTCCTTTTTATGGCTAATATTCCATTGTATATATGTACCACATCTTCTTTATCCATTCATCTGTCATTGGGCATTTAGGTTGCTTCCATGACCTGGCTATTGTAAATAGTGCTGCAATGAACATTGGGATGCATGTGTCTTTTTGAATTATGGTTTTCTCTGGGTATATGCCCAGTAGTGGGATTGCTGGGTCATATGGTAATTCTATTTTTAGTTTCTTAAGGAACCTCCATATTGTTCTCCATAGTGGCTGTATCAATTACATTGCCACCAACAGTGCAAGAGGGTTCTCTTTTCTCCACACCCTCTCCAGCATTTGTTGTTTGTAGATTTTCTGATGCTGCCCATTCTAACTGGTGTGAGGTGATACCTCATTGTAGCTTTGATTTGCATTTCTCTAATAATTAGTGATGTTGAGCAGCTTTTCATGTGCTTCTTGGCCATCTGTATGTCTTCTTTGGAGAAATGTCTATTTAAGTCTTCTGCCCATTTTTGGATTTTTTGTTTGTTTGTTTAATATTGAGCTGCATGAACTGTTTATATATTTTGGAGATTAATCCTTTGTCTGTTGATTCATTTGCAAATATTTTCTCCCATTTTTGAGGGCTGTCTTTTCGTCTTGTTTATGGTTTCCTTTGCTGTGCAAAAGCTTTTAAGTTTCATTAGGTCCCATTTGTTTATTTTTATTTTTATTTGCATTATTCTAGGAGGTGGATCACAAAAGATCTTGCTGTGATTTATGTCAAAGAGTGTTCTTCCTATGTTTTCTTCTAAGAGTTGTATAGTGTCCAGTCTTACATTTAGGTCTGTAATCCATTTTGAGTTTATTTTTGTGTATGGTGTTAGAGAGTGTTCTAATTTCATTCTTTCACATGTAGCTGTCCAGTTTTCCCAGCACCACTTATTGAAAAGACTGTCTTTTCTCCATTGTATATCCTTGCCTCCTTTGTCATAGATTAGTTGACTGTAGGTGCGTGGGTTTATCGCTGGGGTTTCTATCTTGTTCCATTGATCTATGTTTCTATTTTTGTGCCAGGACCATATTGTCTTGATTACTGTAGCTTTGTAGTATAGTCTGAAGTCAGGGAGTCTGATTCCTCCAGCTACGTTTTTTTCCCTCAAGACTGCTTTGGCTATATGGGGTCTTTTGTGTCTCCATACAGATTTTAAGATTTTTTTGTTCTAGTTCTGTAAAAAATGACACTGGTAGTTTGATAGGGATTGCATTTAATCTGTAGATTGCTTTGGGTAGTATAGTCATTTTCATAATATTGATTCTTCCAATTCAAGAACATGGTATATGTCTCCATCTATTTGTATCATCTTTAATTTCTTTCATCAGTGTCTTATAGTTTTCTGCATACAGGTCTTTTGTCTCCCTAGGTAGGTTTATTCATAGGTATTTTATTCTTTTTGCTGCAATGGTAAATGGGAGTGTATCCTTAATTTCTCTTTCAGATTTGTCATCATTAGTGTATAGGAATGCAAGAGATTTCTGTGCATTAATTTTGTATCCTGAAACTTTACCAAATTCATTGATTAGCTCTAGTAGTTTTCTGGTGGCATCTTTAGGATTCTCTATATAGAGTATCACGTTGTCTGCAAATAGTGACAGTTTTACTTCTTCTTTTCCAATTTGTATTCCTTTTATTTCTTTTTCTTCTCTGGTTGCCATGGCTAGGACTTCCAAAAGTATGTTGAATAATACTGGTGAGAGTGGACATCCTTGTCTTGTTTCTGATCTTAGAGGAAATGCTTTCAGTTTTTCACCATTGAGAATGATGTTTGCTGTGGACTTGTCATATATGGCCTTTATTATGTTGAGGTAAGTTCCCTCTATGCCCACCTTCTGGAGAGTTTTTATCATAAATGGGTGTTAAATTTTGTCAAAAGCTTTATTTGCATCTATTGAGATGATCATATGGTTTTTATTCTTCAATTTGTTAATATGGTGTATCACATTGTTTGATTTGCGTATATTGAAGAATCCGTGCATCCCTGGGATAAATCCCACTTGATCATGTTGTATGATCCTTTTAATGTGTTGTTGGATTCTGTTTGCCAGCATTTTGTTGAGGATTTTTGCGTCTATATTCATCAGTAATATTGGTCTGTAATTTTCTTTAATTGTAGTATCTTTGCCTGGTTTGGTATCAGGGTGAGGGTGGCCACATAGAATGAGTTTTGGAGTGTTCCTTCCTCCGCAATTTTTTGGAAGAGTTTGAGAAGGATGGGTGTTAGCTCTTCTCTAAATGTTTGATAGAATTCACCTGTGAAGCCATCTGGTCCTGGACTTTTGTTTGTTGGAAGATCTTTAATCACACTTTCATAGTTCCTTTAGGTGTAAGGTTAGTTTGTTTATTTGAGATTGTTCTTGTTTCTTGAGGTAGCCTTGTAAAGCTATAAACTTCCCTCTTAGAACTGCTTTTGCTGCAACCCATAGGTTTTGGATCATCGTGTTTTCATTGTCATTTGTCTCTAGGTATTTTTTGATTTCCTCTTTGATTTCTTCAGTGACCGCTTGGTAATTTAGTGACGTATTGTTTAGCCTCCATGTGTTTGTGTCTTTTTACATTTTTTTCCCTCTAATTGGCTTCTAGTCTCCTAGCATTGTGATCAGAAAAGCTGCTTAATATGATTTCAATTTTCTTAAATTTACTGAGGCTTGATTTGTGACCCAAGACATGATCTATCCTAGAGAATGCTCTGTGCACAGTTGAGAAGAAAGTGTAATCTGCTGTTTTGGGGTGGAATGTCCTATAAATATCAATTAAATCTATCTGGTGTATTGTGTCATTTAAAGCTTGTGTTTCCTTACTAATTTTCTGTTTGGATGATCTGTCCATTGGTGTAAGTGAGGTGTTAAAGTCCCCCACTATTATTGTGTCACTGTTGATTTCCTCTTTTATAGCTGTTAGCAGTTGCTTTATGTATTGAGTTGCTCTTATGTTGGGTGCATATATATTTATAATTGTTATATCTTCCTCTTGGAGGGAAGACTTGATCATTATGTAGTGTCCTTCCTTGTCTCTTGTAACATGCTTTATTTTAAAGTCTATTTTGTCTGATAGGAGTATTGCTACTCCAGTTTTCTTTTGATTTCCATTTGCATGGAATATCTTTTTCCATCCCCTCCCTTTCAGTCTGTATGTGTCCCTAGGTCTGAAGTGGGTCTCTAGACAGCATATATATGGGTCTTGTTTTTGTATCCATTCAGCAAGCCTGTGTCTTTTGGTTGGAACATTTAATCCATTCACGTTTAAGGTAATTATCAATATGTATGTGCCTATTACCATTTTCTTAATTGTTTTGGGTTTGTTTTTGTAGGTCCTTTTCTTGTGTTTCCCACCTAGAGAAGTTCCTTTAGCATTTGTTGTAGAGCTGGTTTGGTGGTGCTGAATTTTCTTAGATTTTGCTTGTCTGTAAAGCTTTTGATTTCTCCATCGAATCTGAATGAGATCCTTGCTGGGTAGAGTAATCTTGGTTGTATCCTTTTCCCTTTCATCACTTTAAGTATATCATGCCACTCCCTTCTGGCTTGTAGAGTTTCTGCTGAGAAATCAGCTGTTAACCTTATGGGAATTCCCTTGTATGTTATTTGTCATTTTTCCCTTACTGCTTTCAATAGTTTCTCTTTGTCTTTAATTTTTGCCAGTTTGATTACTATGTGTCTCAGTGTGTTTCTCCTTTGGTTTATCCTGTATGGGACTTTTTGCGCTTCCTGGACTTGGGTGGCTATTTCCTTTCCCATGTTAGGGAAGTTTTCGACTATAATCTCTTCAAATATTTTCTCGGGTCCTCTCTCTTCTCCTTCTGGAACCCCTATAATGTGAACGTTGTTGCGTTTAATGTTGTCCCAGAGGTCTCTTAGACTGTCTTCATTTCTTTTCATTCTTTTTTTTCTTTTTTCTGTTCCACATCAGTGAATTCCACCATTCTGTCTTCCTGGTCACTTATCCATTCTTCTGCCTCAGTTATTCTGCTATTGATTCCTCCTAGTGTAGTTTTCATTTCAGTTTTTCTATTGTTCATCTCTGTTTGTTTGTTCTTTAATTCTTCTAGGTCTTTGTTAAACATTTCTTGCACCTTCTCGATCTTTGTCTCCATTCTTTTTCCAAGGTCCTGAATCATCTTCACTATCAGTACTCTGAATTCTTTTTCTGGAAGGTTGCCTATCTCCACTTCATTTAGTTGTTTTTCTGGGGTTTTATCTTGTTCCTTCATCTGGTACATAGCCCTCTGCCTTTTCATCTTGCCTATCTTTCTGTGAACGTGGTTTTTGTTCCACAGGCTGCAGGATTGTAGTTCTTCTTGCTTCTGCTGTCTCTGAAATCTTATATGTAATCTTTTTTTTTTTTAACATCTTTATTGGAGTATAATTGCTTTACAATGGTGTGTTAGTTTCTGCTTTATAACAAAGTGAATCAGCTATACATATACATATTAGTTGTTGTTAACTCCTAAACATATGATTTCTTACTGCAATGAAAGATCAGCCCTTTCCCTTTGATGATACCCCAACAACTCTAATTATCATAATAAATTCCATATATACGTATATGTAACCAGATAACCATAGTAACCCTCAGACTTGCTCCACAGAACTGGAAAATCAGGACTTCTTTATTGATAAAGACTTAAGGAAGCATCTGTCGAATGCCCCTGTTTCAGACATACCCACTCTTCCTGGAGAGTTTGAATTAGAATCTAGAACACCAGGTTCCCAGGGCAATGTTCTTTTCAAAATATGCAACTTAATGATCCCAGGAAACCAACCCTAAAGGAATAACATGACTAACAAATAAGCATGACAAGACCTGGAAACCAAAGGATTACTGGCAGGAAAGATTGCAAAATAGAACCCAACAGTGAGATTTGTAATCTTTTCTCTTTCCCCTACACCTGCGGTTCTGAAACGTAATCTTATTGATTTCACTGTAATTATTCCTATTCCTAACCATTTCTGGTTTCTGTCTCCTGACTGGGAAGGGAATAGTAAATCATTCCTATTGTCACAGGATGAGGCAGAGGTGGCTGAGCTGTTGTCCACAAAACACAGAACACTGATGAATGTTTTTTTTTAAGGTGATGTGTTCCTTCTTCTCTATTGAGGGTATAGGAACCATTTCTGATAATGAATGAGCTCTTTTAGAAATTTCCCATACATGTACCAAGACCTTCAATGTAAGCTGTGTCTTTTAGGGAAGAAAATCAGTATCAACAGGATAAAAAGTTTTGATGGGAACTTATGCCTGGCTATCTGTGCTCCTCTCTTGAAATTAGAGATTTCACTGGTTGGGCAGAGCAGTGCAGCTTTTTCTAGCTCATCTAGGTGTGCCCTGATTTAAATGTATTATATGAAGACTGTGTTTAACTCTATATATTTAAAAGTATATATATATATATATATATATATATATATATATATATATATATATACTTTTCATTCTCTTGAGATCTGATCATGTTTGGGTGGATTCTGTGATTAATTAAGTGCAGATGGCTTTGTGCTTGTACAAGAATTTTACATTGTTAGGGGGAAATTGAATAAAGTAAAAATAAACTCTGTTGCCATTTTGCTAAGGACAAGTTAAATGATTCATCTTCAGATTATCTATCCCTGCCGTTAATTTGATGAGTGTGTAATGTTATGATAGTTTCTTGAATAATTAGGTTCAAGTTGGTTATGAAAGCATTTGTTTGGTGAATTTTGCTCAGATAATTTTCAATATGTAGAACTTTTGTCTAACAAGTTATGATGCATAAATTCCTGTTATCAGGCTTGACCAAAGAGCTCATCTATTTTTGGTAAGTAAATCCCCTAGGAAATTAGTTTAAAGCTTTCTGCAAGGGACTGGGGATGAATATGGGTAGTGAGGCGTCTTCTGTCTTGAATAGAGCTTAGAGGAGATAGCTTCTGATAAACAAGTTCTGAATAAAGCCTGGATGAAGCCACATAGTGGCTTCACATGAATGTGAATCATGTTCTGTCTTTTGAATGTGCTCCAAAAATGTTAATAGCATCTTGAATTCTCATAAAACCAAAGATCAGAATGATTAAGAGAGTAAAAGAATCCTAATAGATCAAGATTTAGCATTTCAGATAATACTTTTGGACTCTTTCAGTTAAACATTTTAGATAGCTTGATGATAGGAAAATCTTTTTGCTATTTAAAAAAGATCACAGAATACAGAGAAAAGAGAGAAACTGATATGAACACTTTTATAACAGGTCCAAAGTTGCAAAAGAAATAATAAATTAAAATATATTTTTTTGTTGTGAGGGTGTCTCCATGTACAAAATGCCCCAGAAGAGTTGTGAGTCCCTAGTTTATCTTTGTTGTCACACTTTTGACACAGGCATTAAAAAAAAAATGAAAACAGTTCTTTCTGAACCCTCTAGGAATATGTAAGAAGTGACATATTAATCTGCAGGGGTAGTATATTTGACCAGTATTTGCCTATGAAGAACCATATGGGCAGCAATGTGTGAAAGATTATAAATCATATTCAAATGGATTTTAAAATAGTAATATATTATTCTGATTAGAAACTGAGCATATTACTGTAGGGGAAAAAATTATGTTAAGTAAATAACACTAGCTGTTTTTTAAGGAATAAAGAAGTTCTGAGAGTATGTAGGTTATAATCAACACACCAACATATCTTATATAAAAATGACTATCAGAATATAAAATATACAGTTCATCTAGGGGCAAATGGGGTTGGGGGGGAGTGACATATTTTAATATGAATGTGAACACTTTGTTTTAAATATGATCTGTTGATTATCTGGCATATTTGCAAAAGTACAATAGACTATAGGGATTTACTGGAGATGACACACAGGGGAAATACAAGATTTATCAAAAGGACCTAGGGTGAAGAAAACTTGGGAGGTTGTTACTGAGTTTTGCAGAGTATTTCAAGCACAAGTTCCCACCACTGCGCTCCTCACAACTGAGTGTTTTTCTATGCCTCATTTCAAAATAACGGCTTAACTTTTGATATTGTAGCATCATCATCACAATATACATTTCTTGAGTGCTTATCACAAGCCAAGCCTTTGTTGTAAGGACTTGTCACAATGACTTTGTGAGATGGGTACTCTTATTTAACCCATTTTACAGATGAGGAAACTGGGGCTTACAGAGATTAAGTGTCTTGCCTTTTGGCCTCATAGCTAGTAAACGACAGCACTGTATTCACACTTAGGTCAGTCTTTACCACCCTGTCTACGTTCCCTCTGCAGATACATTCTCTGCCAAGTGCTGGTCCAAAATAAGAGTTTCATCTGTTTCCTTGTATTTGAGGGCTTCCAGACAAACTGATATCATGCAGAGGAAAGAGGTTGGCTCCCTTCAGATATCGGAGGAAAAGGGTATGTGCAGTTTCTGCATCGACTTAGGATATGTGGGGTGTCTGTAGCTTGGCACCATGTCCAGAAAATATAAATGTGGCTTAACCGGTTCTGAGAAAAAACAGGGACTGTGACCTTCTCAGGGTCTCACTCAGATGCTGTGCCAAGATCTCCCTGTCCACTCAAGGTTTCCCATGGCTTAGACTGCCCTGGAATAGACATAAGGGACATTCCTCTGCTGCAAATGCACTTGTCTTCTTACACTCAGAGAGATACCTTTGCTCATTCATGGATTTCCTTCATAATCCCCAGTGACAAATGGCCTGCATTCACGGAGGCCCAGGATTTCCTTGCACTGGTGCTGTATGCATGTAGGAATTGCCAGCATTTGAAACTTTTAATTTAAACTCAAACCCATCCTTCTGCATACAATTGTATTGTGTCTAGGAATATTCAGTTGAAAATGGCTTCTGCATACTGATGTAACCAGAATAGAAACAGTGGGAAGGATAAAATGTGTATCCCAGAGGCACTGTTCAGAACCTTCTGAGCTATGTTCCCTGATGCTCAGTTTTTATTAACGGTTAAATTAAGAGTTAGATAAATTGAGTTAAGCCCCATCACAGAGCAGCACAGTAACTGGTGAGAGCAAAGGAGCAGTATCTCAGATATTGGGTGATAACGTAGATAAAGTTCTTAAAGGGCCGGAAACCCGAGCATTCCCATCATCTCCCAGCCATGATTAATTCAACTCCTTGGTAGTGAGGTCATCGGAGTGACCCCGCACCTCACCCCCCACCTAAGCAAATCTATTTTCCAAGAACATCTACTTTTACATGTATTTTCGAGAATCTTCCATTATTTAATTTCATGTTTACTCAAAATAATCAGGAAATTTGAAGCCGTACCTAACGGAGGGCTAGATGCTGTTAATGTTTCACAGCGTGGGCCAGTGCACGTTGGGTTTGGAAAGTCACGCGCCACATCCAGAAACATTTTCTCATTCTTGTGTTGCATTAAACAGCCTCGGCCTGGCCTAGACTGACAGGGAGCTGTGTAAAAGGTTAGGTGTTCTGTTTTCATCTTTTGTTCGTGTTATTTTCCTGGCTGATAGATGGTACTGTAAGCCTTAAATAGCTACTTTGCGTTCCTATGGGGATATTGTGTGCATTTTTATGACTCCATCTTGGATTCCTTATATTGTGATTCCACTTCTTTATATAAAAAATTTATATTTTTTCTGTTAGACGTTTCAAGTATGTGGCTTTTAAGCATCAGTGCTTCTTGTGGTCCCTGCACAAGGACTGTCCTTCATTACAGAATGCAGGTGTGCAGAGTGTTGGTGAGCAAAGGACAATCTACACGAGGTTTTATGACCCTGGCAGTATTCTTCATCTAGCTCCCAGTTTTCTAGAGAACCCTTTTGACTCTAAGTCTTCCAGAGGTAACAGAAGCCTTTAGAAATCATGTGAAGAATTCATTCCCTTTTAAAAGCAGCAGGATTCTTGTCATGCATTATCTTTTTCTTCATTTGCAGAGTTTCACATTTTATATTTGAGTAAGAAGAAAAGAAAAAATCAAACATTACATAGCAAAGATAAAAGCCTTAGAGCTTGGATTAGTAGTAGGTGACAATATAGGCATTATTAAAAATGAAATGAGCTTTGGACTGATATTAATATAGCAAAGAGTTTGGTTACAGTGTGTGATATTTATAATAAATTAAAACATGGAGATTTGTCCCATGCAAGCTTTTTGTCACACTTTTATTTCCTAGATTTGATAATATGGTTCACCTGACTTTCAGCTGGTAAAAATATGGAGGCATGATCAGATATTCTGATTTATCTCTTTTTGTTATTATTGTTGTCTTCTTATCCATTTCACTCTGGTGCTCCTGTCCTTTGGTATTTTTCATAGCCTGACATGCAGCTAAAATGGTTCTATTAGCTGCCACAGATGTGCTGAGTTTGCTTTTTGAAGCGAGTATGTCGTCACTGCCACTTTTTTGCAGTTGCTTATTAGTACGTGCCTTTTACTGACTCTGCAGGAGCCATCACCTAGAATTAAACATTTTCTGCTAGACCTGTCCTTAGTCTGTGCAAGATGATTATAGTCCATTATGCCACCTTCTTGCTGACAACCAGATACTGCTGAGATTACAATAAGGTCCCTGCAAATTTAAATAGGATGCTTCCTGGGTGTACAGGGGTCTTTGATAACGAGAACCACTTGACGAAATGCCTTTCAGAGAACAGAATGTGATTGAGGCTCCTTGAAATCATATTATGGAAACTCCTCGTTCTTATTAGATTGATAACATCAGTAGCTAGAATCTTGGTGTTTAGAGTAGCTGAAAATCTAACATCCTCAAATGATCTCAGGACGGGACAGGTTAACTCAGAACAGGTCTGAGAGTGCTGCCTCTGCAGAATGAAAAACACCCAACCAAAAATGAGAATTTCCAATTTCTCTCATTTTAGGGTTACAATTTACATCTCACTCCAAAAGTGTGTCTTTCTCCTTTTGCTCAGCAAAAGCAATTTCCTTTTATTCTTCAGCAAATTTGAAGTAAGGAACCCAGAATCTCAAAAGGCCAGTAAGTTAGGAGGATTTAGAGAAATATCATTCATAGCAAAGGCAGAATCTCTCCTGACAGCTGTCTGATAGTACGTAATTAAAATGAAGTTTCTTTTTTTTCTTCCTTTATATACATGCTTCCTCCTCCATCATCCAGGAAACTTTTCTTGTTTAGCTCTTCCTCGTGATAGCTTTAGAAATCTTCATTATCTTGTCTTTAAGTCATTGCCCACCAGGTGTGGCCTGTGTGTGTTGTCCCCCAATCTAAAAGAGTGGACGAGATGACACTTCCTGCTCTGAAATCCGATTTGATGTTCTCTTGGGAAACTTCAGATTTGCGGCTGTGGTATTTTGCTGAGAGGACAGTTAAGGTAATTTAAAGACATTTTTTTCCTTAAAAAATGGATAAAGAAAAATATGGCTGAGAAGGAGGAAACAACACAAACACAGTTAAAGAGCATGAAAATGGTTTTGAACTGTGAAAATTCTGTTGTGGTTGAGGAAGGAGAAGCCCAGGGCAGAATGTTACGGCATAGGGAAAGATAGCAGGATAGCAGGTAGCATGGAGCTAGCTGAATGCCGTGAAAAGGTGTTTTGAATTTATTCTGTAGGAAATGGGAAGTCATCAACAGTTTATAAAGAGTAATTATTTGAGATTTGTATTACAGGAAGATAATTCTGGCAGCAAATAGATTGGGAGGACAAGAGTCAGTGGCAAAGTGACTGGAATAGTGTCCAGGAGACAGATGATGAGTAACCTAACAAATCAAGTGGCAGCGGTAAAGGAAGGACAGGGAGAGACACACAAGGCGTGTATAAAGATGAATGGATAGAGCTTCATGAATAGATGTGATAGGTTGTGTTCACAACAGCAAGGACATAAAGATTGTTCTGGGGCTTCCGTGGTGGCGCAGTGGTTGAGAGTCTGCCTGCCAATGCAGGGGACACCGGTTCGTGCCCCGGTCTGGGAAGATCCCATGTGCCGCGGAGCAGCTGGGCCTGTGAGCCACGGCCGCTGGGCCTGAGTGTCCGGAGCCTGTGCTCCGCAATGGGAGAGGCCACATAGATGGTGATGCCAGTAACTGAGATGACGGGGACCACCTAGGACACTAGGTAATGTCACCAGTGTTTGCTCCCTACTGCTTCAGCCTTGTTGACTCGTGTCTTGGTTCATAGAGAAGGCATGTTATGTGATTCATTTTTCAGTGTTGACTTTGAGAATCTGTGAGGTGAATGAAAAGATTATCAGTGGTATTTTGTTTTGGTGTAACATAGTACCATTTCTAATTTGTACTTTACAGAATACTTTTATATAACTAAACTTTCTTTTTTCTTTTTCTTTTCAGCTGTTAGTTCTCTTCCCTTAGTGTACTGCCCATGAACCTTTAGGAATCCTAAGATATATCAATGCCACATTAAAATTTAAGGAACTACTTCATCAAAACCACATGCTTCATTTCCTGAGGACTGTCAGCAAGCCAAGGAAAAGAAAACATGTCAGCTGTGTATTGTTATTGGTGCTTCTTGCTTAACTGCTGCTTTGCCATGGTGGTGGTCCTAGGTAGCTGCTTCTCTGTAAAAACACAAAGAACACATGCGGCCAAGACAAGGAAAGAGTCAAAACTGAATTAGGGAGTTTTGAGAAAGAGCTACAGTGGTTTAAGTGCTTCAGCCCTTGGACAGTTTTAAACATATCAGAAGATATTAATATGCTTTTGTATGGCTAATTTTTTCCCTTTAAAATAAATTCTAAAATGGCAGGTCAGACGAGGCCAAGCATTGACTGGCTTTTTAGATGAATGTTTAATAAGATGGAGTGGCTGCCAGTACCTTAAAAGAGTTGGGAACATGACTTGGATAAATGTAGAATTTTCTTGCAAATTTGGCTTCTGGTTTGTATCTGGCTAGAAAAGCTATTCTTTGCTTCCCTCTTCCATCCTTTCTTCTTTCCATCCTCTCTCCCTCTCTTCTCCCCTCCTTCCCTTCAAGCATTAGTGCTGCGTCCTTCTCATTATTCATGCTCCAAAGAAGGCTTCTTTCTGCTGACCATTCTTTAAAACCTAATGGCAAATCTTAAGTTCTCCTCCATTTGATAACCTCATTAAAGCCAGGGCAGCACTGTAATGTATTTATTTATTTATTTCAAGGACCTGTACTAAGTTTAGTGGATTTTGTGGAAGGGAAGCACGACTGACAGAAAGTCAGTGTACTGTGTCTTATTGTGGTTAGGATTCTCTGGGACAAGGATAATATACGTAAATAAAATAAATGCACTGAACATTGAGACACACCTGAAACAGTGCCTCATAGGAGTAAACATACGCTTTTGAAAAATGCATCACAGAAATACAGTTTGTTAATTATCCATCATCAGTGCAACTGAGCCTCTAGCATACCTAGTATATTAAAAGCCATTCTGGGGCTTTTTCCCGTCATGCTCCACTTTAGGCAATACTGACCTGTAGTGTCACACTTGAAAATAAGAACCAGGAATTTCTTTTTTTGGACCTGTACCCAGAAAAGGATATACCCCATCCAAGTACATCTAGAGATTTCTAAATCACCAGATGTTGCAGACCATGACACTTAGAAGAGGCTGTCATCTGAGAATTCTTAGAGATACGGTTATTTGGCTGTTGATTATTCTCAAGAAATTTTAATTTTCAACTTAACTTCCCAGTGCTACTCTAGATTTCACTCTTATGTGTCCTACCTCTAATAGTCAATTTGTATATAAACAATGTAAATACATTTCTATTTTAGGATTAGAAAGATAAAAATGCAAAGAAAATCCACATATCCAACCCAAATAAAGTCATAGCTAAATTTCATTTATACAATTATTGGTTTTTCATTTATTCCTTACTTCCTTGGAGAAAGTCTGAAAAGCAATTTATATACTCACTATATGGTGCTTACTTTGTGCCCACTGTTATTTTGTTTTATGTATTCCCGTTTGAAAGCTAAGGCAGCTGAGGCTCATGGAGGTTAAATAACTTTATCTAGGATTCACAGGTAGTAGTACCCACGGTTGTAGAATTGGGGCACAAGCCCAAATCTGTAAAGATTTGAGTACTGAAGTACTCATCTTTTCAAGAAGTACAAAATTATGCATTCGTGACTGTCAGGGCATTTTTTGAAAGCATAGTTTTAGGAATGATAAGTACAGAAAGAGTGGTCATTGGACATGTCTCTGGGTGTCATCTATGCAGAAATAAAAAATGAAAAGATAATTAAACTGGATGGATATTTGTATCTTGAAGCATAAAATATTCAGTTCATATCTGTTAAATTTTTAAAGCTAAAACGTTATCACTTACATTATCCTCACAAGGCCATCAATCTATGCAGGCATCCATGCATCTAGTATACATTCACTGTGTGCAGACCCGTGCAGAAGTACCCTGCTGGAGAAGACTGTGTGACATAATTTGGTTTGAACTCTTAAGAAGCCTGCAATCTGGGCTTCCCTGGTGGCACAGTGGTTGAGAATCTGTCTGCTAATGCAGGGGACACGGGTTCGAGCCCTGGTCTGGGAGGATCCCACATGCCGCAGAGTAACTGGGCCCATGAGCCACAACTATTGAGCCTGTGCTCTGCAACAAGAGAAACTGCGATAGTGAGAGGCCCGCGCACTGCGGTGAAGAGTGGCCCCTGCTTGCCACAATTAGAGAAAGCCCTCGCACAGAAAGACCCAACACAGCAAAAATAAATAAATTAATTAATAAACTCCTACCCCCAACATCTTCTTAAAAAAAAAAAAAAAAGAAGCCTGCAATCTAGTGTGTGTACAGATATCAGTTCTGGAAAGTTCTTGGAGGAGGTGTTCAGCATCAAGTTGTTGGAGGAACAACCCATGCACATTTCTGTGAAGTGGCAGTGCCCCATTGTTAAGAATGGTTAATAATATAGGCTTTAGAGTTAAATTGCTGGTGTTTAAAGTCCAGCCCCATCACTCATTAGCTCTTGATCTCTGGGAGTTCCTTAATCGACCTCTGCTTCCATTGCTTCATGAGTAAGATGAGAATAACAAATACAGCCTATTTCATATGACTGTTTGGCAAAACACTTACTTATGTAGCACTTTCTATGTGCTGGGTGGTGACCTAAGCACTTTACAAATTACTGAATTTGTAAATTATTGAATTGTCAGCAGAACTACGTAGTACTCTTATTGTTAGTATTGAGAGAATAAAAGTTGATGTGCGTAAAGTATTTAGAGCAATGGCTGGCACATAGTAATTACGTACTCACTAAATGCAGCTTAATAAATACCATCCTTAACAAAGAAGCAGGAAAATATATTGGAAACAGGGAAATACCACGTGCATAATCTACAGAGGTAAGAGCAAATACATAATACATGCTTGCTGAAGCCACAATCATAAATTTGGTTCTGGTGACCAATATAGAGAAACTCTCCAGTGGAATATGACACAGTGAGCTTCTTAATTTCCATTGTCAACATATGAGATATACCCAGTTATTCACATTTTAGTGGCTTAAAAGTATTGCCAATTTTCTCATTAATAGTCTTCTCTTTAGGTGAGTAGGAAATCTACATTGTGAGGATATGTGTGTTCATCATGGAGTCTTATTACAGTGATATGAAAAAATGTAATGAAAATATGTGGCTCATAAATAAACATACCTGTTTTTTTCTGAATTGACTCTTGTGGGAAAAAAAATATAAAGCTTGTGACCATGGTCCAAGAGCCTGGTTCTCTGGTTAGAGTAACTCTCCTTTATGTGGTTGCTTACTTTTCTTTATTCTCAATGTACACATTCACTATCATGCGTGTGTAAAACTATGGCTGCCCAGATGTTTTCTGGTTTTCTGGACTCTCTGTACAGTGTACCTTTCGCTTGACTCTGAGTTGTTGTTGTTGTTTTTGTTTTTAACCATAGGTATTAATAGTAACATTTAAACAGTACCTTTCTTACTCATTTGACCTAGTCGTTTGACTATGTTTTATAAAAGCTTCTAATGGTCCCCAAGCCTTGTGAGCACTTTCTGAATGTTGCTGCTGTGGTGTGTTTTTCTTTGAGTAAATTAACCTGGACATGAAAGCTGATGCGTGAGTTTAATCCAGATTCTACCTCACGTGCAGATGCCCATGTGTCTGCACTTTGTTTGTTACTTTATCTTTTTGAGCTGGAGCAGTCTATCCAGATGCCATTCTGTTCTGTGTTTAGTTGCGGAGGGGAAGGAGGTTTTGAGGAAATGATCTTGGGGTTTGTGTGTGATAAAACAGAGAGAGGGCTCTACCTAGGGAACCACATTATAAGCAGAAAGAATGAATGGTTCTAGTTATGTAATCCAACACTTCATTCCACAAGCATAAATTAAATACATACAAATGCATAAATATGGAAAATTGTCTCCTTATTTTCCTAAAGGGTACCAAACAGGTAAAATCCATATGTATACAATAACTTGAGAAAGCAAATGGTATGGATTAGAAGAGAGTAAGTTGAGGGGCGGTTTTAGAAGTTTCTCAAGTTATAAGCGAACATGGAGAGTGAAATCCCTATTAATAAATCAGATTTTGAGCTTCAGAAGCAAAGTGGTTGGTGCATAGAGTATCAGTATATCAGTATTTAGAAGCAACAGCCTGAGTCCACAGATACAGCTCTATTCCTTGAAGCAATTGTCAGCAGGAACTAATTGATGTCCATAAAGTACTTCTGCAAATGCCAGCTGTTAAAAAAATATGCTCAGAACTCTCTCAACAGCAATAAAGGGAAATTCTTTTACCACCAAGTGTCTAGGGAACCACATTATAAGCAAAAAGAATGAATGGTTGACAACAAGTTATTTTTTGAATAGTAGAGCAAATAGGCCAGTAAATCATGGTTTCATGTCTAGCCAATCAGAATCTGCCCTGGTTTTGTGGAGTGCTAATTTTTTAAACTTATTTATTCTGCTTCCTTTCATTTTTCTCTTTATCAGTCTCTATTTTATAGCAATCTTTTCTTTAATAGACTCTAATCTTGAGACATTTTAAAATGCATCACATGTCAAATCCAATTCAACTAAGATTCCTAAATACATGTTATTTAAATTAAATATGAATGCTTTGAAAAGTGTGTACTTATATCATAATCACTTAAAACTGCATTTCCACATTATGTACATTGTAGATTTGAATCTTGTCAATGTATACAAGAACGAAAGTTAGGTTTAAAAAAAACCAGAAAATAAATTATTCACATTACATACATCTATACATCTGATAGTGCAATTAGCAATCAAAAGTGCTACATCTGGTGATGTAATAGAGACATTATAATTTTGTACATCCTGCTGTTGATGGATTTAGGTACCATATTTTGCACACTTTCTATTTCATTATTTTAGACTAAAAAAATATAAAAATAAAATAACATGTTTTCTTTATTTTAGTCCCTTTTCTAATCATCCTTCATGCATCTTTTGCTTTCCTTCCGTGTCTGGCTCTCATTTCCCCAGTTTAGATAGGACTTGTTTTTCTTCATTTATCTTTACTCTTTCCTGCTCTGTAGTGCTAACACTAATAATAACAATAGAAATCTTGGATCTAAATCTGGGGGATTTCAGAGGTCATTACGGTTACTTTTCTCCTTTTAGTTAGCTTTCTAGCCATCCCAGAATAAGAATTATTTATGCTTTTCTCAATATCACCACAAATTTCTTTCATTTCTCAAATTATGTTTGATATTATTTTTCTAAAAGTTTTATGTATCCTAACATTGATTGCTCTAGCTAAAATATTACCTCACTAATTCTTATTTCCTCATAAGGTCTACACGTTTTCACTACTTTCTTCTACTCTCTTTTTTTTTTTTTTCTCTTTACTAGACTGTTGCACTTATCTCTGTTAGGTACATTAAAAGTCTAATCCATTTTACTAGAGTGAGAGCATTTCATTAAAATAATTTTCTGAAAGTATGTTTACTTAGGCATCTCAATATTTAGCCATTTCCCACAAGTTACCTTAGTGCTTATGCTTTTCGACACTCTTCTGTGCACTGATAGCTACCTCTCTCCTGCATCTGTCCTGTTATCTGTGATGTTTCAACTTCCTCTCCAACTGACCAGATTTTATCCCTCATCCATTTATGCCTGGGAAATTAAATAGACAAAGACAATCATAACTGGAATTTATTCATATGAGATATGTTTCTGCTGTTGGCCACCATCTTGAGAACTAGTCTAGAAAAGACAAAGGGTATGGACTTGATTAACTTTGGAACTGGGTTCACATCTTGTTCCTGGCATTGAGTAGGAGTGGGACAAAAATCTCATTTGTAAAAATGAGTATTAATGTAAGTTTTAACTTGAATGAGACAACATTTGTAAAGTTCTTGGCACAAGTTCCTAACACAATGATGGGATCGTGGATATGAGGATGCCAACAAATTTAAAAAAAAAAACATTTTTTCTTCCATCATTTAAATATTTGATGAAACTATTCTTAATTGATTCATTAAAACAGAAACAGAACCAAAAACACACAAAAAGGAAGAAGGGCCCCTAGTCATTGTGCACACCCTCCCCTCCCCCATCAGGTGATTCCAAACCAGGAAGAGATGTATTAGCTACAGTTCACCCAGCAAACTGTCGGTGGTGGAAGCCCTGTTTTCCTTCCTAGCTATGGAAACAAAGTCACATCTATAAAATGGACATGAATCACCTAGTCATAGGGTTATTACCGAAGTGGATACAGTCGTCAATAAAACTTCCTTGTCGTGCTCTGCTAAGCAAGTGTTCTTTCTGCTAAATTCTGTCCCTAAGATTAAAGTTTTTATCGATGGTTTATATTTCAGATGTCTTATAATTTTTATGAATCTGTATTTTTAATGTATGCCCCTTCACTGCAATCTAGCCAGATATGAATCAGTACTTAAGTGGTTTGTCATTTTAGTAAACCCCCAAGACTGGCACTTTAGAAAAGCACAGTAACTCACACACGAACAAATGGGATTTGTTAAACTTCTTTTGAAAAGAGTACAAATTCACATCTAGAAGTGAGTTCAACATCACAGATTGAGGCAGAATTGTGAGCTTTTTCTTGCTGTGGGTGAATGAACCTGGGTTTCAACTAGAAAAGATACAATGTATAATAACATAAAAATAGATCATTTGACTCCACTATTGAAGAATTTTATCTCACTTATCCATGACATGCGTAAGAATGGTGTCTAACTTTTAGGCTCCTGAAGAGTTTTTTTTGTTTTTGTTTTTTTAACTGTCTCTTATGCTACTGGATATATTCTGTGAATCCTGAAATTACTTGTGAGCATTGACCAATTCTTGGTTAATGTTATATTAACTGATAGCAATGAAACCTGTTGCTCTTTCATTTATCAGTGTTTAACCTGGGATTAGAAAGCTCTAATGATTCATAGTCACAAGCCTGGATTTCTGAATCAGACTTTACTGTTCATTGCCAACTAATGTCACTAACCAATGTAGTGCTTATCTCCTAATGTTGTTGCTAAATAAAAGTATACATTTACCCCAGTGTGTGTGTGTGTGTGAGATGTGTGTGTGGTGTGTGTGCATGTGTGTGATGTGTGTGAGTGAGCATGTGTGATGTGTGTGCATGTGTGTAGGGTGTGTGTGATGTATGTGCATATGTGTGCATATATGTGTGATGTGTGTGCATGTGTGGTGTGTGTGTGATGTGTATGTGCGTGTGTGTGATGTGTGTGTGCACGTGTGTGGTGTGTGCACGTGTAGGATGTGCGTGTGTGATGTGTGTGCCTGTGTGATGTGTGTGCATGTGTGTGCGTGTGTGTGCGTGTGTGACGTGCGTGTGCATGGTGTGTGATGTGTGTGCGATTTGTCTGTGTGTGTGTGTGTGTTGTGTGTGCGTGTGTGTGATATATGTGTGATGTTTGTGTGATGTGTGTGTGCATATGTGTGGGGAGTGTGTGCGTGTGTGATGTGTGTGTGATGTGTGTGTGTGTCTGCGTCCATGTGTGATGTGTGTGCACGTGTATGTGTGGGATGTGTATGTGTGATGTGTGTGTGATGTGTGTTTGTGTGGGGTGTGTGTGCGATGTGTGTTTGTGGGGTGTGTGTGCGATGTGTGTTTGTGGTGTGTGGGTGTACGCGTGTGTGATGTGTGTGTGCGTGTGTGTGTATGCTTAAAGAAATTTCTAGCTATTCATTCATTAATTTAAATCAAGAAAAATCAAGAAACACTGATGGATCTTCTATGTGCCATGCATTGTCACATCATGGATATGGAGATATGAATAAGGACACAGTCCCTGTCCTGCAGGCAGTCCCTGTCTAGTGATTAAGACAGATAAGTATATTAACTGGGCTTCCCTGGTGGCACAGTGGTTGAGAGTCTGCCTGCCGATGCAGGGGACACGGGTTTGTGCCCCGGTCCGGGAAGATCCCACATGCCGTGGAGCGGCTAGGCCCGTGAGCCATGGCCGCTGAGCCTGCACGTCCGGAGCCTGTGCTCCGCAACGGGAGAGGCCATAACGGTGAGAGGCCTGTGTACCGCAAAAAAAAAAAAAAAAAAGAAGTATATTAACTATCAGCTCATATGACCAACACAATAATAGAGGAGTAAATTCAGTGTAGTTGAACCGTGTGGAGGTTCAAAATTATCAGTCTAAGTCAAAGAAGGCAGGCTCTTTGCATTTCTACTGAGATATCTCTGTAGCCGAGGTGGAAACTTGTTTGGCGCCCAGTGTGGAGTGAGATTCTTTGTTGACTTCAAGAAAGAACAGTATTTATGAGGGAATTTACTGGACCTTGAGGAAAACAATGTTCAAATGCTCGAAAGTATATCTGGAGTGAGTGTGTGTGGTGCGTGTGTGTGTGTGTGTAAAGGTATTTACACACATACATCTACATATAGATGTTATATTACTCTCCTACTGCTGCTGTAACAATTACCCAAACTGAGTGTCTTAAAGCATCCCAAATTTGTTATCTTACAATTCTGGAGGTCAGAAATCTGAAATGCGTCTCAGTGGGGTAAATCAAGGCACCAACAGGGTTGCATTCCATTCTGGAAGCTCTAAGGGAGGATCTGTTTTTACCTTTTCCAGCTGGTAAGGCCTGGCTGAATTTCTTGGCTCATAGCCCCTTCTTCCATCTTCAAAGTCAGCAATGGCCGGTAGAGGAATTTTCACATCACATCACCCTAGCACTGACTTCTTCTGCCTCCTTTATCCACATTTAAACTACAGTGTGATTACATGGGCCCACTTGGATCATCCAGGATAGTTTATCTTATTGTCAGCTGATTGGCAGCCATAATTCCGCCTCCAACCTTAACGTCACCGCCCCCCACCACTGCCAGGTGACGTATGTCACTGCCTCCCACCACTGCCAGGTGACATGACGTATTCATGGATTCCAGGGATTAGGATGTGGATATCTTTGAGGGGGGGGCCTTTATTTTGATACCACAGAAGTGTATATATTTTTCCAGTTAAAAATTGTATATTAGGGAGAAAATGTAAAAAGACATAAGCAATAAAGTGAAAGTCTCTTTCCATCTACACAGTGGAGAGAAGACCAGGACCTGAATCTCCTGTTAAGAAACTTCCCTGTTACATATACTATGTGCCATATTGAGACAAAAACTATGCAAGTAAACAAGTGGGAAGTATCATATAAATGCCATATAAAAAAAGGATGGAACTCACATTGTGCATATTTTGTGTGAAGGAAAGATGGAAGGATATGATCTCTATGAAATAAATAAGAGGTGGTACATGTCGATGATGTGTCCCCAAATCCAGGGCAGATGAAAAGAACATTGTTACAAACTTGAGAGCTCATTCGAAAATGAGATCTAGCCGGTATCTAAAAACAATTACCATTTTCCTTTATATTTCTTCCATGTTTAGAGAAACTGTAAACTCTTTAATTATGAACTAACACTATACCACTTACTACGTGCCAAGCACTCTTCAAACTGCTTTATGTATATTAATCATTTATTCATCACCAGGGCTGTCTTCTTGGGCATCAGCCTATCTGGTTACACAGGCCCCACTCTGAGAAACCCCTCCCCAGCCCTTGGTTTAATACTTCACTGTTACTGTCTTGAAATTGTTGATCATTTTATAATGAGGGACACTTCATTTGCATTTGACACTAAGCCCTGTAAACTATGTAGTTGGTTGTGCTCATCACACTAAAGCTATACACTAGATGAAACTATTACCAACATTTTGTACAGGAGAAACTGAGATAGAGAAGGGTTACCTTGCCAAGGTCACACTGATGGCCTGAAGGAGAGCCAGGATTTGAACCTGAGGAGGGTGAGCTCTGAACCACACCCATCTCCTGCTTCTTTGAAGGCAGAGGTAATGTCTTCTTCCCAACTATGTCTGCTACACGGTTAACTTTTGCTAAGTGCTTGTTGAACTAAATTATATTTGATGATCTTTGGTAAAAATATTCATTTCATTTTTCAACTAAACAAAAAATTCTGAGTCTTTTCCAAGACATTTGTTCAGACAGACCAAAATTGGCTTTTTTCCCTTTACATAATCACATGTCTAAGGATATTCCCTTGTTCAAAAATCCATTATTTATTAGTTATTATTAGATTTATGTAGCAAAACATTCTGGAGAGATCTGATAAAACTAAACAAAGCAATATTTTACCACTGTCCTAATTTATTCTTAAAAAAACTTAAATTTTAGAAACAATGGTTTTATACAAATCCATTGATAAAATTAGTCTAAGAAGTGTAATTTCATGTATATTCAATAGAGTGAAAAATAGAAAAGACATATATAATAATAAACCGTTAGTGTGGGAGGAGCAGTTGAGAGGGTTTGTTGGTTGTTAGACTTCAAATCAATTTAATATGCATTTTCCAGGGTTTGCTATGTGCTAATGCTAGGCTGTATCTGGGAAACTTTAGTCATAATTATATTAGCAATAATAATAAAAAGTCATCCTCAGGGAGCCCAGAGTCCTACAGGCTGAGAGATCCAATCATATGGAGGTTGCATCAGAAAGATTCTATAGCAAGGGCTGGAAGAGCCAGCATAGTAAGACCCTGAGGCCAGCACTTGGACATTTTAATGTTTATTCTATCAACTGATAACGTGTAACTTTGGGCAGCTCACAGCCCAAATACATTCAGTATCTGCATTTCACCTTCCGTAGAGTGGTAGTAATAATATCTTTTCTACCTACTTCACAAGGTGATGTAAATACTAAATGGATCCATGAATGTGAATGCATCTTGAATTTTTTTTAAAAAAATAAGACATAGGCTGTAAATCACAAAGCATAAAAAAAGAAGCCTTATTTCACATTAAGTACAGCTACATTACTTTCACCTCTATTTTACTACCTTATGTAATCCGTATTCAGTTGACTCAGATTGCTATTGGATCAAAATTAAAAGATTGAAGATGTGAGCAGTGCTAATTTACTCTATTCCTTAATTCACAGTCATATTTATAATTCGTATTTGGTTGACTCAGTAGAGAAGGCAAAGCATGAAGCTAACTTGTTTGAGTCCTTTAATCACTTTATTGGGCTTTTATTATTTATAAGATGTTAGAAATAATGTAGAGATGAATAAGAAAAATAAGATGTAGTCTGTGTACATCTTATATGGAGAGTATGGTTTACTAGTGATAACAGGGATAAAATGCACGCATCCAGGGCCAGATGTATGAGTGCTATAGAATGGCTGTGAAGATTCACAGGAGGAAATGAGCATATGAAATAGAAAACTATATAACTAACAATCTGGATTTTTATATATATATATATATATACATAGATTTGTATAAGAAAAAACAGTTTAAAATAAAGCAATGTGGAAGAAATGAGCAGTGTAGGGAAAGGTATTATCATTTGATTGAAAACACCTGTTATCTTATAAGGACTAACCAAAGCTGCCCAGGAGGTTGTATGTGTTGGTGAATTTTTTCATAGCAACATTTACTGTGGTTTATGAAAATTTAAATTTCTCTCCTGAAAGTTTTATTGTGAGGAGTAATAGTTTTGAAAACATGATCAGTAGATCTGGGAATAAAATAGTATTACGATAAAACCTGTAGCCTGGAGGTTATTATCATGGGAAAAAAATATCTGGCTCTAGCTGGTTCAGATCATTTCAAGATGGTATTACAACATCTGCAGGTTTCAAACACTAGAGGAAAAAGCTCCTGAAGAATACACCCATTTACATTATCGTGACCTTGAATCGTTGTCAAAATCATTGTTCAATCACCGTTGAACTTCACTAACTGAGCTAGTGAAGAGTTCATTGCCGCTGACTCACTTTAAGCCACACAGTCTAGCACAGTAGGGCATTCTGGGTCCCTCCTTGAGACACAAATAAAACATGTTACAATGAGAAGCTAGCTTTTGGCTGTCAGTATTTTCAAAAATAAAAAGCAAGTGACAGACACACCAAGTCTAAACCAAGAGTGGTTTGGAATACAAGAACCACATTTTTTTTTTTTTTTATGTTGGATCAGCAATTGTATGGTAAGTAGTCTAACAAGGATTTCAGCAACAAACATGCCCCAAAGCACAGGATTAGACCTGGGCAGAAATTATTTAAATTACTCGGGGCCAAAGGCTTTGTTCCTGCTGTTCACCTGCAGTGTGTAGTAATGCCCTTTTAACGTTCTATTGATGGCCCTGCTTGGACTGTCTGACTTGATGTTGGACACTACTAACAGGAGACAAGCATGCAGAGAGAGAGTGATTAATGTAAGCCCTTCTGCAACTAGCCAGAGGCTTAAGGAATTCTTTTCAGCAGCATTCCAGAGATAATTGCCCACCATTTTATCTAGGAAAGTGTTAAGTCATTAAAAAAATAGGGCAAACCGTGACATGCAAGATGGTGGTGTTACACAAGGAAGGAAATGAACAACAAAATGGAAAATGGAGGCTAAAAAAGAAAAATGTGAGTCTGTAGAGTCTTTAAGAGAGGGTGGGGTTCATTTTACCAATTTCCATCAGTTTTTCACATTGATAAACTCAGAGGTATTACACAATTTCTCCTTTACACTCTGACAAACTTGCATGACTTCCCTGAAAAGGTGCTATTTTATAAGTTGAATCTAATATACATGCCAATTGAAAACTTATTTTCTCCAATTTCTAGAAATTAATTCTCACTCTATTGTTAATGTCTGTGTAAATGAAACTAAACAAAGTGCATATTTTAAAAATAATTGATGAGAAATATGTATAATATTATTGTGTTTGAATCCATTACTGTCTTATCAATTCCATTCCAATTTGGCATCCACAATCCACAAGAGCATCTTAGGTTCCAAAATATTGTAGCCAAATATCCTCTTCATCATGCTGGAGCTGGGGGCTAGGGGAGATAATCAACTTCAGTTGTGTTCAGAATGCCTGGGCGCTCCATATGGCCTGTTTTCCATTGGCAAGTTAGTCCTTAAAATCTTAGGGGATTCCACTACATATGCATAAGTATTATAAATTAATGTTCTAATATGCTTTGAGGTCCTTGCTGAATGAATGACAGGCAGAATGAAAGAAAAAGAAAAACATATTTTTTGAAAAACCATAGGCATGTGGTTCTCCCCAGGCACTGGAATTAGGAGTTTGAAGAGACTCAAGGACTTGATCCTTCCTTTTCTGGAATCAATTCTTGGGAGATATACGGAAATTAGGGAGGTTTTTTTTTTTTTGTAATTTATTTACTTATTTATTTTTGGCTGTGTTGGGTCTTCATTGCTGCGCACGGGCTTTCTCTAATTGTGGTGAGCGAGGGCTACTCTTTGTCGTGGTATGCGGGCTTCTCATTGCGGTGGCTTCTCTTGTTGCAGAGCACGGACTCTAGGCACACAGGCTTCAGTAGTTGCGGCACTCAGGTTTCAGTAGTTGTGGCTTGCGGTGTCTACAGTGCAGGCTCAGTAGTAGTGGAGCATGGGCCTAGTTGCTCTGCAGCATGTGGGATCTTCCTGGACCAGGGCTTGGACCCGTGTCCCCTGCATTGGCAGGCAGATTCTTAACCACTGCGCCACTAGGGAAGCCCTAGGCAGTTTTTAGATACCTCAGTTTTCAGAAGTGGCTGGAATCATTCCAGTTAAACTCCTTACATCATCTTAACTTATCACCACTTTTTAAACATATTTTAAAGTTTTTTTTTCTTTGCAATTTTAAATAAAAACAGAAAATACATTTAGCCACATGGAAGTGATCTATCAGAAGGCTCATTTGGAAAGAAAAACCCTCATTTAACAAGTGAGTCCCTGGCTTTGGTAGAGCAATCTAAGAATCTTCTCTTTTCTCTCTCTTTCCTTCCTTCCTTCCTTCCCACCTCCCTGCCTTCCTTCTTCTTTTCTTTTATTGAAAATTCAGATTCCTTCTCTCCATATGCTCCCTGGAACTGTAAAGCACTGTGGATCTTATTTTCTGTTGCAGAACAGTGATTTACAGGAAAAATAATTCCACCAAGGATCACTAATTAAACAAAGTCTAGGGTCCAGGATTTCACTCTCAAACCAGGGACCAACCATTCTTGCAAATCAGTTCATCATTCACACATTCAGAAATCTAATAGTAATTTATGGACTGTGAACAAAGCATAGCTGCCTTCTGTCCTTCCTTCCCTCATTCCATTTTTCCATCCTTCTTTTCTTTGAGTATTTATTTTCAAGTAACAATAGAAGGCTAGTGCTAAAAGGCCACCCTGAATTCACAATAATGTATTACCAATTAATAACTTTTATATACATACTATGTATAAGTGTAGTAATTGCCGTGTATTACACAGTATATATAATTGCTATATATATAATATAACCAGTTAATTACTAAATATTTTAATCTTAATTATTATTATTCATTAGCAGAGGTCAGGTCACGTAAAGGAAAGAAAAGGGAACTTTTCATCAAGTTGACTTAAGTTCAAGTCCTCACACTTCTTGGGCCTCATTTCTTCTGTAAAATGAGGTTAACTATTCATAGTTTATATGGCTATTGTGTGGATTAAAAGTCACAAAATATGCTAGGTACCTAAAATAGTGTCTGGCTCATGGAAATGCTTAATAAATGGTAGCTAATATTATTATTTCATATTATGCAAGTTGAGTAATAACTACTAGTCTCCTTGGACCATCCTTGGGGGGAAAGTGGTCAGGGTAATTTTTATTTTCTGCCATAGAAACTGCAATAAGGGAAACATAACACTTACTCAAGGTCACCCAATAAGTTGCTCTCTGTCGTTAAGACTTACGGGTTTTCAGCTTCGCTGTCTGATTTCAATCCATTAGGCCACAAAGTCATCAAAACAAACCAGAAGAGAGCACCATCAAAAAGCAAAAGAAATAAAATCAAAGGATCCTGGAGCAGTATTGTACTAAAAGCCATCTGCTATCTTAGCCCACATTCTCAACCCTCTTGAAATGTTATTTGTAAAGCTTTAAAAGGCTTGACTGGAAACCTTCATGTCTTTTTAAAGATACAGTATATCTATTGCTGACTCATGCATGCTGAATTAAGAATTGTAATATAGATTTTTGAATATACATCAGAGAAATGCCAATACTTTTTACATTGCCAAAGCCCTTAGGCTTCTGCTGTTGAAGAGAAGCTTTATGATTAGCTAAGCAAATGATTGTTGCTATAGCAGGAATGGTGAGAAGAGTTTGTGTGTGTGTGTGTGTGTGTGTGTGTGTGTGTGTGTGTGTGTGTGTATTTTTGTATAGATAAGTGTGTTTGGAGGAGTGGAGATAGTTGAACAAAAGTGTTTGCAACAGTTAAATGATAAATACTGGTATGCATATTATTTCATTTCTTCTTTTATTTTTAATCCAATGTTCTTACCAGCCTGCTAGAATTTGTGCCATAATCAGGTGAAAGCAAAAGAAAAAAAAGGCAGGTAACTGCTGTTTTAGCATTTCCACTTGACTTTGGTACCTTGTCTCCCTGCCTTGCTCCGTCAAATGCCCTTATTCTTCCCACTCCTTTTCTCGCTGGGGCTTGGCAGGCACACTTTTGCTCAGTGCCAGTGCGGTAACCTTAAACTCGCTTACTTAAGGTGGCTGATCTCATCTCTTCCTTTATGTGGTTTGTAGGATTTTTCCCCCCTCTGGCTTATTACTTCCTTCTACCACCTTGTAGGTTCGCCTCTCTCATTGTACTTCTGTTATTGTGTGATCCTTTACAAATAGAACAATAAATATTTAAAACATAAAGCCTTTTTAATGCCAATCGTGGGGCCAGATAGCTTTATGTGAACAAAATGAGGAGGAAAAATGGATTTCTTCAAGCTTTATAAAGCCTCAAGGAAGCAGAGGGCACATTCTCAAGTTACAGAATTCTATTTGTCCTATTTCTGAGGAGCAGAGCAAAAAATTTTTTTTGCAGATATTTTAAGAGATGGCAAAACAGGGAATCAAACCAAAGTCATCACAAAAGGCTCCCAGTGTAGACCCAGCCATCTGCATATAGTTCACAGAACTCTTCTGTTTATTTATGAGTCGTGGAATGTGTAAAGCCAACTTCTAGCTGTAAAAGGACATACAGTTGCTCTCATATAATTTCTTTGGCCCTTTTTTTCTGCAAAATCAAGAGTTTGCTTTCTCATATAAAGGGAAACACTGCCATGCATAAGGACCCAGTTTTGGGAATTCAAATTCCTTTGCTAAAGCATTTAAAATAACAACTAAAAAATATACTAGGATTTAAATAAATGCAACTGATCTTGGTATGCATACCTTGAAGTACTGTACCTGCCAAGAATGCTTTAGAATAGCTCTAATGTACTCCAAAAAAGAAACAATTAAATTGAAGCTAGAAACATTAATTTTCTGGTATTACTTGGTTCTTTTCAAGATAATAATCTTCGATTAAGACAGGAGCAAAAGAAGACGATGAAAGAAGCCACATATTTTACCTTAAGACTTCACAATTTTCTTCATAGTAAGATTTTTCCAGAGCTTTTTATAGGGAAAAAATGATTTCTCAAGTTTCATCATGATATAATGAGTTCAAGGAGCTAAATCGTTTATATGTTGAAAAAAAATTAAATGTCTTTGCCATTCTTGTTCTGCAGCTCTGGGCTCTATCTTTATAGTTAAAAAGAACATTATGTTTCGCAGGACAGCAACTTCCTTGATATGATGTTTTAGTTTAATCTATCCAAAACATTACCCTCCAGACATCCTAAGAAAGTTGCTTTTTTGACATGATGTGATTTTATGATCTTGTTGAAACATTTTCAGCCTTAAGCATTTAACACAAATAGATGGAAGTAGGTGAGAGCTTGAGTGCATGACCTCTAAATGTGGGTTTGGAGTTACCCCCTAAATATGTGAAAATGTAAAATGATACATATACCCAGAAATATAAAAATATAAATAAAAGCCACACTAGGCCAGGTCAGAGTTATCTAACTCTGAATTCTCTTCATCTCCTTATAATTTCCAGTGGATCTTGGCTACCGTCTGGGGATGAATAGTGTACATATAAAGGATGGAGCAAGTTTAATATTCTCTAGAGTGTTCTATTACCAGACATAAAATCTTCCTATCTGTACATTTAAGACCTTTACCCCTAGGGAAGTTGTCAGCAGGTAAATATATTTTCTTTAAGAATGCAGAGTCTGGCAACAGAGTTTCATAAGCTTTCAAGACAAAGGCCGTTGGTTACATGAGCTGGCTGTGAGGAAGAGGGAAGAGCTTGATGTGGAAAACAAACTTGACAACAATAAAAACTGAGCTTTTGTTTTTTTTCGCCTCTGCTTTTAACAGTAATCTCAGCTATCTATAAAATGTTCGGAAGAGATATAAACCCATTGGAAATAATTCCTTTATCATTTGTTGTATATAATGCTTTATATACTAGGCTGGAAACCCAGAAATAACCTGCCCTTGAGGAGTGCAGAAATTTATTGAACACATAAAAACACTTAATTAAAACATCTAAAGATACATGCCAATAGATGCCCAGTTGTCATTTCATCTGAGGATTGCATCCCTTTTTATTAATTCTGATGGTATCATGTTCCTCTTTTGAAACACTTTTCACGTTTGCAATTGGTAGTTTCTTTGTTGGATCTGTTTTCTATACCAGAGATTAGGTCTTATAATGGAAGGGACCATGAATATTTATATTCAACATTGTGTCAGCAGCACACATAGGCATCCTGATAAATACCTTCTTGAATGGGTAGATATATGAATGGATAAATGAAAGTTATATTCAATGTGACATGGCACACTTTGTATGGAATGTGAAGTTGGAAGGGGAACAGGTAAGGAAGGGAGGTTTCAAGGATCTGGAGTACCACAGATATCAGATTATGTTCTGTAGGAGTTAATGAAAGAACTTTAGCGGGTATGTGCCACAGTAAGACTGATGATTTAGCAGACAACTGTGAAGGTTATATGGAGGAAGAATCAGGAGAGAGAGGGCAGCATGGGGACACTGGATGTGTACTTGTAGTAATTACCATAGTACTTTGTTTTATTTTTTCATATACTTACTTCTCCCTGATATTTGCTTATTTATACATTTATTGTCTGTCAAACCCTGTTATCCTTCCATGAGAGAAGAGATAGTTCCTGTCTCACTCAATGCTGTAGTCCCAGAAATTATAAATATTGGCATAAGTTAGGGCCCCAGTGAATATTTATTGAATAAATAAGTGAATAGTATTTTTGAGAACTTGAACATTGTTAGGGAGAAGTTTATAGATGCCTGCTGAGCTATATAGTATATCTTATTTCTACCTATCCTTTTTAACCTACCTTGCATTATGGGTGGATTGGAGACTTAAAGTAAAATAGACGTAATTCTTCCAGTTGAGGATATAGCAATTATTTTCAAAGACTGTCACACTTTCTGACTTCTGTCTTCACATTTTTCAGCTTGTGTTCTGTTAGACATGAGGCAAACAAATAAATAAACAAACAAAAAACCTACTCAAGCTAATTTTAACACATAATCTAAAGAACAATCTTGCTTCTGCGGCCCCTTAGATTTTGTTCTTTAGAGATTGGTGGTATATTTGGGCTGAGATTGCAATTTACCTTTTCATCAAGATTAGAATAGCTTCTTCTTATCAGCACAAGAATCTATTTAAATAAGTTTACGACTACACTTTCTCCCAGTGGCAAAAAAATACTTCTCTGTGCCTAAGCATTTAAAATTCTTTCAAAACCTCAGGCAGAAATTCACAGTGATGATTTTCTTGCAGGTCTCTGTTATGAAAGAAATCACAGTACCCAGAAGCAAATAAATAACCTTGACAATGAAATTCTATTTTCTATTAAAATATGGTTCTCTTGTCTTCAATGTCCAGGAATTTTCTCAACTGGAAAGTTGGGAAAATCAGTTTATTTACATATGTGGCTTATTTTGAGTCTGCACTGTAGATGGTTCCCAAACACTGGATTCTTTTTTGTAACACATGGACATGTTTATTTTCTCTTACTAAGTAAATGTATATCAATTAGGCATGAACAGTATGATCTGAAAAATTAACAATTTGTGTAGAGTTTTCCTAAGTCTTATAGTGTTACCAAGAAATGGAAAACTCAGCTTATTATTGCTAAATTGCTGCTATGGGAGTAAACAAAAAACGTGATCATCAATTTATTTTTTTCTTATATACTTAGCTATAATTATCAGAAAAATAAGCTTTTCAAATAGTTACATTCTAATCAATCATCTGTGAACTCTGTGGATTCCAGATATGTAAGTGTTGACTTTCATAGACTTTTACTGCCTAATTTCTATTTCATACTTGGCCTTTCGTTTTTTTTTTTTTTTTTTTTTGCGGTACGCGGGCCTCTCACTGCTGTGGCCTCTCCTGTTGCGGAGCACAGGCTCCGGACGCGCAGGCTCAGCGGCCATGGCTCACGGGCCCAGCCGCTCCGCAGCACGTGGGATCCTCCCGGACCGGGGCACGAACCCGTGTGCCCTACATCGGCAGGCGGACCCCCAACCGCTGCGCCACCAGGGAAGATCCCTTTCCTAACTTTTTAAGAGCCTTTTCATAGTTGTTTCTAAGGCAGGTTTAGAATTAAGGTATTTGGAAAGAAGTTCCAAAACTTCTGTAGAAACTTATAGATGTAAGTTTCCTTCCCCAAATCATGTACTCACAGAAATCATATAATCTACAATATGTGTGTGTATATGTGTGTGTGTATATATATATATATATATATATATATATATATATATATATATATAATGTGTATTCTGTTTGAAACAAGGAAGGATATATACATATATCCTTTGTTTCAAAAAGAATTTGAGCACATGTCAATTTGCATATTAACAACATAAGCAAACTAGTTCTGGTATGGTGATGAGGAATATTGAAAAAAGTGCAAATTAATATATCTAATAACTAAGATCCAGTTTTTCTCATTTTGTTCCATATGATAAAAGTCAGGTGGGACTAGACAAGCCACCTTTCTTCTACACTTTGAGGGGGATGGAGGGGAGAAACACAGCAATGTCCTTAAAAACGTCCTATGTGATTTTTAAAGTGCATCTTAGGGCTTCCCTGGTGGCGCAGTGGTTGAGAGTCCGCCTACCGATGCAGGAGACACGGGTTCGTGCCCCGGTCTGGGAGGATCCCTACATGCCGCGGAGCGGCTGGGCCCGTGAGCCATGGCCGCTGAGCCTGCGCGTCCGGAGCCTGTGCTCCGCAACGGGAGAGGCCACAATGGTGAGAGGCCCGCGTATCGCAAAAAAAAAAAAAAAAAAGTGCATCTTAGAATGTATAGTATCTGTTCCCCCCCACCCCATCCCACCTTCTTATCACCTATGATGGGAACCAATACCACTAATCTTCAGGGGGGTTTTGTAGATAGTCATTACTTTATCAGTGAAGTTCTTATAAAGAGCTTAAATACCTAAGTGATTTCCCTTGGAGAAGTAATGGTGAATTATGTGATGCTCTAATTGTGCTATTAGTTTATCTAAGCTAAAATGCAATCTACTTAATTTGAGGGTTTTATTACACATTGGTCTCAAAAGGTGAAACACATTAAAAGCACATTGGTTCTTTTAACAGGAGGTTAAGCCTTTTCAGATGGATGGAAATATTGTCTTTCATGTTTACTTTGAATGTTAGTGTGAGATTTTATTTTGACACTGAAATGTAACTTCAAAAATTTGTAGAATACTTGTTTAATGTTTATTAATTTGTTATTATTTGTGGAGTTGAAGTTACAGTTCTTTTAATAAAACCTATTCCAACCTCATGATGCATCTAATCAATATATGACTTCATTATGAAACGATACCAGTTACTTTGTGATGTGCATAAAAGTTAAAAACACAGGAAATAATTTCAAATAGGCAGAGCAGAGAGGATTTTTAGGACAATAAAACCAGTCTGTGTGATGCTTTAATGGTGGATACACGCTATTATAAATTTGTTCAAACCCATGGAATATATAACACCAAAAGTGGACACTAAGGTAAACTACAGACTCTAGGTAATGACGATGTGTTAACGTAGCGTCATTGATTGTAACAAAAGTACCACTCTGGTGGGGGATGTTGATAGTGGGGGCGTTTTGTGTACTTGTGTGTGTGTGTGTGTGTGTGTGTGTGTTTGCAGAGAGCAGGATGTATATGGGAAATCTCTGTGATTTCTGCTTAATTTTTCAGTGAACCCAATACTGTTCTAAAAAATAAAATATATATTTTATATAAACACACTAAATTTTGACTTAAATAGTGACAGCTGCATGTCTGACTCTGTTTATAACAGGGCTTCTCACCCTCGGCCCTACTGACATCTTGGACCAGATAATTCTTTTGTTTGCAGGTGACTGTCCTGTGCATTGTAGGATGTTTAGTAACATCCTTGGTAACCATCCATCAGCTGCCAATAGTGCCACTCAAGTTGGAAAATCAAAAATACCTCCAGACTTTGCCAAATGTCACCTGATGGGAAATTACCTTCTGTTGAGAACTATTGTTTGTAAGGTAAATGAGAGGCCCGCGTACCGCAAAAAATAAATAAATAAAAAATAGTTTGAGTGAGTGTAGCAGTGGCAATCTGAAAAAAAAAATTAACATAAAACTTTGCAGGTAGCAACTCTAAATATATTTTAAAATTTGAAGTGTTCTGTGTAAACAGCTATGTGATCCAATCGGAAAAAAAATACAGTACAGATAATATATCATCAGTAATTCTCTGCATAATTATGTTTTTAATGTGTATTTATCACAGTCCTCGCATACTAAATGGTGATTTTTAGGCATTTTGAAAGATTTCTGTAGCAAAGTACATTCCTTCCTTTATCATTTAGGTTTTCTTCTTTTCAGATGAGGACAGATGCAATGAGAGCTGTGTGCCTAAATGAATACTTTTACTCTTGACTAAATTGTTCTGGCATAAACACAGCACTGCTAGCTTTCAGTACAATCAAAAATAAGAGCTGTGGTTCAGAGGTCTTTCTTTTCAGAGTTCTGCTAAATCATGCTTAAAGTTCAGTTTGTATTCCAACACTAGAATTTAAGACAATGTAGTTAAGAATCTCTTAACATTTCCATTTACAACTTCTTTCTCATTCTAACATTTTCTTTATTGATTTTAGGATGTTTCATGGTAACAGCTTACCACGGTTACAGCCAATGACCTAAACATGTGATTAAAATTGTCCTATTTTAGTTAGGTGATAAACTGTCCCTCACTATGTTGCTTTGGAAATACTATTTTCTTTCCTCAAGACCTCTTCTCATTACTAATTATAGAATGGAAAAGCACACTACTGAAGTTAAACCCTTTGGAGAAATCATGTTAGGTTCTTTATAGATTCAAAAATGAAGCTGTTTCAACATTATTTTGCCTTGTCAGTAATTGATCTTTAACATTCCATTCCAACTAAAACCATTCATTTATTTGTAGTTTGTGGGTACGGAAAAATAGCATGGGGATATCTATATTTTTATAATTTAAATGGCCACGTGGAAAACCACCATCCAAGAGATACCATTAGATGAAACCTGGCCTTTTGGCAGTTGTGTGTATGTGTACAGAAGAGGACTAACTCTTTCTCCTCTCCCTACCACCAAAGACCATGCTTGGAAAAATCATAGGCTGGTGTAATGAAAAATCATGGTAGTTCAACTTCCTTATTTTAAAGATGAGGCAGGGCTTCCCTGGTGGCGCAGCGGTTGACAGTCCACCTGCTGATGCAGGGGACGTGGGTTCGTGCCCCGGTCCGGGAAGATCCCACATGCTGCGGAGCGTCTGGGCCCGTGAGCCATGGCCGCTGAGCCTGCGCGTCCGGAGCCTGTGCTCCGCAACGGGAGAGGCCACAACAGTGAGGGGCCCGCGTATAGAAAAAAAAAAAAAAAAAAAAAAGATGAGGCAATTTCCTCCAGATCACATGAATAATGGCGTACTAGCTGTCAGATCACAACATGGGTTTCCTGACTCTCAGTATAGGTAGTCTCTGATAATTTAGGGCTTTTGTCCATTTCACATTACTTTCAGCCTTCTTTCCTCTGACTGCCCAAGGTATAATAGGCCAGATCTTTAGCAATTTAGTGGGTTCTGTTTTACTAATGGTAATCACACTCTTATACTGTATTATATTATATATGTGTGTGTGCATGTGTGTATGCGGATTAAGTTAGTTACAGATATATAACTTCTGCTTATTCAAATTAACTAGCTACATCATTTTCTTAACTTACTTTGCCTTTTGGGGTTTCATTTTCTTTGTCTGTAAAATAGAACCCTGCTGATTGTTCTGACTGCTAATTCACTAAATTCAAAGCATTAATTGTTTTCTTCCACTCACTACCCAGCTCCACACTGGCCTCTTCCTCTTCAAGCCCCACACTCTTGAGGTCCCTCTTCTTCCTTGCTGTTTCTTCTTTAACTTCTATTCCCTGAATCCAAGGCAGAATAGGTTCCCCATCTTCTGTGAACACAGATGCATCTGTGTTAGTCTGAAACCTAGGTTTATACTTTGTGGCTTCAGGTTAAAATTGTTCTCTTGAAAGGTAAAATTCTGTGAGGTCTCTAGTCTTTGTCTATAAGATTTTTCTGCCTGTAGCATAATCTCCTTTATTCTGCAAAAGAAACAGTCTCCTCCGCTTCCTTTGTCTGCCCCTTCTTTCCTCGATCCTTTATAATTTTCTTACCTGTGTCTTCATACAGTTTCGAAGTGTCTTTCTCCACAGACACCAGCTATTATCTCTTCTGATATAATCCTGTGTTTTTGCAAATACAATTAAATTACACTTTTTTTGTGAAGACTTCCACTGAAAAGGTATTCTGTATGCATATACATATAATCTGTGTTTGGAGGGCATGTTTTAACTGGTTCTCCACGTCTGTGCTCAGTCTTCATGGAAGAAATGGAAAGGGCTTTTAAACTACAATTTGATGGCTAAGCATTGAGACTGCTTTGATAATTGATTTTCCCTTCACTCCACCTTCAATTTTAAGAACTGCTCTTCTCAGTTCTGCAAAGAAGATATACAGATTGCCAACAAACACGTGAAAGGATGCTCAACATCACTAATCATTAGAGAAAGGCAAATCAAAACTACAATGAGATATCATCTCACACCGGTCAGAATGGCCATCATCAAAAAATCTACAAACAATAAATGCTGGAGAGGGTGTGGAGAAAAGGGAACCCTCTTGCACTCTTGGTGGGAATGTAAATTGATACAGCCACTGTGAAGAACAATATGGAGGTTCCTTAAAAAACTAAAAATAGAACTACCATATGACCCAGCAATCGCACTACTGGGCGTATACCCTGAGAAAACCATAATTCAAAAAGAGTCATGTACCATAATGTTCATTGCAGCTCTATTTACAGTAGCCAGCACATGGAAGCAATGTAAGTGTCCATCAACGGATGAATGGATAAAGAAGATGTGGCACATATATACAATGGAATATTAGCCATAAAAAGGAGTGAAACTGAGTTATTTGTAGTGAGGTGGATGGACCTAGAGTCTGTCATACAGAGTGAAGTAAGTCAGAAAGAAAAAAACAAATACTGTATGCTAACACATATATAAGGAATCTAAAAAAAAAAAAAAAAGGGTTCTGATGAACTAGCAGCAGGACAGGAATAAAGACGCAGATGTAGAGAATGGACTTGAGGACATGGGGAGGGGGAAGGGTAAGCTGGGATGAAGTGAGAGTGTGGCATTGACATATATATACTACCAAATGTAAAATAGATAGCTAGTGGGAAGCAGCTGCATCATATGGGGAGATCAGCTCTGTGCTTTGTGACCACCTAGAGGGATGGGATAGGGAGAATGGGAGGGAGACCCAAGAGGGAGGAGATATGGGGATATATGTATACGTATAGCTGATTCACTTTGTTATACAGCAGAAACCAACACAACATGGCAAAGCAATTATACTCCAATAAAGATGTTAAAAAAAAAAAAAAAAAAGAACTGCTCTTCTCCTCATTCCTCTGACCAAGCCATAGACTATTTGTGTTAGAAATAGCTTTTGGGATAATTTAGTCTCATCCCATATTATATGTGAGAAAACTGAGATTCAGAGAGCCTAAGTCATTTGTGCCAAATCCATTCAGAGTCAGGTCTAGAAATCAGGTTTTTGTGGTTTTGTTTTGTTGCTAGAATTTCTAACTCTGCATCCTTGCTTTGTATCTAGTTGTTTAACTAGGTTGCTACCTTTGGCATCTATGTTTGAGGCATGACTTTTCTTTTTCTAAGCTCCCAAGGGACTGGGAGCCTATGTCATGGCCCCATCCCACAGTTGGGTACTCACCACCAGACCCCAGACTAGCGTCATGCCCGCTGCCTGCTTACTCCTAGTACCCAGACTTTGCCTCCCCGATTGACTTTCCACTTGGTAATTCTATGTGGGCTCTGTGAGGCCTTCTTGGTTTTCTCGCAATATCACCTACCACTGTGCTTCAGTTACCATGCTTCTTTTCCTTGACTTCCTGCGTTTTCTTCAGTTGTCTGCATAAGAGAAACTTTGTTTGGTTCCTATTTTTGATTTATCATTTGTTCTGACTGATGGAGATACTGAAGGTGGCCAATTTCTCTGGAAATTTTTATAAAGTGACCCAAGGATTGCTTTTGGAAATGTGAAATCTTGTTTAGGGTGAGGAACATGTTCTTCATGACTTTGCAACTTTCCTTCAGTTCTTATGAGACCGAGAAAGTAAAAGTAAATGTGTGTGTGTGTGTGTGTGTTTATGTTGAAGTACGACACAAGTGATAAAAAACATGATATTATTGGAGGGATTCCTTCGAGGGCATTGTTATAATGGGTTAAGTTTGGTTCTGGGGATCAGGTTCACCTCTTTTGGAACCCAATTCCTCTAATTACTTGGAAAACTTATATGTTAAGTGCCAGAGTCAGAATTCAAACACAAATTTACCAAGCTCTAAAAACCTATGTTTTTTTCACACCATGGCATAAGACAAACTCTGCTTGGGAAGATTCATTTATTGTAACTGAAGAGAAGACTGTTTGTGGTTTTTTGCCTTTAGCATGAAGGGCAAATGGACTTCAACTTACCTGAAGGTAAATGATTGAAAACTGAATGATTGGTCAAATTATTGAACATATCTGAGCTTCAGTTGCTTCAGTTGTAACATTGAGATAAAGATATTTGTAAGGCTGGGCTTCCCTGGTGGCGCAGTGGTTAAGAATCCGCCTGCCAGTGCAGGAGACATGGGTTCGACCCCTGGTCTGGGAGGATCCGACATGCCACGGAGCAACTAAGCGTGTGCACCACAACTACCGAGCCTGCGAGCCACAACTACTGAAACCCGCGTGCCTACAGCCTGTGCTCTGCAACAAGAGAAACCACTGCAATGAGAAGCTCATGTACCGCAACGAAGATCCAACACAGCCGAAATTAAATAAATAAAACAAATTTTTGTAAAAATTAAAAAAAAGATATTTGTCAGGTTAAAATAAGATCATGTATGTGAAAGATGTCTTTTAGATATAGCACTAATAGAACTACCACTCTACCCTCTCTTCATCCTAAGAAACTGAGAAGGGTACAGTTGTTTTTTTTAAGTAATGATTATGACTTAGTCTCTTTGGGCTGCTATAACAAAATACCACAGACTGGGTAGCTTATATACAGCAGAAATTTATTTATTACAGTTCTGGAGGCTGGAAGTCTGAGATCATGGTGTTAGTACTGTTCGATGAGGGCCCTCTTCTGGTTCTCAGATTTCTCACTATATCCTCACATGTCACAAGGGGCAAGGACGCTCTACGGGGTCTCTTTTATAAGAGCACTAATCCCATTCATGAAGGTGCCATCCCCATGACCTAATCACTTTCCAAAGGCCCCATCTCCTAATACCGTCACCTTGAGTGTTAGGATTCCAACACGTGAATTTTGGGGCAGGGACACAAACATTCAGGCCATAGCAGATTATCATTAATTTGACTTCCGAGTATACTGTTGAGATGATGAATTTGATAGCCATTGATTTCAAATACATCACTAATGAGATAAATAGGAATGGTAATTTATAATAATTTACTCCTGAAAACTAATACATACATAAGAAAATCAGCTTATATATATGGCTACATGGAAGTAATGGAGCTCAGTGTTTTTCCCTCAAAGAAAACCAAAGTTATAACCTAGGAAAAGATATTTGTTGAAGGAAAGTAATAGATAAAATATGCAGAAATTGTCATTTAATACTCTGCTATTTTATGGTGTTTAGTTCAACAAAGCACCTAAGAGTACTGTTTTCCTATCTAAAAAAGGTGGTGATGTAAACATTTCTATTTCTGCCTAGGGAATTGAGTCTCTTTGTGCCACTTTAACGTTTTATATTTAAGAGACTATGTCAAAATATATAATACCATGCTAAGGCATGGGTTACCAAGTTACAGAGTCACATCAGATTCAATAGAGGCCATTTGTTTATGTGTGTGTGTGTGTGTATATATATATATATATATATATATATACATATATATATATATAGAGAGAGAGAGAGAGAGAGAGAGAGAGATTCATGTATATATGAATACAATTATACATGAATAAAAGTATAAAATTTAGCAATTGCATCAAAGTCAGGGAAGTAAAAGGCATGGATACAGGGGTGTAGGGGAATAGAGAGTAGGGGAAATAATTATTCCAGATCTAGGCAGTAGCCCAAGCTACTGAGGACTTCAGATATATCAGAGGAGAATCTGTCCTTCAGCAATACTACTTCATCTAATCAGCCAGGTTCCTAAACCCTCCCTTGAGACTCCTTGAAGTACTCTCAAATTATTAATATGTTAACCAAAACGGTGGTAGAGTAGAAAACCTCTTAGTGATCAAATCAAATAGCACTACTTGATGTTCTTTATTGAATCATAACAGTCTTTCTGAAAAATCCTTGAAGGAAGAAGGACTTTAAAACTTTGCACATGAAACACTTATTTCATAATATCGTGCCCTCCAAATTTCAATACCTTCATCCCAGAATTTCAGGTGCTCTGGCCTGGGGTGGGGGATAAGGTGGAGAAGATCATAGAAATTGATGTGGAACTGTCAGAATCAGAATTTAAACTCAGGTCCACCAATCTCAAGGGAAAAATTTCTGTTCAACAATGTTGACCAGCCTCACTGAACAGCAAAGTGTTTCTTATTTATGTTCTTAATGTTTATCAGGGATGGCAAATGGGTTTCATTCAACCTGTTGCTTCATAAAGATTAATTGGTAATGGCTTGCTGGTGTGCCCCATTGAGAAGGACTTTATGATAAATCCTAGTTATCGGGAAAGTGATATGATTGATTAGAGAGACTTGCCTTGGAGTGTGATGGAGAGGATGCTTGCCAATACTTGACATTTCTAGGTTGAAATAAAATGTCTAGGAGAGTGCTTGGTGAGAATTAAGTATTTAAGCAATGTTATTTATCTTCCATTTATCATTAACCACTTCTTCTAGGTGTAGCCAGCAAGAACCTTCTTACAGTGGATTTATCAGTCAGAGAGTCCCAGAAGGCAGAGTGGGAAGGTGAGTAGAAAGCTAGATAGAGGAAGTGGTTCTATGTAAGGCACCATACTGGTTACTAGGAGGACTCATTCAACTTTTATATATTTATATTTAATTTTTAATTAAATACATTAGGATATTCATAAAAGGTAGCATATTTTCTGAGTAGGGGAAGTAAGCTGAAGCTATATTTTCTCTTGTATTTATCACTGTGTCACAATATGCCTAAGATATTCAAGACAGATATCCAGGGTTAATGAGGATATATTTTATTCTTCTATTAGCACCCCTTATTTCTTCTACTTAAAGCTAAAAATGACTTTAATGTAAAAGTGTAACTACCAAATCAGCCAGGATTTTTTAAAAACCATTGTGTACTCAAAAGCCTATTTTTCCTCTGGGTAGCTATGGAAGACTGGGCTTCTAAGAGATTAGATTAATCAAATTTAAAAGCAAATGTAAATTTAAATCAACCATGGAGCCCTGCTGTACAGTAATTAACATTTCAAGGTAAAATGAAATGTGATGATAGTAAATACCAGTTCTATGAAGAATTGGAAACATATTTTGTTTCATGGTGTACTTGGGCAGAGAGTGGAAATTTGAAAGGAAAACCACTATTAATACACTAGCTTTGACATTTCAAGATATAATTTAAACTTTATTGCAACTTCTATTAAAAATTTTTCCATTTCCCCACCTCATAGTCTAGATAAGTTTCTCTATCTTGGCACTATTGACATTCTGGACTATATAATTCTTTCTTTAGGGGCTGTGCTTTGTGCTGTGGGACATTTAACAGAGTCCCTGGCTTCTACTGACTAGAGTCAGTAGCAGCTTGCTCCCTCCCACCCTTGGCGGTTGTGATACAAAAAAATGTCTCCAGATACCGAGCATTGATTTGGGGATTCAGGGAACTGGGTTACCACTCACTAGCTCTCATACTCACTAACTGTGTAACTTTTTGTGGTTACCTATTCTCCCTGGCCCAGACTTCATTTAAATAAGTGAGGCTTTTGCATATCTTATTCAGTTCTAAAATTCTTTAGTTTGCTCTTTCTATCACTTTCTTCAAGGAAAATACAATGTTCCAGAGACAAAGCCCTTGAGGATGGTCCTTGGGGGTTAAGCTGAAAGGAATGTGAAAACATGGGTTAAGATTGGTGCAGCAAAAGTAAAATTACTGGAGTCATGCATATTCTTTGTGAATGTCACACAGGAGTCTGAATTTTTATAGTTGTTCTTGGTTACCATGGAAATCTGTTTGAAGGAATTGGGAGCAGTGGAAGGGATGGATGGAAGACTGTGGCGGTAGGTGAGGGGCAATACATTTTAGAAGCATTCAAGAAGTAAAGAATTACCTTCTATGTAATGTTTATCATTTTAAAAGCTATTTTCAATCAAAGCATGTATTATTATTTGTATATTTCTGATTAAGATCTCTGTGGTTCCGAGTTAAGTGACTCACCTAAAATCACGATCCAGTCATTACCTTGGTTCAAGAATCTTTTCTTGTACTCAAGGAGTGGAGGTCAAGCATTTGCCTTCTGAAGCCAGAAGGCTCATTGCTAATTTTTAATGTGCACAAAATCTGCTGTTGTGGTATTTCTGGGTCTGTTGACAAGGACAGGAAGCTCCATGTTGGTGAAGTGCCTATGCATTGGCAGCACTACTGCTGGATAATGGAGATTCTAATTTAATCAGCCTGAGTTAGGGAGAGCAACATAAATTAAAGCTTTCTAAAGGTGTTTGATTTGTCATGCTCAGAGCAAAACATCAAGGTACACCTGCTTCTTCATTTACAGTTGTGCTTTGTTCTGTTTCTTAACTCTTGTCCTTTCCTAAGACATCGGTGGGTCACTGTCCCTTTAGCCAGACTCTCCAGCGTGACTGTGGCGTGCACATTTGGTATGACTGTGACTGACTCTGTAGCTGGCCAGTGGGCACTGTTGCTTTTTGCAGCAAATGTATCTTTCCTGCCTGATGAGAAATCACTTTTACTGGAAGTTATCCTTAATTACCAGTCAAATGAGCCTCTCTTGAAATCTGGCTTCACTGTAACCTGCTGCTACCACCTTACCATATTGGCATCAAACATGGTCATATATCAGTGCAAGTTAATGTATTGAAATATGTTTAATAGGGTGATCTTTTGCTCTGCAGCATGCAGATTATGTTGGTAAATTTAGTAATACATGGGAGTTAATCCAGGAATAGTCCAATTCTGCTTTTTCTTGTTACAGAGTCAGGGGATAGGCAATTTATTGTATGCTTATTCACCCTGAATAGGTCAGAACCATGAAATTTGAGAATCCTTCATTTGAGACTATCAAATCATTAGGCAGATTAAATCTACATTGTGCTTTAATCTGCAGGATGGCCACTGCCATCAGTAAAATGTCGGATCTTTCTGCATTGTTAATGGAAGGGGCACTTCTGGGTGATTATCAGCTGAATGCAGTGGCAAGTAATTTTATTGAAGGACCAAGTGAGAACTTAACCCTTTTGATTTTTTCCCTTGAACCCATTTTCTTACTTTTGATGGAATGAGGACATTTTTAGAAAATACAGTGAGTTCTACGTTGGTTTTAAACAAAATGTTTCTCTCTTAACATCTAAATTTAGTTCATCTGAGAGGTTATGCCAAAAGGAATTAACAGATTACCAAAAAATAAAAAGAAAAATAAAAAATGTGATTTTATAAGATTTAACACACTCTATCCTGTGTTAAGTCACTATTTTTATAGTAATCTTTTGGAGTATTTACATTTAATTTTTGAATAGAAAAGGGTTCTTCCCCCTCTATGGATGTACAGGAGTTTTATTAATTCTCAATATTGCTCGAACCTACTTTTTTTTTTCTTTTTTGCGGTACGCGGGCCTCTCACTGTTGTGGCCTCTCCCGTTGCGGAGCACAGGCTCCGGACGCGCAGGCTCACCGGCCATGACTCACGGGCCCAGCCGCTCCGCGGCATGTGGGACCTTCCCGGACCGGTGCATGAACCCGTGTCCCCCGCATCGGCAGGCAGACTCTCAACCACTGCGCCACCAGGGAAGCCCCCGAACCTACTTTTCATAATAGAATATGTTCTCTTTCTCTTTTAGACTGAGAATTTAGGCAGGCAAAAGAAGAAATACAGATTAAACTTAGAGCTTCTTAAATAATTCAAGATTATAAGATGTTACTAAAGCTTAGAAGTCAGATATTAAAAACAGAATTCATATTCTGAAGTTGTCATATACCAATATAAGCTTGATCACAGTTTTATATTTATGAAATATGAAATAACAATTTTACACATATATGTATATGTATCCTATTAATGCTTAGGGGAATATAACTGAAGTGAATTGGAGGTCATTTTGCAAGTACTTAACTACATTCTGTTATATATGTTTTAAATCAGTGTAAGCCAGGACTATAATTTGTTCACATAAGATTAAACAGAGGTGTATATATGAGGCTTACTGAAAATATGAGTTTAATGACTTTCAAAATCCACACTTTTACTGCTAAAAAAGAAAGATAATTAGATTTACTTTCTGAAAACAAAATCCTGTAATATTTGACTGTGAAATTGTACATCTAACTCAGAGCAATTTGGGAAGCTTTTTTTTTTTTTTCTTTTTTAATCTTCAAATGACTCCACTTTGTCAGGTATTTCAGTTAAGGAACAGCAGTGGTGGTGGTGAGTCAACGTGAAGTTTGAAATAGAGAGGAAATGAAATACATTCTGAAATTAGAAAACAAGGTTAATGGTGATGTTTGAATGAAACCTTTTCAAACCCACTGTCAAAACACGACTTCTTTTCCCCTCTTGTTTGACTCTCATCGCGACCTTGCTACCTTTTACAGCGACTTCCCTTCTAGGGTGTGTTTTCCAAATGCTTTTCATTTAATAGGCATATTTTAGAAATCTAATTTCGCTGTCTGCTTCAGATCAGCGATGCTGTAGGAACCTAACCATTTTAGACTGTCTGGTTGCTGTTTTCATCAAGTCATTAGCATTATTATTGAGGGTGACATAAGGAAGTTATCTCCCCTCACTCAGAGCATCTTATTTGTTAAAGACCACGACCCCTCAACCTTTATAAAGGATGTGGTTTCACCAAGTTAACTTTTTATGTGGAGCTCTTTTCCAATACAATTTCAGTTTATATCTGTCTGTAGAGCTTCCTGCAAAACGTAGAAGGCTTTTTCGTGTCAGCAAAGCATGGTTGGGTTGTGAATAGGTGCTCTTGGGATCTTAGTTTTTTAGCACATTAGAGTTGAGCCCAGACTCCTCACTTTTGAGATGAGGGAACCGAAAACTCAGGTTGTCCTGCCAAACAGCAGCAACATGACAAGCTCTATTATGATATCCTGACACTTCATCAAATGTGTTTTCCCTCTTCCACATCCTGCCCTCTTGCACCAGTCGTACCTTTGTCAGACTATTTTGAGACCCTGAAAACCAGGTAATTTATATTAGCCTTTTTGTTCTGGATCACTTCTCCTTTGTTTATGTTAATCCACGGCACAGATCCCAGCCTTCTGCTTTATGGCATGATTTATTTGGGCTAAACTCTAACATGAACTGAAATGAGGTTTGTTATAAAAGTAGCATCATTGCTTTTGTAAAAATGGTACATACTTGGGCACAAATTTAAAGTAATACAGGTTTAAATGAAAAAAAATGCTAAAATAAACAAAAATTACACCAGCCACTCAAACCCATGATTAATATTTTGGCAAACATACTGTCAGTCATATGTCTATGCAAAGATTTATTATTCATATGCATATGAAATTTTGCCTGCATTGATTCATACCATAATACATCACCAGTAATGCCTGAGGTTGCCATTTCCTTTAACATGGCTAATACAGATCCTTGTCAATTTTTAAAATGTTTACGATTCTGATCTACACGAAGAAACATATTTTATTTTTCTAGCTCAGCAGAAGCCTTTTCCTGTCTTTTGTTCTTATTTGTATGAGCACAACCATGTCTGTCCTTTTGGTTCTTACTGATTTGTTAAATTTCTCATCTATTTGGTTATTTACTCTTTATATATGATATTTTGCAAACATTTTTCGCAGTTTTAAAAAAAGTTCCAACTTGTTATGTCTTCTTTTGTTGTTTTTGTTTGTTGTTTTCTGGTTTTTGCCACCATAAGTTTTCCTTTGTAGTGAGGATACATTTATTATTCTAAACGATGCAGGTACTCAATTACTAGAATTATATTCAGAGATAGACCTATAGATAAGCAAGTTAATAGTTAATAATACCATGAATTGTTTTTAAAATAATAGGTAAATAATATTGATAATATCTCTGTAACCAAGAGTGTGTCTTTTATTAGGCAAGAGTAGCAAATGCCCAAGTATATGTAACCAAGCTAATTAGCTGTTTACTGATCTCCTATCATTGGGTTAGTATCCCTTGGGCCTTTAGTTCTTCATCTTGTTGTTGTACTGACACTCCACATGAAACTTGATTTTTTTTTACCTTAAGTGTGTTCTGGGTGAGAGTAGTTTCTGAGCTGAATGTATTAAATGCCTGCCTTGAATTCTTCCACCTTGCCATATGCTATTGTATCATTGAATAGTGGAAATAAGATCATTTACCTGCAGGAGTTCTGCATTGTCTGAAGGCTGGCTGCTACAGATCTATTGGTCAACAGCGTTAATGTTCTCTATCTCTCGTATTGAACCTCACAGCTTATGACTGTGATGTTTTCTACAGATCATTCTCTTCTTTCTATTCTTTTCTTTTTTTGTTCTTTACTGTCGCTACTCTTGCTGTAGTGAAGTTTCTCATTTTGTTTTTAATACGGTGCATGCTTTTTTAAAGGACTTTCTATTTGCCTCTTCAAAACTCTGTTGTTTTCATCCTGGGCACCTTTAGACACCAATGAAGTCAAGTGGAACTCTGGGTAACAAAGACATGGTCAATGTGTAAGGATGATTCAGCATTTAAGGATTTTATCAACTTTTGCATTACAATTAGAAGATCACATTGACATCAGGTGAAGCCAGTTAGTCTGCCCTAATGCTTGTATATTGCCCTCTTGGCAAGCCATGTTTTAAAAACAGAAGATATTAATTTTGTCCCCCTGTATGTGCAGTGAAGGGGGCTCTGAGTTTTTTGGAGGGCAAAATCATTCCAGGTTAGAAAAGGAAAGAATTGAGATGATTGAAAGGATACTAAAAGCCAGGGAGATTTTTGCTTCTAACAGATATAGGAAAGTATATCTTACAGAAAAATCCCGAACGAATTTTTTGGCCAAGCCAATATAAAGACAGTAAATCTCTTTGAGAAGTACGAGAAAGAATTCTCTCAATGAGTTGGCACTTTGAACACTAGTTCAGAGGGAAAACCAATAAAAAGTAAACTTTTATTAAAATGTGACTGAAGCTGGGAATCTTTTACATTTCTTGGAGGGTAAATACTAAAATTAGTGAACGAAATGAGAATTAACGTTTGTTGGACAATCTACCAATGAACGAACATCAATAAGGCATTGGATTCTCAGAGCTGTAAAAGATGGCTCTCATCTTTCAGATGGGAAATCTGAGGTCAACACCTAGTTCAAAGAGGTCAAATACTTTGCAATGTGTTTAGTTAGTAGTGGAGTGCCAGGTCTCTCTGGTTTCAAAAACATGATCTTTCTGTCTTCTCTGAGGGTCTTAGAAAGAAGAAAAATCTCCAGGGAAACAAACAGGTTTGGTGAACTCTCAGATTGTCAAAACATACACTACTGAACAGAAGAAAATATCTCTTTGTGCTACCCTGAAGAAGTAGAGCAGATAGGATATTGGTAGGTTTAAATGAATGATTACCTAATGTTTTCTTGTTTGTTTCTTTGTTTTAATATCACCTGTATTTTCAAATTGGAAGATTTCAGGTTATAGTCTCCAAATATGGCTTATCTATTTATTGTAATTTTCAGATCATGCATCATTCCTTACATATGTTGAGAGTCTATGTGAACAAGCATATACTGTTCCAAGCTATTCTGTTTATCTGCCTAGAATCTTATCTTCTCAAGTGATCACCTTCCCGCTCAATCTGCCCCAGGCCCCAACTAACATCATCTGCTCTTTTTTAGTGTTCCAATTTTGAAGCTATTAAATGTATTTAAAAGTTTATGCAAAGGTAAATATGAACATACTAGGATTCTTCTTTTTAATCTTTCAAAATTTAGCATGTTACTCTTTCACAGTACAAATGCAGGCTAATTTCAGTTTTGATTATTAGGTTCTAGGCTCATGGAGGAAAGAAAACGTTTTATATTTGTCTGAATCTCTAGCATCCAGTATGCTGTCATCTGCTTTTGAACTGAATTGTTTTGATGCTGTTTAAGTACAACACTTTCCTGTATCAAAATCATTAAAAGGAGACATTTTAATCTACATATTTTACAGTATATTAAACGTACTGGCTTTGGATAGACCTCTGGAGTTTGTGGTTAGAACTTACTTCCTGGTTATCAAGTGAAGTTGTTGCAGAGCTGCAAGAGAGAGACAGAGAGATTCATGGGTTTTCTACAGAATCAGCTGTATTACATGGCAGCCCCACCTTAGCCACTTAAAGTTCTATTCTTTGAATAAGAAGATGATGCCTCTAATGATTCAACGTTAGCATTACACAATCTTGAGTCGTTTTTCCGGTAGAGGTAATTACTTTTCTCTGATTCACCCCCACTCACTTGGTTCTGATTCCCTAATGATATACTGCATGTATGTATAGCATGACTGGCTGGGTGATCATTACATTCTCTTAACAATGGTCTGAGCAATTAATGCATGTATTTCTTTTTTGTCCACACTTTATGTTATAATAGCCACTTGAGCAAAATAGCTATATATACACATTATGTTGAAAAGGCAACAAAATGAGAAGAAAAAATGAAAAAGATATCTGTTTTCTGCTTTGTAGCCCTTATTTCATTACCTGTCAATTGAGGGATTTATGTTAGATGATTTTTGACTATTCTGAAGTTCTAAAAATTTATGGTTCATAAATTGAATGTAGTTAAATGAATAGTTTTCACACATTAATTCCTTACATAGTACTATATTATTTAATGTTTTAGGGACATTGTTTTTATTGTTCTTGTTTAGAAAATAAGCACAATGTTATAATTATCTTTGGATATATGTACATGTCAAAATAACATTATACAGATTATTTATAGTTGATATATTTTCAATGGTAGAAAATAATCATATTTTAGTCAGCCACATACTATGTCTAAGTAACATAGAAGTATTTTGTTTGTTTTTTATTTGACTTATTTTTTCAACGTTAAACTTCTGATTCACTTTGGTCCTTATTAGTTTCAAATTATAAGCTATGTATAAATTCTAAGCATGGAAACATATAATCCTATTAAGGGCACATAAAGGAGTCTGGTCTATCTTGTAGGAAAGCTGAAAAGGTCCATAGAAATGAGAACCTTTAAGCCCTCATTTTATGGTTGAAGAAACAGGTCAAAACAATGCTGTACCTCTAGTTACCTTCCCAGGTCCTTTGAGTTCTAATCCTTAGTCTTCCAGCTTATCCATGACACATATCTTTAAACTGGAAAATAATTAGTAATAAGGTGATGATGTTTTGTGTATAAACCCAGTGGAAATTCCTAGAGGTGATGCAGGCCAAAAATTGTTCTGGGCTCTCCAAGAATTTCAGAGAGAAATGTCAGCAGTGTGAAATTCTCTGTAGCTTAACATATTTCCTTTATAGGACCCAGAATTGTCAGATTCGTGTTATTCTCCCCACAGAAAACTTTCTTGCCCTTAGCAATCTGTACCTCGCAACGTATAAAGTCATGCTGAGGTAACCCTTATTCGTATAAGAAGAGGTTTGCATCCTAATGCCTTGGCCATTGTGAAATGAAGAAATTTGCCTCTGAAACAGCCCTCTTTTAAGTGTACATAAAGTGAGATATCACAGAATTATGTTTCAGAATTGAGAGTATATTTTGTACAGTGTTTTTACCAAGATATCTTATGGCAATTGTAAATATCCTTTTAGAGTTTGCTGTCTCTGCTGAATCTTTAGTTGATGCAGGTTTTAAATAAATACACTGAGAAAAATCTTGCTTTTTACTCTTTTCTCAGTAGTTTTTCTCAGCTAAACAACAAAAGGGTCATAAGTGACATCAGGTGGAGCACCAAGTGATTTTTAGTCTTTCTTACTTGAAATGAAAATATTTGTTCTCCTGACATTCTGATATCTGCAGCACTACGTTTTTAAAGGTTTTATATAATACCATGAGGCTGATTTAGTATAATTCCAAACCACATGATTATGGAAACATAATTCATGAGAACTTATTACCCAAAGTGAGTTAAAGAAATGAAAAAATAAGTAAATAAATGATTTTCTGGTCATATACAAGAGAGAAACACTAGAGTAAAATAAATTCTTTCATATTTATTAAAACCAGATAAGGGAGATGTTTTGGCCTGAAAGCTTTAACATTACCAATAAATGTCTCCCTTTTACAATTTTTAAAGCTTTCTTAAAGTTCATTTGTGTTCTGGGATTAGAGTGCTACTAAGGGAAATTGGACTTTTGCCCTGTAGTTATGGAATAACTTCCCCTTGCTCCAAAATTTAATGGGATGAAGAAGATATTATATTGGTTTCCTGCCCAGAAAACGATGCCTCATCCTCTGATTAAGCAGTTAGCTATTCCCCATTTGGTAACCCTAAACTGCCATATATGGCTCTAATACAGTGTTTCTCAACGAGGGGTTATTGTACCCCCAGGGGAACATTTGGCATTTTCTTGCATTTTTGGTTGTCACAACCAGAAGTGGTGCTATTGGCATCGAGTGGGTAGAAGGCATGGTACGGCTATACATTCTACAGTGCACAAGCCAGGTTCTCACAATAAAGAATTACCCAGACCAAAATGTCAGTAGTTCCCAGGCAGAGAACCCCTCCCTAATGTGTATCACATTGTATCATAATCATTTGTTTACCTCTATCTCACCTTTACTGGCTTGTAAGATTTTTACTGGTCAAGGACTAGCCTTCTGCCTCCTAAAGTATTCTCAGTAGGAATAGGAGTTCCTAAATATTGACTGTTGAATGACTCAAATGTAAGTCTGATGGTGATTTCTACCTAATTATACTTTTCTCCATATACTCATTGGTGAGGTTTGGAAATCATTACTTACATTTTGTATTGACGTTTGGCACAAAAAAATGTACAAACTTTAAGTGTACCAGTCAATAAATCATTAAAATAATGAACACATCAATATAAGTACCTCATAAATTAACAAATAAATGTGGCTAGTCTGCCGTAAACTATGTGTTTCCCAAACATCACTTCTACCTCCTCTCCACTAGTAGCTGCCATCCTGACTTCTTAGATTTTCTTGTTTTAAAATTGGTTTCTGGTTCAAAATCACGGAATGTTTAGGAGATTCATCCAAGTCACGTATAGCTGTAAATTGTCCATTTTCATTGCTGAATAGTATTTCATTGGATTAATTTATCATGTTTGTTATTCATTTAATTGTTGATGGATATTTTAGTTGTTTCCAGTGTTAAGCCATTATTTTAATATGACTATAAATATTCTTGTGCATGTATGTTGGTGTGTATATACACACATTTTTTTGGGTATATAATAAAAGTGAAATTATTGGATCATAGGGAAATGCATATGTTCAACTTGAAATATAAGAGTCATGATCGTATGGAAAGATAGACAAAATAATTCTTTTTCCTACTGCAGCATAGGTATAGTTTACGAGGAATTTGTTGCTACTTGTGATAAAAAATAACCTCAAACATCAGGGACTGAGGCAGAAATTTAATTGCATGAGAAGCTCGAGTTTTATCACCTTCATAGTCTCCTATTGTTTTAAGCCTTTCTGATTCTGCTATAACATAGGCTTAGCCACTGTGACTTGATTTCGCAACAGCTAATGTTAAATAAGAGATATTTATGACTTGATTTATGTTAACCACCCCTCCCCATAATACACACATTTCCACTATGCTCCATTTACCTATTGACCTTCTATTTTGAACCTTTGGTCCACATGTATATCTACTGCTTTTTTTCCCCCTTTTATTTTCCTTATTCAGATCATCTTTATTCCATCTCATCATGGTAAATTTTCCTCCAATTGGGGCTTCCCTGGTGGCGCAGTGGTTGAGAGTCCGCCTGCCGATGCAGGGGACACGGGTTTGTGACCCGGTCCGGGAAGATCCCACATGCCGTGCAGCAGCTGGGCCCGTGAGCCATGGCCGCAGAGCCTGCGCGTCCGGAACCTGTGCTCCGCAACGGGAGAGGCCACAACAGTGAGAGGCCCGCGTACCGCCAAAAAAAAAAAATTTTCCTCCAATTGAACTCCGTGCGTCTACAGCCATATATTAATAACACGTGTTACTATTTGGGCACTTTGAGAGAAATCATATTTAACATGCAGTGTGTAATTTCATAGTGACACTTAAGACATTATAATCTTATGTATTAAGCTTATAGCATTTTAAGGCTTTAAAATACTTATGAATTATTTAGTGCAAGACTCTTAATTTTACTTTTGAAACTCATGGGAAAATTTAAAGTGACTTGTCGAAAGGAAAATGGCTACTTAGTAGCAGGGCTGCGGCTGCTCCAGGACTCTGGGATTTGGACTCATGGTCACAAGCTCCTTCCAATAAAAAATTATGTGCTCAGTAAAAAGTGATGGAAATGGCATAAGGGAATTGTTCAATTTTTTAGAGTATGCTATAGATGACTACAATCTAGTAGCCAGAAAAAAATTCTCATAGGAAATATGTCTTTTTCATACAGAAACATATAAATAGATATTCTTAACCGCTTTGAGCAACTATTGATGCAAAACATCTTCAGGTTTAAAGAACACACACACACAATCAATTTATTGATACCAAAGAAAGAAATTCTAAAAGAGAAACGGAAGTGGTTTTTCTGTTTTAGAAAGTGTGTGTGTGTGTGTAGGAGAATGGTAGTGGTGATGGTAAAGTACACTAGGATTATATACTGAGTTTTTTCTTTTTTTCAAATGAGTTATGTTGACACATATCTATTCCAACAAATTAGTTCCCCATTATGATGAAGTCTCTAATGGAAACCATTAAAATCAAATTCAAATAGAAAAGTGGAAGGAAGCACAAAAAGAGGAGAGAAGTGGCAAAATAATTTAAATATTTCCTCGTGAGTACTAGCATTTTTTCCTTTTAATAGCATTTCCAATAACAATTTAAGGTTTGCCGCTGCTTATAGTCTAGATCATGGATAGAAAATAAATTTATTCCCAATACCAACTTCCTTCATTTGGTGATTGTTATAGGGAACACTATTTTGGGAAGATTTCTGAGGCCAATGGCAGATTGATTAAGGAGTGGCAGCAAACATGCCAAGTATGTGCCATCTTGCTGGATACTAAAAAGGCCAGTGTTCCAGTTACATTCTTAACCATCTTTGCATAGATTTCTCATAAGCATCTTAAACTGAGCAGATTCCCAAAGGAACCCCTGATCTTTTTTCCTAGGCTGCTTTGCCAACATATTTTTCATCTCAGTGTATGGAACCATTGTTAATACTGGTGACTAGGAATCATTGCTGCGAGCTCTTCTTTTTTCAGCCCACCTCCAAATAATCACCAAGTCCTACAGAGTCCATATCTCAAAGGGATCCGGAGTCCATCCTTTCCTCTGCATTTTTGCTGTACTAACCCCAGTACCAGCCTCCATTGCCTCCCATCTACACTGCTATGAGTGTCCAGCACAATCTTCCTATGTTTACATTCTCTTTCCCAATTCAGTGAGTAATCCAAAAATGAGCCTGAATGATCTTAAAATACAAATCTGGTTATATCTCTTTCCTGTATAAAGCCCTCAGAAAGTTCCATTGTCCATAGGATAAAGGTGAAAGTCTGTATCATGGTCTGTAAAACCGTGCATAGTCTGAACTCCAGCTATTTTCCTAGCATTGCCTTAGGCCTCTTCTTCACAAAATCACTTTGCATCATCCACAGAGGCTGTTCAGGTTTTGAGCATTACCAGCTTTCTTCTCTCTTCAGATCATTCATACATGCTATTCTCTGTTCCTGCAAATCTCTTCCACATTCATTTCATTTGGTTTGAAATCTTCCTTCCTAAAATCTCAGCTTAAATTTCAGAAAACTTTTCCTGAAACCTCAATTTTGGTAAGTTTTTCTAGGTACATATTTATAACATTTTCTGCAGTCTTTATTCTACATTATACAATTGCAATTAAAATCTAATCTGATTGATTATTTGTTGAAGGTCTGTCTTAGTCTCCTATTGCTGCTGTACAAAAAGTATAGTAATCCGGGAACATCTGCCTCTGTTAAAGTCAGCTGATTAGCAAACTTACTTCCATCGGCAACCTCAGTTCTTTCTTGACATGTAACATAACATAATCACAGGTATCAGGGATTAGGGTGTGGACATCTTTGGGGGGCATTCTTGCCTACCACAAGGTCTATTTCAATAAATAAATTTTAAGCTCCTTAAGGGCAGGAACCATACTTATTCTTGCCTAATGCTTGATCTCTAACACCTAGCATTTTGCCCAGTACACTGTAGCATTTCGTAAATATTTGTTAGATGAAAGCATGAATTAATAAAGCACAATTATGGGGCTTCCTTGGTGGTGCAGTGGTTGAGAGTCCGCTTGCAGATGCGGGGGACACGGGTTCGTGACCCGGTCCGGGAAGATCCCACATGCCGCGGAGCGGCTGGGCGCGTGAGCCATGGCCGCTGAGCCTTCGCGTGCGGAGCCTGTGCTCCGCAATGGGAGAGGCCACAACAATGAGAGGCCCACGTACCACAAAAAATAAAATAAAATAAAATAAGGCACAATTATTATCAGTTATCAGAGACAGGTAGCCAGTTTCAGGGTGAGGAATAGGCTGCATACTAATTATGCTCCATCAAGCTATCGTGGAAAGATACAGATAAATTGTTTGAACCTCTTTATCCAAGTCATCTCATTTACTTTGGGAATTAAAAAACAAACTTTGCATTCTATTTTGGAATGCCTTTTGGTTCTCTCCAGCCCCCACCAGAATGAATTTCATAATTATGTATTCTGTACAGAATTATCAACATAAATGTGCTTTCCTGAAGCATGCAGCTGCTATCACTGAAGCTGACTGTAACTCAGACATATGCTGGCGGGCAGCAGATAAGTTCAGCGGTAGTTGTGATAGGTAATCCACAAAACAGCTAGACTGCATGCCAGTAATCAAGAATTCACTGTAATTAATCTGTAATTGGCTCAGCACAGCGGCACAAAAGACTGGAAGAGGGATTCTGCAACCAGAGAGGAAGTTGGTTAATTACCCCAAGACCATCTCTCTGTTCCCATATTGATTTTGAATTCTATGACCTTTTCATTCATTTATTAATATATTTATTCATTCAGTGGAATGTGTTAATTACAGTAGGAGCATATTAATTACACTCGAAACAAAAACCAATTAAAACATGTTCCCTCACCTCTCAGGACATTCAGGCTTATAGTGAGAGACAGACATGTAAATAAACCCATAAGTGCAATATTAATTCTCTTCCTTCTTGAAAAAAGAGGAATTTGTAGACTCAAAGTTAGTAAACAATTACTATGAGAAAGTCCTTTAACTTTTATATTAGAAAGACAAATTATTGGAAAACACACACCCATACATAAGCATACAATCATATTGTCAACGGAGCTTAGTTTACTAAGGAAAGTGGTTTAATTTTTGTTCATTCCTGAATCTGCGGGCTATAGACTCTATGTTAAACATAAATGGATGACAGACTGTTTATTGCACAATAAAGTCAGTCCATAAAAATTAGGTGCTTTTGTATTCTCCAAAACAGTCGTCTTATACGGTGAAGGAAAAAGTTTGTATTTTCAAAGTTCAGCTGAGGAAACTTCTGATGCCGTCCCACATTCCTGGTTACCAGGATACCATGGCTTGATCCAATGTGTAAACATCTCGAAGCAAACCAGTGCAAAAGGTTCTTACAGGCTGGATTAAGGGTGGGGTCTTATAAAATGTGATTTAATATGGATAATGGAAACTTTTTTAAAAGGCAATATTCAAATAAAGAATGAGGGAGATAAACTTTGAGAGCAACATATATAAAAATAATCTTCAGGAATTGCATGTGATTATAAGTTTAACATAAGTTAGCACTGAGTGTAGCTCTCACAACAAAATGAGCCCATTGATTTTAGAGTGCTTGATTAAGATTATAGCATATGAGAAATAGGAGCTGAGAGATGGTACCACATTGCTCAGACACTACTAGTTGTATTGTTTTCAGGCGAGGTCACCAAGAGGACGAGATCTCTGGTTGACCCGAAAGCTGGACCCAGGCAATCAGAGGCTCCTCAGCCCCACCTCCATGCTTGAAATGTACTTTCTACCCACTGTTTGCACAGCGGGTGCCATTTTCAAGGACGCAGTCTTGAGAGAGCAAGGTGTTGTTGAGACCATCTGGACAGTATATGTGACTGAACCCAGTGAAGGTCACACTTTTTTTTTTTTTTTTTTTTTGGTGGTACGCGGGCCTCTCACTATTGTGGCCTCTCCCGTTGCGGAGCACAGGCTCCGGACGCGCAGACTCAGCGGCCATGGCTCACAGGCCCGGCTGCTCCGCGGCACGTGGGATCTTCCCGGACCGGGGCATGAACCCGTGTCCCCTGCATCGGCAGGCGGACTCTCAACCACTGCGCCACCAGGGAAGCCCCTGTACAATCTTTTAAGACTCTGGCAAGTGGGCGTGGAGATCTACTCATCGTCTTGCCGCTGCCCAAGACAAGCATCATATGTAAGTTCTCTTGCTTATTTAACCCGTCACCTTCCAACCTGAGGTGATTTACCTCGTTCTTTGGTCTCTCCTTGCCTTCTGTGTACAGAGGCCAGTTTCAGATTTTACCTGGGAAGCTCCCCAAATTTCAAGCCAACAGCTGTGCTTCTTTTTAGGCATCTCAGGTAACAAGTGACAAAATACACTTAAAAAACTGGAATCTTTTTTTTTTTTTTTTTTTGCGGTACGCGGGCCTCTCACCATTGTGGCCTTTCCCGTTGCGGAGCACAGGCTCCAGACACGCAGGCTCAGCGGCCATGGCTCACGGGCCCAGCCGCTCCGCGGCATGTGGGATCTTCCCAGACCGGGGCACAAACCCGTGTCCCCTGCATTGGCAGGTGGACTCTCAACCACTGCATCACCAGGGAAGCCCTGGAATAATTTTTAAGAGGTAGGAATTCAGAATGGTGAAAGGGTCATACAAAGAAGGGTTGAAAATATTAATAATGTTTGACTTGAAGAATATAAGACTTGGCATGTTTATAAGGCTTCATTTTAAAATTTCAAATATTTGAAGATTTGTCATGTTTAGGAGGAATTAAGATGTAGTATTTAGGACTATAATTAAAAGTTACAGGAAAAGTAGCTTCTGATCAGTATTAGAACATTCAAATGGGGCATATGCAGAAATAAAATGGGAAACCTGGCAAGTAGTGAGGGCCCATCCTTTCAGGATCTTAAACAGAGGCTGGACCATCTTCATCACAGAGGGGATCTGAGCGTCTGAGCAATGGCTGCTTTAACCATATTAAACATCAACTTGTAGAGTTCTGATAGCTATGACATTTAGGTCATGAGACAATCATTGAAAGTAAATGATAATTTATACATATTCTTAGTGGTTTACAATGGCATCATACTTTGAGGAAAATTACCTTAGAAAACTTCATAAAAAAGAACTGATACAACTGTACATACCTTCTGCCTTTCCAACATAGTGGTTATTTTCTCTGGTGATGAGTAATGGACTCTTAAGTTAGGTACCAGCCAAAGTAGTTGGCATACTCATAGAATATGTTGTAGGAAAACCATGTGTTATTTGACCCTTGAATCACACTTGTCATGGAAAGATCCTCACATGCTGAGCAGAAGGTTGGAACTAAAATGACTGAGGAGAGAGCAGATCCAATGCTATCACCTCAAATTTGGGGGCATATATTCATGGGGTGGAAAATTGGACAAAGTTTGTACACAGCCTGGTCTCCCTCTCTTTTGTTCCCTGAAGCTGTATAGTTAAAAATTCTCATTTGTTAAGTGAACATGCTATGACTCCACTCTTGCCTTTTTAAAACTCTGTTATTAGCTGATAATCTTGAGCTATTTCTGCTCAGTGTCATATGACTCCTTCCAGTTCCTTCCTTTACCCTCATTGCTTTACTTGGCAAAATAAATGATGCTGGTATTTCCAGGCTAAAGTACTATATCAGGAAATTTAGCCTTTTTTACGTGTGACTAATGAGGGGTGGTTAGAGAAGTTTACTTTCACTTATTACCTAACAGGTTTACTTTTGAAATCTACATGACTTCAAGAACGTATTATTATAAACATCTCCAAGAAAGTATTATTATTATTAACATTGTAAACTTAAGGTAATAGACTGAAACTGAGGAAAAAACAGATCTGTTTGACCCCAAAGTCCATATGCTTTCTGTCACACACTACTGCCTCCCTTTTTTGACACAGACATTTTCAATCAAGTCATTTTTACACCAGGTGGCTATAATGTTAGATCAAATTTACTCTGTTTTCTAACTTTTCTGTTCAGGTTTTCAGGTTGCATTTCTGTGAAATGAAGCAAATGAATATTTTTCTTAGATAGCTTTGCTGAGTAATCATTTGCTTTCTAGCCATGGCCATAAAAGGAAAATGCTTTCCACAAACAGTATCTTGGGCAAAAGAAAAGTATTGTTCTTTTTGATGGGTTTTTACTCCTCTGAAATCCTTACATGGTAAACTGGAACAAGACAATAGTTTATAGAGAAATAGGGCTTTAAAAGAACAGAGGAAGCCCTCCAACAGTTAATAAAGAAGTTTCTGTATGCGGCTCTCATTTGATAGGGCAGCAAACTTGCAATAATTTTTTCCCCCAGAACATAGAGCTAGACAGAAGGGGGAACAGGAAATATAACTATACCCTTAAGTGTGAGTTAAAACTAAGATTCATGTGGTAGAAATGGCAAATGTCTTTCTAACACCCTCCGTTGCTGCTATCAGAGATTCTGTTTGCCTAGGGTGAAGAGATCAAATTGATATGTCAGCCCAGGCTTTCTGTAAGGGTGCATAGATCAGCTCTCTCTGCAGTTTTCCAGAAACTCAGACCACAGATTAAGAATTATTGCTGGTTTGAACTTTCAGTTCTGATTTGATTCAGTTATTCCATATAGAATTAGCCTCTGTGTGTTAAGGTAGGAGAAAGGTGGTGCTGGAGGTGAAGGGCCAATTTAATATTTCCCAAAGTCCCCCCCTCAAGGAAATTGTTTGACTTTTAAAGAATATAATCCAAGCATGGAGAAAATGTGTATGCTTTGTGATGTGCTTTGTGATAATCTAGAACATTTGTCATACACTCCAAGGCACTTAATAATAAAATAATTGATGAGCTAAAAGCAATGAAAATAGACTTTTTTGAGATGGTACATGACATATCCAATAACTTTTGCATTCATATTTTCATGTTTTTCTCCTGTGTCTTATCATCAAAGTTGTAAACTTCTTGGGGGAAGGAAAGGCAAGGTTTTATACATCCGTGGATCCATCTGAGAGCCTGGCACAGTGCGTTTCACTCGGTAGGAGCCCATGGAAGGTTTGGTGATTCACTGGTGTTGCCACTTCCCTTGTGAGAAAGGGGAAGACAGACTGCATGGGATGTGGAATATGCCTATTTTGCCCTGTCACCCATATGGATCACCTGAGGGGAAAACAGCATTCAGTTTTCAGTCTGATTGTAGGACTATTCAAAAGAGCTGCTTGAATTTTATCAGAGATGAAATTCTCATTTCGAGAAACGCAAACTATATGAAACAACATATAGTTTCAGATTAAGATGCGCTTTAAAAATCACATGGTATTTTTAATATATGTTAACATTTAGGTCTGTCAATCGTGTTGGTGTTTCTATAAGAGGATGTCACAAAACCTTTCACCAGAAAAGGCTCAAATTTGAAGCCATATTAGTTATTATTAATAGTTATTATTCATCATTACACATCTTGTAAAATCCATCATTTTCACTACTTTTCAATAGTGCTGTCAGAAATGTATTCTGAGAGAAATAAAAATTCATGCACTACTAACTAGGACTTCAGTTAATGATACCAACTGTTATGAATATTCACTTTTTCAAGATACCATTTTTGGCGAAATTCCTGTATGCCAGGCATGGTGCTAAGTGTTTTACATACATCACCTCATTTAATCCCTATTATAATGCTATTTTAAAGATGAAGAAATGGTGATTTGGGTTCATTTGCATGTTAGGATCATACAAAATGGTACAGCTTGCAAAACTCCAATTTTAAACATTGCACGGTTGACTTAAGTTCCTTGCTGAATTGTCTCTGCCTTTTTCTAAACACTTGGGAACAGCCATTGTATATTTTCTGAGGTAGCTACTTTGATGAGGAAACTTCAGTGCTTTCCATTTTATCATGCTTATCTAAAGACTTCTGTTTGTGTAACAGCAATTCCATGTGCTTTTTTTTTTCTATCCTTTTGTTCCCTGTGTGAATTTAAACCATTTAAACTAAATGATAGACCCCTGATGGAGAAAAGAAAAATCTATGTTTATGCAAGTGTGATTGATGAAAGCCAGGATCTAGTAACGAAAATTCTTTATCCCTAGCATAGGCCTGTTGTTTCAGAATCCAAGAAAACAAAAGCAATTTGTTCTTTTACCCAAGAGCACATCCAGTGCAAAGCTGTCAAACCCAAAGGTGTTACGATGCATCTGCATCGCCATATGTTGACAGATGTTTCTATCTGTAACTCTAGCTTTCTGATGTACAGTTTGACTTCCACTCAAAGATTTTTTACTTTACTTTTTGAGTTTTCATCTGCAAAAATAGTTCATCCATATGAAGAAGAATTAGTAAAATGAAAAGAGTGAATTAAAAATATGCAAAATCAAAAGGAAGCCAAGGATGTTACCAACTTTTTTTTTCTTTTTTTTTTTTTTTAACCCCAGCTAGTGATGGAGAACAACGTGATAATCTTAGATTCCTTCTGTCAGATAGCACCGAAATATTGCAAGGGAGAATGCCAGTTCCAAGATGGTGGCATAGCCAGTGATGGTACAGTAGCGTGCTGCCCCAGGACATAAACCTGCAGTCTCTTTAGGACTTATTATAAAAAAGAAGTTTGCAATCACATGCAAAGGAAACATTAATAAAAATCAATTCATAAATCAAAGTTTAGCTTATGCAAATTCAGAAAATAATCAAGTAGACTTAATTTTTTAAAAAAGAAAGGAAAAACATAGAATGTCTCATTTGGAAATTTTTGCATTTAATATTTCATCTTTCTTTACCCAAGGCAGGTAAATGTTCTTCCTAGTCACAAATAGCCTCTACGGAGTTGCAGGTTTCAAGACCCATTCTTGACAGACACTTCTCTCAACATGTGTTATCTCATCTAGGAGGTGCAAAAATAGCACCAATTGATTTCCTCTCTGCACCCACAGAAATATCACATTTTGACGTCACTTAGAAACCATTGTTTGCAAGAAGGAGAGTTGTCTGTGACTCATGTATCCTCACCTCTTGTTTCACACTTTGCTTCAAGCCCAGTCTTGGCTATGTATCACATTGATCTTTGGGCTGCATTTCTTTCCCAGCTGTCCCCAACTAAATCTTATTGCTAGATTTTGTACTTCATGTTACCTCTAAACATCTGGCCAAAATTCTGAGTTTACTCATTTTTTGTTCACCATGTAGCCGTAGTTTGGATGTCCTCTTGCCAAATATTTTATATGGCTCTTCTGTGGTCTTTGCGCTGATGGCAAATATTGCTTGAATTTGGGTTGATATGTCTATGAACTTTACATTGGTGACGTCCTTCCCCATTTGGTTTTTATAGGGCTGTCATAATGTAACACCTATGAGGAGTTCAAGTTCTACAAACTAGATTTTGTGTTTAATAGTTAATGAAGTTGATGTAATATTAGCTGATATAACATAAAAGCATTCTAACTGCTTAACCTAATAGAGTTTTACTTTTCACTGACATACAGATCAGTTAGCAGAGGGGAGGGTTTTATTTCATGAATATTCCCAGGGCTCGGGCTCCTTCCATCTTGTGGCTCCACCATCCCTTGGGCTTTTGAACCTTCTGCTAGATCCTCTGCAACCAGCCTGAAGAATGCAGACTGCTTCCTTAGTCACTTTGGTCATTATACTGCTACTGATATTCTGTTGATGAGTACAAGTCTTCTGATCCTGACTAAAGCTGACAGGGGGCAGGGAAATGTTGTCTCTGGCCGAATGGATAGCTCCCAATTATAAGTCTACTAAAGAAAAACAAATTGTTGATGGTCAGCTGGTAACCTGTGATACACTATTCAAAGTAGGTAATTTAGTGCTAACCTCTGTCTCTGCATATCCTAAAGAGCATTGTAGTAGTTTCCTAGGGCTGCCATAATGAAGTGCCACAAAATAGTTGCTCAAAACAATAGAAATTTATTCCCTCACAGTTCTGTAGACTGAAAATCTAGAATCAAGCTGTCAGCAGGACGGTGATATCTCAGAGACTCTGGGTGAAATCTTGCCCTGCCTTTTCCCAGCTTCTGGTGGTGGCCACCAATCCTTGTCATTCTTTGGCTTGCAGCTGCATTTTTCCAATCTCTCCCTCCATCGTCACATGCTGCTCTCTTTCTGTGTCTCAGTCTTCCCTGGTGCTGTCCTCTTCTTATGAGGACAGCAATCATATGACAATAAATTATAGTACATACAAATGACCTCATCTTAACTTGATTTCATCTTCACGGACTCTATCTTACAAACAATATCACATTCATAGGTACCAGAGATTAGGACTTCAACACATCTTCATGCGGAAAACAATTTAACCCATAGCAGGAATTCTGGTCTCCTTAGTTTTTTTTTTTTTTTTTTTTAATTTCTTTAGCAATTTTTACCTATTAGTAAATTAAATACAAAAGATGGCAACTATAATCACAACAATGTTCTTTTAATTCTGCTAAGATCTCAGCTAGGGACATCCTAGACCAGAGGTCAGCAAACATTTTTTGTAAAGGCCCAGACAACCAATCACTTCTGCTTTGTGGGCCGTATAGTCTCAGTTATGATTACTCTACTCCGTCCTTATAGCAGAAAAGCAGCCACAGTCAATAGTAAATGAATGAACGAGGCTCATATAAGCTCCAATAAAACTTTATTTACAAAAACTGGTGGCAGGCTAGATTTTGCCTGTGGGCAGTAGTTTTCAGACTGCTGTGCTAGCCTATGGTCCTTGATAACCTGGAGGTGAATATTGTAAAAGGAACCCCAGCTGTGGATTCAGATACACATCAATTCAAATTCCTGCCATCACTGAGCAGCAGTGACCTTGAACAGCTTAACCTCAGTAAGTGCTAGTCCCTCATCAACAGACATTTCACGTAAATCAAACACATAGTGCTTAGTTCATTGGAGGCATTCAGATGGAGCTGTCTATATATGTCTTCCTTGCAGCGGCAGTATAGCAAAACGGGTCTGAGCAAGAACTATGAAGCTAGACTGCCCCTTCCTAGTGTTGATCTTGGGCAGGTTCTTTACTATCTCTGTGCTTCATTTTTCTCATCATTAAAATAGATGTAATTGTAGTGTCAACCTTTTAGCTTGCTTATGAAGATTCAGTGAGTTAACACATGTAAAGCAATTAGACCAGTGCCTGGCACTTAATAAACACTCAGTAAGTATTGCCTACTCATATTGGTCATCATTGTTATAATTGGCTTCTCTTTTTACTCAGCAATAGGATGTATTGTTGAATTTTAGTTTTGCTGAATTTATATCGAGAGAACTATATGAATACATTATGATTATTCAGGCCTAAGTGATTTCTTTTTCGGATTTATCAGTTATATTAGGATGAAAGGATGGTTTCTCTTTTATTCTCTATACTATTTCTACTCAACAAGGGAGAACAAAAGCATCAGACTGTTCAGGCAACCACTCTTCCTCCATTCGCACTATGCCTGAAGTTATTTGCACATTACAATAAGAATTAAAAGGAAAATGAAATTCAATAAGTAGAATCCTGCTTTAGAGCCAACTTTGGTATGAAATATTTATCTATTACATCTGAGGATTCGAACACCATCTTAAAAATTCTCTCGATTAAAAGAATATATAAAATTTGATAACATTTTAACGTTATCAAAATGTTACTAACGTATACTTGAGAAGTTTTCTTAACTCTGTAGCAGAGAATAATCACATGGCTACTGTATCTTACTTGGTTATATTAACTTAATGATTTTTCTGAAACTTGCCTTGTTCTTTTGGAAACAAATAATGATGAAGATTTTTCAGAAGAAATAGAGTAGTAATACAGAATTAGAATCAGAGTAGAAAATAGAAAATTACAAATTAAAATACTTATACTTTTGTTGTTAGTAACTTAAACATGTAAATTCAATTTGTAAAAACATATTTCTAAATAATGAGAACTACTTGAAGAGCACTAATTACAATGATCATCTAGCTAGTTTCTCTCTTTCCTTAGAGAGGAAATGTGGGTCATATTGTTCAATTGGTTGTCTTGCAATATATTCACGGGGTCATGAGGTTCAGCTTAAAATTGATATTTTTATTTCTTTATGTTGACTATGACATGTGATATGCCTCCATGTTCATACTGTAAATGCCACCTTACACTGGTTTGGATAAATTCAAATCAATAGAAATATACTTTTGTGTTTTTGTTACTTATTTATATTTGGTGACTTGTTTTAAATTTTAAAGAATAAAAGTGGAAATAACTTTAATAGTATTTGAAAACTATTTAATGGTTCAGAAAGTTCCTAGTTGTTTCAGCCAGACTATGTTAAATAGTGAACTTGGGAAAAAGATGCCATTATTGTTTATTTCATGTAGAGACATTGTGACTCTTTAACAATCTTCTAATATTGATTCTCTTGGTGGCTCCCTCCCCCTTTTCTCCCATAGCAGAGCCCATTACTTGGCTACTTCAGCCTCATTAAAAGCATTTAGCATTTGCTCTTCAGCTATAGCCTTTGGAGATTTTAATTAAAATTAATATTATTTCTTTTTTTTACTGTGTCTCCTGAATATATATTACTGCTTCTGCTTGCTCTCAGACTTGGTATATTACAAATCCCCCAAATGCACACATGTTTTTTTCCCAGTCCACATCCAGTAGGATTTTTTCCCAGGTTTGTTGAAGTCTACCCTCCTCTAGATCATAGTATTTTAGAGTTAGAGACTGTATTAGTTTTCTGGAGCAGCTGTAACAAAGTACTGTGCTGTATGTCCTAAACAACAGAAAGGTATTCTGTCAAAGTTCTGGAGGCTAGAAGTCCAAATTCAAGAGCTGGTTTCTTCTGAGGCTGTGTGGGGAGGAGCTGTTGCAGGCCACTCTCCTTGGCTTGTATGGCCATCTTCCTGTTCATATGGTAGTCTCCCTGTATGCATATCTCTCTGTGTCCAAATTTCCCTTTTTTTAAAAGGACACCAATCACACTGAATAAGGGTCCACCCTCACATGCTCCTTTTAACTGGATTTCCCCTATAAAGACCCTATCTCCAAATAAGGTCACATTCTGAGGTGCTGGGGTTTAGGACTTCAACATATGGATTTTGGGAAGACAATTCAATTCATAACACAGGCTCTTTAGAGAAAGACTGGTGCATCTAAGCAAGTAGTCTAAGCTTCTGCATTCCCTTTGTAGCAGAATCACAATAATGATTCTAATTTCTTTTCTACTTTCCAGAGTGTTCTGTTGCCCTTCTCTCTACATTAATGCATAAGCCTGTTCTACACAAATAAACCAAAAAAGTCTCAGCACTGGACTCACTCAGGTTCCCTTTGAATTTATGTGGAAGTGATGGAGGCTCATCTGAATCTATACCTGCTTTGTTGGTTCTTATCTTAAGGTTTTTTTACTTAAAGATGAATGTGTTAATTAAATTTTCTATGTATCTTGTACACATAGTTACTGTTTATTCATTCAGCAAAGATTTATTAAGAAGGCTTGTAGTTCTGAGTCTGGCTAGACCTGAGGTTGTTAATCTCAACAGGGCCTGTGAATGTTCTCTTCTGTCCTGTGAGGGAGGGTGAAAATTAGTTTCCCTGATTTTAAGGTGTATGCTGTCTAACAGTTATGTAAGTAGTTTCTGAGGTCTGTTTTTCTCTCAGGAGCATTTGTGATTTCTAACCAAGTATGCCTGTAACATCCATGAGTACTGAAGGTGTCCCCGGTGATGTCTGTGAAGAGTGTCAGTCCCAGGAAATTTCAATTACCTTCCCTCCACTTCACCCTGGGTGACTCACAAGTGTATCAGCCAGCAAAGGTAACAGATTGCAGTATGCATTAATATCACCCTATAGTGTTAGTATTCTTATCTTTTTTCATCCAAGGAATAGGAAAGCACAGCAGAATGGAAATTATTTATAGGCAAAGTTGCAGTAAACGTATGCCAAGTATGTGATATATTAAATTTATATTTATTTTGGGCTTAATGTGCATTGGATGTGAGAAGTTAAAACAACTGTTCTTATTATTACCTTTTTGTATTTAAGATCCAAAAATGTTCCAAAGTAAAGATTGTGTAGATAGTAGTGGGGATACAGCCATTATGCTTAACACATTCTGAAGGATACTTTGTTATAATACTGTACATTTGTATTATAATATTGCAATCAAATTTTGAGGTACATTTGTTAAGAGCTATAGTTTAAAATTAAAACTTAGTTTAGACCGCACAGGGCAGGTATTTACTTGAAAAACAGGTTGTAAGTCTTTTACCTACGACATATATTTTGTAATATATTTTGCCCCAGCCCTGACAGATATTAACACTTTCTTGTTTTCATCTTTTTTTTTTTTTTTTCTGCCATGGAAAGTCTCCTTAGTAATAATTGAGGGGCATTATGAAAGTTTTAAGAAGTGTTTTGTGACAATAGTAGTGAATATTAGATGAAAAAAAACAACTACTTAGGAGGTAAGGACAAAGTTATACTAGGACATGATGTTTTTTGGGGAGGGTGACAGGAATAAAGGCCCCCAGAAAAGCTTGACAGGCCAGGCCTGAGCAAAAGAAGTTGGACCAATGTGTGGAGAGCAAATGGCTGTTAGTGAGCACGAGAACTCTCCATCTGGTGTCAAAATCAGAAAATAATTAGTGAAGAAATGTGAAAAGTGTCAGGAAGTGGTATGAGTCTTATAAAAACGAAATTACTCTGGCACTGCATTGTGTATTGATTAGTGAGAGATGAATGGTAGGAAGAGGAAGTTGTAGCTATCAAAAATGGACATGCCTAAAGCAACTATGCTTGTGCTTAATAAAAATAAAATAAAATACAATAAGGCCTAACCTGAAAGAAAATAGGCAGCAAGCCAGTGATAAAGGCAGATCAGCTATCCCTCTGCCTTCTTCAGAGACACCTCTCTCTTCACCATTCTAGCTCCCACCCATAATTTACACCTCTGACACATTGCTTTCAACTCTATCCCATTATCTTTTTCATAATCTATTTTTTCCTACTATTTCATTCTTATTTTTATGCTGCTTGCTACATGGTATTCAGTGGAAAATTTAGTACATACAGCTTTAGGCAAAAATTTCTGTTCTTAGACAATTTACATAGGAATCAATAGACAGAACTGGAAAGGTGTCACGGCTGATTCTCTTCTGGATATGGACATTTGGATGGTTAGATAAGTAAAAGTTTTGGAGGCAATTTTTTTTTTTTGTAATGAGAAATCTAAATTTCTATGGCGCCTTCGTTTATTTTGCTTGTAACAAATAACCCAATATGAAAAAAAATGTGGATGGGCGGAACTTACAAGTATGCTTGTATCAGAAGAACAGTGGGAGGAAAAGCAGCAAGTATTGTATTGATGCAACAGTTAGGATATAGGCGCAATTGCTGTGACATAAATTTGTTTATGTAACATCGACCTAAACAAGAGTAGAATGTTATTTCTCTCTCACATAAAAACCCATTTTTCTGGTACAGTGGCTTGGTTCTATGGTGTTAGGTATAGGCTCCTGTGTTTTCATCCTTCACCATCCTTACTGTGTTGTTGTGGCTCTCCATGATGCCTGTTAGAGAATAAAAGGCAGGGGAGGTCACCTCTGCTCCTTTAAAAGCATAACCCAATTTTTGTATATCATGCTGTTGTGCATGTGCACATGCTATTGCCCATAAATTAATCAAATGATCTTACCTACCTGCAAGGCAGCTTGGGAAATGTGGTCTTTCTGACATTCCATGGGGTTCATGTGATGGGAGAGGGAAGGCTAGAATGGATAATGAGGCACAGCCAGTGACCCTGGGCAAAACAGAGTTTTTGGATATTGTGGTAGAACAAGATGGAAGGAATCTGGGCATCCAAGTGACCATCTGAAGCAGAGCTACACTGCCAGCTTGGATCACTCACCTCTAGACCTTGATTTAAAATAGATTTCTGATATTTTTAAGCTACCCTGCCTTTTTGTTTTGTTTTTTAGTCTCTTCATTTCAGCTGCCTAATCTGCCAGTCTCCTAACTAATACAGTTAAGTGGGGAAAATATCAAAAGTAGATCCTTTAACAGTATTAAGTAAAATATACACGTTGAATATTGTAAGATAATTAGGAAATGGAGTAAAATTAAAGCAGCTGAACTTAGAGGGAGATGGAAGTTTCTCTGCAAATTTGCAGTTAGTGTAAAAATTACTCTCTTTGATTCTTATTTCCACCCTCCTCTCTTCTTCCCTCCTTCCTTCTGTCTTGGTGCTTCCCTTTTTTTCCTTCAATAAATGACTTGAAACAGTGATCTGACCCTGATTTCTAGACACAAAAGCACCAAGAGTGATTATTTTCCAGGATTAACATAACTGAATGTTCATTAAGAGGAAAATCTTTATATCAGATAATTTTAAATTTCAGAACTGTGATCACATAAATGATTCTAGTGTATTTTTGCAAAATTTTATCCTTGAGCCCTGAATTCTTACCATTTATGTGACAATATCCTTGAAAGTTTATAAATTTGCCTTTAAGATTCAGGTCTGTCTGCACTGAGCTTAATTGTGATATCATGGAGATATGCTTCTTGCATTTAATTCATATTTGGATTACGTTTCCTGGCAGGCACACTGACCACTGAACAAAAAAGCAATTATTGCTATGATGACATGCAATATTGAGCAGATTATATCATGGTTAACTTTACATATTCATAACCCTACAACCTGCAGACGCTGACACTGTATTAAATCCGTTTTTCAGCAAGATAAATAGAAGATGGAAATTCTGAGAACACGGTAGCATCCCTTTTCTCTTGACTTTCCCATTAAAGATCAAAATTTCTCTTGCTCTTATTTAATAACATTTTTTGCATTATAGACGTTTTTGAGAATTTGAAAAAAGCTAGGATACTTTCCTTGGGGGGAAAAATATACTCAGACACATGTTTCTGAAATTTTTTTCACACAACTTCAGTGGTCAACAGATTCCCTAAAGCTCTTTCATAGTTTCTATTTTAGAACCAAATGTTAGGCACCTCCACTCTTAATATATAAGATTGACTCATGGAATACCTAATGGAATGTCCTTAAGTATATTATAGCTTAGGATGAATTTTAACTTCTTGGCAAGGTGTAATACCTAGGAATAGTTGAAGAAAGCTAAAAGTTTTAACTAACTGGGGAAAATAGCCAGTGAAAAAAGGTGGTTTATATTGTTTCCAGGGAGGATCTCTAATGTGTAAGTTGTCATCATCTATGGTCACACAGAAAAACACAGCTACACAAGAAAAAGAAAAAAATCAGCTTTTAACTTTTCTATAAAAAGTTTATATTGCAAAGGACTTTTCATATAAAGAGCTTAATTAAAATAGTCTCAGTAGGGCTTCCCTGACGGCGCAGTGGTTGAGAGTCCGCCTGCCGATGCAAGGGACGTGGGTTCGTGCCCAGTCCAGGAAGATCCCATATGCCGTGGAGCGGCTGGGCCCATGAGCCATGGCTGCTGAGCCTGCGCGTCCGGAGCCTGTGCTTCTCAACGGGAGAGGCCACAACAGTGAGAGGCCCACGTACCACACAAAAAAAATAGTCTCAATAACCAAATATCCATGTACAGTTTTAAAGCAATATGTAGAATACACATAACTATTATAGGACACAGAGGTATTGTAGTGGTGATTCATTGAAAAACAGTGAAATCACTATTAGAATAGCTCAGTAGAAACACCTCTGCATTAAAGTTCTAATAAAGTTCTATATCCACTGAGGTAGCATCTGCTTTGTGTCATACAACTTGAAGCAAACAAAACAAAACAAACACGGGAACAGGAGTTCTGTAACAAAACAAAACAAAAAACACAGGAACAGAAGTTCTATCTCCTTAAAAGTATATTTCTATTTTGTTTCTTCCTCTCCTGCTTATTTAAATTACCTGAAGCCTCATAGGCCATCCACTCTTTTTTTTTAGCAAAGATGCAGGCAAATGGTTTACTCTTTGAGTGACAAAAAATAGTATGGGGTAACAATGATCAGAAGAGGGAGAAGTGAATTCGTGTAAAACAAACATAGAGAGTGCAAAACTGAACTGACTGGCAAACTCAACTGAAAGTCCAGAGGCACTGTCCTGCCACAGGTATGGCTGGCCCTGGGGACTCAAACAATGACATCAAGATTTGATTGCTTCTTTGCTTTCCTTGCTCTTCTCTGTTCTGGCCTCACTCTCCTTCTTCCTTGGTGGTCTCTATAAACTCAGATTTACACCTTCTCAACCCCAAGACCATCAGATCAGCTCTCTTTGAACAAACTCAGATCCCATAACTTCTGAATCAGTTTCTTTGAGCAGTGTCAGTATGAATTAACAGGACGTTTTCTCAAACTGGACCAGTCACTGTGGCAAGATGGATGGGAAAAAGGTTGACCGGGTCCTGTTACCCATCCTGGAGTGGTTGGTGGGATCAGCAAAACATCACCACAGGTCCAGGGAGTAGGAGAGGAGTGAGTTCCCTCGGAAACGATAGTTCTTATCCCAGAAGAAGAAAGATGGATGGGTGGCAAGTCAAAAGAACAGCTATCCAACAATCCACACACGCATAAAAACAAGATGCCTATGTACGGCATCCAGAGACCACTGAAGAACTTGTTAGCTCTCACACAACTTAAGAGGCAATTTTGGTGAGTTCTGGTTGTCTCCTACCACCAGTTCTAGCTTGGTGACTGCAAGTTAGGTCTCTGAACAGCTTTGGAAGGAAAATTTTAAGTCATACCATCTGCTGCTCTCATATTAACTTAAAAATGGCCAAAATTGAATCTTCATTAATGTAACTTGTAGGTTTCACCTTCACTTTTTTTTTTAGCAGTGTTGTTTGAAACTAACTCTTCAAAATAATCCTTACGTTGATGGGATTGTGTTTTTGTGCATTATTCTGCCTATTTATTTATTTATATTTTAACCAGGCTGAAATACAAATGTGGTTCATATATAAAGTAACAGATGCAAAACTTTTTAAACACTAGTAATATAACTGGCCAAAAAGCAAAGGGGCCAGGCCTTACAGGCTACCAAGTGGGGACACACGTCTTATTTTGGATGCCACAACTTGAGGCCAGCAACTCTGAGAATACTTATTCTCAGAGGATGTTAGCTAGAAACGCTTTTTTTCTTTGTTAACAACACTTGGTAAAATAAATGAAATATACGGTCAGTGAATCTACCACCTCTGAGCTTTGGTCATGTGGGGAAATAAATCTTTCATTGTGTGCCTTGCTCTTTGAAGAGCTGAAAGAAGATAAAAACAAAGTAAAACTTTTGCTTTCGGAAGTCACTGCCTTAGAAATAGCTGCGACTACTGGGGATCGAAACCATGCCAGAGGTTAGTAGGCAATGCTTCTTAGCTGGCACACCAAATATCCTTCTGTATCTGTGGAGACTACCTCATTTCCCAAGCACTTCGTATTTCCATTTTATCGCCCATTTTATTGTCCACAAACCCAGACAGGTGATAGCGAGAACCTGTGATCTCAAGAAGCTATGGTTTCTCTTTCATTGTGACGCATATTTTGCCTTGTTATCTCACACTTTGCCATTCTTTGTGTTAGCATTGGTTTCTTCCATTAAGCAAGCACACACATACATACTCACACACACAAACACACCTTTCCCCCAAATATTTCTCTAAATCACTACATTGACTTTTGCCTAAATAGCTCACAGTCCCACAGAGGTAATTAGAGAGAAAGGATTGTTATCTCCTTTTTATAGAGCAAAAACCCAAGGCACATAAAATTTAATTGTTATATCAACCCACTCAGCTTGTTAGTGATGATATAACCATCAAGCCAAATTCTCCTAGTACTCTCTGGAACTATGAGACAGAACAGAAAGCTGTATGCTACTCTATATGCATGTATGTGTGTGTATATGTGTGTTCGTACATATTTTGATTTTTTTCTCTTTATCTTGAGGTACTCTAAGAATATGTGTAGGTCCAAGCAGTTATTGGATCATGACTTTAATATTTTGGGTATCAATAAATATTTGTTTGGCTATTATACAAACATGAGGAATGTGTCATGGTTCTGTGTGTTTCTAAATTTTTTTGACTGCTCCAGACATTAAGAAATACAATTTCCATGGCAACTCAGTAGACCAATGGTTATACACAGCACGACATATAACTGCAATACTTTGACCAAATTGTATTTGCTTTCACTTCACGTGATGTACACTAATATTTCCTGGTCACAGTCTACTAAAATGATTTCACGACTATTTAAACTATTTCATGACCTATAGTATGAAAAGTACCGGTATAGTAGAAAAATAAGGGTCAGGGAGTTATGGTTTCAAATCCCCCTGATTTTGCCGTTTACTGTGTGATTTTGAATTATCAACAAGAATCAGTTTTCCTCACTGTAATATGGGAATAAGAACATTTTTCTTGTGGGGTTGAAGTGAATATTAAGTAACTGTGAAAGTAGCAGATACTCTTTAATCTTTTTTGACAAATTGTTTCCTTTTACCATTTTCTCTCTCCTTTTGTAACATTTCATTTCTGTGGGAGGTACGAGGAGAAATAGTTTCCCCTGACTACTTCATTTTCTATTAATTTTAATATTGTATATTAGATATGGTGGCTCCCCTTTTTCAGAACAAAATCTAAATAACATTGCTTGTGTTTTGGGCACATAATGATAAAAATAATAGCTAACATTTTTGAGTACCTTACTACTTGCCAAACACTGTACACGCCCATTTTTGTGAATCCTTACAGAATTTGGGTGAGGTAGGTACTATCGACATTCATATTTTATAGACAGAAGAAAGCATGAAGTACATTGCAAAAGGTCATGAGCCACAATCCAAGCCCAAGCACTCTGACTCCAGTCCAGGTGACACACTTTGCTGCTTCTCCTTTGTTTCTCATCTACATGTTTTAGGAGACAGTTTACCATACTGTTAAAACACATAACCTGTAGTCACATTGTCTAAGTGTGATTCCTGGCTCTGCCACCTATTAGCGTGAGACATCAGACAAGTTGATAAAACTGAGTTTTCTCATATACAGTCATTTGTATTATCATATGTATTGTGTTGAGTGAATTAAATGAGCTAATAGGTGCAAACAGCACATGCCATGTAAGAAGCAGTATGCAAGTATTATTATTTCCTTCGTCCCTTTCAAAAGAATTCCTATCCTTTTTTGAGATAGCTCTGTGTGTGTTTGTGTGTGTGTGTGTGTATGTACGCATGTGTGATTTAAGAGCTGTGAAGAGGCTCAAAATCTTAATCTCGGCAAATAAAGCAGTGGTATGCTAAGGCAGCTATGTCTAAATAATAATTCCCTATTGGTAGTAAAAATATCAGATCTTGTAATAATCAGTGTTTATTTTTTCAACTTGAATTTTTAAAGCTGAGGTTGTTATAAACATACTTATACCATAATAAGATTATAGCAGAAATCATCTGTGTGTATGTGTCTCTCTTCCGTATTATACTGAATTATACTGAATACTTCTCAAGACACCTTTCTATTCCAGGAGTCCAGAACACTAGAATACAGTAAGCACTCAATAAATGATCGTGCTGTTTCTAATACAATGAACCACATTATCAATTGCCAAATGCATTTTAGGGCTACAGCAAAAGGTGGACACACATTCACTATATAAATGCACACTACTATATATAAAATAAATAACTAATAAGAACCTACTGTTTAGCACAGGGAACTCTACTCAATACTCAGTAATGACCTATATGGGAAAAGAATCTAAAAAAGAGTGAATATATGCATATGTAAAACTGATTCACTTTGCTGTACACCAGAAACTAACACACATTGTAAATAAACTATACTCCAAAAAAAATTAATTTAAAAAATAAACACACATTCATTATCTAAAGTACATACAATTTTGCCATAATAGTGCATGAAACACATATGAAGAGCCACTCCCTTCTTTTTCTAGAACTTAATTGTTTTCTATAAGACATTAAAGAAATGTTATTACAATTTGGTCTAAGATAATTGTGTTAATTTTACATTCAGTAGTATAGGTATGATTCAAACTGAATATGAAATTAAATCTTACACGGGAAGGATTGTATGCCAGAACATGTAGGCAAATTAACTTGCATTCAATGAAATTTATAAGTGTGTATCCAGGGGGCATTTATCTTATTTTCATAATAGAAGCAACAATGAGTCATTTCTTTTCTAAATTGATTTATATAATAGATCCACCATAATTTTAAAATGCAAACATTGAAAATACTGTAGGCACTTTCTGTGAAGTAGTGTTATAAAACACAAACAGGATCTGATAAGCCTATATACCGCCATAGGATAGAAGGGACATGTTGAATTTGACCACAAGAATGCAATCAGCAAAATTCAAACTGAGATAATGCAGTAGCCAGTAAATAAATAAATAAATAAACATCTATTTTCCTCTTCAGCAAATAAGTGACAAGACAAAAACAATGAGATAGAATACCTATAGATTAAGAGAGACATAGAAATTAATTGCCATGTTGTCATGTATGAAAGCTATTTAGATTCTACTTTAAAAACATAGAACAAATCATTACATGTACGAAACAATTGGACATGTGAACGCTCACTGGATATTTGATGTTAGTAAGGAATTAATATTAATTATTTAAGAGTGATAATGGTGTGGTAGCTTGGTTAAGATAGTCCATAGTTTATAGATGGATAAAATATGGATGAAATGCAATTGTGTCCGGGATTTGCTTCTTACTGTTTGGAGAGGAAGGAAAGTGGACAGAGGAGTGGATTGGGCAGTTGTGCTCTTGGGATGCCAGTTATAAGGACTGGCTGATGTGTGCATGAGAACTTCTTATATTATTTTGTTGAATTTTGTGTATGTTTGGAAGTAACCATAGTAAAATAAGTTTGAGAATACTATAGATTTACCTTAGTTCTATCTATTAAATTGTATTGAATTAATACATTTAAAAGAGGAGGCACTTAATCAAACATTTATAAGGTAGCTTAAAAGTAACCGAGTGTTTGATAAAATTAAAAATGGTTTTCCATGTATAAAGGAAATATATTTCACTACTGGTTTCTTTAAAAAGAAAAAATAATAATTATAAGCTATAGCAAATTGACACTAGACTATATAACATAATCTTTAGAGTCTAAAATACAGAGAGCTTTTGTAGTGATTTCCATAGTATGAGACTTGAAGATAATATTATAATAAATTTCACAATGTTAAAGTGCAAAAGAAATGCTTTGTGCTCAGTAGCAGAGACAAAAACCAGCCCTCACTAAATGAAAATTCTTAGTAGGTACATAAATACAGAAATAAAGAATTGAAAGATAATAAGATAAGTACAATACTAGAGGTGTGTATTGCACACAGAAACATGGTGATAAGTTCAGCTTGGGCATCAGTACAGACATCAAAGAAAATGTTGTTATATGTTTTTGCTATGTGATAGGCACAGTGTTCCCTTGTGTTGATTTAAAATCATAAACTAAAATATTGTTAGCAGACTTTCAGAAATAAAAACTTTAGAGTAATATTTGCCATTGACCACTATTTCTAGGGATCTCTTTTAAAATAGAGAAAATGAAAATCACTGTCAGAGAGTTATAATTTGTATGCCAAGTGTGTCTGATTTTCATTTAATGCAATTCATACTCATTTAATTTGAAGGATTCTGAAGCTGAGGTGATAGAAAAAATGTCCTACATACTTAGTATACTTTCATTTTAATTGCATGCTTAACATAAATACCTTAGACTAGTACATGATTTATAGTGCACTTTGTTTTATGTGTCTGCTAAAAGATGGAATTCCATTAGATTTCACCATTTGTTATTTTTTTTGGTCACTGTGTAGTCAAAATAAACTGCCAAGAGTCAAATGTTTTGAAAACTTACACCTAGATATATGCTCAACTTTGTTTTTTTACAGTTTGAGAATCTTTTCAAGGAGAATCTATTTTGATGCACATTAATGGAGTTCAAGTCATTAGTTTATCTTAAGAGTTTTCAAGATCAGAGAGAAGAAAGAATCAATAATCTGATAAATTTCTTGGGAAAATGGCATGCATGAGATACCTAGGTAGAGGTGCATTGTACCAATCTTCTTTTGAAAAGAAATCATGTTTTTTCTAAAGGTATATATAAAACCTTATATTTACCTAGTGTAATGCTACCGGTGATGTTTTAATAATATCCAGGTGAAGTAACTGACATCACTCAAATAGGCGATGTTTTCTGTACAAGCATTGTAGCAACCCAGTTAAGTGGACTTTCTTTGTTATTAGTCATGGAGAAGCAACACAGACAGAAAGTTCCCCAAGGTTAGGCACAGGCTCACAGTAGCTGCTCCATAAATGCTTGATGAAAAAAAATCAAAGCTCTCATTGTGGTCCTACAAGATTATGCTTTGTACATCCTCTGCCTGCATTTTTAAAAAATCACCTTCTCTATCTCTGTTTAAATGAGGGAAGAGGCCTATAATTACCAGCTGTCATTTTGAATCATATATTAACCCCTCTCCAGTCATTAAAATAGTTAATTGAGTTTCCAAGTTAGTTTAGTCTCATGATACGGTGAATGATTATATCTATCTTACCAGAGATAGGAGAATATATTGATTACATTTTGGAGGTACATTAACTGTTTTGAGCCACTCAGGGAATAAGAGTAGACTCTACTAAATGGACTGAAAGCGCTGCTTTTCTTTGAAAGTTATCTGGACTCTAGTGCTGTAATTTCAGTTTTTTGCTTTTTAACATGAATTGTGGTATAGAAATATTAAGCTTGATTTTGACCTAACCCAGAGAGGCATTTACTGCATATAAATATGTGGAATAATTTATATAGTTAGAACACCAAGTTAGATGTGGATTAAGAGACTGGTTAGGATCTTGGTATCCCTGAAGAATTCCTCTTCACCTTGCCAAGGAAATTATTACTCCCTGTGAATGAACTTGATATTGTGCCTGATCCAAATCCACTGTGTTTAAACTTTAAATACAATAGCAGCAGCAACAAATTCTATTAGGGAAGGAGGAAAGATGACCAAAAGGCACTTATTGACTAATATAAAACTCTTAATTACATGTAGCAACCAACTAGTTTATTGTGTATGTGTATTTTTTGTTTTTTGTTTGTTTCCCCAATTTTCGGTTGGCTGTTTTATTCTATTAAGAGTTAAGTTGGCTTCCCTGGTGGCGCAGTGGTTGAGAGTCCGCCTGCCGATGCAGGGGACACGGGTTCGTGCCCCGGTCCGGGAAGATCCTACATGCCGCAGAGCGGCTGGGCCCGTGAGCCATGGCCGCTGAGCCTGCGCGTCCGGAGCCTGTGCTCCGCAACAGGAGAGGCCACAGCAGTGAGAGGCCTGCGTACCGCAAAAAAAAAAAAAAAAAAGAAAGAAAAAAAAGAGTTAAATTGCACTTTCCAGAGTCTGCACTATATAAATTACTTTATATAGTAAAGTATATATATATATATATATATATATACTTTATATATAGAGAGAGCACTACAATGATGTCATTTTTCACTTATGTTGTCTGTCAGACTTTCACCTGATTTGGTCAAGGGAACATTTTCCCAAGAATTTACATTAACTTACATGCATTTTACATAGAATAGTTAGGAAAAGAGAGATATTCTGTAAAAAAGTATGAATGTTAAATAAGTGAATTGGTTTTTATATGGTATTACCCCAAACCTTTATTAGGTAAGATATGGAAGAAAATTGGTAGAAATTATTATCTTTTGGTTATAAAATAGACTATATGGAAAGACAGACTTTCTAAACTGCGAACTATATACATACATGACAAGGGAAGAAAATTCACAAGAATGATCCCATATTCAGTTATTCCCAAATTAATTGAGAAAGTATTAAAATTTATTGGAATGTTTCATAGTGAATTGAAAACTGAATCAAATAATGCTAGCAGAGAAAAATAGTCACTCTAAACAGAATTCTGAAGTGGAGTCTTTTTATGTAATAAATTGTACTGCATAGGTATGTGAAAATCATATATATTAAGTACACCAGGCACTTTTTCTTTATGGATTTAAATAGTGAATGATTAGTAAATGAAGATTCTTTTTTTGTGAGATGAATAATCATATCCTAATATGTTATTCATATGACTTTTCTATTTCGATGTTGAATATAATGTATGTAGAAAATAAAATAACAAAGTATGTGTGTACGTATGTATGCATGTATTATTGTATTCTCTTTTCCAAAATGGAAATATATGTGATGAGGCTTTTCATGGAATAGGATACTGGATGACGACTCTCAGTTAAACAGTATTGCTGACCCCTTCCACCAGTGTATCATTCCTGTTTACCTAGACCACTTCCTCTCGCCACAGTTTAAAAGGCCACAATTCTTTCGACAACTAATCACTCTAAGCCATATGGTAGCTGCATCCTCATCAGGTCTGACTAGTATACTGAAGTGTGATTACTATTGTTCAAAAAGTTATATGAGTATGTAGTCACTTTTCTCAATAAATCTTTTATGGTCTTCATAAGAAATTACTCTCATACTCTGTATGTTTTGTGTCACATACTATATAATCTTAAAAATGGAAATTTTAAATAGATTGTTTTCCATGACAAAAGAAGCAGAAAATAATTTGTCTATGTGTTAAAATGATACTATTTTCAGTAATTAAAAAATTTCCAAGCTACCATTGTCATTGTTTTTCAAAGTCTGTGGTAACTTAATAAGTAGGTTTAATTTTACTTTCCAAAACAGATCTAACCTAAATATCTGTGAATTGGCATTCCTCTTGAATTACTATTAAATTTCCATATACCACCAAATATCAGTATTCAGTGGACTACAATGGAGGTAGCAAGTCTGTCTTCCTATTTCTGGACTCACTTATGGCTATTTCCACTTTTGGATTTAAAGTCAGCAATTTAGCACATTTTCAGGTTTGCAGATGTATGAGCTAGTAGCCATGCAGAAATGTGACTGTGCTATATATGATATGGAAGGTTCATCTCCTGATGATAAAAATGGACTCCACTGCTTACACATGCCTGCACGTATCACCATGGCTGAATATGCTAGAATAAGTGTCTAGGGAGTGGTAAATTTTAGGTCATCGCCACTAAGATTTTGAGAAATATATATGGAAGAAGGAAGCCACCAAAGGTTGAAGTCAGTCATACTCCTCTAGGTGACAGTGCGGAGTACCAGGCAGACACCTATATGCTTCCTGTGAGAGTTGGATATAGAATCTTTCAATCTTGACAATGACTTATTAACTGCCTGGGACATTTTATTTTGTTTTTAAGAAATTATTCTTGTAGGTAAATGAGCCTAACATTCTAAAGAATCATCTCCAGTGAAAAATACGGGATCTCAGATGCTTAAGATTTGCTTTGCACCCAGGCTTTCATTGCCATCAAACCAAACAGCACCCTAGAGTGAACACTTATTCCCAAAGAGCAACTCTGCTAGATTGATGTCCTATCAGGTGAGGAGTTATTGGTAGAAAATATTTTTAGTGTCTATGTCAAAGTATGCACTAGTGAATGATGTTTGTCAGCCTTGCTAGAAATTTATCTTGCCAAAGATTGATTAGAGTGTGGTATTGATAAGGCCAAGGCCATGTTCTGGAGACCAATTACCTTTGGGAAAAGAAGATTCTGTGGCATACACACACACACGCACACACACACACACACATTATTGAAGTATAGTGACTTGCAATATTACACATCCTTGTAGCTTATTCATTTTACACATGGTAGTTTGTACTCTTAATCCCCTAACTCTATCTTTCCACTGCCCCCTCCCCGCTGTGCACTGGTAACCACGAGTTGTTCTCTATATCTGTGAGTCTACTTCTGTTTAGTTATATTTCTTCATTTGCTCTATTTTTTTAGATTCCACACATAGTGATAACATACAGTATCTGTCTTTCTCTGTGTGACTTATTTCACTAAGCATAATACCCTCCAGGTCCATTCATGTTGTTGCAGATGGCAAAATTTCATTCTTTTTACAGCTAAGTAGCATTCCACCATGTATATATACCTCATCTTCTTTATCCATTGCCTGTTGATGGACATTTATGTTGCTTCCATGTCTTGTCTATTGTAAATAATGCTGCTATGAATATTGGGTGCATGTATATTTTCAAATTAATGTTTTGGTTTTCTTCAGCTATATACAGGAGTGAAACCACTGGGTCATATGGTAGTTCTCTTTTAGTGTTTTGAGGAACTTCCATACTGTTTTCTATGGTGGCTGCACCAATTTACATTCCCACCAACAGTGCACTAGGGCTCTCTTTTCTCCAAATCCTTGCCAACATTTGCTATTTGTAGACATTTGATTACAGCCATTCTGATGGGTGTGAGGTGCTATCTCACTGTGGTTTTGATTTGCATTGATCTGATGATTAGCTATGTTGAGCACCTTTTCTTGTGCCTGTTGGCCATTTGTATATCTTTTTTGGAAAAATGTCTATTCAGGTCTTCTGCTCATTTTTTAATTGGGTTGTGTGTGTTTTTGATATTGAGTTGCATGAGCTGTTTATATATTTTGGATATTAATCCCTTATCGGTAATAGAATTTGCAAATATTTTCTCTCATTCTGTAGCGTGTCTTCATTTTGTTGATGGTCTCCTCTGCTGTGCAAGAGCTTTTAAGTTTAATTAGGTCCCATTTGTTTATTTTTGCTTTTGTTTCCTTCACCTTAGGAGAAAGACCCCCCAAAATATTGTTATGATTTATGTCAAGGAGTGTTCTGCCAATGTTTTCTTCTAGGAGTTGTGTGGTTTCCCATCTTATATGTAGGTCTTTGATCCATTTTGAGTTTATTTTTGTATATGGTGTGAAGATTCTGTGTTTTGAGGTCATAACTTCATCATTTTATCCAAGTATATGTTCTTGCTAATGTAAGCATTGGTCACAAGCAATATTTGATGAAAAAAATACAGTTTTAACATGGACCCCAAACAACGACTGAAAAACAACTTTAAGAGTAGAATGATCCAGACCCCGGCATTACACTTTGGCTCTACCCCTTTGTGTTTGAGTGTTGGAAGGTTATTCAACCTCTCTGAAACTCAGAATCATTTTCTATAAAATGGAGGTAATAGTTCATATGCCATATGATTCTTGTGAGAAATAAATGAAGCAACATATGTAAAACCTCTAGCATTATACTTAGCAAGTTGGTAGGTGCTAAATAAATTGTACTTATTTTTATTATATTGTTATTTTTTTATTATAGTGTTATGTCATGCATCAGTTTCATCTTTTTATACCAAGAGGATATATATAGCCTCCCTCTTTACAGAATGTTAAATCAATATATATTTTTACATTTAAACAGTTAGATTTTCAATATGAGCATGACAGTTTCAGCAAAAATAATGAGTACCCACTTTGTGGCAATAGCTGTGGAGGATACAAAGGAAGGTAAAACCTAGTGTCCTGGAGAATCTTCCAGTCTACTTAGGAAGACATGCACTGCATAATCCCTATATGGTTGAGTATATTACCATACCTTCTTGCGCATATAGTATTCTACAGTGTTCGTCTAGAGTATTCATGACATATGATCTCAGATATGTAGAGCAATAGAAAAAGTCCTGTATCTTATGTAAAATAACCAGAAAATGCAAGTGATGTTTAAAAAATAAACCTCTTCCAAACAGTTTGGGTACAGGAACATGTGATGTATTTCTAACATGGAGCCAGTCGTGTATAGCTGTATCTCAGGAGAGTGTCTACCTCACCCTTCTCCCACCTGCTGTCCCATTACGAAAGTTATTTTCCCCTATTTATTTTGTTCCCAAGAGGAGGCAGAACAACACTTCTCTTTTCAGATAACGAGTGGTAAAAGTTTGAGAAAGTCATTTCCTACTTCACTACTTGCAGACCATCCAAGGTTATGGAAAATATACCTCACCTTCAAAAAAGATGTAAGAACACTGATGCCAGTTGCCCCAAGGACTGGCTTTGTCCTGGTCCAGTTCCTGACAGACTCCTCATTTGATATCACCTTACTCAGCCTGAATTTATATGACAAATGAATCTAAATGGCAGTAACCCCATCCAAAGTGAAACTGAGCACATGGAAGGTTGTGTGCAATGGAGATATCTGCTTTGTGCAATGAGCATATCAATAATTCAAAACTATCAATGCTTGATTTTTCCGTTTCATCTGATGTACCCTACAGAGTCAACATCAAGCGTATTCAAAGGGTTGCATGCAATCTTATAAACAAGAATTATTTTCACGACAGAAGTGATGATGTGTTACAGAGGTTATTGTTTCTTTCTGAACTCTATGACATAACTAAATATTTCAATGACATTTTTTTATACCTTTCACTACATCATAAACAACTTCTGGCTAAATCCAGTTATATTTGCATTTTGGACTGTACATTTGGTATGTCTAGAGAGCATTTAATTCACAATTTAGTTATATGGATTTGAACAGGCACTAAATTCTTGCTGTGGAGCTAGCAACTAAACAAAATATAAAATGTTATCTTTGAAATTTTTATTTATTCCAATGCAGCTTAATTGCTTTTGTTGATTTGGGCAGCTATTCCAATTCTGAACTGATTCTCAATGTTTTGTTTCTATAAATGTCTCCCCCGCCTCCAGACTGTAACACATCACGATGATAAAAATAACAAAACTCTACTGTTATAAATGTTATGAACTGTCTTGTACTTTGAATATATAGTACAAACCTCATCACTGGAGCAAGGAATTTTTTTTTCCTTTTTAATCTTACAGATGATGAGTGATTGAGACAGTAACTTAACAAATTAGGTACAGTAAAACCACACTAATTCAGACTGTGTGGAAAATTTTAATGAAGTGAAAAATTTGAGAAAAGTTTTAAATAAAGTTTTATTTCTTCAAAATATTTACCATATCTTGTGCTAATAACTAGTTGTGTCATTGTACTGACTTCATATACTACTTTTTAAAGCAGAAACATGTAACTTATTTGTAGTTTACCCTTATCTTTGCACACACAGGAAGATCAGAATGCTTTTGAAGTATTAGCCAAGTACTTTCCCCTTTTCTTCTGCCCCCTGACAGTCCTTTTGTTTTTACCACTAAATTGCCTCAGAAACTCCTTTTTAAGAGATAATACAAATATCTAAAGTGCTTGAGGATACAAAATTTTTAAATAGTTCCCTTCATTCATTCAGTAATATTTCATGTCCACTAAATCATAACAGTGGTTTAATAACTTGAAATATTTTCTATATCCATGCTAAATGGAAGTTTTTTAAGGTTATATTAAGGGAATTCCCAGTTCAAAATATTTCTTAAGCTACATAGTTATCTCCTTTAATCATCGATATAAAATAACTGATTAATATACATGTTTTATAGCAAGATCATACAAAGGTATCTGATGTGGATATTAGTTGGATATATTTCTATTGATTACAGACTTCTAAAAGAAGGATAGACTTCTGTGATTCCTAAATTCTGTGACAGAAGCTATGTGATTTAATCATTTTGTTCTTGATGATAGAGAGTAAATATAATCAGGCAGACTGGAGCTAATTAAAACACATAGTTGTTTATCCTTCTGAAATAAGTCATATGTGTCAATACTGTAGAAAAGCAAAGTGGGTTGTATTTACTTTTCTGTAGTGATACCATATGAATGGTAGCAAAATTCCTTCTGGTTTTACTGAGAAATCGTTTCAAATTTTAGCCAATTAGTACAATATATAATCTTGTTAGGCAATAATAGGAAATATCTTTACAACTTGGTATAATCATCTCTCAGTCCTGTAATGGTCTTCTTTACTCATGTAACTCCAGAGTACATTAGAAGTCTTCTCTCTTCCCTCGAAGGTACATCTGTAGTTTAGCCCTAATAAGAAAATTGAGAAGCTAAGTTTTCCAATTTGCAGTAAGATGATAAATACACGTTAAAAATAGGCTTGAGTCAAATTGGTTTAATATATTCTTATTTCTAGCCATAAAGGTAGCCTCAGGGGGAAAAGCTCTGTATGACATAAACCATAAATTGCATATGAGAAGTTTTTTTTGTTTTTTTCTTCTTGTTGAGTTGAACTCTGAGATCTATATGAAACCTGTTGGAATTTAAAAACCAGGGAAATCTGAAAGGGGTTGTGAATTTATGTCTGCCACTTACCTTCTAGGACCTCAGTTTATTCATCTGTTAAATATGGTGCCAGGCATGGAATTGAGTGAGGTCTATTGTAAGCTTCAATTCTGGTTTTTAGTGGTGGAGAAGCAGACAGGAGCAGGAAGGTAGACCACATCAGGGAAGGTGAGATCAGCTATATCTGAAGACAGTTTTAACTCTATAGGTCACAGTATTTTGAGAGATCAGAATCACCTAAGGCACTTATAAAATGCACATTCCTGACACACACCCTCAGAATTATTAAATACCTATCTTGGGGTGAAGGTGGAGCTGAAATCTCCATTTTTCACAAATGCCATTTTTTCTCACACTGTAATTAAGACCCAGTAATGGGGCATAAAATCAATTTAGTGGATCTTAACAACCTTTTTCAAATTAAATAAGATTATGGAATGAGATGGAATATGATTAAAATATACATAAATATATATCAAAGTACACTGCATGCAGTAAAGAAAAATATTGTATTATCATGCTTCCCTTTGTGTGTGTGTGTGTGTGTGTGTGTGTGTGTGTGTGTGTGTACCTGTACATACAGGATAGGAATGCAAAATTTATTTCTTACTATTGGTAGTGATTAAAAAACATCAACAACTTTGAAGCCCACTACCCCAGGAATATCTTACATTATAGATTTGGAGAATGACTGTATAGAACAATGCAAATGTATAAGATATTCCTATTCCATCCACTTTGAACATAGATAAAATCACTTTATTAAAGAGAGGCACTTGGAGTATTGCAGTATTTCAGATTGTAAAGGGTAAAATCTGCCGCTGCTACTCTCAGTTAGGCCTTTCAGCCAATGGGAAGCAGTAGCATGTCTGTCAGGACAAGGCTGTCATCTGGTCATTTCCATGATGTCCTCTTGGATTTGCCTCTTCTCTTGCCTCCATCTTTCAAAATGTGTCTTTAACTTTCCCTGGAATCTTTCTAGAATAGAACCCACTTGATTATGACTCTACTACCCATCTTTCAACAGTTCTTGACCACATACATTTGTTTGTGTGTGAGGGTGGGAAAAGCAATGAATGATTACAATGCTTGGTATTTGTTCTCACCATAACTAAATTTCCTGATAATGGGTGGGCCTGACTGCCACTTTATTGACTGCTATAAGGAGCTTCTCAGGGTTATTAACCATAATAATGAAGGGCTGATAACAATTGTAATATTAATAAAACAAATAATGTGCTCAGGATTTTACATGGTTTATACCAGGGATTCTCAAAATTTGGTGTGCATCACAATCATGTTTGTTTTTTTCCTAAACAAACAGATTTTCTGAATGTGGGTCTAGAGAGATTTTGAGTACTGAACAATTTCTCCAGTACTGGATTGCATAACTTAAAACTATTAGTTATACTCTGTTGTAAGTGCTCACAGTTTTCCCCCATATTAAAGATTAGGAAACTGAGGCTTAGAGGAATTAAGTATTTTGCCTTAAATCATAGAGCTTGTGAGTAGTAAAGCTCATGTGAACAAAGTAAGGATCCAAGAGATGTTTCTGAATTCCTACTGAAATGAGAAAGCTTAGGTATCAACTTCAAGTCCAGTGCTTTTTCTAGTTGAAGGAAGAATAGATGAAATATTTATGACTTTAGGAGTTTAATCTCCCTCCTCAAATTTCTCTTAATCTTTAGGTATGATATTCTTCAAATTTACATCACTCATGAAAGATTTTCTTAAGACACGAAGTATTTTAATTAATGTTACTGTATTACCTGAGGGGAGCAACACATCATCTAGAAGGCAATGCATAAAAATTCTGGTTGTCATTACCATGGATATTCACAAATCAGTGCACACAGGTCACAGGACAGAACAAGGGTAATTTGTCCTGGATGGTTGATGCAATATGTTAGTAGAATGATGTGAGATATTTGGGAGAAAAAGAAAGTGAAAAAAATATGGTGTAAAAAATGTTAAAAGGAGGAAGGGATACTAAAGACATGGTTTTAGAAGTGCTTGATAATGCTGCCATTGATGGCATTCTATCTGAGGATTTCCTGGTCTTAAAGGAAGAACTAGTAAATTATTGTGTGGAAATAAAGTCATAAATAGCAATACATATTTGTAATGATGAAAAATAGAGTTATCACTAGTCATATAAGACTGATTGCTAATTGAAGAACAAAATAGGTCTCACGTGTTTTATAATAAGTATTAGGTAACTTCATGAAGATGAATTTTCTTGTATTCTAATGGCATGTTGATCATTCACATACTAATTAATAAATAAAACTCTCTTATTCTTCTTATTTTTGAACAAAACCCCAAGTTTTTGTTGGTTTTAATTACAAATTACTTTATCTAGAATGTATTATTGTCTTTAGAAAATAATACCCAAGTCATTTGTTTTCCCAAAGTAGATAAAGTGAATGATAAGAAACATTCGTTTTAAGTTTTTCTGCAATCATCTTCAAAATGTAGGCCTTCTGCTTCCAAAAGGATTTGGGATATTTTATGATAAAACAAATTTATAATGAGACATTAAAACATAAATAATACCTCAAAAACCACATAGAGAGAAGAATAAGGAAATGTACCTACCCTACTTGGGCTTATAAATAGATGGCGATTGAGGACTGATATTCTTGGCAACCAAGGCAGATGACTGAAATTTAGAATGACTTCCCATTTTATTTTAGAATTAGAGTGGATTTTCAACCCTGCTGACATAGAGGCTGAGCGCTATCCCAAAATAATTCAGGGACATAGTCCAAGTATGAATGTTCTTTAGGTGTCCCAGGTAATTCAAATGCACAAGCAATGCTGAGAACAGCTGACCTGTATAAAACAAAGCAGGAAGGTTTATTGGACTTTAAGAAAATTACTTAAGCCCCACATGGTAGAAGGTAAACTATATGTCTTTTCTTCTATACTTGGCTTAAATATAACAACAAACTACAGATAATCTCCAGTGGAGTTCAAAGCTGAGTGTCTAATTTTCAGCCTAAGGAGCCCTTATCGGAAGTGGCTAAAATAATCAACTTTATTCTCCTGAGTACTTGTTTTCTTGTGTAGTCCATCCTTTGCTTTTAAGTAAGCTGACCTGTGCTAGAATATGGTTTCTTTAAGCCAGTGCTACTGTGAATGTATGCAGAAGTCTCAGTGTCGGTTTATCAATTTCTCAGGGTTCAATTAAGTCCAAGCTATTGCTTGGTGAGTAAGAACCAACCTATGGATCATTTAGCAACTGTGTGACTTCAGGCAAGTTACCTCCATGGGTATTGGTTTCTACATTTACCTCATAGTGCTATTGTGAAAATTAAATAAGCTTTGAATGGACACATGGTAAGCAATCAATGAGTGTTAGGGAATAGCACTACACATTTTAAGTACAGAACGTTATCAGCTATATCATTAAGGAGCTTTTGCCTTCTTGCAATATGTTCTGGGAAATGTCTGCTACCAGTTATCGATACTGATTGCCACCTTGAAAGGCTTCTCTTCCCATTGCTCAGTTGCAATATGTAAGTTTCTTGCTCAGCATAGTATCTCTACTTTAGGGCTCTCTGTGGAACTAGGTGAAGATAATACATGCTATGTTTAGTTAATTCATAATCTGCCAATTAAGCAGTTGTAAAAAAACTGAAGTTAAATATTAAAAAAAAAACAGGCATGCCATGACTATTTTGTTTCCCCCAGAATACAAGAGTTAACTTAATTACGTGGTTTGTTATTAATTTTATTTCTTGACACACATAATGTGTATAATGAGATCCAAGGGGCAGAAGCACTGGTGGTTCAAAAACTTTAATAGACTATAATGAATTTCACAAACTATGGGAGTCAAAGTGTTACAATTTTAGCACTTCTAAAGTGAAAATTAAGATATCAGTGAAGAAAAAAAAAGATATCAGTGAAGCAATGTGTACAAAATGTCAATGTATATAAAGCTGTGTGAAAAAAAAAACGATCAGAAACTTGGAAAAGGTCATAAGGTTAAAAAAAAGGAATAAAGTATTTTATTTTATATACGGCTCCCCATGTATCTTCTAAATATGAAATGTAAACAGACTTAGAAAGCCAAATAGTAGTACTAATAATAAAATATGATGGTCTTACGATGTTATTGCTTTGTGGACTTGTTTTTCCCTCATCCTTAAAAATGTGCATTTTCTATAAGCTTAAGAATTTGACCGTTTTTCTCAAGGAGGTGGGAATTGAAATAAGTTGGTCTTGGGGCATTTAATATTGAAACAATATATGGCAAATATTGGATACTATTGGTTACATTTTCAAATTATGGCTAAAAATTAACCTCCAGTCAGTGTTTCTGAACACTTGCCCTTCTGTATAAGAATCACTTTTGAGTCCTCATGTTAGGGTCAAGTTGTGAGTATCCTCATTTCCCTAAAGAATCATGAAATGCCAACATGCTTACTTATTATTTATTTGGTGAATTTATTTTCCATTTTTCTTCTGAAAAATTCAACTTTTAATACAAAGAATTCACCCTCCTAGAAAGTTTCTTCAATACACAAGTATAAAACAAAGAAGAAATAAGAAAGAAAGTAGCAGACAAGAGGCAATATCTACGAATATGGTAACTCCAGTTAGGCACCAATTAGGATTTATTAACTCTCCAGTATAGATGAGGCTATTCTTGAAAATCAAGACATTTATTATCTTTTTTTCTTTTTTTTAATGCTAGCATGGTGAGAAGAATTCATTTCTTCCAAGTTTATGGAATTTTTCTTAGTGACCATTATCAGCTCCCTAAATCTTTGGCCTATGGACAAAATTTTGAGCTCAATTCACCATTATAATTTATAGAACACTTCATAATATAAAATCTGACTCACTTATAAGATCAAATTGGCTTTTCATTGTATTTTAAATGGAGAGATTATCATTTATATTTACAGAAGTTGAATCCTGGCTCAGAAGAATTGTAAGTAGCCCAAGCTTGTTCAACTTCTAGTTAATATCAGGAAAACAAATTATGTTTTCCTGATTTGAAAGTCCATGGGTTTCCCCAAATACAATATTAGTTATCTGATAAGAGAGGTATGAAATGTAAATTTGAAGTGGTTTTCCCCACATGAATGAGTGGACAGAGACCTAGTCCACTTAATTTGGTTTTGTTTGGTATTGGTATTTTCACTGCATTAAAAGAATAACAGATGTGAAAATCAGGTTACAAAGATTATTTTGACATTTTTATAGTCACCAAACACTTTTAATATAAAATACATAGCAATAGATTTGAGTGTTTTATAAAATAAGTACAGTTATTAGAATTAAATGCTGGTTCTCAATGCCCTACAAGTGGAGTGATCCAGGAATGGAACACCAGTCTAAATTTGAATGATGACTAACCTCTTTCATAAATGTGAAACCTAAGTCCAGCTGCTTTACTTCCCTTTTCTTCCCATCTTGTCTCAGGCTCCATGACCCACTATATAAGTTTCTTATTGCTGCTATAACAAATTACCAAGAATTAATGGCTTAAAACTATGCTTATTTTTTTACCTTATAATTTTTGATGTCAGAAATCCAAAATGGGTCTTTCTGGGCTAAAATCAACATGAGGTAGTGTTTATGCTGGAGGCTCTAGAGGAAAATGTGCTCCCCTCCTTACCTTTAATAGCTTCTAGGGGCCACCAGCATTCCTTGGAATGTGGCCCCTTCCTCTCCAACACTCGAGAAGGTGAGTACAGATCTCACATTGCATCACTCTGACCTCATTTTCCACCTTCCCTTTCTCCTTTTAATAATCCTGTGATTATACCTGGCCCAGGCAGATAATCCAAAATAAATTCCCTATTTTAAGGTCAGTTTATTATGAAACTTAATTCTATCTGCAATCTTAAATTCCCCCTTGCATGTAAAATCACCTAGTCATATGTTCCAGGGATTACGATGTGGACATCATCAGGGTCCACCTTACTGCCTTCCAAAACCACTTTCACTGATTTTTCTGGAGTCGTTTGACTTGTATTAAGGAATGAAAATGAGCATATAGTGGGCATTGAATAGGCTATTCCTTAGGGACACTGGTAACTTTTCAACAAAGTACAGATAAAATAAAACAAGTAAACCGGCAGGGATGACAGAGAAAATTGGTTCACCGGGGTAGCAGAAGTTTCACATAGGTAGCAGAAGATTCTGTCTTGAATCTAGTTAGGTTTCAGCTCAGTTTAATAATTAAATGCTTAAGTAACACTTCGGAGCCTTGTTCCATTTGTCTGTCTTGACTCCTGTCAGGCACTTAAATCCATCCATACCAGGAAAAGCTACTTAAGGACACAAACCTCCATTCCACAGAATATGAAAACCCAGTGTTTTAAAAATGCATGTAATTTCCCAGACAGATTTTACCAGGTGCAGTTTCGATGAAATGTCTGAGATAGAAAAGAAAAAAAGAGAAAAAAATCTGGAGCATCTGTTTGAGTGGATCCTAAAGTGCAAGTTTTATTTTCATTCATTTCAGTATGGGAGGATTGATTCAGGTGTTTATGAGGCAGGCTCCTTGTCTGTGCTTCTAAACTTCTATGTATTTTAAGAGGTAACTTTTTAAAGGTTATTTTTTGTCCTTGTTGTTGTTTATTTGTTCATTTTTAGTGCTTTATAGTTGGAAACCTGGGCAGATCTTTTGGAGTTACACTTGGTTCTTCAGCATTGCTCCCTTGAACTGCTGCAGACTAACTCCAACTGTGTAGTTTAAGACACAGGTTTATCAACCTCATTCAGCTGCTTCTGGAACTGCATGGGTGTGTAGCGTAGTCATGCAAAGCAACTGAGAAGCTTGAGAACTGAGCTTTTGATGAATATCACAATAGCCAAATGAAAAAAGGAGAAAGAAACCTTTGCTTATATTCTGTGAGTGCTTTTGTATGATTAATCTACACTTGTCCAACTGAGCTTAAGGCCTAAATTTGCAGCATGTAGATTTTTCAGCACAGTGGTAGGCACAAAGCAAGTGCTTAATAAGTCTTTGTTGGATTGAATATTATTGCAAAGATCGTCTTTTTCTCATTAGTTGCCTGTCAGTATCTTTTCCTAACTAGGACTCCCTCTGCCTTCCTGTTTCTCTGTGCATGTAAACATAGAAACTTCCAAGGGACTGTGTAGGGTCTCAAATGAATTGGCAGGTGACATCTAATCAATGGCTCAGCATGTTTTTACCACTCAATTTCATACCAACCTTGCTAACCTCTGCTCTTCGAAGCATACATTTAAGCGACGAATGAGATCTCACAGCCTCTAACCCACCGTAGGAACTCAACTGAACATTTTTTTGGGTTGAGTCAAAGAAGAAATCACAGAAGAGGTGGTTTCAGAGGGTAGGGAAGATTTAGATAAGCATATTCTATGGAGCTGACATTCCAGAGAATTTCTTTACTAATTACAAACACCTCTCTCAAAGATGTTGTCATCTTTGTAGCTTTTCGTCAAGGTAATTGACTGAAATGTTTGGTTGGTATACATATTTTTGTTCATGGTTCTCGGTTCATGAGTAAATGCTCTTCAAGTTGCATTCATGTTTTCAAGACCATACAATGTACTAAGGAGTTTCTTAATGGGTGAGCAAAGACTACTTTAAAATCATGGATTTCAGCCATTTATTCACTTATTGAACAAACCTATCTTCTTATAGTTTCAAAGAATTAAGGAACTGGAAAGGATGTTAAATATCATTTGTTATAACTCCTTCCTTTTAAAGTTGAAGATGAAACTGAAAGATGGATCTTTCCACCAGATTTTACTCTTAGTATCAGAGCAAGTACTTGACTCCAAGTCTCCTGATTCTCCAGTTCAGAGTTATTTGCAAAAAAGGACAGTAAATATTAAAACAGGCTAACAAATGACAATTGAATCTAAACTATTTTCAAGGCACTGTTGAGGTATAATTGCTACACACTGTTTATGAGGACTTTACACACTGGTTGAAAAGTCCACAATAACTTGAAAAATGTTAATAAAATAGAAAAGTTGTATTTTTACATTTGATTTTTTACATTTCTATATGGTTGAAAACATTTTAAAACAGCATTTTATGAATTAGGAAAATTATATGAAATTCCAATTATTTCCATAAAAAATGTATTATTGGAACATGACCATTCTTATTCATTTATGTGTCTTCAATGACTGTTTTTGCAGGACAATGTCAGAATGAGTAATTGTGGCAGAGACCTATGACCTACAAAGCCTAAAATATTTACTTTCTGGCCCTTCACAGAAAAAGTTTGCCAAATCCTCAACTAGGCTTAATGGAAACCAGCAGAAAGAGAAAAACTAGATCAAACAACGTGTCCACAAAATAAAGGACCCACAGTTTGTGTTTTAGAGTACAATATCTTTTTTAGAAGTTTTCAGAAAAAAACGTTTGCCTATATTTACTAAGAGTTTTAGGCTTTCTCTGTTCTGTTTTCTGATAGTTTTCATTAGAAAAAAAATAGGAGACAAGCTTGTATTTTTAGGTTACAGTATTTCTTGCAGTAGTTTGAATATTAAATTCATTATTTTTTTTTCATTTGCAAAATCAGAATATCAACATGACCCATGTGAAATGAATAGCTCCTATTTTAACTGTCATTATTGTTCTTTTGCAATATTAAATTGTTTGTGATCTAGGGGACTAAGAACTATAAAGTATAACCTGCATTCTTAGTTTCTGCAGGACAAATATACACAATAATGTCAAATATGTAATTGCATGCAAGTCAAAAGAAATAGTTATTTAACTTCTCCTTCCCCAAATGAGTGTTTTAATTAACCAATCCAAATGTCTCGGCATGTTTCTTTTTAATACCCTTTCATCTGCTATTGGCTTGAAAGAAAGAAAGACAGTTTGAAGTACAGAACAACCTTAACATGTTAGAAAAGGAAGATGCCCCCCAAAAGTTAAAAGACCTCATTAAAGTTTGTTTGTAGATTCTGCCAGACATATTCCAGCTAATGCACTATGGAATCCTAGATATGTTTGTTCACTAGCCACTGACACTGGTTGACAATGCTTGCAGATTAATCAAGTACCTGTTCATATGCAAGGAAAGATCTCACTGTCTTAGATAGCTCCTCTTTAAAAGTAAAAAGCAAAACCAGCGCTCCTTATAATTCAGCAATGTTCTGCTCCATGACTGTTTCAGTGCTTTATGACTGACAAAGAGTCATTAGAAGTCTGTTTGATGGACATAACGAAGTGAATTGGAAAAAATAAAAAAACCTTTTCAGCCCATTCAGAAATAATTGATGTGACTGAGACAGCTGTATGTGAGTTCCAGATAAGGAGACGATTTATGGAGAAACTATTGAAGCTAAAAAGGAAGGTGCAAATTTAAAGTTTCCCATAAAGTTGTCTGTAAGACACAGAGCAGAGAGATTTAACCTGAAGTTCTTTCCAGAGGCATCATTAGAGTTCTATCCTCTTGCAGATGCAATCCTCATAAAAGTAGTTTCACTAGGTTGATGGACTCCAAGGGGAAACTTTCTACATTCTTAACCTGATGCTGTGTTTTCTCTTTTACTGTAAGCATTGTGTATAACAGGATACTCCTAAAGTTCAACTCTTTTCTTTTCCGTTTTCAAAAATTGGCCACTGCCCTATCAGAGAAAACAATCCATTATTATTGTACAGGTTGCAACTTAGAAGATTTTGATAATGCAGATGGAAGGCCAATATTTTTAAGTGTGTCTGATTATGGGACTTAATATTTGCTTTTATGGTATGATGGTTACCTTTTAATCAATCTAACAATTAAGAATGGATAAAAATAAAATTTTCATTATTATCATATATTTACAAATATGCATCTGGTCTTTATTGCTTTTCTTAGAGACTATAAATGAACTTTGTGACAAAGATTTTTTTAAAATAGGTAGCACTTGGAAATGTTAAACACATTTGACAATGATTGCATTCTGAAAACAGAATAACATATTGCTGTTAATTTCAGAATGAATTTTCTTAAAGGTGTAGATTATAAATTGTATATGCTATTATATCAGTACTGTCAAAAAAGCAGGGCAGTTATATGGTTCTCTAAAAAAAATTAAAAATGAATCTGCAATATAAAATATGAGGCAGTATTAGAATTTGACATCAACTTTCTAGATATTAAAAAAAAGACTTTTTAGAAAATTGTTCCAGTCCTCTAATGAATTTGAAATGTATGGACTTAACTTTCTTTGAACTCTCTGAATAAGACCAGGATAAGATCTGGCTTCTACTCCATATTCGAAGTGGGGATTCTGATAACTTTTTATGTGACCTCTAAACCAGCTAACCTGCCTAGATTTAGGTTTACTGTTTGGTAGTCCACATTATCAATTGCTGAGATGAAATTTGACAGAAAAGAAGAATGAATCAAATGCTCATCACCTCTTCCCTTCATGAATGCCTTACCCCTTGCAATACTATCATTAGAACAAAAGCATTGTTTCTGTCATCCAGACATATTCTAAATCCCCTCCTCATCTATGCAGACTGTCTTTCTCTTGATCCCAAGTTTACCAATACACCATTTTAACTTATGTTCATGTTTTCCAAATTTTAAAAAATCCAAAATATTAATAAGCAAATGCATTTATTGAATATGTTACATTGTATAACCCCACAGCACCCAACTTAATCCTTATTTGCTATGCTTGCCTTTTCAAGGCTCTGAGGTTGATTTTATGTGGAAATGATCATGGCGATCACATGTCCCTCACCTTGGGCTCATCAGAATTCTCAATGAGGAGAGGAGGATAGGAAGACACAGCCATACTTATGGACTCCCACAGCATGAGGGAATGAAAGAAGGGAGAAGACCTCTCCATTCACATCTGTATCCACTTCCCATGTGACCTCTAGATTTCTAGAACAGAAAGTGAATAAAATTATATAAAGAATGGATAAAGATTATATAAAGAATGGACTGGTTCCCAGTCTATAGTAGTTTAAAGCAAAGTCAATTCTAATGCATTTTCGTCAGCTGGGGCCTGGCATGAGGATGGAGGTACATCCCACACCCCAGGGATTGGATATTATCCAGAGTTACCTTTGAATATATGTGTGTCTTCAAGTGAAAGTCTCTAGTGTGTCATAATGGAAACAAAAGATAATTGATGAATGTCATTCTTAAATAATTGAATATAAAAATATTCATGCTCAATAAAAATGATTAGATTCAAATAGTTTTTGAAAGATGTGGGTGTTACTGTGTGTACCTATTTGTTTTACAAATAACTTGCATGTAGAACAATAAAAAATTAGTGCATGAATTGGAAAATTAGGTCTGAAATTTCATATGAATTTTTAAAATTATATTTAGAAACTTTGTAAATTGCTGGGCCAGCTCTATATTTTCTTAAAAAAACAAAAAACAAAACCTAAAACATAATGGGAGATAGCTCTAGTTATATAGCTGTGGCCTGAGGTATAATACCTTTTATAGTATATGTCTTTGAGCAAGCTTAAGGTTCTTCTGTATAAACTATCTCATTAATTCTCAGAGAATTTAAGTTAGTAAGGGGCAGGTATTATTTTCTGCATTTTACAGACCCTGAGCCTAAGGCACAAGAGCCAAGGGTCAGCTAAGTTGTCTGAGGTCAATGGGGAATCTATAATGTTGCTTGGAATAAATTTTTTTTTCTATTATTTCTAATATACAATATTTTTTCTCATTAAACACATACACACACACACATACACACACACAAATCATACATGCAGTTCCTCAGTGAGTTTTAATGTTTACCTTGCCTTTGTGATTTTATTCTTAATTTCATGTTTCCATTAATTCTAGTTAGTTTACTTCCAGTCTCTGATTTCTTTCATTCCCCGACAACCTTATGTTATTAGGCATATTTTTGCTTGCCCTTTTTGTTGCATCTTCAACTATTTACCCTAAAGCAAAACTTTTTCAATAACAATGAAAAAAGACAAAAAAAAAGATTTTACACAAATCTTTTTTTTCTTTTAACTGCTACCCCACATCTCTCATACCATATTTTAAAAATTAGTAGTCTGTCCCCACTTTCTCCATTTCTCCATATATTTACAAGTGGGTCTTTTACTTCCTGTGGCTTAATCTCCTAGAATTGTTCCCCAGAGTTCAGAGATTTTTTAGCAAAAATGCCCTTCTAATGGATGAATCCAATGGACCTTTGGTAATCAGCATTCTTCTCAACATCTCTGATGGCTTTGATCACGTAAGATTTTATTCTCTTTCCTGAAATTAACAGCTTCCTTGGCTTCTGAGTTTCAAAAATGATCTGGTTTTCTTACTCACCCTGTTTTTTATCCTTTGCTGCTGGTCCCAGATATGAAATCTATTATCAGCCTTCAAATATGTATTATCTATCAAAATTATTTTAGAGATCTTGACCCAGAAACCTCTCCTTTGCAATGCCTGCCCTAAATTCCTAAGCAGGTTTCATGGCATTTTGGGGGTACCTTTATTTTATTGGAAACTTAATCATATTATATTTTGTCTGTTTTAATATAAGATTTTGAGTTTCTTAAATGTGTAGAATTATTGTTGGAACATCCTTGAAACCCTGGGACATAACGGGACAAAACAAGTGTAGGTATAACGACTAGATCCAGTCAGCCACACAGCTTTGCTTTATAGTGGCCTTGCTGGCCATTCTTTTTGCTGTTCCCTCATTCTTTCTTAGCATAATCCTCTGCCCTCAACATTTCTTCTTCCTTCTCTTTTGCAGGGAATTGTCAGATCATGTCTTTAATCTCACCCCTTTAATTAGATCATTTATTTGCCTAATAAAATCTTTGATTTCCACTCCCTCTTGTTTATAATTCTCACACATGTCCCATGCACAATTTTTGGAACAATTTTCTTGGACACTTCTTTCTTGCATTACTTACTCAATTTTCAAGCACATCTTCATAGTTTCAAAGATCTGGGAAGCTGACACTCGTCCTCAAGCTCTTCTGCTTTTTCCTGTTTTGTATAGACCAGCTTGCCTTTGCAAGACATGAAGTCATTTATCATCCTAGACAGAAAAATAGAAAACTCAGACACCTCAGGTCACTAAATATCTTCATATTATACTTTTGCATCCCAAGATGAAATCATGGTTCTGTTGACTCTCCAGGGAAATTTTATGAACACTTAGGGGACCAGCTGGCTTCCTGAAGCAGTTTAGTCTTTTTGACCAAATAATCTTTCGACTCTAGGGTTTCTCCTTCCTCTCTGTGCCTCTTCATCACCTGGAGAGATTTTAGAAATTATTGATATCCAGTTCCACCCTGAATGCTGATTCACTGGGTTTAAGCTGAGGCCAGATATTTGCATTGTGTTTTCTCAGAAGTACTCTGGATGATTCTGAGGCACATCTAGGTTTAGGAATCATCACTTAAACCACTCTGCTTCAGAGTATCAGTCATTAACAAAGTGATAGTTACATATACAATGCAAACTCATTCTCTTTGTCACATAGTCAACACATTGCTTACATTTCTGGTTTAGTCAATATATCTGGACTATGTAAATAATATGAATTTCTGTGTCATAACTTCTGCCATAAAACCTATCTTCTCAATAGACCCAACCCAATGATGAAGGATAGTGTGTAACTACTTGTCTGTCTCCCGAAATATCTGCCTATCTATTTACCTATCTATCTAAATCTACATGTGTGATTTATTACTAGAATTAAACTTAATTCTTGCATTAATGGGTTCTCTTTCAGAATTCAAAATTCTGTACCAATTTGGTTCACATTACCAACTTAAATAGTTTGTCACAAGATTTTATTTACTTAAATGTATCAAAATAAAGTTTAAGAGGTAGTAATGTAATGTTTATATTGTATGTAGAGCTCTAATGGGATATTTTTACGTGTAGATAAAAATGATAGATGGAGTATTTTATGACCCATTGTGTGATATTCTTTATTTTAGATTTTTATTATGAATCATTTTCCACTCATTTAGATATTATTTTAAATGAAAAAGCTTTTTATAAAAAAGAATTATTAATGGATCTAAGCATTTGCTAGTATATATATTGATCTTAGTATTTTAAAATTACAACATTTTCTTTCCATCGTTAAATGTAATATGTAACCTACAATAATTCATGGGGATCAATATATTCACAGTTAAAATAGGGTACGGAATCAAGAAAATAAAATGCACAGATTCAGGGCTTCCCTGGTGGTGCAGTGGTTAAGAATCCGCCTGCCAATGCAGGGGACACGGGTTCGAGCCTTGGTCCAGGAAGATCCCACATGCCGCAGAGCAACTAAGCACTTGCGCCACAACTACTGAGCCTGCGCTCTAGACCCCGTGAGCCACAACTACTGAGCCCGCATGCTGCAACTACTGAAGCCTGCACGCCTAGAGCCCCTGCTTCACAACAAAGAGAAGGCACCGCAATGAGAAGCCCACACACTGCAACCAAGAGTAGCCCCCGCTCGCCACAAATAGAGAAAGCCTGCATGCAGCAACGAAAACCCAATGCAGCCAAAAATAAATAAATAAAATAAGTTTAAAAAATGCACAGATTCACAGTAGTTATTACATAATACATAATAGAAAAATAATTATTTTATTTTTGACATTTTTCATTACAAACATAGACTATCACCTGTCTCTGCTATTCTATAATTACTTTTGGTAGAAGTAGCATTTAAGCACAGATTCTAAGATTTCCACCTTTGTTCAAACATCACCCTCTTTTCTATTTTTATATCAAGATGGAACATTATCTCTCATAATTTCTTATTTCTCTTTTTCAATTTATTCGCATAATTTATGTATTTCTGTATTCATTTTGAACTTTCTCCTTGCATTAGTGGACTGATTCTAAAAGATTTGAGAATCATTAAAATAGAATTAAAAATAACATTTGACCCTCCTTTTTCTTTTTGTATGTTTTTCTTAACCCACTGCTATGTCTTGAAGTGATAATATGTTTCATGACTCTTGGCATCCTTTCTTAAATTCAACATTGTCATTAACATTTTATTGTTCGGTAGTATTTGCTGAGTATCTTCTGTGTGCAGAACAGTATAGTTTTAGGAGACTGTCACTGGTCTTACTTCTGAGGTGAGACCAAACATAAAACAATTCACAGAGAGTCTGCAGTCAGTCGGGAGTAATAAATAGAAAAAAAAGAAAATATGCACACATAAGATAAAGCATGGAAAATACAAACTGATTTCTATGTTTATTAAGAAATAAGGTAAAATATCACAATCATACTACTGTAAAGCAATATGAGAATTATTAGTGAAATAAGGAAAATGTTTCTAGAGATTTAGTTGCCAGTAAATTTTGGCCCGTGGTGTGCATGCTGTTTGTACTAGAAATACTTTGTAATTGTTTTAAAAATCTGCAGTCCCAATTCAGTGAAACATTATAAAGAAGAGAATGTGCCTTAAATGTTTTCCCTTTGTAAGTTTGATTTTGAATTAAATTAAAAAGATTTTATAAAGACTGTATACTCCAAGTATGTACATGGAGGGAGAGGTACTGGGTTAGAAATACGAACAAGACAATATTCCTGACCAATCTTCTCTATGAGACAAAATAAAGGGAAGATTTGTGGAACCATGTGTTTGTCTTTAGTAAAACCAATTTATATATTTGGGGGAAATGTCACAATTCTTCTTAGCTTTCCCATTAATAACCTACCATATGTAGATAATCCTTAACATTTTAAAAATTCTACTGGTCCCAGTTGTGATTAGTGATTTCTACCAATAGTATTCAAGTTCTAAAAGTACAAAAAAGCTTCTTTACCTTTCTCACTACTCTGGCAATATTAGTTTTATACTTTATATTAGAAAAAACCAGTCTGAGTTATAGGTGCAAAAATCTGTACATTTATGCCACTTTTAAATCATACAAGAGCTTAATGAATACAACTATTGCCAAGAATAATCTCCAACAAATATTGCAGAACCTTTTTATATTTTTTTCCCAAAATATTATGTGTACATAGCCCTGACAATGTATGGCATTAATTTGTTCCCTTAATGAGCCTAAAATGTTTTGTAGTTATGATAACCTTTAAATTCTGTATATATTAAGTGTTCTATCCAGCCAACATTAGTAACATAGTAAATTGTGATGTCCCATTGGGTAAAGATTTGCATCATACTTTAAATACAACTTAAAGACTGTACATGATGTTACTTTTTTGAGCAAATTGTGATTAGTCATAGTAAAAGCACATACAATTAAAAATTTTGGTTTATTTTGAATTCCCTGGCTCAGGAATTTTTTGTTTATTATTTCAATACTACCCTTACACTTTCAGGGTCAATAGGTAATATATTTAAGATGAATGAAGTAAGAAATATATTCCGATTTCCTAGCACTACATCTAAATTCCTGTTTATCAGCTATACCTTTAGTAGTTTGTCAACTGCCAAAACACTCAGTTTTAAACCATTTGCCTTATGCACAAAGTATTTAAAAATGAAATCTTCTTACAATGGATTAGCTCTATATTTATTGCTCTCCAAAATCACTGACCCTTGTTTTTATAAGGATTCTATTTGTGTAAAACATATTTGAAGTGAAGACTACAGAATAGAAAAATGGTGAATATGTGGAAGTAAAATATCAGATTTACATGTGTGTGTTAGTGACATTGATGTTTTCTTATTTCTGTTTCAGAAAGGGAATTTTCAGTTTTTCCATAATAAAATCTAAGCTCTAGGTATTGCCTCAGAAAATAGAGTTAACCAAATAGATTTCAACATGTTATATTAACCGTTTTGTATTGAATTAGTTGTCAGTCGACCTTAATGTATGTAATTTATATATTTTTAAAATAAGATTATTTACAATCTTATACCTTAGTGACATTCAGAATCTTTTCTCTTACAGCCATTTCGTAGAGTGACGTTTTCTGTTGTGAGTCAGCCCCAGGACCCACATCAGGGGTCACTGCAGAGTTGCTATGACAGCGGGCTGGAGGAGTCAGAAACACCAAGCAGTAAGAGTTCATCAGGGCCAAGGCTGGGTGCCCTTCCACTCCCAGAGGACAACTATGAAAGGACCACGCCGGATGGCAGTGTTGGTGAGGCAGAGCATATGGAAAATGGTAGGGGCAAACACAACATCACACACATAATCACGCTAGTGAGCCGTAATAAGTAGACTTGCGAAGGTCAGTCTAAAACTAAAATAAAATAGCTGACACTAAACCTGTTTTATTTGAAATAATCAATATTTGCTAAAAGTACAGAAATGCCAAATAAAGGAACATAACTCTATAGATAAAATTCACCAAACTTGAACCATCATTTTAAAACAACCTGTCAGAAATGAACACATTTACAAATAAATCAGAGTAGTACCTGTTATGGAAAAGACTAAACTAGTCCATAATACCTAAACAATAGCGGCTAAGAAAGGTCTTGTGTGATTGTTTTCTTCTATTCATTTTTATCATGCAACTATTTCTTCAATTGCAATCATCCAGTCTTGGTAAAAGGAAATGACAGTAAACACACCTTGCTGGATTCTTTCTTCTCCTAGGTATTTAGAAAAATATTTTCAAACCTCTCCTTTTCAAGTGATAACTGAAATGGAATCAAAGAAGAACAGTATTATCTTATTCTCCAAAATATATTGTAAATGCTATTAGAACTCCCCTTTTATTTAATTATAAGTTTTTTCTCATTTTTGTGCAAGGGAAAGGGAGGAAAGAAGATTATAGCACTCTATATTCTTATCCTGTTGTGAGATGGTTCTCATATTATCACAATTGGCCTTACGTACACTTTCCTTTAAGTTACACTTTCCTATAAGTTAGGTAGCAAGTAGTGCTTATGAAACTTTTCACATTTGTTTATGTTACCAAAGACAATTAGGTGATTTATATTTTGGATTTCAGGTTATAAGTAGATGCCTGAAGAATAAATTTGTGTCAAATAATGGAATGGTAAAGTTCTTGCTAACTTTATTATTTCATATATAAAAATAGATTTGGTTATATGCAGGGAAAGGAAGGGGAATCACACACATTTTTATTTCTAGTGAAACCTTGAAGAGAATTTTGTCTTTCACCATTTCATCCCCCAAGTGAAGTAAGACACTCTAAATTTTTGTTATATGCCAGTTTCTTTAGTGATTATATGCAAATAGAATATATTAGAGCAGGAGAAAGTCTGATTTGTTTTTCTGGACATTTACCTATGAATATTAAAACCCAACATTAGAGAATAATACATTGTAAATGACCTTAAGTGAAATTATTGTTAAATTAAATCATGTTAAATAATTAGTTTTCCACACTGTTATCTGGTTGAGCAGATATGATATTAAACAGGGTCTGATGATTGACAACCTTCTTGATTTATTAGCCAGAGATTAAATACATTTTGCCTTATGGCTATAAAGTCATGCTTACCTCTGTGTATGGTGGTGTGTGCTTATGTGGATGGGAGTTTGATATGGTTTTTAAGAATTCATATTTTTTTTAGTATTTTTTAAAATAAGCATAAAATTTTTGGTATGAATTGCAATGCAGATGAATGTATATTTAAGGCAAATAGGTTTAAAATGCTTTGCACGAAAGTGAAAATTAAATTAAAAATACCGTAATAATGTTTTGTATACACCCCCCCACCCCCCAGGAAGGCAGGATTAATTTACTTTAAGGGCATTAGTATATCTGCATTACCTTTTGATGATATCATGTAATTTTATTTGTGTTTTAAAAAGTACTTGTTTCACTATAAACAACATAAAGTACAATTAAATCTTTATTTTTTGGGTGTCAACTATCATTGGCATTATAATCATGTTTTAATGTTATTTCTGTTTTTTGAGTTTGAGGATTCAGTGCCATTAAAATAAGAAAGAAATAATTAATAATAAACATAATTATATAAGACAAACACATAGCAGTTACTTTTTAGGAAACATACATGTCATGGAAAACATAACTGGTGAGCTTGTTGAGAGGCTAGAAAGTTTACTGAGAAACATTTCCCAAGGAAGACTTTTAGTTATTTTTTATAACTATGTTTTCAGTCTTGTCAACGGCCAAGGAACACAATAATGTAACTGAGTTTTCCTGATTTTATGTGACTGACACTTGAAATTCAGTGTTTGTGTAACCATTTGTCATCTGCTAGCTGTGATTCACGTTAGCCCTGATCTATAGGTAATGACACAGGAGATGTGATTCACTTTGGGTGATCCAAATGTAGCAGTTGACATTTGAGTAAGAGTTGTTTTGGATTCAGGTTTTCAGACTATTGTCTAGCAGTAAAGTGCAATTGTATGCTTGAATTCTGGTAGTTTCATCTTCAATATTGATGGAGCATTCTGGCATAAATAGAATTGGAGTTGAAACCTGTCTAATATTCATTTGTCACATTTAATTGGAATCCAGGTAATCTGCAGTGTTTTGCTTGGTTAGGTTTTAATCAGGATTTGTATTGGATTTTCCATGAAAATGCCATTTTGGATGCTGCCCTATTTCCTAATTATTATTACCTCAAACATTTTTCTTGAATTTTAACCTATGTGAAACAATGCAGTTATAACTCAATTTTTTGGATTAACTTTCCTTGTAAAATTTAGAAGATTAATTCCAGTGTAATAATTTTATAATATTCCAATGTGATGATGCAAACTGGGTATAAATTGAGACAGCTAATGATAAAAATAAATTGTCACAGATGCTGTAGTAAGGAAATAACCAAAATACAAGAAAATTTAATTACATAGGCAGTGAAATGCACTTACGTTTTACAAAAGCTTTTATTTCTGCCTTCTATACTTTAGCATAGTAAAATTTTATTAAGAGCTTATAGGTTAATTCTCTTTATAACAAGTTTTACCCTATATTTCAACCCACGTTAGTGCCAAATGATAAAAGAGGCTTTATTTTCTTATTAGCTTAGGTGAAAGAATACGGTGTAAGAATAATTTCTTGAAACTAGAATCTATTAATTAATGTGAGACCCACTATTCTGATCATTTCAAATCTGGGGTACTTATATCCCTTGGGTCTCTGGAAAAGAACAATGAAAATTATACATTAAAAATACTTTTTAAAAAACCCTCATGAATTATGCATTTATTAATGAAAAAATCACTAACATTTTTTCCTTTAATTAATATCAATAGTATGTTTACTTCAAGTTGATCCTTTGATAAAATTGGGGAAATTGGTTATTTGTTATTTTATTAAAATACATTTAATGGGATTACATATTTTAAAATATGGAGTACATGGTGGGAAGTTAAGTAATGATAAAATACTTTATCATTAATGATATTTTAATGATAAAATAAATTAATAATTTAAATGAAAACCAAATATTAGGCTTAAAAGCACCACCACATTAAGGGTAACCATTGACTATGCAAGAGCTTGCCCTTGTCTTAACTATGCAGCAGGCTTCAGTCTGTCTTGGAATGGTGTTTATGAGTTTCTTTAGGTCTATTGTAAGTTTTTATTTTGACCCCTGCCTTCATGCCATGGTCTACTTATTCTTCCAGAAGTCCCCCTGAATCATATTTGCAGAGCTAGTTTGTTTTACTGTGTATCACTTGATCGTATAATATGTTTAACAACTCAAATATGGAAAACACCCCACTTGACCTCTAATCCCAATTTTCGTTTAGGATTGGGTAGGTCACTTACTCCTTTTGGGTCTGTTTCTATCATCTATAAGGCAATTAACTAAATTAACTCGAAAACCATATGCGATTCTTTTCTCACATCCAGTTTTTCTTACAAAGTTTCTTCTCCTGAATAGAAAGAGAACTTTGGGTCTCTTAGTGAGATGGTGAGTGAATTTGATAATATGCAGTAATATGGGCAAAGCAGAAGTAATTCTAGGGCCTTCTACACAACTTATATAACACACGTGCATTCTAATAGTAGATAATGAATGTATTACATAAATCAAAGAAATGAATCGGGTCAAAGGGTGTGATTTCTGGCCAGGTAGGTGGAAAGGTTGGTCCAACAGCAGGTCAGTATGGGAGACAGTTTTGGAGCCTCCCCAAATTACACTGTGCAAGAGAGGCATTTTTAGGTCTGATCTGGCTTTCGGTACAGTGCCCTCAAAACCATTAATTATGACTAAGTTATCTCACAACTGAATAAGCACATTTACTTTCTTACCTCACAGCATAAAATTTGGTCAGATAAGAGCGAACAAAAGGTACAAAACAGTATGTATTTTTCCTCTAGGTAAACTTACAAATAGTATAACATAGAAATAAATTAAAATAAGAAAATAGGAGTTGATCCATAAGGCAGGCTTAAAAAAGTTAAATGGTCAGAAATTTGGCCATTTTAACTGCCTAATTAATTTTATGCTTTTGATTTTCTCAGACATTTAAAATATAATTTTGATTTTTATATGCTAATATTTTTCAATTTCACACTTACAAACTTTCTTACTTCTTCAAACCTATGTAAACTAGGCTTAACTGTTTTATTCATTCCCCTCACTACACATGCTTTAGTGTTTAGAGCACATTGTTCTTGAGGGTTGAAACATGGTGCATTCCGCTGGGAAGTCTTTTCGTATCTGCCATGGACTTTCACATTGCTTTCAGAAGTAAATAACAGTATATTTGAAATATCATTTGGAAATGAAACATCATTTTTATATGACCAAGGGTAATTAGAAAAGACACTAAACTCATATCCTTGTGTGGGATAAAGGACCCTCTACTTTCTGCTTTTCTTTTACATACCCAATTTTCAGTAGTCATCTGTAAGGTACTATCATCTGGTTCTTGTTGGTTTCTGCTGTTTTCATTTAGATTGAATTAACAACACTGTCTCTTCCAGCTTTCCAAAGATGCTCATATACTTGTTAATGGCATACTCATAATACCCCAAAACAAATGCCCTGCAAATTTTTGTCTGTAGGAAGAGACATATACCTTAGAAAGATTCATTTTCATGGTTCTGCATTTCACTGTGTCTAGTTACCAGTGTCTGACTGCATTTTTTTACTTTTCTAGCCATCTGTAAAATGGCTCTGTACCTCCCAAGTATCCCCAAGTCCACACTCCCCAAAAAAAATTCTGGAGGGCCTTATTTACTCCTACTTTTTCATAATGTTTATGGATAGTGATAATAGAGATTATCTCTAAGCAGAGTCTCAACTAATCAAGATGTATGCTACAGCAGTTTTCTAGCTTTCCAGTAAAATGAGCAGCACAATCTAAAAGAATCTAAAGAAGACATTGTCCTGTAGAAGAAGAGGTAATGTAGTAGACAGAATGTACTGGCTTAAGAAACAGGCTTGAAATCTAAGGACATCGGGTTAAATCCTGATTTCTCCTCTTACTAACAGTGTAATTTTCTGACTTCTCTTAGCCCCACTTAATAATAAATTGTAGGATTGTGGAAGACACTAAGTGAGATAATAGCACGTAATAATTTATAAATAAATAGTAAAAGAGTAGCAATGTTTACTATATTAATTGATGATAAAATTATTTACTACTATTATTTAAATAGTAATAATAAAATAATTGTGATTATTGTTAACTCTAGGTAGATTTGACATGACACGATGGCGTAATCATAAAAACATCATAAAATGTTTAGTTTCACAAAGATAGCATTCAAAAATGACTGGTAAGAATGATATTCTCACCTTGAATAGTTCCCAGTCAATTTCTCATTTTTGTGAGATACCAAGGGGTGACACCCAGTGACATTTAAACATATCAAGGAGCTAAAAAGAGGGGAAAGAAAGATTCTATCCTGAGGTATCAAATCAACCCAACTCTTCCTGCGCTCTGTCATTTAAGATGAGGAGAAGTCATTATCTCCCTGTATTCTCTTCTCTCTTTTTTAATGTTTTTACATTTTATACCCAGTTTTCCAGTTGAATGCATTATTCTTCAGGTGTATATTTCCCTTTGAACTGCCGCAAAGTATTCACACTGACAGAGAAAACGAGTTGAAAAAAGTGTCCTATTAGTATGCTACCAAACTCTCAGCCCTTTCTTTTTAATCTCAATATTAATAATTAACACTGATAAAATGTGTGGCCATATTATCCTTTTTATTCTAATTTAGTCCTTTAAAACTAGATCACTCTGCTGAACCCTTATGACATTTGAGGAGGGAATGAGCTCTCATCAAATCTCAAAGTGACTTTGGAGGTCAGTTAGGGGGTTTGTTGCCTCCAGACTCTCAAAGCATTTGCTTATCTGAATTTCAGCACAGTTATTAGATAATGAATTCTGTGTTAAGTCCTCTATTTAGTCAAGGTATTATCCCCATACTTGCATTCTTCTTTGCTTATATATTGTATATACTTTTGTTTTTCCTCTGATTTTGTTCTAGAGTTATATATAAAAAACTTGATGTTGCTGAAATATGATAACACTCAAGCATCTTCTGTGTGATTTAAGGAACTCTGGAACTAACTTAAAGTGTAGTTAGCACTCAACCTCAGAGGTTAGCCCACTTATTGAGAAACTGATTCATCTCAGTATTCCTCTTTTAGGTTAAAACACTCACGGTTGTTACTTTTCCTATTGCAGTTTTTTTTTGGTAAGAAAAACATTCTCTTAAGTAAAGCAAAACAGAGTAATATCCTCCCTGTCCCTTGTTTAATGGGGTAATTATATAGTGACAAAACTATGGTTATTCATTTTGATTCAACAAGCAAGTGTGGAAAATAAAACTTGGCCAAGGCTTTCTGAGGAAGTAGAAGTGAACGAGAAAGAGTCTCTGCCTTCATGGTGGAAGTCCTTAGGTTAGGAAGATACAACCTTGATTTCAGTAACTTCACTATAATATGGAAAGGAGAAAGCTCACCAGAGAAGTTCAGAGTGGTATGAAGCACAGAGAATGGAGAGGAAGATTATTCAGATGAAACAATTATAAATGTACTTACTGAAATCTTTCAATTTTATAAATAATAGCTTGGGCTGGAAGAAGGCCTTGAAATGTTATCTGAATCATAGCCTCTCTTTTTACCTACCCATCTTCTACATGATTTAAAAATAAGTACTATATTGGCCTGGAAGCTTAATGTCAAGCTAAATGAAGTTAAATTATTTGTTTGTTTTACTTTTCTAATCAAGTTATTTCTTTTGTTTTTCTTGGTGCTAAACATAATTAGTTCCAAAACTCCAGAATTTATCATTGATAAAATTGTCAGCATATGGTAAATCCAGGTCTCATCTACAGAACAGATTATTTTTATGTCTCTTTTCCCTCCCTGCTCATAAATATGGACAATTACTAAAAATACGTGTACTTTAAATAAGCCTTTTCAAGCTTAATAAGAGCCTGTAAATAATTTTTTTTAAGTTCTTCTGATTTCTTTTCAGAAGACAAATTGTATTACTCAAATCAGATGATTAGATTGGAGTAGATTGGATTAGATTAGGTTTATTTTTTGAAAAACCAATTCATTCCTTTTGTTGTGGTTGCAAATTGTTTTTGTAATTGTTATCTCAAGATTCGAGTTAAATATTTGGGTATTTGTCTTTATGTCACATTCCCTTTCTATCTGAAATATAGACAACAGGTTGCCTTATTTTTAAATCTTGTTTCTGATAAATTTTACTTAATTTATGCAGGGGTATATTTTTTTGACATCAATCTCATTATCTTGTATGCCTTCTCATTACTGTACAGAAAGTGTAAGTTTATTACAAAATGAAAAAAATATTTGAAACACATGCAAATTTAAGTGCCTCCTTTAAAACAGATTTTCAGCTGCTAAAATGTGATAGTCACAAAGGAAACTAAGTTTTGATACTGTATATTTAAAAGAAATCTGCAATGAGTACTATAAAATATTTTGGTAATAAAAAGATAGAACAGCATCCTATTGTTTAAAAATAATCTACTCATTCATTTCTATTGCAAAATGTATCTTCTATGATTTTATTTCTGCTCTGAAATGCTTAACATTTCCAACGATGAGGTCATTGGGGGACGCACATATGATCTGAGAGTGGTGTGCTACTCTGAGGTTGCATTCCTGTGAACCATAGTTCCCTATACTGAATTGTGCACATTGTTTCTTTTCAGTATAAGGTTTCATTTCACCAACCCAGCATTTGTAGCAAAAGGTCATCACAGCCATAGATGAAATTTTATACAATGAACAGGGAATTTGGAGTATTATGAGAATTCATGAAATTCAATAACCATTTGTTGAGCATTTACTCTATGCAAATTCCCACGAAGGATCCAAAGGTGAATGAGACATTCTCTCTGCCTTCTAAGTGTTAGATATTGTGATGGAGAGCGACATGTACAGAATTAGATGTTTAAAAGTAAAGGCATGAGAAGCTCTAGGTTTAGAGACTAAAGGTTACCAGAACCAGAATAGGATATGAGTTGGGCATGTGAAAAACCGTAGCCAAACTTTGAAGGATGGGTGACTAGGATTTGATAAGCAGAAAAATGGATAATGTTATAGAGAATAGTGAGTGATACCAAGAATACCAATGGTGGGAAGACAGAGGTGCTATTTGCTAACTTGGGAAAAATGGAAGGAATAGCATCTTTCCAGGAGAACGAACCTGATTAAGACATGTCAGATTTAGGGTACCTTTGAAAAATTCAGGTGATATCTAGCAGGCTATTAAAATGTACATTAGAAACTTGGGAGTAGAAATAAATAGCAGAAATACAGCATTAGGAGCCATTGGCACCATGATGATTATGAAACTTGGAGAATAGATGTGACCATCAATTAAGCATATGACACTAGAGAAGAGAGAGATTGTACCCAACACAGAATCTGAAAAAAATACTGAAATATAAGAGAATAATGAAATAAGCTTCAGAGAAGGATATTTTAAAATAAAAAAAGCAAAACCAAACAAAGCATGGCAGGCTAAGGAGAAATTTAGAATTAGGGTTATACCTAGGTGTTCAAAAAAATTGTTGAATTTAGCTGTATGGACTCTGTTGCCAATAGAGATTCAACAGAAGTGAGACAATTGAGAAAGACAATTGAGAAAGCAGAAGACCAGGAGATATAATGTAAGAACACACTTGAAAATTTTTCCCAAGGTCAGCAAGTCCACTATAATGTCATTGTCAGAGGCAGGGGCATGGTTGCACCCCTTGACATCAATCTTAATAAATTTCTAACCAACTTATACTTTATGTTATGTTCAGGATTTTTTGTTGCTCTTTCTACAAAATTTTCTGAAAGTACAACAGAGTCTGAAATTTCTGTATAATAGCTTTTGCTATCTTTCCTTGAGATATAATAATTACTCTTTTAAGTGAGTTTTGGCCTCTCATGTAACTTCTATGTTTTATTTTATAGTAGGTCATCATTCGTCCATCTCACTGGCTTGGAATTAAAATAGTATGTGACTAATTGCATTTTTGGTGAGATCCAATAATTGATATCAAACAATTTTAGTTATCATCAAACACTTTAATTTTGTGATTATAAGATTCCTGACACTGTAATAGTGCTATCAATTGTTAGTAATATTATGCAATTAGATATGCTTCAAAACAGAAAACAATGAAACAGAATTTGCAAGATAAATAAATTCAAATTGTAAAGGACTATCCAGTTCCAGTCACAGAAATGCAAGGTCAAAGATGCTTACCACAGCTCGTGCACCATGCAAGGGAAGCAATGCCTCCAAATGTGTTATGTGAGGGGACTTACTAATGATGATTTGCCAGGCAGATGTCACTTTTGATGTTGTTTTTATCTAAGAAAGGACAACTATCAATGTCACATAAATGTATTCTCCTTTCTCTGTATTCATTGTTGCTTAGTAGGAATTATAAGTAGGTATTACATTGATAAAACTAGTCTTCCAGCCCAAGATAATCTAAATAATTGCTACATAATAATTTCCAAACAAAACTTCAACTCCTATTTAATCATGCATATGTTTATTTGGTTCATCAAAAACCTCTAGAAATGTGCATCCTTTCCAGTTACTGAGTGGCCTCTATGCGGTACCTGAAAATTTTTTTCTAGATCCAAATATCAGTTTCATCAGTGTGCAGAACTGTACAGAGCCAAAACAAATTCTAAACATTATTATAAGACCTTGGTGTTCAACTGGAATATTAGTTTACTACATTTTGAACAGGAGAATATCCTATTCCAGAAATAGGAAGGTCCCTGCTTCTTCTCCAAGGCAATATTCTTTATCTCTAAGAAGACCCAAGGAAAATCAGTGTACCTCTTAAAAGATTGCCTGGCGAGGATGAAATCAGAAGAGGAACTCTTCATCCAGACCCAGTGAGGCGGATAAGGTCTGCTGTAACATGTCTACCGTTGGCCGAGATCCTCTCCTGAAAACAGATTGCTTTGGCGCCCTAGATTCAGGAACTCTTTTAGTACTAGGCAGCAGCTGCAATTCTGTGTCTCTAACCCATGTTTGTTGTTTTTGTTGTTGTTGTTTGTTTGTTTTCTCTTCTCTTTAAGGTTATCTCTTAAGGAAAAATTTTTTTTTTAAATATGTAAGTGATTTTCTCAATATCAGCTTTAGGCATGATTAAATGGCCAGACTTTGTTTCCCTCCTTGCTTCTGGTCCATTCTGTAAGATGTCTCTGCATTATCTAAACATTCAATTAATTATCCATCAATTTCATTGTTTACAGGGTTACTCTTAAGTAATGCCTGACTCTCAAAATACTGTGTCAATCAGAAACATCTAGACTGATATGTAATTTTCAAAATCATTATTTATATAGTCATAATTTCTCAGATAATATTCACCTAAAATAAACTCATTTTTCAATTATACAAGTATTTGAGAAAATTGAATTTAGGGCCCAATCCTTATTCTTTCCCTTCACTTTGGTTGAGGCAATGTTAATCATACATCATCTTTAAACAGGTGATTGGAAAGCAACATGTGCACACAGAACCATATTTTATCTGAGTTTTTTTTTTCCCCTTAAGCTTACTGCCCTTTATTTAGTGTGATCAATTGTATTCAGCCTTCACTAGTTCTTTGAGAATTCAATTTTAAGAGTCACTTTTAGTTTCCTGGACAACATTGGTTCATCTCTTTTTCCCAGAATTAATGAAGATCTAAAATCTAATTCTTGCCTATTTCAGCCCCAGACTGTTTTTATCCTCTTTTGTGAAATCAAACCCACATGCTTTTCCTTTGCAGCTTATGTCTGAGTATTATCTATGTCCCCAGAATGAAGTAGCTATTAAATTAGTTCTATCAATTGTCCATGGGTTTAGAGGTCCCCATGTGTGTTTTTAAGTAACCACATTTTATTTCAGGGCACAAAGTACAAGACTTCTGACTTGATTACTTAGCCTCTGGTCTTTATGTTTTAGTTTTTGAAAATAGCAGGGAAAATGCATTACTCTTTTTACCCTAATGAAAAGTTCTGAGCTCCTCTGACAGTCATTTCATTTCTGAAGGAGGATTAAAGGAACGTCCCCCAGATTGACTCTGAGATTTTATTTATTTTTTTCTTTATTTTATCCTTCTAATAATCTTGCTCCTTTGCCTCTCCAAACCTCACCATCCCATGCACATTTTCTCCCTTCTAATACCTTATCTAGATCATTTTGAGGATCAAGTAATTCATTTTCTCTACCAAAAGTCATTTTGTTTGAGTCATTTCAGACTATCAAGTTTCTATACTCTTTTGGGGATACTTTTTGGAATAGTCTGTTCTATAATTTTTCAGTTTTAAAAAGTCCTTCTTAAACCTAACTTAATTCTGCTGTGTTATGGTATATAATACAATATGTACATTTGCAAGGAATTGATACCAGAAGTTTGGGTCCTAGTTCAACCTCCATCACATTTTCAAGAAGGGAACCTAGATCAGTTCACATAATATCTCACTTCCTTATAAAGTGAAGACAATAATTATAATAATTATTGCCCTTTCTTAAAGAGTTATCGTGCAGTTATACATGAACATATATTTTTAGGTAGTTAGCATTTAATAAAATTCTATCAGATAACTACTTTACTATGCTAATTTTTTTTTAAGATACCTTAAAATTTTTTTCTGGTTCTGTAGTTCTTTTTTTTTTTCCAGATTAAATCAGACCCACGATGTTTATGATATTTTTAAATGCATAATTGTTTTCTTGCTTACAAAAGTGTTCACTGGCCTCGCATATATTTTGCCATTAATGTAAGTTGTTTCCTGGCCCCTTTTGAATTCCTTATCAGTTTCCAAGGCTAAGAACACATGGCTCTCTACCCACTGTGAACAAGTGCCAGTGTTTATAGCAAATATAATAAAAGTCATAGACAGAGAAAACATATTAATAGTTTCACATTTATTTTCTGCAGCTAAATGGCTTCTGTCTTTAAGAGGCCTGCATATATTTTCCTGGATTTATTGTTAATGAGTAGTAAATGACAAAAAACAGTAACTCACAGAGATATTCATCAAATAATTATTAAAGATCATTCAGTGCCCAGTAGCCAAGTGGTTCCTAAAGACTGAGATTACAGCCAACTCTCAAAAATTCATGGCAGTAAGAAAAGCCTTGTAAAGATGACTACCAATCACAGAGTGTGCATAGACTCTGCCAATTAGGCACCAATTCATAACACTTATTCACATCTCCTCTTAAACTACTAATTAAGCCAAATACATTTATAAATGTAGAAATCAACTTTTGTCAGTTATAGGAGATAATTTTCAGATCACAGTATGAAACACCCCAGTTACAATACAATTCAAATATAAAGGGCTGAAGGGAATTTAAAGGAATCAAGTCATCACGAAGTATCTCTAATGTCAGAGACAAATGAATTATAGATTCATTCATGCCCTCTTACACTTACACACACAAAGAGTGAAGCACCAGAAAAGCGCAACATAACATAAAGAGGACAATCTATCAAAAAAGGCTTACTAGAATGATGAAATAGTATCTTTATTATCTAAAAATAAATGATAAAAGGGTGGGCTTCCCTGGTGGCGCAGTGGTTGAGAGTCCGCCTGCCGATGCAGGGGTCGCAGGTTCGTGCCCCAGTCCGGGAAGATCCCACATGCCGCGGAGCGGCTGGGCCCGTGAGCCATGGCTGCTGGGCCTGTGTGTCCGGAACCTGTGCTCCGCAACGGGAGAGGCTACAAGAGTGAGAGGCCTGTGAACCACACACACACAAAAAAAAAGGGTAAGGAAAAATTGAAATAATAAATGAATACCTTTATAGTATATTAGTGATAACCTGAGGGTTCTACATATTCGTTTGCTTCATAGAATCACTCTGAGGAAGGTAATGTTATCTGCATTTTATAAATGATGTAACTCAGAAGAAGAGAAGTAAAATTATGGTTAATACTTGATAATACTAGGTGCTCAACTTAGTAACTGTTATTATTTATTATTCTTGCTTTGCTGCTATCAGCTCCAAAGAGGTATGTTTATGTTACTGCATTCAAAGCTCAGGAAAACCTATGAAAGCCATTATAATGATTTCTATTTTAAAAATATCTTTAAGTAGGAAAAATTTAGTTTTCATTTTATATATAACAGAAGCATTAATGTATTATGCAGTTTTGAGCAAATCACTGATCTTGTTGTCTCATTATCTGAGGCAACCAGTAATCCATTCCCTTTTTCAGGGATATTAAGGGAATTCCCCTTTTTATTTGCATGTGTTATAAAACACAATGCATTTTTGTAATTTTGTGTAAAGCAGTTATTTTGTGTCATCATCAAGAAATACTCTACATTGTGGGCTGACATAAATGTTGATACCTGGGATCATAAGTGAAATAGTTGTGTTCATATCACAACAATTAAGAACATGCTAATTATTTTTCCCTTCAGAATACTAAGATAATAGACTCAATATAATGAACTGCTTAAAGAAATACCATATGCCCAAAATAGGGTAAGAATTAATACCAGGTGCTTTATTCACTGATTAAACTATACAGTTTTATTCCTTATGCCTATATTTCATTGGTAGTTCATTCTACACACACACACACACACACACACACACACACACACACACACACACCTTCATTGCATCCTTCTGCCAAGGTAGGGAAGGTGCTTCACTGAAAAGGATAATGTATGTGTATGAGAAAATACAGCACTAAGAGCCTGCTTCTGGAGTTGGTCCCCTAACTCCCAAAGATTGTGGAAACAGAGAAATTAACTTTTTAATTATGCAAACCGTTCAGTAAAGCATGTATTAAAAAGATACTTAAAGTTTATTTAATACTTTTAATGTCTTGATAATGTTGAAAATTTCAAAATAAGCAAAAAAAACAAGTAAATTTATAAACTCTTAGAGATTTTTCTTTCAAATGTTCCCCTTTGTAGGATATAGCAGAAACACTTATTTACCCATATCACTAATTTCAGAACTACTAGACTGTGTTAAATAATAGAATTTTTATAGTATATGATTGAATTAGAAAATATCTTAGCTATTTCAGGACTGGGACACACATATTTTTAACTGCAACATAAGCCCCATGCCTCTCTGGGGAATCTTTATTTTAACTATGCCTATCAGCTGATATAAATTATTGAATTTGCTCAAACTTGCTTAAGAAAAAGAAGCTTCCTTAGATACAGTAACAAATTAAAATAAATTGAAAAGTAATTTCAAAACCACTGGCACAAACAAGTAAAAGTGCGTATATATCATCTGCACAAAAGATTTTCCAAGTCCTTTATTCTCAAGTATTATATTGTATTAAATTTTTTAGTAGTCAGGAGAAGATATGCCTTACAAATATAGATTGATAACTCAATCGGTGCTAATAGTTAAGCTATTGTAATTTGGTTTTCATACTGAAATAAGAATATTGCTTTTTATATTTGACATGGAATCATTTCATGTATTTAGGAACATGCAGAAAAGATAATGCATATTTCAGTGTGGGATTAAGTGAAAATATCTGTTTTCACTGAGAAGCTGGCATATTTAGTTTGCTAATAATTGACCTAGTCGTCAAGCAACCAAAAGCTCCCATCTGCCCCTGCTGCTCATTTGTATCTATTGTATATATTTTAGCTTCAGTGCTAAGGCCTTCATTCCCTTCCATAGGAAGAAGATAACGGCATTTCTGAAGTGCTTAAGACACTTCTCTTGCCTCAATAGGGGAGAAAAAAACAGAAAACATAATATAACTACATGGAGAGATGCCTACCTCTGAGCTCTTTTCATTTTAGCAGCTTGAGAAATATTGGTACACGTTATTGCTCAGACACACATTTTTTCTAAACAAAGGTTACTGCCATCGATTCCAAAGAGAAAAAGGATCCATTATAATATTTTTTGCACTTCATTTAGCTAGCATCCTTATTGATTGGACTTCACAAACTATCTACTTGTACCTGATGTGCCTTCCTAGACAATATTGAGGACAAATATTTTATTTGATGGCAAAACATGTGGAGAATTTGACTTATCAGTTGCTGTATATTTTGGATACTCGTTCTGAAATTTATGAGCAAATTTTAAGAAGACTCAGTATTGCTCACCTGGGAAACACACACGCAAGCATGCACACATGCATGACACACCATCCTGGATGGGCTGGGCTGAGAAGGCTAAAGCACTTCTTGGAAATAATTTGAGTAATAAACTATGCCTCCAGAAAGACTTTATTTTGGAAATGTTACATTAAATTAAAGTCAATAGTTTAATCACTTGCAGATTTGACAGCCTCCTACCATATTGAGACTTTTATTGTAAAAATAAGTAATACTCCTATATTAAAGTACGTTTATTAAATTGCAAATAGAAAATGTGTAGAGCATGTGCCTTTAAAATTTGGGTTGATTTTTCTCATTATGTAACATGCCAACTTGGATTTCAATATAATCCCTTTGGTAAATAACTAACAAAAGGACTATAAGGTTAATTTAAGGCTGTAGTTTTCTAATGCCTTCTACTGCTTCCCCCCTACCTCTCAAGAATAAGATGTATACTTACAATTTTACAATGTATACTTGGGAACTGTGCTGATTAAGTTAAAATAGCTGTATGTTTAGTTAGAGTATTTTAAAATATTGTTTCAGGGTAATTTCACTGGATCATTCAAATATTTCATCATTTCAAAATATCCTTTACACCTAAAAATCTGGTTTTCCTTACAAGGGATTTTGTTTTATAATATAAGCCTAAAAACCCTTTGGGAGCATTTATGCCTGACTCTGATAATGCGTAACAGGTCTCAACAAGAAACTGTGCCCAGAGACTGATACTGACAGAGTTGGCATTTCAAGTTTCTGTTGAAGATGTATGATAATCCGATGTAAATGTACCAGTTATTTATAATAACAATTTCAGTATTGCAGTATATTAGGCTTTTCAAGCTATTTTTCTCTTCACTGGAACCCAGCCATAACTGTGTCCTTGGCTTCTGCAATGCTTTTTATAATAAAGTCCTTCTGATACAACTCATAATAAACCTTCATGGAAGCAATCCAAGATAGACCCTACTGATAACTGAATTCCTTTTAATAGTGAATTGTATTCTTGTGAGACTCCAGCATAGTTATTTTCCTTTTGTGAGACTCCAGCATAGTTATTTTCCTTTAGAGTTAAGGGTTTTATGTTGAAATAGTATTTATTTATTTATTTATTTATATCATTGAACAGTCTCACTGCTATGACTAAGAAAATTGCTCCATAAAATACTTGGTAATGTAAATGTGAGAATGAAAGTTATATATCTGATGATTTATTAAATTTATGGCTTGTAGGAACATGACTGTCTCTATAAAGGAATCTAACGTACACATTGGAGAATATTCTAGTAATGCCTTGTAAAAATGGGATGCTGTTGTAATTTGAATTCTCAAAAGCATGAACCACTGAAGAGGTATGCTTTCAGCATTTGTAATCCTACATGGCCTGGCTTTGCAAATCTTAATTTGATATAGGAAAATTTAGAATACACATTTATTTTAGAAATACTTGTTCTTGCACAGAATGTGACTTTCCATGTACATGCCTACTTTTGATGTATTTCCTTACCTGTTTCTTTTATTGGCAAGAAATGGAAAGGTCCATTAAGAGTAGGAAGTTTGCTTCCATGTCCTGGCTATTGTAAATAGTGCTGCAATGAACATTGCGGTACATGTCTCTTTTTGAATTATGGTTTTCTCAGGGTATTAACAACAACAACAAAAAAGAGTAGGAAGTTTAATTGAGTTCATGTTAGAAGAAAAACAGACCAAGGTTGATGAGCACAGACCTGAAATTTGAGACCAGTGATTACCCCAGAATGAAGAATATTGGTGTGTGTGTAGGCAAGAGGGACTCAGGGTTATTACCAGTGCTCTGAAACTGCATTTGGCATATCAAAATATATTTAACCTCTTTCTTCGTCTCCCAGGAATTAAACTTCAGAACTTTTGGCCCACATTTTAAAGAGTAGATTTTTTTTTTTTTGTCTTGAACTTTTCAAAAGCTTTTATCATCACACTCTGTGAATTGATTTTCATTGAAACTCTACTGAGAAATTCAGTGTATTTGGTCAGTAAATTTTACTTAAAAAATGGTGATTTCACCTTCTTCTTCTTATAATGAACCCCCATTAATTGAATAATTGACTATTTAAAAGACTCGAAAAGTTTAAGCATACAATATAAAATTTTACAAAATTTTATTTCCATAAGTGGAAAAATATACAACAGCAAAATACAAAAGCATATTTTGTGCATTATGTACAAATAGAGAAGATATACTAAGGCAAAGATTTCAAAAATTTGGTTTCTTTTTGTACAGTACTCTTAAAATAAACTTAGCTGTCATTTTTACAATGAAATCCATGTGGCATATGGCTTATTTTCAAGGACCCCCTCCCCCGCAGGAAATGTATCACTTAAAGATAAAAGAGCATATATGTGGCAGGGGAAAGGAAGAATAGGTTCTTCTCATATATTAGTAGGTCCATATGCTGTTTATTAAATTTGATGCTATTTAACTAATTCAGATAGCTGATTCAAATAAGAAGAAATCAGCAACTTTGTGGAAGTATAATGCAGTTTTATCATCTGTCAGATTTCTCAAGAGGATACCATATTTTATAGGCTTGAAATAAAACATTATGAATTAATATGCTTCAAGGGAATAGCATTGCCCAACGTTGGCCTTTTAGTTCGTGTAATTTAAATTATAGTATTGAAAAAGGTGTTCTCATGTATTAACTGAATTCCAACTTAGAGCATGCTGCCTGCTTCTCTGGTTGTGCATGAGTATGTTGAAGAGGAAATAATACAAAAAAAAAAAAAAGTCTAAGAGTCTGAGATGTCTTATAGTCAAAGAACAGCTTGTGTTTTAAAAAGAAATTAAAATACATTAACTCGGAACAGTGGGCAAAGTGTTTCAAATGAAGGATACGGTGAACAGACTGTTTCACTTCCCTTCCATTCCACATATCTATGAATAATCATTCCTTGAGGTTTAAAATTATAAATAACACTGCAGCATGGAGTTATTTTGATTTTACAAAGGAAATCATCCATTTTGTTTTTATTTTCATTTGGGCAAACTCAAAATGGCTTAGCGTAGCTTCTGCTAAACTTATTCAAGACTGAAGCATTTTTGACAAAAAAAAAATGTTTCCCAATTGTGAGTAGATTACTACATTTATGTGGCTAAATTCACACAGAATTGACAACTGTTGTTTGACTTGGCAAAGTTAGAATATGGTAGTTGATACCAAGAGAGGGGAGGTAGCAAAAAAATATTGTAAGGAAAAGAGAAATTTCAATGAAGAATCTATATGCAATTGTGCTCAGGGGAAGGATGGTTGAATAGGGACATTTTATCCTAAAGTTATCACCATAAGTTGATTGTTCTGTGTCCTGCCCTCACATACATGTACACATACATGAGACCAGAAAAAATGAAGGTAAAAATTTTTCATGTCATATTTAATTTCAGTTATTAGTACAGTCATTTGTAAGTCCTGGATAATGAGTGCTACATGGAGTTAGACACTGTCTATTTGGATACAGAGCTTTACTATTCATATTTATAAAGTCAGGATATAAGAAATTATAAAGTGAAAAGCTTGGTTACATTTTTAACAATATATAAATTTTTTTACAACAAAATTATCTTGAAAATAATTTCTATAATTATTTGCATGTGCATTGGGTGGAATAAAATGCTGTATTTATTTATTTATTAAGCTGAATTAATTAAAGAATAAATTAATATTTTCTGGGTCCAAGGTCCAACCATAATTTCCATTATTACTTTGGCTTTAATGCTTTATTTTCTTTGCTTGCTCTTCTGATAACTTAGTGTGGGTTGAGTTGTAGTGGTGGAGAAATCAGCCAAAATGATGGATTAGTATAAAACATACTTTGTAAGAAAAGGAATAGGCTAATCCTAAACTCTTCATAGAATATTGCAAACTTTCTCACCTAAAATTCACAGTGTTCTTATCGGTCATTGGTGTATTATTACAGCCAGTGTTTGTACACTGAGCCTGGATATTTATTGTGTTTTATAAAATTCGAAACCTGGGGCCTTGATGAAGTTTATTTTACATTTTAAAACCATGCTTCTCTACTAAGTGTATTTTTTTCCTCTGTGCCCTAATTGTCAAAACTAAGGTGCATCACCAGAAAATAGTTTGCAGTTTGGGAAATAGTTTTTAGCATTCTATCCATGAAGGCCTTGAAGATCAAAGATAGACTCTAGATGGTACAAACCAGCATGGGGAAAAATCATAACATTCTCTGTGTACCACACTCTTAGTAAAAGTATTTTCTAGATAAGTTGACATTGATTAGTAGACTTTATGAGACTCCTAATTCTCAATTCCAGGCTGAAAAATCACAGTTGCCAGTTCAGATTCTTAATACATTGTTCATATGGATTAAAATATATTTTTATTTATATATTCATTTATTCATTCATTGCTAAAATGTAACTGAAGTCTAATTTCAAAGAGAGCTGGGAGATTCATGTCAAGTAAACCTCTATAAGAGATGGTTAAATTTGTCTTAAGTTTTTACCATTCATTTTTTTTTACACATTCATTCTATATTTATGATGACACTGGAATATGTTTTTCTAAAATTGCAGTTTGTTTGTATGTTTTCCTGGGAGAGGATAGGATGAGGCTGGGTGGAAATCAAGATTCTTCTATGGGTTTGCTAAGATCTTCATGTAAAGTGATTCTCTTTGGAGTTTCCAAGGTAGTTCATTTCATATTATTGTACTTCTGTTTTCTTTCTTTTTTTTTTTTTTTTGGCGGTACCCGGGCCTCTCACTGTTGTGGCCTCTCCCGTTGCGGAGCACAGGCTCCGGACGCGCAGGCCCAGTGGCCATGGCTCACGGGCCCAGCCGCTCCGCGGCATGTGGGATCTTCCCGGACCGGGGCACGAACCCGTGTCCCTTGCATCGGCAGGCGGACTCTCAACCACTGCGCCACCAGGGAAGCCCTGTATTTCTGTTTTTTAAATCGCTCATAGTCACCTTTAACCTCTCCACCCACTCTACTTCACTGCTGCCCTTTTCACAGCTGTTTATAACTTCCATTCTCGCCCCCCCCCCCGACCTCATGGTACTCCGTGCTCTCAGCATGATAACCAATTCACTCTCCTTAAATATGCAACAAAACGCAATATATTACTGAGTGTTCTAATTAACTCCCACATGTGAAAATACTTTACATATTTCATCTCACTTAATCCTCATGACATTCTTAATATGTAGCTTTTATTATTCACAAGAGAGCAAGGGGAGGCTCACAGACCTTAGGTGATTTGCTCAAAACCATGCAGCCAAAATAGCTGAGATGGGGTTTGAGGAAACTCTGTCAAACCAAAAAACTCACATCCTTTCTATTACAACATACTGTGTCTAGCCATGCCCTTCTTTCACTGGAATGGTCTTAACCCCTTTCACTTCTGTCTCTGTCCTGCTGGCAAATTCTTTCTTAAGTTTACTGCAAGTATCACCTCTTCTGTGGAGCCTATGTTGAGCCTCTCCTGCTTAGCTCTTTGCATATCACACATCTGTATTAGAACATATCATAATGTCACTCTTCTCACTTATTTTTTTGGTTTTGGAAAGTATGGTCATCATTTTTCATAAAAATATTTTATTTATGTAGGCATGAAATGACTTTGTTATGACTATTTTCAAATATGTTTACAATTAATTATTTTTAGACAGTCAGTTTTATTTTTGAATATAATGAATACCAATGATGACATACGCCACATAAAAACAAAAGCACTTTGAGTCATCTACAGTTTTTAAGTGGCTAGAGGAGTCCTGAAACACAAATGGTTAAGTACTGCTGGTGACAGCAGTGTCTAGCACAGATTGAACACTCTTTAAATATTTGATGAACAAAACTGAATAATCAAATTGATATAACAACTTTTAGTTGCAGAGACTATAAATGTACTATGTGAGGATTTAGGATTTACATAGTTTTATAAATTTACTCAAACAATTATAAGTCAAGAAGAAAATGAGCAAAAAACACATTAAAATATGTTTTTTTAGGGAAAACTAAATTCAGAATATTAATTATATTAATCAAGTAAATCATATATTAATTAAAATTAAAATTCTAAGTGAACATTATTCAATACATTAATCAATGTTGAAGCAGGCACTCAGGTAGCCGATTAGTTTGTATGGAGGACACAGTGGGTCATGCTATTATAGCTATAAATTGTGAGATTTTTTTAGAGAGCAGATTTGTAAAACATTAGAAATTTGAAAATAATAAAGTGCAATATTATAGATTTGCTAGAAGCTTTTTTGTTTTTCTTTTTAGATGTTGGGGGTAGGAGTTTTATTAATTAATTAATTTTTGCTGTGTTGGGTCTTCGTTTCTGTGCGAGGGCTATCTCTAGTTGTGGCAAGCGGGGACCACTCTTCATCGCGGTGCACGGGCCTCTTACTGTCGCGGCCTCTCTTGTTGCAGAGCACAAGCTCCAGACGCGCAGGCTCAGTAGTTGTGGCTCACGGGCCTAGTTGCTCCGCGGCATGTGGGATCTTCCCAGACTGGGGCACGAACCCGTGTCCCCCGCATTAGCAGGCAGATTCTCAACCACTGCACCACCAGGGAAGCCCTGCTACAAGCTTTATAAAATGTTTTTGATGCAACTAAATCTTGATATTTTAATGAAATTGTTAGAAAAATGTATCACAACTTCAGATTTATATATGGCAATACTTTGTCATTATGAAAATTTATTTTCAAGAAGTAGTGTGTGATATTAAGTAAAATTAATGAACATCTTCAGTTAAAGAGAAAAAAACAAAAGAATATTTCATGCTTTTATTGAGTTAAGAAATTTTAAACGTCATATACTAGCATTATTATATCACACTTTAAATTTACATATACAAACCTAATTAAAATGTATAATTCAGGTCCATTCTCTAGTAGGTCTGTGTCTTATGGGGAGGGGGAAGGGTAAGCTGTGACAAAGCGAGAGAGTGGCATGGACATATATACACTACCAAACGTAAAATGGATAGCTAGTGGGAAGCAGCTGCATAGCACAGGGAGATCAGCTCGGTGCTTTGTGACCACCTAGAGGGGTAGGATAGGGAGGGTGGGAGGGAGGGAGATGCAAGAGGGAAGAGATATGGGAACATATGTATATGTATAACTGATTCACTTTGTTATAAAGCAGAAACTAACAGCATTGTAAAGCAATTATACTCCAATAAAGATGTAAAAAAAATGTATAATTCAGTATTAGTAACCAAAGTTTGCACTTAAATCTCTTTAATATTATCTTCTGATTTCTTCATTACACAATTGTTCTACTAAAGTTTGTAGTTGATAATATTAAACACTGTTATTTAGCTGATTTTTATTGCCATTAAGTTAAGCAATCTATACTTTTAAACCTTAGGAATGTAAAATACCAAGCAAGATACTAGAAACCCACCACTTACTAAGGAGAACTAAATAAAGGGTTAATAATCATTCTTTCATCTTAAATCAGTTATAATTTTTATTGATTAAAAAAAACTTCAGGTGTTGCCTACACAATGATGTCATTCCCCTTGTATTTTCTGTTTTTTTCCTCCTCGTGGTCTCAATACTCAAGCGCTGACTGATAACCTTACGCAGGGTTTGTACGATTGTTTATTTTATACTTAAAAACAATACTGTTCATTCCTCTTTAACAAAAACTGAATTGAGCCATGTCATATCTGCAGTGGAGCAGTTTTCCTGAGTGCAGAAAGAACATGTAGCATTCCTTCCTCTGCAAAGCTTTTCAGATTCCACCTCTTTTCCTATTGCCACCAGGGCAGATCTTAACCCCGTCCTGCAGGAGCTAGCAGGAAACACCAAACACTCCAGCCCTGCCTAGACACACTATGGACACTAGCATTAAGATGAATAAATTGTCCTTTTTGATAACTTTCCAGCCACTCTTAGCAAGAAGAAAAATGAGAAAAAATTGAACCAATTTATTGCCTGGAATGTGGCCCCCTAGGAGGAGTATATTAGACTGTGTTCAAAAAAGCCCTGGGTATGAATGTGAGAGACTGAGGGAAAGTTTTAGGGTCAGAACCAGAGCTAAAATATCAGTTTTCTAATTGTTTGAGAAAATGTATTTTTAAGATGGACCTTACAAATAGGATAAAAACACTACTGTTATCAGGAATGTTTATGCAGTATGGTAATGGTCTTTTCTCATGTATCCTTATACCAGACAAGCCAGGTTTTGATAAAGCTTTAAGGACATCAAGCAGAGAACAGCAGTTTCACTGGCTAATTAATCTCCCTCTTTATATGTAGTTTGATGCGTCTCTTCTGCATATCAAGGTGTGTTCTGTTTCTCCCACCATACAATCTATTCTGGGTTGACTAACTTCAGACTTGTCAGCACTAAACAACCTCCTTCCCACCACATTGCATTAGGCTGTGTCAGCTTCCTTTTCTTTCATCCTTTGTCCATATCTGTCTTCTCAAAGTTCATCCCCTTATCTCTTCGCCTTTAACTTCCAAGCACTATGAAGTTCGATGCTTATTTTTGTTCCCCACCTAATGATTATATTTTTTGAGGATATGAACCGAGTCTTGTGCCTTATTCTTTGGCATTACAGCTCGATGTTGTGTTCTCTGTGCTGCTTATTTCACTAAGTCACACAGCCTTTATATACAATATCTTAGTATTGGTATTTCTACTTTTATCATACATTTTTCCAAAAACAGAAACCTCATAATATTGTCTATAACCATATTCCTACCAAATACCGCTTTAGTAATGGAGATGGTTTTGTTATCCTAGCCCTACCTTTTAAATATGAAAAAAAAAATAGCTTTCACTTTTATTTCTCTTAATCTACAAAGTTCTATTGTCCACTCTATGAATTCATGACTCGAAAATTTCAGTTTAATCTTTTCAGTTACCATTCTATGTTGTTTTAGTTATTTATAAACTCAGCTATTTATAAAATAATTTTATTACTTGTTATATCTTGATAAGCTGTACTATTAGTGATCATCTGTGTTTTGTGTGTGTATATTTATTTTCCAAAGTTTCTCATAAGTACACCTTTGGTTACTTTTGTGTCTTTCACAGTGCAGTGTTAATTTCCAAATATATTGTCTCATAATAATCTACTCTTCCTAAGATCAACGGAAGAATTTCCTATATATCAAATCCTTGCAGTATTAAGGATTCATGTACAAAAAAATGCTGTATTTCATGCTAGATTAAAGTATTTTGCCACAAATTAAGAGCATGAGGATTCCTTTTTTGTTGTTCCTGGCTTGGGAGATTCCCACACTTGATTCTTCCAAAGATAAAATGCTGATCCCCAAATAATCACTTAGGAATATTTAAATGTAGGAATAATTATATTTTTGTTACTTTGATATTACTGGAATATGTAGGTTTTAATTTTGGAGGGAGATTTAAATTTTTAAATATTATGTGTAATGGCAGTTAATATTTTTAAAATTAAACACAAAATTAAAAATTTATAATAAAAAAAAGCAAAGCTACCAAAAAATTGTGTTTAATCATATCAGATAAAATTTAAGTTGGCTACAAAAAAAAAATTAAGTTCGCTACTTTGAGCTCATTTATTTTAATTCAACAGGCCTAGATACTGCATGTGCCTTCAGAATTCTTTGATGCTAATCTTTTATGATAAACAATTAGCTTCCAAATTTCTCAAGGGCTGACTAATACTATTACCTAAACATTAAGTGGATATGTTATTTTAAACAGAGATGATGGCTAATAGCAAGCAGTGTGTCAAAGACCAGAGGAGTTGAGAAACTGGAAAGTTTTGAGACATCCTGTCTAAACAGGATTAAGGCAAAACCAAGAGGATTATCATGCTTCAAACCCCAAAGATCTTTGTGATAGCTGCTTTCCTAAACATCAGGAGTAAAGGTTAGAATCACATTCAGAAACAAGAATGCAAACATGTATTCACAAAAATCCCTGTCATTAGGGAAAAATTCAAGAATGTCCCAGCCCTTCTATAAATATTACACTAAGAAATGTATTGGTGTGAGGGGTCAAAAACATTTTATTTTTCACACAAAAAACTAATCTCTCCTACCTTTCAACTTTACAGTACTTAAAAAAAATTGACTGTATTTTTTTTAGAACAGTTTTGGTTCACAAAACAATGGAGAGGAAGGTACAGAGGTTTCCCGCGTGCCCCCTGCCTCCACAAATGCATAACCTTCCCCCTTACAATGTCCCCTACCACAGGGGAATACCTCTTCTTCATAAAATAAGCATATTTCAATCAGTTTATCTCCAGTATGTCTAAAAGCTTCTCTAAATAGTGTAAAAATATCATTTTTCATATAAAGTTTGTATTTAAATAAAAGCATACAAAGTTAAAGATTTCTTTAAAAACAAATACTTAGAGCAATATCTGTAGCAGTATTTGGTTTTCAGGTGTGGTATTATCTCCTATATTGATTTATAAAAGCAGTTAATCACTATTAAAATTCAAATCATTTAGTATCATCATCAACTTTTTATTAAAATTTTTCACTCTCTTTCCATATAATTCTATATACTTACTTTTAAAAAATTACATATAGTCCAGATTAAACCATGTCTACAAAAATATAATTAAAACACAAAACTTTTTGCAACTTTTATTAGTTTAACCTCTTGCAGTATATAGGGGTTCTACAAATCTAATTCTTTTTTTGTTAAATCAACAAGTTGAAGTCGTTTTGATATCAAAACTACATACCCTTAGGAGAATGTAAAAAGGAAGATGCATTGTGAGCAATTAGATGTATGTCAATTAGATGGAGGCAGAACAAATAAATGTTAATAATCCTACTGTGTGTTGGGGGAAAAATACATATACATTTGGTCTTGTTTATCCAATAGTATTTTTTCTTAAATCTGTTGTAAACAACAACAACAACAACTATACCTATAGAAAAATGGCCTGCCTTAAACTACCCAGTTGAAAAGTGAGAAATAGATGGTAGTTCGTTACTCGTAGCAGCCCCCATGCCCTAGACTTGGAAGATGATAGTTGGAGAGTGTTCAGATTAACGCTGTTAGAAATACCTAATTTGTTTAAATTATCTTTGAAATTTATCTAGATTTTTTTTTAAAAGAAAGAAAACAAGCTTAGGGTTTTTGGAAATTGTTTTATTGGCAAGGTCTATGGATGGACACCATTGTGTAGGGGCTGCTGATTTTCCCTTTACAAATTTCCCCATCTCCCTTCCCCAGGTGTTGCTGCCATCACTACCTTTCCCTTCCTCCCCTTTCCTCATGGCAAGACGCATGGAAGAAGAGTGCTGTTAAGGCCTCTCCATTAATGAACAGGTATGGTGGTTCCCATGAATCAGTGCAGTGCCCCTCTTCTGCGTTCTCCATTAATAGTCTATCTCTTTTATATTGAGAAGACTCATTTACCCACCTACACAGAGCCTACTGATACAGAAAAATAACTCAACCTGAGTATATCTTTACATATTTCAGCATGCTATGCATTTCAGAATTCCCTGCACAGTTGCAGAATACTTTTTAAATGTAGAGGAGTACAGAAGAATTAATTATATCATTTTCAGAGAAAGGTGCTATGCAGTTTCCTCAACTGATTCGACAGGAATAAAATGGACTTTGTGGGCTTCCCTGGTGGCGCAGTGGTTGAGAGTCCTCCTGCCGATGCAGGGGACACGGGTTCATGCCCCGTTGCGGGAAGATCCCACATGCCGCGGAGTGGCTGGGCCCGTGAGCCATGGCGGCTGAGCCTATGTGTCTGGAGCCTGTGCTCCGCAACGGGAGAGGCAACAACAGTGAGAGGCCCACGTACCACAAAAAAAAAAAAAAAAAAAAAAAGCCTCTTTCAATGTTATACAAATAATTTTTATATAACATATCTTTGAAAAGTGTAAAATGGAAATGCTTTGTGAATTTTAACTCAAAATTCAATTATTATAGCAGTTGAATTTTCAAAAGCATTACACAAAACTGTATGTACATTAATTATAATGCTTATTGATCTGGTTATAGAAAATTAGGTATGAGCCAGTTCAAGTGAATCTAAATACAAATCGATGTCATCCAGATGTCAGAGATGAACATATGCTAATCGCTTTCCTCAAAACCTTCTTTTGTCAATTCAGCTGGTCGCATTTGAGGGAGGTGGGGGGCACTATTTCTTTCAGCAGTCCCAAGATTACCTCATTCAGGCTGCTACATTTTGAAAGGAGCTAGGCCCGCAGGGCTCAAACAACAGCAGAGTCATAACCTATAAAACATAAATACTAAGTCATCACAGAGAAACACCCACCTTCTTAATTTCATTTTTCACTAGCGGAACTGGTCCTCCCAGCTCCTGTAGGGGCTTGTTTTGAGGATGTGTCAGGCTCTGCATTACATCCTTGTGATCATCCAGATCTATGAGACATGTAACTAGAACACTACCTTTGGGCTAGGAAGATTATTGGCAGATGTCTTAAAAAAAAAAACAGTGATTGTGTCTATAGGTGGGCAAGTGTGTGGCAGCACTATTTGTGGTATTACTTAAAATAGTAGCAAAATTAAGACTTGTTTGTGTACATAAACAAAGCAAACGCTTTTGATTTATAGGCATTTTCACTGATGCTACCATTAACCATTAAAGGCTGGAGCATTAATCTTCATTCAGGAATGCATGGCCTCTTACTCCAAAAAGCTCTGAAATCATTGGCTGGCCTTCATGATCCCATTTCTACCTACATTTCTAGTCCATATTTTATACCTTTACCCTGATGTACACTGTAATCTGGACTCCCCATCTTTCTCAATGGCTATAAATAATCTTTCCTGTCCACAGACCTTTGCATTGTTGGGTCTTTCCATCTGGAGAGCACTTTCCCCAGGTCTGTTTGGAAAACTCACAACAATAATAACAGCAAACACATACAGAGGGTTTACTGTGTGTCGGGCACAATGTAAATAAACTTAATAATCTCCACTTTCTTAATTCATCCATACTAAGTAACATAGAGTTAGAAATTATTATTATTCATATTTAATTGATAAAAAAATGAGGCTTGGAGGAACCTAAAGTGGCCAAAATCACTCAGAATTGACTGAAGTGCCATGTGCCTTATGTAGTATCTCCTGATTCCTCCCAAGCAAAGCTAGGATTCTCATTCATGTTCAACTCTGAGTTTCTATGATTCCATCTTATCCTTTATGAACTCTTCTATGTCCACAGTGTTTGTTACTCACTAAATGCTGAGCAAATGAATGAATTTTTCAAAAGAAATCATTCATCCTTTTCACCCTTGTATGTACCCTTCCTCTCATCCACACTTTCCTCTACTCTGTTTTTATTCCCCTTAGCTTGTGGCTCTTGACTATTATTAGATTCACAGTTGACTTAATAAATTGTATCATAAGAAATCAGTCATTATCTCCCCCTAATTTTAGGACCTGCAATTAAAAACCAAGTAAATATAAAATAATTGAAAACACAGAAAAAAGATCATTTAAATTTTATAAAATTTATCAAATCTAGTGGTAAGGAAAGAAGCACAGATATACTTATATCTCACATGGAAAGCAGGAAATTCAACCAAAATGTTCCAAAGTTTTGAGGGAAGATTATCAGAGAAACACTTTTTTTACATTACAGGGAAATAAAGGAAATATGGACCATATAAGAAAAGAGTCGTTTACCATACAAGAAAAGAAAGAAATGGAGAAGTAAAATTAGATGAGGAAAAGAGGATAAACCAAGAAAGAAAAGAAAAATCATTGAGAAAATAGAAACAAAAAGATTTTAGGAAAATGAATAAATTGAAAAGCAATAAAAAATTGAAGGAAAGATATTGAAAACCACGGACACTAAAAGAAATTTAAGAGAACATGAAATAAAACTTGGAGGGGAAAAAATCAATGCAGGTAGAGAAAAAGGACTTTATTTATGAGTTCATGTTTCCATTATTCTTAGAAAAGCCTTTGAGGTAAAATGGCTGGAAAGAGAAACGGGAGTTAAGATACGTTACCTTGTGTACACTATATTTTTCTAGGACTTTTTTTTGTGGAAACAGTGCTTTTGAGAGCAAGATAAGCACTTAAGCATTAACTTGGAGCTATGTACTTAGAACTAAAAGAGTTGTGCTTAGAGGGTACAATTGAGCAGACCTTGATGGAATATTAGGATACAAGTCAAAATACCCTCCTCTCCCCACTTTCTACCAAGATAATCTTAGAATTAACCAGTCTGTTAGCCCTGTGAATATAAGGATCATTTTGTTTCTATTTTTCTTTATGTGGAGTGCCTGGAGCATAGAATGAATATTTGCTGAATTAGTCATGGAATTTTAAGAGTTGGTAGAGAGAGATTGGTCCAACCAATCAAGTCTTAGATTGTTCATGCATCCCTCAGCACCATCATAAGAATCACTAATCTGTGCTCGAATGATTCCAGTGACACAAAATCCAGAGGTGGCTCACTTTATTTGAGGACATGTTTAACTTTTCAGCTTTTTCTTATATTTCTTATCGAATTCTGCCTTCCCATATCTTGAATCCATTTATCCTGAATTTTCCCATTGGGAAAACACAAAATAAGTTCTATTCCTTCTCCCAATGAAAGTACTTCCATGACCTAAATTCAGATACTGTATCCTAATGTCTAGCTATATAATGTCTCTCTCTCTCTCTCTCTCTCTCTCTCTCTCTCTTTTTCTGGTTTATAGCCCAAGTTTTCCTAACTGTTCTATGTTACTTGATCGCAGATACTTCTAGCATTCTGGTTATTCTCATTTAGTGCAAAATACTTTATCAAAAGAACAAGGAATTCATGATGGGCTCCCTCGGTTTATATGCTTATATTTGTTCAGTATGAAGAACCCAGAAAATCCACTTAAATAACTTCAGGGGGAAAAAAGGAGGTGCAGTTTAAAACTGCATATAGCTTTGATCTGAATTTGTACAGAATAAAGGTATGGCTTGGCTAGTATATAGTATAATGTATAAATAAAATAAGTTCAAGTATGCATAAAAATGAATGAAAAAAATGAATGAATTAAAAAATAGTGTTTGATGAAAGTAAAAGAATTTTGTGTCTACTTTTTATTTCTTAATTGAATAAATATTTTAGTTTGAGTTGGTGCCTGATATGAGTTTTTCTTTAAGATGCCCATTCACCATTCTAACAAATTTGGTACAAAAAAATACATATCCTTACATGGATAGTATCAGTGGAAGTAAAAGGAAAACAAAACAAAAGCAGAACAAAACAAAAACTATTTTCTTGAGCTTCCCTGGTGGCGCAGTGGTTGAGAGTCCGCCTGCCGATGCTGGGGACGCGGGTTCGTGTCCTGGTCCGGGAAGATCCCACATGCCGTGGAGCGGCTGGGCCCTGTGAGCCATGGCCGCTGAGCCTGCGCATCCGGAGCCTGTGCTCTGCAACGGGAGAGGCCACAACAGTGAGAGGCCCGTGTACCGCAAAAAAAAAAAAAAAAAAGACAAAAAAACAAAAACAATTTTCTCAATGCAAATTATTGACTTTAGTGACTAAATATGTGCTTGCATATAACACTATGTTACATGGAAGTCAAAATAGAGCAAAATAAGATTGAAAGATATATAGAGGCTGCCCTGTCAGATATGGACTTTCCTCAATAAAAGTTACCACAAAGTAAATTCTTCATGTATGTGAACTCTTAATGCCAAATTGCTACCAATGTCCCTTGGTGAGTCCTATTTATAAGTAGATTATGGCACTCTCTCAAAAGCCGTGCACATCTGCCTTTCAGCGAGTGCCTACACAGAATATATGGCCTTTTCTAGAACTGGGAAATTTAATCAATTTGCTGGCAGAGAATACTTTTTATGCCACACGACTTTTCCCTGACCCTACCCAAGATTTTAATTTTCAATGTGCTTCATATATTATGAACCTATATAATCTTAATGAATGTCTTCCATATGGTCATTATAGTGCTTGACTTTATATTCTCAAAAGCTCCAGTGCCTACATAAATTCTTTCTCTTTCATACTCAGTGTTTCTTTGTAGGCTCCCTCAATTCCCAAAGTAATACCCTTTTTTTTTTTTTTTTTTTTTTTGCGGTATGTAGGCCTCTCACTGTTGTGGCCTCTCCCGTTGCGGAGCACAGGCTCCGGACGCGCAGGCTCAGCAGCCATGGCTCACGGGCTTAGCTGCTCCGCGGCATGTGGGATCTTCGCGGACCGGGGCACGAACCCGTGTCCCCTGCATCGGCAGGCGGACTCTCAACCACTGCGCCACCAGGGAAGCCCAGTAATACCCTTTTTATATTTGGTTATATATGAGTCTTAGGCAATATTCTCAAAATAACAGAAAACCTATATGTGCTTTGTCCATCAGTGCTATAGAAGATGTATATACTATGTGCACATATATAATTTAACATTTTAAAATTTCTTTTAATATTTTAGAAAGATGGGAGTTAAATGCAGGAGGTACAGGTTAATCACTTAACATCTCAAAACCTCACTTATTTCACCAAAATGAGGGATTTAACTAAAACTGATCTTTAAAGTAACTTTCAATTTTCTATGGAGTATGGAAGACAAGGAATTTTATAAATTGGGGTTTTGGTCTAGGTTTTCCAATAAATGATATTTAACCTCCCTGGAGCATGGTTTCCTCATCTGTATAATATGGAAACCAAGGTAGACCAGGGATGTTATCTTTAGTGATAGCATGTGTTGACCTATTTTTCTTTCTGGAGTTTTCTCTTGAGAAGGATTCTGAGAACTTCCTTTGACTCTGTGACATGGATTGCTGTGATCGTGTGATCAATTAGCATTTATGTTATAGGCTTCTTACACAATTTCTAAGAAGGCTTCTAATTAAAAAAAAAAGTTTATTGATTGTTATCACTTAAGCTGCTATATTTTTTCCTTTCTTGTGTGCTTTTATAAATATGTAAATCCAAGAAAATGTTTGATGTGCTGAGGAAGACAGGTGGAGGAGAGGACAGTCATTTAAAAGATATTTGAAGCACTTTAATGCAGAGAGAGACAAAGGATTTGACTCATTCTTTGTGATTCCTGGAGACAGAACGAATGCTAGCAGGTGTAAATGGTAGAAAATTACTTCCTTATAAGGAAAAAAATGTATTATCTTAAGAAATGCTCAACAAAATCTGCTCCATAGACTAGTCTGTATTCTGAAATCTTTATCACTGAAGACATCAAAGCTTAGGTTGCGTGATAATTTCTCAAAGTCATTATTAAAGGGATTCATTCATAAGATAACAAGTTAGACAAAATGGATTCCAACACTAAAGGTCTGTGATTCTATGGTAATCAACAGACATAATAGCGAAAATTCTGTACTGGAATCTGGTGACATAATTCTCAAAGATTTCATTGGACTGAGTATTGAGAATTTTTAACATAAGTCATCTAATTTTTAGCCAATTCTACAGTGTTCTAGTGAAGCTCTTTTATCTTACTAAGACTACCCTTCTGGAGACAAAGTCGCTAATTTTCATTTGTGGAACCATCACTTCTTTTGCATCTGGAGACACAACTCTGTCCTCGTTTTGAATGTTATTTCTCTATTGCAGTGAAACTGACTATAGCAAAGTCGTAATAAAGACAACTTGCAAAAGTAATTTAATGATTGACTGTTTTCAACTTATTAAAGAGTGGAATATAAAGCATTCACATAGAATCATAAATTATTTTATCTGGAAGAAATTGTTTTATCTGAAAATTTGTCATTTTGAAATCTAGTTAATGAAAAGAGTAACTTTTTCAAGGTCATTAAGTTCGTGAGAGAGCTGTGCTCCAGATTTTCTGAATCACAGTCCAGGGGTAACCAAATTTACTGCAGTAGCGTGCTTAAAAGTACAGATCTTGGTGAGTTGACACTTTCTTTTGTGCCCTTGGATTCACTGCTTATCTGGAATCAGCAGAATGAAATAGGAAAGCAAACAATTTTATTCATAAGAATCAGAAAAACACTAGGTAATGTAGTCTGGAGAGGCATGGAAGTTGGCATCCTTCTGCAAAGCTTGACATTACAAACTTGCTTTGTAATAGACTAACAATTTTTTCCAGAAGTGAAACCAGTCAAAGATATATTCCAACTTAAAATTAGAAGTTGCCTCATATGACCTTATCACCACCACCTTGTGGCTGGGGACACCACAGTATGCAACACCCCCAGAGTTTACAGCAAATAAAGCAGAGCAAGTTACTAAAGATTCCAATCGTAAGCCTTAACAAGACTCAACTATCATTATTTAAGCTTGCCTGTCCACTCTAATCAGGACAACAGGCATAAATTAAATAAATAGAACATCCGATTATAAAGAGAATTGTTAACACAGGCACATTAGCTGCTCGTAATAGGATATTGGCTAATTGACAGGGGGAAAAATGTCCTTAGACACCATAATGCATATTACTCAGGATTTTAACTCTTTGTGATCTTTGTTACGTGTAATACCATGATAAGCCAATGTGTTCAAGTAATGAAGAAAATGCAGGAAAATATTTTTTAAAACAACAAAGAAATGTAGATCTAATTTAGAAGTTATGCCACTTTTGTGAGGATAATGGAAAACTTGGCCATAATGCTAAAGGTTTACTGATTTCTGAATTTATATTTCAGAACAAAAAAATGAGCTTGGTAAGGCTGATGGCTTTCCAGAGGTGTTTTGGATCATTTATTTTAAAAGGATTTCCCAATAAAGCGTGATACTATCAATGACTTTTTTCTTATTTCTGAACTGATTATTAAAAAGACATTGTATATTATATGTCTTTAAATATGTGAATTAGGTAGGATTTGAATAGTAAGTATCTTTTAGTATATATCCATAGACATTTTCTTCCAGGGGACTGAAGTTCTAATTTTATCATGGAAATAAATGGAAAGGTAACTTTCAACTAATCCATTAATTTGCTTTATTGCAAACTCTGCTGGATCACTAGGTTAGGGGAAAATATCCAAATAGTTTTCATTTCAATAGGAGTGAGGAATCAAATCATTTGGTGATGTTTTGCAACACTTGCGCTTAAGAAAAGTGTGGTTATGCCTCAGAGACTGAAAATATATGCTGAAGTGTGATGATTAGAGGGTAGCTCTATGAGAAAGTAAAGAGAGGGAAGATAGATTAAAAATAGGCAGAACAAAGTACATGTGCATGGAAAGAATAAGTGAAGTAGGAAGTTACAGTTTTTTTAAATCTGCTTAACTTTTAGTTAATTTGTTTGTTTCATGAAAAGACAAGCAGGTGGACTAAGAATGCGGGCAAGTAAGAGTGAGGGAGGAAGGAAATCAATAGTACTGTGCCAGGCCTGCTCAAGAGAGTGCCTTTTTAGATGTCTCATATGGTTAACTGGATCGATAGTCTCTTTTCACTTTTCCAGAATATATGTCAGGGATATATGAGCATTATGTAAACATAGCAACCTATCAAATACATATCAAAGAATACAGAATCTACTTATGACCAATTAGGTTGCCCTAATAGTGGTATCAGGTTATTATATATGACAAAAGAAATATATCCATGTGTGTGTAAAACTACAATTTATTACTTTTGGATTTAAAGAATAACTTTAGAAAATGAAATATACTTTATGTAACAAAATTCTCCTTTTAACAAGTCTCTTTTAGTTTTAAGAAGAGTTTGGTGTAAGTTATGAGAAAAAAAATCTGCATGTATTTTTGGCCAAGCACTTTAAAGTTCTAATGATATATATATATAATTGAATGAAAGAGTCTTTGAATTCTATAGTGCTTTACAATTTTCCCAAGTTCCAGACACATGATTTCATATAATCCTATAATAACCCTTCCTTTTTCCCCTACCCCTATATTGCCCCTCCCCCTTCCCTCGCCCCACTATTAACCACTAGTTTGTTCTCTATATCTGTGAATCTGTTTCTTTTCTTTCTTTTTTTTTTTTTTTTTTTGCGATACGCGGGCCTCTCCCGTTGTGGAGCACAGGCTCCGGACGCGCAGACTCAGCGGCCATGGCTCATGGGCCCAGCCGCTCCACGGCATGTGGGATCTTCCCGGACCGGGGCACGAACCCGTGTCCCCTGTATTGGCAGGCAGACTCTCAACCACTGCGCCACCAGGGAAGCCCCTGTTTCTTTTTTGTTTTATTTGTTTGTTGTATTTTTTAGATTCAACATATAAGTGATATCATATAATATTTGTCTTTCTGTCTCTGACTTACTTCACTTAGTATGATAATCTCTAGGTCCATCTGTGTTGCTGCAAATGGCAAAATTTCATTCTTTTCTATGGCTGAGTAATATTCCACTGTATATATGTACCACATCTTCTTTATCCATTCATCTGTTGATGGACACTTAGGTTGCTTCCATACCTTGGCAATTGTAAATAATGTTGCTATGAACATTAGGGTGCATGTATCTTTTCATATAGTGTTTTTGTTTTTTTCAGGTATATACCCAATAGTGGAATTGCTGGGTCATATGGTAGTTGTATTTTTAGTTTTTTGAGAAACCTCCATACTGTTTTCCACAGTGGCTGCACCAATTTACCTTCCCACCAGTAGTATCTGAGAGTTCCGTTTCTCCATATCCTCACTGACATTTGTTATTTGTGTTTAAAGTTGCACCAATATTTTACCAAATTGGTTTAGTTCAATCTGGAAGTGAAATGGTTTACAAATGAAATAAATGATTATGGGGCATTGCGGGACTTTAAGGATATAGCTTTTTTTTATGAGAGAATTTTAATCTTTATTTAATTTAATCAACAAAAAGTAGACCAAAATTTTCCTATAATGAACCATTGCTACAATTAAAATAGTGACTGGCAAAAGACAAAAATCAGATTATCTCATTACCAATTTAAGAATAAATTTTTAAGAAAAAAAATGTGTCATGAACAGATAAACCATAAAAGTATTTTACTAAGTTTTAATAATTTTTCCAAACAAAATAATATATTTTTCTTTTAAAGAGTCTAATATATTTGCTAGCCATTTAATTATAATGTAACCAGTAAATAAATTGAAGAGTAGTTCAAGGAGATATCAATTATTTAAATGTTTGTTACATTTTTGTAATGGTGGGCGAGCCTGCTAATTGTTTCAATAGTGTGAAGCTCAAAGCACTATATTAGCAAAATTAGATGGTTCAGAAAGTTTAAGAAAGTAATGAATCATCTACAGCTTTGTATCAGTATCACTAACATTTTCCAAAAATGTCATTTATTGGACATTCCAGTGATGCTATATGTTTAGCTTTTACCTCCAATTGTAGTTTATTTATGAGATTAAATAATGAGAATGATTATGTTTTTGAATTTTGCTTATAAATTGAGGGGCACTAAAAGGAGCATTTTAGCAATATAAAGATATTTTTAAGGCAAAGATTTATTATAAATAACTGTGAGATTTTGGAGTAGTTTACTGTAAGGAAATGTGTGATATAAAAGCACCATTAGTAATTAAAATGATGAATTATTTTCAGGACTCTCATAAAGTCTAAATGTCAAAGATATAAATTATTTTGTCTTATTAGATGAGTTATACATTTTTAGGAAAAAAGTAGAATTAAACATCAGAACTACTAGTTACTGAGCATTTTTGATAAAGGAAAACATAAACTATATTAAGTGTTATGGCGTATACTTTGGCATGGCTGTAGTTTATATGAAAGTATTTTTCTATAGTTTCATGAACATTATAATTATAAGTAAAATGTGTATATTGCTTATTCTTCCAGAAGTCTGATGGCATTAAATTGATGTTCAAGTGTTTGTGGGTTACTTGCCTGCCTAGTACCCTGGCATGTAAGGATTTACCTTGTTGATAATGAAACTTTTAGACTTAAACTGCAAAGTCTAAGTGTCATACACTTAAGACATACACTTAAACTGTAATGTCTTCAATCTATTTTAGTAAGTGGTTATTAACTTATTTCTCCCTTTTACTTTGAATAAATAGTTGAGAGCTTCCATTTATTTTGCACAAGTCCTAGATGAAAGGGAACATAGATAGACTTAATGAGTGATTGGCTGTCAGGGCAAAGCATTTACACTGAATTGTCAGCTACTAAATATGATAGACAGTCTAACCACTCCATGTTCTATTTCTCACCTGTAAAATAATAACATAGTAACATACGTCAAGCTCCCAATAGCTCATGTAGGCATGATACCCTACGGATGGTGTCAAATAGAAAAGGAGTGGGGAAGGAAGGAAGGAAAGAAGGAAACATTTTCTACTGTTTAATAAATGTGTCAATCCCTCAATGCATTTGGAAATGCTGCATCCAAGTAGAGAGGGCATAGAGTATGGATATAATAGAGAACTTCACAGTTAAAAAAGGAGTTTCTATGTAGGTGGGCTTAGAGAAATGCTCTCAGGAATGAATTGGAAAATGAGAATTGGCAGCAGCTAGGTCATGTAACAGGGAACTATGCAGACCCCAGGAAGCCAGTCAGTTTATTAATGAGCAGAATGCTGCCCTGCACCACTACTTCCTACTGCTAACTGTAGGCAGAACTCCTCGGGCATAGCTACTTTTGGGGGTTAATCTTCTAGAGAACACTTACACAATGATCACAGTAGAGATCTGGTGAAGAAATTACAGGATAAGTTTCATGCTGAATATTAGAGGAACAACCTTTACACATGTGACTGCTTATTGCAGGATAAAAGAAGATGAATCAAGTGTAGAAATTGTTGGGCTACAAATAATTTCCAAATAGAGATAAACAGAAAAAATGTAAACATGAGACTGAAAATTATGTGAGAACTGCTCATTCTCAAATAAGAGTTAATTAAAATATCATTTACCTTGTGCATCTTATTTTCTGTCCCAGGATTCTCTGGCTGTTATTGATTGATGAAAATCAACTTTGGCTGCTAAGGGGGCCTCCTTCATTTTTCATGTGAACTTCAGTTATAGTCACATGATTTTTACACAATATAAAATGAGAAAATAATAGTAAGACCATACATGAGACCAAAAATATCTCTACTGAGTTGAGGGAAAGGGAAATAATATTTATTTTTTAAATGTTTTAATCTGAGTAACCTGAGTTAGATCTCATTTTGAATACAGAAAATTTTAATTAGAGTTCATTCCATTAAAAAGTCTAGGTGACTTAAATATATGAATTAAGAAAAAAGAAGGCATAGTTATTTTACATTGAAATGAAAATATATGGGTTTATAGATGTTCTAGGCAGACTATTTTCTTTCAACAGATCTTCTCTTGCCATACGAATGCAGTCATTTATTATTTCTTGGGAACATTTATAAAATATTAACTATATTCTTAATAACACTTTTAAAGTATTTTCATTCATATTTTATCTTATTCAAAAATGATTTAAAGTAGCTTATAAAAATGTATTATAAAAACTTGACAACTCGTCATGGTTTTATTATGATTGAAACATATCTAAGTCTACCAAAACCACAGCTCCCCCCTACCTCCTCCACGTATTGTTCTTGTTATTTGAAAGTGTCATCTTGGTGATTGCTCATCACACATGAGTGTTGTCAATTGACATGGACCACGCTTGCATAAAACTTATCTATTGGGTTCTTGACCTGATACCATCTCATTGTTTTTACTGCCATCTTCTTGCCTCAAACAGAACCAAATCAACTCACCTGTCTTGCAGATATGAATAAGCTGTCTACTGCTGCTTTGTTCAAACAGAACATGCCCATAGGGTGTTATTTCAAATTTTAATAACTTTAAAACATTTCCTCTGACCTAACTAATCTCCCTCACTCACCTCTCTACCCACACAGTAATGTTGGTAATCTGCCTTTCCCTTTCCTTAATCAACACTCACATTTATTCAGCGCACCTCTTCTGAGCTTGATATTAGGAACAGCAGAATTCAGTCGAACAAATGCACATTAGTTTATGAACGAATTGAGTTGGTCTTGGAGGAAACTATTTGAGTTGAATTCCTTCTTGTATATGAAAGACTATTAAGGTCCTAAAACAGGGATATCTACAATTTTAAAAATGTTAATAAACAGATGTCTCTGTAATAGATTGAAATTCAGGAAGTATAACTGTCTGGCATTGTAATGAGGGAGTTATACAGCACCACAGATCTGTATCAAGGGTCATCAGCTACTCTTGCTCACGTTGGACAGACTAAGGCATTATTTCTTAAACTATTAGCCCCCCAAATACTAAAAAGCTCTAAGATGTGTGTATGTGTGTGTGCATGTGTTTATGTACTCACACGTGTGTGTTTCCAGTGGAGGTAGAAAGGTGGTCAGTTAAGTGTAGTCATTCTACATAAGTCATTCGTTCAAGAGCCATGAGATTGATGTGAGAGTCTTGGCTTAATATTAGTATCTATCTCTATAGCTGTTTGATTTGTTCATTATTTCTGCTGAAGTGATAACAGCTCAGCTGGGCTTCCACCATGGAAGTTAGAAGCCTGAAGACTAAGTTGTATTATCATCAGTGTTCTAATCAGCCAAGGTTCTTTTAACACTTAACATTACAGGTATTTCCCAATAATAGGAAGTTTACAGCTGTTGACAGGGTGAGAAATGCAGAAGAGATATGCCTTTGTCCACTGTTGAAACCATCGTATGAAACACAAACCTTGGCTAATGGTAGCTATAATCAGGATGATCTGATAAGGACTGACTCACTGATTCCTCTGGCTTTTGGTCTAAATCTAGTCAATCAAAAATAAGGTTTCCAAGTATAAAATAGCATGCCATATGTTGACTAAGCATATGTTTTGAGGCTTAAAAGTCATCGGAGATTAAATATTCCTTTCTAACTTTGGTAAGTTGCTTTTCCTGGATAATATTATTTTCTCAGTTTTTGTATATATATTTCCTCAATATTGGGGATCTCTAAATAATGAAATTTTCCCAATTCTTGGTGATTGTTTAAGGCCAAATAATACATTTGCGCTGTTGCAATATAATGCACTTTTAGAAAAATAGTGGTAATTAACTGCATCTAACAATTAATAATAGAGAATACCTTCTTTGTGCCCAATCCTGTGCTAGATGCTAGAGTGAATTTATAGAATTTAATCTGTTGCTTATATTGTTTTTATCCTTTTTTTTTTCTATTTCATTACAAATGGAGTGGCTGGATATTCCTACATTTGTTACACTTCACAGATAGTAAAGTGGTGTATAAATATGTAGTGCCTTTTAGAGTTTATGATACCTGGCAAATCTGAATAGAATGTCAGAAAGGAGAAAAAGAAAAAAACAGCACAACCAAGCAAGCTACCCCTTTTTCTCATTTCCAAAATAATTTTTCAGCTCTAGGGAAATTTTGATGTGAGTTAAAACCTTCCTGAACTTTGTGAACCAGGCTTAATTCAGAAGATCACCCTGAGTCTTATGGATCATGACAGTCTCAGAGAGGCCATATTTTTACATGGATAAACCATTCCAGGACAAATTCTACAATATATTAGACACAAACATATTACCTTTCAGTTTCAAACACTTATATCTTATCTTGCTCCCTTGATGTATCTTCAATAAATGCATGTATTTTGGCTTTATAAGAAATACTCTATTTTCAACTAACATTAAATGATCTGCATATTATCTTATCCCAATAATGTTGTAAAGCAGAGTCTACCCTGTGCCTCAGAGTTAATTTTCTTTGGGGAACGTCTCATTCACAGCTTTAGTTTGCCATGGGGAAATGACAGGGTGTATTAAGTTCCTTCAGTGGCAATAGTTATATTTATTTGGGGACTTATTGCATTTCACTTTTTATATCTTTGCATATGAAAACCTCACATGTACTTCTTTTCTTACCTCCCTGGGGTAGGCAGAAATGGCAGCAGAAGATGTGGAGTTTCAGAGTTTTGGACAACAAAAGGGCAGTACTGTGAGGACCAGCATATAGTAGACTAAACTGAAATTGTTCAACAAGTATTTTCCCTCACTCAGGCAATTCATGCGGAAGCGCAGGCTCAGCGGCCGTGGCTCACGGGCCCAGCCGCTCCGCGGCATGTGGGATCCTCCCGGACCGGGGCACGAACCCGTGTCCCCTGCATCGGCAGGCGGACTCTCAACCACTGCGCCACCAGGGAAGCCCTTGAGTGCTTATTTTTTAATTCATAATTATGCCATGGTTTTTCACACAAAAAACTCAAGGCATTCTCCGGAATCCATAAGAAATGAATATATGTTCATTAGCTTACATCCAGTTATTTTAAATACAAAAAGTCTTAGTTTCTGTTGGTTTGTATTTTAATGATTTGCAGTCCTAGTGTGGTATATTTGGTAGGTGGTCTTTAAGATACAGTCATTTATATTCTAATTATATATGAGTTTATGTAGAATAATAAAAAATGATAGGTATTTTTTGAAATGTAAATTTATGTTTGATGATCCTGACTCACATCTGGGAAATGAAGTAATTGGATCAGCAGATATATGACTTGATTAAATAATCTGTATTTCCTTAATTCTAATTATATAGGACGACATCTTTAAAATTAGTGGCTAATTTTTGGGAAAACATAAATTTATTTTTTCAGCCTTTTCAACATGCATTGAATCACTGTTATCAAAATAATTTTATTTTAAATATGTTTGACTAGAATATTTTATCAAGCTTCTGCTTTTTCCTGAAGCTCTTCCCTCTATACATCACATGATATCACATCACCTTTCATCAGTCATGCAAAGCAGAAAATCTTCAAAATTCTAAGCATTTATCCCTCATGAGAGATGTTACCTCATGCTGTTGAATCCTTCCATGCAAATTAGGTTTATTCCTAGTTCTACATCAGCACTGAGAGAAATTAAAGAGGAGAAAGTACAAAACTTGCCAGCTGGAGATAGTCGTGTTAAATATTTTGCCCTTTTGTATTCTTGCATCTGTATACTTCCATCAAAAACAAAATAATCTTTGAAGTTTTGTAGAACTTCAAGAAGAAAAATTTTTAAAGGAGAAACAAAGTAATGTTTCCCTAAATTTAGAAGCAACTACAGCCAGATTATTATGGATAATTTTCATGCAGTACCCAGACAGGATGGCCATCTTCCTCCAAAAGTATTTCTGTGGAGTGAAAGTACATTTTTCTCTTGGAATTTTTCAAGATAATTAATTTTCAGCGCATACAGATGATTTAGTGGATAACCTGGCCTTGTTAAACATATATGCTGTTTCTGACCATCAACATTATAACTCATCAGACTTTTCAAAGCAAGAGCTGTTTAAATCAAAGGATTTTCATTGCAGATCCCTGACTGCTGCTGGCTAGATGTCAGAGCTTGGAAGATACTCTCCAAGTAATTGTAAAGCAGTGTTCTCCAATCAGCATACATTATTGCAGAGCAAGAACTACACTGTCAGAATTTCTATTGAGGTTTTAACCCAGCCATTTGAACTTTGAGTCATACAAATGTAAACGTCTCTACTGGATTAAAGGAATGTTACCTTATTCCTTACATAATGATTTTCAGGACAAAAATACACTATTTTGAGTTCTTGAATTACACACTGAGGATAACTGTCATTGTTTTTGTGATAGGATTTAATATCCATAAAGTGTTTCATGTTAGCCTTCATATGCAGAGTATATAACTCTTAAAGGACAGAAGAAATTGGGGGGCTTTGAATATGAGACTAAAGGAAGAGAAATACATTTGTAGTTTGGTTTGGTTAAGTCTTTTATTTTTTTATTTTGTATTCTTTTTAAGGGAGTGGGAGATGAATTCAGTAAGAAAGGAGATATAGATGTAGATATAAATATAGATAGGTATATGTATATATTTATATATATTTGTTTATATATATATTTTTTTGCCTCCAACTTTTAAGAGTAGAAGTAGGAAATCACTAAGGAATCTTCACCAACTTTCACACAAAGTTTCTATATTATTAGTAGCTGAAAAAGAAGGAAAGGCACCCTATGTTGAGATTTGGCCGTGTTACAAATAGGGAGCAAAATGTCCTCTGAGACTATGCATCAGACTACTGTTAAAGCAGAAATAAAAGTTGAGGTTATCAAAATTGCTTTCAAGGACAAAATTCTATTATTCTTGTGAGAGAGCATATTTTAGTAAAAAGAGCATCAGAATAGGAACCTCCATTTTCACCCTTCTTAGGAAATAAACCAGGCAATCTGTCAGCCTCTGTATCCCTCAATTTCCATATTGTGAAATTATGAAATTGGGCTAAAGATTTTTAAAATTCCATCTGGTTTTAAATTTGATTTTTTTCTATGTGCTGGATGTTTAAAAATTAGCCAATATAAATAAAATGTGGATGTTTCAAGTAAAAACAATTTATTATAAAAATTATAATAATTTAAAAGCTATTTTAAATTCATATAAAGATTGAGGCTAATGAAGAATGTTAAATTACAAGACAGAAAAGCAATGATTAACATTACAAAAAAATCTAAGTCATAAACATTATTGATTTTTATCCTCCCACTTTTTTGGTTTTGTTTGAATTGTAATTTCAGACTGTACTTTTAAGACTAAACATAAAAGAGCCTAATAGCTAGCAATAGATAGTTCCTAAAATTGGGCCAAATATAATTTCCTGCACATTTATAATCAAGCAATTCTTATAATTCATATTATACTCATCAATAGACAGCTGTTGGCATATGACATCTTTCTGACTTTGCTCTCTGTGTTAAAAATTATAGTTTTTGATTTTGCAAGAAAACCTCACAGGCTGTGATTGGCAGAAAATATGGACAATTGTATAAACCAAAGTACGCTTTATTTTTTTATTTTTTATTTTTTGCGGTACGCGGGCCTCTCACTGTTGTGGCCTCTCCCCTTGCGGAGCACAGGCTCCGGACTCGCAGGCTCAGCGGCCATGGCTCACGGGCCCAGCCACTCCGCGGCATGTGGGATTTTCCCGGACCGGGGCACGAACCCCTGTCCCCTGCATCGGCAGGCGGACTCTCAACCACTGCGCCACCAGGGAAGCCCCAAAGTACACTTTAAACAGTAGAAAACACTGAGTCCTATAGGAGCTGTTAAGATCCTAGAGGTAGTCTTAATATTGTTTCTCTCCTTTATATATATATACAGATATGAGAGAGAGAGAAGAAAATATAAAAATATAAATATATATTTATATAATTTATAAGCACTGATTGATTACACTCAAAGTGAGCCTTTTTACAATGACACTAAAAAAAAATACATTAATAAGTATTAGTCTTCAGAACCAAATGATTTGAGTAGCATTTCCCAAAACACAAGTATCAAAGAATTCAAGAAATGAGGCATCCATACCCTCTGAATCCAAAACTTTGGTTTCCAATCTATAGAACTTTCCCCAATGAAAACCCACTGTTGAGACTATTGTTCTGGAATCCAGTACAGTGAACTGGCGCAGTTTATACACAACTTACAGCAGAGCTCATATCACAGCTCTGAGGAGCCTTAGGCTGAGCACTTGACTCTTGACCTAGACTGAGAACCGTGTGAGTTTAGGACTGTCACTGTGTCTGCTTCACTCACAACTTAGTGTCTCATATTTAGAAGCTCCAATATATATTCGTGAAATTGAGATAGTTCCTTGATTTTATTAAAAATATGCCCTTAAATCCAAATATCAGACGCAAGGACCCTATTCTCTCTAAGTATCCATTGTCCCTCTTTGACTTTATTTATTTTGCAAATATTTGTTGAATGGACACTGTGTTTCAAGTACCATTTAGCTTTCAGGAAGGAAAAAGATGAACCATACAGAATTCTTGGCCCATACAAATTCAGGATTCAGTGGGAAGAAAATAAACATTGATAATAGAAAAACTGTGATCATGAATGTGTAGAAAGAATTATGGCAGAGTAAAAGAAAAGAGAGGGCAACCCAGCTTCGGGTCAGGGTCAGAGACTTTCTGTTGGGGGAAACACATGAGCAGAATTTCTTTGCTTCTTTTCTACTTTAATCTCCTAAAATAACCCATAAACCCATGCTTCTCACACTTAACCTTCTGCTGACATAATTGTGCATGTGTTTTTTCCACAAAGAAAAATTTACTTTTTTTAAATCAGGGATTTTGAGAAGATAGTTAAGTTCACTTGCCAGTTATTTTGAATCAAGATTTAATAAAGAACTGCTTAACAATGATTAGTTTTTATGTCTCTATGTGAACAAGAATGTCACCTGGACATTAAAATAATTCTTATTAAATGTTGTAAAACTGGAAATGGCTTATAATAGTTTATAGTGACACAAGACAACTCCAAGTTTCTCAAGCATGTATGTGTCTATATACTGTGTGTCCTTTGCCCTATTACAGTTTTTCTCTCTTTTCTTTTCAGACAACCCCTATTCATGCATTAATGTCCACACATATTACCTCTTTCCACAAATTTATGTAACAATTTCAGGATCCTGCATGAAAGGATAATCTCTTCTTCCCTTTATAACATTTGTTATGTATCTCAGTCAGAGAATATTTACTGAGTGCCTGTTTTGTTTAAAGCACTGTGCCAGGAACAAAGAGTCATTTCAGCTCTACAGACAGGGCTGTTTTAGGCCAGAATGCAGAACATAGACTTACTGGTTATTTACGGCCAGTGTCCATTCTGAAAGCCTCAAGCCCTTGCTTTGCCAGTGGTTAAATATTTTGAATGTTGCCCCTACACAACACATAAAGAATCCCTGGGCATTTTAGATGTGACATTCATGTTACTTTCCTTGAAGCTCTACTACTGCACCTAAGAAAGAAGTTTGATTTTGTTTCACTTTTTTTCTCAGAGGTTCCCCCAGAGGAGTGTTAATTCCTGTTCTATGAATCCTTCAGGAACTGAAGGACAACATTGGAAAAGCAATTTAGGAAATATGTTGACAAACTCAAATGAAGCAGAGAATTTGGTTACTATACTTACAAGACTGACAAAGTGAAAAAAGGAATGATGGAGAGGTGTCCAAATGTGCAAGCTATTGCTTAACTTTTGAGTCATATAGATCCAAGACTGCTTGGGAGGAAAGGAGAAGAAAGAAGTTAGAGTAAGAGAGAAAGAGAAATAAAGAGAATGCCTGCAGCTGAAAACTCAGGTTGAAATACATGATTTTAAGGTATCTTGTCTCTCATCGAAGTGTGTGGAACAAAATTTGAAGTGTTTATTCTCTGGTTTTCAATAATAATAGTGGTTAAAATTATGAACATCAGTGTCAGACAGACTCATGTTCAAATCTCATCTGCATTTAGAAGCTGAGTGTTGCAGACACTTTAATGACCTTACTGAGCATCACCTTCCACAGATCATTTTTGCATGAATTAAAGAGATAACCATTGATTATCAGTCACTTCCTGTGCTTCCTGTGTGTTAGACTTTGCTCTCTGAATTGTGTTAATTAATTGAATTATCACAACAATCCCATGTCCTCATTTTACACATGAGGAAACTGAGGCTTAGAGTTCTTCACTTTGCCTCACTCACCCATCAGATATTTTCACGCTGGTGGTCAGATCACAGTCTGAACCCCGTGTGCTATGCATACCGCTGTGTCTCGCCTGCTTCCTGCATGCTGTGCCTGGCACGCAGTAATGCTAGATAAGTAGTGTTTTATTAATAACAATTTTGAAATAGACCGATTATGCTCCCAGCATTTTATTGTAAATTACACAGCATAGAAGTGTGACAAAGTAGTAGTTGCTTTCTTCCTGGCACAAATAATATTTCATATGAGTTGAATGATACGTTTTTAATATCAGACTTCTTTTTTCTCCTATTCCATTTTGGAAGACAAAAAGGAAAACATTGTTTTCTTTACTACTTCTACATAACCCAGGCAATCGATACTGGTTTACAGAACATATTGCTATTAACTAGATTTGTCAGATGGAAGAGGGATTTAGTATATTTTCTACAGCTACAGAGCAATCTATAAAGTGGTGTCTTTGTAGTATCAAGTATTAAGAGCCCAGGTTTTCAGAATCTGTTCTGTGAAGTGGTGAAAGTCTCTTCATCTGCCTAAGCTTCAGGCTTCTCATATGTAAAGTGTAGAGTAAGTTCAAATACAAATTACACTTCTAGCTCTAAGGTCAATAATCCTGTAATTTTGTAGGTAAAGTTCTAGGAAGGAATATTACATGTACTTCAATAGGATAATTCGGGTTATCCAAATATAGAATCATCTACCTTTTAAAGTAATCAGATCCATATCATTAGAGATATGCTGAAGAATTCCCTGCCAGAGGTGATTTAGAAGGTACAAACTGTGTTGAGTTGAAAGGTAAGCTACATTAGTTCTTCAAGACAGTTTGTTTCTGACCCCAAGTTTCTTAACTTGCTTGTATAAGCTAAATGCATATACAGTCAGAGGAACCTTAAGAAAGGACTAACAGAGCTTATATTCAGGTTTCTTAATCTCAGGGCAAAACAAAACAAAACAACATCCCTAAGTAGACTGAAACCAGGGGTCCAATTACTCTGTGAATTCTGGCAGCAAAGCAATAAGACAATAAACCCAAACACCTGCTGTGTGTTTATGTAAATCAAGTTTAGGCAGGATTATTTCTCTAAAATGTCCCAGGTAATTGTCGGTCAATAATTCCAGCTTTATTGATAACTAATGTAAATTTGATCAGCGTTTCTTAAAATGTAGTCCTCAGGCTGTCTGCATTAGAATCGCCTTATTAAAACTGCAGATCCCTGGGCCTCCCAAGATTTTGAATCAGAATCAGTCTCTTTGTCTATATGACTGGCTGGTTGTCTCGCTTTTCAAACAAGCTTCTTTGTCAGAGGTTTTCAAACATTTTTGACCAAAGTGCATAATGAGTGTTATATTTTAGGTCAATGTCTCATTTTAACGATGGGCTTGTAGTAGCCACACTAATTATAAAAGGTCATATATGATTAAAACCAAAAACTACAAAGATCATTCAACCAAAAAGAATATTGAGATGACTTTATAAATTTATAAATTTGCTTAACGTTTACGGAAAATCTAAGAAATCCCAGTCTTTGTGATAATGGATGTTAGCCATCTCACTTTTTTAAGATGAAAAGAAAAATCTTTTTTTTTTTTCCAATACGCGGGCCTCTCACCGTTGCGGCCTCTCCCCTTGCGGAGCACAGGCTCCAGACGCGCAGGCTCAGCGGCCATGGCTCACGGGCCCAGCCGCTCCGCGGCATATGGAATCTTCCCAGACCGGGGCACGAACCCGCATCCCCTGCATCGGCAGGCGGACTCTCAACCACTGTGCCACCAGGGAAGCCCAGAAAAATCTTTTTATAACTAAAATAATTCTCTCTTTAATTGTCAGAATTATTATTATGGAAGTGAAAAATGTTCCAATTTTTCTTAATCTGAAAACCAATATCTCATTTTGCAGTTGCTAAAATTTGTGGGCTATTATGGTATTTTAACACATTGTTTCTTTTGCTATGAGTCAGTCAACTGACTTGTTACATTTATTTTTAATTTTTTTGTTATTTTTTTGCATGTAGGTTAATTTTTTTTCAGAGGCTATTTCAATTCCAAGTCTGTCCCAAAGTTAAGATGGGGATTATGAGAGGTAAATAGGAGGAGGCCACTGCCATCTAGGAAATAAAGAAGCTTAGAAACATGACCCGTCAAAGTCCCTTTCAACTCAAAAATTCAGTCATTTTCTGATGTAGGTGCATTCAGGTCTTCCAATGAGCACACCACTTTCCAAAGAGTGAGGTAATCAAGGGCATTATAATGCCCAACCTATATTTGATGTAATTGTTCTCTACAGTACAAACAAATTACCTCTAAAACTCAGTTACACTTCACAGATCTTATTTTGCTCGTAAAACCACTGGCCTCACCCACATCATCCCACACCTCAAGCTTCATACTACCTAAGATGACATATAATTATTTTGCACAGTCAGGCCTGGTCCATCTCAATCGTGCCCCACCCCACCCCATAGAGATGGACTCACTTGACAACATAAATTCACACTCATACTCAAATGAACAAATTCTAAAAAATATTCCTCACCACCTTGTTTGTTTTCTTCTAGTACAGATGGTTTCTTTCTTACAAATATTTCTGGAACACGTGCTAGATGAGAAATAAATAGTATTATTAAGAGATGTGAGGAAATGATAGATTACTTTGCTGACCTCTGAAAAGATGACATGATTGAGAAAATAAGACATCCAGAAACAAATTCCCTAAAATATATGGGAGTATGATGTTGGGCACAGATTAAACTCATAATAAATTTGCTATTAGGTGAGGATGCAGCATGAGCAGGGATTGAGAAATGCTGTGACATGTTTGGGGACAAAAGGGGAGCTTGGTTTGGAGAGAGTATTATTTGGGAAGATGAGTTTGGATAGATGAGATGGAATTAAATCATGGACCCCTTGATTGCCAGATCAAGTGGTTTAACTGAGTGTGATAAGAGATTGCCTTCAGTTCTTGAATGGAAAACTACATTACTGGAATTTGGGGCAGATTGGTCTAGTAACATTCCAAAAGAACAAAGTAATAATTGAGACCTTCCTGAGGATGGGGACTAAAGTCAAGCATTTCTGTTGTTGAATGCACTAAATATTGATGGTAATGGCAGTAGGACAGTGGGTGAAATGAGGTGAGTGTGGGGTAAAACTGCATTGGACAAAATGTGCCAGGATTCCCATGTTACTGGAAGTCAAAATCCCTGATTTTTTTTTTTTAATTTAGTTCAGATTCCATTGTATAAATTTGTTTTTAAGGGTGAAAATTTTATTAGTTTCTATTATAATAGCTCTCAAATTTGCCATGAAAAAAATTACCCAAATGGATTGTTACTTTATTTCTAAAAAAAAAAAAAAACCTGAAATTTACTGGAGAATGTTGCTTGTTGAATTCATGTAAATTTATTTTCTATCTTTTAGAAAAAGCACGTTTTGTTCAGTTCCTAGCAGAACAGCAAAGACAAGAAGGAGTGTTTGCAGAGGTGGGAGGTGTAGACTTGGGGCAGATACCCCTGCACTCAGCCCAAGTCTCCTGTAGAATTGCACTAAAGAAAAATACTAGCAGATGTTTTCCTATTTCTCAAGACAGGTCCTAAGTTCAGGTGTCAGTAGATGAAATCTGATCATTGCAGTTTTTTCTTCCTTCCTCCCTTCCTTCTTTCCTTCCTATCTTTTTCTTTCTTTTCTAAATGTGAGTTTCTCTTTGATATAATGCTTTGGGTGAACTGGGGAAGAAAACAAAACAGAAATTCTTCACAAAGACTTAATAATTTCCCACTAAATATAAAAGTTATTTTTTTTAAATTCAAGCATGCTTCAGTTCATAATCAAAAGTCAGATACTTAATGAAGTAAATTGGCTGATAGAGACTTTCACTCTGTAAGCCTCCCATTTTTCTTGATAATGATAAGAAATAGTGGAAACTGTCATGCAACTTGACTAACTAGAAATTACCAGTTGTGTGTTGGCTACTTAAAAAATTAATCTTTCCCTCAAGCTAATTTCTGATAATTAACCAAAATATCCAGGAGTGCCAAGACAAATTAAGCATGTAAGGTAGTATTTTATAACCTCCTTTGGAAAGGATAGCTCAGCTCAGTAGTCCCTATGGTCTGGCCATATTTAATGTAGGTAACCATTTAAAAAATGCTGGAGTATCACTCTATTTAAAGTATACTTTATGAGGGCTATTTTGAAGGCGGTAGAGCTGAGGGAGGGAGGGAATTAGTAATAGCTACAGAAGAAAGAGGCCCTTTATTTAGTTGGCTTGTATTTCTCTCATAGTCTTTGTCACTCAGCCTAAGTTAAGCACACAGGTTGTATTTCTCTGGAAAGAACCAGCAGGGCAAGGAGGCAGCTGCACTATAGGTCTCTGTCTGATTTTAGAGCTGGCAGCAGCCTGACTGCCAGCAGAGAGAGTCCAGGGAGCAGATAACCCTCAGAGAAGTACAGACAAAGCAGTACTTTGCAAATCCATTCTGTTTCCCTTTCATTTCTCCTGTGTGTGTGTGTGTGTGTGTGTGTGTGTGTGTGTGTGTGTGTTGGTTTAAGTTTCACTGAACACTGATTGACTCAAAACACTCATAGGTTGGCTTATAAAACAGCCATGAAAAAGATTTCCAGAAAAAACATATCACTCTGGAATGTTCTAAAAATGTGTAATATTCTGTCTCAAAAATCATCAAAATTCTTTTTTCTCCATCATAATTAATATAACATAGGACCTTCCTTCACACAGGGAAAATCACTGTTATACAAGAACAGTTTTACTTATACAAAAACCCTGACATTCTTAGTGTGTTTTTTTTCATGTCCTAGGAAGACTACTAAATGTTCAAATGATATTTAGTAGTCTAGAGATGATATTACCTGTGCCCATTTGTTTTATGTTTGTAAAGTACTTCTATTTTACAAAGCAGGATGATGTTAGTTTTCCAATTTTACTTGTTACATATATTTGTTTATTCATTTTTAGCTCCTGAACACCTTTCATACTCCAAAAGCAGCTTAGAATTGATTCACTTTTCATGTTACACTTGCGGAAAATGCTTTTTGACCTGTAGTTATGATTATTTTCAAACGTATCAATGCCTATTGTCTGTGAATGTTAAAGCTGGCCCCCTCGCACAAATCTTTGAGAGTCTTTAAGCCAGACAGGAACTTCAGTGTTCCTCAGGCAGTCCTTGGGTATCCAGCCACAGACCTCCTGCAGCATTTCCATTATTTTTTTCAATCCCTTTCAGTCCTGGTAAATCCCTACCTCCTCAGGTGAGCATTTGTCTTACTTTGAAAGAATGTACTACCCTCATAATGTGGTTATTTATAAAGGCCCATCACTTTACAATTGTGATTTCTCTGATTAACAAATGCAAATCACAATATCAGTGGGCTTTAATATCTAAAGTTTCAAAAACAGTTCTCTTAAATCACAGAGATTTGTAGTACCTCCAGGAGATTTTATAATACTTTCAATATAAAGTGCTCAAAAAAAAAGCCAGTAAGTACAACTGTATGGGAAAATGGTTTGGTTACCATTGACAAGGTTTTATTGCCTACTTCCAATCTCATTCTTGCCAGAAATTAAAACAAAAGTCATTGTCAAATAAGAGTAAACAATTATATCTCTTATTTTTCAAGGTCAATAAGTGAGAATTATTTTATTTCATTAAGAATATTTAGTAAGTCATCTGGAAACTGTGTAACTATTAAACTAAACATATACCAAGTATAGTTTTACAAGTAATAGTAAGTTATTTAAATCTGTGCTATGTTTATTTGTAAATAGTTTCTCCCAATGAAAATATGTGGTTATTTCGTTTATCTAGAAACCTTTTAAAGACTTCAATCCATGTTAAACACACAATATTTACAAAGCGGCATTTATAATATCTTTCTTTAAAAGCCTTATGTGTACAAGAGAGATGACAAAAATTTTAGTAATATTTAGGTCAGTTTTCTTATTTGGAAGATTTAGAACTAGCATCTAGGTAGGTAGCACTGGATTCTTTTCTCTGTGCCACATTTATATTTGTCCTCAATCTTCTCAGCCCCTCTCCTTATTTTCTTCTGTCCCTAACCTCATTTCCCAGATAATTTGTCCCCTTGCTGTCTGTGAAAGCTCAGTTAGGTGTTTTGAAGTCAAGGCAAGAACCACCTCTTCTATCAATGGAAGACTCTTTTGGAGGCAATGTACGATTTTTCTTTTTCTTCCCCTTCTCTCCTTGCCTCCCATCTCTGGGGGTTATATGACTTGTATGGAAGCAAAGCTTGGAATGTGGTGGTATGTTAAGAAGTATCACCAAGTGCAAATCTGTGAGCACTATTTTGTTCTCAGATATTATCTATGTGAATTTCATTTCAGGATTCATATTACTTTCTGCCTTTCCCTCGTTGCAGTGAGGTTTCATGTAGGCTTGTGTCTATTTATTTATTTATTTATTTATTGCGGTACACGAGCCTCTCACTGTTGTGGCCTCTCCCGTTGCGGAGCACAGGCTCCGGACGCACAGGCTCAGCAGCCATGGCTCACCGCTCCGCGGCATGTGGGATCTTCCCGGACCGGGGCACGAACCTGCGTCCCCTGCATCGGCAGGCGGACTCTCAACCACTGCGCCACCAGGGAAGCCCTGTGTCTATTAAGCAGCCTAAATCTCAGGCGTCTCCTCTTCCCAGCCCTCTCCTCCTCTGGCAGGTCATCTGATCAGGTGTTTATTTATTTATTTTATTATTTTTTAACATCTTTATTGGAGTATAATTGCTTTACAATGGTGTGTTAGTTTCTGCTTTATAACAAAGTGAATCAACTCTACGTATACATATATCCCCATATCTCCTCCGTCTTGCATCTCCCTCCCTCCCTCCCTATCCCACCCCTCTAGGTGGTCACAAAGCACTGAGCTGATCTCCCTGTGCTATATGGGAGATCTATTTTACATTTGGTATGAACAATTATCTTTTCCTTTTCAAACACCCTTGTTGGCCATTTTGAAATGAAAATCATTTGGTACTTAAATAGCATGGTGGAGACCATTGCATATATGCTGATGTATATATACTGATGTAGAGATGCACATACCCTATCTTCATATAAATCTAAAACTTTCCAGCTGGCTATTTTTTTCCTACATACTCTGAATTTTCTTTGCTGCTTGGCCATATTTCATGAGTATAATTCAAAAAGCCATTATAATGTTGCAGTGAACTAAATATTATACATATATGTGGTCCAATATGAGTTCATAGGGTCCTGACTCTCTTATCCTACAGTTACATAGGAAAATGTCTTATAAATTAATCAGGACCTATCAATATCCAGGAGAACTGGTTTTCAATCCTCACTCTGCTTCCACATGTTGTGTGACCTTGGGTACCAGACTTTCCCTTTCTGAGCCTTAATTTCCTCATCCATAAAATAAAATGATTATATGTCACTAATTATTTTTCAAATACTTTTTCCATGATAAAAATTACATTCCATGGTAAGAATTATTTCAACCCTCATACAGTATAATCTTAGCATGGTGTTTGATAGCCCATACAGTCAGAAGAATATAAACATGTCATGTTTTGTACAAGTTTTGTATTAGTGCTGTGATTTAGTGGAAAAGTATCATTTGGTTCAAATTTACCTGTGATCAAATCTTTATTTAGCTATATGATCTCAGGCAAATTTTTAAACTTTCTGAGCTTTGATTTCATCATTTGCAAAAAAAAAAAAAAAAAAAGGAATAACATTTTTAAAGTTATTGTGAGGAAATTTAAAAGTAACTATCACATTATCTGGTGATTTTTGGCATTTGATAAATGATCATATACTTCTTTTGTATTAGCAATATCTTTAATAAAATATATCAGTAACTAATTAATATACTACATGTGAATGTTGTCAAAAATTCAAGCTATTTTTTCGCTCTTTGCTAAATAATAAAGACCCAGTTTTCATTGAAATGAAATAAAGGGATGGCAATGAAAAGTTCATCTTGAATAGGACAAAAGAAATTAATTATTGTCTCTGGATATTAATAAAAGTAATTTTATTTTTAAACACAACCACAGAACAAACCATGTCTAAAATTTGGGACTTTTCAAGTTAATAACAGTGTTCATGGGTGAAGAAAGATTAGTGAGTCATCGTATAGACTGAATGAATGATCCTTTCAAAAGTATTTTGGGGCTACCTGAATTTTTGCCAAATAAGGAAAGGCTAAAGATGAGAATAGATAATGAGAAGATTGATGTTATAAAGTTCAATACTGGTTGACTAGCTCAATCATAGATGAAAAGTGGATTGACGTTTGCAGTGCAATCTGATAGTAGAAAATGTATTATTTTCTAAATCACACCAGAAACTTTCATCACTCTCAAATATCACTCCTCTGGCATGTACGATATTGCAGACAATATCATAAAATCTAGAATTCCACTATTTTATTCTCATTGCCTAATATTGTTGCTTATTTTTCACTCATATGTGTTTTGATGTCCAGTTAAATCAAAAAAGCCTTTGAAGTTGGGGACTATGTATTATTACTTTTGTATCTCTCCCAGTATCTGGTCACAAACATGCATTAAATGTATTACGCTCTTCACTACTTGTTGGACCAGATTTTTCAGTAGTGAATATACATTCCTCATAAACTGCTTCATGTGTTACATTATAGCAAGTTTTCATTCACAACCTTCAGTCTGAAGGTGTTTATTTTCCTATACACTGATATGGCATCATGGCCCGGACCCTGAGAATATGTTGGGACCTTACCATTAAAGAGAGTTGTTGCCACAGTGATATTAATAGTCTCAACAACTGTACTTCTAGTTTCTTTTCCCTTTGTTGGGCTATTAGACCAACAGTGTTAATAGTTTTGGGGAATAAGGAAACTTCTTGTTTCTTTGTTTCCTTGTATAGAAGCTAAAGATGCTTCTGCTTTCCGATAATACAGGGTGTCTGTATTCACTTTACATCTTACAAGTCTCACATAAAATAACATTAGGCATAGAAGTATTCAACATGACTGTTTACATTAGACCTTTCTGGTAACAAAACACACTTTTTCTTAAGTATAGGGTTAATAATTCAAAGTCATAATAATCTGCAACTCACAAGATCCTTATTAAAACTAAGATGTTACAACTAACTTTTTTTTTTTTCCTGTGAAGAGCATATTTAGCTACTAGCACAAGCATGGGATTTCCTTTTATGCTTAACAGAATTTAGTCTAGGCAACAGATACTGACTGACACAAAATGAAGCAAAACATGAACATTAAGAATTGCTCCTAACTTCAGTATTCATATTTTGTTTTCTCTAATGGATTCTGAAGAGAAGAAAAGATAAGGCTGGTAAAGAAAAAATAAATGGTGTATCATACTCACCCAGAAACAAATGATGCATTCATTATTGAGCAAGGGAAAAAAAAACACTTCTAATAATTATAATTAAACTGGCTATTTTTTAAAATTCCTAAAAGTTGTTTCAAACTGTTCAATAATTTTTAAATTCTTAAAAATGGAATCAATTTTGGTTAATTTTGTGTAGACAAAATATAAATTTTGTCAGAATATTTATTTACCTATGGTTCTGTTTGTTTGTTTATTTATAATCATGAAAGATTAAGAGAAAAGTAAAGCTCCAATGGTTGGGATACATTAACCCTCCCCCCATACCACATTTTCCTATTTGTAGATTACTGTTAATACCATCATCGTCAAATACCAAGATCAATAATTTATTTGTGAAGCATTTTAAAACCACCAGAAAGTGTTGTATCATTTGAAGTCTTTATTGACAGTAGATTATTGGTGAGAAACACATTTCATTTTTGTATGCCAAGATTTATGACAGATTTAGTTACAGGGAAAATGAATTTGATGGATAACACAGGAGGCTTCTAACTGAATGGAAAAATATCACAATTTTTCATAATATTACTGTCTCACATTGAACTATCTGCTGCCTTGCTGCCCAAGGTCGAAGTAAATATTTTATTAGAAATCAAATCAATTTTAGACAATTAAAAGCCCATATTCTATCACTGAATAAAGTACAAGCTCTTCAAAGATCTTCTTTTAAATTAATAGAATATATCAGTTTATGTATTATAATACAGCATCCAAGAATAATAAAGGATTCAGTTTTCACCCTTCTTCTTAACCTTTCTCCTTTATGTGAAGTCCTCCGATGCCAGTGTTGGTCTGATATGAAAATGCTTTGTGCACTATGTCCCTGAGGTTTTCTTTTTTTTAAATGTTGCCCTTACTCATTTTTTTTTTTTTTTGGCCCAGTGTAGAGATAGTCAGAATTCATAACTTTTACACTTTAGAGTACCATTCACCTTTGTGGGCCGGGCTCTGTTCTGTTTCTATTGCAGGGGCAGAGGAGCACAGGGGAGAGAGGAGAGGGAACACTGGATGCATGTGTCATTCTCTAGTTCTTTTTCCCTTTTCATGTGACTCTGTCCTTAGGAGTGTTCACAAGTCTGCAGCAAACTCTCCCACCTACGACTTCTCTCCCAGTTTTTGTTCACTTCTCTCCTCCATCCCACTTTTTCTGGCAGGTCTACTTATGCTCTGGGTTTTCTTTCAAGAGAGCCTCCATCACTTTCTTACCCATAGGAGATAGAATCCTGATGCCTTTCAAGCCCAACACCCAGGTTTGATTTGATCTTCAGAACAAAGCTATCATCTCTACCCAAACTCCTAATTTGGGAATCCCTTTTCAGATTTCCTCCTTTTCCAATTAATTAACAGAATAACCCTAACTCTTTGCAAATTATGTATGGCCTGCTACATTATGTGTAAAATGCCATTAAGGATGTCAGGATTTCTTTTATTTTTCAGCTACTTTACTAATTGCCTTCACATTTAACAGTAACTTCTCTGTCCACTCTTTTTTGTGTGCGTCATTTCTTTTACTGTCCTTCATATTTCCAAGGTGGGAGGAACACTTGAGTCTAGGTGTGATAGCACCTAGAACATTCCTGCAGAATTAAAGAGGAATTTAGAGACTTTCTGTATTATTGATTTTTTTAAATTTATTTATTTATTTTTGGCTGCGTTGGGTCTTTGTTGCTGCATGCAGGCTTTCTCTAGTGCGCTGAGCGGGGGCTACTCTTCCTTGTGGTGCGTGGGCTTCTCATCACAGTGGCTTCTCTTGTTGCAGAGCATGGGCTCTAGGCACGCGGGCTTCAGTACTTATGGCATGTGGGCTCAGTAGTTGTAACATGTGGGCTCTAGAGCTCGGGCTCCGTAGTTGTGGTACATGGGCTTGGTTGCTCCACAGAATGTGGAATCTTCCTGGAGCAGGGCTTGAACCCATGTCCTCTGCATTGGCAGGCAGATTCTTAACCACTGTGCCACCAGGGAAGTCCTGTATTATTGATTTTTAAGGAGTTAAAGATTTGAAGAAAAATATTTCAGTGTTTTAAGCATTAAACATTGATTGCAGTTGGGAACTTCCAGCTATACAACATGTTCTTCTCACAAAATTCAATTTATCATTTATAGGAAAGCAGTTAACAACATGCCTCTACATTCGTCTAGACATCTCTTGCCTCTTCCTGAGATCAAGGAAGTAGCGCAGGGGGTCCGTTTTCTAGCTTACTTTGCTCTCTGACTACTTCTATACAAGAAATCAAGTTAGTATTACACTGGCCAAAGAATTTGGATAAATATTGTCAAGTTATTATATACACATACATCTGTATACATATACATGTATCTTCATCTATCTAATCTATAATGTAGTTTTCTTTTTAATAGAAAAGGGAAAATGTATCAACTTTAAACTGTTCTTAGTATAAACCGAAGGATTTCTGGTATTCATTGGAGAAAGATGAAAATCAATCTTCCCCCAATTTAAGAGGGAATGGTAATTTGTTTTAAAGTCAATGCATGGGTTGCCATCTAACTTTCAAATCAACTATGCTATTTGTTTAACAAAGAGCTAACTTAACTTATGAGATGTTCAAAAATCCATCTGCTTTCACTGATTATCATCCAAATTCTCAGTGAATTTACATTTTCCAAAATAAAAGGAAAGCAAACTTACTAGGGTTGGATCTTTAAAAAATATATATAACTGGAAATATTTCATACTCAGAAAAATACTATAATTGTACATTTGCATGATCATTGATAGCTTCGTTTTTCATCAGATTTTATTGCAAGCAGTGTAGGAGAGATTTATTAACCCCTAAAATGTTAACATATATTTGTTTCTAAATGTATGCGGCCTAGTACAAATCAAGTGGCCATAATCAGTATGCATTTCTTGTAGAATGCAGACATAAGTGACATTTTGAAATATTTTAATTGCGTGTTCAGAAGTGCTAGTGGATATGCCAAAGTGAGAATAAGATCCTGAAACTAATTAATGTGGCTTCATTTATCAAGAGCACTAGAGCTGTTATAAATACTAATAATAGCATTGTAACAGTGTATTTCCGTTTGTCTGTTGACACTCTATGCTGTCAGAGTGCCCCACGCCATTGAGTCGAAGAAAGTCTTTGTGTAGATTTAACAAAAAGCATTCCACATTGTTTTATAATAAATTCATGAGACTGCCTACACTTCTAAGGCTTCTTACACTAATAAGTAGTGATCTTACACTAGTATCTATGGTGTGAGATTGATGGACTTGAAAGAAACAATTGTGTTCATTGCTTACAGAGCTGGAGCAATAAAGGAATCAGTAAAACACATTCTACATTCAAATACGTTAATTTTTAAAAATATATAAAATACAAAAACAATCACATGACTTCTGTGCGGGAGGTAAAGGTGAGCTGAGGGGAGGTATCAACATGCAAGGGTTAGTTTTAATATAAAGTCTTGCTTCATAAATAGTGACTACACTGAAACAGAAAAGTCTTCAAAATGGTATTCCTGGATAAAGGCCAGCCTTCATTTCTCATCTTTAAATATCTGGGAATCTTTGCCAGGGGAATGTTTGTCTACCACTACAGTTGTGAGTACGTATGGAAAGAGCACTAGATTAGGAATTCTAGATTTGGTCTTGAATCTTTTATTCCTTGGAAAACTTTTTTTTCATCAACCTTTATTTCTCAGGTCTTCAGTTTCTTCATATATAAACATAAGGGAGTTGAATTCACAAACGTTATAGGTCTTTTCAACTAGCTCTAAAAGGCTGTGATTTTGGACTCATTAATATAGGATGATAGGTGTCCCAAAGAAAGAATGCAGTGAGAGCAAAACTTACTAGTTAGAATTATATCCAAGAGAAAATTGCCTGCTAATGTGTAATTCTAAAAATTATTTGTGGGTTCTTATCAGTCACATCTAAAGGCAACCAGTTTACTTCTTTCTATGGCAATGAAATTTCCAAGTTAAGTACAGAGATCTCCACGGGCAATAAAATAATCCAAGTAAAATGTGGCAAAGGAATATAAAATCCAAATAAAACTCTCATATTAGAAAAAGAAAGAAAGCCAACCATGAGGAAGGTAAATATGTGGGAAGAGAAATTCCCCTCAAATTTGAACTACATTTATCATCTGGGGCAAAGGCTAGATTAGTAGCACCATTAAAGGAAAGTAAGGACACGTTCCTTCATTGTTTTATATGTTCTCTTGCTGAAAAGCTTCATTTGTTTTTGTTTTGAGCCCCAAGTACAGCTAAGTACTTTTTTAAATTTATGTTTGGATTCCTCTTCAGGAAGCTTTATAAATCATCACCCTCATTATTTCAACAAATATTATTCTATGCTAGTTTGGTTATACAGCAGGCCTTAATTTTAGTTATTTTAACAAGTAAAATGGAAAGAACATGGGATAGGAAAGAGGAATGCTTTGGGTTTTAGTGGTAACCATGCAATCAACTTACAAGCTTTGTGACCTTGGACAATTAGTCTCTGATATTCAGTATTCCCATTTGAAAATTTAGTTAAATCCATAACCTCATGAATTATATTAGGGTGAGATGAAAAACTGTACACGAAACAGGTATCATAGTGCCTATCATCAATTCTTCATCAAATCTTCATCAGTTCTCAGCTGATTTTCCTTCAATTTACTCATTCTCACATTGAAATAAACACGATTCTCAATTCTTGGAATCTGTAAACTTGTGATTTACTCCTGGCTTTGCTGAAGGATGTGTGACCTTGAGCAAACCACTGTCTTTTTGCTCTTATCTCTTTTTTGTCTTTTGTTCTTATCTGTAAAAGGAAGATCTGAGCACTATAATCTTAAATACTCTACCACCCTTTCATTTAATTTTATTTCTTCTGGGCTTTGTAGTTTTAAAAGAACAACAACAACAAAAAATAGATGTATTACTATTTCCTGATTCAGCAATAAAGTACAATAGTTTTCTATGCAACATGTCATAATCCAAGAATATACTAATTATTGTGACCTTCTTAAATCAAAGCCTTGTCCTATGTGAGAATCACCTTGAAAAGCATCCTAATTTCCACCTGGAATTGTTAAGAGACTTGAGATGGGTATTTTTAATCTTTCTTAAAAACAAGGAAAATTTAATCCACATTTAGACTTTTTTTTTTTAAGTTGAAATTTTCTTCCTATCAATTTCTATTGAGTTGTAGATATCTATGTTTAAGTTTCTTTTGGCCTGCTGTTGATTTCTCCTTGTCTTCTAAATGACAGCTACTGATTACATTAATATTCAGATCTCTGTCCTGTCTTCCCAAAAGGTCACTTTTTGTCTTTTTAAAAAATTAAGCTCTTGTATTCCTGAGAAGAGAATTATTATATCCCATGAAAATAGATTGTAGATAGAAGGGCCTTTCTTAAAGCACACAAACAAACAAAACACTCTCTCTTTAGATTATCAAATGATTCACTGTTATATAGGTATTATAACAAATCTGCAAAGCAAAACCCATGAGAAATACATAGACAATCCCTATTTCACTTGACCCCTGCCAAAAAAAATAATGACTATTATATCATTATGAAGAAATGGTTGAACAATGACAAAGGTGATCTTTACACAACTCAACTTTTCTTACTTAAAATTTAAAAGTATTCTAATATATTCAGAATGCACTTGAAAATATCTTTGTCTTTGGGCATAATATTCTACAGTCCATTGTGATAGGTCACACTTACATGAAAATTACAGTATCATAGGTTATAGATTAGAGAGAGTGACTTTATAATTTTATGATTTTTTCTTTTCCTTTATGATTTTATGATGGAGAAGCTAATCAATGTTATTCTTATACCATACTCCAAAGTCTTCCACTTTTCCAACTCACAGGGAAAAGTGAACAAAAAACAAGAGCAACAAAACAAAACTTTATGCAAGGATAAGAATTCTTTAATTAATAAATGAATGTACTACTCATCATTTTGCCTGCTTACCTTACCTGAATATCATGTAATTAACTTACAAATCACTTGAAAGTTAGAAGTTAGATGAAGGTAATAAATTGTATCTATTTTGTCCCAAATGTCCACTTGAAAATCCTTTCTTTTTCTGATTTACCTATTCCTGATATGTCTTTTCTGTAAGGGCACCTGGCTAATACCTTAAAAGTTTCTAAGTATGGCTGTCAGATTAGCTCCATGAACCCCATTTAGTAGTTGGTGGGTACTATTTATAGTACCTCTGGGGAATTTTGTCACTAGTATTTCTCAAATTATGTCACATAGTTTAAAATCATGAGAATGACTCATAAAAATAGCATTTTCTTTCTTTTCCAGATATGCATATAAGATTAAAAGATAAATAGTCTGAATAATTCAATTCTTTTATATTTTAGAAATATCTGGAAGCATGGTAGTACCATAGGAACATGTTTTAGTTTAAATATTAGCTGGAATATGAAGCAACAAAATAAAATATCAATGCAGGATTATAGACTAACCTAGGAAATAATTCTCATAATAGGCAGTTTAGGAGTATGTGCCAGGGAGGAAGGAACATAATGCCCCAGGTACATCAGGGGATATTTAATGTCCAGGGAGGGCATTGTATTGCAAATGGTGGGCATTCACTTGGTCACTGTCAGGATGAGACTGAGCTAGAGCAGAAATGTAAATTATTTTAAAGCCAGATTTGGTGCTTTGAAAACATGTTATCCCCTGAGAAGCACATAAATGTGTTTGCATGAAAATATCCATTCATAAAAATTGTGTGTTTCTCCCGGTTTAGCCATATGAATCACCACATGAGAAAGGAATATTAAAACATTAATCATTGTGGTAAACAGATGGAAACTTCATGATAATAACAGGTGATAAAAAAGGAATGCATTTTTTGGAAACCACATTATTTTGGCATGTTTATGCCCACAGGTGTATCAAAGCCACTACATTTTCCTACATGGTAAAATATTGATAATAATTAGATTCAGACTATTGAAATATGTTTAGATAGATAGATAGAATTATCACCTACATACTCTGAGTTATAAATAGTTGTAAACACTATAATATGAATGAAATTTAAACAGAATTCTCAGAATATGAGAAACCCAACATTTTCCATATGCACTGTCATATTCCATTCTTTTTCTAATTTTCATATTTCATTAGCATTTAGTACACAGGCCTTGGGATTTTTTAAAAAGAAATATAAATATATTCAATTTTGGTATTTGTGAACTATTTATCATTTAATTTACCATCAAGGCCTACTTAATTTTGTTTAAGACACTAAATTAATTTAAATCCCACCTCTTTTACTTTTGATATGCAAATATTTTTACTTTGATGTGTAGCAATACAAATTGAAGATTGCAACATGAACCGCTAATGCTAATTTGATTACTTCTGTATTAGTGTTGAGTGCTACAAAAATAGCAAGAGATTGTTTAAAAAATGAAACTGGGAATGGAAGAACTCTTTCTCTGTAGGCCCTCTGCAGTGATGGTAGTATTAATGCATGTACATTAATGCTTGATGATTCTCATAGAACCATGAATGCAATTTTAAAGGCAAATAATTTAGGATTTTTAGAAAACCTGACAGCTTGATTTTTTAAAGATTTGAGTTCATCAAAAAGTCCTCACTGTACTTTTTAATAACTCAGAGAGTTTGAGTCTATTTAAAATATTTATTGGAGGTGATTTAGACCATGATTTATTTTTAGCAGTGAAGCTGTTTATCAAATATAGTGAAGACAAGGTGCCTGAATTGTGAATTCAGTACTTTTTGGATGTAAGTGAATTGGGCTTTTTAAAAAAGAATGAGCCTTTTAAAAAGATCTATTTAATTGATCTATTTGATAAAGTTGAGGAGATCTCTAATGACCTGTAACAAAAAGGATGATATAAATATCTGCTGCAACTCAAGCTAAGACAAATATACCTGTTGAAAAATATAACTGTGGAAAAACAATTTTCCCCCTTTTTAAATAGTACTTGAAAATGGTATCTCACCATGTTGAAAAAGAAATATATGCATATTATATATATTTTTATATATTATCTATCTATCTATCTATATATATATACATGATCTTATAGATCTTCCAGTGGTAGAGCTGCAGTAATATCTGCCACCTGTAGTGTGCCTGCAGCGTGCATGTTGCTTGTCTGTTAATCAATGAAATGTCTGTGTATGTCTGTCTGTAATTTGCGTTATGCCTGAAAGTCTCTATGCTCGTTAACCTTTTACAGGTGCCGCGCCATTCCAAGGAAATGCAGGTACTAAAAGAATGGGCAGTACTTATAAAGGCACAGCACACTTTGAGCTCCACCCTCTCCTCCTGCCTACCCTCAGGCAATGTTTTGGAGTTAGATATTTGTGACCAAGCTAAGGAAGTACAACAGAGGAGTAGCTAATGATTGAATGAGGGCCATGTATATTTCCCACATATTACCCATCATCTGACTAAAGAAAAATAAAAGATTTAGTATAAAAAAGAGATGGAGAGAGATTGAGTGAGATGGATGAATCATTACTTTATCAAATTATCAAAAGTTTTTCCTCAAGATGTGACTAGAAATATGTTTTGGATGTATGCACATACTATTGGTTTTCTTAAAAGATTCTCAATAGTGTATGCGGTATGTGAAAATATAATACAGAGATTAACTATGTTAGGATATCGATGAATAGAGATTAATAGGCTGATGGATCATAAAATTAATTACATTAAGGTTAAATACTGAACACTGGTTGGTTCATTCTCTTTAAAATTGTAATAGAATTTTTATGTAATGTAGTTTTTAAATAAGATCAAGCATTCACCTATTCCACACTTGTGGAAGTTCACAATTTGTTTACTTAGGGAGGGGAAAAGTATACAGTAATAGCCTCAAAAAAGTGGGGCAATGTTTATATATATTATATATATGGTATAGAAGTTTTTTCAACAAGATAATAACTTTCTTTTTTTTTTTTTTTCGGTACGCGGGACTCTCACTGTTGTGGCCTCTCCCGTTGCGGAGCACAGGCTCCGGACACGCAGGGCCAGCGGCCATGGCTCACGGGCCTAGCCGCTCCGCGGCATGTGGGATCTTCCCGGACCGGAGCACGAACCCGTGTCCCCTGCATCGGCAGGCGGACTCTCAACCACTGCGCCACCAGGGAAGCCCCATGATAATAACTTTGATAGTAGAGAATTCTCTTCCAGAATGCTATGGCTTTGCCATAAATATTCTTAATCTCCATGTGGGAAAGAAAAAGATTCTAACTCTTTCTAATCAGTGCCTCCAAAAAATCAATTTTTGTTTTTCAAATTAGTCACAAATTTCTTTTTTGAAATTTTTTTTACAAATGTGTTCTTTTATATACGATGCAAAGTTTTAAAATAATTTAGGTCAATCTACCATGGGCAAAGCCTTATTAAATAGATATTAAATAGACTTGAGCAAACCACTTATAAAATCCAACAGCCTTATTAAAGGTGGCGAATGCTATTGTGATTATGAAAATCATTAATGCTATTAAAAATAATGATGCCACTGATACTAGTCTTTATCACTGAAACTATTTTCAAGGGCTAAAAATGGGGCAAAGCATAACATGAGCCCACTTCTTAATGGGTTCACAATCTAAATTACCATCTTGCTCAACCTCCGATTTTGAAAATGCAAACTCTTTTATGTCACTTATGGAAATTGTTAAGCATAATAGCCCCATCTCCTTGTTTTCATGATGAGTGTAAAAAACTATCTAAAATTCTTCACATAAATAATGAAGAAAGTCAGGGTTGGCTATAGTAAGGATGGAAGTCATCCTATTTTCCTCACTTTAAAAAAGAGGTTTTACAGATGTAAACGATCATCGCTTTGTTCATCTCTTCATCTCTTTCTCACACTATTTCTTTCAGTTCAGATGCCATGCTTTTCAAAAAACTGTCTGTTTTAGAATGCTTCCTCTTCCTGGTAGAATTCAAGTCACCAATGAAATCTTGTGTCTTAAATTATATCTCCTGAAATATACCATTGGCTCATGTTAAAAGAAAACTGAGCCCTACTCCTCACCCTCAAGTCTTAACGTCAGTTCTTATTTCGCCAGTCTTCATTTTCATTTAAGCAGACAACTTGTCCACTGGATCCTATTAAAGATAATGTGAAAATCACAACCAGTTTATCTTATTCACAGTGCAGGGTTGTGAAAGGGGGAAAGAGGACAGAGCTTATACAAGGGGAAAGAATTAGGGTAGAACATCCTTGATAAAAGCATTGCTTAGTTAATCCTTAGTTCCATTTAGATCAGTGCTCATGTGACAGAAACTAATTTTTAAAAATTTTATTCAATCTTAATTTAAATTTCAGTAGCCACATTTGGCTAGTGGTTACCATTCTGCATGGTGCAGATTTAGCTACTCATGTTCTCATTTAATTTTAAAAGACAAAGATTAAATGTTTTCAATTTAGCCTGTGAAATAGACCCCAAAGAATAAAAACGGTCATCATTCTTTTGAAGATTCATTGTTCCTTTTGTTAATTTCAGATGACTAATCTTGGCTTCTGTGTTTTTAATCTCCTCCTTAATTCAATAAAATTAAAATATATCTTGCAAATTAGTATTACACACATATATACATATGCATGTGTGCATATAATTAATATATGTATATAGGTATATTATATATAATTTTTATTAGTGGAATTTCAATAAATACATATAAAAATTTTATGGATATTAGCCATGGAGCTAGCCTTAACACTTCTGTGGTGTGATGGTTAAGGTCATGGCTTTGGAGTCAAACAGACATGGGATCAAATTCTTGTTCTGTGACCAGCTAAGTGACCTTGGAAAAATAACTAAACTTCTTAAGTCCTCATTTCCTTCAGTGGGAAGAGATAATAATGCTTCATACATTGTAGAATTGTGGTGAAGATTAAATGAGCTAGTACTACAAAGCATTGTGCGTCTCTCATAGTGTTTGTTCAGTAAATGTCAGCATGTCAGCCAGTCTAATTCTTAATGCTGTGTAAGGGGTCATATGAGTACAGCATATCCTCAGAAGGAACATGTTTTTTCTTTCATGTGGCTAACAATGGATAATTCCCAAGCCAGCTGAATATAAACAGTGCCAATGAGTTTTAGTACTTTTCCTCCACTGGCCACACAGGGTATAGGGTAGTCTTACAGAGCACCTCAGTATAACAACAGTCTTATACAGTTTGGAGAAATGATAGAATTTTCAAGTGTTTAAAAAATTGTCCCAAGGAAGGAGGAAATAAATTTAATTCAGTGAAGCTTCTTCTTGAGTTCTAGCTTTTGCTTTTAATAGTAACACTGTGGAGGCAGGTACCTATTGGCTTTCAGATGGGGCCAATTCCTTTATTACAGCCAAACTTAGGAAATGATCCTTGTCATTTGAGAGGCCTTCAATCTGTAATCTTATAAATGACATCAGCTGAAAGAAAAGGAGCTGACATTACCAACTGGGATGGAAAAAAATAACTAACACTAAAATACATAAAGTAAGTTCTTCATTCTTGGTCCCCCAACTACTATCATTAATGTCAATGTGCAATGAGGGTATTTGTCCCACTCTTTTTTGACAAACAATCCCCAGACATCCAACTGCCACTCAGAACTTCCTAAGATGTTCATTTCCTAAGATGTTCACTTCAGCAGCAGGTAGAGATGGAGGAGATGAGATGTGTGCCAGCCTATGTTTCTTCTGACCCTAGTTTCTGCATTTTCCATTAGGTGATCCTCCATGGATGGATACTGTGCTTGACAATTTTTTTGAAGTAAATCTAAGAAGCAGGGTGTTCATATACTTTGAAATCGAGTTATGGTGTTTTCCCTTTCCAAAGTGAGTCACGGTGCCCTTGGGTCTAATGCACCTAGACTGAATTAAAATATAGAGAGAAGGGACCATCAGAGTGGCAAGATACTATGGAGACTGATAATGATGATGAATAACATCATTCATAAAGTGTAAGACTTTGTTAATTGTAGGGAAAGCCTGTTCCTAACATAAATATTAGACAATTGGAAAAAGAAAATAGCATGCCCGTATTTGAGCATCAGCTATACTGTGTTAAGTTTTGTTACAGCCTTATAAGGAAAGCAAATTAAAGCCAGAGCAAGGAAGGGAAACATGTGGGAAACATTTTTTTATATTTTTTACAGGAAATAAAATATTTTAAGAGTTTTGAAGAACACCATCAGTTTAAGGTTTTTGCCAAATAGAGATGATCTTTAAAAAAAAAAAAGCCTAAAGTTGGAAGATTTAGTTCATTGTTAATTAAATAAAAGATTGGGATAAAATTAAAGCAAAGAAAAACATAGCTGCAATGCCCACCAAATATTTAGAAGAGGGTGCTTCTGTATGGGTATATGTTCACAGTTTATAACATTCCCTAAGTGTATAAGTCTGGAAACTAGAAAAGGAAAAAAAAAAAGCTAGATTGGTAGCTATTTGGATAGAATGCATACATAGGCGGTGAAAAAAACTGCATTGCCCAGTTGTGGTTTTCAAATATCAATAGAGTTATTTAAAATGCTGGTAGAAGTGTTAACTCTATTTAGAAGAACAAGCATAATGGGGAAAAACTCTACTACCTGCTTAGGTTGAAATGAAAACCCTCAGGATTATTGATTTTCATAATCTACAGTTGCTTATTTTTCTGTAAAATGTCTAATTAAAGTGTCTATTTAAATCTCATTAGGAATGAACTATGTAGTTTATATAGATTATCCCAAATTATAAGCAATTGAGAACCTGTAGAATTTAACTGGCCCTGGGAAAAGAAGGTCTAAAATACCTGTGCTTTCACCTGCAATACTCTGGCTACCTCAGTTTCCTCTCTCTGAGCAGACACCATGACCCATGACAGCTTTGTGGCAGCTGTGCTGTGATATGAATAAGCAGCTATTCAGAGTAGATGTAAAGAAGCATACTCATTTTACTGTAGTTTGTTTTGCACTAGAAAAATTTGATTTCTCTCTTTTAAGAGTAAAAGTAGACTAGGTAAAAAGAAATTGAAATTGGAAAAAAAAAACCTAAATGCATGACAGATATGTAAATATCATACATTTCTACTTAGTTATTTGAAAATGATTCATAGGTTGAGATGGTCCTGTTAGCATTTAGGTTTTTGTGTTTATGTTTGGACACTTTGTGCAGTGTCTGGATCAAGTCAAAGAATGCACCCTTTGAAACATGTAAAGAAATCACTATCTTTTATGTAAAACAGATACAGGGCTTCCCCGGTGGCACAGTGGTTGAGAGTCCGCCTGCCGATGCAGGGGACGCGGGTTCGTGCCCCGGTCTGGGAAGATCCCACATGCCGCGGAGCAGCTGGGCACCGTGAGCCATGGCCGCTGAGCCTGTGCGTCCAGAGCCTGTGCTCTGCAACGGGAGAGGCCACAGCAGTGAGAGGCCTCCATACCACAAAAAAAAAACAAAAAAACAAAAAAACAGATACATATTAATATAGTTTTTTAATCATATATAGTCAAAACCATCACCAAAATTAACTTCAGAATACTTATATATATATAGATTTAATATACAGATTTATATTGCCCAATACAGCAGCTATTAGCCAGTTGTGACAACTGAGCCATTATTATGTGGTCAGTCCAAATTGAGACATGCTATAAGTATAACATACCCATCAAATTTAGAAGACTTAGTAATAATAAAAAGAATGTAAAATATCTCAATAATTTCATATTGGTTATATATAGATATAATATCTTGGAAATTTGGGGTTGAATAAAACACATTATTAGAATTAATGTCACTTGTTTCTTTTTATTTTTTAACTATAGCTACAAGGACATTTTAAATTATGTCCATGGCTCTTACGTGTGATTTGAATTATATATTTCTATTGGCATTGATGTGGACAGTGTTTATCTCTAAACACAAGAGTTCTGTAATTAAAAGAGAAACAATGAGGCAAGTGTATGTATGTGTATGTTTATTTCTTATTGCTTCTTTAATTTTGCCACAAATTTAGTGGCTTAATACAAATTTATCTTAACAGTTTTAGAGGTCAGAAGTCTGAAGTGGATCTCACTGTGCTAAAATCAAAGTATCAAGAAGGCTGCGTTCCTTTTGGGGGCTCTAGGGTAGAATCCTTTTTCTTGCCTTTTCTAGCTTCTAGAGGCTACCCTCCCACATTCTTTTGCTAGTGACCCAGTTCTTCCATCCTCAAAGCAGCACAGGGCAAATATTTCTAAGGCTGTCATCCCTCCAGTTCCCTCTCTGCCTCCCTCCTTCTTTTATTTATAAGGACCCTATGATTGGGTCCATCTGAATAATCCAGAATAATCTCCCCATCTCAAAGTCAAGTGGTCTGCCACTTTAAACCTCCCCTTGCCATTAACCTAAATATTCACATTTTCCTGGGATTTGCATGTGGACATCTTTGGTCAACCATTCTTCTGCCTACAACAATGTGTATACATATACTATTTAATCTAATAGATAAATATATAAAGTCTTTCCTCTTTCTTTCCTCCCTCTCCCTCCCTCCCTTCCTTCCTTCCTTCCTTCCTTCCTTCCTTTTTCTTTCTTTTTCCTCTCCATTTCATACCAAAAAAAAAAGTGTTTTTCTTCAGACTTTTCCCTTTGTTTTCCTTTTGTACTACTTCTTAATATTTTAGGTCTCATAAAAGCTTCAGAGAGTCTCATCTCACTCGAATACTCATAGCTAAAGGCCAGGACATGATGACACAGAAAAACTACGTTGTTCATTTTGGTGTTTCTAATTAGGGAGAAATACCTCAGAATTTGGAATTGTTTGCTATGTTCCTCAGGTAGAGTAATAACTGACACAGCAGCCATATCAGAAGGAAAGGAATGTGGATTCCAGTGGGTGAGCACATTTTTCAGCATGGATAGAAAGTGTAGAACTTTCATGAAAAAGAAAAGGCTTTGAAACAAAGCCAAATAAAGGAAAGAGGCAAAGAACTTCTGTGCGTCTCTAAGAGGCTTTGTTAGTTTAGCACACCTGCTCAGACCTTTTGAGATTATCTTGGGACATGCTTCTTTGAGTTGAAAAGGGGGTTCCTCAAGAAATTGTACAAACGCAACAGCGACTTGATAACACCTCTTCACCTAGTCAAATAACTGGAAAAAATTCAGTCTTATTTTTAAAGTATAGTTGATTAGAGACAGTTTCACCATTGCTTGAATAATATTGAGGGATAACAAAGCTTACTTATAAGATAATTGATAAGAATAGTCCTTAGGGTCCAAATTTTTACACAAAACAATTCAAAAACTTTTCCAAAGGTAATGATCCATGGTTTTAAGTGAAACCCATCTTTTTAAGATATTATACTCCCTATTGCAATATTTAAATTGCTTTCTTCCTTTCAGTAATAAAAAGGATTTAACTAGACGTAGAAAACTGTTCATTTACCCTATCAATTGGACAAAGATAAATTGGCTACACATGCCACAGAAGTATAACAATAAAATCAGTGAACTCTAAACATGGTGATTTAAACACATACTGGGTATTTTCTTTCTTCTTTTTTCTTTTCTTTCCTTTTTTTCTTTTTTATTCATACCAGAGCAATTAAAATCACTTTACTTCTGAAAGCTTTACATTATTTCCATTTAGGTAATTTTTATGGGAAAATGTACCAGCTAAAGATAAATATAATAAAATTAAGTGCTTGAGGAAGACAAAGTAAATTTATTTTATAATAATTCTGTAATTTATAACATCGTCTTTTTTATTTTATAACTAGTTATTTTTTAATTATATAAGTAATATTAGTAATAAGTTGTGATATGGAAGGAAAGGATTTTTGCTGTACATTTAGTCCATAATAACTTCAGTCTTGGTTTGAATGAAACTTTTGCTAGGTTTTAAAATGCATTTAGTATAGGAGGTATATTTTAATAGATTTAGAGTTTAGACTGTATCTATATTTAGAAAATATAATTGTGTAGGTTAGTAAATATCAAATATTCATGATCAGGTAAAAATCTTTAAAAATGAGGATGAAGACAGGCCAAATCCTGAGGCATTTATTAGGATAAAGTCTGTGTATATTTAAAGACAGTGACTTAAATTACACAAAAATAACTATTGATTTAGACATTTGTATCTCAGAGACACATGCCTACACAAGTTGTTTTTATAAAATCATGCAGATAATGTTGACCTCTTTCCTAAGTACAGCTCTGCATTAACATACATGTTGGAGGTGATAATATATGCTGAGTGATATATTTGTAATCAAGACATTTTAAAAGAATACTTAATAAAGGAAAGTCAGCAGGCCAAACAAGTTTTCTGTTTCTTCTCCTAATTTTTACTGGGAGATGGGAGACAAAAAAATCATAATAAAATACCTGAAGATATTTTAAATTTCTTTTTTTAGTGGAGAGTTAGGCACACAGAAATAAACCCCAAAGGGTCCAAAAGTGATAATTAAATACAATATAATGAACAATTCAACTGAGCTAGTACTAAGCACAATAGGAAATCACCATAGGGAATTATGAACTTTGCCAGGGGGAGCAGGGACATATTTCATACACAAAAAATATGACCTTTGAAATAGACTTTGAAAGTTAAATAGCAGTTAGACAGATTGAGATTAAAGTGAGCACTTTATGCAAGGGAAACATCCTGTACAAACGGAGAGCATGGTAAACTGTAAGGTGAAAGTGATTATCTTGCTTTCTGGTCAGTGGCATACCATTGAAGAGATTCAAGAAACATTAATTTGTTGGATAATTTTATTAGGTTTGTGTTTTTACTTGTTAAAATTGTCCAGGATAGACAGGATTGGGGATGAGAAAGGTGATGATTGACGTTGTTTTTTTGTGGTTGTCTGGCCAAGATATGAGGAGAGCATGCTGCAATGGCTGTGGATAAGGAGTGAAAGGATACACTAGATGAGTGCTCTCAAAATGTGGTCTTCGGGGCTTCCCTGGCAGCGCAGTGGTTGAGAGTCCACCTGCCGATGCAGGGGATGTGGTTCGTGGTCCTTTCCGGGAAGATCCCACATGCCGCGGAGCAGCTGGGCCCGTGAGCCGTGGCCGCTGGGCCTGCGCGTCCAGAGCCTGTGCTCCGCAGCGGGAGAGGCCACAACAGCGAGAGGTCCACCTACTGAAAAAATAAATAAATAAATAAATAAAATAAAATGTGGTCCTCAGATCAGATGCATTGACATCACCTGGCAACTTGCCAAAAATGCCAATTGTCTGGGACTCCATCCAACACCTATTGAATCAAAACCTCTGATCCGGGGTCCAGAAACCTTTTTTTCTAGTTTAATTGAGGTATAATCAATATACCAAAAATTGCACATGTTTAATGTATACATTTTGTTAAATTTGGACATATATATCATCACCACAACCAAGGCAGTAAACATATTTATTACGTAACTCCAGCTACCTATGTTTTAACAAGTCCTCCAGAGAATCTGAGGCATACTAATATTTGAAGACAACTGCCCTAAAGATATATTTCTAGAGTGAAATAGAATTAGACTTGGGGATAAGGAAGATAGAGAAATCAGGAACAGCTAAAATTTATAATGTAGGCAGCTAAGTAGAGAGTAGTATCATTAAATGAGATAGGATATGTGAGAGGAGAGTTAGGCTAGTCCAACAAGGTACTTTTGAAAATATTTGTCAAGGAAGCTGTCGTTACAAAAAAAGTACAGGTCTCTGTTTAAATGTCAGGAATTGGTTTTGATTAGACCAATCTTTTGTCTTCACTGAACCAGAGAATCTGTTATTAATTTGTCTGTAGTTTTCTTTATGGAGGGGGAGTCTGGATAGAGGTTGAAACACCATTAGAATGTGTGGCATAGAGGAAAGCGCTTTGGACTTGGGGGTTAGAGAGCCTGAACTATGGCTATGACCTAGAACATCTATAACACTACCTGGCTTTGAACACTAGTTCTGTTACCTATGGAAATTCACTTAACTTCTCAGAACTCTAGGTTTTTGTTTGTTTGTTTGTATTTTTCCCGCCAGGAAATATTACCTATATTTCATAATTATTGTGAAAAAATAATGTGTGAAAAACGTAACAGCATAAATGGTGGATTCCTTTCTTCCTTCTCAGCTGCTTGCTGATTACATACCATTTCCTTTGCAATACTCAAAAATCTGACTGAGAATTAGTGAATTGGGGGGATATAGATGGAAGAGAGAAAAAAATACTTCTCAGGATATTCTTAAACATGCAGAAGACCAAATAGTTACCTGGAAATTTATTTGAATAGTACATCCCTAATATAGCCTCACATAGTTTTCTAGAGAAAATTCTTGAGCAATACATCTGAAAATATTTACTAAGGCATTGCAGAAAAAAGGGCTAAGTTTCCTTCAGAGAGACATGGGACCAAAAGATATATTACATTTTAAATATAAAATAGCAACGTATTGTAATGTTTTGCTATCAGCTACACAAATTAATGCAGATGATGCTAATTAAAAGCAAATTTAGAGAGTGATTATGTTCTTTCACCATTGTTAGGGAGAATTGATTCTTCTATAGATCTAATATGCTAAAGTAAGAAGTTAATGATATATTGATGTATTTTAAAGTGCCTAATTTAGGTTATAATTCTGAGGAAAACATTTGTGCTAATACTGAATATTAAATGACAAACGTTTTCTCTTGGAGAAGAAATGGCACCATTTGTGTAACCCTAGAGCAAGGCACATGTTGATGTTTCAAATAAATTATTGTGTATGGCTGTATAATCTCAATTTTAGTCTTATAAAACTTATAATACAAGAATTCTATTGCACATGTGCTCATTTATATGGCAGTATACAGCTGTGTGTGGCATAATAACTTTATTGAACAAAATTATGTGCTGTAGAACTTGCTGCAAAAATTTCATGGTCCCATCTGGACTAGCTTTGCAATTGAGAAGGCTGAAGTGGGCAAAGATTTTTACAGAATTACAGAAAGCAGCAGTAGCTTTCTGCTGTCAATTTTAGCATTTAGAAAATAATGTCAGTAGGTGTTCAAGCTAGAAGGGTGTCTTTTTCAGACTCAAAGGGGTTTTCAATTTGGAACAAAGGCACTCTCACTGAAGGCCCTTATATAAAGATAGACATCTGGTTCATATCTGAATGTACTGGCCTTCACTTACTATGTTCCTAAAATCTTATATCTTAAACACAACAAACCAGTTGATTATTATATTTTCCTAACATAGGCAGTTAAAATAGCTATGATACTAGAAAATTATTTTCTGAGAGATTAAACTTGGCTAACATTACATAAAACTTAGTTATGCTATCTGTTTTCTATGGGGAAAAGAGGAAAAGGTTAAAATAAGTATGAGGTAGATTAAATGGCAGGACACAGCATTCATTGCTTTTACTAATAGCTTCCATCTTTCTTTCCCTCCCCTTCTCCTTGCCTCTCTTCTTTCCTTCCTCCCAAATAAAACATGTGACAAAAAGAAAAAAAGAGAAAGAAAAGAAAAAGAAACAGCGCAAGCCCCATCTATATAAAATCTAGTAAAACTGAGTTTAGAACAAGAAAATAGTATAGTCCAAAAAGGTAGTTCTTATATCTAGTAAAATGGTAACAGAATGGAGGTGCTATTATCATTGTCTTCACTGCTAACTAATCTTTACACTATGATGGTATATTTTATGTATTTTGGGACCTATGTATGCACCACTTTTATAAAGATGGGGCAACTTCAGGAAATACATTAACTAGATGGTGAAACTAGAACTCTGAGTGGTAGTAGTGTGGACAAAAAGTATGTTGATGATAAAAATGTGTGTCTAATAATTACTTAAACCCAACATAAGTTATTATTTTCAAAGATTATAGAAATAAGTTGGCTGGTTATTAAACCACCTGTAACAAAAGCCTGTGGGTAAAAAAAAAAGTCCATGAAATGTCACACAGCCTGACTCCTACGTCCTCATTTAAAAATATTAAACTAGGCGAAACCAGGTAATATATTTTGTTTCTAAAAACAAAAATAATAAACAAATATTGCATATTTGTACGTGTGAGTTTGAAATTTTCTTTAGAATATACTTTTGAATTAGTTTAAATATTAGTTTGTTTCATATACATTAAACATATGCTTATACATAAATAATGAATAAGATTAACAGACCATATTTTTATATGTGTGTATATATATTATTTATAATCAATGTACAAATACACTCATATGAGAAGTGCTTTCACTGAATCAGACCTCAAATTTTGTTAATAATGTGATTGTATTTATGTATATAGTTACATACATGATGTATTTGGTGATCATCATATATGTATATATATATATATATTTCTTCTTCTCAAATCTGTAGGGACACACAAACTTCTCTACAACCAAACACAGTTCACACATACTTTTACCAACATGGATTTACATTTTAAAAGGAAGTTAAAAAGCACACCTACAAACACAGCCATTAAAATCATGAGGTGAAGAATGAGTGGGCCAAAATCTGATTATAGAGAAGCTGTTTGGAACAGTACCTCTTGTTTTTATTTTTATTGCTGGGAATAGTTACATAAATGAAGGGAAAACTCCAATAATATGTTCATATTTGATGTTGGAAACAGAAATATTTACCCCTACTTCTATGATTAATACAATAATTATTTTCTTAACAAGTATAATATTGAAGTCCAATTAACCAATTTTACACAACAACAAAACAACAAAAGCATCATTTGGACTGTACTACTTAAGCTAATTATAAACTCCTGAAAAAAATATTAAGGATGCTGAGCCAATATGATACAACATAGCTTCTTCTAAAATGTTGAGCAAGCTGCTTTCCTTTTATAAACAATCATAGCAAACAATCCCTGCTCCACCCCTACAAATTCTGTTCATCTAGCTTTTTTCACCTAACAGAGAATCGCCAGCATGCTTATAAAAGCATGTACTTGAAAAATATTAACCGAAAAATAGAGAATCTTTATTTAACCTATAGGGGCAAATGAACAGGCATGATTTGAGTCAAGATTTAACTCTAGGGTTATATTAGTCTCTCAAGGGAATAAAATGATAAGCATTCAGGCACCATGTGCATTTTACCCCAGTACATGTTCACACAGTTCCAAATCAGACTATTGCTATTTGAAGCAACATGCACTGTTTCATACTGTTAGTAGCCCAACAGTTTCACTGCACCATTGAAAGTGGTCCGATGTTTAACGTAGACTGTTTTGTTTAAAGTAAATTGACATAAATAAACTTGCTAGAGTTTTAGGCTCTACTTAGATGGGTCTTGAGAATAGAGGCCAGGATCTTTGCAGTGATGCTAATAAAATTAGTTTCTGATCCATGATTTGAACAGGAATAGAGATATAATCCAAGAAAACTAAAAAATACACTATAAGCCAATAACAGATGTCACTAAAGTAGAATGTTTCTTTAAATAAAACTATGCTTTACTGATTAATGCAGACTTTACTGCAATTTTGGCATGAAATAATTATTCTTTGAGGTATTTTCAGCTCAACTTAATAGAAAAATCAAGGGGGAGAATGCTGCTTGTGCCTGTTATATTGATTCTGTCTATAGTTATAGCCCCAAATATTTTGACATGTGCATTCCTGTAATATCTGAAGCTCTGTTCCATTTATAATCATAATTCTCCTGCTGAGAGCATGGCTTGTGCTGTTGCCAGCCTGTGCCTCTCTCCTTGAGGTCAGAAGAAAAGTAATTTATATATTTTAATTAGTCTAAACTTTAGCTCTGAGTCGATGACTTTATCTTAAATCATAACACTTCTGTAGATAAATGCATCCCTTTAAGAAAAATTGCTGTTTTCACGTTATTCATTCACATGCAGCTTTTTAAAAAGGCACAGTTGGTTTGGAAAAAATAAATCATGCTTGTTTAAAATTTCTTTTAAAATAGTTACCAAGTGTTTACGTGCTTTAAGCCTCTTGATCACCTCTTAAGCTCCCTGCCAGAAGAACACTTTCATTTAAACGTGTTTATTTTAGTTTCTTTCTTTTTTGCAGACTTTCCAGCTGAAAGATTTTACATAAAGGACAATGAATATGTACAAGTGAATCCTAAGTAGTAGTAGTATCTTACCCACCAAGAAATTTTTTCTGTAAGAACTTCTACACTGTAAACATTTCACCACAAAAAATACGCTAAAAATTTTTTTCTTTAGAAATTGCAACTGTCTGCTTTTGGTTCTAACCTTCATTTTCTCATTGCTCATGAACTGTATTAAACACGTTCTTCATTTTAAGTAACATTAAATGAAATAGGTTTTCTTTCCTTTTGCACAGATCCAGCACCAGCCTATTGGGCTGTATAGGCAAAATAAAGCCATTTTCCTCAAACTCGTTTGAATCCCAGAAGGGTGAATACAAATCCTACTAAGGTTTTGAAGGAGATGAGCTTCTTTTTTGGCCTTAGAGATTTACTTCACAGCTATTGGGACCACATTTCTCGTTACCTAGTGGTTGGGGAAAATCTTTCCCATTTATAAAAAACTGGCACATTGGAGAGACACATTTAATTTCATTCCATATGTAATTGATAGTTATAACCTATATGCTGCATTATACTAAGTTATGTATCTGAGAGAGAGAGAGAGAGAGAGAGAGAGAGAAGTAAATATGGGACAGAGACCTGGCCTTAAAAATGATTGCAGGAAGAATACATACATGCATGCTATAACAAATTCCCAATGCAAAGCAGAATATCCTTTATTTACTAAACTATGAAATATAGGCTATACTAAAATAAGGAGTGAGAATGCTGCATAAGAATAATAAAAGTATTGATAATATCCAATATTTATTGAACATTTACTATATACCAAGCACTGTGTGACATACTTTCTCTTATCTCAATATTTTCAGTAATCTTGTCAGAACTATATTATTCCCATTTTAAAGATGAAAAAACAGAGTGATTAATTAATTTGATAACACAGTTAAATAACTGGAACAACTCTGAAAACCAGATATCTGTTTTCAGAGCACATAGGATGACAATGTAAGGAGGGGTCAAAGTGAAACGCAAAAAAGCAAAACAAAACAAACATCTCCAAAATCTTCATTGGTGACTTCACTGTATGAAACAGTATATCTGTGAAAATTGGGCAAGTCAAATTTCCAAGTTTAACTTTTCCTTTCAAAAGTGTGAGATTAATCACATTTGGCTTACAGCTTGTAGGGTTTCTTGAATTTCAAATGGTTTATCTTGTAAAAGAACTTGGTAAAATTGCTCTGCAGGTGCTAATTTTTTTATCTGTTATTGAAGTTTCCTTTTCCTTTTTTTTTCTTAAAGAGGAGCTAAGTGTTGCTTAAAGTATTTTTAACAGGAAGTTTGGGGAAGCTGGGAGCCACAGTCCTTTGCATTTATTTGCTGTGAGCCTCTCCCCAGTCACAGAGTTTAACACTGAAAGTGATATGGAAAGAAGGAAATACACATGAATGGAGGTGCCAGGGACAGAGCCACTTCTGCTAGGAAGTTGATATCTGTTTGCCCCTATGAGGAAGCTTCCTTCCCTATTGTATCACCAGCCTTTCTTCACAAAGGGATCAACTTTGAAAGGGAAAAACCAAGTTCAAAATAGGTTCCATATATGAAAAAAGTTAAATTACGGAAGCAATGACTTACAAGGACTTTCTGCCTATTAACATATTCTGTTAGGTTATCAGCATAATATGATTTCAAAGATATAAGATTTTCCTCACTGTATTGTTAACATAATTTTGTTGAAAATCAGATGAAGGACTCTAACCATTTTATAATGGTTAGACTCTAACTTCCTGTGTTTCAGTCCAGGTTCATTTACTAGCGGTGTGACCTTGGTCAAGTTCTTGTTGAGCTTCATTCTTCATCTGCAAAAATGGGGATGTTAATCATACTTATCTCAAATAGTTGTCATGAGTACTAAATGAGATAATATACGTAAAATATTTAGATCAGTATCTGGCACAAACAAAGGGCTTAATAAATGCTGGCTATTATTATTAGGGGCTAGCCATGTTTTTAGAGTCATTAAATTAAATATCATCATTAGTTAGAAAAGGATCAATTGTACATTTCAGGATTAAAATTAATACACTAATAGGCTCCTATAAAGTTTAAAAGTAACAGATTTCACTTCCATATATTCATATATTTATTTCCCATTTTCAGAAAGGATTTGAGGCTATTAACAAAAGTTTTTAAAGGACAAATTCAACAGAACTGAAAATGATTAACCTAATTTTAGAAAGACAAAACCAAAATCGATGATGAGGGTAGGAATTTATAGAAGACCATGGTTAAAGGGAGCTATTGCAATTGAACCAATATTAGCTGAGGCTCCAAAGGGAGATGTGTAATTTAGGCACAGTCTTAGATTAATATTTTGTTAATTCAGATTAAATCCAAATAGATGTAAGAAAAGTGTCAGTTACATTCATGTACAATATGAATCTAACTCAACCTTATATAATTGATAGAAAATGTCCTATTACATATAGCTATCTTTTTTTTTTTTTTTTTTTTTTGGCGGTACGCGGGCCTCTCACCGTTGTGGCCTCTCCCGTTGCGGAGCACAGGCTCCGGACGCGCAGGCTCAGCGGCCATGGCTCACGCGCCCAGCCGCTCCGCGGCATGTGGGATCTTCCCGGACCGGGGCGCGAACCCGTGTCCCCTGCATCGGCAGGCGGACTCTCAACCACTGCGCCACCAGGGAAGCCCTGTTTGTAGATTTTTTTTAAAAGGAAGATATAATCAATATGCCCTACTAATCATCTAGGGGAAAGCTACCAGGAAATTAGCTAAGGAAATATGAAATACCAGCTTAGAGGTGGGGTACTGGTATAGCACAGAGTTACAGCAAAGAAAGTAGAGTCTGCCTTCTTGGACCAAATCTCTCTCCTACATTACAAGCTGAACAACTTGGAAAACTACTTAATCCCTCTGTGTCTCATTTCCCATCTGTAAGATGGAGATAATAATTGTAACACTCCACAGGTTTTTGTGGAGAATAAAATTGCTGGTGCTTATAAAGTAGACCGCCTGACACTTAGTGCGTATACAATACAAGCAGTATGTGATGTTAGTCAACAACATGGAATGGCTAATTGTTATTTTGGAGAATTCTCCTAATTCCTCTCTTCCTTCATTTACCTCCTGAAAATCTGGCACAGAAGCAGGCTTGTCAATTGTCTGTATTGCAAAGATGATCACAGTATAAAATAATACATTATGAAATTTTAGTATAAAATATAAGAAATTAAATTTAGTTTTAATTTTCATACTTGCTTAAAAATGCTATTCAGTATTTTCATATGTTCTGATGCAGTTTCTAGAGGGTACAGTTTTATGTCCGTTTTGCTGTTATCATTTTGTTTCTTTTTTTAAAATATTCGGGCACTCTCTGGGGTAATTGTCTAAAGAGTTTTTCAACTTTAGGGGAAAAAAGAGAGAGAATATATGCTAATGGAAATTACTTAGAGAAACCTGAGTAAATCTAGTAATTGTGTGCCATCTGTGGTAAGGAAATTAAATAGTGCACTTAACATGATTCAATAATTAAATATGTATTTATTAAATCATTTGTAATAGCTTTAGTATATGACCTCAGGTCTCAAAGGCAACCACATAGTGATTACCCTTGAAGCTTCACTGAAAAGTGAGTTACACAATCAGCTTTGTTTTCTTTTACTGCCTGAGCATGCATTACCTTGAAACCTCATTGCGAAAGAAACTTTTCTGTTACTCACAACTCTTGCACATGATTTCATCACTGCAGTACAACATGGGGTGGGAGTTGTGGTGGGAGGGAGGGCAGAATGTCAAGAAAAATTGACAATAAACAGAAACAGTCAGAAAATTACCTGTGGGAGATGGCAGATGATCAGAGATATTGAGACAGAAGGTAGGCACTCTGTACAGCAGCTGGAGAGGAGAAAAGGTGCATTAGTCAAATGAATTATGAAAGGAATTAAATCAAATTCCAGAGAGGTGCTAACATTTTCTTCATATTATTAGGTTTTTTCGGACTTGAAGATATATTCTTTAGTTGCACCTCTCCTTTTTTGCCACTGTATTACTTAGGGAAAAAAATTGAATTTTAGCATTTGGAGAAGAATACAGAACTTAAGTGGTCAACTTAGGAAATGACATGTTTTATAAACATAGACTGATTTTAACTTGATGAGCTTGAATGATTTACTTTTAAAAGTCAAATTTCACAGATCATGTCCAAATTTGTTTTATAAATCCATGACTTAACACTCAGGATGCATTTTCTCACTTCGTAAGCTAGATTTCCTGGGCAATATGGTGAAAATAAAAGTACTACAAAATTTTTAAATGCATTTTAGTGTTCCTCTTCCTGATTTTCTCTAGCTAATTTACAGGGTTTCCTGTTAAGGAATAACAGCTGTAAAATATGCTTTGAAGCTCCAATTTAACCTCTTTATCCTATTTCCTGAAACCAAATGGACGTTTTATGATTCTAACTCCTACTCCCACAGACTGCAATACTATTTTGTCCATCTTTCTCTTTATTTTCTACAGTTCAGTGAGGTTTGTATTAAGGGAAATCTTTTCAAAAAATAGTTTTGAGGAAAAAGTTTCCCTTAAGCTAACACAGTTCTTATTTCTTCTATTTCCAACTTCAACTCTTCTTTCCACTGCATTCTCAAATTTGCACTTAGGTAATTTTAGCTAAGTCCCTTGCCCGTTACCTACCACTGCCACACTTTACATTCCATTAAATAATGTACCAAATCATTTTGCTATGACCTATGACACAGTTCAATCTGGGTTAATAATCAAAATAAAGAGATATTTTGGAAAATCAGTGACATATAAGTGAGAGGCATTGAAAACAAATCCAATTTTCTGTAATACTGGTTCTGTGTAATTAACATAGAAAATAATATTAACATTGAAATATTGTATAATGTCTAATACCTTGTAGATTTAAAGTAGCAGATTAGCTTTACTCAAGTAATCAATTGTCAAACATCACTTTAGCAGGATAACATTTCTTTTAGTCCATTTGTTCCACCTGCTTCCACATTTTGGTGTTGGAAAACCTCTTTCCAATTAGTGGAAACAGTGAAGCAGCTGTTTGCAATGTCCATAGAGAATTATTTTTGTTGAAAGCAGCTAACTGATTTATATGAAAATTGAAGGTGTGCACACACATACATACACACATTGTATATTTTTTGTTAGTATTAAGAAACTCCACAATTTCTGCACAAAATCTGCCAGGAGTCACAGCTGAAACTACCATCATGTGGTAGAAAGTTCTGGCAACTTCTAACTGAGCAAAATTGCAATTACTAAATTGGATATATTCTGAGAATTAGAGATTTGTCATTAATTTTCAATTAATTGTATTGTTATCAGAAAGTATTTTCCTAAGTCTACATATATTTACCATCTCTATCCCCGGTCTATATAGCAATTATGTACTGGGATATTTTCAGAAAATTAATTTTGGACTGATTTCGCTGATAACTAACCATAAAGATTTTCTCTATGCTGAAACAAACTCCATCTTTGGTTTTGCCTGAAGTATATTGCTATAGATGATAAAGACGTAACTGAATAGTTGATATTCATTGACTGCTGAGGGTAAAGATGAATTTTTTAGTAAAACTCCAGAGAGCGATTCTTAGGAGGTAAGACTTTTTTTTTATTGACATAGGGCCAAAGGTGAATGTTTTGGGGAGCTTAGATAAAACTAGCTTTGCCCCTATTGAATTATATGGTAGAAAGGAGGGCGGAAATGTGTTCCCTACTGGACCATAAGACTCCAACAGTTTCTTTTGCCTGCAAAATTCAAAAATGCCTCGTGGTATAAACCTCAAACTCAGAATATTGTCCTCCTCATTGTACTGAGAAAAATGCATTGAGAGCAAAAGCAATCCGCATTCACATTTATAAAGCTGAGAGGGTTTTGAAATTCATGCCTGAATGAGCATCATATAAGCATTTTTCTGGCTTCTCAAACCAACCTTTCTACTGCTGGGCTGTATTAAAAATTAGAAACTTAAGGGAAATCAAAGGTTGAAATGTAAAGAACATACTTGTGCAAACCCTCTTTTGTCTAGGCCTAATGGAATTTTTAATTTGTTTGCTTGTTTTGTGCTTTTTGTAAATCTTTACCTTTTTCTTTTTTTACATGTTAAAATAGGTAATTTTAAGCAACATTTTACTTAATGATAACAGCAGGCCCAAATAAATTGGAAAATGTCAGGTTAGATGAAGAACATTAATAAGAATCAACTTTAGCTTGATCTGATTATCTCTACTGTTTGACACTATGAGTTAGAAATCAAAATTACATTTTTAGAAGTACTGTAACTCAGAGCTTGTACTTTTATATTAAAAATATATTTGTATTTCGCCTAGTGTAAAAGCAATATTCTTAAGCATTCTGAAAGAACATTTGGCCATATAATAACTTCTCTAGTTTTCAACTCTTGTCACATGCTTTAAATAGATGTAATAGTTTCAAAAAAAAGACATCTAGACGAATGTTTAATCAGCCCTGCACATACAGGAAGTAATAAGGAAAACTGGCAAAAGGAATTTGAGCCTTATTTTTCTTATCTGTATTTAAATAAGTAAAAAGATTAGGATGATAATTCCAACCTTTAGAGCAGTTTGGAAACAAACATATTATATGGACATGATAGATAATAAATGCCAATCTCCTTCTCTTCTGATAAATATGTTGAAATATATTTTTTCTCAGCTAAATAGATGACTTCTTACCTCTCTGGATCTACACAGAAAATCAAGCCCATTATCATTATGTGGGTTCTTATATCTCTCTTTTAATCATTGTGGTCAAAATAAGTCAAGACAAATAGCAGACAATAAGTTCCACTGACATGGGCAACCATAAGGTCACAGTTTTGTAGCAGATGTAGAATGTATTGATAGATTATTCATCAAAGGAATCAAATAGGAAGATAAAAATGCATTAAGCCATTTTATAAGAAGGTATTAAAGAACTGTGTTCCTATAAGAAAATGTATCAAATTGCTTTTTTATTCAGTATGTCAAATGTCTATTGAAATATGGACCCTTCCCAAAAAAGGCTTATTATACCAGTGTATTTTGGAATTATTTGTTTCTATAGCTAATCTATTATAATCAGCCTGTGTTACACCTAGTGAGATTTTAGACAGAAAAAAAGGAAAAAGAAAAAAAGAATACACAACAAGGCAAAAGAAGAGAAATAAAGAGTAGAGGGGAGGAGAGGAGTTGAGATGACTGACTGATGGGAAAAGAAGGGAAAGGAAAGGAAAATATAATAACACATAAGCTAGTTGAAGAATCACACATTTCTTTTGTAGTTCTACATTAATTTTATGTTAACTAAATTGTTATGGCCAAAATTAAGTAAGAATACATTTTTTTGTCACTTCCCAATGATGTACAGATCAAAAAACTTGAGATATATAACAAATTCCTTTAAAAGGTAGTAATACACTTTCCTTAAATGATATCACAGGAAAATTACCTGTTAGACAGGATTGGGATATCATTTAGTTTGCAGGTAAATGTCACTTTAAAGAAGCCTCTCTGGCCCCCCTGATCATTTTCTGTCTTGTCACACTAATTTCCTACACAGGATTTATCACTGCCTCATAAGTACTTGTTTATTTTGTTTCTTATGTGTGTCCTACTACTGAATGTAAGCTAATGTGAGGAGAGAGATTGTCTTGCATGGCCTATGGAAGACAATATTTATTGAATGAATGAATAAAATAAATGTATATTTTAAAATTTGACCAAGTGCCTTGTCAATGAAGATATATTTTGCCACGGCACCATATCTGTACCTGAATATACATTGATGGCTGAACTCTCCAGATGTGCAATGAGAATGTTCTTTTAGTTTTCATACCTATTCTTTTTCATAAGGGCAACAGCTCCACTTCATGCCCTGTCTTTTTCGGTCAGAAAATCAGAATGCATAAACTCAGCAAACTACCAGTTGCTTTATTGTGCACACAACTATAATTGGCTATTATGGTTTCAAGTCAGCACTTTATGATAAAATGCCAAGTCCATGATAATTGTATAATACAACCTTACAAAGATGTACTGTGAATACCCAGGCGGTTATTTCCAGTGTGTTTTATAGATTATTGACATAAGTGATATGTCTATCCAATGGAAACAAGTAACATAAACCATGCAATACTTGGTCTCTATCAGTCAAGAATTGCCTTGCAAATATGTATATGATAACATATTTTTCAAGCATGACATAGAAAATCCTTGTGCATCCATTAATTCCACCTCTTCCATTAATTCTTCTAAAATCTCACACTGCCCAGAATCTAACTCTCAACTCACATGTAAGTCTTTATTCATGCTTGCATTATATCACTTAATGCATTCTTTTCTAGTAGAGTAAAACTATCAGTATGTGGGTCTTTAATAAAACTAGTCCCCCATCCTATATTATAAATTCTTAAAGGTAGTGACAGCATTAGTTTTATCTTTACCCTTCTCAAACTGCCTACACCCTAGTATAATGCCTCATCTATAGGAGGATCTTTAGAAATAGTTAATTGAAGTATAGATCACATGTGTAAGAACAGACTTCAGTTAATACATAAAATGGCAAAATCTAACAAACTTATTTTAGAATCAAATCTATTAATTATATTCATATGTGCATTCATTAATTTTCACAGATTAATTTTGTGATGTGGTTACAGTTACCAAGATACATAGCTTCTGGCAACAAAAAAGGGTGGGCCTGGAATGGTGGGTGTAATATAATCCATTCTATTTTATGCAATTAAACTACTCAAGGCCAGCATTCCACCTGCCATATGTAATTGGTTTCTAAATGTCCAAGAATATTAAAGTAACACCTATTAAAGGCTGATGTTCAGGTTATTTTTACAGTTTCTAGTTAATGTGCAAAACATGTTTAAATTCCCAGATGACCCAATGAAAATATATACTTTGTGTATCTATAATTGGTAATGCAATATCTACACATTCATGAATATTAGATTACGAGGGTGATATGGGTCTTTAAAACCACTTTAAAGAGAAAGTGTTTTGAGTAAGAAACAGGTTTGAAACATTCTTTGAGTTTTTTTTAAATAATTCTTTCTGAAAGTTGACTCCTGGTATTTTTACAAGCATATGATTTACTATAGGAGCTTGCAAAGCAAGTAACTGAAAAGACAGATTTTGCTGACAAAACACCATTATTGGTTTTATTAGCCAGGAGAGGAGAAAGGGTCATCATTTAAACCTATGGCTCAGCTATGGGTTGTGCACTGAACAACCCCAGGGGCACCATTTACATGAACTACAACGGGAATAGTGCCACTGGATCCATGCAATGCAGTGGCTTTGGTAGGGGAAGTGGGCAGCTGTCTTGAATAGTGTTATAGTAAGATGTGGAGGATTTGTTAAGGAAATTATTATTTTGTGGTCTGTTTGCATAAAATTATTTTTTTTAAAAACTGAAAACTATATATAGGATAATTTAGCTGAAGAAACTCTCAAATGAACTATTCCAATACAGTTTCTCAAGGCAAATAGTTGAGTATAAGTGTTGCTTCATAGTGTGTGGGTAAAGCTGTATGTGTGTGTGTGTATTTGTGTTTGTGTGTGTGTAAGTTTTGTATTCCTTTTGTTTACAATATTGAGGCCTTATAGACAGTGTATGGCTAATAGTTTTACTTAATTAATGTGAGAGTTCATTTAGATAGAAGTGTTTAGAAGTGTGGACATGTGGTGTGAGAGAGCAGGCCTAGTTGCTGAACAGACTGTAAAAGCCATCTAAGAAGGAGTTATTGTTTACCTTCTCCTTCTAGGTGTAGTCTAGATCCTGCTAGTTTCCAAAATGCAACTTTAATTCTATCTTTTGGACTATATTTGACATGAGAGATAATTTATATGACTAATGAAAAATTGAGTTAAGTGATAGTTATTTTTTTTAATAACTTAAATGCATTCTGTTTGTAGAATTATAAGGGCTATAATTTAAGCTCAATGGGGGCAAGGACTTTGTTAGCTGTACTCATTCATATATAGCAGGTCCCACATATATGAGGACATATAAACAGTTCTTAGCACGTACTATATAACGGGCACTCAGATTCACTTATTAATTGAATGAAGATACAAGAAATTAAGTAGGTCATCTTTGCTATTCTGAACTTTATGGTATAAAGATTCATTTAACACATACATGTACTATATACACACATAGTGCATGTATGTATATATGTATATGTACATACATAGGTAGACAGATGGATAGACTCAATTAGAAATGGTGAAGGTTGCCTATGTAATGCATCTCAGCAGACACCCTACATACATACATACACACACATAAAGTTTATGTAAATGTATTAATTAATGTTCAGTACTACACACACACATCACCACCACCACCACCATCACCACCACCGCTACCACCACCATCAAACAACAACAGTTATACAGTTAAAGCAGTGTGGTCTATTTGATTAGTCACTGTAGTGACAGCAATAAAGAGAGGAGAAAATTAAAATAGTGCTTACTTGAAAGTGGGAACAAATAAGGAACTCTCCTAGAGTTGAGGATACATTGATTCCATCCTTGAATATAGGTAAAATGTTGAACAATATATAAGACTTGCAATGATGGCAGTACAAAGTGTAATTACTAACACAAGAGACTTTTATTTCTTACCTCGAATAAATACAATAAAGTTTCTACCCAATAATATTACAGCAATAAAACTATCCATTTACCTGAGTAACTTAAGGCCAGTTTCAACCTTGTTTTACTTAGAAATTAGACAGTTTTAATAATTCCCAGACTTACAACATCAAAGCATGAAACTTTATTTTTTAACCTTTGGCATTTATGAAAATTTGGAAATCTTAATTAACTTGGTGAAAAGGCTGGCTAAGAAGATTATCAGCATGTGATGATTGACAGGATAATGAAAATTTTCTTCTGCAAAATTCTGATATATTTAGCCTGACTTGAGTTTCTTCCTATATCATCAGTTATCTCAGTTTTATTTTTAGTTTAGCTGAATCAATAAAAGGAAAATATTCACCACTGTACTTCGTGAAAAAAAAATCTGATTGGAAAACAAAGGTCACTGAACCTAGACCAAATTATAATTGTATTACAAGTGTAAGTGAACTAAGTTTGTCGAAGAAAACATTCCTGATCCTATTCAACATTTTTTCTCCCTTATACCAATGTTTTCCTCACTATCCTTCAACTGCATCTTCACTGTCATGTACCTTTCTCCATATAATGACACTATCCTAGCAGTTTTTAATTCAGGACAGAAGTATGATATCTAGCCTTTTCTTTCCTTTAGTCGTTTACAATCTCACAAATACAAGCAAAGCCTTGAAGCTCTGCCCATTGTATTCTGCATTCCTATGAGATTTGAGCTAGAGGTTTTGTAAATTAGGTATACTTTGGTAGAATTAGAAATTTGAGCCAAAATCTGCAATCACCTGGGACCCTTACATGAAGGTTCTAAACCTACTGAGAACTTACAGCATCTCCTATATAGCACCTGACACACATTGAGGTAATTCTTTCCTTAGCTATTTGTTTTTGCAACTTGTTTCTCCATGATTTTTATATCCCCTACCCAGTTCATAAAAAGATTAGGATATATTTTGAAGCTAAAATCCATGTTTAAAAGAGTACATCACAAATGACCAAAAGTTATAGGGAAATAGCTGAATATCTCTAGTGTAGATTTTTATCCTACATAACTTACAGAGATGAAAATATAGGTCTAGTACTCAGTTAAGACAAAACTGAAGAGAAATCGACACGTTAATTTATACTTAGTGAGAATATATAAATCTGTACAACATTTAGTGAGATAATTCAAAAATGTGTATTACAGGTAAGTATGTATGATTAATGCCCCAACATTCCAGCTTGAGTCATTTATCCCAAGAAGGAGCTAAGTACTCAAATGTATCTACTACAATGGTATCTACTACACTGCTGTGGATAATTGAACAAAAGAGAGATAATGCCTTCATAAGATCATTGTTAAAGAAATTTTACCCATAACATGAAATATCTAATCTTAAAATTTGCTACAGTTGTATTTATTGACAGAAGAAGAGGTTTTAAACAATTAAAAAAGTAGGATCTCATTTTATTCATTTAGTCAGCCAAAATATTTATTGAATTCTACTTTTTATGAAGCCATGTGTTCCATGCCAGGGGATTAAAAAAAAGACAGAGTTCCTGCCTTCATGGAGCTCACAGTTAAATGCAGGGGGCATCTATTACACACACACACACACACACACACACACACACACACACACACTCTTACATAAGTGTGAAACTTGGGGGAGCGCCTGGAAGGATAGTACATGGTGTTTTGTGTGCTGTGCTATAGGGGACAGAAGCTGGAGGTCCCCAGGAAAGGAGGAAAGAAGGTGGGAGCAGCAGGGGGAATTCTGGAAGGCTATTCATCTAGATTTTAATAGTAGCTCTCTCTGGGCAGTAGGATTTCTGGTAATTTTCACTCTTGAAAATACTTTCGGTGGTATTTAGTGTTTCAGTCGTGAGCACATATCATATTTATTCAATTTTTCATCTTAAAAACAATTTGGCAAATGAAATGGAGTAACTTGTTAATAAAATCAGAGATAACTGCAGCTGTGTTAATGTTTTTTTTTAAAAAAGGAAATGTAACTACACGTAAAAACTATATAAATAGATCCCCAAAGCCCCATTGATACAAACAAAAATAACCTAATTTCTAATCAACATTTCCATTTCAACATTGTAAAAACTGACCAAAGATCAGCATGAACAGTGCATTACTGAGAAGATCCAAACACATGTCAAAATTAATGGAATCTCTTACTGAGGATTCTCTCATGCAGTGACTGCAAATTTTATAAAAATAGGGCATTTTTATCATTTGAATTTTATTTCAAGGTGTGTGACTGTGTGTGTGTGTGTGTGTGTGTGTGTCTGATATGAGTAGTTTAGAGAAGCAGCTTTTAACATGTTATGGACAAATCAAGCTCCACTTCAGCAGTAAGCTTGGGAATAATTGTAGTTGTTAAGTAAGACCTCTTAAGCTCTCTCCAGCATCCAGTGCTGTCTTTCAGAACAAGGAAAACAATGAAAGGACAGGGAAATAATCCGGGGTAGGTTTACAAAAGAGGTGTGGATACAGAAGCTAAATTCTTTGCTCTAATGCGGCAGAAGCTGTAACACCCAGCAGTCTCGGTTTAGTAAATTAACAGTAGGATTCTGTCTGCTTTAATGTAAACACAATCCAGGCCTCATTACAGTTGTTCACAGTAACACTAACCATTTGTTTGAGTAATGCAGGGCTGTATATATTCCCACTGTGAAGTCTGTGTTTGACTAGGATTCACATTGATTTCTACCCACTGATTGTGTGCAAAGATTCTCATCCAAATTGATTGTTTTTATTTCTCCCGTCCCTTCTTTACTTTGCCTTCCGAATGGTAGAACTCAAGGAAGATATTTGTGTTCTTTGGAAAACATTATCTTTCTATGCTACATTTCAAAATAAAATGACCCATTCAGAAGGTATTGTGAGGAATGTAAAGAGCAACAAATATTTCATGCATATTTATTCAGGCTATACGATAAAATCATGCATGGAAAAAGGAAAAAAATGTCTTGATATAAATTGACCAGTTTTGTTTGGCAAGAAATGGGCATGAGCAAGGGGTCTCCACTGGCAGAGGCCCAGGAAATTAGATATATTTACCTCCAATTCATTAAGATGCTGTCAATTGTTTTCCCAAGTGAGCTCATGCAGCCCCTAGGGATTTGTATAACTAACATATACTAGATCCATCACAGCTCAGACATAGACTCTTAATTTCCTTGTTTCCTTTTTAGACATTCTTTGAAGGAATCAACTGTGATCAAAATGGGCTGTGGGAAAAACCTTAATCAAATTAAAGGACTATATACTTTTGAAAAGGCATTTCTGAAGTTTTATTGGTTGGCATAGGTTAATTGTTGTAATAAACAACCCCAGAATTTTAGTGACTTAACTCAATACACCTTAATGTTTTGCTTATATAATAATTGATTGGCGATGTTCTGGGGGAGACTTTCCACTGGATTCAGAGACACAGGCTCTTTCTATCCTGTAGTTCCAGCTTTCCCCGAGATCTTGGAGTCCTTTCAATTCCTCAAGGAGACAAGGAAAGGAAAAGAAACATCACCATTTCAAAAAATGGATCAGTTTCTGGAAATGGCAGGTATCTCTACGCCCCACATCACATTAGTCAGACAGTCACATGACTATGTTTAATTTCAAGGGAGGTGGGGAAGTATGGTCTAGTCTGGAGCCATGGAAGAGGAAAAAAAATGGTTGGATGAGCATAATCAGCTTCTATCACAGAAGAAACTTCATTGAGAAAGTTACCTATTTTCTTTAGCAAGTAAACACAAAATAAAAACAAAGCAGCACCCTTCATCTTTGTGAAATATAACCTTAGTGGTTTTGAAATAATACATGTGCCTTGTATTAGAAAACTTACACATCTTTTTTGCCTAATTGATGTTTAGAGGAGAATTATTTTCATTTAAAGATATGAAATACAGAACATTTCCTTTGAATGACCTTTTATGAAGTGAAAAGTCTCCTTAATAGTTAGTAGTAATGAGCTTTTTGATTTTCTGTAGCAACAAACTATGCTTACAGCTGATTGTATGCAGGTGCCCTTTGGGTATTAATAATAATTTTTACAAATCTCATGTGTTCCACGTGAAAAACAACTTCTAGGTTTACTGATAAAGTTATTCTTGGCACTGCAGAGATTTTGTGATTTTGCACAGTTGCTGTCTGATTATTTCTAATGGCAGAGTAGGTAATAACTTGAAAATTCACACTATAAGCTCTAAAATTCTTAACGTTTAGTTTTATTGTACATAATTTTGCTTACTGTATCATTAAATCTATTTAAGTAATGAAGCAGAACATTTTCTGAAGCATGGTGGGGAAGTATAAGAATACATTAAGAGTAAATGTGTGACTGAATAGTTTGTATGTTTCTTATGTGTTTGTTAAATAAAAACACATTCTTGGATCAAAGATAGACCACCTAGATGTTTAAAGTGATTTCAATCTAGATATTTAAACTGTAAATCATATTTATTATCTTGAGAGATAAGTGGAAATTTTAAATTCTCCCCCATTCCTGGGCTTAGTTTTTCCATGGAATGTAACTTGTAAATACTTGATGTATCTCCATTTTGATGAGTGTTGATTACAAACTATTATGTGTAAGCTATCACTTTAGGCCTTGAGAGGAATAATGTTGAATCAAACTTGCACCTTGATTTTCAAAAAGCTTACATGTAGCAACTGAAATAATATATAAGCATCATAAGCTGCAGTGCAAAGTAGATATGATAATAAGGAAAATGAAGCTAATAATAGGTCAGGAGTTAAGAAGAAGGAAAAGGATGAGGAAGATAAAGGAAAAACATTCAAGAGAAAATGTAAGTTTGACGTGATGGAAATGGAAATAAAGTTATCAGGAAAATGATGTCAAGTATCTTTGCTTAGAACAAGAGGCTTGAGTTAGTAAGGTAAAGCAAATGAGAAACAGAAACTGGAAAACATTTTCAACGGACACTGGAACAAGGCTTAGGAAATGTTAGCATGATGTTTCTGAATATAAGGAGGTGATGGGCTGGCTGGTGAGATCAAGGTGCAACAGCAGAGAATGAATTCACAAGGATGATGTGTTTGGAAATAGTAGAGACTTTGGCTCCCACATTCGGACTTGATTGTTGTCCAGGCTAGAGCTGCTATTTGCGTGGAAGCTGACCATTGTTTGAAATGCTCTGGAGGTTATCAAAACAGACCCTGGAACTCAGATGAGGCTCCTGCACGTATTATCTACTTCACTATCCCTATTCTTATCCTGACATCTAAACCTCCCTCTTCTAAGAGAATTGACAGGCAGAGTTTTAGAGTCAGATCAGGATCAAATTCCAGCTTTATCACAAATTAGCAGTATAATTTGACATTTCTTTTTCTCAACCTAAAATAACTCTTAAGTAAAACTGAGGAGAATTCCTAATTTGCAGGCCTATTGTTAGGAGTAACTGAAATAATATGTGTGTGTGCAGGTAAGAATCTAAAACAATATAAGCACAAAGGAGGTCTGGCATAATGACTCATTCGCTTGCTCCCCTATCCCTTGCTCCCCTGCCTTCACGTAAGGGTCAATTTTCTCCTTCTTTTCTTCCTCCCTTCCTTTTATTTGTAATTACAGAAGAATGGTCATGTATAAAATACATGCTACAGGATTTCTCTGCCTTACATTACAGTATAGCAAAGAAAGACTTTGTGAATCCATAACAATGCTCCTAGGAATAGTATTTAGGATTTAGAAGGAGTTGGATATAAAAAAAAAAGTGCTCAGAGATATAAGAGAGAAAGTTCTCAACCCAGGAAGGACAGACAATGCGATAGAAATCAAGGTCAGGGAATGCAATGAGGCATGGCTTAGGAGAAGCACAGACAGAGGCTTTGCAGACCTTGATGTCCATTTGGGTGGAAGCATGGATTGATGCTTGTCAGTAAAAAAAGCATTAAAACTTTGAAATGCTAATTTCTGCAGTGTAGGTGAATGGCCATTTGACTGAAGAGAGTTCTGTGTTTCAGGAAAAATATACTCCAGAAAAGTGGAGTGGGGTGGAGAACTGTGGAAAATAATATTTTAAGAGTATGTACTTTTTTTTCCCGGGGCACTCTACATGTCACTGAATAAAACAGAATTTTCTTTAATCTTAAAAAAAAAAAAACCTTGCAAGGTAGATATTTATATTTCCATTTTCTTTTCTACCTGAGCTTCAGTTTCTACATTTGTTAAAAACTAGGATAATGATACCTATGTAATTGGATTACTGAAAAAAAGTAGAGTTGATGACACAAAGCACCTGGTTCAGTGCCTGAAACATATTAGGCTCTCTTCCACAAATGGTACCTCTTATCATTATTCTTGTTATTCCTATTTAAGAAATATAGAATCTGAGTTTCAGGAGGATTTTATAATCCAAGATCATGACATAAATAAATATCAGTCAGTACCAGAATTTAAATCTGTTTGAGTGCAATGTCTGTACTCTTTCCATCTTATGACATTTATTTTTCACTTCCCTCAAAGCATTTAGTCCTTAAAACTATACACTACAGCAATAATACTTAGAGAAAGAATGTGTGTTTTTACTTAATTTCATAGTTACTTTAAATATTCTAGTAGGTACTTTGGCGTTCTGTAACTTTTTTAAACCCTTAAGTTACTAATATTAAACTCAAGCTACATAATAAATAATTTTACTAAAAAATGTTAATCCTATTAATGACGCTGATAATATCTTGTTCTTTTGGGGGCAGCTTATTGAAATGCACTATTCTGTGCCATTTTTCTCTCAAGAGAAATCCAAGAAAAGCAAAAGGTTAACATGAATTTCATGGAATTTTCAGAGAAATTGCCTCACATATAGGACACATTGCATTTAACATCTTGCATAGCATCTGTCCTTAATTTTCAGCTATGAAAAGCCAAATGAAATGGCTATTAGTGTACAAACAGCATTAGGAGAGTGACTTGTTTCTTAATGTAGTTCTAGTAAGAGTTGGAAGAAATCCCAACTCTGGCAAAGAGTATAAGAATTTGGAAGAATTTTTGTTTGCTTGTCATTCAGCTGAAATGTTTTGAACCCACTTAGCTAGGATTCACAGTGTTATATTGTTCTTTGAGTACCAAGCAAATCTATGAGATTTGTTTTGAAGTGGATAATTTATTTCTTAATTATCAGAGGTAGTTAACAGATGAAGAAAAGTAGAAATGTTTCCATTTGCCTATTATTTAATAGAAAATTTCTCTAAAATCTCTAGTCATACAATATAAATCCCCAGATATGTTTTAAGTTGTGCCTTCCCAAGTATATCAAGATCTAGTTTCTCCATTATTTCACATATTCTAAGTCTAGTGAATTTTAATTAATGTTGTGTTTTGGAAGTTCAGTCTTTGTAAAGGTAGAACTTAACAGAATGTATTTTATGGCACCCACTGAAAATATAAATATTAAAACATCTTTACTAAAATCTTTGTGGAAAATGCTGGAAGTTTTCAGGACATATAGACCAAAAAAGTAATGATGTTTAGCAGATAATATACTAATATTTTTTGACAACCACTTATGAAGTAAATATGTTTAGAATTTCATACAATTATCATTCTTAGTACATATCAAGTAATTTATCTAGCGCTGTTTTGTGACATGTCTTCCACTGCCATTACTGAAATTCCAAACAGCATTGAGGTTTCGTTGACTTTGGGATAGCCAAAATGCTTGCTAGGATTAGACTTGTATTAATAACTCAGTAATCCCCTTTGACTTTATCCCTTTGTACCAGTCATCTATGAGATTTTTCCTGAGTTCCTCTAATCCTAGAAATGTTATTTGAATTCTCTTTCTAAGTAGTTTTATTTCCCTCTCCTTTTGTACCACAAGTTGTACCTTTGACGTATTTAAATTTAAACTTCTTGTTTTGATGTGGAAGTGAAGGAACATGAATTCCTGAGGCTATGATCTGAAAGACAACAGCCAGCCTAGCAGCAAGAGAAGCTGAGATAACAACAGTGGGCATCCCAAAATGAGCATGCTGTGAAGACACGTGTTCCTAGTTTTATGAACATATTATGGAGCTGACAGATGCTATGATAAATTTGTATAAAGACATTGTCTGCAGCATAATTTTTATGTATTCCCTTTAAAGCTGTAAGTGTGTGTGTCTGTGAGCAAATATGTATTAGCGTACGTGCCATTCTGCCTGCCTCGTTTACTTTCTTTGGGACACAACATTCTGCCACCTTGGCATCCCACAGAATTAAAAAGTTTCTACACATCACTGATATCTGTAACACCTTTTATGTTCGCCATAGAAAAATATGTTGCATTATTCGGTTTTCCTTTGGGGGAAAAATGTAAAACACACACACAGATACACACACCTGTGTTCTTAGATCTTGGCCTAATGTTGAATGTCTACCACATTAAATACATTCAGTGATGTCACAGAGCCAAATGGCTTAGTTGATTGGTAATTCGATTAATTAATCAAAGTAATCTGTTTGACAATCTTTTCACCAGGGTTTCTGATGATGGCATTTTGAATAAACCTTAGAGTAAGCAGCTAACGAGTATGTCTAAGCTTTTTACAAAGTTAATCTAATGCAGTTATTGCACTAGAATCCTCTGGCAAAGTCCCACAGAATGTTCGTGATTTGCCATAAGGAAACCCAGCCCAAGCTTTGCTGACTGTTAAGATAAATGTATCTTTACCAGCCCCAACTCTTAGTGCCTCTCTGCTAAGTCTTGATGAAGGAGCTAAATTAATCCCCCCAAGCACTCTTTAAATTGCCAGCTGAGCTTCCTTGGAACGTTTTCACCAACAGGCATTATGTTTTGTGTGAAGGAAATTCTGCTTTGCATTTGATCAAACACTTTGGTTGTTTGATTGTTGATATAGTATCCTACACTATTCTTTTCAAAATTCTGGAAAAAAGCCCTAGATTTACATTTGTGTAAATTTACATATGTGTATATATGTCCATTTATACATGCACAATATTCATATATAGTTATATATATGTAAGTATATATTTATTAAAATGTATTATTAAGGGAAACATGGTTCTGTTTGTAGACTCCTTTGAAATTGTAGTTTGCAACCTTTTACAATGTGAGCAAACCTGCTTTGTATCAATGCTGGCTACTTTTTATTAGTATTTTATCATCTTGATTCAATTTCATTATAGAAATGCTTGTATTTCCTGTGGCAATTAAATTAGCCAATTGAACTTTAGGTATAGCAATTCTTTTTTATATATGGATGACTTATTAATGGCCATGATCATTTAATGCCTTTTATAACTTTTAGTTTTATTTTTTTTTCCTTTTAAAATATGAGAAGTACTCTAGAAAGTTTTCTTACTTTCTAGAGTCAAGTCAAATTATTTATTTTATATGATACTGACTTTGAGCAGCTAAATATAATATCCACCAATGGGGCTTTAGTACATTAGCATATATTAAAAAGTTGAGATGACTTGTAGTGATATAAACATAGGGATATTCTTAGAATGAAAGGGTTTAGGTATGGTCTTTAAAATCCCTGTTTGTTTCTTGTTTTGATGTTCATGCAGTACACTGCACTCAAATTTGATTATTTAAATGTGAAAATCTCCTTTAAAACAGAAGGGAATAATATTTCACTTCAAAATTTTCCAAAATTGGGCTTCCCTGGTGGCGCAGTGGTTGAGAGTCCGCCTGCCAATGCAGGGGATGCTGGTTCATGCCCCGGTCCGGGAAGATCCCACGTGCCGCGGAACGGCTGGGCCCATGAGCCATGGCCGCTGAGCCTGCACGTCCGGAGCCTGTGCGGCCACAACAGTGAGAGGCCCGTGTACCGCAAACAAAAACAAAAACAAAAACAAAATTATCCAAAATTCAGGATTAATATTAGAGTTATTTAACTAGATGTTTTAATTATAGCCTTACTTAAACTACAATTTTCATAATGGGTAACATATGAGATGAAAAACATTGAGAAATGTGTTAATCTTTCAAAAAGAAACTAAATGCTCATTGTAGAATAATCTGAAGATTTGGGAAGTGTAATATGTATGGAAAAAATAGAAAAAAAATCCTTATGTCACAGAACATAACTTACCCCAGTGGTCAGAAGCAACCCCAAAGTGGCTGTGTGGCTTTGATTTATTTTGATAGTTGACTATACCCAGAACAGCTAATAAAGCAAGGCTCTAGAAATGTTGTAATTAGGTACAGGTGGCAGTAATTTTCATTGATGATTACAAAATTTTATCTTCTACCTCCTGAAAGGCAGCAAATACTAAATATATCTTTGATTTTGAAGGCCTTGTTAATTCATTTTGCTGTAATCATTGGTGTGTTTCTGTGACCAGAAAAAAAAAAACAAAAAACTACTAGAGCATATTAATGCATCACCAGCAAATTTACCCAAGTTAAAAACATGGAAGTCTATTTTTTTATGTAGAAATATTTTGCCTATTTTAATTAATGCACTATTAACTAATCGTAAAGTAAAAATGGTGGTCTTCTTCTAAAGACCGTGTGTCTCAAATATGAAAACAGGGTCAGAAATGTCCTAGATATCCAGATGTCTAGGGTAGGTCTCTCCAGATGGGAGTCAGTGGAATCTAGAGCAAATTCTTTGGGGTGGATCCCAAGCAGAGCATGAAGACATGATATCTGCAGGCATTGCTGAGGGCCTTAAGGGGATGATACTCCAGCACTATCAGGGAAACATAGCAGTACCTGGGTGTAGCACTAGCAAGCCTGGGCTCCTGGCTCTAGAAAGGAAATTAATAGAGAACTTCAAATTCAGACATATTTGGGTTTGCAGCTTAGATCTACCACTCTTAATTCATATTATATCCCAGATGACATGGTTCAGAAATCTAACAAACGAGTAGACTGCTGGGATGGGGAACCTGGGCAATATCTGGAAACCCCAGGCAGGCGGATAGGCTTATAATGAAGGTCTGATACCAAATACCAGGGCCCTAAGCTCTAGGCTGGGGTTCAAGCATAAGAACTTGATCCCTAAGGGTCATATATTAGTAGAGACAGACCTTGGTGGCTAGGTAGTTAATGAGCATAAAAGAAGAGAAACAAAGACTAAGGCAAAAGTAGTTTTAAAATAAAACAAAACAAAGAGAAAACTCATTACACTGGGGGCTAAGTCTTGAAAAAATGTCCAATTTTCTAATCATGAATGAATCAGCTCCCTGAAGAACCCAATGCTGAGCTGCCAACTGTGAATTCAGTACCTCTGACTATGATTGAGAGAATAAGCTAAGTCTGGGTAGTGTGTGTGTGTGTGTGTGTGTGTGTGTGTGTGTGTGTGTGTGTGTGTGTGTGTGTGTGTGTGTGTGTGATGGGGTGTTCAAGATCGCTGGTTTCATTTGAGTGTCCTGTAGGTCCCAGCCTTGTCATCATCTCAGCCATCCTTCATTGTATCCTCAAATTGCTTTGCCTTACTTAGGGCCTCACCCTGGAGCTAGAGAACCCAGGAGCACTCATCCTTCACTTGTGTCAATTTCAAGAGGGAAAGGGCTAAAAGCATCACTCTACCAGCGCCCCTCATTTTTTTCAGACTTGCCTGACCATTGATTTTCCATTTGACTCAAAAAATTTCATTCATTCTGTTATCTTCCCTTTTAGGCCTTAATTGGCAATCTAGTTCTAGGATGTTATGCTTTCTCACAAATAATAGAGCAAGACATAATTATTTGCTCTACTATCTATAATAACACAAAGTTTTGTATTTAAGAATCCTATCCAAACACTAACAAGGCTTAACCACAGACTTGGAAAGAAAAAAGAGAGAAAGACGGAAAGAAAAAAACAGTTGAAGTTTGTTATTCGAATTATTTGTCTTCAGGCTGAGAGCCAAGTTACATTTTTTATTCATATATTTTTTTAAAAATCATAATCGGCATAATTTTATCTTATTGCCTAGAAAAGAACAATGGGAAAAAAATGACTGTGAAAGTTTCAGTGAGTTCTAATTACTTATGGCGTAGCAGCAGTAATTGAAAAGCTAATTTGTTTAGAAATGAACTTTATCTGCAGAGAGAAAAGACGAAAAGACCATTACTGAATTCAACAGCAAAGACTAACTCTCAAATTTTAAACAATAAAAGGGAGTAGAACTTGCTTGTATCATACTTCAGATTGATTAATATTAATCATGGCTTACATTTTCAAAATATATAGCACAAACAGTGATGTAGAGGCTAAGAATATGGTGATGATAGTAATATTGACTGTTATATAATAAATATTTGTCACTTTCTGAGGAAATAAGTGGTGTGTCTTGGGATAAAGCCCTCTTGGAGACACCAAGGAAGAAAATGCATGATTCCAGCATTAAACCAGATTTCATAGTGACATAGATAAGATTTGGCCATAAATACTTATAATAAAGAAGAATGGGGTTGTTTGAATATGATACAAGTGATTAGTAGCATGAGGAGGACGTAAAGATTATATTTGATCTACGTCTGAGAGGAGAATGATAGTTAAGATTTAATCAAGTATATATGAAGAGATTAAAGAGTGATTTTTAACAGGAGGCCATTTTAACTTGCATCCCCTTCCCCCCACCTCCAGGAGACATTTGGCAATGTCTGGAAACATTTTTATTTGTCACAAGTTGGGGAATGAAGCTGGCATTTAGTGAGTAGAGGTCAAGGATGCTGCTAAACCTCCTATAATTTACAAGATCCACAAGAGAAGTAGGCTAAGAGGCTACTGGAAGAGTGTAGTGGAAAGAACATATTCATTTTACTGTTTATTCATCATCTATTTTTGATGGATGAATAAAATATTTTTGATAAATAGAGGTCGTTCTCTAAAGATGTTTTTGTAGGGAGAAGATGTAACCCTGACGTAAGCGTAAATAAGAAAGACAGAAGCCATATCTTTTGAATTAGAATTCTCAGAGAAGAATAAACTTTGCCAGGGGACAATGACAGAGAAAAAGCTGTTCATGAGTCCAAAAACTAGGGAAAAAGAGTTAAGTAATCTGAAAGAGTTAAGAGGGTAGACATGACCAATCCAAAGGTCATGAGCTTGGGGGTGAAAAGATGGTTTCTGCTTCCTTGTCTAAATGAATATAATTCTAAGACACCCAGCATTTCTGAAGAGTTAGCACCGTTCTTAGATGAATCTAGAGAACCAAGAGGAGATGGAAAAATTGCAGCAATTTTAGGATGTAGAACGTGGAGAATCTACTACTTGTATTATTTTATTTTAAATAAGTTGGTTTTTGTATGTTTTAATTAATAAATTCTATGCATATACAAATACACTGGTGTGTAATATTGAATTCATTCAGGCCTTGTGTCAGAACTCTAATTATACCTACCTGAATGTGTTCCTATAACCATTGGTCGCAGCTCATCCCTGTTCAGCCAAGTGGGATGAGCATAGTCTACTAACAAGTATCTGAGGACTGGCCTCAATCCATAGAAAGTGATGGGAAGATGGAAATTCAGTTACTTTTTTGGGGGTCATTTTCTCATCTTTTTGCTTTCTCTGCTTTCCCAGATATTATAGTGGCTGCCACAGAGCTAAATTGTTATGTAATCCCCAGATGAGGCCCCGCTTTGCCTGCATATTCTTTATGTGTTTTTACCTCTAAGAAAAGGTATATATATAGTTCACATTTTGCAAATAACACTTTATAGTTTTGTAGGTTTCAAGCTAAAAATGAAACTGAAGTAAGTTTAAAAATGAGTACAAAAGAAATCTATCATCAGTACAACTGTGAAAATAGAAATGTTTATTGGAATAAGGAGGAAAAAAATAAAAGACAGTCCACCACAAGAATAATCCAGCCCAAATTGTCAACAGTGCCCAGGTTGAGAAACCCTGGAATAAAGATCATTCCTGGTAGATGGAAGAATACTCACAAAAGCAAGTCTTGAGACCTTTGGTAAATCCTAAATGGTCTCAATTGTCGAGGTATAGACATAGTATGTATGAAGGAGTATAAAACAAGTGAAGGCTGGAGAGAGTTTACGACAAATTTCAATGCCGATTTAAAGCATTTCAATTTCTTAATTCACCTTCCTGATACCACCTAATAAAAATATTTCACATCTGACATAATATTAATAGAATGTAGAAAATATCTCTCATTATTTAAACAATATTATTTCAAATATTCAATAGGCGTCTTTCTTTTCAAATATTTCTCCCCTTCTTAGTGTAAGAAATTAACAGAGCATTTGGAAACAGTCAAAGAACTCCTTGGAAAAATGTTCTTATTATGTTCCAGTTTTCTCCAAACTTATTTACAAAGGATAAGAGATTGTTTCCTCAGATAAGTGCTAGAATTCTTACTTAAGTCTTTCATGATTCTGGCATGACTTTCATCCATTATATATTTAATTATTTTCATGGCATTTTCATGATTATTTTAATTGTATATAAGTAGTGTGTAATACCTGTGCAGGGCTAACTAGTTTTGTTGCTCAACCTTAGAAAGAATCAAGATAAAATGTATAGTTGCTTATTTCATTTTCAATTAACTTTTTAAAAAGCTTTACTGTATCTGCTTCAGTAAAATTATTTGTTTATATTTACCTGTATGTGTCAAGTTATGATAAACAACCTCTTAAGGTCAGAGACATTTTTTATCAGATGATACACCCTTCTTAAAATGTTTAGCCACTAATTATAGAATTATGTATATGTATATTATATGTAACATCATATATCTAAAGAATTCTCGTATGACCCATATTCCCTTTCAAAAACCAAGATAACTTTTATCAACACACAAATATGATTGGGTTTAGGAAATAATACATATAAATTTGAACATCTGATCTTTACACATAATGTAAATGCAAAATAAATTATTTTAAAACTAAAATTCAAATGTTAAAATGATCCACTTTTCATGAGGTTGAAAGATCTGAATTTTGCCATAAAATGATGTTTTACCTTAGAATCTATGTAATGGACAGTAATAAATCACAAATAGATTTTATGTAATGGCTGTTTCCTATCTTCAAGACTGTGTCGGAGTTTTTCTTGGTGTTTATTTTCATAATAGTGTTTATTACTTTCTTTTGTAATTCCTCTTTTGTCTTCCATTGAAGGTTACTTTGGAATAGGTAGAGAGGTTAACTCAATGCCCAATGTGTTGGCAGGCATTCAGAATATGTTTATAGAATGAGTCATTTTAAAGTAATATTATATGTTTTTTTTTCAGAAGACAGTTTCCCAAAAATACAAAGTATAAACATAAAATGCAAAATAAGAATGACATTTAAGTTTCGTTAGTCCACTCTTTATTTTTTTAATACTGTGTAAAGCCAATAGAAATGTGTTTCTATGAGCCTCAGCCGTGGGCCTCGCAGATGGTAACTTACACCAACATGCACCACTTAATCTATCAGATTATGTGCAGCAACCTAAGAGAGCTAGAAAATATTGTTTGAAATTATGTCTTTTCCAACGTTGCTGAGGAAGAAAAGTACTAAGAATAGGAATCCCTTACTCATAGGATAAAAGTGGTGTTTCAGCATATTTTATTTAAAAAAAAAGAAATTAGCAAAAATGGATATGGGGTGAGAAGAAGCATCAGAGAGGTTTATTTTTACTGTACAATTTGCCTCTAGAAGCAATTCCATCATATTATAGAACTGGAATCTACATTGGCTTCAGAAACTCAATTCGAGGTATTAAAATAAATTTTCTACAATTCTTTTGATTTAGACATAGTTGCTTACTTACATAGGCAATTTAATAATCGCAGGAAATAATTTTCAACCAGTTTTACAAGCTTTCCGTCCAATCCTGTGTTCCCACTTCCTCTGCTTCCTAAAGCTCACAACTCTTCTTTCATATTCAACCTTGAGTTGTTAACTTTTCCATTGCTTTTTACAATATTTTATGTTGGAACCTTTCTTGACTTATCCCATTAAGCAAAAGTCCAACTCAACCCTATCTTGCCCTAATTGCCCTCATCCTGATCAATTTCTCCCTCTTCAAACTCTGACTTTTAAATCTGTTCTACCATTTCCGTTGGGTTATCAAATCTCCCCCCTAGAAGCTTCTTGAATGTTCTTTCCTTTTTGGTAAATGTCATCTTCACAGTTTAAGGAAAAACTTCTTTCTTTTTCATCAGTTGTTCATTTACCATGATGCTCTATCACCTTCCCTTTCTTCTATCTCTTCCCCTACGTCACATCAAACTGGACCTGGACTTCAGAAGCACTACATTATATACTTCTCTTCACAGAAAATTGCATCCTCTTATTTAATTAAAAAAGAAACTAATTATTCATTATTAGTAATACATTTTAACAATCATTATGATGTAACCAACAACATGTACATTAAAATATTTAGGTATTTGATTTTCACATTTCATTGTAAATATTAGCATGAATGATGATGCCTATCTTTAAAATGCAGTTTTAGAATGAGAACAACTGAAGCCTAGCTGCTCAGTGCCTTTTCAAAAATTTGTATATAAAAAAAATTTGTATAAACATCTGAATTTAGAAAGTGCCATCATCTAAGTGTGATCTACCTACTGGTAATTCCATTTCAGGACATTTTTAGAGTTGTAAAAATCTATCGTCATTTCCCTGCCCACTGCTTCCACATTCATTCTATAATCTTGCCATCTGTTTCACTGAAATGGCAAATCCAGAGGGCAGGGAGCATGTCTTATCTGTGCAATGATGTATGTAAGTGTAGATTCTCTGTCAGCATTTTAAAAATAATAGAACTTCAAATACGATTGATTTAAGCCTCCCTAGTCAACAGTTAGTCTTGGTGACATGAATCACTCTTTCAAATGGTAATTTGCACCTGTTACCTTCATCTACAGGTTGGAAAATGCTTATTTTACACCTTAATTAATTACACCCTTGCCATGTGGAAGATTGTATCCTCAACTCTGAAGCAGGGAGACTGGGGCATAGACAATCAACAGCTTTTCTGATATCTCAAAGTGGACTTTTGGAGAAAAAAATGAGAATTCAGGTCACTTTTCACTGAGTGACAGATGAGGTTCTTTAGGAATCTGTGTCTCTTGTGGCAGAAAACATGACGATGTCATCCCTTCCAGTAAGGGAGGCACTTGTCCTAGCTTATTCTGTAGTATCAATTCAATATGACCTCAGAGAATATCTATGTTTCTTACTAACATGTTCCCTCTCTGCATTTGCAGTGGCTGATGTCATCCACTGAACCAAAGAGCAGGTGGTATGTAAATTACTTTTACCTGAGCATGGCATTAGAATATAATTCCCCAAATGGTGATGCCACCATGTAATTAAGCTATAACTAAGTGACGAGTATCTGACATCAGATAATCATTTAATAGAGGAAAATGGGAAGCAGTTTATTATGTTAAAATGTGCTTTCTTTAAAGTTTCTTGAGAATGTGGAAGGGTTTTCTTGGCATTCAAATGATCTTAAGATGTTTGTATATAATTTTTGGCACATTTAGTAAAATGTTTATGATAGTGATAAATGTTTCCTTGGCATACATCATTCAATGTTCACAAGAAGTGTAAGTGGACTTTCACCTTTGAGTTTTCACTGTCAGCAAAAATGTTGTATGGATTCATATGCTTTTCATTCCTTGAACAAAACATTAGGAAATGCTAAGATAGACACTTGATAAGGTATTATAAATGTCTTTTGCATCAATATGTGCTGTATGTTCTTATTATTTTAATTAATATAATTGCTTACTCAGTATTTTGCTCGGTATTATTTTGTCTTTTTCAGTGAAGATAGAAGAAATTATAGTTGTTGAAGTGTAGCAATAATAGGTTCCATCTCCAAAAGACTCTTAAACCAACATTTTAACATATATATGAGGTCAACATTGTGAAACTGTGGAGAAAATTGAGTTAGAGAGTAAACCAAGTGATACTTGTTCTCTCATTAAAAATATTTCTTCATAATCTATTAAACGCAAGGCACTCTATTGCACTAGTAACTCTAAATTAATAAAACTTTAAAAATTCCATACCTCATTACCACTTTTACCTCTCCATCATCCCCCCTTTTTTTGTATCTAAAATTAAATGTATTCAAATTTTAGAATTCTAAGATCATGTTCTTTTTTTTATGTGTGTGTACTTAATTAGTGATTACTTTATATTTTTCCATTATCAAAGCAGTATATATTATTATAGAAAAGTTTGAAAATATAAGAAAAAGGGGAAAATTACTTATAATCCTATCACTCAAAGATAATCACTGTTTTGTTTTTTTTGTTTGTTTTTTGTTTGTTTGTTTTTTCACATACACACTGTATTTTATTTTTATAAGAGATAAACTGACACCAACCATTGTAAATGGATGACCACAACAAAAGCAACAATGATTGCAATTACCAAACACCAAACACACTCATACTATGTCATAATATTGACATTCAGTCCAGTAATCCTCCACTGTAACAGCTCCTTTACTTTACAGTGAAAATTGATTTGTATATTTTTTGCCTCTGAGTCCTTGTGGGATTTTTTTTTTATTCAAACAGAAAGTCACAAAAATTATAATCATCCTCATCAGTTCACTCAGTCTCATGTAATTAATTTTTTTTATCTTGATCTTTTGTTAACACTTTTATGAATTCATCAGTTTTCCATTAGAGCTCTGAAAATGCTTATTCATTCAGTTCAGCAGTATAGTCAGTTACCAGAAACCTGTACTTGTCAGCATCATCCCCCCTTTTGAGTTAATTTTATATAATCCTTAATTATCTAATTTGATTTTATTGTCCCACTCCCATCTCTGTCCCATTCAATGCCCTATTCTTCATCCTTGAAGACTTTACCAATCTAAATTTCAGTTCCTTCAGGTGTATGTTGGGAATGAAATGTAACCTAGCAATTGCTTGCAAATTAAATAATATTTAGAAATCATTTCACTCAATTATTGACAAATAGTAGATAAATAGTAATTATTTGCTAATTGTTTTGCTATTATTGATTTTATTCAAGATTCAGCTTAGATATCACAAGCTCTCCTGGAAGGAAGTTCCCCTGGTCCTACTGTGCTGTGTTCATACTTCTATTGCTGTTCTAGGCAAGTTCTATATTATTTTTCTCATACAATAATTAGTGAGCACCTTGAGAAGATTGGCCATGTGTTATTAATTTCTATATTTTCAATGATTAAAACATTGAAGAGTCTCAAAATGTTGGTCAACTAAACGACTGAAGAAATGTTCTGAAAAATATACCTATAGAGGACATTAGTTGTGAATATTTCACTTTCTCATACTGAATGCAGTCATCTTTTCAACCTATTCCTTCTTTTCTAGAAGACTGAAGAGTGCACTCCAGAGAGTATTTAAGCAGCTCTCATTTCACCCACCACTTCCCTGCTATGGGGCTAGCATTTGCAGTATGGATTTTGCTTTACATGGTAGAAACCCAGATGAACTATAATATCATGAAAATATGTTGATAAAAGGAGACAGTGGCTCAATCAGACAACAGGTAGATGACAGGCAACGTGTGTTTCATGGCTGATTATCAGAGTTCATTGACAAAGGAAGATGGAAACAAGCAATTTTCAGAATTTAGGCAGGCAAGTAAATGGATTCAATAATGTCTGGCAGCAGATGGTTGGGGCCCAGGCCAAGACTTCTGAGAGCAAGCCTGACCTGCAATTCTAGAAGTATGGTCAAAGCAGAGATCTTGTTGTAGAGAATAAATTACAAGATAAGAAAAGAGGAGTGTTCTCAAGGGTTTAGCCAAGCTACTTGAGCTAGGGGAAAAATTTACAGTAAATTGATATCTAGTAACTCAGTCTAGATCAGGCCTTTGAATGACATTTATCAGTAGCAAAGGAACTTGGCACAAGTCTTTTTAAGCATTGTTCTGTACACTTGGCTTCTGATAGTTTACATTAAAACATTACTATAATTATTACTTACATTAATCATTATAAACCTAAACATTTACTGAAATATGCTATTAGAATCATCAAGTAGGAGACTAAACCAACAAATATGATTTTTTCCTTAGTGGTGAAAAACTTAACTATAAACGAAATAAACACAAAACTAGCTGGAGGACTATTTGAGATAGAATAAGAAATTATAATATAGAAAAGAACTGGGTTTATTGATATTTATTTTTCATTATAATGTTAACAAATAGGTATGTATCCCCCTGAGACATATTGTTTTATGTTTTCCATTTATGAGTTGTGTGTAAATGTTTCCATACTTTGTATATTCTTCTGTGATTTAGGCACCAGAAATTTAGTTTGTAATATTAATCCATGTTGATGTGGGTGTTGTGGTTCACTGATTTTCAGTTTTACATAGCATATTATTGCAGGCCTATGTGAGAGTTTATTTATCAGTTCTTCTATTGATAGACATTGGAATTATTTCCAGTTCTTTGCTGTAACTAACAATGAGCCTATGCATGCACTTATGCAATATTCTATGGCATATGTATTTTAAAATCCAAGCACCATCCTAATTTATCTCCCTCTTTTCCCCTTTGGTAACCATAAGTTTGTTTTCTATGTCTGTGGGTCTATTTCTGTTTTGTAAATAAGTTCTTTTGTAACATTAAAAAAGAATATTTGTAGATGTGTCTTACCCCTTTAGCCCCCGGAGTGAGATTTTTGACAGTGTTTTCACCCCATTTTGTCAAATTAAAGCATATTTTTCTTAAGACATGGCATAAACTTTGTTTAATATAAAACTTGTTTCTGAACATGTTTTGAAGGGAGTTTTTAAAAAACAAAAACATGTTTATACCTGAAAATAAAGTGCTATAAACAACAAAAATACTTCTCCAATATTAATTATACCTCACGTAAAAATAAATAAATAAATAAAATACTTCTAAAAAAAAAATCCAAGTGCCACTACAAATCTGTGTTAAACCTGAGAAAGCTACTTAATTTCTCAGAGTTAAATATTCTTTGTAATATAGGAATGATCATACTAACTTACTACATAGAGTGTTTGCAAAGAGAAAATAGATGATACATACAATGTACTTAGAACAGCACCTGCCCATAAGTGCAAAACAAATATGAACTGTCATTATTCATATTGCCCCAAAGCAGTTGAAACCATTTCCATGTGGATCACTGACCCTAAATATCAAAGATCCTAGCTTCTTTACTCAGTTAGTGTGGTTTGAAACACCAAAATCATAGATTCAATTTGGCATTTGTCTGTAGTATTTTAGAGTTCACTGTACTTTTGTGAAAGTGTGAGGATATTGGAGTGTTCATTACAACTCCCTCCACCATCAGATGTGAAAATTAGAGCCCCTAATGCTGAAAGCCAGTTGAAGCCTTTTCCCCCTCAAGAAAAAGGGACATGTTTTGAAGTAGGATGGTCTGTTGTCTACAGTTTATGGTTTTGTTGTCTCCTTTTTACAGACCCAAATCTTCCTCCTAATGTTCTCTGCTTCCTGCCCTTTATTCTCATCTCTGGAATAACATAAAAGTATTCTTTTATTCTTTGATTCTATACATCATAACTTTGTTAGAAGAGCAATTGAAAGGCTTATTTTGTCCAAATGTTTTGTTGGTGTGTGTGTGTGTGTGTGTGTGTGTGTGTGTGTGTGTGTGTAAGCACACTTCATAATTGAAAAAAATTCAGCCACAGTTCCTTGTAAGCAAAGAGAATTAATTAGAATCAGCTTGATGATTATATCCTCAAAGCAGGATAGGTAGATTTCATTAATGTCAAGACAACAGACAGAACTTCTAGGGGTTGCAGACTAAGTTCATGCTCCCCTAACCTAGAGTTTGTCCTCAGTTAAAAAATCAGGGTCTTAGATATAAGCAGAGATTCTGAAAGGGGTTCTAGGATTATCTGGTGTTACCTTCTGTATCAGAAGAGCAAGTGGCCAGGTCCGAATGTTTGTCTTTTAAATAAGTTAGCTTTATTGAGATATAATTTGAATAATTAACATACAATGAAATGCACAGGTGTTTTCAATGTATGTTTCAGTGAGTTTTGACAAATATATACATGGATAAAACCACCACCCCATCAAGATATAAAATATTTCCATCATCTCCAGAAATTCCCTTGTGCCTCTTTGCAATCTCCCCTCTATACCTCCCCACAGCTTCCTGACCCACCTTAGCAATTATTGTTGTGATTTTTTTAGTACTGTCTCTTTGTTGTACCTGTTCTAGAACTTCATGTAAATAGAAGCATACTGATGTGAACTTTTGTGTCTGGTCATTTTTTGCTCAACAAATTGTGTATGACATTCATAAGAGGAAATAATGCTTTTTAATGGGTTTGCTGCTATAAAATTATATTCACTTAAAGTTTGTACACATATAGTGATTTAAGTCACTTTACTTCACATTACTCTAGTATATTGAATTTGTTGAAATTAAATGATAGAGGATTTCACTTGAGTGTATAGAGCATATCTACCATTAATCAGAAACTGGAAACATTTCTTGAGTTTAGGTTAGGTTGGCCAAACCAAGATGAAGCAAAAATTTAGTGTTTGATCAATTCATTAGGTAGGTCTTTACTCATTGTATTCTCAACCATCCTCAAAATTTAGTAATGTTCTCATAATCTAGACCATTTGAGCTAAAGATGATGACATTCTTTACTGTCACTGAAGACTCAAGTTGCCCAGATAAATAGCCTCTTGTTTACTTTTTTGGTTTGGAAATTAAAAGTCAAATTAAGAAAAACTAAATTATATGCCACTTGGTAATGAAGTGTTTTCCCCTGAGTCTCCATTCAACTGATATGTGTGATGAGAAAATACCTGAACTGGAAAAGCACATGGGGAAAGAAGTTGAAAAATTTTCTCAACTTTCTGAGAAAGGACATGTTCAAATGATTTTTGACAGTACTGACTTCCATTTGTCAAGGCTTGCATTGTAATATTCACTATGAAACTTTAAAAATTCTATAATGCTAAACAAATTTGGAACAACAACTCTTTAGGGATTTTGTTTTTTGTTTGCTTATGCATTTATAGGACACTTAAGATGAAATTCTACACCTAAGTAAGAAAAGAAAAATAGTGCAATACACATTTTCTTTTGAAATATGTTTCTTCACAAGGGAATTACCTGGTCTATGGTACTTTCTACCTACCATTAGAATTGTTTGCTTGGTTATTCTTCCAGGGATGCTTTATGAGTAATAGAAATTGTTTAGCAGAGCATTGAGTTAATATTCAGATTCTGGCACTTTATTATTCTTCACCTTACTTTTTTCCACTCAGTACATTTTAAGGAGCAAACTCCTTCTTTAACATGTTGAAATCTGGTCACTACTAATTATCATGGCTGTAATTTCCAACTTTGCAAGTGAAAATCAAATTATGGACTCTTGCGTGACAGAAGGCATACAATTCTAGGAAAATCCCTGAAGGAGCACAGCAGAGCATGCCAGTTAAAGTCCGGTAGGCCCTGGCATTGAGCAGTCCTACAAAGACAGGAATTGCCCCCAAGCAGAGCAACGCTTCAGTTGGCATTGCTTTGCTAGTTACTCACATTTTCTTTAGGGCAGAGCAATTTCCCCCTCAAACAAGCTGTTCCAATTTACTTATGTGGCTTTTTAGCCCAATCGATATGCTTCTTCCTGTTGAAGAAGATGTAGAAATACCACTGAGTGTTTTGAGTTATTTTTCAAAAGGTAATTTTGCTTTAAAAAGCACACTTTAATATTTCAAGGAATAAATAAATGCTATCTAAGGGGCATAAAATAAACCACAAATTTTTAATAAGCTTTCTGTTCATGGAACTGAGTATCTTTTCTTTCAAGAGAGTTGTGTGCAACAGGGGACAAGTGATAGCAATGGGAGTAGGAAAGTTAATCAAAAAGGTAATCATGTGAATCCAGGCGGCACTCCCTCTGCGACTAGATACCAGTGTTCCTGACTGACAGCGTGCTCAGTGAGTTAGGTCACTAAGGTTTCCATCAGCTGAGTCTGCAGCCTCTCTCAGTGATGGGGAAATGCAGAGCACTCAGTCATTCATAATGTTTGAATATGTGCAAGTGTTTCAGGCTTGATTTCTATTCATATGTTTGTTTGAGTGATTGTCAGTTTCTTTCTCCCTGTTTTTTTAGATAAAAACAGAAAATATCAAAGCCTAGAAGTGCTTTCCCTTGTAATCAAATTATTTAAGTAACAGCAATGAGTCAGATATTCTCGTCACAAAGACTCTTTTCCCAAGGAAGTATCTAATCTTTTTGATCTTCATATGTTGCGTTGACGATTGTTAATTACAATGGCATGAAGAATATTTGATTTTTGTTGATGAATAGTATTGTAGTAATTCATTAAAACCATCATATATATGTATGTTTGAATGTGCATATATATTTATGTGTGTATCATGTTTATGAATATTTTATGTAGGTTGTTTTATGTAAGCGGAGACCTGTAAATTGACTCCTAGATTAGTTTCCTTGAAGCACTGTGACAAGCACTGGGGAAGGAGCATATATGGATGTTGACCTTAAAGATTTTACTCTTTTGGGGGAGAAAACTACACAAAAATAAATATGATGTTCAGTAAAGTGTAACAACTGTCATAAGAAAAATACAGATAATATTCAGTGATGGATAACAGGAAAAAAGAGATTGCCTTCAGCAAAATAATACACATAAAGAACTTAGTGTAAATGTCTGACTTAAAGTAGTGTGAGTTTCTTGTATTGTCCTTTTTTTTTGGTTGCGTTGGGTCTTTGTTGCTGCACGCGGGCTTTCTCTAGTTGTGGCTAGCAGGGGCTACTCTTCGTTGTCGTGCGCGGGCTTCTCATTGCGGTGGCTTCTCTTGTTGCAGAGCACGGGCTGTAGGCACACAGGCTTCAGTAGTTGTGGTGGGCGGGCTTCAGTAGTTGTGTCACACGGGCTTCAGTAGTGTGGCTCGCGGGCTCTAGAGCGCAGGCTCAGTAGTTGTGGTGCACGGGCTTAGTTGCTCCGTGGCATGTGGGATCTTCCTGGACCAGGGCTCGAACCCGTGTCCCCTGCATTGGCATGCGAATTCTCAACCTCTGCACCACCAGGGAAGCCATCTTGTATTGTCTTTATGGCAGAGGATTAAACAAACTTTCGGAGAGTAAGTGGTATTCAGAGGGAAAAAAAAAAGAATTTGGATATATGAACATTGAGAAAAGGCATTCCAATAGGTAGGAATAGCTTTGAAAGATGAACAAAGGCAAACAAAACACTAAACTTGTGTCAACTAATATTACAATTGAATGATCACAGGGCACACAAACTATTGGAAAAGTAAAATTGGGCCAGATTATATGAGGTCTTGTATGTCAGCTCAAGACAACCAGACTTTAACTTACGTGCCATGGCAGGTAACTGTACATTTTTAAGCTTTAGAAAGACTAATCCGACAGCAATAGACCGAATAAAGTAGAGTGAGGAAAGGCAGGAAGAGGAAGGCTATTTAGAGTGCCATTACAATATTTCCATTAGAAAGGCATGAAAAGTATGAAACAAGGTATCAGCAGCAGAAGTTAATATAAGAAAGATAATAAAGAAATAAAATGTACAAAGTGTGGTAGCTAATTTTATGAGAAGACAAATTAAAGGGAGGTTTACAAAAACATTCTTGGAGATTTGAGGGCCATTAAAACATTTAAGGAACAGAAAACAGAGGAATGATTTATGGAGGAATTGGTGTATTTAATTTCTGACATGATATTTGAGGTGCTTAAAATACATTAAACATAGGAAGACGACCAGGAAAATAGGGAGATGGGGGAGAATAAAGAATTAGAATGTAAGACAAGGATAAATTGAGAGATACACAAACCATCTTTATGGAAGTGATGTTTTAAAGCCATGGCATTTCTGAAACAACTATTACAGAGAGGAACAGAAAAATATGGAGAACAGTTAAGCTTAAGGTGTGTGTGGGGGTGGGTAGAGGTTAAGGTCTGACACAACAGGAATATTTGGAGTAGGAAAATCAAAAAATATCATGTCACGAAGGCCAAGGAGTTTTCACCTGTCTCAGTACTTTCAGAAGATTAAGAGGTCTGCACAGGCTGTTGAGTTTATAAAGTAGATCCTTGTAAACCCGTCAAGGGAACAACTCTGGCAAGATAAAGGCACAGGTCAACCTGTAAGGAGCATAAAATTGAATGGGAGATGAGAAAATGGAGATTGTTGGATGTAGTTTATAGTTCTCTAAGGATGTCTAATCATAAGAGAAAGGAGAGAAGATGGCAGATTCAAGTGGAATTCATGCCTGAAAGCAGCACTTTTTTTAATAGACAATTTTGCCAATTTAAATAAAGAAATAAATAGATAAGTAAGTAAATAAATAACAGCAGTGCCTGCCATTGAGACAAAATAATGAGAGGGTTAATGGAATCTGACTGATTCCACGTTTTGGGGGGGTGAGTGGTAAGAAATTTGCAGTTTGTACAGAAGGCCAAGTGTTCTCGGCATTAACAAAGTGGATTCCAGAATTTTTATTCAAGGCTGTGCAGAAAAAAGTCAGAGGGTATAACGCTATTGGGACACATTTTAAAACTGTACCTTTTTTTACATCAATATATAGTTAATTTCACATCCCATATTTGTATAATAATAGTGATTCTGTGACAAAAATATATTATGCTTCCTTTTCTCTTCTCATTTTCTTTCTTAATTTAATTGTCAACAGTATGAACACGTAAAACAGACGAGCAAGACACTGTTTTGATATTTTGTTGATTGATACTTCTGTGTTTCTTCATGCTAAGGGGCCAAAGATTCTGAATCTTATATATGTTATCTGAATTTTCAAAGATAATGATCGTTTACTATAAGATAATAAATTACTACTATACTTGTAAACTACTGAGTAATTACTAACTACTAAGGATGAAACAACAAAAATATGTTCGTGGTCTTAGTTATATAATTTGGTGTTTTAACAAACAATTACAAAATAATATCTAAGTTAATTAATTAGTTATTTTCAGTAAGCTTAGTTTCTTGGCAAAATAAATATAAAATCCATTGTAACTTGCGTTTTTTTTCTTTCTTTCTTTCTTTCTTTTTTTTTGTAAGGTTAGTTTTTTTACATATTTGTCATTTTTCCAGAGCTGAAACACAAATGAGCAGAGAAAGTGCAGTGGTTTTTTGGCCCTCACTTCCTTTCCTCAGAGTTAATATCCAGCTACCACCAAGGTTTAGAGAGTCACCCCTAAACATATTATTTTAGTTTTTATTTCACCTCTTACTTGTCTCATTTATGGCCTAAAAGGAATCTGAATAACCAGCTAGGTTTTTCAGGAAGCAAGCTAATCCATAAATGAATGACTTGGAATTTCCAAGCATGTTATGAATTTGTTCTAACACACAGTGACACATAGGAATCACTGTGATTTTAAGAAAGAAAATCCATTAGAGCATTTGACTGTTTTCTTGCTTCCTTAATTTCTGATTAAGAAGATTTCCAAATGGACTCTCTGAATCCCTGTCTTTCTGATAAAACTTAGGCTGCTTTGTTTTTTGGTCTTTTTATTTTTTGGCTTTTTTTTTTTTTTTTAGGTTACTCCAGAGTTGTTTCATGGGTATTTGTATTTTGATTGCAAACCCTCTATGATGTTAGACTTAGGGAAGGAATGTACATTGTGTGTGTGTTTGTGTGTGTGTGTGTGGAGGTGTGTTGGTGTATCTATGTGTATGTGTGTCCAGGGGACAACATGAAGAGCCAGAGGGCACTCTCACTTCTAAGAACATAAAGGTTCTAGACCAAAGAATTAAATTAAGTGTTTCACAAAACATTCAGACTGATTATTTTATTCTTTCTGTTAGTCATGGCATTATAAGCAGAATGGTAAGTTTATGCAAGTTTAGCATATTTAGAATATTTTGTTGAATGCAATTCTGGATTTACTATAGTTTGGTATGGATATATGTTCTTAAAACATTTTCGGTTGAAATCCTCAGTACCAAGCCATAATGCTCTCTATGTGTTCAATTATTGCAACATGTCTTTCCTATAGTTATGGAAACCTAACCTACACCAGCTCTGTACCCTTGCATTAAATTTGATAATATTACAAAGGCTACCTTCTCAGGAAAAGTTTGAGGAGTCAACCTGAATAGTCCTTTCATTGCATTGTATTTTCTTAAAATTGTAAAAATAAAAGGCAGTAATTCCAGGATATGGAAAAGAACATCAATTTACCTGAAGAATTCTTAGATAGGTAACTGGTGTCAAATTTCAAAAGTGTCCTCAAGAGGGCACTGTCACCTGTTTTATATAGTTTATAATTTGTATCTTTTACTGATAAGACCCCTTGCAATACCTGAAGAGTGATTTTGATCTATTTTTATCAGAAATGCAATGTTGCATTCTTTACATCATACACAATCTTGCTGTCCATAGCAACCCCACCTGTCTATTGTTACATAGAATGGGTTAACATATATCAGTAAGTTAGCAACTTTTGACTGGTTTTACATCAGTAACGTTTTATAGATTATTCCACCTACCAAGATAACTAAGGCTATTTAAATCTTACTATCGATTAATCAAAAAGTTTTTGAGGACCTCCTTTGTGTTTGTTATTTGTGCAGCTGATATGTGTAGGTAAAGTTTTGGCTATGAAATGTGAGGCTTAGCTGAGATAATAGTCCAGTCTAGGACTGCTTATTAGCACTTTGGAAGACCTCCATTTAACATCAAGCCTTTCCACTTTTTATTAAGATACGGCTTATAAATGATTCTACTTTCCATAATATGTATACACACACCATGCTTGACACTGTAATCAGACTTCTTGAGTTTAAATAGCAGCTCCACTATTTAGAGAATGTGAATATGGTCTAATGACTTCTCCTTGGGTTGTTATGAAGATAATATGATATCTATAGAGATATATAGATAATATTAAGCTAATTTCATTAATATTACGTATTTCAAAACTTCTCCATTGCACTTGCCATGACTCAAACAATCTAACTTATAGTTTGTGTGACATATAATCGATCTCTAAGGGTACAAAATGTTTAATTAATTTTTTGAAAGTATATATAATACTTTTAATTACTTAGGCAAAGACTTAAAGGATCCTCAAGTTTTGAAGACATTTCACACACACACACACACACACACACACGTATATATAGTTTTGTGGAAATTCTGTTCTAAAGTGACACATTTAATTATTCAAAGAGGCAAATCCTTTTGAATTAAATATTCCAAAGTATAACAAGTTAAATTATTTTAAATAAATTGTTTTTGTTTAAATGGTACTTACATCCATCATATTAAAATATTTCCTTTTCAAACGTTATATGATGGGAAAAATTCTAACATGATTTTTAACTTTGCACAGAAATAGTTGTAAATTTATGTGTTATAAATCCAGCAGAAGAATTTATAAGCACAGACAGGAATTATTTCATAATTGATATAAAGGGATAAAAGAAAATGAAAGGACCACAGTTGCTACTATAACTTTCTGTACACAATAGTGCTTATTTATATTTGATTTTGACAGTATGTGGGTAGTTAAACTTCAGTAATTTCAAGTTAACTAAAGTACAGTTTTTTAAAAAATAGGCTTAATTTTCAAATAGTTGAAACTTTATTCTTCCTCTGGATATACAAATACTTCATAACAGCAGTTTTAAAAAACAGATAAGATGGACTCGAAATGTTCTTGAAGATTAAACTAATGAGTAACTTCATGTGGATTTCTCCTCTGTCATTGTTGAGGGCAAATATTCAAAAGCAAACCCCTCCTCCTGCATTTGTACACTATCCTATAACATGATTGCCAGTTTATAAACTTCAAAGTGCAAACCAGTACTCTTGAACTTGGTCATCATTTACATTTTTTAAATTTTTGTTTTATATTATAGTTGTGTTAGTTTCAGGTGTACAGCAAAGTGATTCCGTTATACATATACCTGCATCTATTCTGTTTCAAATTCTTTTCCCATTTAGGTTGTTACAGAGTATTGAGCAGAGTTCCCTGTGCTATACAGTAGGTCTTTATTGGTTATCTATTTTAAATATAGCAGTGTGTACATTTTTTTTAATTCCAAGATTACAGACAGTGAGACATGTACAGCTGCATCTTTTGGACAAATGCTCACTGTAATAAGAGCCACTATCTCTGCCTTTCCCTGATTATCTAATTACTATTACTCCATAGAAGTCAAACAATTGTCATTTCTCTCTTTAAAAATTACTCCTCAAAATACACCCATCTGTATTGAAAGAGAAATACGGTAAGGGTGAAGAAAGAGACTGCTCAGTTAATTTATTGATTAATTGGATGGCTGATTGATTTCAGAGCTTCTTTTATGAGTTTATCATTTCCACATTTTGAAACCAATGATGCTTTATCAAGTTCTAAATGGCCTTATTTAATTGGATGTCTCTCATAATTGCAAAGGCAAATATGTCAGATGTCTTTACATATACTTCATTCATTTTGATCATTTCCTTCCTTGAGGCTAGTATTTATTTCTGTACTCAGAACTAACTTAAGAGACATAGAAAAGTGGTAAGTTCTCATCTGATAGCAAATCTATTTGATTCAATTTGTGTGGTGAGTTTTTTAATTAGCACTTTAATTTTTTTTACTTTAATTTTTTTAAAACTTCAGGGTTTTAATTCTGGTCCATGTTTTACATTTCAACAGTCAGTTTACATTTTAGAAGAATATTTCAAAGAAGAAGTGACACTGCAATTACATGTTTATTTTGCATTTTCTTCCAGGTTTTCTAAATATTAGGGTTGCAGGGCACCTTGAAGGAAAGGAAAATAAGACGTTGTCTTTTTCTGCTTCTAGGCATTCTCCTTTCCTGAATTACTCTGATGCTTTGAGTTTCTTACTGCTTGCCTGATTAAAACTATCCCATCATGCCTGATGTGATAGGAAACACCACTTATTCTCTCATTAAAAAGCATTCAGATGAACTCCACTCCCCTACCAGGTTTATTGAAGTATAATTAACAAATAAAATTGCAAGATATTTAAAGTGTTCCAATTATCATTTTTAAAGGTTCACATGCATAGGTAACTTGTACCTTGGTTATATATTTTAACAATAATTAATATATTATAGTTGCATAGTATTTGCACTTTTCTGAACTTCAAGCAATCTTTGTGCAAATATTTGTTAGAACATGAATTCCATAAAGAGAGGGGCCTCATCTTCCCCTTTCACATAATTATGTCTCTGCTATTTAGTTCAAGATTCGTGCAGTAATGGGTACTCAATAAATATGTTCTTGAATAGATGTATAAAATAAAGCTATTGCTAATTACTAAACATTATTAAATGACAGGTATAGGATAAGAACATCTCAGGAGTTTCGAAAACTGAGAGATTAATGGGAGATATTTCTTAACTATGGCTATACTCAGCCTCCAGACAAGAAGGTGTATATTTATCAAGTCCAAAACTATGTTAATAATCATAGTATTACAAAATTGGGTGAAATTTAGATATTAGATTTTAAATAACGATTACATCTTACAAAGGGATATAAATATTGATATTTTCTAATCCACGGTAATATAATTATTACTAGTCCTTAGGCTGGAGGCCAGTTAGAATCTTTCCATGTCAGTAGAATCCAAGACTAATCTGCTCTGATTAGCAGAGAATTACTTTGCAGACTTTCTGTTCATTTATGCAAGGACAGACCTGTTAATTCCAACCTAGTGAATTTATACGGGATGCCCACAAAAGTCGTCAGAAGCCTCAAGCTTTTACTACAAATAGTTGATTTTTCCATATGCCAGGTACTCAGTTTTTCAGAAGAAAGCATCCTGCTGGTGCTGTTAGAAAGAGAAGAAAAGAAAAGCTTAATTCCTTAAGTGAGGTTGCTGTTGCCACTCAACAAAGGAAATGCACTTAACCCAGTGCAGTGGAAGCGCTTCTTCCAAAGGATCCAGTAAGAATATAATATCGGAATGCTGTCCTAAGAGGGCTCCACAATATAAAAAAAACAAAATACCCTTTGAGAATAAAAGTACAAGTGAGGAAAAAGACAGCTATGATGATATGGTATAATTGAACTGTAAACCAGAAACAGGAAAGTATGCTGTGGGTATGATTTGAAAGTGTATTTTTATTTTGCCAGTTGAAAGGAGCTTATAGGTAGGTAAGCTAAGATGAGAATAGTATAACTCTGAGCATCAGGTCACATGAGAGACAATTTAGTTATGGATAAGCGTAACCCATCCCTTATAAGTAAGTCTCTGACAGCATGTGACTTACTTTAGAGATGAAGATTGTATAGACTGAAGTTAGGAGGAGCCAAGAATAGATATGCAAGAGAAATTCAGACCAGGAAGGATAACTAGGAAAGCAACAAGCAAGAAATAAACTATGCTTTTTTTTCTTGCTAGTAACAGGTATAGGGCATAAATTGTTAATATTGATTGTTAATTACATTGCAAGTGACAGAAAACTTGACCCAAATTAGCTTTAATCACAGAGAAGTTCATCACCTTACGTATCTGAAAAGCTTGGAATCTGACCTGGTTTGTTCAGGTGCTATTTGGTTGTAAATGGTGTCTCTTAAATATGGTCCATGCTTTATCATGGATGCTCTTGTTCAAGAGTTAATTAGCTTCATAGGCATTAATGACAATAATGTAATACGAACAGATCTTATTACAAGCTCCTCAGATTTTACTGAAATATTATTTATCTTAAAGAGAAATGTGAAGTTTGCCTCTTGGCCTTGACGTTTCTAAGTAGCATATTTTTGTAATTAAGTGATCTCTACTTCTATACTCACTGGACAAAAGAAAAAGGTATAATTAGGTAAATAACATTTGTAAGGTGCTTTAGAACATATAGAACAGATTTATATGCTTTTCTTAATAACTCTGTTAATCCATTTTTTAAATCTACACTTTAGAGATTGAAAATTGGGCTGCATAAATTTTCCAGGGTCACTTCACTGTCTTGCATTTATAGCCAGGTCCTCTGCCTTCACATCATCTGTTCTCTACTCCACTAATGTCTTTCCAGCTGGGTATTATTTATGAAGAGCACCTGAATCTTAGTCACTTAGTTCACATAAGTATTTATCATTTTCTTTCATTGATTTTTTACTGAATCTGCCTTGGAAACTCCAATTCTTTCTTCAAAATATTGCTCACATGCTACTTTCCGTTAAAGGCCTTCTTGAATCCCCAAGCAAATATACCTTATCTATCATCACAGCTCCATTGTACAAGCATCTGTTAGCACGTCTCACTCTCTTATAATGATTTGTTTACATGACCGTCTCTCCAACTGAACTGTGAGTTTCTTGAAGACAGACATCATGTCTCATGCATCTGTGTGCCCCCAGTTACTAGTGCTCCAAAAGCTTGGCACCTGAGAGTTAAGCAATCAATGTTTGATGAATGAATGAATGAACCATACATACTGAAAACACAGCAGCAGAGCTGTATGGATAGAGTGCTTTGCTGGAGCATATTGAAGTCAGAGATAAGGAATTTACAGCCATGGTATGATATCTCTGAAGTTTATACGTAGGGTTTTTTTTTCATTTTTTATCTTATTGTTAAGTTGCCAACCTAGAATTACAGTAGAGTTTGATTGAATTTCTTAATCTAGATATTAAAACACTTCAATAAGGCCCTTTGTTTTAACATTAATTCTTAACAAGTACAATAAAACAACACTAACTCACATGTTTTCCATGGGTAGCAGCAGAACTTAAGCCTTCACAGCATAAAAATAGCAACCTTGAGTTGACACCTCATCAGATATGCAATCTTCTGAAGAAAAATCTTACACTTTGTCTTAAACAGGAACAGTCTTGATTTTCTTTAAATCCAATGCATTTGTGTGTGTTTGTGTGTGTGTGTGTGTGTGTGTGTGTAGGTGGGAATGGTGGTTCATGATATTTCAATCATTTAATATATCTTCAGCAGAAAAAAATGACCACTAGTTCTGTGATGTTTATATTTGAATTTTATGACATTAATTTGCTTATCAGTGGCATTCTAATAAATTTGTTTTCTATGGTTTTAGAGACAGAGACATTTGTTAATTCAGCAAGTATCTAAACTAAGTATTATTGCTTTATATACTAATAGAAGTCTTATGGAATTTTTTGTGTCTTGGTACTGAATATAACTGTCATTTTTCTGTATAAGATGTTCAAAACGTGTAGGAGGGAATAGGTTCTCATGCCAGTTGCCTATCAACCTTGGTTTAACCAAGAGTGTCCTCTCTATATAATACCTCAGGACCAATGTTTTGATTTTTTGTTAAACTGATATAGAATTCTCTTAGTACAATCTTAGGGGTAATATCATCCTCACCATTAAACATTTTAGAACTACAAAAAGGAATTTATCGTTGTTATATTGAACATCAAGAACTTATAGACTCTTGGAGTTTACAATGTGTCTGGAAATTGTTTTTTTTAGTTTTATCGAGGGGTAGTAAGCAATAATTTCAATCCAAGGCCCATTTTGTGAAGAAAAGATTTTAAATATATCTTTTCTTAAGGGACATTCAAGTCTCAGTTATGTAGTCTTTGCCCTCAAGTCCTATTTAAGAAACAAAAATATAATAAGTGACCAGGAATCAGAAAATCCTAACAAGTAAGAGTGATTCTGAAAAATCTAGCTGCATATGAAATTATAAAGAGACCTTTGTCTCTGACACACTGTAAAATTGTTGAATATGACGCTGATGATGCCAGCATCTGACCACATGAATTATCTTAGTAATCACTTGTATTAGATGGAGTTTCAGACTCATCAAAGGAAAAGAACAAATGAAAACAATATCATCAAAACGCATCTCTTTAGAATAAAGATAGATTTTAATATATATATTTTTTTACTTCATGATTTTTCTCCTCTTTCACCTCTACCTTTTTTTTCCTTTTTTTTAAAAACATCTTTATTGGAATATAATTGCTTTACAATGGTGTGTTAGTTTCTGCTTTATAACAAAGTGAATCAGCTATACATACACATATATCCGCATATCTCCTCCCTCTTGCGTCTCCCTCACATCCCCCCTATCCCATCCTTCTAGGTGGTCACAAAGCACTAAGCTGATCTCCCTGTGCTATGCGGCTACTTCCCACGAGCTATCTATTTTACATTTGGTAGTACATATATGTCCATGCCACTCTCTCTTTGTCCCAGCTTACCCTTGCCCCTCCCCATGTCCTCAAATCCATTCTCTACTCCTGTGTATTTATGCCTGTCCTGCCCCTAGGTTCTTCAGAACCATTTGCTTTTTTTTTTTTTTTTAGATTCCACATATATATGTGTTAGCATATGGTATTTGTTTTTCTCTTTCTGACTTACTTCCCTCTGTATGACAGACTCTAGGTCCATCCACCTCACTACAAATAACTCAGTTTCATTTCTTTTTATGGCTAATATTCCATTGTATATATGTGACACGTCTTCTTTATCCATTCATCTGATGATGGACACTTAGGTTGCTCCCATGTCCTGACTATTGTAAATAGTGCTTCAATGAATACTGTGGTACATGACTCTATTTGAATTACGGTTTTCTCAGGGTATATGCCCAGTAGTGGGATTGCTGGGTCATTTGGTAGGTCTATATTTAGATTTTTAAGGAACCTCCATACTGTTCTCCATAGTGGCTGTATCATTTACATTCCCACCAAGAGTGCAAGAGGGTTCCCTTTTCTCCACACCCTCTCCAGCATTTATTGTTTCTAGATTTTTTGATGATGGCCATTCTGACTGGTGTGAGGTGAAACCTCATTGTAGTTTTGATTTGCATTTCTCTAATGATTAGTGATGTTGAGCATCCTTTCATGTGTTTGTTGGCAATCTGTATATCTTCTTTGGAGAAATGTCTGTTTATGTCTTCTGCCCGTTTTTGGATTGGGTTGTTTGTTTTTTTGATATTGAGCTGCCTGTAAATTTTGGAGATTAATCCTTTGTCAGTTGCTACATTTGCAAATATTATCTCCCATTCTGAGGGTTGTCTTTTCATTTTGTTTATGGTTTACTTTTCTGTTCAAAAGCTTTTAAGTTTCATTAGGTCCCATTTGTTTATTTTTGTTTTTATTTCCATTTCTCTAGGAGGTGGATCAAAAAGGATCTTGCTGTGATTTATGTCATAGAGTGTTCTGCTTATGTTTTCTTCTAAGAGTTTTATAGTGTCTGGCCTTACATTTAGGTCTTAAATACATTTTGAATTTCCTTTTGTGTACAGTGTTAGGGAGTGTTCTAATTTCATTCTTTTACATGTAACTGTCCAGTTTTCCCAGAACCACTTATTGAAGAGGCTGTCTTTTCTCCATTGTATATTCTTGCTTCCTTTATCAAAAATAAGGTGACCGTATGTGTGTGGGTTTATCTCTGGGCTTTCTGTCCTGTTCCATTGATCTATATTTCTATTTTTGTGCCAGTACCATACTGTTTTGATTACTGTAGTTTTGTAGTATAGTTTGAAGTCAGGGAGCCTGATTCCTCCAGCTCCTTTTTCTTTCTCAAGATTGCTTTCGCTATTTGGGGTCTTTTGTGTTTCCATACAAATTGTGAAATTTTTTGTTCTAGTTCTGTGAAAAATGCCACTGATAGTTTTAGGGATTTTGCTGAATCTGTAGATTGCTTTGGGTGGTATAGTCATTTTCACAATGTTGATTCTTCCAATCCAAGAACATGGTATATCTCTCCATCTATTTGTATCATCTTTAATTTCCTTCATCAGTGTCATAATTTTCTTTATACAGGTCTTTTGTCTCCTTAGGTAGGTTTATTCCTAGGTATTTTATTCTTTTTGTTGCAATGGTAAATGGGAGTGTTTCCTTAATTTCTCTTCCAGATTTTTCATCATTAGTGTATAGGAATGCAAGATATTTCTGTGCATTCATTTTGTACCCTGCTACTTTACCAAATTCGTGGATTAGCTCTAGTAGTTTTCTGGTAGCATCTTTAGGATTCTCTATATATAGTATCATGTCATCTGCAAAAAGTGACAGTTTTACTTCTTTTCTGATTTAGGATTCCTTTTATTTCTTTTTCTTCTCTGACTGCTGTGGCTAAAACTTCAAAAACTATGTTGAATAATGGTGGTGAGAGTGGGCAACCTTGTCTTGTTCCTGATCTTAGTGGAAATTGTTTCAGTTTTTCACCATTGAGAATGATGTTGGCTGTGGGTTTGTCGTATATGGACATTATTATGTTGAGGTAAGTTTCCTCTATGCCTACTTTCTGAAGGGTTTTTATCATAAATGGATATTGAATTTTGTCTAAAGATTTTTCTGCATCTATTGAGATGATTATATGATTTTTCTCCTTCAATTTGTTAATATGGTGTATCACATTGATTGATTTGTGTATATTGAAGAATCCTTACATTACAGGGTAAACCCCACTTGATCATAATGTATGATCCTTTTAATGTGCTGCTGGATTCTGTTCGCTAGTATTTTGTTGAGGACTTTTGCATCTATGTTCATCAGTGATATTGGCCTATAGTTTTCTTTCTTTGTGACATCCTTGTCTGGTTTTGGTATCAGGGTTCTGGTGGCCTTTTAGAATGAGTTTGGGAGTGTTCCTCCCTTTGCTATATTTTGGAAGAGTTTGAGAAGGATAAGTGTTAGCTCTTCTCTAAATGTTTGGTAGAATTCTGGTCCTGGAAGATTTTTAATCACAGTTTCACTTTCAGTGCTTGTGATTGGTCTGTTTATATTTTCTATTTTTCCTGGTTCAGTCTCGGAAGGTTGTGCTTTTCTAAGAATGTGTCCATTTCTTCATGGTTGTCCATTTTATTGGCATAGAGTTGCTTGTAGTGATCTCTCATGATCCTCTGTATTTCTGGTCAGTTGTTACTTCTCCTTTTTCATTTCTAATTCTATTGATTTGAGTCTTCTCCCTTTTCTACTTTTTTTTCTTTTTGCGGTACGTGGGCCTCTCACTGCTGTGGCCTCTCCCTCTGCGGAGCACAGGCTCTGGACGCGCAGGCTCAGCGGCCATGGCTCACGGATCCAGCTGCTCCACGGCACGTGGGATCTTCCCAGACCGGGGCACAAACCCGCGTCCCCTTCATTGGCAGGCGGACTCTCAACCACTGCGCCACCAGGGAAGACTCCCTTTTTTTCTTGATAAGTCTGGCTAATGGTTTATCAATTTTGTTTATCTTCTCAAGTAACCAGCTTTTAGTTTTATTGATCTTTGCTATTGTTTCCTTCATTTCTTTTTCATTTATTTCTGATCTGATATTTATGATTTCTTTCCTTCTGCTAACTATGGGTTTTTTTTGTTCTCTAATTGCTTTAAGTGTAAGGTTAGGTTGTTTATTTGCGATGTTTTTTGTTTCTTTAGGTAGGGTTGTAATACTATAAACCTCCATCTTGGAACTGCTTTTGCTACATCCCATAGGTTTTGGGTTGTCGTGTTTTCATTGTCATTTTTTTCTAGGTACTTTTTGATTTCCCCTTTGATTTCATCAGTGATCTCTTGTTTATTTAGTAGTGTATTGTTTAGCCTCCATGTGTTTGTATTTTTCACATATTTTTTTCCTGTAATTGATATCTAATCTCATAGCATTGTGGTTGGAAAAGATACTTGATACGATTTCAATTTTCTTAAATTTGCCAAGGCTTGATTAGTGCCCCAAGATATGATCTGTCCTGGAGAATGTTCCATGAGCACTTGAGAAGAAAGTGTATTCTGTATTTTTTGGATGGAATGTCCTAAAAATATCAATTAAGTCCATTTTGTTTAATGTATCATTTAAAGCTGGTATTTCCTTATTACTTTTCATTTTGGATGATCTGTCCATTGGTGAAAGTGGGGTGTTAAAGTCCCCTACTATGATTGTGTTACTGTCGATTTCCCCTTTTATGGCTGTTAGCATTTGCCTTATGTAGTGAAGTGCTTCTCTGTTGGGTTCATAAATATTTACAATTGCTATATCTTCTTCTTGGATAGATCCCTTTATCATTATGTAGTATCCTTCTTTGTCTCTTGTAATAGTCTTTATTTCAAAGTCTATTTAGTCTAATATGAGAATTGCTACTCCAGCTTTCTTTTGATTTCCATTTGCATGGAATATCTGTTTCCATCCCTCACTTTCAGTCTGCATGTGTCCCTATGTCTGAAGTGGGTCTCTTGTAGACAACATATATACGGGTCTTATTTTTATGTCCTTTCAGCCAGTCTGTGTCTTGTGGTTGGAGCATTTAGTCCATTTACATTTAAGGTAGTTATTGATATGTATGTTCCTATTATCATTTTCTTAATTATTTTGGTTTATTATGGTAGGTCTTTTCCTTCTCTTGTGTTTCCTGCCTAGATAAGTTCATTTAGCATTTGTTGTAAAGCTGGTTTGGTGGTGCTGAATCCTCTTAGCTTTTGCTTGTCTGTAAAGGTTTTAATTTCTCCATCAAATCTGAATGAAATCCTTGCTGGGTAGAGTAATCTTGGTTGTAGGTTTTTCCCTTTCATCACTTTAATATATCCTGCCACTCCCTTCTGGCTTGCAGAGTTTCTGCTGAAAAATCAACTGTTAACCTTATGGGGATTCCCTTGTATGTTATTTGTTGTTTTTCCCTTGCTGCTTTTAATAGTTGTTCTTTGTATTTAACTTTTGATAGTTTGATTAATATGTGTCTTGGCTTGTTTCTCCTTGGATTTATCCTGTATGGGACTCTCTGATCTTCCTGGCTTTGATTGACTATTTCCTCTCCCATATTAGGGAAGTTTTCAACTATAATCTCTTCAAACATATTCTCAGCCCTTCTTTTTCTCTTCTTCTTCTGGGACCCCTATAATTTGAATGTTGGTGTGTTTAATGTTGTCCCAGAGGTCTCTGAGACTGTCTTCAATTCTTTTCATTCTTTATTCTTTATTCTGCTCTGCAATAGTTATTTCCACTATTTTATCTTCCAGGTCACTTATCCGTTCTTCTCCCTCAGTTATTCTGCTATTGATTCCTTCTAGAGAATATTTAATTTCATTTATTGTGTTGTTCATCATTGTCTTTTTGCTATTTAGTTCCTCTACATCCTTGTTAAACCTTTCTTGTATTTTCTTTGTTCTATTTCCAAGATTTTGGATCATCTTTACTGTCATTACTCTGAATTCCTTTTCAGGTAGACTGTGTATTTCTTCTTCATTTGTTAGGTCTGGTAGGTTTTTGCCTTGCTCTTTCATCTGCTGTGTGTTTCTCTTTCTTCTCATTTTGCTTAACTTACTGTGTTTGGGGTCTCCTTTTTGCAGGCTGCAGGTTTGTAGTTTTTGTTGTTTGTGGTGTTTGCCCCCAGTGGGTAAGGTTTGTTCAGTGGGTTGTGTAGGCTTCCTGGTGGAGCGAACTGGTGCCTGTGTTCTGGTGGATCAGGCTGTATCTTGTCTTTCTGGTGGGCTGGACCCTGTCCAGTGGTGTGTTTTGGGGTGTCTGTGACCTTAGTATGATTTTAGACAGCCTCTGTGCTAATGGGTGGGGCTGTGTTTCTGTCTTGCTAGTTGTTTGGCATAGGGTGTCCAGCACTGTAGCTTGCTGGTCGTTGAGTGGAGCTAGGTCTTAGCATTGAGATGGAGATCTCTCGGAGAGCTTTCGCAGTTTGATATTACATGGAACCGGGAGGTCTCTGATGGACCAATTCCTGATGTCGGCTCTCCCACCTTAGAAGCACAGGCCTGACACCCGGCTGAAGCACGAAGACCCTGTCAGCCACATGGCTCAGAAGAAAAGGGAGAAAAAAAGAAAGAAAGAAAGAAAAAATAAAATTAAATTAAAAGTTTTAAAAATTAGTAAAAATTAAAAAGTAATAAAAAAAACAAACAAAGAAGAGAGCAAACAGCCCAAAAAACAAATCCACAAATGATAACAAGAGCTAAAAACTATAGCTCCTCCTCCTGGGAGGTGCGTCAATAGTGCCCTGTGCTTGCACACAGGCTTCTTGGTGGCTGCAGCAGCAGGCTTAGCGTTTCATGCCCATCTCTGGTGTCCGCACTGATAGCTGCGACTCATGCCTCTCTCTGGAGCTCATTTAGGCTGTGCTCTGAACCCCCTGTCCTGGAGCACCCTGAAACAATGGTCTCTTGCCTCTTAGGCAGGTCCAGACTTTTTCCTGGACTCCCTCCCAGGTAGTTGTGGTGCCCAGCCCCCTTCAGCCTGTGTTCACGCAGCCAACCCCAGTCCTCGCCCTGGGATCTGAGCTCCAAAGCCAGAGCCTCAGCTCCCAGCCCTCACCCGCCCCAGCGGGTGAGCAGACAAGCCTCTCGGGCTGGTGAGTGCTGGTCAGCACTGATCCTCTGTGTGGGAATCTCTCTGCTTTGCCCTCTGCACCCCTCTTGCTGTGCTCTCCTCCGTGTCTCTGAATCTTCACCCCCCGCCCATCCTCCGTTTCCGCCAGTGAAGGGGCTTCCTAGCATGTGGAAACATTTCCTCCTTCACAGCTCCCTCCCAGAGGTGCAGGTCCCATCCTTATTCTTTTGTCTTGCTTCTTCATTTTTCTTTTGCCCTACCCAGGTACACAGGGAGTTTCTTGCCTTTTGGGAAGTCTGAGGTCTTCTGCCAGCATTCAGTAGGTGTTCTGTAGGAGCTGTTCCACATGCAGATGTATTTTTATGTATTTGTAGGGAGGAAGGTGATCTCCGTGTCTTACTCCTCTGCCATCTTGAAGGTCTCTCTCATTTTTCTTTTTAAGTAGTTAAATGTCATGTTGTGACTGCTATTGCTCCTTCAGGAATTGAATTACTTTTTTACCAGAACTTTGATGGCTTTTTTGAGAAATCATTTTCCAGATCTCTCTCTTTGCAACAGTTAGGAAACCTTTTCTCTTGGCAATTTATGTTTTCGGTTTTTTTTTTTTTAATAGATGCTAAAAAGTGGATACGACTTATAAAAACAAAAAGCGAAAATACATATTTCCTTTTATTCTCATCCCCCTCAGTGTTCACCTGTACTCTCTGAGTCACCCTAGCTCGTCTCTCTACTTCCGTGTCTTCTCATTTCCACAGTTCAGCATACCTATCACCAGGCTAATCCTGTGTAAACACCATTTTCATAATGTTACCCCCCTCACTCAAAGTTCTTCACCCACTTGTCCAACCCAAAATTCTAATCTCATTACTTCATCATTCAGACTTTTTCAACCTATCTTTCCAAACTTTACATCCTGTCCCCCAAACATAATTAAATTTCTCTTGCTTCTCTGCATTTGTCCCTGCTGTTTCCTCAACCTACATCATCCTTCTCACAAGGCCCCTAACTTGGTTCCTTTTCACATGTCAAAACTCAGTTTGATTTCTTAATCTTCTGGTGAGTCTTCCCTGCTCTTCTCATGTTGCTGTATTCTCTTTTTTATTGTAACTTTATATGACACTCAGGATTTAACACTGATTTACTATTTTGTCACCTACAAACTGTTATTGTCCCATATCCTGTCATGGATGCATGCTCTGTCCCTACAGCTACATTTTACTTTCTAGGAGTTAGTAGATACATTTTATAATTCTTCTGATTTTCCCATGCCATTAAACAAAACATATTTTAGAAATAATAGGTTATTCAACTAAAACTTACTGGTTACTTGAAATTATTTTCAGCAGTAATGATAATAAAATACTCACCTGGAACAGATGAAACTCTTGTAACCTGGAACAGCTTTTGATTAAACCATCAAAGCAGAATTTCCTGAGAGCAACATGTAAAATCAGAATAGCTAGAACATATTTCACATCTGTAAGAAGTATTGAAGATTATTAACATGTCCAAGTAAATGTGTCCAAAGAGAGTTGATGATTATTAATCTTACAGCTGGAGTTACAACCAGCAAGGAGATACAGACTGACCTTTACAATAGATAGGAATTTGCAAGAGTGAGAGATATTGCTAGTTTAAACCACACCAACTTTGTAAGGAGCTGTCTTGAGTTATTATATATAGGTCCAGTTCTTCTAACGTATTTTAAAATTCTTTCAACACCTACATTCTGTATAAGGAGATAAGTAATTGAAAAAGTTAGTTTGCCTGACTTAAAGGAAGTAATCTGCATGCCATTAGATCAGCGAGATTAAAGATTCTGGTTCCTCCTCATGGTGACGTTACATGGGAAAGGCAGAGTGGTTAAAAGTATCAGATGTCCATCCGGTCTATGTCCTTAGTGCCTTTTTGTTGATTCCAATTAAGCTAATATAACTGCAGATTTCTCTTTAAAACTGCAATTTATTTTAATTTTTCCCTGTAATGTTTGTTATTTAATGTTTTGCTCTTTTTTCTTTTATGTGGAGTGAGTGTAGGGTATTTATCAAATATTTGAATCAACCTGCCGTAATTTTAGTCCCATCCCATTTCATGTTATTTTCTAACTGCTGTCAATGTCTTAGTTTGGCTTTCTTTTTTTAACATTATTGTATGGCATTATCTCTACATGTTTTGTCCCTAGACATTACAGGAACATCTGAAAAACAAAGCATTTATGTTTGATGGTAAGAAGTATGGATGTGACATGCAAACTCACTTGTTTTTAACTTTACAGCTACCTTTACTCCTTTTTTTCCTTAATTTTTTTTGGGGGGGTCACTCCCTGTGGCTTGTGGGATCCTAGTTCCCCAACCAGGGACTGAACCTGCGCCCTCAGCAGTGAAAATGTGGAGTATCAACCACTGGACAGCCAGGGAATTCCCTGCTCCTTTTCTCCTTAACTGATATTTTTACTTCTTCTTTTATGTGATTCATCTTCAAGTGAAATATTATGGTTTTCTTTTTTTTTTTTTTGTACGCGGGCCTCTCACTGTTGTGGCCTCTCCCGTTGTGGAGCACAGGCTCCGGACGCACAGGCTCAGCGGCCATGGCTCACAGGCCTAGCCGCTCCGTGGCATGTGGGATCTTCCCAGACTGGGGCACGAACCCGTGTCCCCTGCATCGGCAGGCGGACTCTCAACCACTGCGCCACCGGGGAAGCCCAAAATATTATGTTTTTATACCTTCCTCCAACGAAAATGAAAAAAGGTAGCTATGTTTTAAGAGATGATATTTTTAAGTTGATAAAGCATTTTCTTTGTTAAAGTTTTTAAATGACAGAGAAATTTAGTAGATCCTAACTGGCATAATAAATTTAATATTTACAGATTTTAAGATCTCTCATGTAGTAGCTGAATATATTGCATCTACAAAAGCTTTGGGTGATAAAGGTTTTGAAAATCTAATACTGGACTTTAATGACTTTGGGTAGTAGTAGGCTTTTAAACACTTCAAATGGCAATGATTTCATTTACCTCAGTAAACATCTGGCATCATAATAAGTTCTTGAGTTGAGCCTTATAATATAAAATATAATTTAAATGTTATCTTCTTTAAGTACTTTCAGAAAAGATACCTCCTCATCTTTTTAAAAGAAGAAACACTAGATCAGTGATTGGCACATCATTATAATGTAATTCTCAGATTTTATAACTAAGTCACTTGTAGTTAGCAATGTTTTTCTTTGAGACTAAGAATGCATCCTAAAAGTGGAGTAAGAAAATAATGAGAGTCAAAAGGATGTGTTTAATAAATTGATTGCAAATTTCCCATTATATTTAAGGTATCTGAATCTGAGATAAAGAGAACATCCAATACTTGCTTTGTATCTTGCTTATTAAGGAATGTTAGATGTTCACCTAATTGTTAATGTCATTGATCACTAGGACTCTAGTTGGAGACACTTACCCACCTGGACATAGCTGAGTTCCAGTGTAAAAAGGAGAAATGTATTTTATGCAAACAGATTCCAGATGCCACTTTCATCTTTATAAACATTGGGTGTTTATATTTTCTCTCTATGACATTTTCTTAAGTTTTCATCCATTTATCAAACATCCAATTGAGACAAATTTTATACATATGTATGTTTGTCGATGAATATTCCAATTTCTTTATTTACATATTAAGAATTTGCTTATTTTTAGAAAACGTCAGTGTTTAGAAAAATGTTGTTATTTAACAACAAATTTGGTATTTGGTTAAGTCAGTTCATAAAAGCACACTCAAATGTGCTTTAATTTAAAATATTTGTAAACATGTGAGACTTTTTCTTTCTTACTCATGGATTTTGCCAATAAAAACATTTTGACTTTCATAAGTAGAAAGCTTAGTCATGTTATCTTGTTCTCCTGCACCCACCAGAAATTGACATTATTTTTCTGATTCTACTTAAATAGTCATCTTATCTCCAGTTTTCTTCAAAATAAAATCATCATGGAAAATAGAAAAATGAGAGCTTGGTCTTAAGTACAATCTTTTAAATAGAATAAACATTTTCACTTTTCACAGTAGTGATTCAGAGAGAACAACCCAGGCATTCAGCAATTAATTATACTAATTTCTACACATAAACATATATTAGCTTGTCTGTATCGGTGATTAGAGAAGAAAATAAAACGTTGCTGTATGTGTCTGTGAGCTAGTTGGGCTCTAATGATACACCTGGTAATGAAGATCACATGCCAATTAGCACCATAGGAATCTGATGCTGTTACTGGATTCAACAGCCAAAGTAGCACCATGCGCTCTATGAAAGTGTATAAGGGCAATCATTTAAAAAATACATAATTTAAAAATATTACTTGATTAAAAAAAATTCCTATCTGGAAAAGTCACATTTGTAAATTCATTTGTATATATAAATATAAAGAAATATATATATATGTATACACACACACTAAGTGCCTTAAGAAAGTATGATAGGAGTTCAAAAAGATATTTACTAGATATTCACTGGAGATTCTTAAGATTTAACTATCTAATTAAGTTGAAATGAACTTTGACAACTGAAAGCAATGAGATTCTGAACAAGAATCTGCTATGAAACAAGAATTTGGAGAACTGAAATATTTTTATTTAGGAGCACTGGGAGAAATTTTGGCTTGCTATAACAAAGACACACACACACACACACACACACACACACACAGAGAAACTAAAAACAAAAGTAGAAAACATCCACCAATTAATTCCAAACCAGACATATATCTGTGCAAAGAAATCAGGTGACACACATTTTCACTTAAAGAGTTATTACTGTATTCTTTCCCTTATTTCATTCTGTTTAATAAAGTATTCACAATAGTCCGTTTCTTTGGCATTCATCTTATATATCATTGATGGTTGTGTAAGCAATATTAACTGATTTGTTAAATATTCATTTACATATGCCAGTCTGTCAAAGCAAGTTTTAACCAAAAACTTATAAACCTAACAAATAGATGGTAATCATCTAGTTAGGCAGAGTGCATTTACCTGAGATGTAAATGCATATATGACATTTAGTTATAAAGATGACTTTCTAAATTTTTATTACTTTTATTTTAATGTGCTACCTGAGGACAATAAATATAATTTGACAAGTGATTTAATTAAGGAGGTAAAAAACCTTCTTATAATCTAGGTAATATTTTTGGAAATTACTGAATGAAAATGTTAATTGCCTGGCAGTCTTTCACACCAACTGTGCTGGCAATCTAGTGGCAAACCTAATAAATAGTCTCTCGTATAGACAAACATGCTTCAGATAATAATAGAGTCTTTGAGTAGGGTATTCTAGATAGTCATTCAAGAGGGAAACAATAGAATAAGCAGAGCCAAGTTGAAGAATGAACAGAGGCAGTGATGCACAGAATTGTGAAACTATTTACAAGCTGACACTCATTGCCACATGTTACTGACTGCAGATCTAAAACCTATTGTTCCATTCTCATGTGGCAAAAACACAGGCCCTAGTGCAAGACTCAATAGAAATTGAAGCAACTTTCCCCCTTATACAGAGAAGTGCAATGATTCATCAACATTTCAAGTTTCTTCCTTAGAATTTACTTTTGAAAATGGTGATACTTGTCTTTGACTTTGTCTATCATACCATTATTCCTTAACATCATGTTCATATTTGCTTTCTTTAAATTTTTTTTCGAAGTCTATGACTATTTATATTTGAATTAACTTGAAATAATAATGAATAATGAAGCAAATCTTCATTTTGAGAAGAAATATTCCATGAGTCCTTGATGACAAGTAGCATCTATATTACTTTCATAATTTCTTAAACCTGTTTTTTAAATATATAAATCAAAACACTTTCTACCCAGTAACATTTCTAACAGCATTGTATAATTATTACTATTTAAAATCATTTTGGGTGTAGTCCTTCAGCTTTATTTTGACACTCATTTAGAACATGACAGTAAAATTGTATAAATTTTCATACTTATTCATAATGTTCATTGTAATTTACATAAATATTTTTCTTCTAATTATTAAGCTCTATGTCATTTCAATGTTGTTTTATTTGACCCTCAAATGATACAAATTAAATAGTTTTGAATATATAGCAAAATAATACACTTCTCAACTTGAGTTAGATGTACATTACCATTTTCACAATATTCTAGGGTAAACAATAATTTATAATTAGGACAAGGTAGTTGAATTAAATATCTCTGAATTCAAATTTATGCTTCTATAACCCAAAGAAATTATAATCAAGATAATATTTTCTTATTAATTGTATATCATCTTATCTCTAAGGATTTATATGACTGAAATGTTCTATACATTTACTATATAAAGTATTATTTTCTTACATGTATAAAATATTAAGTGGAAAATAACCTTAGGGATAGTCTGCTCTTGGTTCCCTCTACAAATTGAAGAGACTTAGCTACAGTGAGGCAAAATGGCTTAGAAAACTCCACAGTTATTCAGGCATAATGAAAGCTGGAATCAGCCTGCCTTTCTGTGGTTATAACAGCACATGTGCTTGGTCAAGCATATCAGACCAAAACAATGTAGAGATTGTGTTGATTACCATTAAAAGGTACCTTCATCTTTACACACAAGTTTATACTAGTTTGGCTAAATCCTATGAAGAATAAATCAGCTGCATCTAGTAGTAAGCTCATTTTCCTTTGCTCATATATACAGATAAAATATAGATGTTTTGTGGCGGCATGTTTCCCAATTTTGGTTATGGGTCTAGATATCTTTCTATGATAATAAATTACTTCCCTTAACGTTTAAATAACTAAGAGCCCACCGAGTGAGAGTTAATTTATTTGAGGTCACTTAATTATAATTTGCTAGCATTTAATTTTCAAAAAAAGACACTCCTATTTGTTGCATCTCCAAAGAGCTCCCAGTACCATCAGATTCTTAAATGGTTTTGTCTTGTGTATTGCCATATTGTTTGGATGGCCCTTAGTGGCCAAACATTTAATTAACGACCCTTGAGGGGATAGTTTTTATTATTTGTTATTGGACATCCTCCGAAGCTCATTTTACCAAGTGTTTGTTGTCTACTTAGGCTACTTCTGTGTATATTTTTAATACCATCTATATACCTTAAGTGTTAAATACTCCCTAAAAGCAATCATTTCCTTCCATCTCCAAAGTCTAAAATATTCAATTTTTGTATATTTGAAGGTTAATGTGTAATTTTGTCTTGTAATCTGATTAAATTTTTTTTTTAGTTAGTGATTTTTCTTTATATTTTCCTTAGAAGAACAGGAACCCTCCACCTTGTGGATGAAATCTTTTTTTTTTTTTTTTTTGCGGTACGCGGGCCTCTCACTGTTGTGGCATCTCCCGTTGCGGAGCGCAGGCTCCGGACGCGCAGGCTCAGCGGCCATGGCTCACGGGCCCAGCCACTCCGCGGCATGTGGGATCTTCCCAGACCGGGGCACAAACCCATGTCTCATGCATCGGCAGGTGGACTCTCAACCACTGCGCCACCAGGGAAGTCCGAAATCTTTGATTTAGTTAGCTTATGTAATGTATCAATAGCGATAATAGCTTATCGAATGCCAAGTTTTCAACATTCTCTGTAGTAAGCACATAGCACACATTATTTTGGTTAAGTATCATTACAAATTTAGGGAAATTCTTCACTATTCTCAAGAAGACAAGACCTAGGGTGTTAAGTAACTTGTACAAGTTTATTTCACTTGTAAGAAGGAATCTTGGTTTCTGTCCAGACCTCTCTGAGCCCAGGTTGTAACCAATTCACAGTACAGCCTTCTCTTTGAAAGAACAAGCCTGGGTTCTTCACTGACTTCCCTTTATTGTCATGTTGGTTTCTATGGAACATAAAATGCTAGAACATGTATCATTTTTAAGAAAGCCTTAAATTACAGTGTCTGTGTTTTCTTTCAAGTCTGTGTTTTGGGCATTTAAGATGTCCCCTGGATTGAATATTTGTGATTTTATTTTAAAATCTATTTTAGCAGAAGCTACCAGGTGGTAATTGGTGTGCTAGGTTTGTCTCCCAACACTGCATGGTTCATGAAATCATTTTTGTTTGTTTGATTTCTTTTTAAGTCATGTAATGTATAAGGTATTCAGATAGTGATATGATGATGATGAGGCAAAATCCAAAGATTATAATTTTAATTGTTTTCTAGAGGGTTAGTCTAAAGATCCTACTTTGTTTAGTCCCCGAGACTATAACTATTAGAAAATATAAAATCATATTTGTTTTATGCATTATAAAATTTATCTAGGTTTTCTCAAAGAAAAATGTGTCCTGTGTTTAAATTAATTTCCTTCTTTTGCAGTTAAAAAAATATTCTAAGGCAAGAAAGAGTATAAAGAATAGTTTAACAAAACAAACTTAAAACTCAATTTTAAACTCAGTGTTACATAATTAGAGTTCTCTTCTTTTTTTCTGGAATAATTGCATCACCTGTAATATTCCAGGCATGCACATTGAAAGTTAGTTTTTACTGATTTTTTTTTTTAATTGATTGCTGGTTTGACTGAGCTGACCTTTGCTTTAAATCAGAATTGATTGACCAGTTGAGTCAACATGGTTTAATTGGTTGTGCATATACACAGAGACTTTGTTTATTGAATTTAGGATATTCTGAGTAACATAATTTCCCTCTGCTTCTCTTCTGCTCCAGGAAACACTCTGCTTTATGATTGCATTTAATAAGGTGTCAGAAAGCAAATGGAAATAGTACCATACACAAGGGAGAGGAACAATGGATTCAGCAACTGTTTAACATCCAAAGAAACCATTCTTACAAGATTGTTTCAGATTCATATAGTTTGTATATTACACTTATTTGTTATATTAAAGATGGTATCTGAAATCTGGCTTCTGTAAAGTTATCAGAAAACCAAAAGCCATTGACAGTATGATAGCCATCTATTATAACTGTATGATTTCCAACATTTAAAAAAAATTGGAGAGCCTCCTAGAACAATAGGATAAATCTGAATGCACTAAGGATACTGCATTCTATCCCTGTGTTTCCAAGTTACATTTTTACTGTTGTAACAGGGTAGCATAGTGTGCAAAAGAAATTAAGTAATACATAAAAGAACAATATAGATTCTGAGATCTTGGTGGAGGATAAAAATAATAGTTTTCTTGTTCTTTTAAAATATCTCATTTCCTTTATTTTGTCCTTTTTTTTTATCATTTGGACATCAGAAACAGGTCTGAAACTCAGAAATTAATAATCAGAAGGATATGAGAGCCAACTTTCTGGGTGCTAAAGGTAGCCTGCCTCTCAGTGCCAAAATTATAACTGATTTCATAAATTTAGTTCTTGTGTTAGGAACTGTAGTGCCAATGAAAATCAATAAAAACAATTTCCTTCTACATTCATGATCCTCTCCTCATACTCATTCTTCACATTCTTTTCAGGACCATTTTGTCAAAATGCCGCAGGGCCATACAAAACGTAATTTTGTGTTTCTGTGTGTATGTCCCATGAAACCTGATTTTTCCTGTGTGCTTTTGATTGGTATGAAGTGCAAAAGGGGTTTTAGGCAAAGTAAAAATTTCACATTTTCATAGTTTTTAAAATATTGAAGGAAACACCAAGTTTTGTCATTTTTTATATAAAATTTGAGGCTGCACACAATTTACATACTGTAAGTAGTATATTCATATAGAGAGCATGTGTGTATGTATAATTACATGTGTGAATAATATATTTGCTGAGTTAATCCTTATTGGATATCTGAAAAGATACTGAGCAAATAAAGATTAAAATGCAATTTTTAAAAAGAAAGACCTTGTTAAGTCCACAAATCTTTAACATAGTTGAAAACTCAGATGCTTCCAGACAGATAGGTTATTATTCATTAATTAATTCTCTCACTCATTCATGTATTCATTTATTCAAAGCATTTATCAAAGCTGGGGGCCATGTGGATTGTAATGGCAGGGAAAATACATGTATTGGTGTATCTTTTTCTTCAAAAAGCTTATTTAAATATTCAGACTATAATATAAGTTTAATACAACCAAGTACACAATACATCATTTCTAACACCAACTTATTATTCCTTTAGATTTACGTGGTTCACCTACATTTAATTCTTGGGCATTGATGCTTCAAAATAATTCACAAACATTTTGTAAGAATTGAGTATACTACTATGCATGCAGTGTTTAATCTAGGGCCTGACTCATCATCATATTCAATAAATTATAGTAGTTATTATCAATATTATTTTTTTCCAAAACTGTCCAAATGAGATATGTATTATTGTTTTCCATTTCACAGTTGAGCAAACTGATTCTCAGGTTAAGTTATTTTTAAAAGAGACTGCACAAATTAAATGGTACTGCTAACGTTGAAAGCAATAGATAATTGATTTTAAAGAATGATGTTATCTTCTTGAAGACAAGGGGATATTCATAGTAGTATGTTCATTATTTAAATTGTCTGTCCCAGTCTGTAGAGTATAATGTTATCTAATATTTAATGAGCATGCATGTGTTAGACATTGGGCTAAGCAATTCTCGTTATGTCTTCTATATATTATAATATCTCAATGAGTGTAGGTTTTTTATAAATGTCACCATTTTATAGATGAGGAATCTGAGATTAAGAGAAGTTTAGCAATCCTCCTCAAATCAAATAGCTGGTAATCGTTGAAGAGATTTAACCCAGTTCCAAGCGAAAAGTACGTACTACTTTTAAGCTTGATGTTGTACTGACACAAAGTCTGTAAAAATGTGCTGAAAGCTCAAGATAATTTGACTATTTGGGATTTTTTTCCCATGTCTATTACAATATACTGTATATCAAAAAGCAGGTTAAGGGACCTAGCATTATGTTATGGGCCATGTAGTAAGTATCACTACTGTTTTCAAAATGAAAACTTAGAATGTTAGGTACAAAGAAATTTAGATTATCAATAGAATAAAATCAGATAAAATTTTGCTTATGTCCACTTGGCCATGCTGGGGATAAGCCCTTCTGTGATTATTTATTATATGTTATTTTAATACAACAGAATAACATATTTAATACAGGAAGTTTGGAAACAACATGTATTTAAAAAGTCAGATTTCTTCCTATCACCCAGAGATAACAACTTTGAAAATATTGACACATATGCATGTAGTATTCTCTCATTTTGCTGTATGCTTGTATGGAGCATGTTCTGGGTGGAGGGGGTGTGGTGGTGGCTTAAAACAACAGAAATTTATTCTTTCACAGTTGTGGAGTCTAAAAGTCCAAAATCAAGGTCTTAGCAAGGCCACACTTCCTCCAAAGTCTCTAAGTAGAATCATTCCTAACTTCTTAACTTCTGGTGGTGGCAGCAATCCCTGGCCTTCCTTGATTTACAGGTGCATTGCTCCAGTCTCTGCCTGTAACCATGTGGTGTTCATCATGTGTGTCTGTCTTCACATTGTCTTCCCTGTTCTTATAAGGATACCAGCCATATTGGATTAAGGGTCCAGTATGACCACATCTTAATTGTGTCTGTAAGGACCCGATTTCCAAATAAGTTCACATTCTGTAATGGGAGGTGTTCAACGTATCTTTGGGGGATACAATCAATTCCATCAGAAACACAATACTTACAGAATTAGAATTTTGTTTATGTATTATTTCAGGGCTTTTTTCATTGTGAACAACTTACATTGTCATTAATGAAGATAATTACACTTGATTACAGTTCTCCAGTTGACTTACTTTTATTTCTAATGTAGTAAAAATCTTTAATTTAAAATTCCAGTTGTCAAATAATATGGTAATGAACTTTATCACCCCATGGTGCATTTGTGAGGAAGTAAGACAGCCCTCTGAGAGATGCTGTGTAAACCTGGCATGTTATTAGTTTCCTCTGGCATTGCAGGGACACTAGACATTTGACTTGTTCTCATCCTTCCCCCCGCATATTGGTAATAAATATAAGATCCGTGTGGCAGCTTCAGTCTGGTGTACTTGGCTGTGAGTCATCTTAACAACCAGGAGAGCAATTCTTGGTGAGGTGGAATGAGCAGCGCTTTAATAGCAGTGCTTAGTGGGAAGGCTGTCTGAGAGGCAGAAAAGAGACTTTAAATTAAATGGACTTTACAGAAAATTGTCTTCACTTTGTAGTTTGGAGTCAGGGTGGCAATTTTCAACTTTCTTTTCCCTCACTTACCTGTTGCTAAGAGATCACATTCAAGGTAAAATTAATGCTTCTCCATTACAAAGCATGTAGTCAGCAGTGGAAGAGGAAATATAACATGCGGTTCCTATGTCGGTTAGGACTTTAGAAAAATACGTGGCATTAAGAGACAGAATCATGTGTCCAGTAGGTATTTGACAAATGATTATTAAATGAATCAGCGGGTACTGAGTAGTAAGTGTTAAGGGTCTGTCATTGTGACTGGATGCTTTTTGCCTTAACTTCTTTGTTTTTTCCTTTCTTCAGCTTTTTAACTCTTAAGAAAATCAAAAAGCATTCTATCAAAGTAGAGTTGATGGTCATTATTATCCACTAGAGTTCACTGTAATATTAACAGAAATTGCCTATGACTCTAGAATCTGTTAGAACCAGGGAAAAAATTACTTTATATCAGGACACTTTTCGTTGTGTAATACGATTTCAGGGTTAGCAGCGGATTTCCATTGATAATAGAGGTGAAACTGGATAATAGAGGTGAAACATGTTATAGGGTGATTAAGTTCTAGACCTTTCCCTTCAGTGTTCTTGAAAGATAGTATCTTGTATGTGAGTGTTCCTTGTATCCTCAGAAACATCATGCTGACCAATGATCACCATCCAGTTCTAAGTCAGCCACATCCTTCAACAAATATTCACATCTAATTCAAGTAAGGCTTCACTTGAGTTTCTGTGACACTACAATGCAGTGCAAGATGAGGTTATTTTTTCTTAAGGTTCACTCTGTAATTTAGGAGATAATACCTGCAAATAATTAGAACAGCAGTCCCCAACCTTTTTAGCACCAGGGACCGGTTTCCTGGAAGACAGTTTTTCCAGAGGGCATGGGGGAGGGATGGTTCAAGAGGTAATGCAAGCGATGGGGAGCAATGGGGAGGGATGGGGAGCGATGGGGAGCGATGGGGAGGGACGGAGAGCGATGGGGAGCGATGGGGAGTGGCAGAGGAAGCTTTGCTCACTCACCTGCTACTCACCTCCTACTGTGAAGCCCTGTTTTAAAAGGCTGATGATTGGCGCTGGTCCTCGGCCAGGGAGTTCGGGATCCATGAATTAGAAGGAAACGCTTCCTTTCCCCTGTGTTAAAGGAAGGGCTTAGAGTTAGTTCAGCTTGAATATTGTTTTAATGTGATGAGTTTTATAACGTAATACTAATGGTCTATTACATAAGAATAAATGTACTCATAAGCCACCACCCTTAAAAAAAAGACATACAGTCTGCCCAAACACTAAGAAACTTTCAGAAAATTTATATTCCTTTAATTTTTCTCTTCATATTTAATATAAGATTAAAAACAAAGTGAGAATTCAAGTGGGAAATTAGTTCAGGTGTCATCATTAGCCTTTCTCACTCACCAAAGCCACATTCTCGAAGTGTAACAGTTTCTCAGACACCTTCTAATGGGCTTTATTAATCTGTTCTGTGCACTTCCCCCTCTGGAATTTTACTGTGGGATTGCTCTTTCAAAGTACTTTGACATGAACTTTGATTTTAAATGGGGTTTAATGTGCTTTGGTCAGGCCACTGACACAATACTTAACAACCCAAATATGCTTTCCCATATGGAGGGTACCATCTGTGGTAGTAAATATTTTTTCATAAAGGTTCAATTGCTCCCTCTGTTTCCTTTAACCAAAATAATAGTAGACAAGGCACAGTTTTTCATGAACATTTTTAAGCAAGTCTCAATAAATGCATTCATTTCATTCACAGTTTTCTAAAGAAAATGACTAGAGATATTACCGACGCAAATTCGTGTTCCCAACGCACACTGAGGCCAAACAATACCAAAACGTCAGAGCTCGGAATAGAGAAAGGTTTATTACAGGGCCATGCAAGGAGAACAGGTGGCTTCTGCTCAAAAACACCCTGAACTCCCCCACGGGTTTCAGCAAAGCATTTATAAAGACCAGGTGAGGGAAGGGTGTCCGAGGGTATGTGATCAGCTCATGCACAATTCTCTGGTTGATGGTGAGGTAACAGGGCAGTTGACATTATCAATCCTTAGGCGTCAGTAGGTCTGCAGGCTACTTGATCACTATCATCAAGTAGTTAATTTCTTCCATTTGGTGGTGGTTTTAGCATCTGAAAAACTCAGGAAATATGCATAAGATACTATTATCTGGGTACTTCAGAGAGGAGTTACAGGAGAGGATATATGGGAGGAGTCTGTCTTGGGAAGGCCCCATTGGGTCCTGCTCAGTTGCAGAGACAGTAAAGAAAAATAAAATAATAATTATGCAGTCCCCGGGTACAGTCATACACAAGGACTAGTTGCTGATCATGATAGAGTAGAAAAAAGGACTGGTGAGAGGAGAAGTCTGGGCTTTATTCCTCTCATCATCACAAACACAAGTCTCAGCTGTCTCATTTCAAAATAAGGGATCTGGAAGAGTTCCATGCTTTCCAAATCCACTGCACATCCATCCATTCAGCTGTGAAGCATGTTCAAAATACAAATACCTTAGCTCCAGCCCAGTCCAGAATAATCTGAATTTAGGACCAGTGCCCAAGAATCTGTGTTCTTTACTCCATAGTGATTTTGATTGCACAAAACAAGGTTTGGGAACCACTATTCAAGTAATCCCTAAGATCTATTTCAATTCCTAATGGATATGACTCTCAAAGTCTAATTCAGAGAAATTTCATCTATGAGCTGGAATATGCCTGGTTAGGATTAATCCAATCCAGGATTGGATTCTGAGCTCTGCTGTTTACTTGCCTTGTGAGGCAAGACTTTAAATTGTTGAGACTCAATTTCTTTCTCCAAAAAATGAGGATAGTATTAGCTGCATTGCCCTGGACTGTTGCTTGTATTATAGTACTTAGTATGGTAAGTACTTCCAGTAAATATTAGCTGGAAGGATAAAGGGAGTGAGAGTGAAAATTGACCAGATCACAAAATGAAATATTATCAAGGCACCAGAAAGAAATATAAGTATATATGAAATGAGTGAGGAGTAACATAATGTTTGCTAAGCTTCCATTATGTCACCAACTTAATTCATTTCTCTTAATGAGCTTACAACACCTTTTTACAAAATTTCAATGAATCACACAAGCTTCTTCTTTTAAAGATCTGTAGGGAATCTTGAAAAGTTCATTCTAAGATATAGTAGAAGATTGTCCACAGCAAGAGATATTAAATTGTTAAAAATAAATTATACATACAATGAAATAATGAGAACAGCAGAAATTCTCCTCCAGTCTTGAATAAAGAATAGTTTAAGCCTCACAGTCTCTCTTATATCAAAAGATGCTTTTTCAATATTTGCTGTCTACTTCTTAAGGATCTAATTCTTCATAACTGTTTTTAAATACATAGTTTCTTCTACCCATGGGCTTACAGTTTGATACAGTCCACACACAATTACTTTTAGAGAGACTGAATATGGAGACAAGATTTTCTAAATGTATTGCTAGTTTTGTCTTGTGGGAAAATGGGACTTTAATATTTTTTCTACTTTTGAAACTACAATTCTCATAATTTTTGTCTTCTTTCTTTCCTTTGATTCTATTAACTCAAGAGAAAAGAGAAAAAAAAACATTCAGTGGCATTCAACTAACACATTGTTGCTGTATAAAAATTCCCACACAGCAAGATGACTTGTAAGCTGAAGCTGGACAGAATGTATAGGAACTGTATTTGGCTTGTAGGGTCCAATACATACATCCTGGTACAAAGAGCATTTCAGCACAAAGAATTCAATAATCTGACACTTCTCTTGTGAAGTACATTATTCTGCTGTAGAGAAAATTGCTATGGCCAAATTTTTCAGTAGGATTCAATTCTCTATAATAGCCCAGCAAAGTCAGACCTCAAACGAAGCTGTGATCTGCCTTGTATGTCTCCTCATAACTACTGAAGATTTCCAGGGAGGTAGGAGGTCTCCCTAACCTGTCTGCTGGGATCCTTAAGTTTAGTTCAAGTTATAAGAAAGGAGGCTGTGGCCATTGAACTTCACCTGACATCGGTCTTTGTCACTGTATCCTTAACTTCTGAGTATTTGTTCCAGGGCTAGAGTATAAATAGGGTGAACAGTGCCTAGAGCAGATTCTGTGACTCATATAAGTCATAATTACACTGGCCATGCAACTATTTCCAGAACAGACATAAGACCTATAATTCAGAGAATAACATTTGTTTTAAAATTTGGTTCCAGATACTTCCCTTGACTTTGTCCTAGAAATGTTGGGGTAACAGAAAAGATGACCTCTTTGTTAAGTACACATAACTTCTCAATATGTGTGTGTATTTACATATTGAAATAGCTGTTACATCTGAGATAAATGCTAAATTGATAGACAATATAAATGCTTTCTAAAATACTCTATGATTTCCTCCTCTGTGTCTTTATTTTTAGGGATAAATAAGAGTTTTTAAAAAGGGAGTTTACTTCAACCATAATGCAGCCCTCTGCCAACTGTTGCAGAAGAGGCCTTTAGACTTTCAGAAACATTAATCCATGGAGGACTTGGTTTATTCTGCAGTCTGGCCATTAAAAACCTTATCCAATTCATTCACTTTGCAGAAATAAGCAAGTCTCCATGGTACCTCATGCCTCAAGTTTCCTTGTGAAAATACCTTTCCTTTTCATGGAATTTAGGGCATTCTCAGTAATCATTGGAAGAATTTTGTAACCAAAAAAACTATCAGAGAAATCCCAGGGAGAAGAAATGAGCATCACCTTACATATTATTAAAAATAATACTTAAGGAAGGCAGAACTGAGATTGCAATACATTTCCTTCAAAATGATACTTTAATGATTTGAAGTGCTTTAGAATAACCTTTAGTTTTTGTGTAAACTTTTCAGAACAAATGATAATACAAGTTATATGTAATTATACCAAAATTTCCTTAAAAACTGAAAACTTTCTATTAAAAAAAGGTGAGGAAAATTTTCTTATTAGATCACCTGTCCATGTGGCATAATTTTTTCTAATATTTTTTTCATGCTTATACTTGTTAATTTTTATATCTGTTTATAAGATTGAATTAGCTATATTGGGGGGTATTTGTCTTTTATTGTTTTATTGTTTTATTTCTTTGTGTGTGTATGTGTATGTATGTGTTAAAATTGACATATAATGTTATATTAACTTCAGGTGTACAACATAATGATTTGATGTTTGTATATATTGTGAAATGATCACTACAATAAGTCTACTTAACATCTGTCACCATACATAATTACAAAAATATTTTTCCTGTGATGAGAATGTTTAAGATCTACTCTTTTCACAACTTTCAAATATGCAATACAGTATTATCAACTATAGTCACTGTGCTGTACATTATATCTCTATGACTTATTTTATAACTGGAGGTTTGTACCTTTTGACCCCTTCACCCATTTTGTGTATTTTGTAAGAATATAAATTAATCTCAAGTTTTCTCAGTTTTAGTTCATTTTCAGTTGGCGATTCTCTCAACCAATCAACTGTAAGCTGAATTTTTGAAGTTTTGCCTTTTATTTTTGAATGTTGGACACTAACATTTTATTTTATTTTTAGGTTTTGCCTTCTTAAAAGCTGAAATATTATGCAATAATCTTTCACAGCTCAAATGCTTTAATTGTATTATTGAGATACATAATGCAAATGATCTGGTTTTCAATCTGATAATAGACTTATCTAGTCAGACTTCAATTTTAAAAGGTAAAAGTATCTAATTTTAAAAATGATACAAATGAACTTATTTATAAAACAGAAACAGACTTACAGACATCAAAAACAAACTTATGGTTACCAAAAGGGAAACATGGCAGGGAGAGATAAATCAGGAGCTTAGGATGAACATACACACACTGATAGATAACTAACAAAGACCTACTGTCTAGCACAGGGAACTCTACTCAGTATTCTGTGATAGCCTACATGAGAAAAGAATGTGAAAAAGAATGAATATATTTATATACATTATTATATATTTATATATATATATATATATGTATAGCAGAATCACTTTGCTGTACACCTAAAACTAACACAACATTGTAAACCATCTATACTGCAATAAAATTAAAAAATAAAAAATGAAAAGGTAAAAGTAGCCCAAGCCTAAAATGAATTTTCCTTTCAATTGAAGGCAGAATTGATACAAAGTGACTTCTTGGAAAAGCTGAAATATGCATGTATGTGTGAGAATGAATGTTTTTTTGCCTACCATCAACTTCTACTCTGGGTGTTCTAAAGAATTCACTTCACCTGGAGTATGATTTATCAATTTACCAACACATAGGCTCCATATGTCTATCATTCAATGGTATAATTTTTAACGTGTTTCATTTAAACAAAATGGCCATAAATATTTAGACGGACATCTGACAATGAATACTTTTCAAACTGGGGTAATGTTTTAGCATCATTGATCCAGCAAGATCCAATAATAAGACTGACTTTTTGTTTAATAGAATTCTCTCTACGATGATGTTCCACTCCATTAGTGAAAAGGGAGTTGCTCAAGTTACATAGATATGTTCTCAAGGACATTGGTTAATAAAACACAGACCTCTGTGCCTGGGTGTTGAATGTTTACAAGTAGGTATTTGTTCAAGCAAACCATTTTGTTGTATTAATCGAATGACCACTGTATTAAACTTAGGCTTATGTAGAACTAATCAGATTTTTAAAATCAGTGTAGCCTATAGAAAATATTTCTCAAGGAATACCATCAAATCATTTTGTCTTTAGGTTTCTATACAAAAACTATAAGAACATATGCAAAAATATCAAAAGAATACATAATCGGAAGTTACTTTTACAGAGGAGGTTGTATTATATTTTTTTCTCCTGAACGCTTACATTTTAAAGCTAAGTATGTTAGATTTATGGAGATGAATAAATGTATGTATTTGTTAATACACTGTTGCAACGTAGGGACATTTAGACTTATATCAGACACAATTTATATAGGTCCTCCAAAAAAAGACACTATGTAGTATTTCGCTGAGTTTGTGTAAAATACTATAGCTGTCTCTAGGATGCCTTTCCCTTGTGGAAAAGAAGCTTAATTCTGCCAAGCCAAGAGTGCAGGGCCCCTTCCTGCCCTTATTTGCTTTTAGAGATTCATGCTGTCAGGTTGTTAAATGGGCTTTGACAGAAGCAAAGGTAATTCAAAGCTCACTCACAGGTAGAATAGTCTTTAGTAGATTTTTTTAAGTCTGAGAGGGGAAATATATATATAGAAAATGCATAGTATTAATTCACTGTGTGGCTGTTATTTTCCCAAATGCCCAAAACACATCATCTTTCTGAAGCTATATTTTAAATTCATCTTAATATACTTTCATGTACATGTGTGTCTATTTATTTACAAACAAGACTATTTTTTTATCCATATGAAAGAAAATCAGTTATTCATCAAGAAAATAAATTTGGTAGCAAATGCATTTTTTGGGAGGTAACCTTTCATAATCCAAGTACTGTTAAATACATCTTTGACTAGATCAATCTAACAGAATCATACTTTGGAATTACAGAAAAGAGTTGAAGGTTTTAGCAAATGTAGGTAAATTTTAGTTCTATACTCTTTGCTTTTGATGTTTGACAAATCAATTCATTAGTGATGAAATAATGGGATAAGTCTGCAGAGAGAGCTCAATTCATTGCATTTATCCCACCCACCTTAGTTCATCTGCAGAGTCGGTGCTCTGATTTCATGAGCACATATCCCATCATCCTCCCTGGCATAAGCCCTTCACTTTTCACTTAGCTGTGTAATAGTTAGTAAGCTATTCCCTTTTCCCTTTGTTCTTTTAGAAATACACAGGAATATAGCATTTAGAAAGAACTTTTCCTGTAGTGTTAAATAGATTCTGTAATTAATAGTAGATACCAATATAGGATATCTGCATTCCTGGGTATTCTGAAGAGAGTGAGAACACTTTCTTTGGTTGTTATTACTTTTAGATTAGCTCATATAAATAACTACTTTTAGTACTAAACTTGTGTCAGAGCTGACTCATTTTTACTATCTTTGTTTTTCTAAGTTTGGAAATGTAACAAGCTAATTTTCTTTGGAAGACAGTATTGGAGCAGTTCAAAACACACCATAGATGCACATTAGCACATTTCTAGATAAAAACAAAACTGGTATAAATCTCTAAAGAAATCACTTGGACAAATAAAAATACCCAATTCAATGAAGGGTTTTACCAGGTCTGGTCATCTTTGGCAGAAATAATATGTGAGATCTATTTTGAAAAAATGCAAACAGGATAATGTTTATAACTATATCAGTTATTCTATTGAGCATTGCAGTTGTCTCGCCCTAAAATGTGTGCTCCTCTGCACAGCTGTAAGAGAGTGGTACAAAGAAAACCATATATGATCTCATTTAAATGGCTTGTAATTGCATACACACATAAAGGCTTGTGCACCGATAATTATGACTTAATATAAACAGACCCAGTTAGAAAGAAATGAGGAAAAGGGAAACACTGACAATGTGTGAAGGAATACAGAAGAGGGAGGGATGGCTATTTGACTAAGAGCAAGGAAAGGCTTTGTGGAAGAGTAACCATTTTACATGGGTTTTGGAAAATGTGTAAGATTTCACAGGTAGTGTCATTAGTGGAAAGAGGCAACAGCAAGCACAGGGAACAGCATGAGTGGAGACACAAAGTCCAGAAATCTGAAGCCATTTCAGAGAGTCATTTTATCTCAGTCCCCTTACACAGAGCACATTGTGGGAATGAATCAAATATAAGGTGAAAATGATAGCTGCATGCAGTTATCTGTTCATTCACTCATCCATTCAGTTCACCGAGGTCCTGAAATGAGCTATTCCCTGGTATAAACTACTGATACGTTCAGAAAAAAGGTGAATAAAATATAATGCTTGTCCAGGAGGAAATCATTCTTTTTTTTTTTTTGTCGGTATGGGGGCATCTCACTGTTGTGGCCTCTCCTGTTGCGGAGCACAGGCTCCGGACGCGCAGGCTCAGCGGCCATGGCTCACGGGCCCAGCCGCTCCGCGGCATGTGAGATCTTCCCGGACTGGGGCACGAACCCACGTCCCCTGCATCGGCAGGTGGACTCTCAACCACTGAGCCACCAGGGAAGCCTGGAAATCATTCTTTATTGTGGAATATGGAAATAAAAACAGATAATTACAAGGCCATGTAATAAATTCTTTACTTGGAATGTGCAGAGTGCTATGAGAATAAAACGCATGTATCAATTAAATCTGCTTGGGAGAATCAGGAAAAACTTAATGGAAAAATTGACATTTGGCATGGATCCTGAAGGGTATGTAAATATTAGGGTGGATGAAAAGAGTATAAGATGAATTGTCAAAGCAGATGAAATAAATATTTGTAAATGAAGACAGGTGTAGAAAGGCATAATGTGTCAGAGTGGGGGACTTGAGTGCTATGCTTAGGAGATAGGACTTTATTCCATAGCCCTACAGACTTTGCAATTCTGTGAGTAGAGAAGTCAAAGATCTTAGCTGAACTTTAGCACCATTCCTTGGGAATTGATTTATAGCCTACATAGACAAACGAAATGGGCTGTAACTTAGTCAACCCACTAATATCTAGTACCTTCTAAATTATATTCATATCTTGGATCAAGTAGAATTTATAATGTATCAATCACTAAAAAGAACTGAAGGATTTATCTGATAAACTGTTAGCCCAATTGCTTCATCCAGTTTACTCAGTTGAACATGAACCTCTGCATTTCAAGAACAGAGCAAATGAAGAGACAATAACTCATTGAGTGTCATAAGAAACTCAATGGACAAATGAAACATTTTAGATCAAGGTTATGGCTGTTTCTATATAAGGTCACCAAATAGGATAAATCTGAAAAGAAGCACATCTGCTATGTGTAATAAAATAGTAGTTTCTCTAACCTCTGCCCTAATCTTGATGATATATAATGATTATATGGAACGATTGTCTTACTGTGTTCATATATAAGTTTATAGAACAAAGTATCTTTTTTAGGTAGGTAAATCATAATCCCTTTCAACATAGGTATTCAATTCCTTGTTTAAAATCCTCCAATCCGAGCTTCCCTGGTGGCACAGTGGTTGAGGGTCCGCCTGCCGATGCAGCGGACACGGGTTCGTGCCCCGGTCCGGGAAGATCCAACATGCCGCGGAGCAGCTGGGCCTGTGAGCCACGGCCGCTGAGGCTGCGCATCCGGAGCCTGTGCTCTGCAACGGGAAAGGCCACAGTGGTGGGAGGCCCGCGTACCGCAAAAAAAAAAAAAAAAAAAAATCCTCCAGTCCATCTCTCTAAGAATGAAATTTAAATTCCTTGGCATGCCTTATAAATATTCCAGTACCTAAACCCTGCATAATCCTAAACTCATCTCCTGTCATCCTCTTCTGGGCTCACATTCTAACCAAACTGTCTTTCTATCTGTTCCTCAAACACACCAATATTCCACGGCCTTTGCACTTGCTCTTCCTACTGCACACATTCTTTTTCCCCAAGATGCAGACAGCTGTTTTGTCTTTCAGATCCTAGCCCAAATGTCAGCACCATATCTGTTCTAAATTAGATAGACACAATCTCCAATCCCAAAGCCCCAGTCGCACTCAACCATAACACCCCTCTTAACTGAAATCATTCCATTTATCTCCTTGCTATATATTTATTCTGCCTCTCCCACCATTCCTCCCCAACACACACACACACACACACACACACCACGATTGCAAAATATAAGAGCAAGTAACTTGCCCATTTAGCTCATTACTGTTTACATGTGGGCCTAGGACAGTAGGTGTTCAGTTGAATGAATAAAGATACAGCATTCCCATATATTTATATCATTATTTTCAAAGATGCTGTTAATAATGAATACAAACTATTTCTGGGTGTGACTGAAAAGGACAACATATAACTCTTAGTTCTTTCTACACTAGGCAAAAGATTCTTGGTTTGGTTGAAACTTTCATCTATTTGAGCGGCCTAGCCACGCCACTCTACATATGAGATTCATTCCCCCTGATACATTGCTCATCATTTGTACCAGGAAAATTAATAGGAATTAGGAGGAAATGTTAGTGGCCTTTCTTCCTCTCCTCCTACACTAGCATATAATCAACCATGTCCTTCTCATCTTCAGAGTACTTATTAAAGCTTTACTGAAAAAGCCTTTGAAAGGGAGCCTGCATAAAAGAAATTACATGACTGTCTAGACCTCACCCTTTCTTACAGAGACGGATGTGGATAAAAGTGACAGTATCATATTTGCTGTGTGCAGTATGTTTTAACAATATGTTACCATCAACTTTTTGTTGTTGTTGTTCCCGTTGTCTTATTTTCATTTATTCAGCTCTGTTCTATAATCATGCATATGACCTTTGCATTTGCCTGAAAGTGCTCCTTTTACATGGTATGATACTAAACATAGTGATGATAGAGTGCTATTTATAGATTAGCAACACACTCAGGATTGAAAGAGCCAGAGGGCTTTCCTGGTGGTGCAGTGGTTGAGAGTCCGCCTGCCGATGCAGGGGACACGGGTTCGTGCCCCGGTCCGGGAAGATCCCACGTTCCGCGGAGCGGCTAGGCCCGTGAGCCATGGCCTCTGGGCCTGCGCGTCCGGAGCCTGTGCTCTGCAATGGGAGAGGCCACAACAGTGAGAGGCCCGCGTACAGAAAAAAAAAAAAAAAAAAAAAGAGCCAGGATTAAATCAAAAAGGAAAATAACAGATCACAGAGCTGGTTCGGCTAGCTGGTCAGCTTGAACCTCCGGCACATATGTCTCAGTCTCCAGAGTCTAAGTTTCTACCTCTAAGGTATCTTCCCTCACAAGAAAAAGATCTGTAACCTAAACGAAGATTCTGATTCTTTATGTCTGAGATGTGTGATTTTTTAAAGAATCACAGGCAGTTTAGCTATGCACCAGGGTTGAGAACCAGAGGTCTGGATTATGACTTGAGAACCTCAAGACAGGTGACCAACTCTCTTCCTCTTTAGGTAACACTAGCTATGTCACAACAGAGAGCAAAGGTCAGTGTCTGACTATCTGGGTATGGGTCCTACCATGTCTCATGGGAGTTGATGTCTGTAACTACGTTAAATCTGATGAGAAATGTGATTTGTCAAGAGCTTTTTAAATCCAAAATTTCCTTCATTCCTCTTTCCTTCTTTCCTTCCTTCAATTATTTTCTCCATTTTACCTCCATATCCCAGAAGCAAAGTTCAAACAGTTTTAAATTCAAAGGTGTGCACAATATTCCAGCAAGCCATGGCATAGTTCGTGTAGGCGTAAAGCCAGTATGCCTGTTCCAATGTGCATTTTGATCTCCTAGGAATATTTATATCTCTATAATCTCCTTAGGGTTAAGTAGCATGCAAATACTATTTGGCACATATATTTTATTCTAGTGAGGCAGTTATTTTGCTTGCCCCTGTATAGTCTGAAGTCTGAAAGCATGCTGTTTTTAAAGCTCTTAGAATAGAGTAGAATGAATTTTGTCTGTTATGACACAATATGTCTGAAGGACCAGCTCTTCATCATCAAGTTTATGTTACCAACTCTCTTAGTGTGTACTAAGTTATGTCAATTAAACCTATATCCAGATACAACATGTTCACCTTTTGTGGTAATGTCCTTTATCAGAAAGTATCATTTTAATTCATACTTTATTTAACTCTCTTTTGAAGCCTGTCACTATTAAAAAGAAAAACATTTAATAATGCATTTCTTTCATGCAGAAATGTTCCAAAGGAAAATATTAAATATAGAAATTTATTACTTTCTACTTTCTTAAAACATAAATAAGACTTTAATTTAAAACAATGGTACTAAAATATACTGCTGGTGTTGATGTTTTCTCATCTAAATTGCTTTTAAATCTTTATACTTATAAAGTCCTCTACACTTTATTCAAACAAACAAATATTGAATAAGTTACATTTTATTCTTATTTTCTCAAATTATTCATATGCCAAAGAAAAAAGCCAAAATTGCACTTTTTCAGCATTTCAACAGAATTAATATTATTATAGCTGTTAACTTTATGAAGATCTCAAACAGAAAGGGAGATCAGATATGGAACGTTATTACACAGATTATCTATTAATGTAATTCACCACATTAAAAGATTAAAGAAGGAAAAAAAATAATGGTCTTACCAACAGATGAAACAACTCTCATTCATTTCAAACAATAGCTTAGCAAACTTGGAATGAAAGGGAATTTTCTCCATCCTCAGGAAATGTTATATTTAGCGATGAAACATTGGAAGAATACCTTTAAAATTTGAAACTAGGCAAAAATGCTCATTATCACTGCAAAAGACAAAAACGGAAGAGAAGAAATTGTAATGATTGGAAATGCTATCTATATTACATACACATTAATGTGATTATATCATATATATGTACAAATCTAATGAAACATATGCAAAGCTTTTGCAAAAGGATGTTAAGTTGGAAGTTAACAATGAGTTGCAAAGACAACAGATATCAGATACCAAAGAGAATGGCAGACAAATAAATTACAAATTTTCAAAGGAAACTTTCAAAATAATTTACATCCTGTCTCATATCCCTCATCATGACATGCTTATGAAAAAGAATTGAAAGGGAATTGCGGATAGGTAGAGACCATTTAAGAGCTTATTTTGGTTAGATCTGATAATATATGTGCTTCACACCCTCCCTTTAGAGTGGAACTGATAAGGAGAGCACATTCTACATGCCAAGATGCCTAAAAAGAAAGCCTTCAATGACCCTACTTGGAGAATTTGATATATGACCCTGATATGTAGAAGGAATGTGGTCCACTGACTAAATCCCAGATAGAAATCTAGAGAACGAGAGAGGAGAGGGGACAAGCTACTTTGATGAAAGAATTAAAATGAGGCAGTTGATTTAGGATCAGCCTGTATCCCAGAAATCATCAGGTTAAGAATGTAGATGTTTTCCAAGAATTAGAAGTGAGCCATGAAGAGAAGAGAGTTGGCTTATAACTAGTTTTGCCTCTGTCTAGTAAGAGTCAAATGTGGAATTTAACAGTAAGAGTCTACATCACCCTGGAAAACTAGGGAGCCAAGGCCAGATATAGAAGCTGGAAGAAAATGGTGTGCCACCCATTTCATTGTAGTTGTAGAAGGACAAGACCCAGCAATGGAACTTTTGTGGAACTTATGAAAGATCCCACAATGGAGTCAGCTTTGAACATCTGCCAGGCCCAAGCCAATTCTCCTCAAAGATTTTTTTTTTAAGGCATTTAGACCTAAATGTATTTTTCAGATAATTTTACAAGTTCATCTCCAAATTTATTTGGGATTAAAAGGTCCAAAATTTGGCAAGATAAATTCTAAGAACAAAATTGGTGATAGGAATTTTCTGTACCTGACATGAAAACTTATTTTAAAGCCTGAGTAGTTCAGAGTATGGTATTCACAGTGTTAGACAAAATAAACAAATGGAACAGAATTAGAAACTATAAAATAGGTCCACATATATATGAGTAATTAATTTACAAAAACTCTATTAGAAATCAGGGGAAAACAATGGTCTATTGACTCTAATCAACAAGTGATCCTGGGATACTTGGGGGTTTGGGATGGATAGAACTCTACCTCATAGAATGCACAAAATAAATCCTGTGGTAGATTAAAGACCCAAAATTTAAGGATAGAAATGTAAAACTTATAGAACGCATATGAAAATATTATGACTCCTGAGTGAGGACAATTCTTTTTCAAGCAAGACACTAAAAGTACAAACTCTAAAGAAGACATTTAATAAACTTGACTTCATTAATATTTGAAAGCTCAGTACAACAGAAGACATGATAAACTAAAGTGAAAAAAGAATACCACGGAGTGTGAAAAGATATTTACAATACTGGGATATATAAACCAAATTTTAAAAATAGGCAAAATAGCAGTTGATGTGAGAAGAGATCCAAATGGCCAGTAAACATGAAAAGATATTCAGTCTCACTAGTAATCAAGTAAAGGTTGATTGAAACTATGCCTAAATACTATTTAACAACTATCAGATTCCAAAGAAGGCTAACAAGAGCATGGTGAGGGTATGGAGAAACAGAAATTCTCATATACTGTCTGTTTGACAAACAACAGTTGGGAGTAAAATTTTGTAGAATCACTTTAGGGAGAAATTTGACAATAGCTAGTAAAGTTAAAGATTTCCACACCTTACGACACATTAATTCTTCTCCTAGATAGACCTTGGAAAAGCCCTTGTACAGGGGCACATTGAGATGTGCCCAGGAATGTGAACTGCAGCTTTGGAAAGAGCACAAATGTCCATTATCAGACTTCTAGATCGACACATTTGGGTGGATTCATACAATGTAACTAATTCCACTGCAGTTAATTCCACTGCAGTTAAAAATGAGTGAACCTATAAGAATCCTCCTGCGAATTCAGGGGACATGGGTTTGAGCCTGGTCTGGGAAGATCCCACATGCTGCGGAGCAACTAAGCCCATGTGCCACAACTACTGAACCCGCTCACCACAACTACTGAAGCCTGCGCACCTAGAGACCGTGCTCCACAACGAGAGAAGCCACCGCAATAAGTCCGCGCACTGCAACAAAGAGTAGCCCCTGCTGTCTGCAGCTAGAGAAGGCCCGCACCCAGCAACAGAGACCCAATGCAGCCAAAAATACATTAATTAATTAATTAATTTTTAAAAAATCAGTGAACATAGAAATAGAAGAGAGTATGGTGTACAGTGGAAGGAAAAGGAATAATTATAAAAGGAAGATAAAGTGATGAGGGGAAAGTACATAATACAAAGAAAACATCAGTAGCAAGAGTAAACACTCAGTAAGAAGTGCCATGTACTTTCTTACACTTCACATAATTTTTCCCCCTGGTCTGGTACCACCTAAGCCCTTGCTTTAGATAGGCTAAAAGCAGGGTCCTAGAACATGTGTTTTAATTAGTTGCTAAATCATTCAGAGTGCCCTCCATAAATCCTATAATTAGAAACATTTAAACATCACTGGATAAAGGCTCCTCTACTATTTTAAAAACGCTAATAAAATGTTTGAGTTGTAAAATGTCACCTGATTTTTCCTACAAATCTATAGATGTTATTAACCTTGTTTTGAAAGGTGTGTTTAACTAGGATACCTATTCTTTGCCTCACACTTGATTGATCAATTTAATTTTTTTTAAATAATAGTATGTGCAGTGAATATGATAAAAATGTCAAAATTTCTGGATTACTTAAAAAATAACAACATTCATAAGAATCCACCTGCCAATACAGGGGACACAGGTTCAATCCCTGGGCCGGGAAGATCCCACATGCTGCGGAGCAACTAAGCCGGTGCTCCACAACTGCTGAGCCTGCACTCTAGAGCCCACAAGCCACAACTACTGAGCCCGCATGCTACAACTACTAGAAGCAACTAGTAGGAGCAACTAAGCCGGGGATCCTAGAGCCTGTGCTCTGCAACAAAGAGAAACCACTGCAATGAGAAGCCCGCACACCACAACAAAGAGTAGCCCTGCTCACCGCAACTAGAAAGCCCGCGAGCAGCAATGAAGACCCAACACAGCCAAAAGTAAATAAATTAATTAATTAAGTAATTAAAAAAAATCCTCAAAAGTGATTCATGTGTGTGGCCTAGTGAATCTTGAAATAGGCTCTCTAAATTATACAAACTAGTCCCAAAGCCATTCTGTAGTATTATCTTTAATGTATACTCACTAGTAACAAGTCAGGGTTTTTTCTAATCTGTAACATTGCTATATCTATTCTTGTACCAACACCCCACTGCTTTAATTACTGTAAATTTTAATATGTCTTAGCATCTACAGGTGGAAGTATGGAGGGCAGGGACTTTGTCTTACTCACCTCTGTATCCTCGGTACCCAGAACATTACCTAACATATTAAGAGCAAAATAAATATAGTTAGGATGAAACAAAACAAAACAAAAAAATCATTTTATGTTTTGACTGTGATTAAAAAAATCGGTGTGAAGAAGTATTAGTGAACCAACAAAGTACTATTAAACCCATAATATTTAATCATTTGATTTATTAGAAACCACTGGAACTCACTGTTAAGTAAATGACTAGTGAATGATAAGTGGAATAAGATTGTTCTTTAGAAGAAAATAAAATTCTTCTTATTTGCATTTATCCCTGTTTTCAAAAGTCATCTATAGCAAATTTTTCTTTGAAGAGGTGGAGCCACAGAAAGCTATAAAATGAGTAAACTTGCCCTAGGCCTTAGCAATAGTACCAAACTGAACTGTAATACATACATAACTTGCAGTATTTTGGAATAATGAAGAAAAATCCTTAAAAGGATTTCTGGTGTTAAAAGATCTATACATACTGTTGATTTCCCGAGAAAAGAGCTGCTTTCAAATTCTATTTCTAAATAGTAAGCAGGCTTTCTTATATTTAAGATTCTGAATAAGATTATTAAACTCTAATCAAGGAAATATCAAACCAGCTAAACTATTAAGCATTTATTCTAAAACTGACCACATTTTATATTTCTTAGATTTTCCACCCAATTATGAATAATCATATATACATATGTATATTTTGATCATTTTATATGCAATTTTATAAATGGGAATATCGATTTAGAAGCACTGTATAACATTTTCTTACTATAGCACTTTGGTTTCTTTTCCTTAGAACTTCACAAGAAGTCCCAATTATATACCTCTACAATGACTCATACTTCTGTCTCTTTCGATATTGCAACATTATTATTTTAGGTTTCCTTGTATGATTTTTGGCCAAGATAGCTGAGATTACATGAGCTTATCTCAAAAACGTTACCAAGGTTCATTTTTCCCATTCCCCAACTTCTTATTTAAAAATAAAAAAGTCAACTGGTCCTTCAATAGCTCAGTTGTAGAATGGAGGACTGTAAAAATAAAAAAAGTCAAAACTATCAGATAGTCTTTTAAGAAATCTCTTAAATATAAAACAAACTTGTTTAAGAAGAGCATTTGTTTTTTACTTTCTTCTTATTTCTAATAGAAAATGAATTTATGGGAAGTTGAGAAAACTGACACAGAATAGTACATGAAACTAATTAAACTGCCTTTGAAAGTCTTGGACTACAGATACAAGTCTTAAATGACTCCACATTACTTCTAGGCTAAACTTTGTCCAATTTTATAGCAAGTTTTCTGTGCTAACAATCATAGTCAAAATTGCAACAACTATAAGATTAGTATAAGTGGAGAACCATATATTAAATATGCATACAAAACACTTTAAATTATATTTATTTTCCACAACTATGAAACATGAGTTTTATTCTGAATTGCTGAGAATAAAATACGGTAAAGTAAGGATTTGTCCGTCCATACTTAGCATAATTCAGATATTTTGTAAATTTTTAGATGCAACTAAACTGAACTGCAAGTTTGGGTGTCTGGACGGTTGTTAGATACTGATGAAAAAGACCTTTTAAAAAAGCAAGAAGGTTAAACTGAATCTTGACATTATCAGAATTTGATTTTAGTTTATTTAGTTTTCAATACTAATCAGATTATATTATTGGTATTTAGAAATTATTCTAAATCTTGTGATATCTTTTGCACAATATAGATATGAACTATAACTTGCCACAATCAATTTTAAGAAAGAATCTTAAAAATCATCTTTTTTATCTTTATGACACACCTCCTGAATTTTTTTGTTTTCAAGATCTTTTCTTTGAAACTTACCTATATAGTATCTCTCTGCCATCCTTTTAAAAAGTGAAAAACCTAATTTCATTTCTGTATATGTCTGAGCCAAATTTTAAAGGATTACGTTCTTAATCTTGACATTCAAAGGAGACATCCCGTGATGCTGTAAATGTTCCAGCAGGATTAAGGAGTGAGACTGCAGTGTCTCTAAGAGCCCTCCAACCCATCTTCAAGATGCTCATTTCTCAGTGGTGGGGCAAGGAAGGACAGAATCTCTAAGCCCTTTACCTCATCAAAGAAGTCAGCTGTGTCAGCGTGTGACTATCTTTAATTTATTATTCAATACCGAGGGAATTAATGCAGTATTTTTGTTTGTAACACTTTCCTCCCCAGCCTTATTCAGTGATGCTGAAATGATAAATAGGAAATGCCGAACATCATAAATATTTTTTCTTTAAAAATTTTAAAGTGGAAATGAAATAAAAAAATCTATAATCATGTATTACATATAGGGTGCTCTGGTCAACACTTTTGCCATTTACTCTATTTCATTGTACTTGTTATATTCAAAGAATAAATATTATCCAGGAATTCCATGTAAAGATTTGATACACAGTTTTGATTCAGGTGATTAAGAAATGCCTCTATACTTCCTGACATAAGTATATTAAGACTGAAGCTGAGCTGCCTATAGTATGGGTACATAAAATACTAACTGGAAAGGAAGGCTGCCTTTGCTTTCCAATAGTGAATATATAGATTGACTGCAGGCAAATATTTAAAAGTTGAGAAATATATGATAGGTCCATTTACAGGGACAAGAATTTAATTTCCCTGCGTCAATAGCCTGAGATGTGAAATTAGTTAAATGCGTGGCTATGGAGCCCTGTTATAGAGAAGTTAGCACTGTGGTTGAATTCAATCGTTGGCTTTCACCTAAACAAGCGTACAGCATTTTTGTCAACTTTCCTAATTAGGCAATGATATCTAGAAGTGTTGAACAAGTAATTTGACTTGGCAACTTCTAAAATTGATCATAAAGTCAAAAACATTTTGTGGCATCCTCCTTATCTGATTCTCATGTTCATCCTTCCTCTTCACTGAGATATCACAACGTTTTTTCTACAAATGACCATGTCAAATCGTTTGATGGCAGATTTAATGCCTAACAGGAAGACACTCTTTAAAGCAGGCCAGAAAATAAAAAAGTAAGTTGAAAAACACAAATAGTGGATTTTTGCCAACTAAGAAAGCATCAGGAAACTGAAGACTGGATCAGTTAATCCAGTTCACTCTTGGTTTTGCTTTGTTTGGAAAAATAGAATCTTTCTCTTGTAGCTTTATAGAGGCTTGTTAGATGAGGTAGAAAATGAATGAGATTTGAGTTTCTGCTCTCTGTGAAGCCTGTGGTGTCCCTAACACTCTCTCCTTCCATTCATCTTTTTGATGTCCAGACCTATGTAAAAATAAAGTAGAGGAGAGTTGCTTTTATTGGTTTTAAGTAAATAAATTAAAATTGCTGCAAAAAGCCTAATCCTTGATCTACAGCATTTCAAAAGACTTTTCAGATGATGATCTCCCACAAGTATTTTTAATATCCTATATACATTATCATGCATAATAAGTATCTTGTTTTGGTTTACAAAATTTGAAGACAGGTGTATATGTATATGATATGCACAAAGAAAATAGTATAGAGAAAATCTCACTTTCAGAAAAGAATCAGTCCTAGTAGGAGTAGCCACATGTGTATGTTTCTGTCTCTATAAGTATGGGACTATTTTATATTTATCTGTGCATGTAAACATATAGTCTTGGGCATCTCTTTTAAGACAGGACCATACAAAAACAAACCTGGTATCTTTGCAACTCATGCTAGATAGTGGTCAGAATTCCAAAAGGGTCAGAGCCAAAGCACAAGGAATAATACATATTTGATCAAAATTCACTCGTAGGCTAAGAGGTGATTGGCAGAGAACAAGCAATATTAAGCACTCAGCTCTTCTCAGAGAAACCACAGTGAATACATAGCCAAGAATACCATCTGTTGAATATGAAATTCTTGGATCAAGATATTATAGATACATTTCCCCAAATAGCAGGGACAGAAGTCTTTCTGGAAACAAAATCACAATAGTGTTGCAGAGACGCCAAGTGAAAGAGAGGCAAATAACTGTTCACTGCATTGTGGGGAGCAGATTTCCTTACTGCTAGTGCAGGGTGTGATTAATTACATGGCATGGTTCGCAATGCTGGTAGTAAATAAACGTAGTCACCCTGTTCGAATAATTTCAAATCAGTATGTCAACTACTAGCCATGGGGAGATCAAAATCATTTCATCATGTGTGGTGTCTGTACCTTCATTCGCTTTCAGAATTCATCGTGTTCCCTGTCATTTATCATGTTTTATAAAGCTAATAGAATGATGACTGACTGATATTCAATGGAAGATTTATATTAAAAGACTAATGAATGACACTTATCCTTAAGTAAAACTGAGACACAATTCTACACTTTATATTTAGATCTGTATTCTTAGAAAAGACATGTTTTTCTATATATCAAAAAAATTGCCTTTGCTAAAACGTGCCTATATTTGAGCCTGCATGTTTTTTAGGGAAGCAGCCTGGTATCTAGAAGTAGACAATTGTTGATGTAGACATGACCTATGCTAATGAGAAAAGGCATAGAAAGGCAAGGAGGAAGAGTGACAAACACAGTGGTACAAATTTTAATGAAAAGGACCCTGATTCCCTTAACTGCACTCATTGAAAAAAGTTGGATGCCAATGTGAAAGGGACTAAAATGTTGATTGATTCAGAATTTCATCTGATGACATTGTTTTTTATTCACACTAATTATATGCAAATGTTTTATTTTGTATTTACCTTGGAAATTTCTATATTTTTCTTCAGTTTCCTGGAGCATCATACATTGCTATTAAGACACAACAAATTATTATTTTAAAATATAGTAGGGATTCAAATTAAAGGAGGGACTAGAATGATGGCATAATACGAGCATTCTTTTAAGTACTTTATACCTATTAATTCATTTAATTCTTATAACAATTCTAAGGAGTAAATGCAATTACAATCCCCAATTATTTCTGTAGGGAAACTGAGGCAGAGATTTCAAGTAAAAGGCCAAAGGTTACTCAGTAAACTGATTTGAACCCAGCCCTTTTTCTCCACATCCTGTGCTTCTAACCACTTTGAAATATTATACATGAAAATAGCCAAAATACCATCCACTGGGACTGTTATTATCCATGTAGAGGGATCTAACAGAAAGGCCCATTTTCTTCTGGTAATTTTGAGAGGTGCATATGACAAAGAATTTCTGTAAATACTTCTTTCAGCAGATTGCAAGCAACACAAAGAGCAGCACAGTTATTTAGGTGAATTCAGACTTACAAAAGAAACACTTAAAGAAAGTTTAGTGACTGTCTCTTGATTTTCCCTGAGCCTTTCTTTACGTCTTATACATGCCATACCTTTCGTTTTGTGTTATATTTGTATATGTCTTTTTTCTCTTTCTAGGCTTTTTGAAGGCAAGAGTCATTATTTAATGGTGTTTATTCTTTAAAATATTGCTAGTGAAAAAAATACATGACTCAAGGATATCTATGATAATTCCCCAAATTAGCAATGAAAAGAACATCTTACATTGTAATTTGACTTAAAACATTATTTCTGAACCCTTTAAAATGTATAAAAGATAAAGAATGTAAAAAAAATAAAGTGCATCAGCTCCCTTAGAATCTCTGTACCCAGGTCTGCCATTTTTTCAATGTGATCAACTTATTACGAAAGTCAACGTTTAAAAATTAGTAATTATAATTCTTTTCACCTACCTAGTAGAGTGTAGCAAAAGTTTCAAGTACCTTAAATGTTTTCAATGATAGTATTAAAGTCTGGTTTTATGCTCCAATACTTAGTTTAGTTACATGACATAATATATCATGTGTAACACCCAAAATATCTTACACTTTTAGACATTCCATTTTTACTTCCTAATACGGTGCATTTGCACTACATTTTTGAACTATTTCAGACACGTTATCTTGTAATTCTGACTCAGTCAGAAAACAGCTAAGAGCACCACTTGTTTGCTTTAGATAAATGAGTTCCTGGTCATTCATCACCTCTCATGCTGAAAATGGCCACACTTCAGTGACATTGTGTTGTTGGCAAAAGTTGGCAAAATTATACCAGTAAGTATAATTGAACAATATCTTTAAAACATTATTTCTATAGTTTAAACTGTAAAATGTTATAGTTTCTAAGGCATATAATACAATGTATTCTAGAAACAGAAAAAGAATTTGTAATAAATACAGAAAAAAACATATATGCCTCTTAAAGACCACCCTGCTATTTTAACAATTTAAGTATTTTTTGGCTACTCTACCAAAACACAAAATTCCAAGAAAAATTTATCTTATTTTTTCCCTTCTTGGCATTACTTACATGTGAAGTTGAGTGAGATTGTAAATAAATCTCTGTACTGATAGGTGCTGTATTAAATGCTGTGTAAAATATCAGGAATGGCTTGAATCATAATTGTGCTTTTCTATTTTTCAATTCCCGGTATAGAAATATTAAGGTTAAATTTAGAATAGTGACATATTTACAGGTGTTTTCTGACTTGAGGATCTCTTTCAAGCAATTTACAAAAGCTTCCTATAAAATTTTTCATTTTTCCCCATAATTCTACTTAATCATGCTCTCTGAATAGCAATTTTAGCTAATGGAGAAGTAACATTATATTCACAGAACCATCAACTAACTATCAGAGTCTTACAACAAGGAAAGATCCTAAAAAATGGCCATGTTAATAAGCTCCACATTTTAGCTTTCATACATTTCTGTTGAGTAAAGCAAGCTAATTTTCTTCTGCAGGCCTCAGATAACTTAGTAAGATTTTAGAGCTGCTTGTCAAATGTAATTTGACCTAATAATTATCCCTAAAGATGTGATTAAGAAACACCTGACTCAGATATTGTGTACATATGCAAACCACGAGTCATCACCCCTTCCTCTCCTTTGATTTCAGTGGCTAACAGCCAAGTCAGCAGGCTGAGAAGTAGCCTTCAGGAATAACATGCCAGTTTAGAGTTTATTCAGATCATTGCTCTTATGCCAAATGTGCCTAACGAGAAGAGAGTCCTTGATGTGTACAAGCATTAAATGTATGCATTGTTCTAAAAGACTTTATGGGGGGAGGAAAGAAAGGAATTCCTGTAATCTGTCTTTAATATAAATGCTAACAAATATTAAGACTGTAATTCAAACAGTAAGAAATTTGCAGTTACACTAAAGTAGATATATACGACCCTAATGATGCCAAAAAAGACTTTTTTTCCTCTAGAACTGGACACTTACTTTGCATATGAGAAGATTGTTTTTCAATCTTTGAGGTTTACAAATTGATGAGAAGCATACTATTTTTATATTCATTCTTCACTATTTTCTGTTCCGAATTCACTGATCAATGTTTAAATAAAATGTAACCCTATGTCTCCTTAGAGAATATCTATGGAAAGTGTTATCTAGATCCATTTTTTTTGCTTCCTCAAAACATTCCCTTAAACATATATCAGAATGTTCAAGAATACAAAACTTGTTCAGTTAAAAAATCCTTTTTGAAATACACTTGACAAGTAGCATTATTAGAGATTATCTCTTAATATAATGAATATTTTCAGTGGTATTCTGATTATAACTTTCAACTTTCATTTCTAGCTTAGTTCATTTTTTTAAACTCCTATTATGCAGAAGAAATTTCTGGACAGACTATTATTACATTCTGTCACCAAAGTCTGAAGGCAGCTTCCTGAACTTGCTGATATTTTATTTATTTCTTACTTGAAAGAGATTTTAAAATGTGCTTATATATATATGCTTATGGATTTCAATTATTTGTGGATTGCTACAGAAACAAATATAAAAATAATTAAGGAAAATGTTTTAAAATTTGGAAAGTAACTTGAATTTATAAGATTAAGGATATGAAAACAGATGATTTTTTCAAAATTACTTATTTTTGTTATCTTATTTAACATGTGGATTCACAGTGATTTTTCAAACTTTTATTAATCAGTAATTCATTTATGTTCTGTATTTTGAATGAAACCGTAGTAGTAAATATCACTAAAATTAAAAAATTAAAGTAAAAATGAGTTGGTTAGAAAAGATAACTTTATATCCTAGTCTAATACTCATTTATTCTCACAGCTATCATTAGGAAGGTTTATTCAAGCAAAATATAATATATAATTATATGTAATATATAATTCTCATTCCACTTACAAATCTGTGCATAAAGTTTCCACTAACTGAAGAAGAATTTCACAACTTAGAAACACAGAAAGTGAGATTCTGGATATATATAATTAAAGAGTGTAGCTAAATGCTTGCATGATTAAAGGAAATGAAAAATTAGAAGTATTTATAATGGTTGAATTGTGAAATTATAATCAGGCTCAATCTGAAGTACTATGATTTCCATTCCGGTGGTCGTTTTAGTAATCTCTTGCCTGATGGAGTTACTATTCTTTCCCCATGCACGTGTTCAAATTTTCTGCATACTTTACATTATGAGAAACTGCCTAATTCCATGTTCTGAGAAGTGTTTGGTACAATGTTGATGTGGAATAAGGTTTCTCTTTATATAAGAAAAGTAATGTACAAATATTTTCTATAGATACATACTCTAAAATATACATATTTCTATATCCCTAAGAAATGAGATTATCCTTTTCCAAATAAATATAAAAAGGCAAATGTCAAATCTTTATCTTTGTTAGATATAAGGATTATATAATAAATGAAATTCAAAGAATTTAGTAGGGATAGACATTGAAGAAAGAAAATAACGAATTAGAAAAAGCTACAAACATAAGTTATGTTTTGGACCAGGTTCTAATCTGTCAGCAGTGGTAACATTTCTATTCTCCAGAGAGATTTGGTTACATTTCTCTGAAGCTATTTGTTCTATTAAAATCATAGAACCTTACTATTTTTTTTTTTTTTTTTTTTTTTTTTTGCGGTACGCTGACCTCTCACTGTTGTGGCCTCTCCCTTTGCGGAGAACAAGCTCCAGACGCGCAGGCTCAGCGGCCATGGCTCACGGGCCCAGCCGCTCCGTGGCACGTGGGATCCCCCCAGACCGGGGCACGAACCCACGTCCCGTGCATCGGGTGGCGGACTCTCAACCACTGCGCCACCAGGGAAGCCCAGAACATTACTATTGAAAGGGCCTTTACACATCAACTAGTCCAATGGTTCTTAACTAACTTGAGTTTTGAAATGCTTTGTGAATACGATGAGGGTTCAAGACCCCCTCACTGAAAAACTACACACTTGCCCAGAATCACAGTTTTGCACACAATTCTGTGTACATTTCCGGGAATTCCAGTTAATCCAGGCAACCCACAGACACAATTTAAGAGTCTCTGATTATTCAAAGTTCACTTTATAAATGGAGTCAACTAGAGATCCAGAGAGTAAGAAGACTCCTTAATTCCAATTCCACTGACCTTTTAATAATACCTCTCAAGTTGTCCAGCCATCTGCACTGATAATGTTCCAAACAGACTCTCACCTAATGCTCATTTTTTCTATTTCTATGACTGAAAGGAAATGAAAATGTGTGGAAGCAACTTCCACTTTCATTAGAGACAATTCCAGCTCCACTACCTAATTTTGTCTTTATAGGTGAAAAAAGTATTCTGTCCTTTCTCTTTTGTGTAAGTGTGTGTGTGTGTGTGTGTGTGTGTGTATCCATTACCATTTCAAAGCTTAAACTAAGCTGTCCCACCTTTCTTGTAAGTGTTTGATTCTGCTTCTATCTTCCAAAGAATAATGTGGACTAGGGCATTTGTTGTCCAGTGGCAGGTACTTGGATGCCGTATTCTTATTTTTAACAGATATTACCTGATTTTCAAACAGGATGGGATGTTCTTTTGTCATAAACAATAAGGAATTATTTTTAACCTCTTAGAGTAGAGCTTTGTGACAACTAAAAAATAGCAGGAGGAGTCACTTTTACCACTTTCATTTAATTAAAATTTAAGGGGGTGTCAATGTCAGCACTGCTCCCTTCTCTTTTGCTCTGAGTAATAGTAAAAAGGTAAGTTCTACTTTTGGTATCACTCATTTAAAAAGATGCTCTGTGAAATTTGGTAGGGAGCAAAGGACTTATAGGCTTCTTCTACTTCTTTCTGTTCCTTAAAGCCATATATCTCTGAGACCATCTCTTGAGGTAGTGGGATATTGTATATGGCTGGATTTTCCTGAGCAAGAAGCATATTTGTCTTCTACAGCTTCATTTGGAGGTTATAGAAATGAAATTGCAAGGTATAGTGAAATTTCTGTCTATCTATTAGTTGGAAGATGAATTGTTAAACTTAAAATGCAAACATAAGTTTTTCTTAAAAGCAGCACTGCAGATATATCCACTGCATTGTGATTCATCTTTGGTTCCTCCTATAACCAAGTTCATCCTATAATTGTGATCTTGGAGAAGTTACACTTCTGAGACTTTGAAAGGCAACAGTGTGAGTCCCTTCTTTCCTCTATGGTTATTGTGAAGATCAAAGGAGATAATATATGGGAAATCCTATTATAAACAAAATATCACAAGATAATATAGAAACTGTTTATAAATCTTTATAAGTGTCTTCTGAGTCTATCGTCACCTAATAGCTGGAATCTTAAATGATCTTCCTACTTCTATTCATCCTTTCCAGTTTATGGTGGGCATTTTGTTAGAAGATGTGAATTCACTGTCACTGTTTTTGGGGACATTCTGTAACTTCCATCTGTACAATTTCCACATCCTCCAAATAGTGATTATAATACCTGCCTCTTTAGAGTCCTAAGAAGAATTGAGTGAAATAATGTATGTGAAAACCATTTGCAAATTACCATTGCTAAAGAGAAAATGAGGTGATAGTTCCACTGTCTAGAAAATCTTGCAGTGAAGTCATCAAAACTAATTCAATCTGCAGAACCAAATACTTGAATCTGTGCAGATATCTGCGACAATCTCTAGAACAGAAACAATCCAGGCCTCCCGATACAAAACTGAATCAATCCATTTAGATTTTGCATTAAAAAGAGAGATAGCTGTATGACCATCACTTCACCAGATACTTTATAAGTACATGTTAAAACAAATCAATGAAAGACTACAGAATGGACAAAACATGTCTTAAAGACTCAAAAATCTTCACAATGGGTTATGAGGAGAAACGTGTATTTTCTTGGTAAGAAGTGTTTTAGTTTATACTACAGAATCACAGATAGGTCATACTGAGATAAGAGAAAACATTTCTGATAAACAGAAGCAAATCAGCAAGGCACATCCAACAGTGGGACTGGGAGCAATTTCATAGAATCTGTTAGAGGCAAATGGAACTGGGGAGAGCATTAGAGAAAATCCTGCCCTTGGTCCAAACACCACTGTTAGGAAACACATAAACAACAACAAAAAATATGTATGGTTCAGCTGAGGGCTGCTTCTCCAAAACATTGCCTGCAGTCAATACACACTTTCCTTTAAATCCTTAAAACATTCAAGTTAAGTTTTATGATCAATATAACCAAAAACATTATGCCTTAGGGACAGTTCTTTAGAGTTCTATCAAATGTCAATTTGCCATATAATTATTTTGTTATTTGAAAAGACAGGATCCTTGGGCTTAAATATTGATAGCCAAACTAATCTTTTTAGTAAAGGTTTAGCTATAGGTGAGAAATCAAATACAGTAGTTGGGTGTATATTTTCAGAAACAAAAAAGACATTGACCTGTATAAAAGCCAAAGATAGAGAACTGAATTATAGATCTACTAGGCAGGGTATTTTTATGGTTGAAACCTTAGGTTTAAATATTGCTGGTGCCATTTTCTTTCCTTTTATTTTAGGCTATTAATTGTGGTTGTGCAGATTGGTCCCCTGGTAGATTTTGTACCTAGCTTAAATTGCATTTCTTTGGTGTAGTGAGCCCCTTTCTACCACCCTCACCTTTACCCTGGAGTATTGAATCTGAGGATGATTAACGATAGGGAACCAATGGCAATGGGAGTCATTCATTGGGGGCACCGGCAGAGGATTTTATAACTTTTCTATTCCTATTGAGAATCGACTAACTGACCCCAGAACGGTTCTCTGTAGGCCCTTCAAGGGCCTACAAGTTTCTTATCAGACATCTGTACTTGTTATGTCTTCCAAAATAACTTCTGTTGGCGTCTTTTGTCTGGGTCTCTGTTTTGCAGTAGAGCATCGTGAGAAATTATTCATTCTTATTTTTCAAAAAAAGGATTTCAGTATAAGCATTTCTTTTTTAATAAAAAAAACACCTCCTGGTCCTGACAGAGGACCAAGTACTGGTCGATTGAGGCTTGGAAGTGAAGGAATCAACTGAGGTTTTCTGCATGGGAAAAAATATTATTTTAAAATAGAAAAAAAAAAAGAAGAACCCCTGTATACTATTAATTTAGGAAATTTTCTGTTAATTAGTAACCTATCTCTGTTTCTTCTGATAATTATTATAGAATGATTGTTTCATTCTATAACATGTAGATCTTGTGTCAATACATTGTTGCTTTGTTAACGTTAAGCAGGATATTATAAATTCTTACCTAATTAAGCCTGAGGTAGTCTTGCCATGGTACTCCCATCATCAGATGTTCATTTTCCTTGGTGCTAGTGATCTAGGGTAAATAGAAAATCGTTGTATGGAAATAACCTGCCTAATATTTCAGGCCCTTAATAAGTGCTGAAATATTACAAACCATAACTTCACTAATAATACATATCATAGTCTAAAACATAGGTAAACTGTGTGTGTACAAAGATATCCTCTAGGCCCCAAAGTATTCTCAGTTACTTGCATCATATAAAATTGTTCCCCTGCTGTGAGAAGTTTGGCAGATAGAATTATTTCTAGTTTTTAGAATGTATTTTGCTTAAATATTCAAGAAAATCTATTTTATATTTTTTTCCAAGATTTGAGTCACCTTTCCAATACAGAAAAGGATGCAATCAAGCTTGCATGAAAATAGAAAGTTGGGTCACTGGATCTGGAGGGGAAAAAAAATTGTGAAGTAATTGAAGGATATAAAAAGGACCTAGAGAAGAACCTCCTTTTCACCTTGTCCCAAAACGCTGGGTAAAAGTAGACACTCTCAACTAAATTAAAGGGTAGCAAATTTAGAATTTCTTTTTCTATCATATAATCAACCTGTGGGATTTACAGCCTCAGGAGGTTAAGTTAAACCTCTGTCTAGAGTTTAAAAACAAATAATTTCATGGCTGCAAAAGTTTAGGTGATGGTGTAAGAATAATCAAATCTCACGCTTTCAGGCATAAAGTGATAAATGGACAAGGGAAACCTTTTCCCATAGTAAAACATAACTGGGGACATGTTTCAAACCTTAGACATTTGTCAATGTGAGGAAAAGAGCAATCCAGGTGTTAGTAGATTCTATCATCCTTGCTCTATGTTGGGTCATAAAATTTGTTACTGAGTTTATTGTATCCTAGGAGATAAGCCGAAAAGAAAAATCCCATAAGTATACTTTCTCTGAATCCATAATTGATCACTTTGAGAATAATGAAAAATACATTCCTTTGATTTTTTATTTGTTTACTCTCAATAGGTTTTTCTGTCAATGTGTGAATGTGTTTTCCCATTAGGTTGTGTGTGTGTGTGTATATATATATATATATATATATTTTTTTTTTTTTGCGGTACGTGGGCCTCTCACTGTTGTGGCCTCTCCCATTGCAGAGCACAGGCTCCGGATGCACGGACCGGGGCACGAACCCGTGTCCCCTGCATCAGCAGGTGGACTCTCAACCACTGTGCCACCAGGGAAGCCCCTAGGTTGTGTGCATATATTTTTATATACTTATATATTTTTATGTATTTATATATGTACGTATATATTTAGAGAAAGAGAGAATCGTTTACCACTATTATGTAACTTTTGTTTTAGAGGAAGTGAATTGTCCCCAATTTGTCTCATCTAGACATCCACTAATCTATGACAAATGGATGGCATGTGCCTGCCATTTATTTTAGAGGATGACACAGTGACATATTCCTATCTTTAAAAAAAAAACAAAAACTTGTTTTCTCAAGTAACACACATGCACTGACTGTGTAGATGGGACTATTTTTTTTTTCTCCAATAATATGTCATTGATATTTTTTTTGTAATTTCCCTAGTGAGGTTTAATGACTTTATATTCAAGTTATTAACTACCTGATTAATCCAACAAGTACAATGAAAGTATAACGTAAAAAGAGCTGGCCTAGTTCAAAGGCAGGCTAGGCTCTATGTACCTTTATATGTATATGTTTCCCTATTCAGTTGTTAACTATTAAGTACCCGCCCTTGTCTTAAAGAGATTTCTTTTAAACTAAGGCAAAGTTATCAAAGATCTGACATTTTGAAAGTGTAGGCTGCTGTTATTTTACCCTCACTAAGGAAATGTGTATGTTTTGAGATGATTCTTACCTAAATGAATGATTTTCTAGGAAAGGTCTTTCAGGCCATGGTTTATCCTAATGGAATATATTTGGGAGTATCCCTGTAATCCTAAATTCTTCATGTACTTCTATTTAGGCAAACCTAGGCTTGTTTCCTCACCCAGAGAGAAGAAAAATGGAATCAGGATCTTGGATTTATGTTCCCAGCTGCCAATCCCCCTACAAAGTGATGTCACTGCCCAAATAGGCAGGCCAGGGACACCAGTTAGCTTTCCTGTTCCCATATTTAAACTGTATTATCATCTCTGAGGGTATTTTTGTTTCTAGGTCTTACAACTGACACTGGAAAAACTCAGGCTTAATCATAAGCTATTTTTGTGAAATGTATTTCTAGCACAATTTGAATTAGTGTTTAGGAAACACTACATAATAATAATAATTATTATATATTGAGTGCCTGGTGTTTACCAGTCTGTATACATTATTTCTAGTCTTTTTAATAAGTTTGCAATGTAAATATTGTTCCACTCAATTTGCAAGGACTCAAAGAGGCTGACCAATGGTTGCAGAGTCTCAAAGCTAACCATTACTAGAAACAGTAGGAAGAACAGTGTTGTGGTTATAGCATGGGGTCTGATACCAGACCATGTGGGCTCACATCAGTTTGGTCACCTTAACTTTATGACCATTGCAAAGTTATGTAACTGGTAGAAAGTAAACACATAATATAAATATCAGCTGTCTCCCTTGCTTTAGTTCTCAGAAAAGTTATCCTTCTTTCTAGTAGTCCCTTCTGCTTCTAAAATAGAATAGACTAGCTAGACACTAGCTGAAACACTTGGCCAGTATTTTAATGCAGGGTGTATTTGTTTGCTGGGGCTGCCATAAAAATATACCTGCAGGGCTTAAACAACAGACATTTTTTTCTCACAGTTCAGGAGGCTGGCAGTCTAAGACCAAGGGGTAGAAAAGTTTGGTTTTCCACAATTCCTCTTCCTCTGGCTTGCAGATATCCTCCTTCTGGCTGCGTCCTTTCATGGCCCTTTCTGTTTGCATACACACCCCTGGTCTCTCTCTGTCTTATCTTATAAGAACACCAGCCCTGTTGACTCATCTAACTTTAATTACCTCTTTAAAGGCCCCGTCTCCAAATACAGTCATATTGGGGGTTAGGGCTTCAACATAGGAATTTGAGGGTAATACAATTCAGTCCATAACACAAAGGGAGAGAATATTATTTCATTTGTCACTGACACAGTCTGGGAAGCACTGGAGTGCACCACTACAGGGCACAGAAGCTGCACTAGTTATGCTGCCTAAAGGGGGGCAAAAGTGGAGTCACTATTACCTTATACTGTGGGTCTGAGTTTGGTTTAATCTGCTCTCTAAGTAAAGTGGATTTCCTTTATATAAGCAGCATGTGTCTGCAGAAGCAATCTGCCTAAAGCTGTTTGTTCTTCCTAGATAGGCAAATCATACACTCAGAAGAATGTCAGGGAAACCTGGGCAGACATATATTTATCATAGGTAGTGAATTTACAAATATTATCTACTATATGCAAGACACGTGTTATGGAAATCTATTGATAATGGATGAGGGGCTTTGCCTCAAGATATATGCAAATGCTTGGTATGCATACAGATATCTTTAAAAATATATCATGGGCAGTTTACTTATTGCTTATTATGTCAAGGACTGTGATACATTATCTGCTTAAATCTTACTAAAAGCTGAGGAAGAGAATATTATTTCCCCCATTTCACATATGGGGAAGTTAAGCCCCTGAGAAGCTAAGAAACTTCTTGAAGACCAAACAGCTAGCAAGCAGAGTAGGTATGTCCCTTACATTTCTCAGCCCATGCTCTAAACCATACTGACCGACAAACCAAAATATGAAAAGATTACTTGACACGTGTCTCCATTAGCTTTTGTAGTAATGTCTTGTGATTTCTGTATCTACATGGGCCTGTCCCTTCTTGCAAGAAGGGGATGTGATTGATTCTTCTTTACATCGACAGTGTTTAACACTGTGCCTATGCCATGGTAAGGCCAAGGTGAACACTGGACTAGGAGGGAGGGAAGGAAGGAAGGAAGGAAGGGAGGAAGGCTACACATTGCTGAGTATGGTTCTTATTCTTGCTACTCTACCTTGGATGTGCCACAAAACCACCACAACCATTATACACAAATGCATACAAATTCATTAAATTATAACGTGAATCTTAATCAATTAATAGCTCTGATTTCTTCAGTTCAGGAAAGGCCCCAAGAAGAAGATAGAAATTGTAGCTGAGGGTTCAAACAGAAATAGATTTCGATAAGATTAGTTAGAGAAGAGCAGTTTAGCTGAAATACAGGAGTGTTATAAGGAGATCAGTGGGGCTGAAGCAGGTTTGGAGAAAAATAATGGGAGGAGATTTAAGTCAGCATCGAGCAAAAATTTAAATAAAAGGGTAGGTATTTATGTAGGCAAATAACTTCAGTAAAACTGAGTTAAGATAATCCCAGAAGAAATGTACTATCGTATGATTTTTATCATTTGAGTGTATGATATGTTCACTCTTGGTTTCTGAAGTGTAACAACTGGGGAAATTTTGATAGAAAACAGGTTATTATCAGGCAAGACACTTGTCCTTTCTCACGTGGTTAGCACTGGAAGCCAGAAGCAGAATTTTCGAGTCCCTGGTTATTTTAGGGATAATCTCTTTTTAGAGAAAACTGAGTTATAGAGAAATTAACCAGGGCTAGTTCAAGTTTATGGAGCAGCAACAGAACTGGATTCCAGAACTTCTGGCTCTCTCTTCAGTGCTCTTTCAACACCAGTCCAATTTTCTGGACAAGTTATCAGTGGATAAGTCAGGAAAATAAAACCATGGTCTGATATAAATTGTTTGTCCTTAAAGTTATAGAAAAATGCTCTTTCATCTAGATAGTTCTGCACATGCATTTACTAATATCTTTGGCATGTGGAAAATTGGTTTCATAATCTCCAGAGAAAAATTGTTAATTTCTGCCTGGAGCACTCTCTCTACTGATTCCTATCAGAACATTTGCAACTCTAAAATTAATTTTACCCTATTTACTGTGTTGGTTGTAATGAATCATATTCAAAATCACCAAAAACTTATACAAAAGACTGCACAGGAGAAAAGAAAATGCATTTGGTTTTCCCAAGCTGCTTCTCTGTTGATTATTACCAGGTAACATTTTTTTTCTCATTTATATGAAAATCGAGATAGAAATGAAAGTAATGTATTAGCTGTTTTGAAAAAAAAAATATTAAGTCAATTATACTCTTGCAAGATTTATAAGAACTAAAGTGAGTTTAAATTTGAATTGTCAAAGGAAATCTTACATGCATTAAGCACTCAGTAAAATCCATCATATGTATTTAATTATGTACTGGGTTTTGAACTGCTATATCTAAAGTGGAATTTTTATTTAAAAAAAATGATTTTTTTAGAGAAATTTTTCTAGGCATTGCTTGAAATTACACCTTTAAGTATAATTCAGGTATTCATGCATTTTAGTGAGAAGATTTGGAGGAGATTGTGTGCATATGTGTGTGTGACATAACCAGATACGGGTTTTTTTGTCTCTTTGTAGTAAGCATACCTTGGGAAAAAGCAATTAACAATTGTCAAGTCTGTCAAAGTGCAAGTGCCTTAAACTTTATATATATTCAGGTGTCCTGGAAAACCTACTACTCTTTGTTGTCCTTTAGATTCCTAACAATGTGTGTTGAAAGTCCTGCATAGTGGGGTGTTATTTCTAAGTATGAAAAAGTCTTATCTTGGCAGAGTAAGCACTGACCTTTAAATCTCCCCTTCAACTGAAATGTTAAAAAACTGAGCATATTACATAAATGCATTGAGCATACTTTTTATAAATGCAAGGCACCGCAAACCATATTGAACAATTCAAAGATCTATGACATGGTCCCTGTGTGTGTGTGTTGCATCTGTACAGTCTCACAGTAAAATATGGATGAACCAAGCATAATTCTATATTACAAATGAAAGGACATAGTAGGAATACTTTGCAATAACAAACTCATCTCTTTATGCATGAAAAACTTCACATGGCTCTGACCCTAATGACTTAAATATTATCTCTGTGGAGCATTTTTCAAGCCTTTTTAATGTTTTCATATCTGCCAGTAACAGAGAATTATTTAAAATGAAATAAGATATGGAGAATTCCAGCAGTAGGCATCATTCTTAGAGTTGTTACTTTAAATGAAAACTGGTAGGTAAGGCAGCCCCAAAATGTAGCCCCTTTTGAGACAATAATTTTATCCTTTGTTTTACTCTCCTCTTCCCCAAACAAAATCCACAACCCAAAGTAATAATGTCACCTGGTATCAGTCTACAAGTCAAGTGAAAAATGTAGAAATGAAATGCTTCATTTTGCTAGCCTCTCTGGGGCTATTGAGATTAACAGAAAGTGGAAGCATTCCTGGGAGCATCAGTGTTCATAATGTTGAAGATTTCTGCTGAAAGTGGAACAATGAAAAAAGCATTTAAAAACAAAAGAAAAGTGGAAAAGATTTATGAAAGGTATTCTAGGATGACAGTCAAGGATCATGCAGGGGGATCCGTGTATGTGTATCTGATATATAACTTGAACACAAGATTTTCATTTCCCGTACCTTTTATGGATTTTATATGTTAGAAGTGATAATAACTATACTTTCTGGAGATATAATTTAGAGTCATCATAAGATCCAGATCATTCACATTCAGTAACACATACTTTTTTCCATGATATATTTCATAGAACTATGAAATATGATTTAGTTAGTGTAATGTATAATCACTGAAAGGTCGTTAATGTTTGGGAATAAGTTTTTTTAAGTTGATGTTTACATTAGTATTCTCATGTGGCAGACAGAAAAAAATAAATAATGTGCATAATACTGTCTTCATGTTTGAATATTTAATATTAGCTATAATAAAGTTCTCCTTACAAAGCGTATGGCTAATTGCCAGACCAGAGTCTTTTGTCATTTGATAATTATATTGCTTGGGAGATATCAAATTATTTTATGCACCTATTTTCTTATATTTCCTTGCAATTTTTCCATAATTAGGAAGTTTAGATGATGTTGAAGGATATTTTATTTATTTATTTAATTTGGAGATAACTTTGTAGAGTCCTTTCTACTCCATATCAGACAAGTACCAGTGACATTTTATTACTCATTCACTTTTTTTAAATTGGAGTATAGTTGCTTTACAATATTGTGTTAGTTTGTTTATATTGTACAGCAAAGTGAATCAGCTCTATGTATACATATATCCCCTCTTTTTTGGATTTCCTTCTCATTTAGGTGACCACAGAGCATCGAGTAGAGTTCCCTGTGCTATACAGTAGGTTCTCATTTGTTATCTATTTTATACATAGTATCAATAGTGCTTATATGTCAGTCCCAATCTCCCAATTCATCCCAACCCCCTCCTTTTCCCCTTGGTATCCACACGTTTGTTCTCTGCATCTGTGTCTCTACTTCTGCTTTGTAAATAAGATCGTCTATACCAATTTTTTCAGATTCCACATATATGCCTTAACCTACGATACTTGTTCTTCTCTTTCTGACTTACTTCACTCTGTAACTACTCATTCACTTTTTTTAAAAAAAGTTTGATTTAGTCTCTTTGACTTTTTTTCCCCTTTAACATCTTTATTGGAGTATAATTGTTTTATTCTACTTTACTCTCTATGCTTCAAATTACTATCTTTAAAATGTTTCTCCAGTCTCCCTGCTCCTCTCCAGCTTTGCTGCCCATGCTAGTTTAACTGGGTTACTAGAGTATTTTCCTATCTGTTCCAGTCCACTCTCTCTGAAGTAAGAATGCTCCTCTCAAAATATATCTCATCATACCACATACTTACTTATAAACATTAGTGATTTACCGTTTTGACCAAAGGATTTGAGATAAGATTGGCATAGCACTAAAGAACCTTAACTACCTTCTTTTCTAACCTTATCTCCTCACATAATCTGGACTATCCATTCTGGATCAGTTTAGGAACCCCCAAATGCATAATACCCTGTCATGCCTCCATGCATTGAGTCATGCTGTTCCCGTCACTGGAGTGCTCTCCTCACCCCTACACCATTCCTAGGTAGGCAAAAGCCAATCATTTCAAAATCCAGATTACATGTCAATGCCTCAGGCAGAATTCCTCCCCCCAGATATGGGCTTGTATAGCACAAGACTTTGTGCATTTACAGTTTTTCAATATTTGTATTATCTTGTATACTGTAAGCTCTTACAGTGAAAACACCAAATTCTGTTTATTTTTCTACCATCATAGCACTCAGAATGGTAACTGTGATGTCCAATCTGCTCAGTTTGTACTAAATGAATTATGTGTGAGGTTTTGAGTAAATGCATTCTTCTCTAATTGTACTAAGTCATATTTCCCACCCAAAAACATTTATAGCAGGTAGAAAAAAATCTACTTGTCTCATACACATCCCTTCTGTCTTTGACCTCTGTGATTTTAATTGGGAAGAAATTAGTTTGTTCTTATAGGTAAATGATATGATACTTAATTGAATCAATATTAATTGCTTCTTGCCAGAATTTTATCATTTGTTATAACAGTGGCCTTGTCCAAGAAAATGTTAGTTTTTGTGTGTAAAAATACATGACCATGCACTCTGTCTTCCCAAACTATTTTGGGCAACTACTTGTAATGATTTAATTTGCAGGACTGTTTGCCTAATAAGCTTTCTGTTTAAAATCCTAGCACTGAGCTTTGTGAGAGCGGCATGGTCTACATATAAACTCTTTGCAAACAGCATGTGAATTATGAGCAGAGACACACATTAGGAGCTGCCAGAATTGTGTTTGTTGTGACTGCCTGGTTAGCTGCTGCTTGAACAGCTGAAGTATGAGCGTATTGATCGATTAGTGCCAGCTCAAACAAGGGGTACGCCAACCTAAAGGGAAGTCAGAGTTGTGTGCAAAGCTAGGTTGGTAAAATTTGGCTGGGATAGTTGGTGAGAGGGTGGGACTCACTATTTAATATGAAGGCACTAGTGTACCTTAAGAAATGAATGACAATTTGTATATGATATTTCGAAGATAGCATTTCATTTGCAATGAAGTAGAAAAGAGGTTCATTTTGACCCAAAGGATGGTACCTGCCTTCATGTGTAATGCAGGATGGGGAATGAAGTTGGTTGTGGAAAAATTCCAGTCTAAAGCCTAGCTTTGAACTAAACTATTCGCTATGAATAATTGTCGTAATTACTAGAGGATAAATAGAGGATGTTTTAAATATAAAGCTATTAACCCAATGTGATAATAATTACTTTATGAGCTTTGCAACAATGAAATTTTATCTTAAATCTGGTTCATATGAATGACTATAAGAATAGTATTATTTTTAAAATAATGTATGTAGATGATTCACAAAATCAAGGTTGTCTGTGTTAAGTTCTGCCTGGATATAAGTCAGAGAAACATCAAGAGAACATTCTAGAAACCACTCAAATATGTGTGAGAGCAGTTGAGTACAGAGAGAGAAACTCCCTGACTGGAATATTCCTACTGGGACTATATTCTCTGTTAACGCCTGTTCTAGAAACTTACTTTGGTCACTCCAGGGAACAGCAGCTTTACTACAGTGAAGAAGTAGAATTCACTAGTCTAGAATATTTTTGATAACACTGCCTGTAAGGGTCTGTGTGTGTGTTTGTGTGTGTGCTCATTAAACTTGCGGCTATCATGAGTATTAATAGAGAATTATAGAGCTTATTCTATGGATTTAAGCATAAGCATGGGATGCATATGTTTAAAAGTTTAATGATATGTGGCAGGAATATTATGTTAATTTTATGTTCTTTAAGACAGATACTCGTTAAAACAAAAACTTAGCAGAGTATGTGTAAGGCAGTCATCTATGTTCCAGTCCAGTTTTGTTTCCTTTTCTTCCTGAGGTTCTCCCATTTCTTTTCTTTTTCCACCTTCCCTGACCTTGAGTCTGTGCTGGGAAGTGGCTTCCTTGAGTTGAATCCTTAATGTTATTTGCAGAAATGTTCAAACTTCATACTGGCGTTTGTGAAAAAAACCTCTGAATATACAGAATCTTTTTATGTGCTTCTATGAAGGATCGGCTTTCCTTCTTTTGGTCTCTGCAGTGCGCTGGCCACCAGATACATGTCACGCATAGAATAGAGCTTCTCTTGCTATGTGCATGGCTTTCTCCGTGTCTGAGGAAGTGAGGCTTCCCTGTGTCCTCTGGTGATTAAAAGGAGGTTTTATACTCTGCTCCTTTAGATGGACGAGCCACTTCCTGATTGTGTTCTGTGCTAAAAGTGGATCTGCCTTTGGGCTGAAACATAAATGCCATGATACTTCCCATTTAACATTGTTAACCATACTTCCTGGCCCCAGAAATCCAGCATTTGACTATTTATTTCACATCAGTTACTATAAAATTATTTGCAACAGAAAAATATTAGTGGGAGAAATGGCCACACACATTTTAAAGGCATCTTACGTAGACTTGTCCTACTGGATCAGAAATATGATTCATTTAGAATAACATTTTCTTTCTGGAAGTGGCATGCAGTGTGATTTATGAAAGAGTGCAGGTTTCATCCTTTATATTAGTCAATAGATTAAGAAGTTTAATTAAGGATGACCATTCCAGCCTCTTTTAGTAATCCAGTATGGTTTTCTAACCATTAACCTTTTAATTTCTTCTTAATCCAACTGATACTTGTAATCTGTACTAACTTTTGGATAATTATTTTCTTAAGATAACTACTCATAGTATAAGAAGCTAATTTCATATACTTATTTTCTACATTTTCTTTCTTTTTTCTTTTTTTTTTTTTTTTTTTTTTGCGTTACGCGGGCCTCTCACTATTGTGGCCTCTCCCGTTGCGGAGCACAGGCTCCAGACATGCAGGCTCAGCGGCCATGGCTCACGGGCCCAGCCGCTCTGCGGCATGCGGGATCCTCCCGGAACGGGACACGAACCCATGTCCCCTGAATCGGCAGGCGTACTCTCAACCACTGCGCCACCAGAGAAGCCCTACATTTTCTTTTTAAGTTTTCAAACTGTTCTATAATATTCCTTGTTGTAAAATTTAACCTTATCTACAATGTTGATGCATTCTCAAAGCGTGTATATATATATATCATGATATATATATATATATGATATAATTACCCAGACAATTTTTATTATAACTAAGCACTAAAGTATACAAGTAATGATGTGAATATATGGGTGATGGAATGTAAGTTGAAGACTAAATAGCGATAGAAATGCATTTCGCATTTGCATTTTTTTTCTTTATCACAATGAAGTGGTGAAGGGTGATACAAATATACGTGATAGAAGGTCCATTAACTGGCATACAAAATTGCTGAAGCAATGTAGTTCAGCAGAGAGACCAGAGATGTGTAATGAGAGTGAGAAAGCAGTTTTGATAATTAGAATGAGTCAAAAGCAATCTCCTTCCTGCTTTAGCTTGCACAGATGATGGGGAAGGAAAATGTTATTTTCTTCTGAGACAGAAACAGGACATCAGTCAAAATGATAAGAGATGTCAGTATAATATTCCTCTGAGTCAGGTACCACTGAGCTAGGCATCCGGGACGAGAGTTTCTAATCTTTTTTTTTTGCTTCAGTTTTACTTTGGGCTTTGGTGTAATAGATTCCGTGTCAATATATTTCTAAAAAAGTTTACAGTTCTTAGTTGGGAGAAATAAAAGCAGTTTATAATCTAGTAGGGAAATAATAATCTTTGAAATCAGTGAAACTAAAGACTTCTAATTTTTTTCCTATGTTAACTTGAATAAGGAATTTATAGTCCTTAAAATGGGTACTATATGACTTTTATCATTGGAATTTTATATACATTGATAATTAAACATATGTAAAATGCCTTTGCATGGAAAAACATGATTAGCAAAGATTTTTTTTACTTGTAGATTTTATTAAATTTACTTATAGAATAACCAAAAAATTTTTATACCAACAAAATGAACCAACTTAAGGTTAAGCCCTAATATACAAAATATGGTACTGCTTTGATTTAGCTTGTTATATTTACAAAAGAAACAAAAAAAAAAACCTAGAGAGTAAGAAATGTATATCACTGATGCCAGTCAGAAGAAAAGCTTACCTTAAAATTACCCTAATCTCCAAGGCTAAAATAGACCACGGCCATGTTTATGATATGAAATTGGTAAATGTTCACTCTATTCCTATGCCCCACACTATTAAAAAATGAACTTTCTTTTTTAAATATGAAATTTAGTATAGTAGAGACTTTGTAAAAAGTTACTAATGAGAAAAATGTAGAACAAGCGCTATATACCAACATTCTAAAAATAGAGCTACGATTACTGTAGACTGTAACATAAGGCATCTAGCAAAAAATACACTCTCTAATTATATGAGAAAGAGAGGGGAAAAGGATTCTAAGTAATTGAATTTTCCTTTTAACTAAGTTAACCGCTAATTCAAAGATTCAGTATTTGTGCCGCGTGGAAACCTGGAAACCCATTCTCAGTGAGATTTCCACAAGAGACAAACCCTATTTTTGTGATTCCATAGGCACCTACCTCACAGCCGGAAAGTAAGGCTCACAGTTGCTATTTTTATTGGTGAGGAAATGAACTGAGAATTTATGTAAAATATTTGGAACATTCCTGGCACAAAGTAACTTTGAAATAAATTGGAGAAAGAATGTATTAGCAAATATTGATTGATTCATTCACTTTTCTCCCAATGAGCGTCACATGCATTAGTCATATAATGAGAAAGAATAAACTGTGCAGAGAAGATTCCAAGACCCAGTGACTTAAGACCCTATGCATTTATTAGTGGTTGGGTGGTTATTTTCATTGGGACCATGGTGAGCTTTCCCTGGCGGGACTCTCTCTGCCCCTCTGGTCCACTGTGGGTTGTCTGTGGGTTGCTTTGCTGACCTCTGCTGGACTCTCTCATTTGTCTTCTGCTGGGACAACAGGGCAACCCTACCCCAACAGACTAGCTCAGGCTTATTCTCGTGGTTTGGCAGAAATAAAGCAAAAGCAGGAACACCCAAACGTTGGAAGTGTTGGAATGTTGCTTCTATCTCATTCCATTGTCCAAAGCAAGTCCCAAGGCCACGCCTAATTTAGTAGGAGGAAGTACACTCTTCCACGTGATGGGAGAAGCTGCAAAATCAAATGGCAAAATAGGCAGGAAATAATATGGGAAAGGAGAGAGAATGATAACCGTTTTAGGAATTTACTATGAAGACCGTGCTAAAGAATCATCGATGACTCTGCTTTTCAAATATCTTTAACAATTTTTACTACTGTAAGGTTGTCATCCTCAGTCTTTTCCCATATAAAGCAAAACAGTGCAAACAAACAAACAAAAGTTGAGCCATGAAACAAACTGATCAAAGATACAGAATAGATCAAATTTTTTGTTAAATTGTTACGTGATGGAGATTTATTTATTCAGAGGTAAAAATGTCATAATGAATACAGGCTGACTCCTATCTCTAGGTTTAACTCTATGTATTTAAATTTTAATATACAGAGGACAGGACAAATATATGTTCACTGTGATGTGCTTGTCACAAGTATAACAATTTCAAGGGCTTATTTCTTGCAGTCCTAATGAAATTGATAGTCTTGTTGAAACCGTGAAAGACATGATCTACTTTCCCAAATATGTGTTACTAAATACCTAATACGAGCACTTTGCCTTGGTTTGCTGTTGGTACACCTAATATTGATAATCTAAGTGATAGATTCATAATTTTTTTTCATTTTTCTATAAATTAGGCAGATTCCATTACAATCTTACCTTAGACTCATTGAGAGCCATCTAAAATTTTTAGCTTCAGTGTAAACTGACTGGTGCCTAAGGAAGTATGTGGCCCAACTGAAGGCTCAGTGTTGTTAATAGAAAGTATAGATAGACCAATCACCATCAGAGCACTTAACTGAATACTCAAAACATGCTGGGCTGCCTAAGTCTGTTCTAGGTTTGTTTTATGTATTATTTATTTCATTCAGTATTCACAGCAACTATGGGAGCTAGGTACTACTTTTAGCCCAGTTTACAGCTGAGGAAACTCAGGCAAAGAGTATTAAAAGTTTCCCAAGCTCACTGGAGCTGTGATTCCAACACAGACACTAGCTCCAAAGTGACAACACTCTTACCATCCACGATATACTGCCTCCCCATGCAAATAAACACCATGAAACCAATCATTTGCTTTTTGTTTTTTTAATTTAATTTTATTTATTTTTTATACAGCAGGTTCTTATTAGTTATCCATTTTATACACATCAGTGTATACATGTCAATCCCAATCTCCAATTCATCACAACCCCACCCCCACCCCCTGCCGCTTTCCCCCTTGGTGTCCATATGTTTTTTCTCTACTTCTGTGTCTCAATTTTTGCCCTGCAAACCGGTTCATCTGTACCATTTTTCTAGGTTCCACATATATGCGTTAATATACAATATTTGTTTTTCTCTTTCTGACTTACTTCACTCGGTATGACAGTCTCTAGATGCATCCACATCTCTACAAATGACACAGTTTCATTCCTTTTTATGGCTAAGTAATATTCCATTGTATATATGTACCACACCTTCTTTATCCATTCCTCTGTCAATGGGCATTTTGGTTGCTTCCACAACCTGGCTATTGTAAATAGTGCTGCAATGAACATTGGGGTGCATGTGTCTTTTCGAATTATGGTTTTCTCTGGGTATATGCCCAGTAGTGGGATTGCTGGATTGTATGGTAATTCTATTTTTAGTTTTTTAAGGAACCTCCATACTGTTCTCCATAGTGACTGTATCAATTTACATTCCCACCAACAGTGCAAGAGGGTTCCCTTTCCTCCACACCCTCTCCAGCTTTTGTTGTTTGTAGATTTTCTGATGATGCCCATTCTAACTGGTCAGTCATTTGCTTTTGATTATTTACTATTTGCCTGCCAAGAAAATTGGTGCTATATACTTACGAGACCAAGTTTACGTTCAGTTAGTGGCTCTCTACTGGCAAGTTTACCATGCCTGGAAAATTTAACAGGAAATGTAGACTATAGAATGTGTTTATTTGACTAAGCCATTTAGTGGAAAGAGAAGAAAGACTAATCAAATGTCTGATACATTCTTACAAGTTTGAATTGTGTCAATGACTTGCTGGCAACTCTTAGGCTTTGTCATCTTTTCCTGAAAAGCATCTTCAAAAGTTTTATTTGTTCAATTACAGAAAGTGAAAGATGTGACGTTCCATTAGATATAAAATGAGTTTGCTGGTTAAGCTGAAAGATTGAAAGCGATTTGGTCACCTCGTGTATACCACAAAAGATATTGCTGAAGGAAATTTTTTTTTTTCTTTCCTTGCGGTACGCGGGCCTCTCACTGTTGTGGCCTCTCCCGCTGCGGAGCACAGGCTCCGGATGCTCAGGCCCAGCGGCCATGGCTCACGGGCCCAGCAGCTCCGCGGCATGTGGGATCCTCCTGGACCGGAGCATGAACCCGCGTCCCGAACCCGCGTCCCCTGCATTGGCAGGCAGATTCTCAACCAGGCAGATTCTTCCCTGCGCCATCAAGGAAGCCCCGAAATTTGTTGTTTTGACCAAGCAGTTCATGGCTTTGGATATCAGAGAACAAACCTTAAAACTTAAAACACCAAAAGCAATCTACATCATCTAAGGGTCAAGTTAACATTCATGTAGTAAATTTTGCCATGACATGTTTAAAACTATTGTTAAATTTAAGTCTGTATTTGTTAACAGAATTTCATATCAAGATTCACACTACAGATATCATACAATCTCCATGTGGTCTACTCTGGGTGAGGTCAGTATATTTGTGATTTCATAAAGGTTCAGTTCTAAAATATATGGTTCATACTTATTCTAGAAAATCGACTTATTCTTACAAGTTACAAACAAATTTCTCAATGTACCTTATATGTGGCCTAAAGCATATTTCATAATTTGCAGTATTGAATAATATTTAAGCAGCAGCTTAATATTTTTAGTAATTTACTATCTTAAATAATATGGATATTTATTCCAAATTTTCATGTGTAGACATAGTTTCCATCCATGATAAACAAATGAGAATAATGGAAACTCCACTCAGAGACACAGAAGTTTCATACATCATATATTTTCACAACAATAAGCAATTCTGTGTTGTGGGCACCCTAAGAGAAAGCAGTGGAAGATAAGGCACGTCCCAACCTTAATGGGCCTTATAATAATTAACTCAATGTCTCCCGTGTCAAATCATTCCCACAAAAGATTATTGTATTTATATCTTTTTCTTTTAGGTTCTAAGTATTGGCTTCAACTTTACTCTTAGTATGCCATGTACTCAGGAGATAGACCGAGTTCAACTTCAGGCTAGGGGGGCATTTACTAGCACAGTGATTTAGACAAGCTACTTAACCTTTTTGTGACTCATCAAAATTAGGATAAAAAAGTGAGGATAAAAAAAAATTAAATGGGTTAATAAATAAGCATTGAAAATCATGGCTAGTATATAATAAGTACTCTATAAATGTTATTGTAAATTCTAGAAGTTCAGTGTGGGGACAGATGTTAGTTAACTAAGATATTTATTTTTCTTGACGTTTCCTTAAATTCTATTCGGCTGCCCTTTTATTTACTAACCTGGAAGGAGCAATGGAAACCTTCCCTCAATTGCCTAAAATGATTAGGTTTTGGTGATTTTGTGTCTTTCTTTAAGCAGATAAGGTTTAGTTGCTAGTATGTGGTACAAGAACCCTATAGACATTTTGTTATTCTAAAAATTAGTTATTTGTATTTTTGAAGACTAGTGTCCAGAGCTGTGTCTTATCTAAGTGTTTTTCTTGGATTTTATGTAGAACCGGGGTATTTGATTTGTACAATGATTTGTATTTCCATAAACGTTATTACTAGGAAAGCAAAGAAAATATAATATTTAGGAATTACTACAAAGAATCAAAGCCTTTTGAATCTCTATCTAAGGCCTTTCACGAGGCAAAACGTTTTGAAATGAGAATCTGTCTGTATCAATACTGTATGTTCAGTTGGCGTAACATGCTGTGAGCTCTCAGGATGAAGAGGAATCTCAAATCCATGAAGCAAAGCCTCTCTGTTGTTTACAGTATTTAAAATAAATTGTTTCAGTTCTCTGTGGGATTGTTTCCTGTTGAGAAGAACCTCATAATTAAAAACAGCAACTGGAATGGAATTATAATGCAGGTATTTTGACAATGAAAGCACCTGGTATATTATCTTGAAATAAACTGACCAGTGGTTATTACTGATAGTGTTCTTTCTAGACAGGATTTGCATAACTACAGAGAATTAGTCTCTCTGCCCATCCTTTTGAAAAGAGCACAGAGTATTTAGTAGAGAGGAGATAATTATGCTATTTGGGATAATAGTCAGATTTACTGTCTAGGACTGCTATTCTTTACACTACATGAATTTCAGGATAATCGTTCAGATCCTATTTAGATAAAAGCTGATTCATTTTTTCAGGTTTTCCTTTATGCTCCCTTTTTATCCTTATTGTTATTTTTTAAGCAAGCAGGTCTAGCATTGGAAGCAAAAATGTTATTTAATATTAGAATTGACCTTCTTTTGTCTGTACTTAGAATTTGTCTATTGGACATTTTTTAATTGTCCTAGATCAAAATCTATTCAAATTATGACTGCTTTTTTTGTGCAGTATTTCATTAGCATGTTTCTTGCTGTCTAGTATTTAGGAAATAAGTAAACTCTATAAATTCTTTTTTTATATAGAATATTTGGTAACTGCCTATGTATGTATGTACATAAATTCCTTCTTCAGAATGAATCAGATGTACATTAGCAAAGTCAAGTGACAAGTTGAAGGAATCCTCCATTTGACTTTCTTTTGAGAGACCACCACAGAATAATTATATTATTGATGCTTATGTATTACATCTTAAAACCTTTACTTAACCAGAATAAATCCTCATCTAGGGGACCATATTACATATTGTTTCCTCCTCTTCTACATTAGTAAATTAACTTTTTACTTTTGTGACATAGGAGAGCTAAAACTTAAGCATTTTTATGGCTTACTCTGTAAATTACCCATTTATACTATCATACTGCATAAGCAAATCCAAAATCTTACTTAAATACAATAAGTTTATTTTATTCTGTGTAATTTCAAGAATTATCTTTAGCATGTTCCCAGAAAGAGAACAGAATATTTTATCTATTGAGTTTTGATCATGTGGCTATGAGAAATTTTGCAGATCCCAAAATAACTCTTAGTGACAGTCTGCCGTACTCTTAATACATTGTCGATTTATAGACAATTTTATAAATTTAAAAGTTAAGCATTATAAGTACATACGCCTACCACTGAAATGGTTTTCATATTATTCTGTCCTTATTTTTCAATTAAAAACTTGTCTAGTCAAAGAAATCATCTCATATAATTATAACTATACTACTACTTCTGACATTTAAGTGATGGGTTATTACATATTTGTGTGGCATCTGTGAGTAAATAATAAATTAATATATTGATATTATTTTAGACATCCAGAATCCAGTGAGGTACTGCCTCCCAGGTAAAATGATTATAATCCTATAAATCACCCAGATCTGTATTCAAAACACTCTTCTTTTGTGAGAGAGGGAGAGATAGGGGAAAAAGAAGGGAGGGAGGGAAGGAGGAGAGAGAGAGAGACTTGGGCATGTACAACTATTATAACAAGCAGAACTCCTATTATTAAATCAGATCCCCTAAATAAAATATGTGAGAGCTGTCTGTCAAAGACTTCTCTTAAAGCATGAAATTGTTATATGGCATCCTAATTTAGCCAGTCCACAAAGCTATCTGTGATGGCAGAAAAAGGTTCTTTCTTGAAATGGATGCTTCATTCTTTTCCTCCCAGTAGCTATTCAACGTCCTTTGTCTATTTATATTCATTATTGCCGCTGCAGGAACAGTGCGGGTTTTCATTACTTCATTGGCATGGGATGCACTGATTCAGTTTTGCTGTCAGTTCTGATCTCTTTCTTTCCCTCCCCCACTTTCACTTACTGAAAATCTACAAATAAAGGAAACAACATACACAGTATAATACAGTACAAAATAAATAGCACATCATGAATTAAGTTGTCATGTTTAGCTTCAATTTAACAGAATTGAGTGTATTGAACAAAGAACACAGAGAAGCTTATGAACAAACAGTATAATTTGATGATTTTTTTTTTTGTATGTAATGATTTTTTAAAGGGTGCTCAGTATTACTATCAATCCTCTGAATTTTTGCTATGTTATTATTGTGGATATTTTTTATCCCCTTTAATACATTCAATTGGGAAAGAAAAAGCACTTTGGTAAGATGATTAATGTGATAAGTTCACAGTTTCATTGTGAATTATATGCAGCTATTTAGTATGAATTCTTTCATTTATTTTCAGCTCATTCCTTAATTTTCTGTGGCTAGTATGGTCATGTAACAAATTTGATTTTTAAAAGTTTCTCATATATGTATATTGTATAAGCTATATTCATTCATTATATGGAAAACTGTAGGATTCTTATTTTTCTTAAATTTTGCTATAAGTAATAATATTAATAGAATGCAATGAATTCTTTATTGTAACTCACACAACTAGGAAAAGAATTCTTAAAAAATACATATTCTACACTTTCCTTCCTTCTAATAATCATGGACAGGAGAAAGTGATATTGAATTTTAAAGCAGTTTAACAAAAGTAATTTGATCTCACACAACAGAAAATCAGTTTAAAATATCCATTTTGCCAGCTCAGAGAATTCAGTCTGTTATCGCTATTGAATTCACATTTATTCTTTTCTTGCAAAATGGATAAGAAAAACCTCCACTGTATCCAAATGCCTTAGGTATGGTTTAATGCTTCTCTCTTTTTCTCTCCCCCTAAATAATATTATTTAAAAAGAACCTAGGAAAAAAGGTAATGATGTGACAACTCTTCATTCTCTTATTCCTGGGAGCTATATAATATATAAAAATCCTTCTTTGGATGTAGTTTTTAAAAGATTCCTACAAGACCAGGCCGGTCAGTGGAGGGGAGAGAAACGATCTTAGGAGGACTAAGCCCTCCTCATAAGTAAGTAAGTGTCTCTGACCCAAGAAAAGTCTGTCTTATGCTCAAAATATCTTGAAGCATCATTTCATCGTTGTTGAGTCTCTACAGGCATCATTGTATCTGACACCCTTAAGAATAGTAATTCTCTGGAAAAGCATGAGACATCTTTGGTTTAACGAAATGAATTTGGTTATAAAAACGTCCATAAACACTGTTTACAGACTTCTCTGGCTGTTACAGGCAGTAACCAGAATGCTGCTTTTATGAGCATTTGGGGTTTCATAGAAACTTGTAACTTCACAGAAGCCCACCAGCACTTGTCCAAGGCTTTAGCTAGGCTGTACTGATATCATCACTTCACATCTGGGAGAACTGAGGTGGACAGAGTTTGTGTCATGACCTCTTAGGTGGCATTTTCAGTGGTATTGGCACTATGATTTGCACAAGTAGTTTATGGGGCTGCTTGAAAAACTCCATACAGGTCACGATGACTTTTTAATCCTGGGAAAATTCTTGCCGCTTACTCTTTTCTCTCCATATAGTTTCAAATGCTAGTTGAATAAAGGAGGCTGAGTAGAAAAAAACAAAACAAAACAAAACAGAAAACAGCCTTACTACAATTGTAAAATATGTAAATCAAGCTAAGTATGAGCACCAATGATAACCATGAATTAGAGCATTCTGACTGAAATTCTGTGAATTTTATATGTTTGCTGAATTGTGTATTAAAATTTTAAGCAACCAGGGAAGAGTTAAGGCACTTTGGAATCTGTCTTGAGTAAAAAGTCAGTAAACCAATTTACCTGGGCTAACCTCTCCCATGCTACCAGAGGTTCCAGTTCAATTCAGCGATGGGTGTTGTACATTAGAGCTGTTTGTTTCCTCTAGTTCTGTTAAAGGCACTGAGCTTTTCACTGGGTAACAATGCAAGACTCCTGTATATATTTGATGCATTCAACAGAGAAGTAAGAAGTATCATAATGCTGAGATGTAAATATTTTATTATTCATTAATTCACTTACTCCACAATTATTCATCATGTATCTAAATGTGGCAAGTGATATTCTAGGAAGGATATTTATCAAACCAATATGTTTTTTCTTTCTTACTAGCATATTAGCATCATTATGATATTGCTAAAAACACAAATTTTCCAGCTTGGATGAGGCTATATCTGTTTCCCTATAGAGTAAAATGACAGATGGAGATAATTGGCTGAAATTTACAAAAAAAATATTTTTCACCATATTCAGAGATGAAGAAAACGGATTTATCTTTCATCCAATACTGAGTAATGACATTTGGAAAGACTTGGAAGTGGAGGTCAGCCTGTGTAGGGAAGAATGGGTGGAGATGTTATTAATGCTGTATGTTGTGAATGTGGGTGGGGACTGTTATGGACCAATGTTGCCATTTTTAATGACAGGGTCAATGACAAAAACAAAATGTTATTTATTAAATGGAGGACTCCTTCAACTTGTCACTTGACTTTACTGATATGCATTTGATTCACTTTGAAGAAGGAATTAATATCTATATATCCAGTGGTTACCAAACATTCTATACAAAAATGGAATTTATAGAGCTTATTTATTTCATAAATATTTAAGACAATGACAGACATGTTAATGAAATACTAGACCAAAAACAGGCAGTCATAATTTGAACAAATTTGATCTATGACAATTCAAAAATTTCCAATAGACAATTTATAAATCCAAAAATAATAAGGTCAATTTTAATGTTAAATAGCATTAATATTGTATATTCTTCCTTGAACAGTTCACACAATTTATTGTACTTCTGTTATGAAAGTCATTGCTTTCTAACAGGTTTAATTTTTCTAATATACTTGTCTACCTTTCGTAGATTCTCTGCATCTTTAAGACAGCATCCATGTTTAAATTAGTAGTGTAATTCCCACAGTCACTTGATAGGAGGAACCAGGTAACTATTTCTTGAGTAAGTCACTGGTGTAAAGTTCTTCAGTTAAGTGAGATGACCCTTCAAAGTCTTATAAAAGCCCACCATTCTGTTTTAAATCCACATCTACCATGACAAGAAAGTAGCAAAGCTTGTGTAAATTGTGATGAAAGTTCTGCTGTCATTATAGTGCTCAGATTTACTTTGAAAGGGAATTGAAATCAGCCACTGGGAACACTCTAAAACATCTACTAATTTTAGGTCATTAGCTGTTCTTCTTTTGGAACATTAAACAGTTCTCAAATAACATTTTTTAACGTTGTTCTAAAATATAGGCCTCTGCCTAGCCAAGTCATTTGGAAGTTCTTTCTTTCTGGGAAGCTAATCTAACATATTTTTAGTTTTTAAAAAATTTTAGTTCAAAGCATGTTTAGTCTTTAGAAACTCCTTTAAAAAAAGGAACAGGATGTCAACCTGAGTAGTATCTAATTTAAAATCTGTTCTTGGATGTTCTGCCCTCAACAGAAAGCTGTAATTTGGGTACTGATGGTGCAAATGAGCAAGAGCTGAAGGTAAAGAGGGGCCTCAGGAAGACCTTCTGACCAATAGTGATGTTTATTTAAAACACTTAAAACACTAAAATTTGAAGAAGCTTAAACTGTCTATGTTCTTTAACACAATAAAGAGACTAGTTAAAACATCTTGAAAACTCTAGATGAGATTCAGTACTTGAAAATCAACCTAAAAGAAATAAAAGGAAAAACTGTAAATCTCGATGTGTATTTAACAGACAGCTCTTGTTGGTTACTCCCCCCTTTTTTTTTTTTTTTTTTTTGCGGTATGCGGGCCTCTCACTGTTGTGGCCTCTCCCGTCGCGGAGCACAGGCTCCAGACGCGCAGGCTCAGCGGCCATGGCTCACGGGCCCAGCCACTCCGCGGCATGTGGGATCTTCCCGGACCAGGGCACGAACCCGTGTCCCCTGCATCGGCAGGCGGACTCTCAAGCACTGTGCCACCAGGGAAGCCCTACTCCTCTTTTTTAATCGTTAGAGTACTGCTAAAAACTTTTTGAAATGAAGGGAAGATGCTAAAACATGTTCAAGTGTTCTCTATCATTGATCTACATTTTTTTCCTAATGCAATTGTTTGTTTCTTGCCAGGCCCCATAGTTTTTCATTAACTTGTCTACTGTGTTCCAATTTTAGATTCATTTCAAAGGCTTTTATATATTTTCTTTCTTCATGATAGGAAATGACTGATCAACTCACTCATTCTCTGTTATTTTTCATGCCGATGGGCTAATATCCTGTAGAGTCATTTTTAAAATTATGTTTTAGCCTTACAGTACTGCCTGCATATATAAAAGAAGGGGACTACTAGCTTCAACACAGCTTCTAATGGATTTAACCTAGATTAATCTGTCATAAATCTGTAAACCTTGAGAGTCAATGTTTATAATTAATCCACACGCTATACCTTAAAACAAAGCTGAAAATCTATATAAAGGTAATGAAAAATATAAATTCTTCCACAGGTCACACGTCTAGCTGAGAGACTCATTATCTTTCTCTATTTTGTTTTGCCTGTTTTTGTTTGTTTGTTTGTTTTAATTTCCTTCTTCCTTAATTTCCTCATACTCTTTTCTTCTTTCCTTTTTTCCTTCTTTCCATCCTTTTTTCCCCTGCCCTTTACTTCTCCTTCCTCCCTGCTTCCCTCCTTCCTTCATGTGTTCTTTCACTCTTTTTCTTTTATGTTTTTTGTCTTCCCTAACTTTCCCACCATGTTTCTTCCTTTCAGTATGTTTTCACTCTATTATTTTCCTTTCTTTGTATTTTTTCAATCTCTATGTTAAATTTGCCATATGTTCACTGAAAACTAGGTAGGTATAATGGAAAGAATAGAAGATAAAATGAGGACCCCACCTTCCTTCCTTTATCCCTTCATTCTGTCCTTTCTTAAACACGTATTTATTGAAAACTTCTTATGTGCACATGTCCAGGAATTTCAGGTGCAGATTCATGTTTTTTCTTCACAACATTCCTACAAGTGAGTATGGAGGCAGTGGTTAAGCAAGGTTAATTAGCTTGCATAAGCTCATACAGTGAGTTGTAGGAGTAGAAAATGACAATCTATTCCAGGATCCCTAGCTTAGCCAAATTCTTTATACCTCTTTCACTTCCTAGATTTCTTTGTTTTAGGCAAATCACTTGGCAACCGTTTCATATTTTAGCACTCTGGGAAATGGGCACAATACTTGCCTCTTTATCTTCTTACTCAATAGAAAAGATGCCCTAAATTGTGCCAGGCACTGAATAATCAATTCTTATGATGATTTTGGGCTATTTGGGCTATTATACCCTGTGCACATTTTATCCTTATTTCCATGCCCAGGTGCTGCAAGAGGAAAAAAAGACATTTTTAACCAAAGTCAATTTAGGTTGAATAGAATATTCATTTAGGACAAATTTTTAGGACAGGAGGTGGTATATATGAATTAGCAGGCTGTTTTAAAAAATATGACAGAATAGCACTAGAAAGGAAAGAAGAGGAGGAGGAAACTATCAATAGCTATGATCAGCTTTCTTCACTGTAGAGGAACAAACTAGAAGGACTATCATCTGTAAATGATTGCTTAAAAATTCAAAAATAATTAATTAAAGAATAATTTATTTAATGCTGATATCTTGGGTTTGTAGCAAGCAGCAGTGTAATATTCTGTGGATGCTTAGCTATTTAAGATATTTTATTTTTACAGACTTTTTGTGTCCCTGTATCTTTTGAGATACAGTCAGGAAAATATGATTACTAGTTGAGAATTTGTAGCTGTTGTTAGTTTTCTGTATATTGAGAAAAACACTCCCAAACTCCAAATAGGAACCACACTGAACAGTTTAGAAAAACTGCCAAGGGAGAGGGTAAGACATATCATACATCAAAATTTATTTATTTTCAGTTACTTAAAAGTTAGTTTAAAATAAGCAAATCTAACATGATGATAGTGGCTTGGTGATTCATCTGTAAGTGGCTCCATTTTGTAAGAGGAAAAAAAATGTGGATCTCTTTAGTTATCTACAAGATAGCAGGTTTAATTATATCTTTTCCAACAGGAAAAAAAGTTTATAGTGCTTCTTCTTGTTTGGTAGCCCTGGGGTTAAATATTCAATATCATCATTATTACATCTGAATCACTATTTATGCAGAAGTTTTTTAACGCAAAGAAGGAGAAGCAGATCTAATACTGACTATTTTGGAATATTTAGCCCTAACTATCTGGGCACACCATAAGCAACATATTTTATTTTACTAGTTTCCCATATTCATGAATAATGCATCACTAGTCATACTTCTCAGATCATCTTATTCTGTATCCTCAACCTGACTGAAATTCTCAAATGCATTTAATCATGCCAAATCCCGGTGTGTTCTTTGGAAGCCATATAGGCATATCATGAGCAGATACTTAGTCCTTATTTTGACTGGACAACATTTTAAATAGTTAAATGACATTTTTCAATACAGCCGAAAGGATAAATGAATCCCGTAAGTCACTGCTAGCTTTTATTCAGAGAGACAAGTCTCCTTGACAGTTACTTTAAAAGACAAGTCTCAAGATATTTGTTTTCCCTTTTAAATTCTCTCGCTTTTGCACATAAGCTCTGCATTATTTAGGCTAGTTAACATGCAGAACAGAAAGCTGTTTCTTAACTTTTTTCCCCCTCTTTTTGAAGATAATTTAATTCACATTAACTGGGATTCTACACATTTTATACTTTCTGATCTGTTTAAAGATTCTTTAAACTCTTTTTTCTTTTAAATGCTGATACACTTGTAAAGTCCACCCAAGTAATAATTCAGAGATTATACTGTGTTGAAGACACATAATCTCTTTAACTTTCTCAATTTTACCATCTTTTCCTGTCCTAGTATAAAAAAAAAAGCAGCAAATTAGGATTTAAGCAGTAAAAAATGTGATTTTAAAGTAAGCAAAATAATAATTATGTAAAAATTGTTTCTTTGGGGGAAATGAGAGATTATACCTAGTCAAGTAGAGTACTAATTATTACTTATAGCATTTAATATGATATAGTTGCAAGTAACAATAGATTGTTTCAATTAACATTGAACAGCTAGTAATTATAAAATACAATGCTACTTGCCAGACAAATCACTAACTTACGTACACCTAATCTTTGAAATTAAATTAGTTTACATTTCTTGTAAGCTTCCTGTAGTATGCATTTTTAACATTTATTAATTTCAATAATTTTAAAATAAACTTATTAAAAGATGTCTTTTTTCATCTACTATTCTGGGGCTTTATTTTAAAGAAATGTATTTGGCAGTATAATTTATAGTACAAAAACATGAATTTATCATCTTTCATATATGAAAACTATTGTTTTTCTATAATTAATTGATAAATATTCTAAAAATGTAAGCTTTTGACTCCTTTAAATTATGCCAAGAAAAGAAGACATTGATTAAAAATATATAATTTTTGATAATTTAGAATCAATATTCTCCCATTCAAATATATGTGTGGAAAAGATACATAGCATAGTAGAGTAACAGTGACGATAACAGCAGAAAAATATACTAACAGTGATGATAACAGCAGAAAAATATACTGTGTTTCTATATGTAGATCTTTATGCTAAGCACTCAACACTCTTGTCTCATTTAATCCTCATAACAGCCCAATGCGATAGGCTCTGTTAAGTAATTTGCCGGAGGTTACATTGTGGGTAAGTGGAAGAACGTGGACTCAATCAGACTTCCTTTGCTCAGATCCCAGGGTGTTAATCACTCTGATTCATTGATTCCCTCCAGTGAAGAGATGAAAGTAAAGGTTTTCACAAAGTGAATGTAAAAGTTTACACTGTGCATGGTTCCCTGGTTTTTTGCTCCGAGATACCATTATGAAAAAGTATGAGGTATGTAAGTGTACTTAAAGGCACCACTCTTTACCTCATTATATTTTAATGTACATTGATTTCCCCATCCCTACAGACTAAATCTCAGCTTCGTGGGTTGCAACTATATATTCTCAAATAATCTAAAATTTTGGATATTAATCAGTTTCCTGATTAATACAGGGAATCAAGTTAGATAAGTATCACCCAGATATCTCTTTGTGTTCATTTTCTCTTAAGAATCAGTACAGTCAGGTTTTCTTTCCCAATTTAACCAACCCAATTGTGATTAATAAGTCCTACCTAATCTCTTTGGTGCTTTGTTTGCCGGAAATGACTGTCCATACTTCTTTTTCTATTCTTAAAGCATTTATTTCCACTCTCACATTCAGTTCACCAAGGAGTGGTTCAGCATCTCCTGTTCTCAGAAGTTCAGCCCAGCACACTGTGGTTTCCAAACATGGCTTTTCTGTCTCTGGAATGAAAATGATCCAAAACCTCAAAATTGAGGTGTCTTTCTACCATGTAGAATTAAAAATGGACACATATTATGAAGACGCAACCTTTTCTTAGCTGAATATGGCTTTAATAATAGTAGAAGTTTGAGGCTTTTTACCAACATAGTAGTTTACACTCCTTATTTTGACTTAGATACAAAATTCTTCATCCCATTCAAAGACCAACTGAGGGACAGCTGTCCCAATGTCATTCAGGCCCTGGAACTTCTACACACGTTTCTTGAGTTTTCACCTTTCTGTTTGTTCCAACTAAAAATGTTCCCCTTATTTCAATCTAAGACTGTTGAGATTCCTACTATATCTGAAGTCCAGAGACATTGCTTTTTCTAGCTTTCTTCTATGTATAGGGAAATGCTTTTCTACTTGAATTCAGCTTAGGTAAATATGCCTTTTTTCCTACTTATAACATGAGTTTATAATACATTGATGTGTTATTGATTGAGAGAGAGTGTGGTATAGCAGTTAAGAGCATAGCTCTGAAGTCAGAATGTCTGGGTTTGCAACCTCATTAACACTCACTATATGCAAACTCTTGGGTAACTCACTTAACTTCTCTGTGCTTTAGTTTCCTCATCTGTAAAATGGGGGCAATATACCACCTGCCCCACAAGGTTGCTGTGAGCATTGAATGAGTTAATATTTGTAATGTCTTAGAATAGTGCCTGATGCATCAATATTTCTTGAATGAATGAATTTACTTTTGCAGGTTATGTTACCATAATAGTGTGACCTATCTTCCCTGAAACTGAAAACTTCATGCCAGCTTTTTGCAGTAAAGTTTGTCTCTTATTTTCTCTGTATAGTGAAATTTCCTCTGTGTTCCCCTGTCCTGTCATAGCCAAGTCCTAATTCCACTAGTCCTTGGCTTATTTGCAGAAAGAGAAGGTTGACAAATTAGCAAAATTCCCACCAAATACTTCACTTAAGTGCTCACAGAGTACAATGCAATGATTAATACAGTACACAAAAATTTTAACTATGCCATTTAAAGGAAACTCCTAAAGCATATGCTTTAGTGATGATTTTCATTACAATACTTGTAGTTTTATCTTTTTTTTTTTTTTTTTGGTATAGTATTGATTCATTTGAATTGTACAAGACCCTGGGCAAAACACAAAAGCTTGCTAAAATTAATTCCATCTAGCCAGTCTGTTTTGCCTAAGAGCCAGTGAAGCTAATTCATTGAACACATGGAAAAATCTGTTTACACCATGAAACCTCTTTTCCTATGCGATGCCCACTGCTGGCAAAGTAAAAACTGAAAACATTGGCAAAAAAAAAAAAAAAAAAGAGACTTAAATAAAGAGCATGCATGGCAGAAGGTAGAGATAAATAGTTGATCATCACTCTCTGCTAATCTCACTGTACTCTGCGTTGTTGCATTACCATAATTTTGCCACGATTATCTGTGAAATTATGTTGACTGTTAAGTTCTGATTCATGCTTTTCTTAAGTCATCTGCAGAAGAGATGACATTCTAATTGCACTCCTGAATTTTTTTGCACTATGAGTTTGTTAAGCACAGAAACGTTTTACTTAAAAAAAAAAAAGCCCTAAATGTATGTAGTTTGACATTGTGACAGATTAATACATAGGCATTAGACCAGCGGTACAATTAGACAGCTTAAATGTGTCCTACATCTTAATGTCTATATGACTTTAAGAAGTCATATTAAGTTTTCCTTTTTTAAAGGGTCTGTTGCCATTTTGCTGATTGATATAAATCAAAGTCTATCCGAGGATTTAAGTGGATTATGAGAAGGTTCATCACGATTACACATAATTCTAGAAAATTGGAATCTAGGGAATTAACTGTAAATTCAGAATGTCCCAAGGTAAGAAACTGTATTTACAGTAGACTTCCTGAAGTGGTTATTGAGGATGTGACTAACTCTTATTTGTTGAGTTAACTGAATTCTTTTTTTTGTGTGTGGTATGCGGGCCTCTCACTGTTGTGGCCTCTCCCGTTGTGGAGCACAGGCTCCGGACGCGCAGGCTCAGCGGCCATGGCCCACGGGCCCAGCCGCTCTGTGGCATGTGGGATCTTCCCAGACTGGGGCATGAACCCGTGTCCCCTGCATCGGCAGGCGGACTCTCAACCACTGCGCCACCAGGGAAGCCCCTGAATTCCTTTTTAATGAGGATAAAATTTTAGTCTCTGAAGTACAATTTGAAATGACAGATAAAAATACAATTTAAAATTCACATGACATTGTGTGCATATTAAAATTATATTTTATATTAAATATCACATAATATATAGCTTACTCAGAAGTAGCCAGAAGTACACAGATTTCTACATGATATGATTTAAGCTATAGATTCAGTGTGACCCAGAATAAAATATTTATTTTACATAGGGACTGAGTACACACATATAAATATACATACACATACTTTTTAAAAACTACAACAAAATATTTACGAAATAATGTGAACATGGTGTAAACTGGTTATAACCTTGTAAGTGGGTTCAACCACCAACCAGAGGATCATGATTCTCTGTTTGAAAAGCACTGATGTAAATTGCCCATGATCCTACTCACTTAACATGTACCCATCAGGTTGCTACGAAAAGGCAAATAAGATTTATTGAACTAAGATAGGTAGGCATATTGCCTACAATAGTTCCTATTAAAATACACCCACATTACAAGAATGAGAGAAGAGAGCTTTCTTCTTTTCATTTTCCATCACATAGAATACCTTTCCTTCATGACTCCATGCTTTGAAATTTTTCTTCTATGATACAAGCTGTGTAAAAGCCCAAAATAAATTTTATTTCCCAAGTTTATTATTGAAAGATTTGTATAACTGCCAACCAGAGGTCCTGAAAACATTAAAATAACTATAAAATAGCTACCACCCATGACCAAAGAAGCTTAACAAATTAGTTCATACGTGTAGCCTTGTGACCACTAAGTATAGGCTTTTCCCCTTAGACTTTACTTTGCATCCACTACTGCTTCCAGTGACCCCACTAGCCTGTCCCAGGCTGAGGATGAGGACTGCATATTTTTCTGTAAAATATATCCATGGGTTATTTCAATCAATTCCATTGTTCTGTTGGAAAGCAAATCTCAACTAGAGATTATAGGACAGGCTCTGAAAGAGGGTAAGGAGAGTGAGTAGTAAAGAAATTCATTCAGATCTGCACATACTGAAACACTTCACCTTCTGTTATTGGCCAATTACATTGTGTTTGCAATTAACATATGTCCTTATCCTCCATTTACCTATGGCCATTGTGGAATTAGACAGAATCATCAGGGATGACATGCAATATGTCTCCCTACCTGTTTTATTTTTAAATTAATTAATTAATTAATTAATTAATTAGTTTGGCTGTGTTGGGTCTTCGTTTCTGTGCGAGGGCTTCCTCCAGTTGCAGCGAGCGGGGTCACTCTTCATCACGGTGCGCGGGCCTCTCACTGTCGTGGCCTCTTATTGTGGAGCACAGGCTCCAGACACGCAGGATCAGTAGTTGTGGCTCATGGGCCCAGTTGCTCCGCGGCACGTGGGATCCTCCCAGACCAGGGCTCGAACCCATGTCCCCTGCATTGGCAGGCAGACTCTCAACCACTGCACTACCAGGGAAGCCCTCCCTACCTGGTTTTGATCCATCCATTAAAAAGGCACTTATTGAGCATGTGACTGGCTCGGTGCTAGCGTCCCAAGTACACAGTTAAGTAACTTGTGAATCCTAGCCACAGGGAGTTACATGTTACAGAAAAAGTCACATGAATGGTTTAGTGCAATACATTAAATGCTGTGGTAGAGACAGGCATAGGATGAAGACTAGAGAGGCAAAGAGAAGTCAGAATTAGACAGCCTGGTTAGAAGAAATCTCAAAGTTAAAATGCTGAAACTGGATTTTGAAGTATTTGTGGGAGACTGATGACAAGGCAATGAATAGCAGAAGAAGCAAGGCATTAGGATTATGAAGACATGGAACAGCAAAGGGCTTTCTAGAAATGACAACTACAGTAGGTCTGTTGAAGTGGCAAATGGGAGCATATAAGAATGGAAAGAGGTAAGCAGGACCCTGATCCTGAAGGAACTTCTGTGCAAAAATACAAAGTTGGAAACATATATCGAAATTTATAGAAGAGGGTTTTAAAGTAGGGAGAGATTTATTCTACTTACTGTTCTTAAAACTATCATAAGGGTGCTTTTTAATTAGGCACTTTCCTGCTAATTACTAAGAGGGAACAGGACAAACAGACAAATGTGACACAAGTAATAAATATTAGGAAGTCAAAAGCACCATAATAATCTGACAGCCATCATTAAGGTTGTACCCTGGTACCTGGCTCTCCTTCCTATATGTTATGCCAAATTCTCTTTCTTTTCTTTTCTTGGGAATCACACTACCCAAATTTTGAATGCCTTAAAGTGGATTCTCTGGTAATAATCCCAGAGACAGCTATCACTGAGGGCCGGAGGAGGAAGATGTTATCACTCAGAAAGGAGAGCTGTTAGCACTTTGCTGGACTTTGTTGATTGGTCAGATACAAATAACTTGCACTATTAGATACTAGAATGTAGCAAAATTTTCAAAAGTGTAAAACAAAAATTCCTGAGCAGATACTCAAAAATTAGGTAAACATGACTCAATGAAAACTTTGAAAATCAAAATTTTTCCACTCCATTTCCTTCAATGGATGAAATATGGGTAGAAAGGACCAAATATATGCTGTCTTACTCTGAGCAGAGAAGTGGTGAGAGTGTGTATCAGTTGCCATTGCAACTGTAACAAATTACTAGAAACTCAGTGTCTTAGAACAACAAAAATTTATTCTCTTACAGTTCTGTAAGTCAGAGGTCTGACCATGGGTCTCCAGGAGCTAAAATCAAAGTCTCAGCAGCACTGCCTTCCTTTCTGGAAGATTGAGGAGACAATCTGTTTCCTTGCCTTTTCCAGTCTCTGGAGCCTGTCCACATTCTTTGGTTTGTATCCTAGCCGCCTATAATCTCCCTATTTTAAGGACAGTTTATTAGGAAAATTACCACCTGCAACCTTAATTTTCCTTTGCCCTGTGATCTAACATGTTCACAGGTTCTGGGGACTAGGATGTAGACATTTTAGGAGGGGAACCATCTTTCCGCCTACCACAGTAAGGTTGTGGGCTCAGTGAGGCATTTACAGCGTCACAGGGAGCATTTGAAGTGCCTCTGAATCCATGGAGCATGAAAAGGTATAATGTAGGCATAAGAGGATCTCCAGAGCTTGCTTATCTGCTCATCACAGGCTCACAGGGAGATTCAACAGTGAGACTTAGTCACTCTCTGAAGAAATAGGAAGTAAATAAAGGAAAACATTTCAATGAGCAGCAAAAATCAATGAAGCAAACTGATCCAGTTTTGCTTCATTGATTTCCCCCACTTGAACTGCTCATTGAGTCCTGTTTGCTAGTCATCAGAGATCATTTCCTTCCTTTTCCTTTTATTTACCTGCTCTAAGCTCCCAAGCCCTTCAACACTCTTTTGGTCCTAATCGTGTTTGCCAATTTTAGTTTAACTGATCAACTTATTGACCAGAGTTAAGGAGCCAGTATTCCAACAGTTTTTAAACTCTCCCCATAAATATTGTTTCAGCTCCTACTAAAAAGCTTTCAGAGCCTCATCTCTCAAAAGTACTTCAGGACTCAGGGTTTTTGTGAAACTTTCCTCAGTAAGGAACACAAAGGAGGAACTCTATCTTTCTCCCGGATCATAATAACTAATAGAATTCCGTTACAACACAGCTTCTTGTTACAGGAGTATTTTCAACTAGATAAGCTTTCTGTATGATAAATATTTCAACAGGTGCTCCCATGCAAATAATTTGAGAATGTGTTTTTAAAATGGCCACATCATTAGAATAATTGTATAGTTTCTCAGGATCACTACATTGAAGGAGAAAATGAACAGGTGTTGTGATTTTGCCACATTTAGAAAAAATTAATAAAGTAATATCTTTAGTAAATCTAAATTGCTATGATTTTCCTCTGTGGAAAAAATAATCATATTATGTTACAGTTCTATTTCATACATGATTTGAGCTTTAACATAGCCTATTTTAGACTTTCACACAAAATAATGCATTGAAAAAATACATAGAAAAAATTTATATCATATTATGGCTACTGTAGTGATTCTCTTTCTTTTTAAAACATTCCCAAATACTAAATTAATTTGTTTCAATATTTAACATGTTCACATTCAATGTTTAGATATTTAATACCAGCTACTTATTATACAACCTATTTTGTAACTTTTCACTTTAAAAAATGCTTTATCATGAGGGAACCCTGCTACACTGTTGGTGGGAATGTAAATTGGTGCAGCCGCTATGGAAAACAGTATGGCAGTTCCTTAAAACCTAAAAATAGAACTACCATATGATCCAGTAATCCCACTCCTAAGCATGTATCTGTAAAAGAGGAAAACTCTAATTCAAAAAGATACATGCACGCTATTCACAGCAGCACTATTTACAATAGCCAAGACATGGAAGCAACCTAAATGTCCATCGACTGAGGAATGGATAAAGAAGATGTGAGATACACACACACACACACACACACACACACACACACATATATACACACACAATGAAATATTATTCAGCTATAAAAAAGAATGAACTATTGATATTTGCAGCAACATGGATGGACCTAGATTCCATCAGCATTAATTCACCACTTACTGAGTGAAGTAAGTCAGATGGAGAAAGACAAATATTATATGATATCATTTACATGTGGAATCTAAAAAATAATACAAATGAATCTATATACAAAAGAGAAACAGACTCACAGACATAGAAAACAAACTTATGGTTACCCAAGAGGAAAGTAGAAGGGATAAATTAGGAGTACGGGATTAACAAATATACACCACTACATATAAAATAGATAAACCACAAGTGTTTACTGTATAGCACAGGGAACCATATTCAATATCTTGTAATAACCTATACTATAAAAGAATTCAAATATATATATGTATAACTGAATCACTTTGCCATACACTTGAAACTAACACAATATTATAAATCAACTGTACTTCAATTAAAAAATGCTTTATCATGGTTTATATGGGAGGAAAGAAGGTTTGAGAAAATATACTTTAATTGATTTTTCCAGTTTCCTTTTTTTCAGCTTTTTTATTTGTATAGAATTACATGTTATATGAAGAAGCAAAGATAAAATGGGCACTGCCTTCAAGACTACAATCCAAAGATAATATTCTTACAGTTAATAGAGCCTTTATGTATTATTTTAGAATAAATATCCATTCCTAAAGACAATGTTAATATTTCTTGAGGATATATATTTTACAATTTTTTAGCCAGTATTGAAAACATTGAAGATTTGAGATCATTACTGGAAAGTGACTCTAAATTGATATTTGCAACTCTTTTAGAAGCATTCACTTCACACTTTACTGTATGTAAAACAAATGTACAGTGGCTAACACATTTTATTAATTAAAAAAAACTCATCTGTATCATTATTGTTTTGTATAAAGTTCCTTAATGACAAGAATTCACCTATTCATCTCCCTTCTCATGGTTAGTGAAGATCCAGCTGCTGGCAATTCAAGACACCGGTGTAAATGTTGGATGTAGATTCTAGGAAAGAAAATACATTTCAAGTTAGTGATCAGCAATCAGTAAAATCCACCCACAAGTATGAATCTGCTATTAATACAAAGCCTTATAACTTGTTGGGGGTTTTTAGATTTAGGCATTTAAACGACCTACGTACAATATTAACATAATCAAATCTAAATTATTTTCCTTACTTCTAAATACGTGTTTCAGAATTTGTTTTTTTGTTTGTTAATTTTAAATCATTCTGTCACTGTTTGAATGGCAATTTATTTACCACATGTAAATTTCTATATTTCAAGGATGAATGTTGATCTGTTAAATATTTCTTAACCAGTGATTTAAACTCAAATGAAAAAAGGTATCAGTATAAAAATGCACCCTTCTTTCTTCCATCCACCAGGATGCTGAAACCCTTACTCTGGTATCTTGAACCCCACTGAAATTTTATGCGGACTTTATGGGCACATGCTTTATGGAGGGAGGCAATACTTACACTTTTCATCAGATTATTAGTCTATGACACCCAAAGCAAATAATTTCTAATTTAAGGAAACCCAAGAGACCAGAAGAAAAATCATGAAAGCTTTGATTATTGCAGTGGAAAAATAAACATAAATGACCCACACAACCAGAATTTGGTCTATTTTCAGTGGGATGATCAACCGCTAACTTGTGTAATAGTGTCCCCAATGTCATTCTGGGTTTTATAAACTCTTCTGATCAATTTTGGAGCATCTTCTCATTTCCAGCACTTAATTCCTCTCCTTTCACTCTCCTCCCTTAATACTCCCTTAACCTCCACCACGTCTAATTTTGCATTCGTGAATAGGGAAATCAAAGTGAAGCCCCAGCTCTGATGTGCATAAATAGATCACTCTCCAGCAGCCACCATACATTTTTCTGCTGTAGTGCAGTTTTCATGTACCAACCAGCAGAATCATGTTTGAGTTGATTCAGCAGGACTGCTTGAGACTTGGCTTGCAGTCTCCACTGTATACGCTAATACCACATTCAGAATGACAGTGGTCTAAGCCTCAGGGCAGTAAATGCTTCTTGAGATACATTCAATTGCTGTTTAACTGAGTTTAGCCTAAGGTACAGAGAAAAGTTGCTGATGCTTTCAAACCTGTTTAAACATTTTAATATTGTCTTGGCATGTCAGCCCGAACTAGAGCACTGTTAGGTGAAAAATGCAGTGAAATCCTGTAATTACAGGACCAAAATTTCCAGAGCTTTCTATGGGAGACCTCTGCTTGAACTACTGATTAAATGTGCTTACAGCCCTGAAAATGTTTATGCTTTCCATAATATTGGTCAGTTTGTTGCCCATGATAAGAAGACATAAAAGAAGTAGAATATATTGTTGCCACATCTCAGGGTGTTTTTTGATTTACTGCAGATAATATAGTATGTCCATGATCATGATCTCAGTGACTTATTGCTGCCTCAAGGAACTCTCCCCACCCCCTAAAGAGACAAAATCAAACAAACAAGCATAACTTATGAGCTTCAAACAACAAAGATTGATTACTTTTATACTTCTGTGGATTGACTATTGCTTCTTTTGCAAGTTTTGCCTGGATCACTCATGTGGCTGCATTCACTTGGGGGCTTCACTGGGGGTAGGCTCCACTGGGCCAACTGAGGTAACTTAGTCTGTCTCTCAAAAAATGTTTCATCTTCAAAGAGGCTAGATCACGCTTTCTGTCAGAATGGAGATGGCAGTCTTCCAAGGGCAAAAGCAGAAGCTGCTAGGACTCTTGAGACCTCTCCTGGAAATTGCACAGTATCACTCCAGTTGTCAAAGCTAGCCCAGCTTCAAGGGCTGTGGAAATAGGATCTCGACAGTAGGGGCAGTGATGTCACACTCCAAAGGGCTGTGTATAGGAAGATGAGAGGAACGTCTGGCCTTATTTTGCAACTTAAAACAAGCACGTACATACATCATAAAGTCTGCGTAGTTTGTATGCTAGATGGCTTTTATGTCTCATTGTTTTTGATCTCTGAAGGGTGTACCGCATGTACGACCGCTTTTTGTTGTCTTTTCTTGATTTTCAACCTCTTAGTCTTAGCTTATTGCTAATTTTTAACATGTCATTAAAAGGGAGCTCTTTTTTTTTTATGTTGTGGCCCATGCAGGCAAAGCAAGATAACAACCCAACATCTTAGGGGCAAGTCTCTTTCAAATGAAAACGATTAATTGTGAGGTTGATCTGTTTAGGTTGTAAAGATAACTGCAACTAATAGAGCATTTGCCCTTCAGTTTTGAGCAACTATAATGACAAATTCTGAATAAATCTTCACTGCCAAAGTCTTAATAAAGACGTGTTAAGGGGAACATCTGATATAAGTAACCAGTGACCACTGTATTTTCCTAAGTAGGTGGTAGCTCTGGCATACTGCAGACTCTATCAGCATAAATCCATGAGTACTATTGGAAAAGAAACTCCAAATACATGCCCTCTTGACTGATGATTGTTACTAGGTCCACAGTAAGTTATCTGAAATCCTTGGAAACAAATAAATCTTAAAAATTAAATCTTTCATATATTATAAAAGGTAATATCATGCATGTATATAATTTTAAAGATCAAAGAGTCTGAGACAGTGTCCTTAATTAAACACTGTTTCTCCCGGAAAACATAAATATTCACACTATGTGAGATAAATAAAGATGAAAAATAACCTTGTACTGAAAGTCAGGTTTGTTGTAAATTTATGGGAAAAAAAACTTTTGGTTTTCAAAGCTATTTTGAGGACTGAGTTGCATATAAGGGATTGTGCACCTGAAGTTTCTAATATTTACTGAGGGCCCACTGTGTGTCAAGAATTATTACAAATACTTTACCTTTATTAACACATTAAATCTTCACAATAATCCTAAGAAGTTAATTCATTCTTATGCTCTTTATAAAGATGAGGAAATTTAAATGAATCAAGTAACTTGTTTAAAGTTACATACTTATTAAGTGACAAAGTTAGGATTTGAGTTCAGGGATCCTGGTTCTGGAGCCTATTCCCTTAATACCCATTCATTCAGGGAAGACGGCAGAGAGGAAAAAAAAATCTATACTTCTTTAAATCTCTCCAGGGGCTGTGACCTACTATTTACCTAAAATCTACAAGGCACCAGACACCATGATATAAACTTTATATACATTAACTCATTTATCCCCATAATACATGGGAAGTAGGTATTATTACTTCACATATGAGGAACTTGAGGCTCAAAGAAATTATGTCCAAAGTCACACAATTTATACATAATGGGATCAGAATCACACTCAGCACTGCTGGGACTCCTAATCTCCCGTTCTTTTCACAAGTTCCACTCTGTCCTGAGAGAAGCACTCAGGAGAGGTATAATTGAGAGTGAAGTAAGGGTTGGTTGGATAAACGATCTTTATTCTCTTCTAATTCAGTTGAATCAAGTGATTTCATGATAACTTAGAATACAATGTAGAAATCTTAACCCCCTTGTAGTAACACTGGATAACACTTACTTGCAAAACTATAAATTTCCCCTTCTTCCAGAAAGTGTTGGGATATTTGGAGGATCACTTACTGCTTATCTGAGTCAGTGATTTCCATCTTCTTCATGATCTGTTATGTGCTTATCTTTAACTTTCCCAAATTCCCCAAATAGATCAAAGACGGGGATCTTTAGGCCATTTATATAAAAAAGCCAAGTCTGACTCAGTACTCAATTTTTGGATCTCGCCCCCTCACACCTAAATTTTATTGCCTATAATAATAATGTTCCAGTAAAACATTTATGTAATTATTTGTTCTCAGATTTATTATGTAAGGCAAAAGTAAATCATTTTCTGACAGCTATTATAAAATAAAGCATTTGATTGAATCATTAGAATAAAAATGATATTTTCATTTGGACTAAAGAAAATAAAGGTAATGTTAAATTATTTGTTGGAACATCAACAGATTTATCTGCCTTTATTTGTTGTTCATCCTTTTGTAAAAGTTGTTTGTAGTCCACCAAATTCCACCAGAATTAGGTGTGTCTCTAGAAAAAGAAATCTTTGGATAACTGGAAGTCAAGACATATAAAGAGAGAAATAAGTACTTTAAAAAGGAATAAGGGAAAAGGTGCCTGTGTGTGATTTTTCTCCTCAAAAGAAGAGAATAGCACAATTTTTTATTTGCAAAATTTTGTCAAATAATGTTAAGAATGTGCTAAGTGCACAGGAAGGATGTGACTGTCTCGGAGTCTACACATTGATTAGCAATCCATTTATTTCATACGGTCAGAGAATTATTTGTATATTAAACAAATAAGCAATTGATACATATAGCTTTAAGTATCTGAGCTTAAAGCAAAACAAAACAAAGAAAAACTCTGGAAATATTTAAAAACTAAATGCAACATTTTCATGCTTCTTTTAGGAAATGGAAATAATCCTTTTATCTTCAGCCCCAAGCCAAGGGTCTGGAATAGGAATGGGTGACCAGGATTCTGGCAGAATGCATAACTGAGTCCATCAAAATCTTTACTGGTGCAGAGCTGTCTTTAAGAGTCTTAACAATTCCAGTGCTCTCCTATAATAATACTTCTAAAGGCTTCTGAATTGTATAGGACAGCTTCCTGAAACATCAAATGCCTCCATAAATCTGGGCTTTCCTTTTTATTTCTAATGATGCTACGTATTGTCTGTCGCTACTTGCTGAGGTCATTGCAGCAGTATCTTCTCACCACCCACTCATTTCCCTGCCTCTTAAGAGCAAATACATTTCTTTTCAGAGAAAGAACTTGACTTCTTAAATTAGTTATAATTACCTCCACTTTAGGAAATGTATAGTTTTAAAAAGGTTGAATTATTATTTTTTTCATTAAGTAGTAAAATTTGTGTCTTTGTGGCATCTATTTCCTGTGCTCGTCAGATATGTTTTTTTTCTCTTTCTTTGGGGACTCTAGCTTTTTCTTATGGCTGTGGGTAGCAGTAATTGACCTCTAAATAACTTTGTTGTTACATTTTAAGAAGAAGCAATATGGTGTTATGGAAAACACTAAAGTGAAAGTCAAAACACTTGTTCTTTGGCCTCAGCTCTTCCGTAGTCTGGACCCCTCACTGTTTCCATCCTCCTTGCTGTTGGGTTGAGGTGATAAGTAAAAGAGATGAAATGTGGGGAAGTATTTTATGTGTTGTACATTGTTTGATATTATGATGGCTGAAAACTGTCTACTTTTGAGAGGGAAATTAACTTTATGTCTAAGAAAGGACTTTAACTTTCTAAAGTTATGTAACGTTTCTAGTAAATAGCATAGCTAGGTAAAAATGGAGAACTCTGCAAATGATGCTAAAGCAACAACAAGAGCTAATGAATACGATTTCTACTTCCAGTCCTTTCAAGATTTGATATGACTGAGTGCGTGTGTAGGGGGGAACCTCTAAGGAACTGAGTTGGTTATGGAAAATGCTGATAAAGAATACCATTATATTTTGATACAGAACATTTTACTTTTTTAATTGATTTACTCAGTACCAAGTAAACAGAGTTCTGATTAACTATTTTCCATTTCCACTCAGGTCAAAATGAAAGGGAAGAGTACTAAACTAAAGCGTGAAATAATGTTCTTAGATATCACAAAACACCTTCTTCAGTGGAAGACTGAAAGACTAAGAAGGATTACTATTTATGGAAGATCTGCCTCTGTAATTCCACAACAAATAGGACATTTTAAGAGTATATCTTTTATAAAAAAGAGAAAAAAGTGCATTTGATGATTCTGTAAGACCCCATATAACTTTTGTCTTTTAAAAAACATATATATGTAATATCTACTTGAATAATTAAAATAAGAAAATACAGAAACACAGAAAAATACTATTCCACTCATGCCTTCCTTTAATAGATTGCATCATAATATAAATTGTGTTAGTTGATCATTAGCATTTTTTGAGGATTCATTTGAGTCATCAAGATTGGAAGTTTTGATTGCTTGTGATGAATCTCTTATAGCCTTTCTTGATTATTTTCTAAATTTGATGATAAACACTGCAACATGTCTCAACCAATTAGTCTTGTCAACTTCCACTGTGGTCCCCAATCAAGTCTTTGACTTTGGAAATGACAGGAGATCCTTATTAAAAGTCATGCTTATAACCCAGACTATGAAGTAAAGGCTGAGGGAATGAATTGAAGAGTATCTCACTCCTAGTTGACTGGAAATTGAGTCAATCTAAATGAATATAATTTTTTTATGAGCTACAGGGAGTTCAAGGTGCACAAGTTAAGTATAACAGGTGGGAAGAGATGTTAAAGTATTAAGGTAGCTCTATGAGCTATCCCTAAATGCATCTCAAACAAAGAAAAAACAAGGTGCTATGAATTTCAAACAGAAAACACAAATTAATCCCCAAAGAGCAGCGACCTGTGTAAGTCATTGTGTAAGTAAACTGTCACATTTCGTGAGACTTAAGTAAATATAGAGAGATGATTGGAGACTATTCTGGGTCAGTTCTGCAGGGAATGACAACCACATTTGTAGAGATTTTTCCTATTTCAGTAGCAAAATTTCTGATTATTGTCTTGTGTCCTTGGTAGGCATAAGAAAAAAAGAAAAGCTTGAATTTATTTAAGCAGTGACAAAAAAAGGAATGTTTATAGTAAAAAGTAGATCTGATCTCACACTTTGCATTTTTATAAGGTTTTCTTTCTTTCTTTCTTTCTTTTTTTTTTTTTTTTTTTGGTCTGTTCAAAGAATTTAGGTCAGCTTCAAATAAGCAAAGTATCCCAAGACAAGAAATATTCCCAAAGAACTCAATTTGCTCATTTAAACTGACCAGATTACAAAAACCATTCACAAAATTTGTCAATAGTTTGATTTTTAAAATGCATCTAAAATTTGTGTTTGAGAGACAGAGGGAATTTAGCACAAAAAGATAAGTAGAAAAGTGCTTTATTTTTTGATGATAAAATTAATAGGATCTGCTCACTTAAAAGTCAAATAGTAGTATTTGCAACTACAATAAATAATTATCTTTGCAATTTACCTTTGGAAAAGAGAAAAGTAATTCTAGATTTCCTATGAAGAATAATGGGATTTCCTTGCTGAACTCTGAGCACACAGCATAAAAATCTCAGGTCACAGTGGTTCAAAAATCAATGAGCTGACAAATGTCAATATTTCGGTTATCCACCCATCACTGTAGGAAAAAAATGACATGTAGTATTGGACTGCCTTGATTTAGGAGTTTTGGCAGGATAAAAATTCTAAAAATATCCTTATACAAATGATAATCAAATAGGAATATCATTACAAACTACAGGGGATGTTGCATGGAGGCAAAAGCAGAGGGTTTAAATATATTGGATATAATTTAAATAACCCCCTATTCTATTTTAAACCAAGTCTACCCAGGATGCATATGCAAATCTCACTGATTTCATTTGTTGTGAATATATTTGCAGAGGTTAAATTTGTCAGTCTTTTAAGTCCCAAGCCTTGTAATAAAATGGTACTGAATGATATAAATTGGAGTATAGTCATGTTAGTCATATTATGTTCTTTTTTTTGGCAATAAAAGAAACTGTAAAATATATTAAATAAAACCCTAGAGGTAGTTTTCTTAGAATCTGTTGAGGTGAAGCAGGTTTTTCTCTCTCTCTCACTCTCTTTTTCAAACCAAAACAAAATTTGTTAAAAAAATATTTTTAATAGTAAGAAAATATATAACTGTTCTCCAAAGACAGACACATATAATGATATAACTTAGCTTTATAGAAATAGAAGACAGATATTTCCCACTCCATTAGGCAACACCATTAATTAAGAATACAAGCCATTTCATCAAAATTGTAGAAGTTTTGACTCGATTTACCCAATACATTGCATTTCATATAATATTTCCATTCAGCAAACACACTGGCAGATGTATTTCTATGTGAACACTCAACGGACTATACTACAGCACACACTAGGTCATTAACAAGGTGGGAGGCAGGAGCGTGTGGGCTAGAGTGGGGTAGGTGGTGATACTGCTAGTGTGCTCACACTTGGAACCCACTAGTACTTTGCTTTTTTACTTTTTAACCACATAATGTGCTGTCAATTTAGGTTCTACTTCTGAGTCACCCTGATGTTTTATAATGTATTTTTACTATAAGGTTTTGCATATTTGCATTCTATGAATAATGTAGAAGCAGGAAGGAATCCAATTGGCAAAGGTACACGATTTCTGGGATAATTTATAAATACAGAAAATTATCTTTTTGGATTCAATAACTTTCCTTATGCATGTGGAAAAATTTGTACCCATAAAAATATACATGTGTACTTTATTTCTACTTGAGAATATGCACATGTACCTGTCCTGTAACACATGCATATATACCTGTCTGTTCTACACACTTAAATTTATCAGTTTGTCCATTCCTCTCTTTCTATAACATTTGATGTTTTTGCAAAACCTTATCTTTATTGGATATGAAATAAAAATTGTTCTATGAGATGATGAACAGCAGGGTGTTGAAAAAAGGGAAATAATATGGTAAAGGAAATATAGATATGTAATATATATTATATAAATGTAATATATATATATATATATATATATATATATATATATATATATCCCCTCCAATTTTATATAGGTCAGGAAAACCTATTGAGAAATGGCCAACTTTAATGGCTCCGTCTCCTTGAATTTCAGATTCAAGACCTCTTCCAGATGTAGCCCTAACTGGGAAGTGTACCCGTGAGTGTGATGAGTATGGCCACTCAGACTCCTGCTGGATGCCCGTCCGCACTTCTCCGGAGAGGAAGAAGAGCCAGCCCAAACTATCTACTTTCATGCCTGTTGATGAACGAGGAAGCCAGGAAAAGCTGGCCAATGGCGAAGCCGCCATCATGGGCGACCGCAACAGAAACCTCCTGAACAAAAAGTTGACCTCATCCTATGAGACCTTCAGTGCAGCTAGTTTCAGCAAAAATGAGGAAGCCAACACTGAGGATATTCCCCTTACAAAAACGGGGGAATACAAGCCATCTCCTGTCAATACTCTCACTAGAAGAGAAGTTTACCTGTAGGCTATAAAGAAGCAACAGCAAAGTTTTTTTCATGTATGAGAAGGAGGATAAGGGGTGAAAAACCTTACAAAACAAAACCTTGTAATCAAAAAGAGGGGGTTACCAAAGAGACAAAGCTTTGCCTGCCACTTCTGCCTCCAGATCGGGCCTTTAGTGAATGATACTGTTTAGCCTGATTGTAATATACAATGTAGAAACCATCCTTGTTACTTGCATGTCTAATCCCCTCACTGATTCCCAACACTGGCTCTCTCTCTTCCCCACCCCCCTCCAGAAAACAAACAAACAAACAAACAAACAAAAAAGATGGTTGCAAGTTTCCTTCATGGTAACAAGCCTGATTAGCAGAACACAGCACACTCTCATTATCCCTAAGCTGAAGTATGATTTTAGTCACTTTGATTTAGTTCGAATGTCATCTGGTTGGTCAAAAGAAAGCAGATCAGGTGAAATATATTTCAGACGTGTGATCAGAAATGATTAATCACCATGGAAGGCAATCCCTCAAAAATGATAAGAGTCCTTCTAAAGGTATAGTCCTTACAGAGGGGAACTCCAGAAGCAGCATTTGGGGGAGGATCACAGCTTTAATATTGTAACAAAGGCTGAAAACTAAACAATACCTGGTTGGAGATTGCAGTCCCAAATTGGCATATGTTGTTTTTCTCAAGTCAGAAGCATCAATTTCAATCCCATACCTGTATTGAATATTCTTAGTATATACATAATCTTGACCACATGTATCAATTACACTAGTTATAAGTTGTAAAAAATTATATATATATTTTTCAGAACAGCACCACTATTATCAACTAACTGGAACAATTATGTCATTAACAGGCCGAAGATCATGCGGCAGATCAGGGAAATCATGAAGTAGATTTGGTCTTGATGTGGAAATCCATTAAGTAACAAAAGTCACTGAACCCAGGCATGCACAGAAGTCCTCAAACACCAGTTTATTTTACATTTTCTCTATACCCAGAAAGCGTGCATTTTCTTTTAAAATGGATTTTCTTTGAAAGCTCAGAAAATGAAAAGTCAATGAGACATATTTTTGGTATTAAAATAGACAATTAGTTGAGGTTAAAGTTTAGTTTCAAAAATATTATCAGGGAAGATTTTACTTTTTAAAATCATATTTGTGGGTAGGTAGGGTAAGAAAGATACATCAGCATATAGTCTTTAAGTTCACTATAATCATTGTACAGTCAGGTTATGCTTGCTGGTCTTATCCACATTTCAAACGACCAAGTGCAATTTTTACGTGTTCAGTGCACTCTTCCATGTTAATAAAAGTGCATTAATTTTCAATCCTGTGCAATGTGGCACATTTTGAGACTCATAACTTTGAAACAAGGTGACACCCTAAAAGACTTACTCATTAATGTGATTTGAATGTTATTTAACATAATCTCCTAAAACCAAGCCAGAGTAAACAAGAAAGAAATGAGTTCTGGGCAGTGACATGTCTCATGGTATACACATCTCAAAGTTAGAAAATATGCAGTTTTTTCCAGTGTAATATAAAGAAACAGAATATGCAGGTTTTGAGTCACTTCCTCTACAGAGGATAATTTAATACAATTGGAAATTGAGCTGAGACATTCAGAAAAAGTAACAATCCAGGGACAGACTAGGTAGTGAAATGTAGAAAATATGTAGCTCTGGATAGTTTCATGCTTTGCAATATTTCTCAGACTACAACATGAAGCAGCCTGGAATATAGGTTGTTAATTCACTATAGGTCATCAAATGCTTATCTTTGAAAACCACTTCTCTGTTTGGTGGGGTACTCTTTGAAAACCACTCCTCTGTTTGGTGGGGTACCCCCACTCTTTGGTGGGGTCATTTCCTTATGCTCTTTCTTAAATGGAGTTTTCATCTTGATGTTAGTTTATGTGTAATAGTTAGGATGAAAGAAGATATGTAATTGAAGAAACAAAAACATTGGACTAAAATATCAATAATTGAACATGTTTATGTTTGATTATTATTTACATTATGGAAAGATACAATTCTAGTACTTTGTTAGGAAACTGCATTAAAGCAGTTCTGCCTTGTATAATCTGTAAGTACCTATTAAGACAAAATACTTCTAAAGATACTTATGAAATGTATACATATTTTTTCTTGCACGTTACAAAGGAAATATTCAATTGCATAACACATGTGTGCAGCAAACTTTTTAATGCATTTTTTTCTTTCTTTCATGAGACACTTGAAACATTAGATAGCTCATTTCACTCTATCTTAAAACCCTTCTGTTGTCTATAAAGCTAATACGGGTCATATGGGCTCTTTGGATTAATTGGATCCACATTCCCCAATGACGTCTGCACAACATTCAAGACAGCCATGTCATTGTCATTTAACTTGTGAGCCTCTTTAGAACTAAAATGGGTATGAAAGAATAAAATTCAGTGTACTGTAAGTATTTGCAGTAATTCTAGTAGAATTAGCTATCATAACATGTTTATTATTATAATGAGTTGGCATGACACAGAAATATATTTTGTGTTTGTATGACTTTTATTTTGAATAGGTTAAATTTGGTGCCACTCCATATATAGAGTGCTTTTGAAAAAAATCAATAAAAAGAAACAAAAAAAATAATAAATGAGTGAATGCAAAATAAGCAACTGTGCCTTTTATACCTGTTGTTATGGTAAAAAAACGGTTGTTGGGTTTGGACAATGAGGGGAAATGGGCTATTCTCACCTTTTTTGACCTTGTATATTTATCCATGTTTATTTTCTGAAAATAATAAATAATATATTAAAAATTTGCCTTCTGACAAACTCAGATAGTGGAACAGTCTTAAATATCATTCATTCATAAAACAAAATTTATATGGGCTGCTTAATTCTGTCTAGAAGGCTAAAACATTTATTGTAATAGTAACACAGAGATTATCAGGGGTGAAGTCAGTCCATTTTGCAAGGTAAAATATTGATTTACAATTTGTATTCTTTCTTTTTTTGTTGTTATTTTTCTTTTAACTGCTGTTTCACTTTGGTTGTACAGTATATAAACCATATTTGTTTTCTGTACACAAGAAGCTCAAGTGAATTTTGCATGCATTATACATTAGGACACATTTATAAATTGAGTAACTATATAAATTTATGTGTATTACAACGTCTGTAGCTTCAGTCTAAAATTTAATGCTCATTTGGAACCTCCAGATATCATTATGGTTTCTGACTGGCCTGCTGCCTGAGTTTCAGAAAACAAGGGAGGCATTATTTTTATGGGAAGAAAACTAAGATGGTAATGAAGATGTCTGGCTGAAAGGCTACCCTAGGAAGCTGTCTTATAGGAAAATAAAACACAGAGACCAGAAGAAACTGCCAAGAATCAAAGAATCAAACAGCTATCCTAAAACAGGCATGAGAAATCTGAAGATCTCAGTAGTTTTAGGTATATTGTATCAGTAATAAATATACAATGTGTCCTTAAGGAAAAAAAAAAAAAAAGAGTGAAGATGATCATGAGTATCGTAAAGCTTGTTAGTTGTGACCTGGGCAGAGGTATATATAACATCTGGAGGAAGGCATCATTTTTTCAGCTACCTAGGGTTTACTTTCAGACAAGTTTTCCTACATTTTAAAGCACTTGCATTCAGTGTGGTACGATCCGTTTGTAATGTTAATCATTGACTATTGTTCTGCTACTTGGATGTTGATAGTGAAGCAGAGAACAATTTATCATCGTTTATTATGAGTCACTATGCACGCAACTATGCTAAACATGGCAAAATGTATTAAACACTTGTCCAGTCCAACTATTTATGAAATACTTTATATAATTTAATTTGCTTTTGTACAGTTTTATGTAAATAAATTGCTTGTCATTTTTGTCTCTGCAGATTAAAATATAACATGGTCAAATGGCTTCACACTTGTCAGTGTACTTCTCTGTTGACAGGTAATTCAATTTTGATTGGACGAGAAGTGAATGGATGCATGTACCAGTTTGATTTTAAATGGTATGATTTCTGCTAAATGAAGATGGAATAAGGAAGATGATGCTGCAGTAATTGTTGATTTAGAGGGCACTGGGCATAACTGTTTATTACTTTGCCTTATAATGGAATAGACCTTGGATTCTTCAGTTTCATCAAAATAATTCCTGAGACATTTACCTAGCTGGCTTTGAAATCTTAAGTCTACAGTGGAAGAACTTCTCATCAGTAATATAAAAATTGATTTTTTTCAGGTGTTATCTAGAGAAATTTTACATTTCAGATAAAATTAATTCAAAGTCAAAATGTATCTCTGTAAAGGAAATTTGGTTTTTAATCTAAAGTAATGATGAATACAAAAAGAGACTAAAAAAAAACCCTTATATCATGTTAGATATAAAGAAACTTGAAGCAAAAATTAGAATTTTTACCTTACTCACTTTTTTTAGTTGAACTTTCTCTACTTTTTATATTTTTTCAATCATTTACTGTCTTTTATGTTAAACTATTGCATTTACTCTTCTTTGTCAGATTATTACCCTAACTATAGTGGTTATGTTGTTTATTAAATTGTTATTTATTCAAACAAGCAACTTCTCTTCTCCAATCCACCTCAGAGACTTAGAAAAGGAAAGAAAATACTTTTTATATAAGCTAATAGATTGCAAGGAATGTTTGCCCCATCTCACAACAGTACTTCTAAAATCTACGGATGTGAAAAGTAGAAATTCTGAAGATGCTTGCCTTGAAGTTTCCCTACCATTTTTTTCCCTTTCTTGGTTGAAAATTCAAAATACTTTACATAGAATGACACATTCATTCTTAAATCAAATATATCTTTGTAAATTGATTTTGGCTGACAGCCCTCCTTCTCTAAAGAAGAAATTAAGGGTGAAGTATGATGAGAAAGTCTGCTGCAAGTTGTAATGAATTGAAGAAATATGTGCATTCATTTGGCTTTATGATCATCTAATGGTGAGACCCAAACTTCAGTACCTAAATCAGTAAAACATAAAATAAAATCACTACTTTTCTTTTAAATTCTCAATTTAGATTTAATAAATATATTTTACCCTGAGACTGCATCCTTTGGTTAAAATATTTTTTAAAATCTCAAACATGTAAAAATACAGTGATACATTTTAGAAAGTAGATAGACATAAAGCAGGTCAACAAAAGTTGTGTGTATTGCTTCCAAGACTTAAGTTTGGTTATTCTACCACCTCTGATTCCTTGAAGAGTTCCATCTAGTTACTTAGAAGCTTGACTTAGCATAACAGTATCTTACATATACAGCACACATTATGGTTTACAAATGTTTTTGTAAGGTTGATTGCAAAATTCCCATAATACCTGTGATATAAACTGAACAATCTATTAGAATAGCCATGTATGAAAGATTTTACTTGTATTAAATTATTCTTAGACTGAAAATAAATTTAACACAAAATTCTGCCAGTGTTAACATCTCTCTCCTAGCTTATGTACCAATGAAAACATTTTTTATAATTTAACAGATGACAAGGAAAAGGAACTCTTCCCATTTACCTGAATAAAATAGGCATTTGGTAAATTGGGAATGGGAGCAGAGGGGACACTAATTACTCAGACTGGCAGGTAGTTATCTTCACTTGACATCACACAACATACTCTGGCAGTAATTGTAACTTGTATGGAATTTCTGGCAGCAAATTGTAAATCTTGAAAACATCATAGCCTAATTTTCCTGCTGAATACCCTTGGCCTAATCTATCAGGCAATGAGGTTTTTGTGGACCTTGGCTGGATATCGAGTCATTCTAGGTTTAGGGACTTGAATGATCACAACCAACAATCAGCACTATCAAAATTGATCAGATAATTTTGAATTCCCAAAATTTACTTTGGTTTCAACAGACTGATTTCATAAAGAAATCTGTTCACGAGTTTTGGTTTTGTAATTTTTTCTCTTTATATTTAACTTCTTTGTGTCCTCATCTCAGAGCCCTTTGCCTTACTCTGTTTATTTGTTCTGTGTTTTTCCTGTGTTTTTTCTGTGTTTTTCCTGTGTTTTTCCTGTGTTTTTCCTCTTTCAAAAGCAAAGCTAGTTTTCCCAGGAGGTGGCAGAATGTTAGGTAGCTAACCCAGGACTAGAGGATTTGCAACCCAATCAGCTTTATTTTAATAGAAATTTACAATATCACTCGAGTTCTTGGGAGTCAGAGTGAATAGGGACTAAACTTATATATGTTTATTTTTATACACAAATCTTTATCCCTACTTTATCCCTACTTTAATACTTGTTTATAAACTGCATGGAGGAAGGTGATTAACCAAGATAGTATAAATTTTCTAAGCTACATGGAATGAGGAAAGGATATGAACATAAAATGTGAAAAGCTAAAAATTTATGCTCTCCTTTAGGCCTAACTTCGTTTTTTTCCTGTCTTGCTGCTGTTAAATGTAAATTGTACTCATTGGTTGAATTTAATATGTGTGACCCACAAAAAAATAATTATGTCTTTTTACTGAACTTCCTGTGGAAAGATGTAGAAATTGCTCAGTTGTTCATAAATGCAAAATTTACCCCCAACATTCTCAGATGATGCCTCACAAAAATTATAGTTCACTTGTGATATTCAGTTTTATTTTTTTCTATTAAAAGTTATGATTCAAATGATGTATCACCGAAAAGGTCATAAGAAAGGTGCATGAGGTCAACAGAGAAATGCAGATATAATCTTAAAGATTAGAATGGGTTTTGAAAAATAAAAATGTTAAAGTGTCTAATTAAAAAAAAAATAGTCCATTAAAATAAACGCCTGAATGAGCAGTCTAAAGAAAGAGATAGAAACGAGATGTTTTATTTTGGTAATTTAATTGAAAGTATATTACAACATCCCAGACTTAGCAAAATTAGTAGTAACTTGATAGGATAATGTCAGTTTTTTTTCCAAGTGTTTTTTATGCAATAGTACATCAAATATTTTTATTACAGTTTTATGGCTTGTTATAAAAATTTGACCATGTATTTAAACCATTTTATAATACATTTATGAAAAGGAAGTAAGGGCAAAAAATACTAGAAAAAAAAGTAAAGTAAAGTAAGTAGATGGCTAGGTCATTTACTTATAATTTTAAAACCTGCCTTTAGGAGAGAAACACTTACTTGAATGTTTTTCCAGACCCTACAGTACAGCTGGAATATACTAGAATAGTGTTTCTTAAACTGAAATTTGTGATCCACTAAGTTTCTAGAGATTCAGGTATTCTATGAAAATTTTTAAAGTTTTGAGTTTTATTAATATGATATCAAAGTAATCTTTCAGCATAAATAGTTTTCAGTGATAATTCTCAGTTGAAGCTGAATTTAATAGAATAAAATGTTCATTTTGTAAATCAGTATTTATCCATCTATTGTGTGAGCAATTATATTTTCTGGAGTCCAAAGGGATTTTTTTCTTTTTTACAGAGGTCCATATTTTAGTTCAGCTATGAGAAAAACCAAATCAGAGATTTGGATAAGAAGCAAAGTCTTAAACAATGTGAATGATTGGACTAGAAGATACCAGCATACACAGACTTTCTATAAAGGGCTAGATAGCAAATATTTTAGGCTTTGCAATTTAAGAATCAAAATCAAGGATATTGTGTAGGTATTTGTATGAGAAGAAAGAAAACAAATGTCTAGTTTTTTTTTTTTTTTTCAACCATTTAAATGCATATAAAACATTTTTAGCTGAGGAGACATACAAAAGCATTGGGCTGGATTTGACCAGTGAATTACAGTTTCCTCAACCTGGTATACCAAAAACGGCTTCAGCTGAGATTAATTTCAGAATTCATCACTAAAATTCCTTTTCTTACACCTTACTTAAGGATGCCCCTGTCTGACCTGAACAGTGTTAGTATATGGCTTTATCCAGCAAAGTCACTAATAACCACCCTCAAATTTTAGACTATGTGATTACCCTGGTTATCAGGATCATTTCTTCCCATTGACCAGATACGTAAAAATCTCATCCCTAGATCACAATAGGTAGACTCCTTAAGAGATGCAGGTCGATGTACAACAGATCCTCAGGCATCTGGAAAGGAACTCATAATCTTCTCAATGCAGGCATCATCGTTGTCCATTTCAGAAGAAAGATAAAAAGAGTGTCTTATACTGGAAGTTCCCAGTTTGGTTTAGAGGTGGAAGACTTCCTTTTTTTCATTGGGTCGAAAGCTTTAAACATACTTCGATTTAAATGCCACGGATAAGGGCTGATTATTTTATGTATGCAGTTTATTTATGTTGAGTAACAAATAGTATGAAGTTTTATATTTAGAGCATGACATATGTAAAATAAAAATAAGAAATACAGTGATGAATGTAACGGCATTTTTGGAGTGAGGTGGGGTTTTTTTAGTTCTTTTTTATGTTTTCCAAATTACGTACATGAATATGTTTTACATTAACAATAAAAAAAGTGAACATTTTGAAGTATCCTAAAATTATCTGTGGTTGAGTGAATAAACTTTGGAATAATAAGAGAAGCAATTTAATTTTAAAACATTGAACACTTTTCATCTGATAATACCCCCAAAGGAAATTGTGCTTAAAAAAAATCTTAGATTATCATTCTAGTGTAACATTTGACATCAGCTATTTCCTCTCCCAGGAAAGCAAATATGATATGCTAAATAACTTCAGAGATTGTTGTTACCAAACTAGTGTAAAGGAAATAATCTTTATAGAAAACCTAAATATGAACACTGCTAAACCTGTAAATTAACTTTGAAGTTTATATTTTGAGGAAACTAACATATAACCATGCAGAAAAAAATTGACAACTACAATGACCCTATTTATCTAAGGTTTGATCAACATAGAAAATATGGATGTGTTTCATCTTGTAAATTGTATTATTTCAATATACATTTTCTAATATGACTATCTCTGAACCTTCAATCTAGGAATTATCGTAGATGTTGACTGGGTAGTAGTCAGCACTAGTTGATTTTGTTAAACCTCCAGAAATGAAGCTATTGAAAAAGCTACCATAAAAATCTATGCCTAGGGCTTCCCTGGTGGCGCAGTTGTTGAGAGTCCGCCTGCCGATGCAGGGGACACGGGTTCGTGCCCCAGTCCATGTAGATCCCACATGCCACGAAGCGGCTGGGCCCGTGAGCCATGGCCGCTGAGCCTGCGCGTCCGGAGCCTGTGCTCCGCAACGGGAGAGGCCACAGCAGTGAGAGGCTCGCGTATCGCAAAAATAAATAAATAAATAAAAATTTAAAAATCTATGCCTAGTCTAGAAACAATCGACGTTCTTATTGACTAAATTAATCTGGCAACATAACTGAAGAAAAGAAAAGATAAATTTTCAGTCATAACATTGGGTACTGTCAGTCCATACATGGTTTAAGAAATAAAAAGGGCAAATGAAAATGCTACCATACAGGGAAACCCTTCAAAGCTATAGATGTTATTGGCAAAGAGAGGGTGAACAGGGTAAGCAATATAGCCCTAATCCAAAGAAACTGATCCTTCAGTGAACTGTCTTTTTTTCTAGTATTTGAGCTATGCTTCTTCTATGTCAATTACTAGGATGCAAAACGAGATATTTAGTATACTGCCTGTCGACTTCTTTCCTTAAATTGCCTGGAATACTCCAGGCTCGTTTTTTTATTAGATGAAAACAAATAGTATAACAGGAGATTTGATTTTTTTCTCTGCTTAGGATTTATATGTGTTTCATAGCCAGCATTTTGTTATCCTCAGGTTTAAAGGCTCTAAGTCATCAGAGAAACACTCCCACTTGACTATAAATATGTCAGCCGATTATAATGACAGTGTCACAGGTGGAAAAATAATCTTCACTCTATTGTAATCAGACCCAACAGTGAAAAAGAATCATGCATTGCTCTGGTGCTTCAGTGGAGATGAAGGCACCAATTTATACTTTCACTCTTCAAGAAGGGCAGGAAGATATGTAAACAGAAAGATATACTCAGGTTTAATATCAACCTGAATTACAAATATAAAAAGATTGCTCAGGATAGTGGATTGTAGCCAAATTACCAGAAGTTAATTTGGAAATGGCATCTGCCTTGCTTGCTTTCACTGGACTCATGAAAATAATGCCTTGACCTCTGCACTACTTGATCCCTTACAACACCATGGCAAAGAATTCCCAGAAGTGTCACTCCTTCCACACACGTTTCAAATAACCAGCATAGAGGAACCAGGTGGAACATATTTATTTCACTCACACCGTGGTCAACTACTATCTAGGAATGTCTAGATGTTCCTCTTAGTTCTAAATTTATATCTTAGCTGTAAGTCAATTCAGTTTTAACCAGTGCGTAAGTTTTGGTTATAACTGTGTGGAGCGTAGCATAATTTCTAGGCTAAGATCCCAATTAGAAAGTGCATTTCAATAACAGCTTCTCGAAGATGTGATGGCACTTCTCAGTCTTCTCCAATTGTGGAGGGAAAAAACTTCTGGAAAATTGTCTATTAAACTGGTCATTGTCATTCTGACTTTTAAAAGTATTTCTCCTTATTTTCCAGTCCATAAGGATAACTTAACTCAGAATAACATTTCTAAAAATGTATCATATTCTTGCAGAAAAATTGCTCGTATATCTTTTCCCCCCTGAACTTTTTAACATTGTGCATTTCCTCCAGAAAATGTGGGTGTAATTTATTAACTTAACAAAATAATATGAGGTATATCAAACACAGTGATGGATATTTGAGGTACAATGAGCAAGTAATAGAAGGTCTTTTCTCTTATAGCGTTATAAAATACATGGAGATAGCCAGAGAAAAACAACATTGAAACTGAAAAGAACTTGGTATGGTCAAAGATGAGAAACTAAGTTGTTTAGGATAGCTTGTGAGGCATCTGTCTTAGACTTTTGCAGTAGGAATAGCTACTCAAAGAGGTATCCAAGATCAGGAATGAGGATGGATGGGGATGAAGGGTGAAGAGGTTTTTTAGGGAAAAATAACTGTGTATAAAGGACAGGGGGTCTGAGAGAGCATGAAAGTTTGAAGAACTGGAAAAGATTCAGGATGGGGAAATGATAGAGAAGAAAGGGTATGCAGGTGTTTTGGGGGTGGAAAGTGGAAGGATAGGGAGTAAGTGTAATGGGGGTAAAGGTAAGAAAGGGATGAACCACCCAAAAGTTGTTCTCATCTCCCTTCCTGAGAAAAAAAAAAATCCTAATATTGGGATTGAATTATTTAGTGTCATTCTGTTTCCAAGAACTGAGACATTTTCAGGTTGTTCCAGTAGTTGTGAGAAATAAGAAAGTTTAGGGTCCATCTTAGCAGCTGAAGCCCTGTCTCTCAGGGAACTGACTTGTTATTCATTATACCACCCAGTTTCAACACTTACATTCATCTCCTGACTGCCATGGATCCCCTTATCCATTCTTAACCAAAGCTGTGACTTAGCTCATCTCTGCCTCTCCTGCCATTTTTGCTGCTGTGGCCAATAATTGTACTTTTTAGACATACCCTGTCCAATATGGTAGCCACTATCCACATGTGGCTATTTAAATATAAATTTAATTCAATTAGCATACTTCAGTCTCAGTTCTGTTACAATCTGACTGAGTTAGGCAGAATGATTGAGTTCATAGGTTGATGGTCATCCTATTGGTTGTTTTCTGGTCATTCTGCTGCAATCGGTTGAGTGCGGGGTGAGATGAAGGCAAAGATGATAACCAAACCAGAAGGAAATTCCTGAATCTGCTGCTTTTAGTGGCAGAAGGAAGCTACAGGCATCATACCATATATATTTCAACAAATATTTGTAACTCTGCTTAATGCCAAAGTTGAAGAAGACATGCTCCATGAATTTAAGGAACATGTTAGTTGGAACATTGGTAATACTAAATGCAAAAATAAGTATCACAGTAAGGAAATACATATCTATAGTTCTTAGAACATAAAAAGGCTGATCTGGCTGGGGCAGCTGGTGAGGCTGAAAATGGAGGCTCATTAAAGTTTAACCTGGAAAGATAAAGACAATAAGAGGAAAATAAATATTCCAAGCACAGTGAACAGCAATGTTAAACGTTAAAGGTAAGAAAATAAAGAAATCAGAGGTTGTACCTTCAAGTGTCCCATATTTCCAGAGCACAATAAAGAGGAGGAGCAGGCATCCCTACATCCTATCATACAGCTCTACCGCTTAGTTCCATTCTTTATACCCACACTGTGTATTATTTAATCTTTCTTCCACATTATTTTGATACATCACTATTGGTGGGTATCTGCCCTTTTCACCAACCAAGCACTCCTTCCACCTTCTTTTGGTAAAATCACCTCAGTTTTTCTTTGCCAGTTGTTTGCAGCTAAGGGTTTCCATTTTCCCCTGGCCTGGTGTTGGGTAACTCATGTTGGGCCAATTTGACCCTCTCTCCAATTCAGAGGGGAACCCAAAACAGAAAATGATTTAGCTTGTTGATTCTGATTGTGTCATCTTGAAGATTATTCCATAATGTCTGCAGCCTAGAGCCCCAGGGCTGTTTCCAAAGAGCTCTGTAAGAGTTTACCTACTACCTGACTTTTATCGAATATTTTAACCTTAATACCTGCAATATGTGCTTAATGATATTCACTGAAGAAAAAAAACAATACCGGAGAACAGATGCATATTCTCAGTGTTCTGTTCACATAGTTTTATCTTCTTCCCTTTTCAGCTGAATCTTCCTTAATCTCTTCATGACCACTCTGTGCCCTAGTTAGTCATCTTCACTCTTTCTGAACTTTCCTGGTAGATTTCAGTCTCTAGGGCATTTCCGCTCATCCCAAAATGTGTGCTTCCAAATCCTGCCCACAGTGCAAGGCCTAGATCAGCCTTAGATTCCCTACCACTTTCTCTGATTATTTCAGCTCACGAATCATCTCTCTAATTCCTTGAAACTAATTTGGGAGATAAATATTATTTCTTCATTTCTCATTTCCTAGAGGAGAGAGTTTCACAAAATTCTCCTGGCTTCTTGCCTCACATCTCACTCTCTCACAGCAGAAGAATGAATTGATTTATGGATGAGAAACAGACAATTGCTCATTTTCTTTCTTGAATCCAAAGGAGTGTTTTTTTTTAATTTAAAAAAAAACGGGATTATTTCTTTTTCTTTCACTTCCTTGGTAGAATATTTGCTTCTTGCATTTATGTACATCCTCATCCCATAGATCTTCTTGTAAAGTTATAGATATAGATAAAAATAGAGATGGAGATGGAGACAGAGATAGAGAATCTACAGGTTTCTCAGCATCTTCCCCACATTGTTTGTAACATAAATGCTAGTGAAAGAATAGAGCCTCCCCAATATTCCCAAGATTGATAAAAATCTCAAGACTCCCCAGATTGGTAAGATACTTACCATAATATCTTATCTTTGCTTTTGTGGTCTCTTTTTAATAAGGAATATTATGTGCCAATTCTGAAGAATTTCAAGAGTGACATTACTTGTAGTAATGGAACAATATTCTTGGAAGTAATTGAGCATATTTTCTGCTAAATTACTCAGCATATTTCAACAGTCTCAACATTCACTAATGTACTAATTTTGAGTGACTGATTGCTGGTTAATAGGTATCTTTATTCATTGTTCATGAAAAGTGACTATGATTTATAATAACACAAAGAGCCAAAAAAGTGGGCTGTAATGACTTTCTTTGAGATTAGCTTTACTATTTATTATACACATTGGCATAACTTTGAATATCTGTTTTGGAATCTGGAACATACAAGAAATAACACTTATCCTTAGTGTCGCTTTGAGAATAATGTAAATTAATATATATCAAAATGTTCTTTGTTTTAAACTTCCTTAGACCTACTACTGATTAATATAGTCTGAGTTTTATACATAAAAATAAATTTGTACAATACAAACACACACATCCTCTGCCTGCTCTTGTTAATGTTTTTATGCAGCATTTCAATTTCTACATATATAAGATGACATTAATATTGTTAATTGTCAGCTGAAGACCGATAGCCACTTGCATGCTTAGCTGTAATATAAATTTTTAAACCTAGGCAATGACTAAGGAGGTTATAATAAAGAAGGGCATATCTTTGTGAAATAGTAGAAATATGTAAATATGGGAAGAACTAGAAAGGGGTGAGTGATTGCAGGTCCTGTGCTTATGATGAAAAATAAATTTACATTTACAGCCATTTCATAGGCTGTAATATAAGCGATGTTAATTTTAGTTAACTTGTGGGGATAGGAGGAAAATTGGTGGAAGGCCTAGAAATTTCTTAATATGAGTTTAATTTTATGCTTTCAGAATGATAACAATAAAGATAACAATGATAAAAGCCACAATTATTTGTTAACTACCCATGTTCCAAGCTTTGAATTTAATATCATCCCATTATCATGTCTAAATAAATAAAAGAATTAGATTTTATTATCTCCATTTTCGATGGAGAAATTGAGTCTCACTCAAATTAAAATACACTGTTTGGCTATTAACTGAAAGGAATCCCAAACCCTATCTGAATGACTTCAAGGTCCATACTTCTATGTGTTTAACACCATCCCCCATCATCTTCCAATGTAGATTTTCAAATCTGCTTCAATTATTGTTCCTCGTGCAGAGAATTTCCCTAATTAGCTCAGCACACACTGTGAGGAAAGGACAAGAATTTCATTCTAGAGCAGGATTTCTCACCAGTGACACTATTAACATTGTAGCCCGGATAGATCACACCAGAGGGTATTTAGGAACATCTCTGGCTTCTACCCACTAGATGCCAGTAGTACCTCCTCCTCAGTCATTACAATTATATGTATAACTAAGTCACTTTGTTGTACACCAGAAATTAACACAACATTGTAAATCAACTATACTTCAATAAAATAAATTAAAAAAGAATTTCTCCAGCCGTTGCCAAATGTGCCTCCCTCACAGAGGGGGGACTGGGGAGCAAAAGTGCCCTTAGTCGAAAACCACTATTCTAAAGGTCATTTGTTCTTTAAACTTAACAAATTCCAGGTCACTATTGAGTGTTGAGAAATACATGCTTTGTGGTATCTTACATGGTACACATCAATGTAGAATTTTAAAACACATCTTTTTCCTAATCCAATATACCATTTAAGAGCAAAACATCAATGTAGAATTTTAAAACACATCTTTTTCCTAATCCAATATACCATTTAAGAGCAAAACAAATACAGAGGGTGATTCATGTTCTGAACCAGAATCAATTTTATACACATACATTAAAGAAATTGTTAGAAATGAATCTGTCTCTCTCTCTATCTCTTTCTCTTTCTCTGTTTTCTTCTATCTCCCCACTCACCCTGAGCCTGTATACCATTCCTTTTTCTTCCCTTCTTTCTTTCCTCCTTCCCTTGATTCCTCTCTCTCTTCCTTCCTTTTTTCCTTCCTTTCTTCCTCCCTCTCCCCCTCCCTCCTTCCTTCCACCACCCCTCTATTTCTTCCTTTTATCCTTCCTTTCTCCTTTCCTTGCTGAGACAGGTCAAAAAGAAGCACAATCATTTTTCAATAGTACACTTTTTATTTTTAGAGATTTTTTTGATGTGGACAGTTTTTAAAGTCTTTATTGAATGTGTCACAATATTGCTTCTGTTTTACGTTTTGGTTTTTTGGCGATTTTATGTTTTGGTTTTTTGGTCGTAAGCATGTGGGATCTTAGCTCCCTCGATCAGAGATCGAACCGCACCTGCTGCATTCGTAGGTGAAGTCTTAACCAGTGAACTGCCAGGAAAGTCCCAGTAGTATACTTTTAACTTAGTCTTGAATGTTCTAGTCACTTTAGTAATTGAAAAAAAGCTAAATATTTGAGAGATTGTGAATTTGCATGAAAATTTAGACTCCAGAATGACTCACATTGCATTTTCTACAAATAGTTTTGAAAAGGCTTTTATTTTAACAGGAAATTACATACTGCCATTGAGATTAAAATAAATCAATTGCTACAAATGATGCTTGAATTAAAACATCTATCTGTACTGGTCTTAATTTTGTATAGATAACATTTTCCTGATATTTTTACTTTTTTTCACCAAGATTAAATGTAATAGAGAGTGTTGGGTCCAGCAATTTAAATGGCACTTATTAAACACAATAAGGCAAAAGTATTCAGAGCCATTTACTACCTATTTAAAAAGCCATTTTATTCTTTCTGTACACGACTCCTTTGAGTCAATTGGAGCTCCAAGATAGTTATAATGAGAGGAAATGATTCTTTTACACTGTTGTCTTTTCTTATTTGACAAAAACACTAAGAGTTTTTAAGTGAGACGAAGAATCCATATGCAGTAAATAGAAATAAATCAAAGGGCAGCAGTCCTCAAATTGTTTAGGCAATAAACATGAGATTTAAAGTCAGAAGAATATTTTGTTCACTTTGGATTATTTTAGCTACTTACCATTGTGTTTCTTTTTTTTTTTAAAGACAATATAGATATGACTATCTAGTAGTGAAATCCACAAATAGATTCTAGGAAACCATGCTATTAAAAAGACCACATATCTCTCTATTCTTTTTGAATCTTCCCTTCTCTAACAACTTTAGTGAATTTAGGTTTAGAGGTAATGTCACTCACATTTTTGAGCTGGGGTAGAAAGAGAGATGGATCCTTCTTCTATACTAAAATAACCAGCGGATTCCTCCTTGAAATTTTGTGTGAATTTTGCTTAACTGTTCCTGTGTCTTAAGAGTGGTAGGTAAGAATATCATATCTGGAACGATTTCCTCTACCTAGAGCTAACTAGGGTAACTAAGAGACAGAATAATGCCTCTGATCTGTATTTGGAAAAAAAAAAGAAAAAGAAAAAGCAATCATTACCCTCAAGATGTTTTTTTTTCAGGGAGAGATGCATGATGAGCACTGTCTCCCATAGCTAGTACAAGAAATAATCTGCAAGGGAGAGTTTTACAGGACTTTCCTACTGTAATTCCCATATGGCTTCTCTCTTGTTCTTGATTATCTGACCTTAACACTAAACTTTCTTCTTCAGCTTTTATTTCTCCATGTTTCCACTCATTCAGGAGGTATATCTACCTGCAACAAGAGAAAGGTGAGGTTTAGACATGTGATTATTTATTTCTGGGTCTCTTTGCTCAAGTCAATGACAGCTCATTTTCAAGACAGCATAAAGTAACCTAATATATACATACATACATACATATAGATATATGTGTTACTATATATCTGGAACTGTTTCAAGAGCTTTACTAATATTAACTTAGAACCTTCAAAACAACCCTATGAGAAAATTAATTATCATTATCTCACTTTTCCAGTGAGGAATCTGAGACACAAATAGTTTCAGCAAGTTGCCCAAGGTCACCCAACAGTGAATTACCAATTCAAACCCAGGCCATCGGCCTCTAGACTCTGCCCTTAACCACTGTGTGCTACCAGCTCGTTGACAAGTGAAGTCACATTCACTTCAGCCCTTCAGACACAGGATAGTTGACTATTTGCACACACCTTTTCAGGAGGGAAAGAGACTTTCGAATGCTTTGGATGAACATCTCCTTAAAAAAATATTTCCTATAAATCAGAGACATCTCACTCTCTTGAATAATCTAGTGGTACTTCAGAGGCCAGGGAGAAGCTGACTTCAGAGGTGGTCCCAGTTGGACAGAGTACACAGGTTTATGGCACTGCATCTTTGCAAGGAGACTTAAATGATTCTGGGGATTCTATGAGCATAGTTTTTGGCCTACATAAGACTACTGAATTTCTGTGAGTTATAACTTCTATGTATGTTTGTTTATAATTGATAGAACTCAAACTTCAAAAGTGAGATTAATAAAAATTCAAGATACAGGGTTTGCAAAAAATAAACCCAAGTCAATCAATATGCATATTCAAATCTTAGAAATACGTGTTGGATGGTCAGTTTTAGAATTATAAGGGCCTAATGTCGACATAAGCAAATCTGAAGCAAGGCTAATTAAAATGTTGTCATGCTCTTTCAGGGGTCATTGTACTTTTACTTATTTTTTCTGAATCTTAAAGAAAAGCTGGAGGAAAGTCTGGGATTGAAATATTGGTGGGTAGCCAATCTTTGAGGTGAGGTAGAACTGATTTCAAGATTTATAAATGGAGTTGAAGTTGATCATAGATAATATTAACTTACCGACTGAAAGACTCACTAACAGGAAGAATGAAGATTTGATTTTTATTTTTGTAGTCTCCAAGATGGATTCAGTTGGTCATTGAGATCAATGACATGAACAGACTCCTCAACTAGATTCTCAGTTCCCAGAGGACAGACAAAGTGTCTACAATATTCAGCATTTAATTAACCCAGTTCATGGCACATAGTTGATGCCCAACAACATGTGACAAAGGAAGGAAGGACAGAAGATGAAAAGAAAGAGGGAAACAAAGAGGGAGGGAAGGAGGGAAGGGGGGAAATGTGGGAGGAAAAAAAACAGCCTTTTAACTACTTTATAGGAAGCCTTATTGGAAAGGTTCTTAACGGTCTGTTCTCTAATGTAATCCTCAAATGAATGGCCTTCTAATTTCACTGTGAACACATTCAGATGTCTTAGCCTGTTTTAGAAAGGATGAATTCACAAAATTACCTCTCTATTCTATTCTATTCCTATTATCTTGTAGAAAAAGCAATTCTCTCAAAAATATCTATAGACATCTATAATTTCCATGGGGGGCATGCAAAATTATTGCAGTTAAACACAACACTTTCTTTTTTGATTGGCTCTGAAATTGTTGCTCCTAATATTCAAAACCTGAGAGGATAAACATGAATCATATCTGAGAGTTTATAAAGGCCATGAAGACAGCAGACTGCAACGCAATGGATTTTGACCTAGGTTCTAGGAAAGTTCTTGTGAAGAGTCTTAAAACCAAGTTTGAGTTCTTCCCTATTCCAGGCAAAATTCCATTAACCTATTCTATTCATTCAAATATTTAGAAACATTATGAAATGCCTCAGATCCTCATCCAAGATTCGTCTAGGATTTTTACAAGTAGTTTCTGTCTTCTCAGATAGAGGCTCTTTCTATGATTAAAGACATTTAAGCAAATCAAAATAGGCAGGCTCTTGGGATTCATTTTGCATTCATGAAATCGTTCAAGTCCTTTAAAAAAAGCCATCTTCTAATCCCCGCGTGACTAATGCATTTCTGGGTTGTGGTCATAACACTTGAGGCTGAAAAAAAAATTAAACTCTTAGCTTTAGATGTTTTGCCTTTATGCTTGTCACCACTGGAAGTTTGTTAAAAAAGCTTGATTAGGACAGGGCTTGTTTTACACAAGGTGTTCCTGTGAAAAGAGTGAAGGGAAATGAAGGTTAATGCATGAACAGAGTTCAGTTACTCTGCTTCTCCTAGTTTCTAGGCATTTCTTCTGAGTTATTTATAAATAGATACATTAGACATCCTGTTATTTTGAATAAGTGTCTAGTTTTAATTAGGCAAGGTACATAAGCATTTTAATTAGATATCCAAATACATCATCTGAGATTTTTTCCCTTATAAAGTAAAAGTAATTTGATTTCTTCTTCACTAAATATAAGGAAAGTAAAATCTTATGAACATATTTTCAGCTCAAGAGATTGATATCTTTTCGATAGGACTATAATATATGCACAGATTATTTCCACTTAACTTTCTCTAAGCTAATGAAGTGTATGAAAGTAATGAAGTTAAACCACAACTTGTTAAGTGTGGTGCAATTTTCCAACATGACAAAGAAAAAGTTTCTAGGTTAATGCCAGTGCCCTGAATTAGAGCCTACTTTGTTCTTTTGCTTTTTAAATTCAGTATAAAAAAGCGTGAGTGTGTGTGTGTGTGTGCTTTCTATGAGATGAAATGAAGGACAGCATCCTGCTATTCCACTGGAATATATCTGTCACTCTTTTTTTTTCTGTCATTATCTATTATTTAACTATAAAATTAGGGCATGAGTGTAGAAGAAAAGATCTTTAACCATAAAGATTGGACAGTGTAGACCCTGCATTTTTCAGAATGTCTTTAACATATATAAATCACAGGGTTTTCCACATGGTTTTCACTGCAATCAACCAACTAAAATTTGCTATGACACTGCTCATCAATCTCCGTTTTCTTGCATAGAAGTTAAATCCAGAATAATATTGTAGCTACAAGAGACACTGGCTTCTAAATGAGGTCGTGATGATTTTGAAGCCCAGCACTCTACTCACTGATGGGGTCCAGAGACCCATTATTTAACCTATTGGAAACTCACTTTCTCATCCACATTATGGAGACTCTACCTACTTTATGGTTGTTGGAAAAGTTGCAAAGAATGTAAAGAGGTATCTGCTGTCAAATGAGCCCTCATTTTATCATCTTTGCTCCACAACCATTTCTTTATCTCTGTTTTCTTTAATTTCCATTGGCTCAGCCTAGACTATCTCCATGATTGAATATTGCTCACACTTAATGTACAAAAGCATCTTTATACTCTTTTCAACAGTAGTCAATGGGAATCATTTTGAGTCATCTGAGATTGTCTACTTCATTCCTTAATGTGTGGCTAACCTGAGATGCTTAACATGGACTTAAGGTTACAGCATAGTCTTTAATAACTTTTACCATGAATTTAAAAACATGTTTAAACTTAAGATTATTTATGTTTTTGGAGGGAATTACTTAAATCATCTATATTTCTATCTGTTTTTTCAGAAATTTTATTGAATGCATCTTGAAAATCAAGAGTTTTTGTAAGTGAGAGTATTTTTCACATTATCTTTGTGTGACTGTGTGTCTTTGGACGATTCTATTCTTGGGAAAAGTGTGTTTCTGAATGACTGTGTGCACTCAGATAAAAGCAAATTTGGTCCTACAAACCAAGTGAAACCTAAGTAAATTAGGATAGATTTCAGACTTTTTAAAAAATATTTATTTACTTATTTGGTTGCACTGGGTCTTAATTGCAGCTCGTGGGCTCCTTAGTTGTGGCATGCTAACTCTTAGTTGTGGCATGCGTGTGGGATCTAGTTCCCTGAGTAGGGAATCAAACCTGGGTCTCCTGCATTGGGAACTTGGAGTCTTATCCACTGAGCCACCAGAGAAGTCCCCAGATTTCAGATTTTGAGATATCCCCTCTTTGATGCATGGCTAAAGTTCCCTTCCATGGTGGCAGTCATATTGCAATACATAAATGTGCCACATCAACACATTATACACTGTGAAGTTACACAATGTTATATGTTAATTGTACCTCAATTTTAAAATGAATAAATTAATATTTTTGGAAGGGTATGGTTTGGAGAGGCCAAATAATCCCTAGATATCCTCTGGGGATAATCATTATGTATTTTACACTATTTTTAGAAGGTATTTTCTTCTCTTTATAGCCCAGTTCAAGGAACAGCTCTCTGAAACTACCCTTGATGGTGCAGAATTAATTGCTCTTTCATCCAAGTTCCTATAGTACAGTTTATATATTTTTGTTAAATTATGTATTACATTCCATTTTAGTGATTTTATGCAAGTATCTGCCTTACTAGATTTAGTCTCCTATAGGTAAGTGATTGCACTTTTCCTGGCCCCAGAGGGCACCCAGGTAGAATAACCCCTCTGGATATTTACTGAACTTGTGGATATTATAGAATTTGATGTTTTGTTACTCTTAAGTGTTGATACGCAACCTGTCCCCAGAAAGCAATTCTACTAAGTAGCCTTTGTGGAAATTTTTGCAATAAGTAAAAATGTATGCAGGATTTCAGAGATTGGCATGAATTAGGGATTTAAGAATTATTTTACTAGGATGAAATTATAAATTCATTGTATTTACATATCTTCATGTTCCCTAATATTTTGCCACTTTAAATAGTCCAATATATTTTGCATGCAAATAGAGGTATTTAGTTCAAATTCCTAAATTAAATGTGTTGTTTTAATCTCTCTCCTAGTTGCAAAATGGGTATTTACTGATAAAAAGGGGAAGAGTTCCCCCAATGTCCTCTGGTCACTTTCCTGAACTCCTTACCCAGGTAAAACCACGGTTTGCTGCATTTTTCTAGTAGACCCTTGAGTTGTAAATAGACTAAATATATCTGCTTTTAGGGACATTTTACGTTCTTAAGAGTGCACAAGCTCTCATTAATAACTGAGGCAATTAGATTTAATTAGAGGGGTCTCTGACTACATGAAATCAGGATAAGATCAAATTAAGCCATTTTGCCTTATATAAGGTCTTTTCTATTTCCTATCTTAATGCCCTCAAAATTGAGTTTCCCAAACCCTACTTTTCTCATAGAACTAATGATATTCTGCAAAGCAAAATGTCTGATTTTTAATGGTCTAAAAAAGCTAAAATATGGGTTCCCTGGTGGCGCAGTTGTTGAGAGTCCGCCTGCCGATTCAGGCGACACGGGTTCGTGCCCCGGTCCGGGAAGATCCCACATGCCGCGCGGCGGAGAGGCTGGGCCCGTGAGCCATGGCCGCTGAGCCTGCGCGTCCGGAGCCTGTGCTCCGCAACGGGAGAAGCCACAACAGTGAGAGGCTCGCGTACGCAAAAGAAAAAAAAAAAGCTAAAATATATTAACACATTTACCCTAACTTAGATATTTGAAGCCTTTTAAAAATTTTTTAATTTTTATTTTTTAAATACTGGAAGGATAAATCAATTCAACTAGCACTGGGTAAATTTCTATAGGATCCTGTGACTGGGTCTCACTACTCTGTAGGTAGAGAACAGAATATTTATGATCAAAATTGCTTTTGTGCTCCAGGTTAGGAAAGCTCTGTGTGTGTCTGCCCCTCTCCCTTTATTCTCTCATGCCTACACGTTTATGGGTGTGCATGTCATGTGTGAAACAGAAGAACATTCTTATCTCCACGGCTCAGCTAATTTTGTAAGAGATAGCAGCAGTCATAATAACATAAGGAGATATTTTTGGATTCAGACGCTGAACCCAGCCAAGTATTTCATGTAGTGCAGTACGTGCACATGGAGCTGAAAAACATAGCTTTTGTATTCCAAGGAGTCCCTTAAATTGAAGCAAATTTAAACTAGGCTGCAAGGTCAGTAAACAATATGTCCTTTTAATTTCTTTCTGTGTGTATGTGGATTTCTAGCGCACATAAAGGATTATCATGTGTGCCTGTAATAGCTTTCTTATATTAAGTAATTTAAGGACTGATAGCGTATTATATATAGAGAGAGAATACTAGGGAGCAGTTGCAAAGTATGTTATTTTGGAGTAAAATGAGTGATAAGAAGATATGAAACTACAGTAAATAGCTAGAGGGAGAGATAGGAAATATGGCTTTGGGGGTGTAGAGGAGTTAAGTTGATAACTCATTTGTCTGTTATTTTTCATAACTTTTTTAAAATTTCTATTTCTGTTTAATATATTTTCATTCATTGTCATATAACAAGTAAGTATTGTGTCCTATCATGTCTTAGATATCATGCTAGATTGCAGGAGATACAAGCGTGAACAAAACTAATGTAATCCTTGCTCTTGTAGAGTTTGCAGTCATTAAATGTGTATGTGTGGGTGCATGCGTGTGTATTTGCAATGATATAAGAGACATGGGAGAAACACAAAGATAGAGGGTGATATAAAATAGTAAAACAAAAACAGAAACCTAGCTTAGTCCCAGGAGACAGGGAGTCACTCCTGGAGGAAATGAGAGTTAACCTGAGATTAAAAGACTGAGTAAGAATTGATTAGGTAAAGGGTGGGAGGGAGAAAGCAAGGAGGAGGGAAGGTGGGTTGAGATTTGGAGCAAGGAGGAAATTGGCCCATTTAAAGAACAAATTAAGTTGAGGACCATTATGTCTGAACTATAGTAACAACAGGGGGAAGAGTTAACTATTAATATGACACAATGTCATTTTAACATGGGAAGAGATAAAGTACATACATGGTTTTAGCTCTTTCTGGAGTATTCATCATACATAAATATTACTCTATAAATTACTGGTTATCATTTTATAAAAACTTTCCTGAAACTCCCAGGCATAATTTATGACTTTAAACCCAGTATTGTTGATAATTAGTACCTATTTTCCTGCATTCATTGATTTGTTCAACCAACTTGTCCAGATACCAATATGTTCTAGAGACTATGCTAGATGTTGATATAGGGGATAGAAAGTTACACCTAACAGTGTTCTTGCCCCCAGGAAGTCTATATTAGAGAGGGAAAATGCTTATCTTACTGTTTTATAGTATGTCTCAATAAGCTTTCTATTTTATAATATTTCTAGATTTACAGAAAAATTGTAAAGATAATACAGAGAGTTCCTATAGTCTCACACCTACTCCCCCCATTAACATCTTAAATTAGTATAATACATTTGTCATAATTAATGAACCAATATTGATATATACATTCTTATTAACTAAAGACCATACTTTATTCAGATTTCCTTAATTCTTACTTTATGTTCTTTTCTGTTTCAGGATCCCATCCAGGATATCATACCACACATTTAGTCTTTTTTGCTTTTGTTTTTTACTGAGGTATAGTTGATGTACAGTATTATATAAATTTCAGGTATACACACAGTGATTCACAATTTTTAAAAGTTATACTCCATTTATAGTTATTATAAAATATTGTCTATATTTCCTGTGTTGTACAATATAGCCTAGTAGCTTATTTATTTTATACTACTACATTTAGTCTTAATGTCTCCTTAGGCTCCTTTGACAATGAAAATTTCTCAGACATTCATTGTTTTTGATGACCTTAATATTTTGAGGAGGTCTGGTCAGGTATTTTGGAGAATATTTCAGTTGGAATTTGACAGTTAGACAGTAGTTATGGGTTTTGGCAGGAAGAGCACAGAGGGGATGTATGCTTTTCATCACATCATATCTAAGGTACACACTATCAGTATGACATCATTGCTGCTATTGACTTTGAGCTCCAGGCTGAAGTAGTGCTTGTTACGTTTCTCTACTGTAAAGTTACTCTTTTTCCTATACCACCTTTTTTTGGAAGCCCATGCTCAGTAATGACTACTCATGTTCCATCTCCTTGGGGGAGGAGTATCTACATAAATTGAGATTCATCTGCATGGGAGATTTGTCTTTTCTTCCCTATTTATTTATTTATGTAATTATTTATATCAGTATGGATTCATGGATATTTATTTTAAACTTTGGATTATAATTCAGTACTATTTTAGTTATTTTGTTGCACAAATTGTTACAGCTTAGTCCATTGGGGGTCCTTTTACTTGGTCCCTGCTTCCATTTGACTTACCCCCAAACTCTCATCATTTTCATTCTCTCTGCCCCTAGCACTTTCTTTTTGACACTACACATGATGTTTCAGGTTTATGTTGTGTATCTTATATCTCAGTAGTAAAATCAGTCATTTCTCCACGGATAATTTTTTTGCTTTATTTTCACATGCATGTTCTTCAATATGTTGAACTCCTTTAATTGAGGTTTTTGCTTGTTTGTTTTAATATCTATATTCTTTAGACTATTAATCATGTTTAATCATGAGAGATTAATCATGAGAGATTAATCATGTTTAATCCCATGTTAAGACAAATTAGATGTTGGCTCAAGAAATGAATCAATCATGCATATGTTCTGACGCAGAGGTCACTCCATATTTGTTTTCTTCTGTTCTCTAATAATACCTCTTATTGATTCCTGTTATGTAATAGCCTCTATGCTAAAAGGTTGTCCTCAAACACTAGCTAACATTAGAATCTCCCAAATCTTATTAATCTGGTATTATTTTATTTACTCTTTACAGGTGAAGAAACTGAGGCACAAAGAGGTTGCCTAACTTAGCCAGTCACACAACTGAAGTGTGACCAGCAGACTTGAGTGATGGTCTTGCCCCAAAGACCAAAGCCGGCTCAGTCTTGACAAACAGCCCTGGCTTTTTAAGCTCAGTGTCTGGTCTCCTTTACTACATGTGGGTCTTCTGGTCATCATGGTTGCTTCTTTATTTCAGCAAGCTCCAAATCCTTATCTTTCACTTGTAGGGATTCACTCTGCTCTTGTCCTCTCCTACCTTTGATAGCTGCTTCCATCTAGATTATGTTCTTTTGACTTTTCAACTGACTTCCCTTGTTGTGGGATACAGCCTCTCTAGTTCTTTATTAACCTACAGAACCATGCAGACCTTTTTCTTCACAGAGGCCTCTGATATTCTTCACATGAAAAAATATAGGTAATAACAAAATTAACAGAGAGGTTTAGAAAATCATAAAATACTGATTCTTTTGCTACTGCTCCAGATTCCTTCACAGAGGATAAGTTGAAGCCATAATTGGGCTTTGGAATCCAATTTCCCTCCTCCATCATCACTTTGGTGAAGTCACACCGTTCTTTCTTCCCTTGATTATACCTCTTCTGAGATAAAGTCACCATAAAGGCCAGAAATGGATCTCCTGTTTCAAACCAATGGCTAGACTCTCTGAGGCTTCCAGGTGAGCTAGCACTTAATTCACTAGGTCTCTGCCCTGATTAGAAATGATTTCCTTGTAAATTTCCTAACCCTTCTACTTTTGAGAAACACTTCTGAGTTCTTACATTTCTAATCAACCTCTGTATTAAAAATTCCTACCCTTTCCTCTGGACTTTTGAAGTGCTCTGCCTTCCACTGTGTGGCATTTCCTAGAGGAATTTATTTTCCCCTCTAGTTTTAGCTACTTAGATTAAGCAAACAGACAACATTTTAGCTTTGCCTTTTAGTCAGACATCCTTCAAAATATCTTAACCCTGTTGTCGATCTCTCTAATTTTCAGAGACCAGATATGCATGGGGCATGTCAGGATGCAGTGTTCTTGAGTTTTCCAATTGATAAAATAGCTAATAACAAAGCTTTTTATTGTATATATTTTCTCTTATGAAATCTATTCAGCTTTTAATTTTGATCTGAAGTTTTTTCTTAGTTCATTCAGAATTGGAATGTAATAAAAGTTTTTCTTCCAACTCCATTCATGGAGCAAGGGATTATTTTCGATTTATTATATTAGACATACCCTGAAGGGACAAAAAAGTTCAGGAAATACGTATAAACAGACCAATAATCTTGAGTTTTATAAAAATCACCTGGCAAATCTACCACCCCATGAAACCTCATGGCCCTGATATCTCTAACTCAGAGTGGGTCAAAGAATGTTCTGTGCTCCCCAAGCATTTCAGACTGGAATGTGCCTCTTAATCCCAGACATATCTGGGTATTGCTGAGAGCTTGTATATGGGCAGTCACGTGTTTTTAACCATTTACTTAAGTGTCTTTACTATTTTGGACATATCCACTCACTTGATAAGAGCTATCAATTTAAAAGTAGCTGTTCACACACACTACTATGTATAAGACAGATAACCAACAAGGATTTACTGTATAGCACAGGGAATTCTACTCAATATTCTGTGAAAACCTATATGAGAAAAGAATATAAAAAAAGCATGAATATATGTATTTGTATAACTGAATCACTTTGCTGTGCACCTAAAACTAACACAAGGTTGTAAATCAACTATATTCCAATAAGAATAAATAAATAAAAGTAACTTTACATAAATTAGAACATTTTGTTCCAAACAGTAAAAACAAATTTGAGCTAGATTAAGTCACAAGGGAGAATTTGTTCTAAGGACATAAAAGTGTGTTTTAGGGAACTCATAAGGAAGCAGTGCAGGCACTGTAACAGGAAATTAAGAGCCTTCCAGAATTCGAAATCTCTCTAACCCCAGCTGAGACTGGTATCTCCTGTTCGCAGTTCTAAATCCCAAAGAAAGGAATTCTGATTGGCTCCCCTTGAATCATCTGCCTGGCCTAGTGGTCAAGGTCTCAGGGACAGGCTTGACTTCTGGAGACCAAATTGGAGAGTCAGAGTTTGGCAGATCATAGAATCCATTCTAGGTATTTAGAAGCAAAAGCATTTACAGGTATTAGAAGGTGGGAAAGTGAAGGTCAGAAAAGACTTCCTTTACATCAGAAATACTAAAAGCAGTTGAAAGTAGAGTCGGTCACCAATAATTTCCTCTTCTCCCACAGCGTCCATGAGAGTGTGTGGTGAGTAGGAAACTGACTAGTGCTTGATTGACTGATAAGCTGGCAGTGTGCCTCAGCCTTGAGTATTGTGTGATATCCTTTATTGTTAAACATAACTGGTAAATCATGCCACAGTTGCTGAAGTAGTCAGATCTGGAACTTTTCGAAGACACACTTCTTTGTCTACTACTAAAACAATCAATAATTAGTAATACATTATAGATCTTCAGTTCTGATTTCAACTTCATAAAATGTTGCACAAAACAAATATGTGTGGAAAGGAAGAGTAGAAAAAAACACTGAATAAAACACCATGGAAAAAATAATTTGCTAAGGTGAAGAACATGCTAGATCTCCTGATTTCTTTTTGTGATTTGATATTAGCTAGTGTTATGCTACCTACAAGGGAGATAGATTCTATATATCCATTAATTTTGGGGGGTTGAAAATTATATATATCTGTGTTTTTATTATACTACAACAAATTAATTGTAAGAATTTTTGAAGATTATTTAATATGTATACAATAATTCAAATTAGTATATTGTATTTATATTTATTTCAGATGAAAATTGCTATTATAATGCTTTAAAAATACACTTTAATATACATTATATATAAACATATATATATAATGTCACTTGCTTCTTACTCTGTTTTCTTTATCAGATGATAAGCAAAACTTCAGAATGTTATCTAATTACTGAGTCACTCAAATAAAAAGTGGTAGAACTGGGTTATTTCCTTTTTTTCTTTTAGTTATTGTACATTCATATACTTTTTTTCTTTTTTATTAACTTTTTTTAGAGCAGTTTTAGGTTCACAGGAACATGGAAGGGAAGGTACAGAAATCTCCCATCTACCACTTGCCTCCATACATGCATAGCCTCCCCCATTATGGTATATTTGTGGCAACTGATGAGCCTACATTGACACATCATAACCATCCAAAGTCCATAGCTTACCTTGGGGTTCACTCTTGGCATTGCACATTCTGTGGGTTTGAATAAATGTGTAATGACATACGGTGTCATACAGAGTATTTTCACTGTCCTAAAAAATCCTCTGAACTCTGCCTGTTTCTCCCCATGCAACCCTCACAGTCCCTAAAAACCATTGGTTTTTTACTGTCTCCATAGCTTTGCCTTTTTCAGAATCTCATATAGATGGACACATACAGTAAAAATGCTCCCTACAGTATGTAGCTTTTTCAGATTGGCAAATATTTTCTCCCGGTCTGTGACTTGTCTTCTCATTCTCTTGACATTGTATTTTTCAGAGTAGAAGTCTTTAATTTTAATGAGGTCCAGCTTATCTATATCAAGCAAGTTTAAAAATAAATCTGTCTTCAATTAAATACAGTGAGGTTACTTCATAGCTGCATTTCACTTGCAAAAATTAATTCATACCTTACACGCACACACAAGATAGAGGAAACAAATATCCTTCTAAATGGTGTAAGCTATTTTACACACATTCTACTCAATAAACAAATGTCCCAGAACTACCATGAAAAACTAGAATGTAAAGATGTTTTTCCATTACTTGGCCTGGGTTCCCACATATGTAACATAGTGTGAAATGATCACCATACCGAGTGGGTTTCTAGTATTTAGAGATATGTACTTTTGGCAATGTGCTCTTAAATACAATCCAACTACTTCATCCAGTGCTCAGCTTAAAGAAATCACAACTTATTCCAGTGATGGAAGTTATACCTTCAACTGCCTGCTAACTTGAACTTAATGTCTGGGAATTTTCAAGGGTATTACTGACTGTATGTGACTATATGTACATCTTTTGTTTGGTTGTTTCTTTCTTTTTTTTTTTTTTTTTTTTTTTACTCTATGATTTTACTGTAGAAAACCAGCATAACTAACAATCCGTAGACTATTGGAGGACATCAGCTGCAAATAAGATATAAGGTATGACGATAAAATAATTCAACTTAATTTTTGGCAAACCTATTCGAGCATTGATAAACAAGTGTGAACTAGTTTCTTAAAAGCTGGCACCCATTCTCTTATTCCAGAATTCATTTATATTCATATATTTTCTAATTTCTTCTTTTGGAATATCCTTTGAAGCTTGCTCAAATCGTTTAAATTCAATCAATCTTGGCATGTGGCCATTCTTTGCGAGTAGACTTGGTTTCTAGTAATAGTCAACATTCTTCTCATGTAAGTGTTAGGCACTGAAATTGGCAAAATTATTTTAAGACAAAATGTGTTGTGCCTCTAGATTAACAAGACTGCTTCACTCCTAAGGCTCATAATCTAGCTCTGAGAGCAAGTTGCGGGAATGAATTTCAAAATGCTGATAGGAACATCACTGGAATTAATATATAAATATGATGACCACTTTGCAAAAGACAACACATATTTGGAGGCGATGGTTCTAATAAATTTGCTTAATTTTTACTCTCCAGTAGCCAAATCTCCTTTACTTAAAAAAAAAAAAAAAGCTTCTTACAAAAGAAGACTGTAAAATAGCTTTAGACCTTTACCTGCATGCTGTTTCTAAGGTCATGAAAATAGGACGATTGTCTTCCCCCTCTTAGTCCTATTCCATTTTTAAAGAAAAACTTTAGTTCAGGTTATTACTTGCCATGATTTCTTTTTTGGCAACTCCCCAAAAGACATACCACAATGTGTCCTTGAGTATCAGATTTATAGAGAATGTTCATTGGGCATGCCTGGACTTTTCTATGATTCTTAGCATATAAAATTAGAATAGATTCATATAGTATAGGACTGGGATTAATTGAAATGAGTGAGGCACTTACTGCAGGTACAAAGTTTAAGAAGTCCAAAACACTTAGTCATCAAGATAAATAATATTATAAAGCAAAATATTAAGCACATCAAAATTAATGAAAAAAGTTTTTGATGTACAAAATATTAATTTTTTAAATAAAATAGGGGTTGGTTTATTTGCCACCATGCATGATTTTGCAAGAAAAAAGCATCAGCTTGAAGTTCCTGGGCTGAATAGATGTCATGTTGCCATGTTGGTTTTGAGAGCTGGCAACCGTGTGGGAACAGATTGAATAATATAGACTGTAATGTATCATTGTATTTTTTGATTGTAGAACTTCATTACATTTTGCCAACTGGTTCTAAACATGGAAGAATATTTTCTAAGTGTATGTAGGAGAGCACATTTTCCTCAGGCTCCAATTTTTTTCACAGCTGAATTTGCCTTTTGCTACCAAGCACTGATAGTCACTTTTTTAGCTCCCCAAAGAGTGTGTGTGCAATTCACCATCATCCTGTGTTATATTACATAACGGACAGTCAGTACCATTGGTAGAAATCAACTTGAATGTTTGTTTAGACAAAACTGTTATTATTTTTTCAGATTCATATATTGTTTCAGAATAGTGTAGAAGTACATAAAGGGCAGAAATAATGTGAAAGTATAAACATCAAGAGTTAAATGTTAAAATGTACTATTATAAAGAGAAAATTCTGCTTGTTCTTTGATATTTAAATGTTTGCTGTTTGTTCAGCATATGACCTGATTCAAATTATTTACAATTCAAGTATTTGTGTCTACTGTGGAGCTTGTTTTGGCTGTTTAGTCTAAAATGGTTCTCCTTGTTATTTCTTGTATACTGTATACAACCTAGATTAGCATAATCACTGTGATTAACATTAATTGAGGAGCAGAAATGAAAATGGTTGCTGAAAACACTTTGGCTGATATGTACAATGGTAAAATTTTGTATTACATGAATAGTCAAATTATAACATTTGACTTTAGTTCTAAAATCTCTGAAGCATTAGTGGGAAAATAGAATTGTGGGCATAGATGAATATACAAACGTATGCTAGACAAAAATGCAGATGTGATCTGTATAGGAATACACACTGCTGTCCTAATGTATTTACTGGGAGCACCATAATATGGCTGTTAGGAGGATAGACTTTACAATTATGCTAAGACACAAGTCGATCCTTGCTTTAATTGTTAGCAGTGTAACTGTGAGTCACTTAGTGAATCTCTCCAGAGCTTAACTTTCTTATTCGTAAAATGGGAATAATTAATATAACTTAGTTAGTAAGGTGGTTGTAAGTTTTAAATAAAACTCTTTATGCAAACTTTCTGGCATAATGTTAGGCAAATGATAAATGTTTTTTAAATATTATCTATGATCTATCACATCTTTGATTTTTTTTCTGCTGTTTCATTGCCTAATGTCACATTCTTCTTCACTGTTCTGCACTTTATTTCATACTCTTTCCACTATAGTTTTCACTGTTTGTAATGTTAATGACTTCCATAAATTTACTTTCCTTTTCATTTCTGTAGAGAGGTTCTGAAATTCTCTATAGGTTTTCTTTCTGAAATTCTCTTGTTTCTGGGCCTATTGTTCCATTTCTGATCCAAAATTAATGCAAGAAGTGCCAGGTTTTCCTTTGCAAAACACACTAAGTTATAGTGTGTGTTCAATGAAAAATGGCCTCCCATTGTTTATTTGAAATAAATTTAAATTGGATAAGTCTACCTCAAAAATACAAAGGATATCGGCATCAAAAATATCAATTTTGGAAGAATAGCTAGTGGAGTTCATTATTAACTGCTAAAAATTATAAATATATAAATATTAATTTATTTATAAATATAAAATTTAAAAAATAAAAATATGAAAATAAAGAAAAAATATCTGTTGGTTTGTCTTCCCCGATAATCAGATATTTTTTGTGACAGGTACCAATAAATGTAGAGAAAGTTGTCAGACTACCTATCATATAAGAAATTATAATAAACTTCAATATTGAGACTGTAGAAGAGATAAGTCTTCTTTCTGTTATCAATCACTAAGAAAAATTTGCTAGACTTCCTAACCTTTGTCTTCCAAGACTGTATCATCAGGAACACATTCAATTGCAAGTAACATTAAAAAAAATATATAAGTACTATTAAAAATATTGTTTTTCTTCTACACAGCAATTAGTTTAGAGATAAAAAGTTGGTAGTGTGAGGTCAGTTATTCAGTGTATCATAAAGAACCCAGGATTTTTCCATGTTTCTACTCCATGATCCTCAGAATTTTGGCGTTTTAGTCTTAAGTTTGTTGACTCATGGCTACAAGAAGGCTACTATAGCTCCAGATATCAAGACCTCTATCTAAGACAGGGATGTAAGCCAGAGCTGTAAGACAGATTCTCATGCCACTTTCTTGCTTGTGAAAGTTTTACGCAAAGACCCTTAGCAGAATTCTCCTTTATCTCTTTCACAAGAAATGGAAAATGACCACTCTCTAAACAAGAAGTTTTATGCCCACTTTCTCTGAGATCAAGAGATCTCTTCTTGATGTCTTGAGAAAATCAAAGCTCTGTTAGCAAGGCAGTGGTGTGTGAGCAACCATTATGCCTATCACATAGGTGTACACACACACACACACACACACACACACACCCCACACACACACAATTTTAGTCTACAGGAGGAAGCATGAGGTTCACAAAGCAACTGTCATCTCTCTTCACATTAACTTCCTATTTTTTGCTATTTTTCCACTGGCTCTAAAAATGTTAGAAATGTTAGAGTGTTAATAATCACAGTTAATGCTTCTTTGATCCAAGATTCTTCTGAAACTGGTGTCCTATTAGAGAATATACCTATTTTTGAGGTGGCTGTTATATCTCTACATACTCCATAAATAAGGAAAATGAGGAGCAAAGAGAAAATACATGCAGGGAAATAAGATGGTGGATACATAAAATGCATATCAAACATGTTAATCTCTTTTAAAAAGTTGGTCATAATGTTGGCTTTAAACTTCCTGACAACCAACAAGAAGAGGAAAATCAATCAAGTCAAGACATTCATAGTATCCATAAGACAGAAATTAACTTCTGACTCACAGGAAACCCGACTAATCTGGAAAAATCCAGAGGTGTTTTCTCCAGGGTTCTGATAAAAAGAACAATGTATAACCCAGTGAATCTGGTTCCATTAACTTCTTTACAGCACACACATTGCAGCATTTCTCAGGGGCAATTTCCTATGAGCTCCTTCAATTTGAACAATAGCAAACCACCTAAGCATGATTCAGAAAACACAATTTTTGGTCAAGCGCCATAGACCTGGCAAATCCCGAAACAAGAAGGATAATAGAAAAATATGTAATAAATCTATCTTCCCTTTCCTCCTTTGAAAATTCATCTTCATAAATGAGAGTAACAGACACAGGAAATGTACAAACAAATCTATCTGGCCTCAGAGGTGACAGTACATTTGGTCAGTTTTGGTTAGTTTATTAACTTTTAGTTCTCAAGATCTCAACAAGCTAATATTTTTCTTAGGTTTATGCTAGTGGGATTGCAGCATCTACTAGCAACACTTAAAAAAAAATAGCAATAGAACAGAGACCATAAGATTCAAGTAATTCTCAGAACAAACTGGAGTTGCCATTTGACTTATTACTTTTAAAAATTTACTTTCTTATATATACTTCCTAAAAATAAATTAAAGATTTTGTCATGAAAGACCCTCCTGAGCAATAGTGTGTCAAAAGATTACCTTTGATCCTGACCACTGACTTTTATATCTATAAGTAATTAAATATTTAGGGAGTTAATTCATTTCCAACCATTAATTTTCAACTCAGGTTAAGTGGTTTGTCTGTTTGACTTCATTTCAAATTATCATGACTTGAACTTAGACATCATTTGGCAAAAGATAAAAATCTCAAGGGTCCAGGAGCCCCAATTATTAATCCTTCTTATGGAGGTAACCATTTAGCCTGCATAAAGGGCATATTTTCAATATAACCTTTTAACCTTCCATGACACATGTAAATACAAAAATAGACATAATTTATAAGATTTAGGAGATGTGCTATTGTTTTTTAAAACAGTATTTTTAATATATAATAAGTGTATATAACCCTTTAAAATTGATCTCTAAGTTTGTTCTATTTGTAACGACTGTTCTTTTGGAAAATGTCATCATTATTTTAATTAAAAATAACTCAACTTTTTGACTAAATCATTGTCAGCCCATCTATTGCTTGCCTCCAAATTCACCTTGGAAGCACACAAAAATTTTTTTTGAAGAGTTTAAGCAAAAAACCTAGTATCTGGTAAGATTAACAAGTTGAAAATGTAAATAAAGACATGCATACTGATTGCAAAAGGTCACCAAAATTGCAGGTGCAAAAATGCAGGTGCAAATAATTGAGCAGGAAACTGGTTGATTGCAGGTGCAATTAGTGAAATGCAGAATAAAGAAGGAATGGTGGAGTTGAAAATTTAATCTCAAATTGTATGAGTTTTCGAACTACATTGCAGTCAAGTTAAAAGTATTGTAGAAAGTTCAGAAATAATAGATGTAAAGCTACTGTATCACCTGTTAACCTAAAAGAAATAGAATGCCAGATATCTCTCCAAAAAAGATGGGTTTCTTTGGGATCAGCAAAGAATTGCAATCCAGGGTCTGCAACAGGGGTAAGCAAGTACCTTCATGGCAAAGGAAGAACACTTTTATAGAGAGGAATGAGGAAGTTGGGAGGGCTAAAGTTTCATTGGCTGCATCCTTGCCAAAGAAGAGGAGTCTTTCCTGTTGGGCTCTGCTCTTACCGCAGGGTGCGAAAGCTCCCCCTTGTGGTCTCCTGACACTATTTAATTGAGGTTTCTGTGTATTAATTTTTTACAGGCTGAAGAAGTAATTAGTAAAAGTTTATTGTGCAAATACCAAAAAGACAGTTTGTAGCCTGGGAGCACTCAAACCAAGACATGGAATGAGCCTCAGGGATATATTGTTACAAAGCAGCTTATATAGTGAGAAGGCAGTGACTGTTTATTCTTCACAGTGATTGTTTTTAATATTAGATTTTTCTTAAATGATAGAGAATTGGTCAGTGGTTACCTCATATCAACCTTCGGAAACAGTTTAAGCTTTGCTTACAATTTCCCGAGGTGTAAACAAGACATGACTCAGGTCAATTTAGCCTTGCAAAATAAGCTAAACTAAGTTTGGCTTGTATGACTAAACTGGTTTCGTCTGCTCAGGGAATTTTCAAGGCTGCTCTCCATTTGTTTTTTATTTTATCAGTATCAAAAATTAACTTGCTAACATTGGGCTTTCATAGCATCTGTCTATTTTGTAGTAGTAAAGAAAAATAATGTTGTTTAAAAAACCATAGGATTTTCATTTACTCTGTCTTTCAAATAAGCTTTTAATTCCTCAAGAACAATGTTTCTCTATACCTGATCATAACAAAAGTTAATAAAAGAATAAAGCTTGATGTCTGGATCAGGGCTTACTACCAATTTGAAGAACTGAGACCCAATAGACAAAATCCATTTCTCCCCCGTTCCAATATTTCCTAGTTAACTATTTATTTTTTTAAATGAAATCATCAATATAGGGACTTCTGGAAAGAGCATAACTGTGTAAATTTTTATCTATCCCCTTTCCTTCCAGTAATTCAAAAGAAGAAATTCCCATTTTGAAAGAAAGTTGAAGAAAGACTTAATTCAGGGATTTCAAAATAAGAATAAGTTCTATTAAAAATATCTGGAATAGGGCAAAAAAACTGAACTGGAGGAAGTAAACTAAAAAAAAAAAAAGTGGAAAAGGGGCCAAGTGGTGGCAGATCTCAGAAAAGACCAGCAAAACACAGTTCCTGAAGATGAGGACATGATTATAAAGTATAAATACTGAATCTCTTGTGGACAGTAATAGTTGTGGAAATTGGGGTGAAGAGGGACAGCAAGAGAAGCCCTCCTGGACACAGAACCATAGGGAAAGAGGAGGCAGAGCCACACAGAGTTTAACAAAGCTGTATTTGCAAGATGTTTCCTTTGCATACCAAAGGAAGGAAGCTTTATTTTGTGAAGCCAGGAAGGTGATCCTGTTATCCTACTTTCTATACGCTCCATGGGATTCTTCTGAAAAGGACTAGTCAGTCAAGAAAAAGACAACTCATTTAATAAAGGGTAATGAGAAAAATAGCAAGGGCAGCATTAAAAAATATATATCATAAGAAGTTAGAAAAAGGATGTAGAATTTTTAAAAAGACAAAACAATTACACCCAAAATTTGTTGTTTTGAGAAAGCAGGTGAAAATTATAAACTAACATTTCACCAAGAATTTTTAAGAAAAAATGAAGCATCAACTTTTTGAAGGAAAACCAAACAGCAGAGATGCAAAACCTCAGGAAAGTGATACTAGATAACAAAATGAGATGAAACAAAAGTGGTAAAATCAGAATGAAGGAGCAGAAATAAACAATATCATTAGAAAAATAAAATAAACAGGGATTTAGGGGCATAAGGGAGAACTACAGTATAAGTAAAAAGAATAAAAATGAGAAAAGCAGAAATAAAGATAGAAGACAAAAGCAATAATTACAGAAGATTCGCAAAGGAGGTCCAACATAAGTAAATGTGTTGTACCCAGAGAAGAAAACCAGAAGATGTATTATATAATCATAAGTGTATTTGAAGTACAAAAGTATATTCAAAGATGAAACTCATGATACATTTCAAGAAAAATAAAATAAAACAAAATTTACATTGTTAGGATATGAAAACTATATTGTTAAGTTATGAATGAGGAATAATTGACCTGGAATGGTCAACATCAAGATGTATCATAATAAAATGAAAAAAATTAAGGCAGAATCTCTTAAAGGGTAAAGTTAAAACCAGCATACTTCCCTACAGCAAAATTCAACCAATGAAGACAGGGAAACAACATCTGTGATACCTAAAGAGGAAGAGTGTGAACCAAGGTTTTCTATCTAGCCAAATGATCTTTCTAGAATAAAGATTACTGAAAACAATTTGGACCATGCAAGAGTCCAAACTAAATCACACTGAGATATGATTTTTTACATTCTATATCAGCAAAAATCCAAAAAAGTATCAACATAACATGAAAAAACTAATAGATAACTGTTATGCACTCAATTTATGAGGGTAAATTAGTGTATCTCTGTGCAGGTCACTTTAGCAAAATTAATCAAGACTGCAAACACATATCCATTTTAAACAATTCTGTTTCTAGGATTACATTGTACAAATACCCTTGCATTTTGGAAATAATGCATGAAAAAGTGTTATTTACTCAACATTATTTTTGATAACAAATGATGAAAAATAAAACAAATGTCTATCAAAATAGGACTATCTATATAAACTGTGATTCATCCACAGAATGGAATACTACACAGCTATGAAAATGAAAAGGAAAGCTCTTTATGGACAAATATTGAAAGATTGCTAAGATATATTAGGTGAAAACAGTACAGAATAATATGAATGTTACTTTATCTTTTGCATAAAAAATTTTTATACTAATATTTGCCTACATTAACACAAAGAAGATTAATAATAATGGTTACTGTACTTTCAGGGGAGGTAGCAAGGGCAGTGGGTGAATATGGGACAAAGCTGGGAGGGTAATTTTAACTCTATACTTTTTACTTTATGTATGTTTTTGAATTTATTAACTTTTTGAGCAAATTACCTATTCAAAAAATTACAGAAATATAAATGAGTTGTCACAAAATTAATCAGTGTTGTTCCAAATATTTTTCTAAGATCAATCAATATACTGTAATATCGAGAATTCTTTTTTTTTTAACATCTTTATTGGAATATAATTGCTTTACAATGGTGTGTTAGTTTCTGCTTTATAACAAAGTTATACATATACATATATCCCCATATCTCCTCCCTCTTGCGTCTCCCTCCCACCCTCCCTATCCCACCCCTCTAGGTGGACACAAAACACTGAGCTGATCTCCCTGTGCTATGTGGCTGCTTGCCACTAGCTATCTATTTTACACTTGGTAGTGTATATATGTCCATGCCACTCTCTCACTTTGTCCCAGCTTACCCTTCCCTCTCCCTGTGTCCTCAAGTCCATTCTCTACGTCTGCGTCTTTATTCCTGTCCTGCCCCTAGAATTCTTCATCTGTATTCCTAGGACAGTTTCTTGGTAAAGGAAGATGAGACACTTCAAATAGTCATATAATTTTATTGCTTTGTCTCAACTTTTATAAGAGTTTGATGAGATACTTTTTATTTCAATTCTCTGAATAATATCTCAATGTTTTGCTTTAATTTATATTCTTAGGGATCCCCAAGCTGACTTTAAACACCACGTGGGCAGCAGCTTTGCCTGTTATGTTCATTGCACTTTTCTCACAGTCTGGAAGAGTATCTGGCACATAATCAGGCTCCACATACACTTGATAAAAGAGTGAGTTCCTGTGAGGGTACATGAATAGGGACTTTTAATGCTTTGAGCAAAACAGGCAAATGGAATTTTTCTTTAAGTCAGTCTCTGATCCTTTCTGTTAATGAAGCCTCTTCTAGGGCTGTATTCTCATCCTCAGGTACTTTCTTACCTCCCAGGGCTTGCTGCTGCTGTAGTCAGCAGTAAACTCAATAATCACTTTTATTTATGTCAACAAGTTGTTCTGATAATCTGGGACATTCTAATATGATAATGGGGTAGGTCTAGAAGGCATACCTAGGTTATTTATGTATTCATTTTAATAAGGGCTTCTGGGACACAATGCCTATATAATATATATAATATATGTATGTGTATACACATACGCATACATATATCAAATCAAACTTCTTATGTGAGCACTTTTTTTTTTTTTTGGCATACAATTGGCTTGGTTCAGTGTAACCCTCGACGAAATGACATTTTGTTGGTAAGTCTCATGATAGGACCTACCTGATAGGATCTACACAACCTCATAAGGCAACTGATTAGCTACTTAATAACTCTTATTGAAAACCCCCATAGTAAAATGTAATCAATTTTTCTGTGATTTTTATCTAATATTATTATGTCTACTCTTTGGCCCTCAAAAATATAAGACGTGTCCACTGAACAGCTCTTCAAATATTGGAAGGAAGTTGTACCATCTTCTACTAAAGTCTTTTTTTTCCCCAACTGGTATCCTGTGTCTTTTTTTCCTTGTTTTCCTTTTATTTCTATATGTTTTAATTTCAGAAAAAACAAGTTTCATTAATTTTGCAAATTTGTGAACATATATATCCTTAAATTTAATTTATGAAATTTTGATTGGTTCTATTTTGGCTAATTTGGCTTCAGAGACATTTTATGCAGAAATTCCATTGAGTCATGAAAATTGGTTTACATGAAAAATTCTAATGCAATTACGCATGCCGTCCTATTAAAACCAATTTCCATTTGTATGCTTTCAATATATGTCAAACAACAGAGCTATAGAAATATTAGCACTCTGTAGTTTATTCTTCATTTACGTGCTTGAAATTTGCAGTGACTTAACAAAATAGAAAGCAAAATAACTCTATAGTTCTAAATTTGCTTTAAAATATAAACTCAAGAAACAGAGAAGTACTGATGTCACCAGCTTATAGCTAATAGAAACAAACACTAATGAAGAAGTTACTTTTTATTAACCAGATCTTGGAAATGCTCTTGAAACTGAATTTGTAAAAGACAGGAAGTAAGTTATTAGTTTTAGAAATTTTACAATAAAATCATCTGTTATATATTTTAATATATCCTTAGTGCTTAGTATCCTTAGTGCTCCCACTAGGTTAAATGGCATGTGTTTTCAAAAATCATTTCTGTATTTTGAAATCTTTGCATATAATGTCTTAAAGTTGTCAACAGTTTGAAAACAATAGATACAGTTCTTCTAAAAGTAGGTTGTGTTTGTGGGAAGTAGAGAAGCAATCATACTGCATAAAATGCCTGGGCAATGACAGCTAAACCCTATAAAGGGAAGAATTCCTGTTCCAAAGGATGTGGTGCCAGCTAGTCAGCTGGTCTGAGGCCCTGCTGGAGGCATGAAGCAAAAAAATTGGTTGTGGCTCTAGCAGAGCTTTTCAAAGAGAAAAGGAAACAAAGAGACTAGACTTGATAGGCCAACTGTACTATACATCCCACTGTCTCCAGCAATGGGACCTTTTTTTTTCTTTCAATCCCCACCCTAAAGCCTAGAAAGAAAGGCAGAACCTCTTTAAAGAACTCTCACAGCATATCATTGGGAAACCTTTCCAGGGAAACAAATGACAGGAAGCTCATGGGGGGAAAAAAAAAGAAAAAGAAAGAGAAGGAGATGGCTTTGGGAGTCTTGGAAAAATATAGCAAATGTACTACCTTATGTTATACAAGTAGTAGCCAGAGGACAAAAGTTACTGGAGTCTGTTGATACTCCTGGGTGTAGAGACAGCAAATGTCTTAGGATATTTTGTTGATATGTGTAGAAGGACATTTATATCACTCACCCTCTAAGTTTTGATATGAAAAATGGGGGCATTTAAATAGTTGGGAGAAAAAGATCAGCCAAGCTTTGGATTTAGTATAGATTCACACATATTCTGATTACCAAATTCTTTTTCTTTTTCTTTCTTTTTTTTTTTTTAGCGGTATGCAGGCCTCTCACTGTTGTGGCCTCTCCCGTTGTGGAGCACAGGCTCTGGACGCACAGGCTCAGCGGCCATGGCTCACGGGCCCAGCTGCTCCGCAGCATGTGGGATCTTCCCGGACCGGGGGCACGAATCCGTGTCCCCTGCATCGGCAGGTGGACTCTCAACCACTACGCCACTAGGGAAGTCCCCAAATTCTTAATGCAAGGTCAGAAGGAATGAAAGTTGTTTTTAATGATCTAAGAAACAAAGTCAGTAGGTAACCATCTCACAAGGAACTTATTTATTCAACAAGTAGTTCTGAAGTATTTTATCTGTACAGGTTACTATAGTTAAGACATAATAAAAATTTGTCTTGGTCAATTCACTCATTTGTACATTCAACCATTTATTTACAAATTAATTTGGGGAACTAATTTTTTTCAAATATTCCAGACAGTAGAATTTGTCCAGTGACATATGTAAAGTTTTTTTGAATACTATTTTGTAGTATAAGTTAATTTTACAATAAATGTAGAAATTCCTTTACATGGGTTCAAATGTCATAATATTGTAATTTAATACAGTAATGATTTAAGACTCATGTCAATGAACCTTTACCTCTATCTAATTTTCTTAATTAGGTTCAAACATTGAACACTTGAATATTTACTATATCTTTAGTATACTATATATATACTATGTATATGTTAAATTTTTTACTTTTTCTCACATAAAGAGTAGTATGAAGAGATCACAAAAGATACGAGGAAAGACCATCTAAGGTCTTTAGATGATGACCACAGAGATGATGTTCTGATATGAAATTTTAATAATATAAAATTTTTTAACAATAGAATGTTATTCAAGTTGTAAGGCTGTTTTTCTGTAAAGACTCCTAAACTTGTAATAAAGACAAGAATTCTTTAGAATTCTGCTATAGCAGAGGCTGCTACTTATCTAGTAATAGATGATGTTTTCTCAGTCCTTTTGATAATGGCAATATAAACTTAACTCCATTTTGGTCTCTATATAACAGCAGCTTAGCTTATACCTTAACTAATGCAAAACTCTGTCATTAGCCAGCTTTTCTAATGGTGAAAAATTATTTAGTCTTTTTGGATTTCAGTGGGTTAGATGCACTCTAAGAATTTTTCCAGCTTGAAATGTCCATGAGCCTAAAACTAAGAGTTGTTATGCGACTGTGGAAAATCATTGGTATTCCTCACTGTAACCATCACAACACATGAAGGATCAAATTAGTTTAGGGAGATAACTGTACTAATATTTTTTGGTAAGAAAAGTTCCATTTCGAAGTCTAGCTCTCTTCTTAGCCCCCACTGAGTGATTGATATTGCCTAAGACCCATTCTTGGAAGCTGTGTGACGTAAGTGTATTTCAGGATAGACCACTAATTGCCCATAAATAACATGAGTGGTTGGAATAGGAAAGGACCCAGAGAAATATGGACATCAGAAAGCAAACTGAATGGGAATTCCCTGACGGTCCAGCCGTGGTTAGGACTCCCACACTTTCAGTGCCAAGGGCCCAGGTTCAATCCCTGGTTAGGGAACTAAGATCCCACAGCTGCATGGCATGGCCAAAAAAAAGGGAAAAGAAAAAGCAAACTGAAGGAGAAAAACATGGAAAAAAATAGAAGAAAAGGTAAGTAGTGAGACCTTGTATCACCAGAAATAAGAGAGAACAAAAGAGCAAGTTTGATATTTGTTATAGAGATTCTTTCGTTCAACACACTAAAAGAAAGAGTATAGTCACAGCAGAGAGCTGAGCATATTGTTGGTTTTCAATAAAGCTGTTAGTGACTATTGAGTTCAACTGATTACAGTATATAACTAATGAGGCCACGGCCCAGTCCCCATGTAGTCCAGTTAACTGTGCCCTCTTCCACATCCACACAGCATGCCCCTAACTCTGGCCAGCGGTCTCCAAAATATATGCTTTTTATCACAAAAGGGACCAGGTGTATATGGATCAGTAAAAATCTATTCTCAACTAGGAAAAATTCTTAAGGCAGATGGTAGGTCAGGAATGTCACTTTAGCATATAAAGGATGGCATGTGTTCTTATTTTGAAATGTAAAGTGCAGATTTGTCAGTTATCCAATTGTAATTGAATATTTGGGCTAGAAATCCAATCAAGTTTAGTTTAGTTGGTCAGCATGCAGGTTTATGTGATATACTAAAGGCACTACCACTTCAGGGTCTCAAACTAAAATGACTTTGGTAACCAAAGAGATACTCTGGCCTTCTGGAGTGGGAGTGGTGGAAATGGTAGCAAATTGGGCAGTTAACGCTGTACCTAATGTGATTGAAAAATGTAATAAGAAAAACTTATTCACCAAATTCTGACTTATTTGTGTCTGTTAATCAGAGGAATAAAAAAAATCACATTACAGATGGGTCTTAAATGCCTGATGATAGAACAAAATATGTTGATTTAATAAAAAACACTCACAATACTTAGTATTTTTTATTGTAATTATTTGTTTGAATGTGTATCCCCTCACTAGATATTGAATTCCATGAAGGAAGCATGATGTTTTGCTTATCTTTTCTATCCTAGGGCATAATATAAAATATGCCACCCCATCATCCATGAATGGTAAAATTTTCCTAATGCATGGCTGTAGTGTAAACACAAGACTATGTAACAGTCTCAATTATCTATAATATTAATTTCACTTTCCTAAACATATTAAAATCTCATGTGTTAGAAGCTTATTAGAACAAGTAGATATAATTAGCTATGCAAAATCATATTCCCAGTAGACAACACAAAGCTAAAAGTTAATTTAATCTATATAAATTACAACAATTGAAAAATAAATTTACTCTTACTTCAACTAGACTTTATCAAGGAAATTAAATGGACTTCAGTTTAGTATACATCTCAACAGAAACATTAAGAAAAGTATTTGCTTAGTTGCTAGATTTTATGTTAAAGCAGATGAAGATAAAACAGAAATAAACAGTAATTAAATTACACAGAAATTTCTGGATGAAATAAAACAATTCTTTATAGTTTCTAGGTAATGCCAAAAGTGTTCCTGGCAAGAAAAGCATAATTAACAGCAGTGTTAAAGCTTTTCTTTACATTCTTTTGGCAATTGAGTCTACTAAGTTGAAAGCTGTTGAGTATTTGAGTTTCATATTAATTTGCATTTCACTTGATTGCTTTTTACTGTTTTGCAAGCACAAAACAGTGAAGTCTGGGTTCAACACAACAAATTACTGTACAAAATAAAAGATTGTTACCCAAGCAGCTTTGTGTTTCTACTGGGTTTGTCATGCTGTGAGTAAAAAAGAAAAAAAAAAAAAAAAAAAAAGAAGTGTTGATTCTTTTAGAGGCATTTCAGCACCAGATCTGCACTATCAAAAATAGTCCTCGAACATAAAGTTATCTAGAAATTCAGCAGTTTGCAAACAAGTGCACTAGGGAGTAGTTTTTTCACACTAAAATATTTTTGTTCCACATCAGCAAGTCCTTGAGGAGAGCCTGCTGGCTCCAAAGGCCTGCAGTTTGCTGTTGAAATAGCAGAGCAATAATATTTAGCCAGTGCTAACAGGGAAGCCGTGATATATCTACTCTTTATGGTGACTATTACATTTGACCAAAAATGGCTTAACCACTAGGATTGAAAGGCAGGACTTCATTTTAATTCTTAACTTCTTAACCTTTGATACATTTTATTATTATTGTTTAGAAGTGCTAATTATACATGCCACCTATTCTTTCCTTAGGCATTGATCACAAAATATAGAATGAAAGATGACTGATTTCCAAAAATAAACACATTCTAGTCTTTGTGAGTGTGCTTATTGTATGTGTGTTTATGCAGGTGTATGTACTTACCATCAGTACTGTGTTTTAAGAGTTGGCAATGATAAAATTAAAGCAAAGAGAATCTTGCTGCGAGGGTATTATTACCTGAGTCTATTAGTTCTCTGCAGTATTAGAAACTGAGTTATTGCATAATAATATTCTTAAAGTCATTAGAATATTTCAGCTTCCCTTTATCTATGTCAGTTTCCTCCTACATATTAATGTAGGTTTCAATAATTATATGTTAATCTAATTAATTCATATTACCATGGGTAATCTAAAATATTTTAAGGTTTTGACCTTTAAACTTTTTATTTTAATGCATTTACATTTTTCACTGAAAACCTGCAAGAGAACAGGTATATAAAAAATACGACTCTAATAAACAAGGGACTAGCAATTCTTTATTGAAGGAGTTTTTGTATAGGCAGCTATCCAGATGGCAAATAGTTGTTTAAAGATTTACTCATTAGTGAAATGAAATGGTATCAATTTAATTCATTCCCATTTCATATTTCCATGTTTCAAAACAACTTTTTAATACATACTTTAAAGGATTCTCTGGAGCTCTTGTGCTGTAATTTGCTTTCTTTTTCTCTCTAACTAGATATAAATTAATAAAGTCATACCGGATGAGGTGTTGGGCTCCTCCTAAAATCTTCCTATTCATTTGTTTGAGTTTGGCTGTAAATTTCAGTGACTGCAAAATCACGCCACGTGCATCACTAGCAGGACTCAGGGGCTGAGATATGTTAATGAAAGAGACCTTAAGTGTCAGATGGCAGATGCATCCCGAGACTATTTAAGGCGACTAAGAGCCTGTCACAGTGGGAGAAACTGCTGCGTAGCTCTAGGTTTATCTTGAGACATTCAGACAGGGAGATAAAATGCATATTAATCCCTAAGGATAAACAGTTCTTGCTATTGTACTGGATAAGCATCTGTTTTGTCAGATTTAGCCTAAATGTGGGCAAATGGAGAAAAATCAGTGCTGAATTACTGGATCAGGGCTGGGGCCTGAGAGGAGGAAGTTAAAAGAGTAATAGGGCTTCCCTGGTGGCGCAGTGGTTGAGAGTCCGCCTGCCGATGCAGGGGGCACGTGTTCGTGCCCCGGTCCGGGAAGATCCCACATGCCGCGGAGCGGCTGCGCCCGTGAGCCATGGCTGCTGAGCCTGCGCGTCCCGAGCCTGTGCTCCGCAACGCGAGAGGCCACAACAGTGAGATGCCCGCATACCGCAAAAAAAAAAAAAAAAGAGTAATAGATATATCCACCACACTTTGGCAACATGTCCCAGTGCTGTCCTCTTCCACCTTTACTAATGCATCTGCATTTTGGGTAGCCTTAAATAAAGCTGATATTTTCATTCTCTTCTGACTCCTTTTTGCCCAGGATCTACCGAGGGGAATCTAGCGAGCAAGAGAGGGTAATGGACATATCTGAACCAACAAGCGTCAGGACCCTTCACATACAGTTTTTAAATTAATTTTTATTGGAGTATAGTTGTTTTACAATGTTGTGTTAGTTTCTGCTGTACAGCAAAGTGAATCGTTATATGTATACATATATCCCCTCTTTTTTAGATTCCCTTCCCATTTAGGTCACCACAGAGCATTGAGTAGAGTTCCCTGTGTTATACAGTAGGTTCTCATTAGTTATCTATTTTATATATAGTAGTGTATATATGTCATTCCCAATCTCCCAGTTCATCCCACACCCCTCCCCTTCCTTGGTAATGAGAAGTTTGTTTTCTACATCGGCACATAGAGTTTCTTGAGGTTGAGGATGTTGTATTGTTTTGTACAATTTTTCTATAATGTCCAACCCCATATTAGGAAAAATAAGTACTGCATGTATCTTTGTTGAATGAGTATCCCAAGGATTATGAGGTTTTTACCTTCTGACTAAGGCCAACAGTAGTCGTTTGTTATTTTTACTTTTTCTAAAAAGGAACATTGCAAAAATCAGACCATAAGCCTTTAGATGAAGCAGAACAAAGAATTTTTAATTATTTAACCATATTCTGGTCCTCAATCTCAAGCATCACCTACTTTTACTGAATCTTTCCAAAAAAGCTAAATAAACATACCTTAACTTATGTTACAATATAGGAACAACTTTAGCCTTGGGGGCATCACCATAGGTCACTGTTACCACCAGCAAAAGGCAAGATTTAGAACACAAATCCAAATAATTATCCACTTGTTTTGAATACTACCTTAACTGTTCTGCTTAGAGAAAACATTAGATGACCTCTTACATTTCCTTTCAATTATGATTATTTCATAATGTTAAATTTAGAGTCAAGGGGATTTTTAAAATACTGGCTAAATTCCCATTCAAACAATGCATTTTTGGAAAATGTGTCGAAATGAGTCTTTAGAAGCTGTGCCTACTTTTGCAAGGCTAATTCCGTAAGCACGCAGTTGATAGATGCTGTATCAAGGCTTCAGATACTAGATATGGAGCAAATATTTTCAGTGGTTTAGATCAATTTCCACTTATATGATGTACATATCAACAGTATTCTAGTTTTCAAGAAGCCTTCTGAATACTTCTTCTTAGTCTTCTTTCCCAAAGGCAAATGTAAGGATAATTCTAGAAGACAGAATCAAAATATTTTTTTAATACTGATTTCAAATCCTTTATAGATCATGGACATTTTCTCCTCACTGCCTGTGGGGATTTGTTTCACAACTGAGCTTCTGTCTGACAGATTTCCCTATAAATTCTGTATTGCTTATGGTGGCAGCCATCTCCAAGATGGCCCCCTAAGGAAACTTGCAAACAGCACTATTGAGATATACAAGTGGCAAGAAACCAAAACCCCCTACTAAGAGGCAGAACCAACTTGTCAGCCATGAATAAGCCATCATGCAGTTGGATCCTCCAGGCATAATCAAGCTTGTAAATGACTGCAGCGCACACATCTTGACTGTAACTTCATGAGATACCCCATGCTAGAACCAGCCAGCTATTCCCAAATTCCTAATCCACAGAAACCATGAAATAATAAATGTTTATTTTTGTTTAAAGTAATTAAATTTTGATGTAAATCATTACACAGCAATAGGTAACTAAAACACCCACCCAATAAACTGCTTTCTGAAAGATTTGAAAGAGTGATCTTTTAAGGATTTTTGTAGGGAGTGGAATAACATTCTAGGTTTGAGAAAATCTTGGTATACAAATAGTCACTGCTGGGGTCAATGGGATAATTCCTCCCAGAGTGAAAAAATGATTTTCCCTGATATAGTGAAAGAAAAATCCTTCCTCATCTTCTTCTTCTTTTTTTAAAGCACCTCTCAGGTTTATAATTTGGAAAGTTAATATGTTTACACTACTTTAATCAAGTGAGGAAATTCTGCTAACTAGAATCATAGGAATTTTTTAAAGCCCATCACAGTAGGCAGAAAAAATGGTCTCCCAATGATGCCTACATCCTAATCCTTGTAATGTGTGAACATTGCCTACTTGGCAGATATAAGACCCTCTCCCCACCAATTTTACAGATAGGAAACAGGTAGTAATACCACTCAGCTAATGGTGGAGCCATGGGCCTGGAATCAAAAGAGGATTATTTCCAGAACTCTGAAACAAAATGGGATTTTCCAGGCTGGATTTTGAAATTGTTTGGTACTGGTGACTTCCTTTTTTTCCTCTTATTTTCTCCCTTTTTGAATGGGAATGTTTATAATTTTATCATATGCCAGACAATCTCTAGAAGCTAGAAAAGGCAAATGGATTCTCCTCTAGATCCCTCAGAAGGAATGTCAACCTGCAACATTTTGATTTTAGCCTGGTGAAACCCTTTATGGACTGCTGACCTCCATAATTATAATACATTTGTGTTGCTTTGAGACACTATGTCTGTGGTAATTTTTTGCAGTAATGATCAGAAACTAATTTACCCATGTTTCAGAAAAAGTAGTAAAATTTAAGAGGTAATGACTATACAGTCTTTATTTTATTTTGTCTCCTTCAACCAAATCTTAACTAAGGTTGAAATGCCAGGCTCAAATATATCACTTCCAAGAAGCCTTTTTAATTCCTCAGTTTCAAAGTGTTCTTATTCTCTGCTCTGAAGATGAAGGCAAGACTTCAACTTACAGTTAATCATAGACTGTTTTGTACTATCACTTACATTTGTATTTAAAATTATTATTTAACTTGTGTGTGTACTCTTTCACTGTAGTTAAAATTGTTGCTTGAGAGGAGATTAGGAGTATTGTGTTGCTGGCATTAACTACACCTCTATCACCATTAAACCCTGCTGGTATTCATTCAATAAATACTTCTTGATTGGAATTGTTGTAATTTCACTTTTTCTTTGTTGTTGTATTTGTCCATCTAGGTGTAATTTACATAAAACTGCACAGGTTTTAAACATTCATTTGACATTTGAACGTTTGTTGAATTTATGCAATAATGTAATCACCATGTAAAACAAGATACAAAACATTTCCATCATCCCAAAAAGTTTCCTTCCTTTGCTAACAGTCAATTCCTATTCTCCAAGGAGCTGTTACTTTTGACTTCTTTCATTCAAAAAAATGTTTATTATTAGTGGTATCTCATGATATGACTATAATGCAAATTGTTTATCTATTCTCTGGTGCTGATTTAAGGGAGATATTTATTCAATTTTGTCAGACATTGATAACATTATTGGAACAGTGTTCCAAAGTCTACCATTTTACACCTCTACCAGCAACGATGAAAATTCGTGGTGTTCTACATTTTTGCCAGTATTTGATATTGTCAGACTTTTAAATTCTAGCTATTCTAATGAAAATGAAATAATATTTCATCATTGCTTTATATACACCTTGTATATTTTGGTCCTTTGAAATTTACTAAGTTTTGTTCTTTGGCTCAACATATGATCAATCTTGGTGAATGTTCAACATGCACTTGAAAAAAATGTGAACTTTGTTTTTGTTGTGTATAGTAATCTTTCCACACCAAATAAGTTGGTAAATAATCCTACTCAAATCTTCTATGCCATACTAATTTTCTTCTATTTCAAAAAAATCAGTTCCCATGAAGAACATTATATATCCAGCTGGGATTGTGGTTTATCTTTTTCTCTCTTTAGTTCTGTTATTTTTTTAATTTATATATTTTATTTTATAGTAATTTTCACAATATATGTAACCACATACACTCACACAAACATGTATATATAAACACACATATGTTTATAAATGCATACATACACATATATCTATAAAAATAAGCATAATTTTTAAAATCTGCTTTATTTATGCATATGAATACCCTTGGTGGTGTTTTTATTTCTTTGTTAACATCCAGAGTTCTGTTTTCTGTCATTTTCCTTCAGCATGAAGAACTAATTTTGTCATATTTTGCAATAAAGTTCTGCTTAGAAGCATATACATTCAGCTTCTATATGTTTGAAAAAAAGTCCTTATTTTCTTTTCATTTTTGAAGCATATTTTCACTGGATATAGAATTCTTGTTTGGCACTTTTTCCCTATAAGCCTTTAATAACTCTGTATCATTGCCCTCTGATCTTAACTGTTTCTAATGAGACGTCTGTCTTAACTCTCATTATTGTTCTGTATGTTATGTGCTTTTATGTCTTTGCCCAATGATGAAATTTTCTATTCATTTTCACTTTATAGCCATTTAACTATGACGTGCCTAGGTATAGATTTTATTGTATATATTATTTTAGGTTCATTGACCATCTTGGTTACAACATGCACAGGTTAAAATATTTTCATTAAATTTAGAAATTCTTCACCATTATCTTTTCAAATATTCCCTCTACCCTATTCTTGTTCTCCTCTCCTTCTGGGAGCTCCATTTCACTGTCTATACCTATATTTCTCTATATATCTTTACATATGCACAGGTCTACAATAATCTAGCAATCACACTTCCTTCCATTTATTCTTCCTTCCCACTAGGAAAATGTATACTTATATTTTTAATTTTTAGGTCTTGGAAATGCTTTGTGAAGTTAAGCAGTTCTAAGAATAGGATAAATCATAACTTCAATAGCCAAAAGTGAACCCAACAAAAGAAAAAAAAAGTAAAAAATAATAACAAATAATAAATTGGAATGGCTAAGTGAGTTTGATGATTTCTCATCTTCATGTCTGGCATCCTTGAGGCTGCTAAGAGAAACAGAAGAGATATGAAGTAGGTATATTTCTAAACATAAATGCATGTTCAAAAAATGTAAAGAATGAAACTTTAATTGCAAATTCATTGTAGTGTGTTATGCTTTCACTTTTTTGATGAACTATTACCTTTTTTGTTTATTTCCACTGAAACCTTCTTAGTTTATGTTAATCAAAATACCTCAAAGTAAAAGATAATGTACATTGAATTTAATGATTCTATGAGATATACAATTTTTCTTTTTTTTGGGGGGTATGTGGGCCTCTCACTGTTGTGGCCTCTCCCATTGCGGAGGCGGACTCTCAACCACTGCACCACCCGGGAAGCCCGAAATATACAAATTTTGAAATGCCTCTCTGGGGTGGTTAAATGATCCTTCATCTCAGCCAAGCACAAAATACTTTGTTAGTCAATAAAAGAATATCTCTAAATAGAATGACAAAAAGTCCTCAAATGACTGAATTCGCTGTTCCTTAACCTCCATTATTGAATTAACCCAAGCACAGATTTTAAATAAAAACAAATATATCATGTGGGATACTCAAAATCACTACACTAAGTTGTTCTCTCTTTCTTAATAAGGCTAAGATATAGAATCCTGGAATGAACTAAAATTTCATGACTAGCAACAATCATATTTATAATATAGTTATACAAATATTATATGAAAATAATAGTCAATTAAGAATTGACTATTAAGGGTAGATACTAACAACAGTATTATAAATTCTATTTTAAAATTTTATACTCAGCCTTGAAGGGGGAATGACAGAATAGGTGTCAAGGACCTATGTGCCTATTTAAAACTGAAAGAATGATGGGTATTGTATACAATCATTGAGATGCAATTTAACTGAATCAGAGGTGAATAAAAGACCGAATTTGGGTAGGTTTGGGCAAAACTGAGCGAGTTCTGATGACATCTGAGTTTTAAGTTTTTCCGATGATCCAGTACTATCCTGAGCCTACCTGTAAAATGTGCTTGGATTTTTAAGATATGTTCCACATGTTTAAGTTAGCATTAATGGGTGCTAAAGATAAATTGAGGACCATTCAAATTTTCAGTTTATTCGAGTATATGTCAACTTCAAAGGGGCAGTGCCATGCCGAAAGTGGTTAGGAGTGGCTCCACTGACAGGAGGAGATTGGGGAAAGGTTTATATAGAGAAGGTGCAGAAGGAAAGCAAAGCAAAAAAAAAAAAAAAAAAAATTGCTTGGTTGGAGCTTAAGTAGTTGCCTTGTTTGGAAAAACTTGGCTGTGATTGGTTGTTCTCAAATTTCACTTTCTCAAATTCAAGTGAACTCTGGCTTAGTCAGTGAACTCTGGCTTAGTTTTTGTTTGGCTTATGGAGGCTACCAAGGCATTGGAGTCACCTCAGTCTAATGGCCTCCTTGTTTAATAACTTTAACATGGGTTTCTGTTATTTGCAACCAAGAGTCCTGAATAATGCAATCACCTACAGCAAGTGAGACTGACGACATTTCCTCTCATAACTGATTTCGCCAGTAACACATATGAATCAGTTTGCGCTTTACAGTAATGCTCTGGAAGTCCTTATACAAAGTGTCTGGTTCTCTTGATATCATCTACTTCATTGTGTTTTCTTTCTTTCCTTGTTTTTCATTGCCTAAATAATGCACAAATACAGAAAAGCACAAAGAATAGTATTTATAATCCTATTTCCTTTTCTTTTTGTTTTTTTGGGTTTTTTTGGCGGTACGCAGGCCTCTCACTGCTGTGGCCTCTCCCGTTGCGGAGCACAAGTCCCAGACGCGCAGGCTCAGCGGCCATGGCTCATGGGCCCAGCCGCTCCGCGGCATGTGGGATCCTCCCAGACCGGGGCATGAACCCGTGTCCCCTGCGTTGGCAGGCAGACTCCCAACCACTGCGCCACCAGGGAAGCCCCTATTTCCTTTTAAAGAATCTCTGCCCATGTTTCCAGAGACCAATACCATCAGGAAGTTAGTGTATACAGTTCCAATCTGTGTTTATCCCTTTACATACATGTATATTTATTTGTAACAATTTTACTTCGGAGAGTGAGATTAAAAAAATAGGGATGATAATGCGACTTGATTTTTCACTTTATTTTGTTCTTGACGTCTCTCTCCCTAATTTTCTGTGTGTGTGTATGTGTACATGTGTGTGCATCTCTATGTCTCACTATATACACTATTGTTAATTATTCCATTAGTATTACACATTCTATTCATCTATTTCTCTAATGATGGGCATTTAGTTATTTCCAATTTTTAGTTACTACAAACAATGCTGTGATTGATCACCCTCCCTAAGTTCAGCCATCTGCTGTGATTTCTACTACCAGATAATTTTCATCATGGTTCTGAATTTTGCCTTCTAATTGCATGGCTGGCCATTCTCCCATTATCCTTACCTGGACCTCTCCTCATGGGTCCCCCTCATCATGGTAAATGCTTTCAGCACTCAATTCCTGACGAAGGGACTTTGCGAGATTACCTAATTTGTTATCCTGAAACTGAAGCCTCCTTGGCTCTTTCTCAGATCAAGTAGTTTGTGCAAGATCATGAATTAAATAAAATCACTATTACCTCTTATGGTTTCTAGTTTTTCCTGCTCAACCAGTGTGTATCAAAGTAAAATTCCAGTTTATGTGCCTCATTTGAAATGGCTTGGCTATTAATTTCTGCTCTCATCAGTTTTTCTCATGAATCTAGTTTAGAAATGAAAGATGCTTTTGTTGTTTTCCCTAATATTTGTTTTTGGTATTGTAGATGGATTCAATTCAAGAGGAAGAAGGCATCTGGGCATTGTTTGAACAGCAATAGCTTCTCTAGTTCTATAATAAAATATTCTGTTTTTTTGACAATTATCTATGGCTAATTCACTCTAAAAAAATATCAATGGGGATCAGAATCCCAGAACTCTACTTCTGTCTCTGTTTGCATTATTAGAATCTTGTTATATTTTACCACTTGAGTTTATGCCCACAGTTTATCTGTTGTACTCTCACCCAAGATGGTTTAAGATTGTATATCTAAAAACACTTGCCCAGGTCCTGAAACATTTAAATGTGATAAAAATCAATTTTACCTATGTGATTCCCAGCTGAATGCCACTTCAGATATACTTCAGCTTCAAAAGAAATTAAAAGATAAGTGACAGGATTACAATCAGATTAGCTTGTCTAGGCAGACAAATGAGATTGCTGAGTTGTCTGAGTGAAGATACTCACTTCCTAGTGAGACCAGTTTACATCACATTAAACAAAAATGAGTTTCCAATATGTGTACTGTATAACAAAATGGGTAAATGGAAAATTGTACCCTTGTGACTGAATATGAAACAGGGAAACTCACTGTTATTTTGTAACTATTTGAGAATTTACTGCCTGTCAGAACACTTTATGAGGTATCATAGAAGAAAAAAAGAATTATTCTCTGAGATTTGTTGCTTAAGCTAAAAGAAGTATTTCTTTGATTAATAGAACTCATGAAAGTCAAGAGAATGGGGAAAAATCTTGAATCCCAACTTACTCTACATTGTAGAATAGGATAAATATTTAGAGGGTAACTCATGACAAGGGTCACATGTAACCAGAAAAGAGGTACATACATTAATGATTACTAACTAGACAATGTACCAGAATGGGGTGGGCCCAGTTTCAATTAACATGATATCTATAGTGAGGAAAAAAGCTCCTGACTCTATCTGATTCATAAAATACTTTTTATTATATTGCTTAGAGGGAAAAAGAAAAAAAAAAGAAGAACAAGGAAAGTTGTGTAGGGCAGGTAGAAAATAATTTGGCAATGTTTGTTCAATCAAGTGTGATAATGCATTCCTAAGCTATTTTCTTTTTTGTTTGTTTGTAATTACTTTGGTTATAAAGAAAAAATATTCAGGAAATTAAAATAATTTAAGTGTCTTAATGATTGGACAATAATATAGGTAGGTGCCTTGATGATTGGACAATTCCATGGTAAGAATGCTCTAGCAGTGAATTTTAAGAATTAAATAAAGCAAAGCACATGACAAAGCTATTGAAGTTAGAGTAAGGGATATAACAGGAAGGAAGGGAGTCTTGTGAAAGTGAACACTAAACAGGAGAGTTATTTTTACACCGCAGTGGAATAACCAGTTCTCCTAATGTTTCAATCATAAATGCCTATTTTCCTAATCACCAGTTCTGATTTTGTTTTTTAATGTCTTATGATTACAGAGCTCCTATACTTCAAGATTTCTTCAAATTGCACAGAATCTTAGGGGAACGTGTCTCAGACCTAGTATGTATTATAGAATAATTTGCTGACAAAAATATTACTAAACATCTCTTTAGAATTTATGATGTTTACTAATGTTTGCATTTTTCACAAAAGGGAAGAAAATTAAAATATGAAGCATATGTCATTGGCTAATTTGACCTCCTTCGGGAAAGTGCAGCTATATCTTTTCTTCACAAAAAAAATGTAAAAAGAAAAGGAAATTCAGGGAAATGATTGTCAGGGAGGAATCTTGGGAAATATTTCAAGTAAACAGTTTTCCTCTTCTAAATGTAATGCAATACTTTGTAGCCTTAATTTCACAAAATCCAGTTGTACATATAACCTAAATATCAGATTGCAACATGCCACCATTTTAAGAAACTCTTAGATCTCTGGTTTAGATCCATCTTCCTTTAAATTAAGCATAAATATATTTCCAGAAAAATGTGAAACACTCCACTAAGTGCTTATCAGGAAAAAGCAACATAAAATTTTGACCAAGCACAATGATCCTCATGAATATGTCTGACAAATATTGGTATTAATCATTGGTTACTCCTTTTGTATCTGGATATTTAATTTCTACTAGCTCTTTCCAGAAATCAATAGTTGGCTCACTTTTCAGTAAATGACTTTAAATGAAAGTCTTTCTAGAGCTAATTCATTTAATTTCTATGTAGTGATGTATTTTATGAGCAGTTTAGAAGTGGGACAACCATCTTGGAGTGTATCAGCCTTGAAGAAATAGCCTAAATAATTTATTTCAGTTTTCATGGATCTTTGAATATAAGTCCACATTTTTTTTTTCTGGCTCTCTTTATCTTCTCCTTGTTTCTCTCTTGTTTTTTCCTCTATGCTACAATTTTCTCATCTAAAACATGGGCTTAATAATATCTCCTGGTGTGGCTGTTGTGATACTTAAATGAGTATATCTATGCACAATACCTAGTGTGTTGCTTAACACATAATAAGTGTTTGAACAATGTCCATTGCCATTATTCATTTAATCTAGCATAAACCAGGCTTATTACCCATAAAGTCAAGTCAACTATATAATGCTAGGTAAAATGCGTGTGTAATAGGGAAGAACAAGTTAATCAATAAAGGGATGTGCCTATAAGCTTAAAATATACATAATGACCCATCTCTGGGTATCCTGCCTCACAGATAATGAGCATTAACCTAAAATACCATTGTTTAGCTCACAGGAAACATCCTGACCAGGCCCACCTGTGAATGGCGGCAGGAAGGAAGAAATTAACACATCCCCTCTGGAGTCTGGCTGGAACCAAGAATTTACCCCCTCCCCTTTTAGTATAAAATAAGCCTGAACTCTGACTTCGGGAAGATGGTTCTCTGGGACACTAGTCCACCATCTTCTGGGTCTGCTGACTTTCTGAATATAGCCACTATTCCTTGCCCTGACAACTCATCTCTTGATTTGTTGGCCTGATCTGTGGCAAGCAGTACAAGCTTGGACTCCATAACATGTGTTGTGGTACTGTTACAGGATTAACTGAGATAAATAATGGTTATTTTTTCCCAATGTGTGTCAAATAGTGTTCATTTTGCACAACTCATACACCAAAGTAGGCTTATTTGAGATGCCCTTGTGATTTAAAATCTTCTCAAATTATAGGTTGCCCACCATACTGAAGGAGTATAAGTTATTTGGTCTATAATTTCTCCAGGGCTTTTTTTTTGGGTCCCTTAAATAATCTCTTTCTGCCTCTCCTGCTCTCACTTTTTCTCTCTTTTATCTTTCATTTAAAATTGATTTCATTCTTTATATTTCATTTTATTCAATTGGTTGAAAAATTCTATGTTTGTAAACCACTATCTGGAGCCAAAAATTCAGTTAGGAATTAGAAATTCTTAAGATTACTCTGCTATATTTTAACTTAGCCAAATTCCACTCCCCATTCTAGGCTTCTGTGCTATTTTCTCAAGATAGGACTTGTGTCGTTCTGATTTCATCTGTCTATTTTTTTTTTTTTTTTTTTGCGGTACGCGGACCTCTCACTGTTGCGGCCTCTCCCGTTGCAGAGCAACAGGCTCTGGATGCGCAGGCTCAGCGGCCATGGCTCACGGGCCTAGCCGCTCCGCGGCATGTGGGATCTTCCCGGACCGGGGCACAAACCCGTGTCCCCTGCATCGGCAGGCGGACTCTCAACCACTGCACCACCAGGGAGGCCCTCATCTGTCTTTTGAAATACAAAGTTCAGTGAATGCTTTGCTTTATTGGTTGGTTTCTTCTTCATTTCATGTTTTATGTGTGGTGCTGTCTGGTTCAGTACCATGACTTCAGCAGGAGATAACCATGGTCTTAGATTTGTCATTCACTATTCTAAATTGTAAAAAATTGGCCCTGCAAAGCAGATTCAGAACTACTTCCTGGAAAGTACCTTGGGCAATATTAAACATAATTTTTCTCCTCCTTGGTTATGTGCCTTCTGAATTCACACTTAAAACCAAAACATTTTTGTCTATCTGAATATCTGAGTCTCTAGTTAATTCCCATGTGATGAGTTACTTAAATCAATAGGAAGCTCCTCAATAAAAAAGTGAGTTATTATTTCTCTGTGATTCACTGATTATTAGAGGGCATGACTGTGTGATTGCTAATTTTTTTCACATTTTTTGAGTTCATTGTGTTTTAAATTATCACCTTGACCCTACATATGCTATTAGAAGTTTTTCTTTTGTTAGTAAACATCTTGGTTTAGGTTATGTTATTCATTACGTTATTCATTCCCAATTCCAAAAAGAACAAAAACAAAACCAAAAGAAAAGCAAAAACAAAACAAAACAAAACTTGGTTTAAGAGATGATTCACATTGAATATATAATGTACATTTCCTTTCTTTTAAAAATTGTTTTGGAATAAATATGAAACTTATTCCCTCTGTGTGCCAGGTTATTAAACCCTTGAGACATAATTAGGTAGAATAAGGTTCCAGCTGGTAAAGGAACTGTTAATGTTTAGCTCAAAAATAAGTGATCCTTGCAAATAGTTTCAAGAAGAATAATTCTCTGATTCTTACATAAACGAAGTCCTGGAAACATCCTAAATTTCTTCTTTAAAAGAATGACTCAATACACTCACTGTAGTATTCCTTATTGTGGAATACTGTGCAGCATTTAAAAAGAATGATGTACATCAGGATGTAGAATCATAAAATATTTCCAAGAAATAGTGTGTAAAAATAAGAAGTTGCATAAAAATATATAAAAGTGATATTATTCATATTATATAAACTATATATATATATATATACATTTTACGTCTATCAACCTATCTATAATCTATGTATCAATCTAATCTGTCACAAACCAAAATAGTAAGAATTCATCTGTGGATGCACAGGTATGTGTGTAAATGTAGAAAGATCTCAGTAAGAATACTCAACTAATGAATATGAAGCACCCACCCACCCCTTGTCTCCGCCCTTGAAGGGGCTTCCTAGTGTGTGGAAACCTTTCCCCCTTCACAGCTCCCTCCCATTGGTCAGGTCCTGTCCCTATTCTTTTGTCTCTGTGTTTTCTTTTGCCCTCCCGAGGTACGTGGGGATTTTCTTGCCTTTTGGGAAGTCTGAGGTCTTCTGCCAGTGTTCAGGAGGTGTTCTGTAGGAGTTGTTCCACATGTAGATGTATTTCTGATGTATTTGTGGGGAGGACGGTGATCTCCATGTCTTACTCCTCTGCCATCTTGAAGGTCCCTCTAATACTTGAAATTTTAAAAAATAATGTATTTATGTGTTACTTTAGTACCTGAAAATAAATTTGAGAAAAATGAAAGCATTTATATAGCAGGCACTATAATTTTAATTTTCTCCCACCCACTCCTTCCTGCATTTCCAAAGAGAGATTAGTAAGCACTTTATTTGAACAGGACATTAAACTTGTAAGCTTAACTTAAAATGGACACTAAAATTATAAGATTCTACAAGATCCTTCAGTTTTGTGTAATCAATTATTCTAGTTGAAATCATTCTTTTTTAATCATAATCATCAACACCATCCATTTTTGCTAAGAGATTATCATATATACAACTGCATATATGCATACATATGTATAAGCTTGTGTGTGTGTATAAAATAAAGAGGTTGGAAATGCAAACAATCCATAAATTTTTCATTTGTGTTAAGACAGATACATTTAAACATTAAGTAACAATAAAAAAGAGCATATCTTAGTGGCAAAATGAGTAGTAAACACAAGCATTAAGTACATTCTGAGCTACATGAGACTCTTGTGATTGGCAGAGTGGTACCATGAATGATATCTCAAACAACAGATAAAACTTTCCAAAATAGAGAGAATATAAATGTATTCCAGGTAGATGGTATAAAAAGAATAAAATATTGATAGAAGGATGGCATATGTTATGTTCAGAGGATGTTAAATAGACACTCTGATATATCCTGGGTATTTGGGCTCAAATAATTTTAAAATTTCATGTCAATTAACTATTGAATTACAGTTGATAACTTTTTAAATATAAGATCAATGAATATGCTACCTCTTTAGAGAAAAACTATTTTAAATTCAAGTGCCTTATAAGCTTCAGTAATATATCTCTTGGCATTAGTTTCCTCTCTAAAATGTAAAGCTTTCAACAGATGGGCATTATAGTTGCTCAAGGCATGCACTTTCAAATAGAGGTTTTGTTTTTAGATTCTCAAGTCTTGGACTGAGTATTTCAGAGACTAATCAAGGCCCAGTCTAGTCTAACTTTGATACAAAATATAAAATAATAGGGAGAAAAATGGGCCAGGAATCAGGAGATTTGAATTATAATTCCAGCTTCATCACTCAGCAGTTGTGAGAATGGAGGTAGGGCCTTTAAAATCTTTGGACTTCATTTTCCTCCTTTATAATGTTGGGATAATAATTATCAATCACTTTAGGCATATAGTGTCAATCAACAACATACTATATGCAAATGCTTGGTAATTTTTAAAATGTTCGTAAGTGAAAAGATTATTGTTAAATCCTAACATTGGTGATAAAAATGTAAAGCACCCTAGGCACACTATCCTCTTATTATTCCTTGACAATGGTAAACAGGTTCTATTTCTTTCCCTTGCATTACTGTACCAGCTGTGCCTGGTATGCTTTTTGACAGGATTTTCTTCAGGGCTCATTTGCTTACTTGAAATCTCTACTTATCAGAGAGGCCTCCCTTTCCTTACATCTCCTATCAATTAGCAATACTCACCCAGGTACCACTATCAACCTTACCATGCCTTTTTTTATATCAACAACTGAAGCATTATCAAGTTATTCACATATCTAATTTTTCTATTTAATACTCCCTTCCCCAACACACATAAGTGTAAAATCCATTAGAATAGTGATTTTGGTTTGGTTTACTGTGGATCCCTAGTCCCTCAAAGAGAGCTTGGCCTGTGGTAGGAACACAATAAATGTTATTAAACGACTGAGCAAACACAAATTGTCTGAGGGAGATTTGAATTTAAAAGTATAAATGAAACAAACTTTGTGACTCTTTTATCCTACAGCAGCTCTCTTAATAAGCCTTTACATTTATCAAGAAAATACTGAAAGCTCACACAATGAATACATCATGTCAAAGTGCCAAAATTCCTTTCAGTTTTACTAACATGATTTATTTTTACAAAATTGTAACAATGTCTCTTGCAAGGAGATGCATTTGTGCTTGTCCAATGTCAAAATATGAAAAAAATATACCATTAATATGGAACTTACATGGATAAGAATCAAGGGATCATTCATTGTATAATGTCAGTTATCTAAAAACAGATAAATCCTAATTATTTGTAAGCCAGTACAGAAACATGGAAAACAATAATAAACAAGTAACCAAGTTTATTTTATCCACTTACCTTAAATGCCATGTTCACCACAGATACGCATGTATGGATATGCCAAAACCACGTTAGATGACTTGAATTTTATATTGTTTACCTTCAGTTTCTTCAAAAGAGTACAGAACTTGAAAAGATTAGAAATAGTTTATCTAGAAGAATGTGAAACAAACCATAGAAGTAATATGTTGACAAGATAACAATTCTAAAAAATTGAAATTTGACTATAAATAACGATTTCTCTGTTCTTTTTGGTATACTTTTAGAAGACAGCAGCTGGGATTGGCATATCTCTGATTAGGTGTTATTCTTCAGGGTAATGTATTATTTGGAAAGTCACCTATTATATGTTGAACCTATTATATGTTGAATTAAAAAACAAACCTTTTGGCAGTTTGTAACAATGCCACCAGGAATTGATCATCTCTTCAATAAAAATAGTTTTGACATTTCCACTTGAGTCTTGCCTTTTTATATTATAAAATTACAGCATTTCTAGAAATACTAAATGGAAAATGCCAAAGACTAAACTGATATATGGTGAATACTGTTGCTTTATGTATCAAAATGCAGCGAATAAAATCCTTCCAATCTACATATAGGGAATTTAATACACGAAGGACTTTAGAATTTAGTACATGAAGGACTAAGTTAGTGTTTATTTTAACATGAGTCTTTTGAACATATAAAGACACTAAATATACTTTGGACATATAAAGACACTAAATATACTTATAATCTAGGTAAAGATATGAACTGTGTAAAAAATATGACAGTGTCCTTCTGGGAGTCAATGAAATCTTAGAAAGGTCATTATATTAACTGATAAAAGTTAAGCCTCAAATTCAAGGAGTTTTAAAGAAGGTAAAAAGGTCTTCTAGTAATAGAAGTTCTCACATGAAATCTGGAGAAAGATTGGATTTCATAGTGTCATCAGTGAACTTCCCATAACAACATCAGCTTTAACTGTAAATTAATGTTGATCTGCAAATGTTATCCAAAGGTAAGCGTGTGTGTGTGTATGGATGAAGAAATAAGTGGATGAGATATTTTTCATGTATACATATATAAAGCCTTTGGTACTCCCAGATAGGGAGTTTTTAACTTCACTGCAAATATATATAGTGGCTGCACTGAGTAAGTACATGAGTAAGTTGTCAAGATGAACATTGAAAGCAAAGAAGTTAGAGAGATTTTCAGAAATAATGCAGCTCTTACCGACATCATGTCCATTAATGATACTCTTTTTTCCCCCCAAGTGTGTGGGGCTGATATAAATACAACATCCCAAAGAACTTCAGAGTAGATTGTTAACTGTCTATAAAATAGATGAGATCAGAAAAGTGCCCCCAAAACAGTTTGACAAAAACAAAATATAGCAACAAACATGTATTGGAACAGTGTGCCTCAAACTTCTCAAACCTAATAGCTGAGGGGTAAGTGAACTCAAGCACTGGGAATCTAGAAGCATAACATGTATGAATATTGCAAGCTGGATGGTTCTGTTTGAAGTTATTCATGAAAAACCTATGATATTTGTTTTAATATACAACATTTTAAGTTATCAACAAACATCATATGAATGAATTTCCTATTTAACAGTAAAAGGAGGAGCAGCTCTGACACTGAATGTATCAACTAAAAGAAATGGGCTGAGATTATAATAGGTGACATCATTCTAGCAAGTTTTTTCATTGCTATATTTTCATAGTATTTTGATAACTTAGCCTTACATTAATACATAACTGTAAGTAATAAGTTATTTTTTTCAATCACTATGATCAGGTAATAACTAAGTTATGTTACCTAAGAAACCAATAAATAAGACATTAGTGGAAATTTTATTTTGAGGGGTGGTGGGAGAGTGGGGAGGAAAACGTGGAGTTTTTTGCTCTGTGGTGAACTGAACAAGTTTTTGATCCACTGGTGAATCTTTCCTAGTGCTTCAGGGCAATAATCACCAAACTGTTTTTTTAGTGAAGAAAAATAATTGGCAATGTTGTTTTTTACCTTCCCATTGAAGCTTTAATTTAAACTGCATATAAATAAATTGAGCTCCAATCAGACTACAATCCCAATAATAATTTCTCCTCATTCGGTTCCCACACTTTATTGTTTTTGTAGTTTTGTTGACTTATTGTTTTTTCAGTTTTGCTTTAAACCATAAACAAATTTAGAGTTTTTGTCTTGAAGTTGCTCTTTAGGATTATTAAACCTTGGAAACATGTCCACAAAGATACCCAACTTGGTGGGGTGTTACTTATTAAGGAGAAGACTGAATTCATTTCATTAATTAAACCTTAAAGTCCTTTGTGTCTTCTTATATTTTTCTCCTTCATAAGGAAGAAGCAAAATCAGCAACAAGAATTAAACCCTAGGTTCAAAAACTGTCAACACCTTCTATGTGCTGACAGGTGTAGCAAGGTGCCTTTGCAAATATTCTTTCTAATTTATTATACATTTGTTTCAAACATGAGTGTTAAAACCACTGGGTTTTCTTTGCACAAAACTTCCAATTTTATCATTATATTGACTACCTTGTGATAATTAAGGGACAATACATTTGAGACATCATTGGTGATTAATGCAGGTAATAATCTGGGTTTACAAAAATTTTATTTAGAGATGCCACTCACATTCTTTGGCTCCCCATAGATTTAGCTCCATCTGGGCATGGTTCCATCATTTATTATTATTTTTTTTAATGGTCAGTTTTTCTTGCTAAAGAAATTCACATAACTTATTAAAATATCTTCTACATCTCTTTTTCCATAGAGCAATTTGTAAATTAATTGTTCTGTAGAGACTATTATTATAAATATAAGCAAAATATAAATGTATTAGCTACTATGAGTTAAGAAGTTATCAATCTATAGCTCAAGTATACCATTTAAATGCATCATTAGCTTTTCAAAGTAAAGTCATCTTTTTCAGTTATGCTGCTTTTTAATGCAAAACTAATTCATCTATAAAAATTTTTAAAAATTAACCAAATATTCTCCTCTTACATAAGCTCTTCCTAGAAGATAATGAAACTGATAAATAAGAAAATATGAGCCTTTAAAAATTTAAATGTATTTTTACATTTTACATGTTTATTCTGCCATAAATTAACAGTCAAGGCTCATCAGAAGACCAGTCCAGATTTAAAGGGTGGTGTAGTGGGTTGAATGACTGCCTCCCCAAAGATATGTCTATGTCCTAGTAACCGAACTCTGTGAATGTAACATTATTTGGAAAAAGGGTCTTTGCAGATGTTTTAAATGTATTTTTTCTTTTAAATGTATTTTTTCTAGGTAAGGCATCCCTTATTTTAATTGAATAAAGTTCTTAGTTTCATTCAACTTTTCATTTTTAATGAAAATGAGTTTCAAATGTTGCTGTAAGAACATTGATTTCCTACATGTGATAGATTGTTTTCAAATATGTCTGCAATAGTTTCACCCATTCCCATGCCTACCCCTTTGCAAAGAGACTTTGTTTCTTATACCTCCCATCAGGAAGTGCAGGCTATATCCTCTGGCCATGGTAACAAATTACCATAAATTTGGAGACTTAAAACAACCAAGATTTATTATCTTATGGTTCTGACTGCCAGACTCTGAAATTAAGGTGTCAGTAGGGTCATAGTCCTTCTGAAGACTCTAGAGAAGAATCTTTCCTTGTGTCTTCCATCTTCCGGTGGCTATCAGCATTCCTTTGTGGCTGCTTCACTCCAAGCTTTGCCTCCATCCTCACATGGACTCTCCTCTTCTCTGTCTGTACCTTCTCCTATTTGGTCCTTTATAAGGACCCTTATCATTGGTTTCAGGGTTTGCCTGGGGATATCCAGCATGGTCTCATCACAAGATCCTTTAGTTTAATTACATCTGCAAAGACCCTTTTTCCAAATAATGTTACATTCACAGAGTCCGGTTACTAGGACATAGACGTATCTTTGGGGAGGCAGTCATTCAACCCACTACACCACCCTTTAAATCTGGACTGGTCTTCTGATGAGCCTTGACTGTTAATTTATGGCAGAATAAACATGGGCTCAAGTGGCATCTATCTCTAGGCTACAATATTAATGTCACTGATGCCACATGAGAGCACAAAAATAGCCAATATTCCAATGCCTGATTGCATATAAATATTGTATATTCATGAAAGAAGAAAAAAAGTATTAGATTGGCTAAACCAGAAAGCTAGGTCTGTAGTTTTGCTTGCCCAGTTTTTTTTTTTTTTTAATTTATTTATTTAATTTTGGTTGCGTTGGGTCTTCCTTGCTGGGTGCGTGCTTTCTCTAGTTGTGGCCAGCAGGGGCTACTCTTCGTTGCGGTGCGTGGGCTTCTCATTGTGTTGGCTTTTCTTGTAGCGAAGCATGGGCTCTAGGCACACGGGTTTCCATAGTTGTGGTTTGTGGGCTCTAGAGCGCAGGCTCAGTAGTTGTGGCACATGGGCTTTGTTGCTCCGCGGCATGTGAGATCTTCCAGGACCAGGGCTCAAACCCGTGTCCCCTGAATTGCAGGCGGATTCTTAACCACTGCGCCACCAGGGAAGCCCCGCTTGCCCAGTTTTAATGTCAAAAAACAAATTCTTTAAGGTCATACAGTAAAACTAATTGAGTTATTGCAGTGAGGTGGATGGACCTAGAGTCTATCATACAGAGTGAAGTAAGTCAGAAAGAGAAAAACAAATACTGTATGCCAACACATATATATGGAATCTAAAAAAAAAAAAAAAAAAATGGTTCTGAAGAACCTAGGGCCAGAACAGGAATAAAGATGAAGACATAGAGAATGGACCTGAGGACACGGGGAGGGGGAAGGGTAAGAGAGTGGCACTGACATATATACACTACCAAGGTAAAATAGATAGCTAGTGGGAAGCAGCCGCATAGCACAGGGAGATCAGCTCTCTTGGTGCTTTGTGACCACCTAGAGGGGTGGGATAGGTAGGGTGGGAGGGAGACAAAAGAGGGAGGGGATATGGGGATATATGTATACATATAGCTGATTCACTTTATTATACAGCAGCAACTAACACAACACTGTAAAGCAATTATACCTCAATAAAGATGTTTTAAAAAGTGCTGATATTTCCTGAAGATTATTTTTGGAGATTATATGCCCTTGCTTTACCCCAGGCTAGTCTCTGGATATCTCCGTTTTTAGCATACTTCAGTTTGAGAACTGCAGCTTTAGAAGATGAGCTGGGCTGTGGTCTTTGTGGAAAACATGGCCAAAGAGAAATTATAGCCTTGAGATTGATTTTAGAGGGTAGGGTGAACATAGGATCATGAATCCAAACCCAGAACTGGGTAAAATGAAAATATAAATGTCCAAAGTCAGGCAGTGCACCAGTGGTAACAATAGCAACAGTCATAATAGAAACAGAAGCAGGGCCTTCTTTTACAGCTAAATCTTGAGTTACTGTTAAGGTAAGGTTAACTCACCTTTTGAGGCATATATGAAGTTGGCTCAATTCTCCCACTTCTATTCTCTGGGCAATCCCCATGCTCCCCCTACCCCAAATTTCTGTGTATTTTTGTGCCCTTACATTCCCGTGGGTTCAATCCCTAACCCAATCGCATCCAGCCTTCTGTGTTAGTTTCCTATTGCTCTTATGCCAAATTGTCGCAAACATAGTGACTTCAGACAAAGTAAATTTATTATCTCAACGTTTTAGAGGTCAGAAGTGTCACAGGGCTAAAATCAACGTGTCAGCAGGGCTGCATTCCTTTCTTGAGGCTCTAGGGGAGAGATCTCTTGCACTTCCCAGTTTCCAGAGGCCTGCCATGTTCCTTGTGTCCTGGCATCCTTCCTCTATCAATCCTCTAAGAGTGGGTTGAAACCTTCACACTGCATCACTCTGATGACCTCTTTGACCAAGCTCTTCTATTTTAAAAGACTATTGTGATTACTTTGGGCCTGTACAGATAATCAGGATATTCTCCCTATTTTAAGGTCAGCTGATTTAGCAACCTTTATTTCATCTGCTACCTTAATTTATTTTTGCCATGGGAGGTAACATATTCAAAGGTTCCAGGGATTAGGATATGGACATCTTTGAAGGACTATTATTTTACCCATCACATCTTCCATGGCTGTTTTCTTTTTCTTATGCTAGATTTTACCTTATCTGGACCTCACTCCCTGATTTCCACAAAGCTTTTATAGGTATTAAAGACTGTTATGAATGTTTGGGGTGACAGTTTACACTAATAAAACCAAACTATATAAAATACATTAAATGCTTTTTGCCTTAGAAAAGTAACCTCATGCCAACTGAGATATATTCATTTTTTTAAACTCGTATGGGAGTAAAAGGATATTCTTATTTAATAATTTGGAAATGGAAACTTGCAGAGAAACCATGAGAAAAAATATAGTCTCATATGTTTATCATTTTGAACAAACACTGCTGGCAGCTGGGGAATGTGTGGCTCTATCCTGAAGGGTGGATGGAGACCACAGCATCCACAACAGGTTGGCAGGTCCCTGGACACATGGGTGTGAACAGAAACTAGCCCTGTTTGGAACATTCTCGCAGAACTTTGATTTTGCAACAATACAAAAAAAACAAAAAAACAAACCTTCTCTTTGCTTTCACGCTCATCTAAATCTAAGTCATGGTTGTGAGGTGCTGATGTTATTTTGTTGGCAGCCATCCTGACAGTGAGCTAGAGTTGATAATGTGATATGATATTGAACTACACTTCAAATAATGATGTCCCCTAAACGCAAATTTGTTCTTTAGCCATAAAATATAATTTTTAGAAGTGGACCAAGACCCAAGGTATAAATATTTATAATCCATTGCCAATAATTGTCTTATTGTAGGTGGGGATAAAACTCAGGTTGTGGCCACAAAAACCCAATTATTCCATCTATCTCCCTTCTTCCTATCTTGAGTGATATCAAATAAGGACCTGATCATAGAAACTGTCTTTCAATTCTGAGGTTGAATGATCTTCTGAGGATCGCAGGGAGAAAGATGAGAAGAGACAAGGTCTTTCATGATATCACTGAGCCACTGGACCAAGACTGGAACTGCTTTCCACTAAATTTACTCCTGATTGACTGAGAGGCTAAATGCCTTTATTGTTCAGCCTACCTTTATTTGGTATTCTGAGACTGCTGCTAAAGCATAATAAATCTGGGAAGCTCTACGTAAAACAACCAAAATCATTATAAAAATTTAAAATGTAGAAAATTTGAAAATCTGGAAGAAGCTATTTTAGCTCACACTGCCATGACAAAATATTACAGACTGGGTGACTTAAACAACAGAAATTTGTTTCTCACAGTTTCTGGAGCCTGGGAAATTCAAGATCAAAGTGCTGACAGATTTGGTTCCTGGTGAGAGCTTACTTCGTGGTTTGCAGATGGCAGCCTTCTTGCTGTGCTCTGACATGGCCTTACCTCTGTGTGCAGGCACCTGGGGCAAGAGTAAGCTCTCTGGTATTGCTTCTTTTAAGGACACTAAACCTATCGGATGAGGACCCTACTCTTATGACCTCACTTAACCTTAATTATCTCCTTAAAGGCCCGAGATAGGGGCCTAAATATAGTCACATTGGGGGTTAGGGTGTCAACATATGAATTTGAAGAGGACACAAATCTTCAATCGATAGCAGAAGCTAAATATACAAGTATATATATTATATAAAGTGTATCACATTTAATTATACTATATTTAGTAAATTTATAATGTAATCAAATACAGTAAATTATATATATGGTATATAATATATTATATACCATATATTTTATTATATAATATGTTAAGATAATATACAATATATCTTACATGATAATATATTATACATGATATAGTATATATCATAACATAATATACAACATTTTAGGTCTAACAGATAAGATATTATATAGTATAGCTATAGATTATATAATCTATTAGATAACTTAAATATATTGTATATTATTAAAATGTAATAATGATCATATTTACAAATTTTTACCTCCTTACTGAACATGGAAATGTGTTTTAAACTTCCAATTTAATAAATATTTTCATTTTTAATCAAGAGATTTATGGGGTTTTTGCTATTAAAAATAATAGTATTGTTATATATACATCTTCATTTGTATCTCTGAATATTATTTCTTTATGGTGAGTTCCTAGAATTAAACGATAATATTTTTTAAAAGTTTGAAATATTATAAAATTTGTTTCAGGAAAAATAGTCAATTTATATAAGCATTAATGATGTTAAAGATTAGCAATGGCCCACCCTTATGAAAGTAGGATTTTTATTATTTTTAACTTTTTATTTACGTAGCTCTAAAATAGCATCTCATATTTTTGATTTCATTACTTTAGTAACAGTGACCCTGAATTCAATTCAATTTCATCAGATAGGGCTTTATTTTTATTTCAACTTTTATAATTATTTTCCTTTACTTTAGGATGCTAAATGGCAGGAAACTTTCTGAGATGCTGAAAGGCTGGCCTGTGGCCTTGCTGTTGCTGGGGAAGTTGACTCAGGAAACAGCAGAGCCTGATGTTTGTAAATATTCACTTGAACAGAAGCATATTATATTGTTTTCATAATTTCAACTGGCAAATGATGTAAACCTGAATATAAAAGTGTGGTACATAGTAAAAATTGGAGTGTGTTCGCTCCTCTGACAGGATCAACAATCATTCCCCCAAATAGCACATTCCAGAAATTAGAAACAGCTCCTCTTCAGGACACTTCACTGCCTGCAATCTGCCAGCAAACTGTCAAGTTTACAAATCTACAGTATTCACATCAACAAATCTACAAGCACTACGAATGCAAATTTTGTCCCTTGGAGTGGTGTCATACACAATTTACACATATAAGGACCAATTAAGGCTTTAGCACTTGGTCAAAACATAGGTTTCAAAGTATTTTCAGAGACTTTGTTCTTTTAATCTGTTTTTACTTGTATGTATATATATATATTATATATAAAATATATATATAATATATATAATGTATTTATATATTATGTGTTTGTATATATATACACATCACATATTTATATACATGTACATATATAAATATGTGTGTGTACTTACATTTTATATATAGTTATGGACTGAATGTTTGAGTCCCCTCCCTGCCAAATACCTATGTTGAAATCTAATCCCCAATGTAATGGTATTTGGAGGTGGGGTCTTTGAGAGGCAATTAGGTATGAGGGTGGATCCCTCATGAATGAGGTTGATACCCTTATCAGAAGGGGCCAGAGAGCTAGCTCACTTTTTCCCATGTGAGGATACAGTGAGAAGTCAACTTTCTGCAAACCTGAAGAGGGCTCTCACCAGAACACAACCATGCTGACACCATGATCATGGATTTCCAGCCTCCACAACTTGTTGTTTAAGCCACCCAGTCAATGGTAATTTGTTAAAGCAGCCCAAATTGACATATATATATATATATATACATGCATATACACGTACATATTTTTTCATGTACCAGATTTATCAATCAGTTCTTGGAGTTTCCTATCTTTGTGTACTACAAAGAAAAGCTTTCCTTAACCCATGAATAAACGTATGCAATATTTTTCTAGGTCCTTTATGGTTTCTTAGTGAAAATTGAATTTATTTTAAAAGAAAATAAAGTTTAAAAATACTGTTTTATCCCTTATTTGCAGATACAGTTTTAAAAAGAATTATAGAAAAATTTATCCTTTCACTAGAACATGAAAGTTCTCGTCTCTCTCTGTGTATCTTTATAAATATATTTATTTATATCTCTTTCTCTCTTTTTGTCTCCCTGACTCTGTCTCTGTCTCTCTCTGTGTGTATATATACATGTGTGTATACAAATATAAATATTTAAGTTGTACTCTCAGCAAAAATTTTTTTAACATCTTTATTGGAGTATAATTGCTTTACAATGTTGTGTTAGTGGTTGCTGTATAACAAAGTGAATCAGCTAAATGTATACATATATCCCCATATCTCCTCTCTCTTGCATCTCCCTCCCACCCTCCTTATCCCACCCCTCTAGTTGGACACAAAGCACCGAGCTGATCTCCCTGTGCTATTCAGCTGCTTCTCACTAGGTATTTTACATTTGGGAGCATATATATGACGATGACACACTCTCACTTTGTCCCAGCTTACCCTTCCCCCTCCCTGTGTTTTCAAGTCCATTCTCTATGCCTGTCTGCATCGTAATTCCTGTCCTGCACATAGGTTAGTAATAACTTTTTTTTTTTTTACATTCCATATATATGTATTAGCATACAGTATTTGTTTTCTCTTTCTGACTTAATTCACTCTGTATGACAGTCTCTAGATCCATCCACCTCACTACAAATAACCCAATTTCGTTTCTTTTTATGGCTGAGTAATATTCCATTGTATATATGTGCCACATCTTCTTTATCCATTCATCTGTTGATGGACATTTAGGTTGTTTTCATGTCCTAGCTATTGTAAAAAGAGCTGCAATGAACATTGTGATACATGACTCTTGTTGCGTTATGGTTTTCTCAGGGTTTATGCCCAGTAGTGGGTCATATCGTAGTTCTATTTTTAGTTTTTTAAGGAACCTCCATACTGCTCTCCATTGTGGCTGTATCAATTTACATTCCCACCAACAGCACAAGAGGGTTCCCTTTTCTCCACACCCTCTCCAGCATTTATTGTTTGTAGATTTTTTGATGATGGCCATTCTGACCGTGTGAGGTGATACCTCATTGTAGATTTGATTTGCATTTGTCTGATGATTAGTGATGTTGAGCATCCTTTCATGTGTCTGTTGGCAATCTTCATATCTTCTTTGGAGAAATGTCTATTTAGGTCTTCTGCCCATTTTTGGATTGGGTTGTTTGATTTTTTGATATTGAGCCACATGAGTTGCTTGTTTTGGAGATTAATCTTTTGTCAGTTGCTTCTTTTGTTAATATTTTCTCCCATTCTGAGAGTTGTCTTTTCATCTTGTTTATGGTTTCGTTTGCTATGCAAAAGTTTGTAAGTTTCATTAAGTCCCATTTGTTTATTTTTGTTTTTATTTCCATTTCTCTAGGAGGTGGGTCAAAAAGGATCTTGCTGTGATTTATGTCATAGAGTGTTCTGCCTGTGTTTTCCTCTAGGAGTTTTATAGTGCCTGGCCTTACATTTTGGTCTTTAACCCATTTTGAGTTTATTTTTATATGGTGTTAGGGAGTGTTTTAATTTCATTCTTTTACATGTAGCTGTCCAGTTTTCCCAGCACCACTTATTGAAGAGGCTGTCTTTTCTCCATTGTATGTTCTTGCCTCCTTTATCAAAGATAAGGTGACCATATGTGTATGGGTTAATCTCTGGGCTTTCTATCCTGTTCCATTGATCTATATTTCTGTTTTTGCACCAGTAGCATACTGTCATGGTGACTGTAGCTTTGTAGTATAGTCTGAAGTCAGGGAGCCTGATTCTTCCAGCTCCATTTTTCTTTCTCAGGGCTGCTTTGGCTATTCAGGGTCTTTTGTGTTTCCATACAAATTGTACAATTTTTTGTTCTAGTCCTGTGAAAAATGTCATTGGTAGTTTGATAGGGATTGCATTGAATCTGTAGATTGCTTTGTGTAGTATAGTCTTTTTCACAATGTTGATTATTCCAATTCAAGAACATGGTATAACTCTCCATCTGTTTGTATCATTTTTAATTTCTTTCATCAGTGTCTTATAGTTTTCTGCATACAGGTCTTTTGTCTCCTTAGGTAGATTTATTCCTAGGTGTTTTATTCTTTTTGTTGCAATGGTAAATGGGAGTGTTTCCTTAATTTCTCCTTCAGATTTTTCATCATTAGTGTCTAGGAATGCAAGGAATTTCTGTGCATTAATTTTGTATCCTGCTACTATACCAAATTCATTGATTAGCTCTTGTAGTTTTCTGGAGCATCTTTAGGATTCTCTATGTATAGTATCATGTCACCTGCAAACAGTGACAGTTTTACTTCTTCTTTTCTGATTTGGATTCCTTCTATTTCTTTTTCTTCTCTGATTGCTGTGGCTAAAACTGTCAAAACTATGTTGAATAATGGTGATGAGAGTGGGCAACTGTGTCTTGTTCCTGATCTTAGTGAAAATGGTTTCAGTTTTTCACCATTGAGAACGATGTTGGCTGTAGGTATGTCACATATGGCTTTTATTATGTTGAGGTAAGGTCCCTCTATGTATACTTTCTGAAGGGTTTTTATCATAAATGGGTGTTGAATTTTGACGAAAGCTTTTTCTGCATCTATTGAGATGATCATATGATTTTTTAAACTTCAATTTGTTAATATGGTGTACCACACTGATTGATTTGCATATATTGAAGAATCCTTGCATTCCTGGGATAAACCCCACTTGATCATGGTGTATGATCATTTTAATGTTCTGTTGGATACTGTTTGTTAGTGTTTTGTTGAGGATTTTTGCATCTATGTTCATCAGTGATATTGGCCAGTAATTTTCTTTTTTTGTGACATCTTTCTCTGGTTTTGTGATGGTGGCCTCATAGAATGAGTTTGGTAGTGTTCTTCCTTCTGCTATATTTTGGAAGAGTTTGAGAAGGATAGGTGGTAGCTCTTCTCTAAATATTTGATACAATTCGCCTGTGAGGTCATCTGGTCCTGGGCTTTTGTTTGTTAGAAGATTTTTAATCACAGTTTCAATTTCAGTGTTTGTGATTGGTTTGTTTATATTTTCTATTTCTTCCTGATTCAGTCTCGGAAGGTTGTGCTTTTCTAAGAATTTGTCCATTTTTTCCAGGTTGTCCATTTTATTGGCATATAGTTGCTTTTAGCAATCTGTCATAATCCTTTGTATTTCTGCAGTGTCAATTGTAACTTCTCCTTTTTCATTTCTAATTCTATTGAATTGAGTCTTCCCTCTTTTTTTCTTGATGAGACTGGCTAAAAGTTTATCAATTTTGTTTATCTTCTCAAAGAACCAGCTTTTAGTTTCTTTGATCTTTGCTATCATTTCCTTCATTTCTTTTTCATTTATTTCTGATCTGATCTTTATGATTTCTTTCCTTCTGCTAACTTTGGGTTTTGTTTGTTCTTCTTTCTCTAATTGCTTCAGGTATAAGGTTAGGCTGTTTATTTGAGATGTGTCTTATTTCCTAAGGTAGGATTTTATTGCTATAAACTTTCCTCTTAGGACTTCTTTTGCTGTATCCCATAGGTTTTGGGTCATCAGGTTTTCACTGTCATTTTTTTCTAGGTTTTATTATTTCCTCGTTGATTTCTTCAGTGATCTCCTGGTTATTTAGTAATGTATTGTTTAGCCTCGATGTGTATTTTTTACAGGTTTTTTTCCTGTAAGTGGTATCTAGTCTCATAGTGCTGTGGTTGGAAAAGATACTTGATGTGATTTCAATTTTCTTAAATTTACCAAGTCTTGATTTGTGACCCAAGATATGATCTATCATGGAGAATGTTCCATGAACACTTGAGAAGAAAGTGTATTCTGTTGTTTCTGGATAGAATGTCCTATAAATATCAATTAAGTACATCTTGTTTAATGTATCATTTAGACCTTTTGTTTCCTTATTTATTTTCATTCTGGATGATCTGTCCATTGGTGAATGTGGGGTGTTAAAGTCCCCTACAATGATTGTGTTACTGTCAATTTCCCCTTTTATGGCTGTTAGCTTTTGTCTTATGTATTGAAGTGTTCCTATGTTGGGTGCATAGATATTTACAATTGTTATATCTTCTTCTTGGATTGATCCCTTGATCATTATGTAGTGTCCTTCTTTGTCTTTGTAATAGTCTTTATTTTAAAGTCTATTTTGCCTGATATGAGAATTGCTACTCCAGCTTTCTTTTGATTTCCACTTACATGGAATATCTTTCTCCATCCCCTCACTTTCAGTCTGTCTGTGTCCCTAGGCCTGAAGTGGGTCTTTTGTAGACAGCCTATATATGGTCCTGGTTCTTTTGTTTGTTTGTTTTTTGCGTTACGCAGGCCTCTCACTGCCGTGGCCTCTCCCGCTGCGGAGCACAGGCTCCAGACGTGCAGGCTCAGCGGCCATGGCTTATGGGTCCAGCCACTCTGCAGCATGTGGGATCCTCCTGGACTGGGGCATAAACCCGTGTCCCCCACATCGGCAAGCGGACTCCCAACCACTGTGCCACCAGGGAAGCCCTATAGTCTTGTTTTTTATCCATTCAGCTAGTCTCTGTTTTTTGGTTGGAACATTTAATCCATTTACATTTAAGGTAGTTATCGATATATATGCACCTATTACCATTTTCTTAATTGTTTTGGGTTTGTTATTGTAGGTCTTTTCCTTCTCTTGTGTTTCCTGCCTCGAGAAGTTCCTTGAGCATTTGTTGTAGATCTGGTTTGGTGGTGCTGAATTCTCTTAGTTTTTGCTTGTCTGTAAAGGTTTTAATTTCTCTGTCAAATCTGAGTTAGATCCTTCCTGGGCAGAGTTATCTTAGCTGTAGGTTTTTCTCCTTCATCACTTTAAATATGTCCTGCCACTCCCTTCTGCCTTGCAGAATTTCTGCTGAAAGATCAGCTGTTAACCTTATGGGGATTCCCTTGTATGTTATTTGTTGTTTTTCCCTCACTGCTTCTAGTATTTTTTCTTTGTATTTAATTTTTGATAGTTTGATTAATATGTGTCTCGGCGTGTTTCTCCTTGGATTTGTCCTGCATGGGATTCTCTGTGTTTCCTGGACTTTACTGACTATTTCCTTTCCCATATTAGGGAAGATTTCAACTATAATTTCTTCAAATATTTTCTCAGACCCTTTCTTTTTCTCTTCTTCTGGGTCCCCTATAATTCAAATGTTGGTGTGTTTAATGTGGTCCCAGAGGTCTGTGAGACTTTCCTCAATACTTTTTATTCTTTTTTTCATTTTTCTGCTCTGTGGTAGGAATAGAGCAACCAAATCAATAAACAAATTTACCACTGATAATAAGCTCTAAATACTAAACTAAGATAAACCTATAAATCAGAAACTAGTCAGTCACATACTGCGAACCACAATTCTGCAGTTGTTCCCAAAGTCCACCACCTCAATTTTGGGATGTTCACTCTCTATTCAGGTATTCCACAGATACAGGGTACATCAAATTGATTGTGGAGATTTAATCCACTGCTCTTGAGGCTGCTGGGAGAAATTTCCCTTTCTCTTCTGTGTTCGCACAGCTCCTGCAGTTCAGCTTTGGATTTAGCTCTGCCTCTGCTTGTATTTCTCCTGAGAGAGTTTGTTCTTCACTCAGACAGGATGGCATTAAAATGGCAGCTGATTAGGGGGCTATGGCTCACTCATACCAGGGGGAGGGAGGGGTACTGAATGTGGGGTGAACTTGCAGTGGCAGAGGCCGGTATGACATTGCAACAGCTGAGAAATGCAGTGTGTTCTCCTAGGGAAGTTGTCCCTACTTCACGGGACCCTGCCAGTAGCAGGCTGCACAGGCTCCCAGGAGGGGAGATGTGGATAGTGACCTATGCTTGTACCCAGGCTTTTGGTGGCTGCAGCAGCTGCCTTAGCATTTCATGCCTGTCTCTGGTGTTGCGCTGATTGCTGCGCTCTCACCTGTCTCTGGAGGTCGTTTAGGCTGTGCTCTGAATCCTCTCTCCTCATGCACTCTGAAATAATGGTCTCTTGCCTCTCAGGCAGTTCCAGACTTTTACCTGGACTCCCTCACAGCTAGCTGTGGCACACTAACCCCCTTCAGGCTGTGTTCATGAAGCCAACCCCAGTCCTCTCCCTGGGATCTGACCTCTGAAGACAGAGCCTCAGCTCCCAGCTCCCACCTGCCACAATGGGTGAGTATACAAGCCTCTCAGGCTGGTGAGTGCTGGTCAGCACCAATCCTCTGTGCGGGAATCTCTGTGCTTTGCCCTCTGCACCCCTGTGGCTGTGCTCTCCTCCATGGCTCCGAAGCTTCCCCCTTGCCCTCCCCCATCTCTGCCAGTGAAGGGGCTTCCATTGTGTGGAAACCTTTCCTCCTTCACAGCTCCCTCTCAGAGGTACAGGTCCCATCCCTTTTCTTTTGTCTCTATTTTTTCTTTTATCTTTTGCCCTACCCAGGTATGTGGGGAGTTTCTTGCCTTTTGGGAAGTCTGAGTTCTTCTGCCAGCATTCAGTAGGTGTTCTGTAGGAGCTGTTCCACATGCAGATGTATTTTTGATGTATTTGTGGGGAGGAAGGTGGTCTCCATGTCTTACTCCTCTGCCATCTTGAAGGTCTGCTCTCAGCAAATTTTATTTGTATAATAAATACATTATTATCAATTATAGTCACCATATTATTCATCTGATCTTCAGGCCTTAATCATCTTATAGCTGAATATGTAAAAACTCAGACTACTCAATGGCAAATAAACAATGTGACTGAAACTGGGAAGAGAAACTGAATATACATTTTTCCTGAGAAGACATACAAATGGCCAACAGATACATTAAAAGTTGCTCAACATCACACATTATCAGGAAATTACAAATCAAAACCACAATCAGATATCACCTCACATTTTTTAGAATTGTTAATATCAAAAAAAGACAAGACATAATAAGTGTTGTTGAGGATGTGGAAAAAAGGGAACCCTTATGCACTTTTGCTAACAGTATAAATAGGTACAGCTACTATGGAAAACAGTATGGAGGTTTCTCAAAAAATTAAAAATAAAAGTACCATATAATCCAGCAATTCCACTCCTGGGTATATATCCAAAGAAAATGAAAACAGGATATTAGATATGTGTACTCCTGTGTTCATTGTGGCATTATTCACAATAGCCAAGATATGGAAACAACCTAAGTGTCTATTGATGGAATGGATGGATAAAGAAAATGTGGTATATATATATAGTGGAATGTTATTCAGCCATGAGAAAAAAGAAAATCCTGTTGTCTTCAACAACATGGATGGAACTAGAGAGTTTTAATATTAAGTGAAATAAACTAGATAGAGAAAGATGAATACTGCATGGCATGGTATCATTTATATTTGGAATCTATAAAAAAAAAGTTGAACTCATAGAAACATAAAGAAAGGGCTCTTATTTTACAATGAGGAGTAAATAAGGCTAGAAAGAATGAGATGAAGAGGAATGAGAAAGTCAGGTGGGGTTCATCAGACAGTTGATTGGGGAATGTGTTTTCTAACATCAGCTGATTTCTGGAGGGATTGTTAAATAGGGAGTATTCCATTTTCCAGCACTCAAAGGCATCTCCAGTTCCCAGGGCCTGTGATGAGGGTAGAAATGAGACTAGTTAGGTTACGTCAAGTTAATGGGTATTTTGTCCAGACTGGGTTTGTCCCAATAGAGACAGACAATTCAGCTAATCATTTATGAGTCAAACAATGGGAATTTAGGTCTGTCTCTGACACTATTTATAGGCAAACAGTTGGATTATCTATTAGTTCCTAAGTCACATGGAAAAAGATATTTCTATTCATTAAGTGGTCTCCTGAAATACAAATATTGGAAGGATTTCTTTCTTGTTTTTTAATTGAAATATCGTTGATTTACAATGTTGTGTTAGTTTCAGGTATACAGCAAAGTGATTCAGTTACACACACACACACACACACACACACACACACACATATATATATACATATCTATTCTTTTTCAGCTTCTTTTTCCTTATAGGTTATTACAAAATATTGAGTATAGTTCCCTACTGCTATACTGTAGGTCCTTGTTGGTTATCTACTTATTATATGATAGTGTATATATGTTAATCTCAAACTTCTAATTTATCCCCACCATTTCCCCTTTGGTAACCATAAGTTTGTTTTCTATGTCTTCGAGTCTGTTTCTGTTTTGTAAATAAGTTTATTTGTATCATTTTTTTTTTTTTTAGATTCCACATATTAGTGATATCATGTGACATTTGTCTTTGTCTGATTTACTTCATTTAGTATGATAATCTCTGGGTCCATCCATGTTGCTACAAATGGCAATATTTCATTCTTTTTGTGGCTGAGTAATATTCCATTGTGTATATATATCACATCTTTATACATTCATCTGTCGATGGATATTTTACTTTCTTCCATTGGGGTGCATGTATATTTTCAAATTAGAGTTTTCTCCAGATATATGTCCAGGAGTGAGATTGCTGGATCATATGGTAGCTCAATTTTTGTTTTTTTAAGGAGCCTCCATACTGTTCTGCATAGTGGTTGTACCAATTTACATTCCCACTGAGTGTAGGAGGGTTCCTTTTTCTCCATACCATCTCCAGCATTTATTATTTGTAGAGTAGACTTTTTGATGATGGCTATTTTGACCAGAATGGGGTGAAACTTCATTGCAGTTTTGTTTTGTTTTGTTTTGAATTAGAACAACAGTTTGATTGAAAGACGAGAGCAGAGCCCCTCTCCCACTGCAGTCCTGGCAATGTCGACCTCAGGCTCTGAACACCCAGGTGCCCTGTAGTACAAGAGCCTCACTGTAGTTTTGATTTGCATTTCTCTAATAATTAGTGATAATCACTGATGTTTTCCAGGAGCACAGCTTTCAGGTAAAGTATGACACTGTCATGTCTTCCACTTCCCAGGACTCTGAATTGGAAATTGTCCCCTCACCATGTAAAGATACGTTTCCTACTCAACTTCATGATTTTTCACCTGATATAATTATTGTTTGTCCTGCTTTCTGTTTATATTTGTAACCATCTGATTTTTCCCTCCTACGACTTCACTTTGACTTGTTTTATTCATTTGCTTTAAGTTTCTCTAATGAGCAGCATTTAGAGTTTTCAATAGGAAATGCTAACTCATTTATATATAGTGTAATAAATAATTTTCTTCATTTCTGTCAGCATTTCACATTTATGACTCTTTAGTTTTTCCATTGTTTCCCATTTATTATATAGAGCCATTATTTTTCTTTCAATGAGTTTCTTTTTGTCCTAATTATTTGTAAAGCATACTTTACATTTTAGATTGTGTTTTTAGTAGAAATATAGTTAAAACTCCATTTAGCTATCATTTGACCTAATTTTTCTTCCCATCTAAACAATATTTTTTAAAAATACTTGAAGGATTTAGTGTAGTTGGTGGTCAGTATAAATTTCTTTTGGCTTGTAATAAACTCCTTCAAAACAGCTAAATACTAGTCTTCCTCCTCTTAAGATTAAAAAAATATATATTTCTATTCTACTTCTTGTTCACATAATGATAATAATTACCAGTGTATTTTATATTATATGTCTATTTTTAGTTTTCTGTATTTTTAATTCTCTGATTTTAAAATTCATAGTAGTGTTGTTATGTATTATGGAACTGTTACACTGTATTTTTATAATAAATCTCAATTTTTTTACAGTGTAGTTATGATTATAGTCTTGTTTTGTTGCCCATTTTTTTGAAGAGATGATTCAGAATGGTTAGACCGACATTTTCTTTTTTAATCTTGATACTAATAAAATAAAAATTCTATGACCCCAACACAAAGAAACCAGTCAGTTTTCACATTTTTTTTTACTTCCACTTAAATGCAGTGACAAAATAACTTATAGCAGTTTACAATGCTTTTTACTATAAGCAAAATAGTTTATATCATAAACTAGTACACACTTACATACATGTTTAGACAGATGTATATCTAAGTAAATTAAAAAAATGTGAAATAACATATATAAAATCTGCAAAGCCATCAGATATTTTTGTTCCATTCTCTTTAATCTTCTTATTTTAAAATGCTGTCATAACACAATACATTTATTTCAAGATTTAGTATTTAGAGATTTCCTGCAGTTTAAAATGTACTGAATGAGATTAGAGTACACTGTTTTTAGCACTCTGACTAAGAAAGCGATACTGTTAAAATGTCTGGAGACCTGTGCTGGCATTGCTCACTCTCGTTAGGGACAAATGGAGAGGGGATGCCTCTAGCCTTCAGCTTAGTCTCAACAGGAGATTTTGGTCTCCCACTTTAATTAGTCTTCTCCCTTTATTGAGTTCCCTGGGGTTTGAGAAGCATACAGATTGAGCTGATGAAGAATCTATTCACATCCTCCCCCTCTCCTCACAACATTTTCTAAGTAAATTCCCATTAAGCATTGCTCAGAGGAATCCTCTTAGAGCTTAAAGAAAGGGATGGACCTGCTCCTAAGTAGATTAGGTACACACAGAAGGATCACCAGGAAACAAACAAAAAGAAACTTCAAGCATGGAATCAGTATTCTTTCTTTCTCAGTGCGAATTCACAGACACCTTTAGCAGTTGTCAGGGTTCATTAGGTTCTCAGGAAATCAGATTGATGCGTCTCAATCAGCATTATTTTAAATGAATTAGAAGAAAAGAGAAGAGAAGAGAAAGTTCCAGACAGCATTACACATAGTCTTCAGAAGACTGTCATTGTGTGTTTGTGTCTTTATGTGCATAAGGTCATGATGTAAAATGATGTCTTCATTCTAGATAGTAGTTATCACAGTTTGAAAACTCCTGCCTCATGAGATATGCTGTAGAAACTTTAAACCCACCTTGCTACAGAAAAAAAATATTTATATTGTTTTTCTCTATCCCATAAATGGGAAAAATCATCACATGGCTAGAGACAGAGGAATTCATATCTACATTTGGGTATTTTCCTCCAAATCCTACTTCTTGTATCATTTATATTTTTGCTAAAGCATCATTTGTTTCCTTAGCTTTCTTCCCTAAATCTGATGGCTAATGTTCCATTTCAGTCTGTATATCGTCAGCCAACCGTTTATCTATAGCTTCATAAAGTGTATGTTTTGTTTAACTTCATGGGAATTTCTAAGGAGATACTACAGAAAATTTCACTTTCCCACGTAACTATGTCCTTTTCTTCCCATTATGTTACCTCAGCTTTTTTTTAATATTGATTTTTTTCATTTTTGTCCCCCCAATAACCCACTCTTGAACAAAATGAGGTCTATTCCATTACTTTATTACCTGCCAAATATTATAAGTGAATTTCTCTTGATTCCTTTAAACATTTACCTGGATGATGTTAGATCTTTTATATAAGTTCAAAAACTTGAGAGTTAATGGATGTAGGTCAGTATTAGCACATTAGAGATCACAGCCTGAAGAGACCAGAAATAGAACTGTGGAAAGGTCATCTCTTACAAAGAAAAGGTGTATGTTGATATTATGCCATCGTAGATCTGTTTCCCTCCTATACTTTATTCAGCAGAAATTTACAAGAGATTTGTAAAGTGGATGCTATACTGTTCTAACAATTTTTTTTTAAATTTATTTTTGGCTGCATTGGGTCTTCATTGCTGTGAGCAGGAGCTACTCTTTGTTGTGGTGCACGGGCTTTTCATTGCAGTGGCTTCTCTTGTTGTGGAGCACAGGCTCTAGGCATGTGGGCTTCAGTAGTTGTGGTGTGCAGGCTCATAGTTGTGGCTCGCAGACTCTAGAGCACAGCCTCAGTAGTTGTGGTGCACAGGCTTAGTTGCTCTGCGGCATATGGAATCTTCCCAGACCAGGGCTTGAACCTGTGTCCCCTGCATTGGCAGGTGGATTCTAAACCACTGCACCACCAGGGAAGTCTTCTAACAATTTTTAAACCATTTTTTATTCAAGAATAGTTAATTTACAATGTTGTGTTAGATTCAATTGTATAGCAAAGCAATTCAGTTATAAGTATATTAATATATTCTATTTTAGTTTCTTTTCCATTATAAGTTTTTATAAGATATTGAATATAGTTTCCTGTACTATACAGTAGGTCCTTGTTGTCTAACAATTTTTTTTCTCATGAAATTTTTTTTTTTCTGTTTCCTTTCTTGTTGTCAAATTTTAATATCTGCTTTCAACATCTCTGGGAGTAGAGATTTATATAATGATACAACTACTATTTTTCTGGAAGTAATTATCATCTTACCTTCAATATGCGTGTACTTATCTTTGAAATAATTTATCACAGTGCTCAGAGTGTTCTATTTACAAGAAATTTTGTTATCTATGGTTTAATTAAAATAATTTTCCATTTTACTTCTTAGAATTTTAAACCCGTAAGGGCTTTGAGAGATAGCAGCAACAGCTAAATTGAATGCAGTTTTGTGTCAGGCACTCTGCTAAGCATTTTAGGTACATGTGACAAAAATTGCCAGCTATTCACAACCTCCTTTATTCATTCTTAAGCACAAAGTTTATATCTCCCACTATTTCCTGGAGGTGAGTACAGTCATGTGACTAAGATCTTTACAGAAATAATTTGCCACTGTGGGCCTTGCCCACAAAACCTGCCATGTGCTATTATCCTTTTCCTTTCTCTCTCTCTCTCTCTTTTTTTTTTGCTGACTTAGCTGTAGTCAGCCTAGTTCCCTGACGGCCACAAGATGGAGAGTCACTTACCAGACCTGAATACTCATCCAAGAATCTTGTATAAATAGGAAATAACATTCTAGTCTTTTAAGCCACTGAAATGGGGCCTTACTGTTTAAGCAGCATAGTTTACCTACACTGTCTCATTTACTTCTTATGACAATATTGATAAATAGGTATAATTATATTCATTTTACCAATGAGGGAACCGAATTATTTAAGACAAAAGTGCAAAAGTGCATATTTCAAACTAAGTTTGCTCACTCCAAAACCTGTGTTTAAAACTGCCTCATTTTGTGAGACAACTGTTTGTGTCCAGCTTACTGAGGAGTATCAACGTAGGAATGTAGAAACATGAAATGGCTTCATTTTTTCCCCGTGAACACCAATATTTGTGCTCTGTTAAATCTTTATTGCCCTGCAAGATATTAGAAAATCATGACAGTATCTTATCCCAATTCTATATCTTTTAAAATACTGTCAGGTATTAAAACAGACTTTTATTTTTAAGCACTTATTCTACTCATGGGAAAAATTCAAAATTAAATCAACTCAAAATGCTTCTCCTGTGTTCCTTTCACTGCAGTCTAGCTGTGTGAATGGTTTCAAGTGAAGAGGGACATTGGCATTACCTGACATGATTTGACCATATCTCAGGAGAGATACTGCCTGGGTTAGACCCCACCTATAGCATGTACTGGCAGTGTGACCATGGACAAATTATGCCATTTTTCTGTGTCTCAGTTTTTCCATCTGTAAATAATTGGTTAAGATTCTACCTGCTTCAATCGGTTTGTATGTGTGCGTGTGTGTGTGTGTGTGTGTGTGTGTGTGTGTGTGTGTGTGTGTGTGTAAAGATTAAATGAATTAAGTAAGTAGAGAATCAAGAACAATATAAAACCTCAGTAAATGTTAGAGTTTTAAAATTCATGACTTCACCTTGGCTAAGTGACATTGTGCCACATTACTCTGTGTCACCATCATGTTACTCCCCTGCTGTGTTCATCCAAGAGAGGTTGTAGCCCTCAATCCTGTTATTCTCCACTGTCAACCCCTACACCTGTGACCTCATGTAGGATTCAACTTCTATGTCACTTAGGGACTGCTCACTTACAGTGGAGCACTCTTGTCCTGTTCTGCTCTTGCTGTCCCTAATGTACTTCTAGGATGTTTTCCTCCACTGTTCAACATCAGATGGGGGATGATCACTTTCCCCCACTCTTAGAGGGAAAATGTTTGCAACTCCCCAAACTTTATTATTTCCATGAGTCCTTGACCCCAGACTTTGTACAGAGTACTCCACTGTATGTGCGCACACACACACACACACACACACACACACACACACATTTCTTTTGGAGAAACAAAAATTATCTCTACCTCCAGTACACTTTATGGGGAGAAGAAGAGATTCTTCCATGTAGGTGAGGACCATGAAGAAGCAAGGCTTTTTTGATGGTGCCAAAGGAAGAAGGAGAGAAGGCAAGAGAAAGCAAATGTCACTGTATCTATGATGCTTTTCATTAGCTTGGGAGCACATTTTTAATCTGGTAAATTTCAGGATCAGGTCATCTTTCTATAATAGAGTTTAATACGGATTTCAGCATCACAATATTCATATACTTAACCTTTATTTATGAGGACAGTTTCAGAGTACGGTCTTTTCTAGCCTTTCAGTTGTCTATGTTAAATGTCAATTTGGGTTTAAAGCTGCCATCGTGGGAGAGCCCTACAGGAGCCAAATTCCTTTTCTCTAGACATCTTAATGCTGTAGCTTTCACTGCAGCTCACAAATGCAGCGCCCACATATCTGAAATTTAGATCCATAAAGGGCAACCTAAACTTAGCCTGTAGAAACATGTTTTCAATTCACATTCCTTTACAACACAGCTATGCATAAAACAAAGAGCTGTGGTTCAGTGGAATAATTTGTATTTATTTCTCTCTATTTGAGAATTTGAAATCAAAGGTAGTATTTTTCTCCTGTGAAATTTGTATCAATATCTCAAAAAAGAAAATAAGGTAATAAAACATGTTTCTTCCTGCAGAATTATGACTACATATCCATGAGTTTTTTGGTTTTTTCTCTAATCCCAAACCCAGTCTCCAAAAGACATTAGAGACTATTTTGAGGGAATAAGTTAGGCTATATAACTGCAATATCTTTACCACTCTGATTTATGAGTTAAGTATTGTTTTGTGAAACATTTTTTTGTCTAGAGTTTGGATACCATTCAACCTTCCAGTCTTCTCTCCTTTGCCTTTTTCTCAAACTACCTTACAGAGATAAGCATACTTGGGAGGTTTTAATTCTACAATTAGAATAATTAAGATAGTGTTATTTCCCATTGATAAAACTGGTGTTTGTTTATATTAGTTGAGAAGGGATCACATGTGAGTTGAAAAAATTAAAACTTGCTTTGTGGAGAATTTTAGGGAAATCACTTTTAAGGAAAAGAGAAAAAGTAAATGTGAGCTGTTAATGAAATGAAGTTGTTTTCTTTGATTGTGCACTTTGGTATTTAGAAATAACTTTGAGTAGGAAAAATCGAGACAATGATAAGGAAGACACTTTCAATATATCATCTTGTGATAATGATCAGTGAGCCAATGAATATAAAGAAACAAAACAAGTACAGTATTCTCAATTGAACACCAATTTATTTACTACAGAGTATGCTATTACTGTTTATGGGAGGCATAAAATAATCTCTTTAAATGATTTCTTCATAAATTTTATGTGTGCATGATGTTTCATGCATTTTTAACTAAGAACCTATAAATATATGACTGGGCATAGTTGCCATAAGCCAAACAATGTCTGTGCAATGAGCTACTGTAAAGAAAAGATATTAGGCACATCTCATATTTTGTATTTGTGTCCACAAATTTGGTTGTTTAAAGCCCTTTGATGACTTCCCATTACTCTTAAAATAAAAACCGCAAATCTTAAATATACACAAAAGATCCTGCACAGCCTAGTCCCTGTCTCCCTTTATCTCCAGTCGTACATTGTGTTGTTTTTCTACTCAGTCTCTTCCTGGTTCACACCATGGCCAGTTTTCCAGCTCCTGAAATGCACCAGTTTCCGCCTCAGGGCCTTTACATATATGTCACAGATATCCTTTCCTTTACCAGTAATGCCTTCCCCTTCACCACTCCCTCCATCATCCACCCCTCTATTTTCTCCTAATGCAACCTTCAGTTTCAGTCAAAGATGGTGGTTTTGGTAAGATCTTCTGTGAATTCCACCCCAAATTTAAATGCGGTCTTCCCAGAAATATTCTTTTTCTACATTTTATATGATAGCACATAATAATATATTTATGTTTGATATTATGTGCTTAAAGTATTATTGACAATAGCGGGTGAATCCCTTGAGGGTAAGAATCCTGTCTCTTTTGCTCATCAATGTTTTATTTAGCACATAACCTAGTACCTAGTACAGAAAAGGAGTCTACATTTGTGTTAAGTAAGAAATAATTTGACCACACAAACTATTTAAGTGATAATTTAGGAATGCCTTGAAACCCTGAAATTTGTGAAGGTCTAGATAGCAAAGGGAGCAGTGGGATCTCTAGATGTGGTAGAACTAAAGATGTTTAGCCAGAAACAATGATCAGCTTGCAGGGGGAAGGCTTTCAATGTGTGCCTGAGATACCTGCCTTCTGAACTTCCATCTGTCAGGTTACATTGCTGGCAAAGACAACTCTATCCAAATATTGCCCTTAGTGGAATGTAGGCTGAAATGTGTGAGAACACTCCCAAGGAAGAAAATGTAGGCAGTTTCTTCTCCCAAAGTTTAGGGCAATAGACATTAATAATTACAAAATTGAGTATTAAGTCCAAAAGTCCAATGGCTTTTCTTTTTTAGTAGAAGAAGAAGGAGGAGGAGGAGGAGGAGGAGGAGGAGGAGAAGGAGAAGAAGAAGGAGGAGGAGGAGGAGGAGAAGGAGAGGAGGAGGAGGAGGAGGAGGAAGAAGAAAGAGGAGGAGGGGAAGGAGGGGGGAAGGGAGAGGAGAGGGAGGAGGGGGAGGAGAAGAAAAAAGAAAAACAGGGTCAAGCCCTTTCCCGGCACAAAGAGATGGAACTAATTTCTATACTTCCTCTGCTCTTTGTATATGCTGCTACAGCTTCATACATTGCTCTACATTTTAATTTACCTGTTAACATGTCTTTTCTCTACTAAGCACCAAGCTCCTTTGAGGATAAAATGATATATATATATATATGTATCAATGAACTCATTAATTTATATAAGAGCTTTACAAACTTTTTAAAGGATTCTGATATTCAGGAAACGGTATATTTTACTATTCAAGCCAGTGTACCCCTCCTTCCTCTACATATATAACTGAAACTTAATTATCAAAAAATAATATCATACTTGCTTTGTGTTAGACACTCTGAGGTTGGCGGCGTAAGCACTCTGATATTTTCTAATCCATTTTATTATATTTTGATTTTTGAAATACATTATTCATTATAGATCAACCCAATTGATTTCATTATCCAACACACAAATTGTTTGTGACCACAGTTTGGAAAACTGCATTAGATCATGAGCTATGTCTACTTATCCTCAATGATTAAACACTGACTGGCATACACTAAATTTGATGAAAAAATTACTGACTGTACCTTTAGCACTTAGAAACACTGTATGGCATTTAATACCTGAATGTCGAATGAATGTGTAAAGAAAGTCTTTTAGGCTTTGAAGAGACGCCTGGGATACTTCTATATTTTGAGTTTCCTGGTATAATATAAGTAAGTAAGTGTCAAATAAAATCATAAAATTTTAGAAAATTGAAATGTTTACATTGGATTCATGAACATTTAACATTAAATTAAAAATGAAATAAAATGATGTAATTGACATCATTAGAGAATTTGTAAGAGCATTAATTCAACTACAGATGCTACAGTCCACTATTGAGACACAACATGAGTTTAAGGTTGTTTGATGAACACTTGAATATAATATTTTTGGCCAAAATGTCCAAGTTCAACTGTGAGATCCTTCAAGAACACAAGGCAACCTTCACATGGTTGTTTTTTCTAATTATCAAAAAGCATAATTCAATATTTTTAACTTCTAAGTTTAGGAAGAATCTTTTCAATTTAGGAATAGTTTGGAAAGTGTTTATGCTAAAATGCAAATGTAAATTGAAAGTAGTATTACATTAGGTAGTGAAAAGTGGTACAAGTAAGTTGATATAATTAAAGAAAATATTTTAAAAAGGAAATAAATTATCCTTTGTTCAGAAAGACAGTCCTAGCTAGGATAAAATGACTATTCCCGTAAGGCAACACCAGGGTGCCAGAGATGATGATGGGGGTGGTGTTGATCTTTGGAAAAATTAAGAAAGCTTTAGATCCAAATATATCTGTGTACTCACTCTTTCTTTCAGTATTCCTTGCCAGTTCCTTCATTCATCGCATTGCTTCTTAACCAGGCTGCCTGTCTATAGCCTAGATCTTTCTACACTTCCACCAGAGTGAGCTCTTTTAAATCCAAATCTGATTACTGTTGACCCTTGAAGAACCAGGGGGCTAGGGAACAAACCCCTGCCCAGTCAAGAATCCCCACAGTTCAAACCTGTGTGGCTATAGGTGCAGCTGTACCATTCTCCAGCTCAGAAAGCTTTAATGACTCCCCGTATCTCTGAGGGAAAATCAGTCAAAACCCCAGGATGACACATAAAGCCCTGCTAGGTTGGGTATCCGCTGACCTCCTCTCCTTCTTCTGCCTCCGTTTCCTCAAACGTATCATGAGCATCATCCACAAAATCGGGCTTCCTTTTCCCTGCATGTACTTTTTTTTTTTTTTTTTTGCTGTACACGGGCCTCTCACTGCTGTGGCCTCTCCCGCCGCGGAGCACAGGCTCCGGACGCGCAGGCTCAGCGGCCATGGCTCACGGGCCCAGCTGCTCCGCGGCATGTGGGATCTTCCCTGACCGGGGCACGAACCCGCGTCCCCTGCATCGGCAGGCGGACTCCCAACCACGGCGCCACCAGGGAAGCCCCATGCATGTACTTTTTTTTCGATGTACAGGTTGGTTTTATTTAGCCTTTTTTTCCCATTTTATTTCATTATTATTTTTTATTTTTATTTAAAATGTTTTTTATTTTATATTGGAGTAGAGTTAACACTGTTGTGTTAGTTTCAGGTGTCCAGCAAAGTGATTCAGTTACGTATATACATGTATCTGTTCTTTTTCAAATTCTTTTCCCATTTAGGTTATTATAGAGTATTGAGCAGTGTTCCCTGTGCTATACAGTAGGTCCTTGTTGGTTATCCATTTTAAATATAGCAGTGTGTTATTTGGGGCCTCTTTGCACTGGATATTGCCTTTTTCTGGCAAACTCTCCTTGTCTTTGACTGTATCTTCATTTCTTATTCACCCTTTAAAACTTAATTTACTTAGAACCTCCTCTGTGAAGTCTCCCCTGACCCTGCTCCTGGCCCCTGAAGACATTGGACTCTCTCAACCAGACAGAGGTTGGTAGAATGGTAGCAACTGCAGCAGCCACTATTTGATTCCAACTCAGTTACCATTATAACCATGGAAACCTGAGCAAATTACTTGGTTTCCATAAATTTAAAATTTCTCTGTAAAGTGGGGAATATAATAGTGCCGATTTTAAAGTTTATGGGGATGACGTGTGTACAGCTTAAATAGGTTCTTTGTCATTTTCAGAAAGTATATATTTGATTGGGAAGAGGTAGTCATCTTCAAATCTTAATTTCCTTTGAAGAGATAGTTTGTCATCTGCATTGTCATCTTGTTCTTTCCTGCATAATAATGGTGATGCTAACAACACAACAACAAATCTTTAAGCATCACTATGTGCCAGACATTATTCTAAGTGGTTTACAAATAGTACCTCTTACAACCCTACCAGTAAGTTCTATTATTATTTCCATTTATAAAGAGGAAACTGAGTTACAGAGATGTTAAGCCTTTGTCCAAAGTCACAAATTTTATATGTGTGGGTGCTGGGTTTTGGCCCTAAGCATTCTGGCTGCTGAGTTTGTGCTCCTAATTCACTAATCTACTCTGCCTTTACTGTCAGTGTTATTAGACTCCAATTTCACCCCTCTAAGGCTCAGTTTCCTCATCTGTGAAATGGGGGAAATAAAAATTTTTGAGGTAGTGGAGAGGATCAAAACAAATAAAGAATGATGAACATATTAGTTCTAAGTTTATGGTAGGAAATCAATGATAAACTTATGTTAGTTCCCTTGTATTTAAGTGCCTCTTTCTGATCGGCTATAGGAAATATAAAGTATATATGTATGTTATTTCAAACCAACTTTATATCTAACTCAGATTCCTCAAAACACATATTAATAGTTTAAGGTGAGGGTACTTTTACATTTCCAGATTTATTTACAGTCATGCTACCTCCCTGTCTTTCATATACTGTAAACACTCATCACACTTTCCAGAAAATGCCATGCAATATCATTCCTGTATCTTGATTCTGAATATTATCTTTTGTTTTGAATTCTCTCTGCTCTTTTCAATGACTTAAAAATTATTCATTCTCTAAGGCCTGGAATTCCTTTACCCTTTCAAGGCAGAATTGAACGCTCTCTGTTCGGCTCCCAAGCAGGATAGTTCTCTCACAGCACATATTACCTTTGCTTAATTAAGGTGACTTGTTTGAATTTCTGTTTTTCTTGGATAAATGATCTTCTTTTCAGAGTAGCCATGTCTTTTCCATCCAAGTAACCCATATACCATCTAACACAGTGCCTGGCACATGGAAACTATTTAAAGAGTGACAGTTTGGTGTTTGAATCTGGTCTGTCCACTGTCACTGTAGGTAGTGACTAATGAAAATAAGTTTATAAATGGACTTACTTGCTCTATATTTTAATTTTATTGTCTAACTAAAATGCCTAGAATTATTATTATTTCCATTCTAGAAATTTAAGTTATTTGAGGAATGCAAATGATTGCATATGAATAAGCTGAGAGATATAAAGGTATTATTTTACAAATTTGCTATTTGTATTACTTCTAGAGCACTCTACCATTAAGAAAGACGTAGTTATAGGTCCTGGCTAATTCCCTTGTGGAATTAAATGAGAATGACAAATGATGGCCTTAGCAATTATTGATTCTCAGAATTAAAATTTATCTCCAAACCTGTGTTGTACTTACAATTTTATAATTTCCCTAAGACTCCATATTTTTTCTTGAAATCATCAGATCTTCTATTAAAACCAATTTTAAACTTTAAATGAACTCTCTTTCATCTCAATCAACATCCAAAAGCCTTCTATATCTGACTCCTCCACATCAAAAGGAAGTATTATTTGTTTGTCAAGATGGAGTAACTTTAAAATATACTGTTATATTATACACCAATAAATGATTTAGAAAGAAAAGTAAAAGTTTCTTGAGAGAGAAGACATTATCTGATTTGATTTTATAAAATGATAAAAGGAAATTCACATTAAATATGACATTTAAAAGCCATCTCTAAAAGTATTTTTTTTAAGCAATTTTATTTGAGGAAGAGAAGTCCTGACATTAAGAGAATGTATTAAAATATTGTTTACTGTGGAGCAGGAAGCCTGTATTCTGCTTCAACCTGGGCTTCAGCTGTTTGCAGTGAGGTCCTGTTGCTGCACTGTCATAATGATTTGTCTTTATTTATGCACCTACCCATTGTCTTTGAAGTCAGGTAATAGCTGCAAATCAAATGGCATATTCTCATTCCCCGTCACACATCCTGCTCCTTATGCATTAGGATAAACAGATGTGGCTTCACCAGAGCTATTGTCGGCAATACACTATTTTCAGTGATCATAAATATTTCCATTAGTGATATTAAGGAACAGAATTGGTCTTTTGCACTTTCCTCTCCCTCCACTCTATTTTAAGGTGATGGCTTTTTAAACAAATACTTAAATAGTGCAAGGTATTACATGGTGTGAAATAAGCTTGGTCCATTAGTATTTTGTGAGGTTGGGGTTGAGAAAAGTAAAAGGAAATAATGTGATGGGTACCGGAAAGAACGCTTTGTAAAACATGAGCAAGCTAACAAAAGGCAGAATGGCTTAGTTTTATTTATAAAAGCATTTACATGTTCCTACATTTATTAAAAAGTAACCCTCTTGAACTCAGTCTGAATGGTATTAAAATGCTGACAGGTGAGAAGGAAGAGTCTGCCAAAAGAGTTTTCCATCAGTGGTGATGTGTTCCATTTATTTTAGCCTCGATGAAAAAGAATAAGGGAATAAGAGAACCTGTGGCTTGTCATTTCAATAGCAAATAAGCACCTACCTAATAATACCTCTGAAAACGTTGTTGGAAATTTATTTTTCATAAGCTCTCATGCCATGAGGGGGAAAAAAGTTGGTTTACCTTGATAAATGGAATTTAAACCTTTTAATATCTCTTATATGACATGAAACAAAAGGAAAAAATTGCTTTTTCTTAATGTTTGGTCCCATATAAAAAGTAATGAAAATATGTGTAAGAATTTTGACTTACCTCAAACTACTTCCATGCTTTTCAAAGCAAGCGTTCAGGACTGGTTTTGGAATTGTCCTCCCCTCCTCTCCCTGTTTCTTCTCCTCCCTCTTTTCCTTCCTCTTTTTTGTCAGTAGAAGCTCATTTTCACAAAAGATTGAAGAAAGTGTATTTTGGGGCTTTAAAAGAGTAAAAATTAACCAAAGATCTTTAAAAGCGTTGATCCCATCCTCTTATACGGTGTTGTATTTCCTTTTCATTTGCTCTGCCGGAAGGCCTTCCCTGCCTTTGTCATTTCTAGTTCGTGTTCATTGTTCGAGTTCAGCCAGACAACTCTCCAAAGGCTTGGGAACATGATTCTGCTGTGAGCACACACAGCACCCTGGGCTCATTCCCATTAGAGCTCCTAACGCATGTGAATTCTGATTTCCTGCTGGTGTCTTCTCCTCAGTGACAGCCTGGGAGCTGAGGACAGAACTGTGAGAAACATTTACATTTAAGATAAGGAGGAATGTAGTTAAGTTGTTAGAGAAGGACCAGGAACGCATCACATGTCATGGGACCAAAGGACTAAAGAGTTGAAAGAAGGAAGAGGCTGCAGCAGCATCAACTGCTAAAAAGGGTTTGAAGAAGAACCACTATTGAATATCACAATCAGGAAGATCTTCTCCTTGAGAAGAACGATTTCTCTCTGATGAGGTGTGGAGAAAACACTGCAAAGTTTTAAAAGTAAGTGAAGGAAAGAGGAGTTAGGCAATGAGGATAAGCTATTCTACTACAATATTTGGTGATGAAAAGAGCACAGTGTGCTGGCTGGAGGGAGACACACTTATAAGGAAAGACAGCAACAATTTCTCTAGGGAATGGAGCAACATGCCATGGGACATAGGGAAGGGACCAGTAAAAGGAACTGAGGCATCTATCAAAAGGGAAGGATATCCAAGGAAAAAAGTAGAAGTGTTGGCTTTGGCAAAAAAGAAAGAAATTTGTTTCTCAGATTTGTGCATTGACAGGAGGGCTTACAGCAGAGATACTCTGAGTGGCAGAGGAAGGCCAATGCTCTCATACAGTTCTATCAGTAACCAATTTTGTGTGATGAGAGTGAAAACATTATGGATGGGCATGAAAGTTTGAGGTGAGGATGCAAAAAGTTTGGAAGAGTCTTTTTTTGGGATTCTGAGAGACAGGTAGTAGGCAGTTGACAGGCAACAGAAATTGACTAGCCAAGATTAGAAAGCAAGTATTTGCAATCTATTCAATTAGCAGAATTTCTGTAAATTTCCCTAGCAATACCAGGTAACTTAGAAGAAAGTAGTGAATACAGAAAATGGGGACTTCCCAGAGCTGGCAATCAGCACAAATTGTGGGATTTTGAGCTGTAGTGGATGCATTCTTCAAAAGGCTTCTTATTTGTATTATCTAGAGGCAGGGTGAAGTACAGTACTGCTCATGGACTGAAATGGTCTGAGGGTTTGAGTCTCACATTCTCATGTGTCATTCCAGGTATGAATCTAACCTGTTGTGCTTGATAAAAATTTCCCTGGCCTCACCGTAGATTTGCTAATTCAGTGAGAATGAGGTGCAGCCTGATTTCTGTGTTGTAATGAGTACCCAGGTGATTCTGACACAGGTGCTCTGAATCATGTATTGAGAGATATTGCTCTAATCACACATTGAGAAATACTGGCCGAGTCTCCTAGGGAGTAGGTCAAGGGACTACAGGTCACAGTGATAATAACAAGTTGGTGGTAATTAGAGAGTGGCTAAGTTAAAAGAAAGGAGTTTTAAAAGAGAGCTTAATTTCAAAGAGTGAGCATTGGAAATGAGACTCTTTTAAAAAGCTTATTATGTTTGAAGAGAGAGAGAAAGTCTTTCTTCTGCTCACCTTTCTGTCTTGCTTGCTACAATGTTAAGAGGGACCTATTTGGAAGAGTTTCAGGACAGTAAGTTAGACACATTTAGTAGTAGTTGGAACGATATTGCATTAAACATTCAAACCCATGGGTATAGCATTATTCTTCTGCTTTCTCCTACCACTTGACTGACTAAGTAAGTAAGAGACTTGGAGCCTATTAAAAGGTTTACCAAAGAGACCTGAATGTGGAAGGAGGTACCACCCAGTTAACAACAGAGTTGTAGCTGTATTTTCAATTTCTTATTACTCTTTGGTGTGTTGTTCTTCCTCTAGAGAACTGCATTAAAAAGGAAAATTATGGGGCTTCCCTGGTGGCGCAGTGGTTGAGAGTCCGCCTGCCAATGCAGGGGACACGGGTTCGTGCTCTGGTCTGGGAAGATCCCACATGCCGCGGAGCGGCTGGGCCCGTGAGCAATGGCCGCTGAGCCTGCGCGTCCGAAGCCTGTACTCCTCAACGGGAGAAGCCACAACAGTGAGAGGCCCATGTACCACAAAAAAAAAAAAAAAAAAAAAAAGGAAAATTATGAATTTGAGCTTTCCTTGATCCTGTAACAAAATTCCATTTATTAATATCCCAAACTACACCAGGCACCTCTATCAGACGCCAAAGATTTATAATAAAAACATAAGATTGCCTTCTTCTCACCACTATGTTTTTATCATTTTCTCTCAGAATAGTGCAGTAGAAAACATAAATGAAAGAAAAAGATATAAAACAATAAACAGGGTGTCTTTTAGGTAATTAGCCCTCAGTAAATACTTCTGTGATAGGGCAAGTTGGTGGGAACTCATCTTGGCATTTCTCCTATCCATTCCAGTAAAGAGATGCCAGAACAGCTTGTAAAACCGAGTGTAGATAAAAGGTTGCTTGTTGATTTGGGACTCCATGACGTAAAGTCATTCAAAGACAGGATGACAGAAGTTCTGTCATCCTTAACATGTGGCTTCTCAGGCTGTCTTGTCCATTGACACTTTACAAACAGGAGGGGAGAAGCAAGAGATTGGAAGTTCACATGGGAGAGTTTATGAGCCAAGACCGGAAGTGGTAAAAATCACCTCTGTCCACATCCACATTCCATTAGCCAGAACTCAGGGACATGGTCACATCTTACTTAGGTAGGTTGGGAAATATTTTGTCTAGGAGAAAAAGGAAAAAAAGATGTTGAATCTGTAACAGCCCTTGCAAGGTAATTACCTCAAAAGCACCTGTTCAAATACTCCCAACAGGACTTTTGATTGGAGATGCATAAATAAAGCCAAGTGGAGTCAAGAGGCCAGCAGAGGGGAGGAGAGTATCCAGTGAGGTAACTCCATGTGGGACCCAAGCAGGTGGTTTCTGTGGCAGGATCATGGCTGGACCTTGATTCCCCTCTGAGCCTGAAGGGTGGTGATTCAGTCTTCCTCCTGTTTCTCATGCACTTTGTGAGATACAGTAAGTCCCCTACATACGAACATTCAAGTTGTGAACTTTCAAAGATGCAAACTGCGTTCAATCAACATCAGGCATGAGTGAAATTACAGTTTGCCCTCCATCTCCTATTGCTGAGATACTTCAGCTCTACCATCTCCCACCTCCTCTCCCTCCTCCAGTCAGTAACTCTTCTTGCCTGTTCACTCAGTGCCAGCCCCTGGATGCCAGCTGTTGTACTGTACTACTGTACTTTTTAAGATACTGTACTGTAAGATTAAAAATGTTTTCTTTATTTTTTGTGTTTTTTTAATGTATTATTTGTATGAAAAATATTATAACCTATTACAGTACTATAGTACTATATAGTCGACTGTGTTAGTTGTGTACCTAGGCTAACTTTGTTGGACTAAACGAAAAAATTGGACTTACAAACATGCTCTCGGAATGGAACTCATTCATATGTAGGGGACTTACTGTACCTGTAGATTCCCTACTCACAAATTCCATTATCTGAGATTCCCTACTCACAAATTCCTTATAAGATCACCCTTTTTTCTGAAAATTCTCCTCAAATTCTTTCTGTTTTATATATATATATATATATAAATAGTTAGGGGGTGATTAATTTATTACCCCTTTAACAAACCTACCTTCTTACCTTCATCCTATTATAATGTTATACTATGTCTAATGCAAGGATGCTTTTGACTTTCAAGAAACAAAAGATCTGCCTTAAAGTGGCTTAAACCATAAGAAAATGTATTACTTCTCATAATTGGAATCAGGAGTTTGAGGAGCATATTTTTCAGTATTCAACTGAAAATTAAAAGGAAAAAACAACAACAGTTAGGTTAATGTATAAAGAAAGAGATTTAATACAAAGGGATTTAATACAAAGGATTGGTTAGAACAAATATTGAAAAGCCTGGTAAATTAAGCTGTAGACTGAGTTTCCAAAAATGTCTCCCTGACCACATGACTGGTATTCCAGGGATGCTGCTAACTCTGCTACCATCTTGAAGCTGCAACGGAGGATACTTGTCTCTTAAACAGAGACTCCAGAACAATGCCATCTCTACTGTTAACCATGAGTACTAGATCCCAAGAGCTTTTGTAACAAGGTGTCACAAACTGAGTGGCTTAAAACAATAGAAGTGTATTCTCTTTACAGTTCAGCAGGCCAAAATTCTGAAATCAAAGTGTCAGCAGGGTTGGTTCCTTCTAGAGGCTCTAAGGGAGAAACCATCCCAAGCCTCTCTCCTACTTTCTAGTGGTGTCCAGCAAGCTTTGATGTTTCTTGGCTTTCAGACACATCACTCCAATCTCTGCTTCCATCTTCTTTGGGTCTCTGTGTGTTCTTTTCACTCTTGTATTGACAGTCTACTTGCTCAGCATAATCCAGTATGATTTCCACTCTATCCTTACTTTAATTACGCCTGCAAAGACCTTATTTCCAAATGAGGTCATATTCTGAAGTTCTGGGTGGACATTAATTTGGGGAGAACATTATTCAACATATTGTACCATACCAGCAATATGAATGTTCTATTTCTTATCTCTGAACAACCATGAATTTAGAGACCCAACATTAGGCCTTCTGTTACTGCTGTCACAGAATATAAAAGATCATTAAATTCATCTACTTACACAATAATGTGTTACAAACATTCTAAAATTCGGTGCTTTAAAATAACAACTATTAATCATTGCTGAAGAGTCTATGGATCAACTAGGCAGCCCTACTGATAATGACTGGTCTTGGTTAGACTCTTATGTCTGGTAGCTGTCTAGCAGATCTGTTGGGAGTTGGTTTATCTGGGATGGTTTCTGTTGGGGTGAATATGTTCTTATATTTTCCATCAGGCCATCCTAGATATAGTTTCAAAATGATCACAAGGTTCTAAGATAGAGGGCAGAAGCTAGTAATGCCTTAGAACTAGCCCTTAACCTTTCTGCAGCACTGACCAGAGAAAGTCACAAGTTCAGTTCAGACTCAAGGGATGAGAGAATTGACTCCAAATTTGATGGGAGAAACTGAAAATATACATTGCAGGAAAGACACATTGTATATATATCTTACACATATGTATATACACATGTATAGAATACATATATAAGTTATGTATATCTGTGTGTATATATATACAAATACATACCTTAAAGCTTCTAGAGTTGGAGTTGAGTCAAAGCTTAATATCTGCCATAGGCAAGATTCAAGGATAGTTGATCATGTGGCTTAACAATACTTCTCAGTCATCAGAATATTGAGTTTATTCTCTATCAGGTAGTAAAATTACTCAAACAGTTGAGACATGTGTGCCTCTAATTTTGTGGATTGCAGTTGCAATTAGAGAAACATTTTCCCAAAAGGATATGAGTCATTTTTTTCTGAAACCACCTTCATCATAGTTACCAACAAGTTCCATCACAAAAAATCCACTTCTTTCTTGCTGATATAGTTTCTCCCCTTGGCCTTTTTGTGAGATTTAAATAAGTAAATATGCATAAAAATTTTAGAATATTGTCACATATACTAAGTACCATGTATCCATAATAATGGTTTTAATAATAGTAATTATAATAATTATTATCATTGTTATCTAGCTACTTGGCTTCAATAGTTCTGCTATTAATGTTTGTTTCGAAAACACAAACTTGCTCAATGCAATTTATATATTAGGAAACAATTTGAACACAATTGCTTGTACATAATTTCATTGGGGGAAACACTAAGTAAATGCAGAAAACTGCACACAGTTGAACTGAGCTGCACAGGACTGCACAAAATGCACACAATGAGAGGACAATGAGACACACGTATCTATACCTGGTGTTACAACTTTCCTTTCAGTTTCTGTAATCTTTCTTGCAGCACTTCACAACAGCCTATAAGCTGTAACCCTTCCTATGGCCACCTTGGCCTCACGACTCCATTTCCAACTTCCTTTTTAATTTCCCTTCCTCTTATCCCATTTTTTGTTTTGTTTTCCTCCCTTTCTCTCTCTCTCTTTTTTTTTTTTTTTTGTGGTACGTGGGCCTCTCACTGTTGTGGCCTCTCCCATTGCAGAGCACAGGCTCCGGATGCACAGGCACAGCGGCCATGGCTCACAGTCCCAGCCAGTCTGCGGCACGTGGGATATTCCCGGACCGGGGCACAAACCTGTGTCCCCTGCATTGGCAGGCGAACTCTCAACCACTGCGCCACCAGGGAAGCCCTGTTTCTTTTTTATTTCATTCTTTTCCTACATTTATTTTGAACTCTTCCTCTTGCACACAGTAAACAAATTCCATAAGCAAACTCCAGGTCTTTTTCAAGGTAAAGTGCCATATTTATTGTAGTAGTTATGTATTTCTTAACCAATTAACTTGTGTAAAAGTGTGCTACTGTTTTTATTAGGTTCCTATGGTTTTTCAAAATTATTATCGTATCACTTATGCTGGTTTTAAATTCTGTTTTTGCATTCTCATCAGGTCTGTGGTTTTCATTATACAATTTAGCATAACCATAGTACAGGGATTTTTAAGAATGCATATGTGACATCATGGAAACGACTGTTTCACCTTTAGGCTGATTGAGTCTGGATATCAACATACCCATCAGTTTCAAATTCTTTAATGTTCAATGATGTACTCAACATATTCACTTGAATCTCATCAAAAGATAAGTCTCTATTTTTCTGCTAAATCTAGTTGTCTCACATTTTCCCATTTTGCCATTAGCACCAACCTTAACCTAGTTGTTCAAGCAAAAATCCAAAAATTGTCTTTAATTTCTCACTTTTCTTCACCTTTACATCAAATCCTTTAGAAAGTCCAATGGCCATACCTTTAAAATATATCTGTAATCCAGCTAGTTGTTACCATTTTTACTTCTACAACCAGTTATAACCACCATCATCTCCTACTTAGACAATTGAAAAAGGTATTGATTTTACAGTTTCCATTATTATCATCATCACCTCCATGTCCCATCCCATCAATCTATTTTGCATACATTAATGAGAGTAATCTTTTAGAGTTGGATTGTTTTATTCCTCTGCCTACAGTCTTTCAAAGAACTTTAATTCACATCAGATAAAATCCAGTCTCCTTAGTCTACACGTCCTAATAATCTGAAAACCTCTCTGACATCACCTCCTCTTTTCCTCCTTAATTATGATCCTCAAGCACAGGCCTTCTGGCTCTTCTGTAGACATGCAAAGAATTTTGTATGGCAGTAGAGGAAAAGGAAGCAAGGCAGAGTGTGATCCTGGTAATAAAGCAGCAATTACTCAAAAGAAGGGAAAGCTACTCATTCATGTAAGTGAGGTTCTGTTTTGTCTACACCTTGGTAGAAACATTATGTGTCATTGGGGTTGTCTGTGTTTGTTGGAAATGTTGTTTACGTTCTGTAGGAACACCGGGATTGGATTAGCAGTAGGGTCTACTTTTCTTTCCTCAGTTCTTTAGAGAGGCTTTCCCAGATTAGAATGTGTAATCTGACCCTCAATTGCTCTTGATTCCCTTTGCTCTCCTTATTTTTTTCATAACACTAAACAAAGTAGTACTGTTTATTGTGTCATTTTATTTGTGTCTGTCTCTTCCAATGGGATGTAGACCCCAGGATGGCAGCAACTTTCTGCTTTTTTACTGTTTTATTCCACCATCAAGAATAGTGCCTGGCATCTAGGAGGCACTTAATAAATATTCAGTAAAGAAATGAACACATGACAGCTTCCTTTGTGTAACCAGGACCAGTATTAAATCATATGACCTCCTTCCTTTAAAGTTTTGTGAGATTTAAAGACTCTCCTTCTCCAAGACTTGAAAACTCTTTGTTCTTGGAATTGGGAAGCAGGTCAGAAGGGTGGGCATGAGCTGCTTCTCAGTGTTTATACATGGATCTTTAATTCCTCCTTCTTCATGCCTAGGGGTTTATCTGGTTCCTCCATAGTTGGAGGTGCAGGAAGAAGAAAAATAAAGATCTTTACTGGTCCCATGATAATCATGGGTTAGTGCATCCTGGATGAGGTAGATTTCAAAAGCTCATTCATTCTCTTTAGAGTTGTTTGGAAACCACAACAAAACTCTCTTATGAAAAGTTCCACTGATGTAGCTATATCCTGCTGCTGACCAACGGAGGCTCTCCCCTCAGTCCCATGGCTTCTAGTGAGTCATTTCTCTGTGGTCACTTCATGCCCTGGGTCTTTCACTTGTCCTTGAGAGCATGATTCAGCCAGTCTTTCGTTTTCAGAGTTCTCTAAGTAGGTGAAAATCAGAAACCCAGCCTTGTGTTCCTCTTCCTCCAGGGGGACGATGTAAAACTCTCAAAATGATTTTTCTTCAGTCCCCTTCTCTTGAATTGAAATGAGAGGGAAGTATCTTCCCCTCCTTCCCTAAGGCAGAAGGGCTTGGGGAAAACAGTATAGGAACAAGTCTTTCCAAAGAAATCCTCACCTTTGGCCTTTTCAAACTCCAAAGAATGTTTTCCTTCTTTCAAATAGCCTCAGGGTAAAGGGTAAGTGCAGGCTGAATGAGTTAGAGGATCCTTTAGCAAATCTGTAAGATAGATGAGAACCTCACCTGAGGCAGCACTGAAAACGTTGTCCTCTACATTTGAGCCCGCTGCAAAAATCTGAGACAGCAGGGAAAGATTACTGCTCACATTCTGTTACATTAACATTCAACAGTGCTATTATTATTAAGTTTTAAAGGAAACTTACTGATTCCAGTAATTGGGAAGTAGATGGAGAAATCTGGCTTTAGTTACATTTGGTTCCAGGAGCTCAAGTTATGCCAACAGTTATCTCTCTCCCTCTCTCTTTCTGATTATTACTGTTTTCATTCTCTTTTTCTCTTTCTTACTAGGTTCTGTTTTCTGGTGAATATTGCCCCTGTGATAATGAAAGGTTCTTTCCATATGATGTAGAAAATGATTGCCTATAAGTTTACATTCATTTTATTCCATCTTTGTAAACATAAGAATTTTAGGAGAACACATACATATACACAAACACAAAATATTTCTTCTGATGTCTTATTTAACTCTCCAAAATATTTTTTGGGTCCTACTTGACTTAGGTATCCATTCTGAAACAATATCAATCAATATTCCAGGAACACTAAGACTGGCCTAGAATGAGAAATATGCCCAATTTTTGTCCAGGAAGAATGGAGGACCATGACTGGAAAATCCACCTTTACTATATAATGGTGTGGGGAAAATTTTCCAAGGAGTTTCACAAAGAAGGAAATTGAAAAGAGTTGTTGGCAGCAAAATTACTATGACTATCACATGTATATAACATGTTTTCATAATACTCTTTGTTCATACTTTTCTAATTATTTACTTCTCCCTGCCAAATGAATAACTGGAGAGAAATGATACTGTTGTCTTTTAGATGGTTAAACATTTAATATGTTAAGTGAATAAATGTACAGTGAATGAATCAGTGAATGAATCATCTTGATTTTTCCATTAAGAGGAAAGATAATACCAAAAGTAACTACCACAACTTTAGTACCAAAAATAACTACCACAAGTTTTTTTTTTTTTTTTTTTACAGATGTATAAGCTATCTTACATGCTCTTTGGAAGACTCATGTTTCATATAAAAAAAGAGATTTAAGTACGTTTTCTGAAGAGTCTAAAGGAAAATAAAGAAACAAACAATATTAATGTTAATAGAGTTTGGAGAAGAAAAAAATTGATAATTATGATTTTTATTGTGTGAAGGCATGACACACCACTTGATTACCAAGGATTGCCATTTGCTTAATTTACTATTAACTAGAAGAAATTAGGTTCCCATTAATTATTTCTTCCACTGCTTTTGTCAAAAAGATAATGTAAATCCCTAGCAACTGCATTATAGTATATATATTATAATATATTATAGACATATTTAATAGTGGAAGCACTGAATAATCAGTACACTTATTATTAGCAAAGTGCAAAAAAAATGTATTAAATCTGTCCTGCTCCTTATGTGACTATTTCTACTGACTCTCATATTACTACTCACATGTATTTGCTGACTTTTTAGCCAAAGAAATCTGTGACATACTAAGTATTTTATAACACAGAAGTGAATTTTTTCCCCCTGTGAGGGTTCATTTAAATAGTTTTGTTGTCACCATAAGGGGCTTTTTTTTTTTTTTAACAACATAGCCCATGGTGTGGAAACATTGGTGACCACAGTCCCTAAGGAGAGATAAAATGTGTTAGAGAAGAAATGAACACCTGCAGGAATTGTTTTGTTTTGACTAAAGAGGCACTTTGATATTCAGTGAGAGGGAGGAATATACAAGCGAAAAAATGTAGACAGTGATTAAAACCATGTTTCTTTGCCAGTGGGGTTTCTATACGCATTTTATCACTGTTTCTGGAGGTAAAACAAGAAGGTGTGTAACCTTTGCATCCCACTGCCACAGTATTAATCTCACCCAGAATGAAGACAGAAGGTCTCAGTGTGTGGTGCCATAGGCAAGATATATTTTAATAGCCCAGAGCTTGATGCTTTCACAAACACTGGCATTTGCTGAGGTTAACTTGAAATAAAATCTAATCTTACAAATAACTGAAATAGAACAAAATGCAGAAAACAACTGTTTTCAAATTATTGTATTGTTTATAAATCGAATGAACCACTACCTAACTCAATCAACTTGTCCTTGTGAGTTAATGAGCTATGATACCAATTTTTTATACTAAAAACCATTTTAAGGTGGTTCTTGTAGCCTTTAGCTTGATGATCCTTCTCTAGAAAGGAGACTTTTATCTCCCAGAAGTTTCCATGGCTCCTGCTTGCTCAGAAACATTGCATGTGGTTTAGCAAGTGTATTAACACCTAGTCTAGCATATTTGATGACTTCTCTGAGGGATGTATTAGCAAGTTATCATTTAGAACATAGCAAACACTGAAATTGAGTGGAAGGAAACAGCTTTTTAAAAAAAGCACGTTTAGTGTACCAGGTGCTTTGTTTATAAAGTCTCACTTATTCATCCTTGATATTATTTGGATATTATTACTATAATCACATCCCCCTTTTTACAGAAAAATAAAAATTTATGGGGAACTTTAAGTAACTTATTAATTTAACTGAAAAAACTAAATTGTATAAGAACTGAGATCTTATCCAGAAATTCTATCACATAAAATATCTATCAGATAAAATAATTATCTAAAATGGTCAGGATATCAAAAAGCCCATCAAGGTGTGTCCTTTCTCTAATTTGGTAATCCCCACTGCCTCATTTAATTACTGCACTGCTGACCACCTTGAAGTCCAATAATATTCAGTCTATTAAAAGTAATTTAGCTATTCAAGTTTAAAATTTAGTTTCTTTTAGATGTTTAGTCTCAGCCAATATTTAAACTAAACGAATTCAAATTTCAACTTGATATTAGGACTGTCTTCCCATTTAAACTCTCTCCATTTTTTCCTCATTTTTTTCTTTCTTCTACTACTCATGCTCTCAGGATACCTCTTGGTGTGGCGGAAAAATTGGTATAACTTCAAAGGTTTGAGAGGCAGGAGGCTGTTCTGCATTTTGTCGCCTCTTTCTTTCCTGTGTCTCCTGGGTTGATTGAAGCTTTGCCATTGTGTATTTGCCTCTGTCCCCTGTGCACCTGCTTCTCATGCAATTCCTCTCTCATTGTGTTGGCTATAAATGTCTCTGCTTCCTAACTTAGCCTCTGGTTATGGGATTTACCTATTTTGGATTTTACCTACCCTAAATTCTTCTCTCCATGACCCATTCATCCAGCCCTTCTGCAACCATCTCTGAGTCATGTGGGGGAATTTGAACCTCTTCCATACCATATACGGCCTATAGGCTAATTCTTACCCTTTATCAGGCTAAAAATCTCACCATGCTATTTTTACTCGTGATCCATATGCACTGTGTCATCATTAGGAGGAGGAAGGACCCTTGAAGACCTAGGTAATGCCTTGCCCACTGGCCAGCAGAATCAACTAAAATTAAAAAAAAACACTTCATCAAATACATTTCAGAGGTTATGCCATGTCACACAGCTCTATTCTTAGTGAATTTGTTGATGTGCCATGGAGATATGAATACACACACATGAGTTAATATGTTCCCTAGAGTGTGAGTATAAAGTATTTGCATGCAGAATGGTTTACATCATTTTCTCCTGGTTAGATACTAACCTATGTCTGATGGCTTAGATTTGGTACACGATTCAAAGTAAATTTGGAATGAAAATTCAATTAGGTTTTATATATTTCTAGGCAGCTTGTCGTATCCAGAGTGTCATGGACAGATCTGCTGATGAGTCAGTTTAACTGCAGAATTCACGCAAGAAGCTCTCCTGCTCTGGCACTCATCCAGCTCCCTGGGATTCTCTACTCATCCTTGTAGAATGGGCCCTATGAAGTCAGCAAGGAAGCCTCAAGAAAGTCTCAACATGGGTCTTCCTTCCTGCATTCTTCTCCATTTTTCAGTCCTTCTCTAATTCTCTCCTTAAATTTAGAAATATAAGTGTTCCCTTTCTTGTTAGATGGGAGAGTGTTGCCATACCCTGCATTCTCCACTCAGGGCTTTCAGTAAAAACTCTGCTCTCTCTCTAATTTCACCCCTTATCTCTTATCATCTCTTAGATGCAAACTTATCCATATTTCTTCAAATAATAAATCATTGCAAATCAAAAAGTGATTTAGTTTTAGGCTATTTTGCTTCCTGTGAGTTAAAAAAAAATCATTCAGGGGAACTATATTCAATACCTTGTAATAATCTATAATGGAAAAGAATCTGAAAAAGAATATATATATGAATATATATATATACATGAATCACTTTGCAGAAACTAAAACAACATTAATAGCAAAAAATTCACTTAGAATTTAATTTAATTTATTTTATCCAGGCTGTATCTGTTCTCTATACAGAGTAATATATGACAATACTCCAGTAGATAGTAGTCACAGGACAGTAGGCATAGAAAAAGAAAGCTCATGGTATAAAATTTTCAAATAGTACTCCTTACATGTGTAAAAGATCTTGTAAATATTTAGAAAATAGCAAATGTTCAGTAATTTTTTAGCTACTACTATTTCTACTATGTTTTGACCTCCCTTTGTTTCATCTCCATACTGATCAAACTCCTCAGTGACTGCCATCTGTCTGCTAGCTTCACTTGATTCTGTAATTTCTGCCCTTCGAGATCTGGACCTTCATTGGTGACCTGTTGCAATCTAGTTAGGTCTGTGTATTAATTGGTTTCCAGAACCTGGAAGTTATCCTGTCTCATTTGAACCAGGCTTCTGGCAAAAATTAGGACCCCATATAGTAGAGTGAAGTATCTTTTAAAGAAACACATCATTGTAAATATTAGATATAAAAGAGAAAAGGAGAGTTAAAAGTATTTTCATGGACTCAGACTCATAATTAATATGGAATCATAATTAATTTTTATATTAATTAACTCAGTTCTTCAATAAATATTTATTGAGTACCTACTATGTGTTACACTGAGTTTTAATTTCTGGGATATAGCAGAGAAGGAGACAGAAAAAGTCTTCTCACTTATTCTCTCATTATAGTAAGCCAGACAGATACCAAGAAGGTAAAAATTGATAATTTCAGATAGTGACAAAGAGTATAAAAAATAACCAAGGTACTTGGCTAGAGAATTACATGATATTTCTGAGATGGTGGTTATTAGAAACATGTTGCCATTAAATTGTAAATTCTAGGTAATAATAATGAAGGTTATAGTGAGATTTAAATTCCTACTGATTTTAAAGTATGATGAATTATTATAGGAGTAATTATTTTAGGAGAATATCTTCATAATTTTTTTTATACTTAAAGAATTTTTTAGAGTGTGTTTATTCAGAAACCTAACATGGCCATCATGAATTTCCTGTTCAAGAAAACGGTATTACAAATTTACCTCAAATTAGAAGATTATGATTCTACTAAACATTGGAAGATTATTCACCCTTCAGTTTCCTTGGACACTCTTAGTGGAATGGGCTCCCGTAACAAAATACCATAGACTGGGTGGTTTATTTTCTCATGGAAATTTATTTTCTCACAGTTCTGGAAGTCCAAGATCAAAGTGCCAGCAGTGTGGTTTCTGGTGAGACCACTCTCCTTGTCTTGCAGATAGTGCATTCTCAGTGTCCTTACATGGCCTTTTCTCTAGGTGCATATGCTGAGAGAATGAGAGAGAGCGGTCTTTGGTGTCCCTTTTTCTGATAAGGCCACCAATCCTATTGCATTAAGATCCCACTCTTCTGTCATCATTTAATCTTAATTACCTGCTTAAAGACCCTATCTCCAAATACAGTCACATTGGGGGTTAAGGCTTCACTATCTCATCACTTAGAGGATTTAAAAGCTCTTTAAGTCCAACATTGTGGTGGATTTTTTTAACATATTTTTATGATAATAAAATGCTAATTTAAATGGATTTATTAAAATTCCTATATAATTTTAAGTTATAGTCTTTTATTCAAAAACTCACACTCTATTAGTTTCCTGTTCCTGCTGTTACAAATTGCTACAAACTTAGTGGCTTAAAACAACACAAATGTATTATGTTACAGTTCTGGAAGTCAAAAATCCAAAATGGGTCTATGGGCTAAAATCAAGATGTTGACAGAGCTATGTTCCTTCTGGATACTCTATGGGAGAATCTATTTCTTCACTTGGAACAGGTACAGGTTTTAGAGGCTGCATCCTTTGGTGTGTGGTCCTTTCCTCAACATCAATATCTCAATATTCCATCTCCCTCTTTCTCTCCCTCCCCCTACCCTCTCTCTCTCTCTGACCTTTTACTTCCATTGTTACATCTCCTTCTCTCTGATTCTCCTGCCTCTCTCTTTCTTTTATAAGGACATTTACAACCTGGATAATCTAGGGTAATTTCCCCACCTCAAGATCCTTAACTTTATCACATTTGTAAATTCTCTTTTGCCATGTAAGATAATGTATTCACAGGTTATGGGGATTAAGATGTGGACATCTTTAGGGAGCCATTATTCTACTACATTGTTCATATTACTTCCTGTGAAATATTTTTATTTAGGAAGTATATAAACTTTTTTTGCCATTAAAATTCCACAATTCCATAAACTTTTGCTAAATTAATGAATCTCCTAAAATATCTGACTTACCATGGGTATTTCATCTTTCAGAGTTTTTTTTTTTTTTTTTTTTGCGGTACATGGGCCTCTCACTGTTGTGGCCTCTCCTGTTGTGGAGCACAGGCTCCAGATGCGCAGGCTCAGCGGCCATGGCTCACGGGCCCAGCCGCTCCACGGCATGTGGGATCTTCCCGGACCGGGGCACGAACCCGTGTCCCCTGAATTGGGAGGCGGATTCTCAACCACTGCACCACCAGGGAAGCCCCATCTTTCAGAGTTTTAGCAGTAAAAACTGAGGTAACTTTGCCTTCTATATCAATTGAGATAAATGCTGTATCGTTCATGACAACAAACTCAGATTTAAGACATGCTTGTTTACAAGTTAGACTATGCAAATCATAGATGCAGCAGATAACTGACACACCCTCCAATTCAAGTTTGTAATATGAAGTTACATTTCTGTTATATAAATGACCTAGAGATGGCCTGCATATTGCCCTGAAGGTTGTTGATTTCTTCACTGCAGGTTGAGGCCTCTTAGCACAAAATGCTGACCGACAAACTCAACTTTTATACCTCCAATTGATTTGGAAATAGCCCAAATGAGAAGAGTTTTAGCCATTTAGAACCGGTTTGCTTTACATATCCCACAAAACCTCACCCAGTGGCTCTTATCCGTTGGTAATGAAGGCATACCTCAGAAATATTGTGGGTTCAGTTCAGACCATTATAAAGTGAATATCACAATAAAGTGAGTCACACAAATTTTTTTGGATTCCCAATGCATATAAGTTATATTTACTTTATGCTGTAGTCTATTAAGTGTTCAATAGCCTGGTGTCTATAAAAACAATGTACATGTCTTAATTAAAAAATACTTTATTACTAAAAGAATGCTAATCATCATCTGAGTCTTCAGCAAGTTGTAGTAGTAACACCAAAGGTCACTAATCACAGATCACCATAACAAAGAATGATAAAAAAATGTTTGAAATATTGCGAGAATTACCAAAATGTGACACAGAGACAGGAAATGAGGAAAACTGTTGGCAAAATGGCATCGATAGACTTAATGAAACAGGGCTGGCACAAAACTTTAATGTGTAAAAAACCCAACCTCTTCAAAACACAATAAAGACAAGTGCAATAAAATGAAGTATGCCTGTCTTGTCTTGTAGTTGTAAGGTCCCAAACCACTACAGCCCTTTGGCCCTGACCCTACAGAGTCCTGTGACTCAGAGGCTCCTGGTGCTGCTGAGAGACATTGCCATACATCCCGTATATAAGTAATCCCTCTCATCATCCCCTCTCCCCCTAGGGGCGCCCTTGCCCCCCTTTTCTTCTGGATGGTGGCCCCTTGCCTAAGCCTCTGGACAATGTCACTCTATGAGGGACCCAATGAAATTCCTTGTTTGTCACTGCCTCATGTAGCCATATAATTTTTCTTGATCAGCCCTGTTAAAAAATAAACTGAGTCATATTACAAATTTTAAGAGTTTATTTGAGCAAAAATGGATTCTAATGGGCAGTGACAAACCAGAAGTGGTTGGGTGCAATCTACTGACAGGAGATGGGAAAAAGATTTATATAGAGAAGGTCGTTTGTACTAGTTGTCCTTTGGTTTTAATTTCTCAACTTTGAGGCATTTAAAGACCTAGGTTTTGGTTTGCTTACCGAGGCCACTAAATCCTTACAGCCACTTCAGTCTAATGACCTCCTTGTTTAATTAATTTATCAGCCCAAATTCCTCAAACACCTACAATTTCCCATTTCAACAACCAGAAGTTCTTGAATTTTAGATTCTTCAGCACTGTACCTCTATCCATAGTAAGTTATCTGTTAGGGAATTGGAATCATCTCCTTAAATAAATATTTACACCATTGAAGTTATTACCATGAAAGAATTTATAATATTGATATTTACCATTACATGAATTTTGCCAAATGCTAGACACTTTATAGTGCAGTTTGCAAAAATTACAATTTAATTTTTATGATAATAAAACAGGCAGGTACTAATATTTCTATTTTACATATAACACAAATGAGATTTAAAAAATTATTGAAATTTCCCCAAACACGATAAAATATTAAACTAGGTCCATCTGATAATAAAATCTGTTTAGCATGTTTTCCTTCCATTATCTCATACTGCTCCTGTGTTGATGCTTATTAATCTTATAATCTTTTTTGGCTTTGTACTGTTTCACTAATCTAAGATATATCTTGCCATTTTTAATTGTCAATAATAGTATGCAATGTTTTCTCCTTCACTTATGATAGAAAAACAAAACAAAACATAAAAACTCCTTGAGAATATTGCATTGACCCTGCAGAAAACAGCCATTAGTCTTTTTATTCTCACATTTTATTTAAAGTTGTCTCCACAAATAATTTCCCTTAAAATGACTTTTGGTTAATCAAATTCTCAGTGATTATAATATATAAATTATGTACACATATGGAATGAATGATACATAAATATGTTGCAACAAATGAAGGTAAACAGATATCCTAATGGGATATACATTACAGATATTTATACCAGGAATGCACAAAGACATGTTCTTTCTTTAATATTTTCACTGATGTAACTAGTTCACTTACTTGCTAGACTAAGTTTAGTAATGCCATATGTCCTTTTGTAACTGATGCAAGTGAAAACTGGTGGAGTCAAATAACCATAAATGTAGCAGCTTGCCAATTGGGGAGGTCAGTAGAGAGGGAAGTGCATTTGCAAATGGTAGTCACTGCATTGGTCTTAGTCATTGGTCCTAGGAAAGGCTGATGAAATGTGGTTCTTTAAAAGTCCAGACCAAATTTAATCAGTATGCAGGGGAAATTTGGCCGTACGTGGTTGAATCACACTTAACTAAAAACATAGTGAGACTGAGAGAGACACCAGAATGAAAATGCTGCCACATGGATCAGAATATTTTTGTCACCAAATGCCAATGGGGAAGGACCACATAATCAATTTTGATTTTCTATGAAAATTCAAGGGCACAGAAATAAGAAATATAATAAACAAAGAATGAACACTTCTTAGAAAGTAGATTTTTATGGGAATTAAAAATGACATATTGAGTAGAAACTCAAAATGAGGGGAATTGGTTGTTTTGAGTGTTTAATGGCATCAGGTTAGGCTAGCTAGCCAGCCATGGCCATCTGATGATATGTACTGTCTTGTCAATAAGTGGGAAATGGTATTTACTGACTCCTGTGATTGATATTCAGCTTTGTTCTTGTGATAACCTGGACATTAGAATGAAAAATATTCAAGTTCCCATGGATAATGCATCTAATACATCCACTCTCTTAACCAATGTTTGAATTAAGCACTGAACTGAAGTGTCTCTGACTCTTTCTGTAGTTCCCCTTTTTGATAAAATAAATCCTTCACTTGTATATTAGCATTTTCAACAAAGTCCTACTGTTCAGGGAATCTATTTCTCCCCTGGGCTTTATACCAAGCTTTAATTCTCAAAGGGAAATATCACCTTCCTCATTTCCTAGCTTTAACAGCAACTTGCCAGACACCCCCATCCCCTGCACCCAATGCTAATCAAACAAATGCTTTGATCCATTAAACAGTAACAAAGTGTTTCATGTAATTATTCATCTAGTGAGTGGTAGAGATGAGAATCTTCAACTCATAGACCATTTATGTCACATATTAAAGGCTGCCTTGGTAGACAAGTGAATCATATGTGTCTATTTTTTATCTACCTTCTTGGAACATAAGCTTCTTGTTATTACTCATTTTAGTATTTCCCAGAGTACTTAATACCATGTCATGCTCTGAGTATACACTCAATAAATGGCTGCAGAGCTAAACTGAAAATCAGCTAAATGGCTGTTAGCCATTGTCAAAAAGCTGAATGGAGGGGAAGACATTTCCACATTTTGATATTTCATAAAAGCAGAGATGAAATATTGTTTAGAGTTCAATGTAGGTAGGATGATCAGAATTCAGACAATATGGATGAGGTACTAAGAAAGGAGATGTCTATTACTTGGAGTTTCAGGGTATGTACAGCTTTCGAACTTTAATCTACAAAATGTCTTAAAAATATATGTAACGTTTTAGGAATATATCTCCATGAAAATTCTTGTTTCAGGTTCTGTATGTTTGTATGAAATTGGTTTGCAAATATATGAAAATGAATACAAAATAGATTGCAGTAAATATACTCTTTCATAGAGATTTTTCTTTGTGCTTGGAGATGTAACATAGCATTGAAACATTGAGAACCAGGAAGGGGACAAATGTTTAAGTCAAAAACCTTTTGATTATGTTAACCATTAGAAGATCTGCAGAGAGTGAGAAGTATGATAAATGACTGCCTTCCAGTTTTACCCACAGTTGACCTTTTTTATGTGATGCAAGAAAATTTGGAAGAAGCTGACTCCCAAAAAGTACAGCTCAGTGCCAAAAATTTTGAATTTCATTTCCTGAAATGCCATTGGAATAAAGCACATCTTTATTCTTAAAGGGTTTTTCATTGTAGCTGGACAAATGTGCTAGTGTGTGATGTTCAGCAAAAATAACCTCTGATGTTTCAGATCTGGTTTCAGAAAACACTACGTCCAACAATGGGAAAAGGGGAACTGTATCATCTCATCTGTTGTGAACAAACCCCCAGAATCTTGTTCTGCAGGGGAATCATGTCACTGGCGCTAACTACCATGGCCACAGAATGTTTAATAAAAGCCTTAGTGAGAGCAAGAGGCTCTCAAGGTGAGGTGGGGCTCTACTTTTTTTGCCTTAACCGTGCCTGCATAATAAAACCATTATGGAGCCACAGTAAATATTGTAAATCATACATTCTCACCTATAAAAGTTCATAATGAACTGAGTATAAATATCAGCAAAATATATGAATAACAAAACTACTCAAATACATACTACATGTTAATGAAGACTGAAGACAATTCTTGACTTCTCTGGGGTACAGCTTAGAATGCTATTGCCTGCAGGAGAAACCAAGTGATGAAAATTAACAGAAAGAAAACTCAGGGCTGGAAAGCAGTGAAATCTCACTTTAGTAACCCTGTCACTAACTTAGACCAAATTACATCAGTTTTTTTAGAATGTGGGATATATCAAATTTCTTTTTGTTGTATGTATTCACTTAAGAGTCACTGAAGCAGTTTGTTGCCTACCCAATAGCTGTCTCCTCTATTATCTTTTGTTTATAGAACTCTGAACTTTTTCAAGAATGACCCTATTCTTCTTTAAGGGGACATTTCCAATGAATCTATTCTAATCAGCTAATTATATTATGATTAGTGTAGGAGTGAGTATGGAATCAGAATTAGTAAATGCCATGTGGGTGTAGGGATTCTGCCTGGATGACTTGTATAAATATGATATGAGGCTTTGAGTACAGCAGGCCCATGGTCCATGACAGCCATTTTGTAACCATGAATGGAACACATTTTTAGATTAAGCCAACATATGTGGTTGGCATAAAGACAAATAGAAAGAACCTAAGTCTTTGATAATGTTAGTAAACTGCTTAATTAACACAGCTCTGAACTACTTTTAATGTAAGATAATAAATGTTATTAATGTTTAAATTAGTTAAGTCATGGTTTTCCATTACTTGCAGTTGAAATCAGCCTGATTGATTGATACAATCAGATTTTCAGAGGGAAATCACAATCTATAAAAAATGCTTATGTCAAAGACAATTATTGAAAAATTGTCAGTGGAATCTGTGATATCCTATATCATAAACTAAGTAGAAGACAGTGACAATTAGGTTTACATGGGTTATATTGTCAAAAAAATTTAGATTATATAGATCCCCACAGTATTTTTTATAGAAAGTTTGTTTAGAGCATACATTATTCAAATTTTCATTAATTCTTACTAGCCTTTCAATTTTTAGAAATCAGAAAAATGGCATAGAATTTTGAGAAAATAAATACCAGAATATTTCAAAATAGAATTCTGAGAAAACATTTTTTTTTCATTTTCTGACATATCATTGTTGGCATTATTCCCTAAGTTCTTAATTTTAATGGGTTAAATAAAGGGATTATCTTGAGTTTCATAAACTTTGCCCAAATTATGATTTTATTGTGCACCATTTACTCTTGACTATGGTTTCAGAGCTACAAACTTGAACAATTTTAACAAGTAAATTGCCAACAGCTAGCTATACCACAGTTATTTTTGTATTCATGTTTAGGGGTCATGATAATAATAAGCCCTTGCAGACATTGCCTAAGCATGAAATTTCTCAGACCAATAACTCGAAGTTGTCAGTTGAAGTCACAGCCTTTGTAACCAGGCTATTACATAGGACGTGACCTGAGATGGATTCATTTTCTTTTAGCCTATAATTTTCTTATATCATTTTAAGTTAAAATACTAAAAAAAAGGACAAATATGCCAGAAAACAAAAACAACTTATTCTTCTAGATGTGATAGTTTATAGCATTAATTCAGAAGTTAATTTTTAAAATTCTGATTAGATGTTTTCCATTGATTTTATTATGCCAAAAATGATGCCTAGCCTACAGACATAAAATCATAAATTTTGTGTTTATACAAAGAATATCCCTAGTAGTCTTTATTTAATATTTATACTTTTTGAAACTTTATAAGGGCAAAGAATTAATAGACTTAGTTTATTAACTCAATAATTAATTATTCAGTATCATATTTATATATCTCCAGCTATCTAATCTAGCTGTCTATCCCAGACATTATGCTAAGTGCTGAGGAACTAAATATATAATTTCAAAACATGAGAGCACCTATGGGAATAGGTGATAAACAAACAAGCAAAAAATAAAAAGCACTACAGAATATGATAATCACTATAAATAAACGAAGCAAAGTCTTATGTCATACTTCCATTTATAAATTAACAAGGACTGGCAGGGAAGAGATTGTCCTTTGATAGGTTTTGAAGAGAAGGCCCAGTTGTAGAAATGGTTATTTCTGGGACCCAGATGAAATAAAGAAGATGATCATACAGAAGTAGAGGAATTGATCTGGGATGTGTGATCAGCACATTCAAAGACCTTGAAGCTGGAAAGGGCTTGGTCCATCTGAACATAAAGGAGTCCAGTGTGGGTGGATCATAGGTTTTATACTTCTATAGAATCTTTCTCTCTCTCTCATGCTCTCTCTTTCATTACATAAATAAATAAATGAAAGCCATACCAGTCTGATTTTCCAATTTTTATAATAATTGTATGGTTTAAATGAGAAGAGTAAGCCATGACTCTGACTGGGCCAAGAGCATTTAGCTCCTTGCACTTTTAATTGTTAAAAATGCACGATGCCTTTTCTTTCTGAATGCTTTCCTTTATGTCTGTCTTTCCAAATAATCTTACAACCATGTTTAAATTTATAACCTGAATTAAGTTTTTCTCTATGAGGCTCGCCCAGGATTTTTTTCCATTGCATGCCTTGAGGAAGAAAGGGTTTTTTAATTATGGTAGAGATTTGAGCCCAAAAGGAGATGCAGAAAAGATCGTGCCTGTCACAGCCTGACAAATAGTATTTGGCACTTTTGTCCTTATTATTTCAAAAAGAATGTTAAATGCACAGGTTTTGGAGTTAGATGTATTTGAATTCTGCTTCAGTCCCTCAGTTGCTGAGTGACCTTGTACAAGTTGTTAGATCTCTATCTGTATTTTTCATATTTAAATAATCATAATAATAGTTACTGTACAGAGGATGTACAACTAAAATGCCCAATTTAGTACTTACTATAGAGCAGGTGCTCAGAATATGGTAGCAGTTGCTTATCTTGGCTATTTATCTATTTATATTTTTCCAGACTATTTTGTAATTCCCCCAGGATTTTTTTACCCTCGTTGTTTCAGGAGATGCTCCATTTCATACTGGCAGGACATTTTAGCAATCCATTAAATGCTTTAAAAACATTCACAGTTTCCAATAAAATCATTGGAATTCATTGGAATATTAAGCAAACTGTTGATTCTTTATAGGAAAAGATGGAAACAAGTAAGACAAGTGGTTAAAAATTTATAAACATACAAATCAGAACTTTAATTCTATTAACTATTCCATAAATATTTATTAAGTACCTGTTATGCAACTAGAAAACTGGGTTATTGCATAAAATTTTAACAAAAGTATAGTTGTTTTAGATGAAACCATCACAGAGTAATGATGGATTTTTATAATATATGTAAAGGTGTTTATTCTGTGATTTAGTGAATTACTATGAACTTGGTTAAGGATGCACTTTGGAGGAGAAAAATCTTTCTTTCTCTTTCTCTTCCCCACCACCCTTGGTTGGAGCAGAAAGTTTGGCTGGTAGAGCTCTATGTGATTAGGAAATTGGTTATATGGGTGGAGAAGTATTGAGTAAATATGTAGAATGATTAAAGGGAAGTAAAGCCAGGTTTCTCATGGAAAGGAAGAGTTCCATAAGTGTTGGGGGGAAAAAGAGAGGCAAAAATAAGCCTTGTTTTTTTTTTTCAATTTGGATTGGAGATATCCAAGAGAAATCATGGTTTTAGATGGTTCTCTCAATAGCTAGATAGTTATAAATATGTAGGCGTGGGTGAGTGTGTGTGCGCACGCGCACACAGGTATTCATTTAGGGTATGTATTTTCTTGCTCTGTCAACTTGGAGAACTTAGAAGAAAAGAAATCTCCATATGAATAAACAACAATGTCCTATTGTATAGCATAGGGAACTATATTCAATATACTGTAATAAACCATAATGGAAAAGGATATGAAAAAGAATATATATATATATATATATATAACTTATTCACTTTGCTGTACACCAGAAACTAACACAATCTTGTATATCAACTGTACTTTAATAAAAAAAAATGAACCCTTTGTAGCAATGATCACTATTAGCACCTAGATCTTGTTTTCTAAATGCTGTTCTCTGCCAAAATAAACCAAGACTCTTTGGAGAACCAGTTGTTTCAGAACTAGAGAGGGAGAATAGCATAAGTTAAGGAATTGGTCTCACAAAAAATTACATTAAAAAGACATAAAAACCAGCTTGAAGAGAATCTCACTGACCAAATTTAGGCCAATTTAAGCATCAAAATAAAGCAAGATAGTAACAAACTATAACTCACTGGATAAAATAGGAATCTCTAAGGTCATACTAATATACATTTTAAAAGGAATAAATATATAAATAAAATTTTAAAAGGAGAAGGGAAAGCTTTACTTTACAGGGAATACCAATAAATAAATATAATTAATGGCAAGATTAGGAAATTGTTGGAAATTATCATAGTAATAATTGCTTCAGGCAAGAAACAACAAGGATATTAAATGAAGGAGTAAAAATTTTAGGAAGAAAAATATATTTTTTCCTCACAAAATAGTTATCAAATACTTATTAGTTAATAAGTAAAAAAATTATTAACTTTATAGTGGAAAACTTTATAGACACTATCTTGCTCTGGGGATAAAAGTTAACATTACCAGTTATAGGACAGATCAGCATTATGTGTCTCTTCACTAAAAAGAACTCAGTAGCACCTCAGTGACTTTCCTGATAAAAATACATGATCTGGACATAACTCTGAGGAAACATCACATCAACCTGAATTGAGGGACATTCTAAAAAGTTGTTGACCTATACATTTTTTAAATGTGAAGATAACAAATGGAAAGAGTGAAAACCTGTTCTATATTGAATAAAACTAAAGAGATATTAAATCCTGGTGCAACATGTGATGATAGGTTAGATCCTGGACCTATGGGGAAAAAAAATCAGGTAAGTTTGAATGGACTCTGAATTTGATAGTTAATATATCTTTGTTAATTTCCTGATTTGATTGTTCTGTTGTTATGTAGGAAAATGTCTTTTTTATGGAATACTCATTCAATTATGAAGGAATAACAGGGCACCATGTCATCAGTGACTCTTAAAAGATTGAGAAAAATATTAGGTGTAAATATAGATGAGGGAATGATAAGATTAAATGTGAGAAGATATTAACAATTGGGGAATCTGGTTAAAGGGTATGTGGAAATTCATTTTCCTATTCTAACAAACTTTTTAAACAAATAGAGTATACTTTCTGGAGAAGTTTTAAGTTCATAGCAATATTGGGCAGAAAGTACAAAGAATTTCCATATACTCCCTGACCTCCCCCCCACACACAACCTTCACCATCAGCATCCCCACCAGAGTGGTACATTTGTTATAATGATGAAACTACATTGACATATCGGTAACACCCAAATTCCAGATTTTACACTGAATTTACTTTGTATTACATTCAACCTTGGTGCTATATTCCATGGAGTTGACAAATGTATGACATGTAGCTACCATAATACTATCATACAGAATAGGTTCACTGACCTAAAAATTCTCTATTCTCTGCCAATTCATCCCACTGTTTCTCCAAATTTCTGGCAACCACTAATCTTTTTACGGTCTCCACAGTTTTGCGTTTTCAACAGTCATATTATTGGAATCTTAGAGTTTGTAGCCTTTTCAGATTGTGTACCTTGCATTTAAGGTTTCTCCATGTTTTTTCATGGCTTGATAGCTCATTTCTTTGTATGATTTTTTTTAAACATCTTTATTGGAGTATAATTGCTTTACATTGTTGTGTTAGTTGCTGCTGTATAACAAAGTGAATCAGCTATACGTATACATATATCCCCATATCCCCTCCTTCTGCATCTCCCTCCCACAGTCCCTATCTCACCCCTCTAGGTGGTCACAAAGCACTGAGAAAGAGGATCTCCCTGTGCTATGTGGCTGCTTCCCACTTGGTAACTATTTTACATCCGGTAGCATATATATGTCCATGCCACTCTCTCACTTCATCTCAGCTTACCCTTCACCCTTCCTGTGTCCTCAAGTCCATTCTCTACATCTGCATATTTATTGCTGTCCTGCCCCTAGGTTCTTCAGAACCATTTTTTTTAGATTCCATATATATATGTTAGCATACGGTATTTGTTTTTCTCTTTCTGACTTACTTCACTATGTATGACCGTTTCTAGGTCCATTTACCTCGCTACAAATAATTCAATTTCGTTTATTTTTATGGCTGAGTAATATTCCATTGTATATATGTGCCATATCTTCTTTACCCATTCATCTGTCAATGGACACTTACATTGCTTCCATGTCCTGGCTATTGTAAATAGTGCTGCAATGAACATGTGGTACATGACCCTTTGTGGATTATGGTTTTCTCAGGGTATATGCCCAGTAGTGGGATTGCTGGGTCATACGGCAATTGTATTTTTATACTCTAAGAAACCTCCATACTGTTCTCCATAGTGGCTGTATCAATTTACATTCCCACCAATAGTGCAGGAGTGTACCCTTTTCTCCACACCCTCTCCTGCAGTTATTGTTTGTAGATTTTTTGATGATGGCCATTCTGACTGGTGTGAGATGATATCTCATTGTAGTTTTGATTTGCATTTCTCTAATGATTAATGATGTTGAGCATCCTTTCACGTGTTTGTTGGCAATCTGTATATCTTCTATGGAGAAATGACTATTTAGATCTTCTGCCCATTTTTGGATTGGGTTTTTTGTTTTTTTGATATTGAGCTGCACGAGCTGCTTGTATATATTGGAGATTAATCCTTTGTCAGTTGCTTCATTTGCAAATATTTTCTCCAATTCTGAGTGTTGTCTTTTGATCTTTTCTATGGTTTACTTTGCCATGCAAAAGCTTTTACGTTTCATTAGGTCCCATTTCTTTATTTTTGTTTTTACATCCATTTCTCTAGGTGGTGGGTCAAAAAGGATCTTGCTGTGATTTATGTAATAGAGTCTTCTGCCTATGTTTTCCTCTAAGAGTTTTATAGTGTTTGGCCTTACATTTAAGTCTTTAATCCATTTTCAGTTTATTTTTGTGTATGGTGTTAGGGAGTGTTCTAATTTCATTCTTTTACATGTAGCTGTCCCATGTAGGTGTTTTCCCAGCGCCATGTATTGAAGAAGCTCTCTTTTCTCCATTGTATATTCTTGCCTCCTTTATTAAAGACAAGGTGACCATATGTGTGTGGGTTTATCTCTGGGCTTCCTATCCTGTTCCATAGATCTATATGTTTGTTTTTGCACCAGTAGCATACTGTCTTGAAAATTGTAGCTTTGTAGTATAGTCTGAAGTCAGGGAGCCTGATTCCTCCAGCTCTGTTTTTCTTTCTCAAGATTGCTCTGGCTATTCGGTGTCTTTGGTGTTTCCATACAAATTGTGAATTTTTTTGTTCTTCTGTGAAAAATGCCATTGGTAATTTTATAGAGACTGCATTGAATCTGTAGATTGCTTTGGGTGGTATAGTCATTTTCACAATTTTGATACTTCCAATCCAAGAACATGGTATATCTCTCCATCTGTTTGTATCATCTTTAATATCTTTCATCAGTGTCTTACAGTTTTCTGCATACAGGTCTTTTGTCTTCTTAGATAGGTTTACTCCTAGGTATTTTATTCTTTTTGTTGTAATGGTAAATGGGAGTGTTTTCTTAATTTCTCTTTCAGATTTTTCATCATTAGTGTATAGGAATGCAAGAGATTTCTGTGCATTAATTTTGTGTCTTGATACTTTACCAAATTCATTGGTTAGCTCTAGTAGTTTTCTAGTAGAGTCTTTAGGATCCTCTATGTATAGTATCATGTCATCTGCAAACAGTGACAGCTTTACTTCCTCTTTTCCGACTTGGATTCTTTTTATTTCTCTTTCTTCCTCTTATTGCTGTGGCTAAAACTTCCAAAACTATGTTAAGTAATAGTGGTGAGAGTGGGCAACCTTGTCTTGTTACTGATCTTATCGGAAATGGTTTCATTTTTTCACCATTGAGATTGATGTTGGCTATGGGTTTGTCATATATATCCTTTATTTTGTTAAGGTAACTTCCCTCTATGCCTGTTTTCTGGAAATTTTTTAACATAAATGGGTGTTGAATTTTGTTGAAAGTTTTTCTGCATCTATTGAAATGATCATATCACTTTTATCCTTCAGTTAGTTAATATGGTGTATCACATTGATTGACTTGCATATATTGAGGAATCCTTGTATTCCTGGGATAAACCCCAGTGTATGATACTTCTAATGTGCTGTTAGATTCTTTTTGGTAGTATTTTGTTGAGGATTTTTGTATCTATGTTCATCAGTGATATTGGCCTGTAATTTTCTTTATTTGTGACATATCTATCTGGTTTTGCTATCAGGGTGATCGTGGCCTCATAAAATGAGTTTTGGAGTATTCCTCCCTCTGCTATATTTTGGAAAAGTTTGAGAAGGAGAGGTGGTAACTCTTCTCTAAATGTTTGATAGAATTAACCTGTGAAACCATCTGGCCCTGGGCTTTTCTTTGTTGGAAGATTTTTAATCACAGTTTCAATTTCAGTGCTTGTCATTGGTCTGTACATATTTTCTATTTCTTTCTGTTCAGTCTCGGAAGATTGTGCTTTTCTAAGAATTTGTCCATTTCTTCCAGGCTGCCCATTGTATTGGCATATAGTTGCTTGAGGTAATCTCTCATGATGATTTGTATTTCTGCAGTGTCAGTTGTTACGTCTCCTTTTGCATTTCTAATTCTGTTGAGTTGAGTCTTCTCTCTTTTTTTCTTGATGAGTCTGGCTAATGGTTTATCAATTTTGTTTATCTTGTCAAAGAACCAGCTTTTAGTTTTAATGATCATTGCTATCGTTTTCTTTATTTCTTTTTCATTTATTTCTGCTCTGATCTTTATGATTTCTTTCCTTCTGCTAACATTGGGTTTTGTTTGTTGTTCTTTCTCTAATTGCTTTAGGTGTAAGGTTAAATTGTTTGAGATGTTTCTTGTTTATTTAGGTAGGATTGCATTGCTTTGAACTTCCCTCCTAGAACTGTTTTGCTGCATCCCATAGGTTTTGGTTCACTGAGTTTTCATTTTCATTTGTTTAGAGGTATTTTTTGATTTTCTCTTTGATTTCTTCAGTGGCCCCTTGGTTATTTAGCAGCATATTGTTGAGCCTCCATGTGTTTGTATTTTTTACAGTTTTTTTTTCCTGAAATTGATATCTAGTCTCATAGCATTGTGGTCAGAAAAGATATTTGATGTGATTTCAATTTTGTTAAGTTTACCAGAGCTCGATTTGTGACCCAAGATATAATGTATCCTGGAGAATGTTCCATGAGCACTTGAGAAGAAAGTGTATTCTGTTGTTTTTGGATGGAATGTCCTATAAATATCAATTAAGTCCACCTTGTTTAATGTATCATTTAAAGCTGATGTTTCCTTATTACTTTTCATTTTGGATGATCTATCCATTGGTGAAAGTGGGGTGTTAAAGTCCCCTACTATGATTGTGTTACTATTGATTTCCCCTTTTATGGCTGTTAGTGTTTACCTTATGTATTCAGGTGCTCCTATGTTGGGTGCATAGATATTTACAATTGTTATATCTTCTTCTTGGATCGATCCCTTGACCATTATGTAGTGTTCTTCTTTGTCTCTTGTAATAGTCTTTATTTTAAAGTATATTTTGTCTGATAGGAGAATTGCTACTCCAGCTTTCTTTTGATTTCCATTTGCATGAAATATTTTTTTATCCCCTCACTTTCAGTCTGTCTGTGTCCCTAGGTCTGAAGTGAGTCTCTTGTAGACATCATATATATGGGTCTTGTTTTTGTATCCATTCAACCAGTCTCTGTTTTTTGGTGGGAGCATTTAATCCATTTACATTTAAGGTAATTATTGGTATGTATGTGCCTGTTACCATTTTCTTAATTGTTTTCGGAAGTCTTTTCTTTCTCTTATGTTTCCTGCCTAGATAAGTTCATTTAGCATTTGTTGTAAAGCTGGTTTGGTGGTGCTGAATTCTCTTAACTTTTGCTTGTCTCTAAAATTTTAATTTCTATGTCGAACCTGAATGAGATCCTTGCTGGGTAGAGTAATCTTGGTTGTAGATTTTTGCCTCTCATCACTTTAAATATGTCCTTCCATTCCTTCTGGTTTGTGGAGTTTCTGCTTAAAGATCAGCTGTCAACCTTATGCGAATTCCCTTGTATATTATTTGTTGCTTTTCCCTTGATGTTTTTAATATTTTTGCTTTGTATTTAATTTTTGTTAGTTTGATTACTATATATCTTGGCATGTTTCTCCTTGGATTTATCCTGTATGGGACTCTCTGCACTTCCTGGACTTGATTATATATTTCCTTTCCCATATTAGGGAAATTTTCAGATATAATCTCTTCATATATTTTCTCAGTCCTTCTCTTTTTCTCTTATTCTTCTGGGACACTTATAATTCGAATGTTGGTGCGTTTTATGTTGTCCCAGAGGTCTCTGAGATTTTCCTCAATTCTTTTCATTCTTTTTTCTTTATTCTGCTCTGTGGCAGTTATTTCCACTACTTTATCTTCCAGGTCACTTATCTGTTCTTCTGCCTCAGTTATTCTGCTCTTGATTCCTTCTAGAGAATTTTTAACTTCATTTATTTTGTTGTTCACCATTGTTTGTTTGCTCTTTAGTTCTTCTAGGTCCTTGTTAAACTTTTCTTGTATTTTCTCCATTCTGTTTCCAAGATTTTGGATCATCTTTACTATCATTACTCTGAATTCTTTTTCAGGTAGACCGCCTATTTCTTCTTCATTTGTTTTGTTCTGTTGGGTTTTACCTTGCTCCTTCATCTGATGTGTATTTCTCTCTCTTCTCATTTTGCTTAACTTACTGTGTTTGGGTTCTCCTTTTTTCAGGCTGCAGGTTTGTAGCTCCCATTGTTTTTGGTGTCTGCCCCCAGTGGGTAATGTTCAATCAGTAGGTTGTGTAGGCTTCCTGGTGGAGGGGATTGGTTCCTGTGTTGTGGTGGATGAGGCTGGGTCTTGTCTTTCTGGTGGGCAGGACAGCATCCAGTGGTGTGTTTTAGTGTGTCTGTGAACTTAGTATAATTTTAGGCAGCCCCTCTGCTAATAGGTGGGGTTGTGTTCCTGTCTTGCTAGTTGTTTGGTATGGGGTACCCAGCACTGGAGCTTGTTGGTCGTTGAGTGGAGCTGGGTCTCATCATTGAGACAGAGATCTCTGGAAGAGCTCTTGCTGATTGATATTACGTTGGGCCAGAATTTCTCTCGTGGTCCAATGTCATGAACTCAGCTTTCCCACCTCCAAGGCTCAGGCCTGATACTCGGCTGGAGCACCAAGATCCTGTCAGCCACACAGCTCAGAAGAAAAGAGAGAAGATAAAGAGAGAAACAAAGTAAAATAAAATAAAAGTTATTAAAATATAAAATAAAAAATATATTATTAAAATTAAAAAGTAATAAAAAAGAAGAGCGCAACCAACCAGTAAACAAATCCACCAATTATAACAAGCGCTGAAAACTAAACTAAGATAAACATATAAATCAGAAAATAGTCAGTCACATACAGCAAACCCCAAGTCTACAGTTGCCCCCAAAGTCCACCACCTCAATTTCGTGATTTTTCATTGTCTATTCAAGTAGTCCACAGATGCAGGGTACATCAAGTTGGTTGTGGAGATTTAATCTGCTGCTCCTGAAGCTGCATGGAGAAATTTCCCTTTCTCTGTTTACACAGCTCCTGTGGTTCAGCTTTGGATTTGTCCACACCTCTGAACATATGTCGCCCTCTGGCGTCTGTTCTTCATCCAGACAGGAGGGGGTTAAAGGAGCATCTGATTAGGGGGCTCTGGCTCACTGAGGCAGGAGGGGGAGGGCGGGTTACAGAATGTGGGGCAAGCCTGTGTCAGCAGAGGCTGGCATGACGTTGCAACAGCCTGAAGTATGCTGTGTGTTCTCCCGGGGAAGTTGTCCCTGGAACACAGGACCCTGGCAGTGGCAGGCTGCAAAGGCTCCCAGGATAGGAGGTGTGGATAGTGACCTGTGCTTGCACACAGGCTCCTTGGTGGCTGCAGCAGCAGCCTTAGTGTTTCCTGCCCATCTCTGGAGCTCGTTTAGGCAGTGCTCTGAATCCCCTCTCCTCATGCACCCTGAAACAGTGGTCTCTTGCCTATTAGGCAGGTCCAGACTTTTTCCCAGACTCCCTCCAGACTAGCTGTGGTTCACTAGTCCCCTTCAGGCTGTGTTCACGCAGCCAACCTCAGTCCTCTCCCTGGGTTCTGAACTCTGAAGTCCGAGCCTCAGCCTCCATGCTCCACCCACCCTGGCGGGTGAGCAGACAAGCCTCTCGGGCTGGTGAGTGCTGCTCTGCACCGATCCTCTGTGCAGGAATCTCTCTGCTTTGCCCTCTGCACCCCTGTTGCTGTGCTCTTCTCCATGGCTCTGAAGCTCCCCTGCCAGTCCCCACCCCTGTCTCCACCAGTGAAGGGGCTCCTAGTGTGTGGAAACTTTTCCTCCTTCACAGCTCCCTCCCATAGGTGCAGGTCCCATCCCTATTCTTTTGTCTCTGTTTTTTCTTTTGTCCTACTCAGGTACGTGGGGAGTTTCTTGCCTTTTGTGAAGTCTGAGGTCTTCTGACAGCATTCAATAGGTGTTCTGTAGGAGTTGTTCCACATGCAGATGTATTTTTGATGTATTTGTGGGGAGGAAGGTGGTCTTTGTGTCTTACTCCTCTGCCATCTTGAAGGTCCTCCCTCCTTTCTTTTTAAAGCTGAATAATACTCCATTGTCTGGATATGCCTTAATTTATTCATCTATTCACCTACTGAAAAAAATCTTGGTTGTTTTCAAGTTTTGACAATTATGAATAAAGCTGCTATGAACATCTGTGTGCTGGTTTTGCATAAACACAAATTTTCAACTCCTTTGGGTAAATACCAAAGAGTATGATTGCTGGATCATATGGTAAGAGTATGTTTAGTTTTATAAAAAACTGCCAAACTGTCTCCAAAGTGGCTGTTTCTTACAATTTTTTAATGAATTTTATTTCTAAATAAGAAGTGAAAACCCCAAACAAAAGGAGGTAGGTAGACAAGTTATTGAAATATGTTCAGTATTACGAGGTAAACACAAAAAAGACTCCATGGCAGTGGGCATCTACTACAGAGAGAAATTAGGTAAATGAGGACCCCAGAGAGAGAGCATAGCATATGCAAAGGACCTGAGGCACAAGAGAATTTAGAATATTTGAGGAAGTGAAAGAAGAGTTAGTGTAGCTGGAGCCTGAACAAAACTGAAGTTGGAGAGAAAGGGAAAGCAATGAATAGAGCACTATTAATGCAGTTTTCTAGCAGACAGTGAGGTTAGACAGAGCCTGGGACTTGACCTGCAATGTCAGCTTTGTTTGGCTTTTCCCTATGCCCTATCTAGCTTCTTCCATACCCTTACTAATTTTTCCTGGAAAGATTTCCCTAATAAACCATTTACACCTGAATGCTTGGCTCAAAGTAAGCTTTTGGGAGACTAACAAGTCAAGATCCCAGTCCACTGCATAAAAATATATAGATAACAGTGATGCAGTATTGTTTTTGAGGTATTATTATTTTGTCAGAGAAGATTACATGATTAATGAGTCATAGACTTTTTAATGTGAAGTCCATAGTAAGCTGGCTAAAAGACACAGAGTCATATAATTGTACAGCTGAGAGAAGCACCTCTGAAATCATCTAATGCAAGCTTCTTATTTTAACAATAAACTGAAGCTTAAGCAATTTGGGAATTCCTATCAAGAGCTTGTTAGAAAGGTCACATTTTATGACCCTCTAATACCCTTTTTATGGAACATAGCCTAAGTAAGTAGTCATAAACTCGATGATTTATGTATAGAGATTTTCATCTATTATATATAATAGTAAAAAATTTGGAAGCCATCTAAATGTCCAAAATATGAGAAAGGATAAATACATTACAGAATATGTGTTGGCATATTTATTCATATAATAAAAAATGGTACTCTAAAAGAATATTTAAGAGATGAGAAAAGGCTCACAAGTTTAAGTGGAAAAAAAGGGTGTAAACAGGCACATTCATTAGAAGGAAAGAATGGAAGGAATATATCAAAATATTAATAGTGGTTATCTTTGGGTAGGTGATTTATATTTTCTTTTTATACCATTATTCATTTTCAGAACTTGCCAGAATAAGCATACATTGCTTTTATCAGCATTGATTTCTTTAAGAAACAGGAATATAAATTGAATCTTACAGAATTAAAATGACATGTTCCAAGGTCAGACATATCACTGCAGGGCTGGACATCCAAGATCCTTAATTCTAAATCTTGGTCTCTACTCTTTGAAGATATGTTATTTATTTATTTTTTTAGTGGATCAGAGAAGTTCAAAAGTGAAGTATTTTGTTCAACATTATTTAGTAATTTCATGCATGAATAAGTTTAGTGTTAAGGATCTAATCTTTTAGCTGCTCCCTTTCTCCTTTCTTCTATTTTTCCCTCTCTTGCTTTTGCTTCCTCTCTTATTTCTTGCCTCAGTCTCTTCCACCAGTCTTCTCTACCAAGCTGCTTTGTACAGCAGCATTTTTTTTTAAGGGAGATGCCACCAGTAATTTTTCTCCCTAAGAGGTTACTTGTGATCATTTTGGAAAAGGAATAGAACTTCTTTTCCTCTCTAAAACATACTTTCAAGAGCCTATCTTACTTAAGCAAATAAATACCGATTGCTTGGTAGAGATGGATTACGAAGAAGGCTGTGGTTGTCTCTGTCAAAGTATTTTTCAGAAATATTCCCTGGGAAGAAGGTAGATATAGTTACACAGTGTCAAGAGGCTAATGGAAAGAAATTATTATTATTTTTTTTTAATTTAGGGTATAATTGATTTACAATGTTGTGTTAGTTTCAGGTGTACAGCAAAGTGAACACATACATTTGTACCTGTTAAACAAATACATATATCCACTCATTTTTAGATTCTTTTCCCATATAGGCCATTACAGAGTATTGAGTAGAATTCCTTGAGCTATACAGTAGGTTCTTATTAGTTATTTATTTTATATATAGTAGTGTGTATTTGTCAATCCCAATCTTCCAATTTATCTCTCTCCTGCCCTTACTCCCCAGTAAACATAAGTTTATTTTCAATATCTGTAATTCTATTTCAGTTTTGTAGATAATTCATTTGTAGCATTTTATTAGATTCCACATATAAGCAATATCATATGATATTTGTCTTCCTCTTTCTGACTTACTTCACTCAGTATGAAAACCTTTAGGTCCATTCATTTTGCTGCAAATGGCACTATTTCATTCTTTTTATGGCTGAGTAATATTCCACTGTATATATGTACCACATCTTCTTTATCCATTCCTCTGTTGATGGACATTTAGGTTGTTTCCATGTCCTGGCTATTGTGAATAATGCTGCAATGAACATTGCGGTGCATGTATCTTTTAGAATTATGGTTTTCTCTGGATATATGCCCAGGAGTGGGATTGTTGGATCATATGGCAGCGGTATTTTCAGTTTTTTAAGGAACCTTCATACTGTTCTTCATAGTGGCTGTATCAGTTTGCATTCCCACCAACAGTGTAGGAGGGTGGCCTTTTCTCCATACCCTCTCTATCATTTATTGTTTGTAGACGTTTTGATGATGGCCATTCTGACTGGTGTGAGGTGACACCTCACTGTAGTTTTGATTTGTATTTCTCTAATAATTAGTGATGGTGAGCACTTTTTCATGTGCTTTTTAACCATCTGTATGTCTTCTTTGGAGAAATGTCTATTTAGATCTTCCACCCATTTTTTGATTGGGTTGTTTGTTTTTTTGATATTGAGCTTCATGAGCTGTTTATGTATTTTGGACATTAATCCCTTGTCATTGCTTCATTTGCAAACATTTTCTCCCATTCTGACAGTTTCCTTTTTGTTTTGTTAATGGTATCTTTTGCTGTGCAAAAGCTTTTAAGTTTGATTAGGTCCCATTTGTTTTTATTTTTTTACTTTGTTTTTATTTTCTTTATTCTAGGAGGTGGATCTAAAAAATCTTGCTGTGATTTAAGTCAGAGAGTGTTTCCCTGTTTTCCTCTAAAAGTTTTATAGTATCTTGCCTTACATTTAGGTCTTTAATCCATTTTGAGTTTATTTTTGTGTATGGTGTTAGGGAGTGTTCTCCAGTTTTCCCAGCACCAATTAGTGAAGAGACTGTCTTTTCTCTATTGTATCTTCTTGCCTCCTTTGTCATAGATTAGGTGACCCTAAGTGCATGGGTTTATCTCTGGACTTTCTATCCTGTTTCACTGATCTTTATTTCTGTGTTTGTGCCAGTACCATAGTGTTTTGATAACTGTCACTTTGTAGTATAGTCTGAGGTCATGAAGCCTGATTCTTCCAACTCTGTTTTTCTTTCTCAGGATTGCTTTGGCTATTTGTGGTCTTTGGTTTTTACATACAAATTGTACAATTTTTTGTTCTAATTCTGTGAAAAATGTCATTGGTAGTTTGATAGGGATTGCATTGAATCTGCAGATTGCTTTGGGTAGTATATTAATATTAATTCTTCCCATCCAAGAACGTGGTATATCTCTCCATATGTTTGTGTTATCTTTGATTTCTTTCATCCATATCTTATAGCTTTTTTTTTTTTTTTTTTTTTGCAGTACGTGGGCCTCTCACTGTTGCGGCCTCTCCTATTGCAGAGCACAGGCTCTGGATGTGCAGGCTCAGTGGCCATGGCTCACAGGTCTAGGCGCTCCGCAGCATGTGGAATCTTCCCGGACCGGGGCATGAACCCATGTCCCCTGCATTGGCAGGTGGACTCTCAACCACTGTGCCACCAGGGAAGCCCTATCATAACTTTTTGAGTACAGTTCTTTGGCCTCTTTAGGTAGGTTTATTCCTAGGTATTTTATTTTTTTTTGATGCGACGGTAAATTGGATTGTTTCCTTAATCTCTCTTTCTGATCTTTTGTTGTTAGTGTATAGGAATGCAACAGATTTCTGTATGTTAATTTTGTATACTGCAACTTTATCAAATTCATTGATGAGCTCTAGTAGTTTTTTGTTAGCATCTTTAGGATTTTCTATGTATAGTATCATGTCATCTGCAAACAGTGACAGTTTTACTTCTTCTTTTCTAATTTGGATTCCTTTTATTTCTTTTTCTTCTCTGTTTGCTGTGGTTATGACTTCCAAATCTATGTTGAATAGAAGTGATGAAAGTGGACATTCTTGCTTTTTCTTGATCTTAGAGGACATGCTTTCAGCTTTTCACCATTGAGTATGATGTTAGCTGTAGGCTTGTCATATATGGCCTTTATTATGTTGAGGTAAGTTCCCTCTAAACCCACTTTCTGGAGAGTTTTTAGAAATTAAATATTTTTTGATGTATGTGTTATGATTTTTTCAACCAAGTTTTCACCTAATATTTGTGAATCTCAAAGAACAAATAAAAGCCTACTAGCATATATCTTAATATTTAAAAGTTATAAATCAAGACAATAAATATCACATCTTGACACATACACCTTCATACTTGACAAATATTTTGAAACCTTGGATAACTGATAATTTTGTTGCACAGAACATGCCATCTTTGTTCCATAACTGCAAAACATTTTGATTTATAGTTTTATAAAGAGTACTTAAATGAGCTAACCAATTAATTATTTCATTTTAAAATAATCTATTTCCTGCTTGTCTGTTTGTATACTCTCTTAACTTCAACATTTGTCCACTTACAATCTTTATCAAATAAATTTTGGCACAGATATCATAAAAGAATGGAAAACAACATCATATTTTCATCATAAAATTTTCATTAAAATTTCATGAAGAAGATAAAAAAGTGCTGTCCCATTTTCTTTTAACAAAATGGGATGATCCAAGCGATTGTGATGAAGTTCTTCCTGTTGAATGACACTAAAAAGAATAACACATTTTCTTTTTGCTTTTAGACATATATTTTTACATGTCATTTGTTGAGTTTGAGAAAATCCATGCAGGATATCATCGTCAAAAAGGACATGGTCTGAAATTTGACTTATACAACTGATTTCACCATCCTTAGAGTCTAGACTCAGTGTTGTCTTTTGCATTCATTTTCTGATTCATCTAATTATCGTAAAATGTCTTATATTGATAATTGTACTTTTCTTTAACTTTAAGACCAGAAAATAACAAATTGTGAATTTTAACTTTGTTCAAAGAATGTTGAAAAGCAGACCACAAATATGGTGCTTCCAGTCTTTTTCTTTTTTATAGGTTCTTGAAAGCTTATGCAATACTTTAATCTATGCAATAACAACACTAAAAAACGTTGAATTAGTGACTATTTATTTCACTACTGTGTCATTCTTTAAGGGGCTCCATCATTCTGTTTCCATATTGTCTTAGTCTATTTTAACACAACTGGGATTAATTTATGAGTATCAGTAAATAATAACAGTAATGATTAACAGTTTAAATAACAAATAAGATGATAAAATAGAAAAAATGTTTCAATGTATAGAAACAATATCACTAAGATCTCATAACGTATCAGATTTATACAAGGTGTAGTGAATCCTATGGTAATTGCAAGATAGATTTAATTTAATTTTATTCTATTAAAAATAAGTAATCATTGTTCTTTCAAAGACCTCTAAGAAAAAATAAAATTCATGAAATATCTATTCTTACAAATAGTTAGAGCTACTCAAAAAATAAAAGTAAAAATTGAGATCAGTAGATCTTAATGTTATCTTGAGGGTTAACAGTGATATGATTTCAACTGATTTGCAGCTGCAGAATAAGATTTAGAGATTTCACTGGAAAACTTATCATGAGAGTTGGGGATCTGTAACTAATGACTCAAAACTGAGTCTGAATTATAGTTCAAAGTAATAATCTTAAAACTTTTTGAAAAAGTTTGAAAAACTCTGTAACCTCCTTGAGCATTTTGAACTTGTCATATATATTTTTAAATCATATGTTTAAAGAGTTTCAAATGATCCAATTTTTAGAATTTGTCAATATTGACATTTCAAATAAAATGTTACATCATTCTTCAACTCTAGCCAGTAGAATATAAATGACATTAATTTGATTCCTACTCTCTCCTTTCAGAAATATAATAAATATCTCCCTTAAAATTTAGAATTGTTACCTCTTTATATTTTCTCCTGTAACTAGCTTTTTCCCTCCATTTTTCTCACAAAATTTAGTCTTAAATTTGTGTTTAAAGATCTTTTATTAATCAACCTTTTATGCTTCTCTGCAGTGCATATATAATTAAATTTATTTTAGTAATAGTTATTATTTTTTCGAAGTGTTATTTTATTTCCTTCTGCATAGAGTAACTAAAGAACTTATTGTTAGTAATCAACTGATTAAAACAGCACAAATATATTAAATATTTTCACAAACAAAAAGTAAAATTCAAATTTTGTTGTGGTGATGCTCATAATGATATTGATGGATTTGGGATTTATGTTATCTTGATTAAAATTATAGTGAAATATTTCTTGGTGGGGAAGTATAGTTTGAATTCATGCACTTTTCAAAATATGTCCTGGAAACAGTAAGTACTTCCATTTATTTGGAGCAAAAGATAAGAGTGATAGTTTGTAAGCAGCCTTGATGTAATTAGAGCTGTGTTTTCTAAGGCTGACTTAATAAATGTAATAAAGTGTTTGATGTTACCTCCTTAATACCAGTCGCCTTCTGTAAAGACAAATTATATTTGCTTGTGGCTCAACTTATATTTTTACATGGAGAACTACAAGAAACCAAAGTTTACAGCATGAATATTACATAGTGGATATATTGAGAAATTAGCAGATCTGTCTCAAACTTACATTGCTATAATATTAATGGGCCAAAAAGCATTACCTGAAAAATGGACAATAGGCTGTTAACTTCACTTATACTCCTATTTACAATGGTTTGTATTACTTCCATTTCCATGTTATAATTTTTAATGGTATGGTTTTTATATGTTACTAATTCCGTTTTTAATTTTACTAAAAGAAATCAGTTATTCTTATTAAAAGTACAGACTTAAATGTTGATCAATATGATTATCTTTGTGATTTCCAGTGATCAGAGAAACAGAAAATTCAGCTACCAGCTATGTCTAAAATGATTTATAATATGGCAATGTTTTTATTTTAATCTAGTAAGGTTTCTGGGAATTCAGTCTATTTTATTAGAACTTACTTTCTCTAATCTAACGTATTGCATTTTCATTTAAAATGAAATTTGTTTGAGTGATATTAAGTTTTATTTTTGAAATGGAACACATGCTTAAGTTTGTTTGATGTGATACTAAATTTTTTTGAAATGTACACATGCCTAAATCTTTACATATTTCTTTACATTCTTGAGTATATGCATTGATGTGAAATTTCAGAATTCAACACAGTTTTATAGTTTTTAATGTATTATTTATTAGCCAAATACAAACATCTACTATTGTAATCTACTAGACAGAATAAGGGCTGTATTTCCTGGAACATGTGGATATATCACCATACGTGGTAAAGAGACTTTGTAGATGTGATTAAGGTTACAGATCTTAAAATGGCAAAATTACCCTGGATTATCCATGTAAGCCTCTTCTAATTACATTAGTCCTTAGAAGCAGAAAACTTCCCCAGTTGTGGTCAGACGTAGATGTGACAACAGTAAAAGGGTCAGAGAGAGGTGATGTGGGAACAACTGGACCTATATAATTGCTAGCTTTGAAGACTGGAAACCAAGAAATGCAGGCAGCATTTAGACGCTGAAAAGGGCATGGAAATGGAGTGTCCCCCTAAAGTCTCCAAAGAGAAACATACTCTACAAAGACCTTGATTTTTGTCCTGTGAGACCCATGTCACATTCCTGACCTCTAGAACCTTAAGATAATATATTAGTGCTGTTTTAAGACACTAAATTTGTGGAAATTTTTACAACAATAATAGAAACTAACACATTCATTATGTTATTTTGATTGAATAATAAAACACATATTTATTTCATCTGTTAACCAGTAAAATCTGTTATCCCCAAAAAGTGTACAAGAGAAACAATACTTCTTTTTTTGGATGAGTCTGTCATTGATCAGTGCCACATTTCTTTGTGCTCAATAATTTCCTTATAAAATTGTCTAATCTTCTTATTAATAACATTATAGAATCCTTTCACTAAATAGAACATTATTAATATCTTAATAGCATGTATTGGGTAAGAATATAATTTCGTTAACAATAATACCAGCAACAGAAATTAACAAATTAACTTTTCAGTACCTGAGAGAAATCAAATCAAGGTATGTGTTAGAAAATAGAATATGCTTGCAGGTTATTCTAAATGCTTTCCATTTATGTTGAACCTTTGCAAATGTGTTTCTAAAGCAAATCTCACTTGGTAGAAGCAGTTGTGAAAACACAGTTCTCTTAGTCCTCTTCAACACATTTCTTTTTACTCTCAGAATTATCATCACTTACATTTTCCATAAAATCTCAAAAGTAATATAATGATAATCATGCAAAGGGAGAAAAATGCTTAATAATTATTATAGCTCTTATAATAATTTATATTATTATATATTATAATTTATATTATTTATATATTTCTGTGTAACAAATCACTCCAAAATTTAGGAGTTGAAATGACAACCATTTATTATTTCATATAGTCTGTGGATATAGGCACTTAGTGGGGTGCTTCTGTGGAGTTCAAGGTCTCCTACAAGTTTATTGCCAGGGTGTTGGCCGGGGTTACAGTTTTATCTCAGAACTTGATGAGCTGAAATATCAGGTCTCAGGCAGCTGTTGTTGCAGGATTCACTTCCTCATGGACTATTAAACTAAGACCTCATTTTTTTCCCATCATGCAGGGGCCTTTGCATAGGGTTCTTTACAACATGGTAGGTTCTCCAAGGGTGAACAGTCCAAAGAGAGAGTACATAAGAGCATCGAAAATGGAAGTCACAACATTTGTGATCTAAACTTCAATGCAATGTCCCAACACTCCCGCCGTATTCTGTTCTTTTGAGGCAAGTCATTGAATTGAGCCCATACTCAAAAGGAGGTTAAATAAAAGCATGGATGCTATGAGGCAGGGACCATAGGGTGCCATCTTGAAGGCTACATACCACACGAGCTCTTTAGATTCAATGTGTTTGTTAACTATTTATTTTTAACGAAAAAAGATATTTCTATTCAAATGTTACGTATTCACTGTTCCCTTTATTGCTTTGTGAGGAGTGGGGAGATTTTAGGAGTAGATGGGGAAAGTCAATGTACACGACAAATATAGAAATGTGGTCTTATTCAAAGCCATATATGCTGAAAGGAATTATAGTAAAGTATTTCCAAAAATGAATTATTCCTGAAATAAAGTTCATATGCCATACAGTGAATTAAAACTTAGCCTGTGTATTAGTTTCCTGGGGCTGCCATAACAAAGTACCACAAACTAGGTGACACAAACAACAGAAATTTATTGTCTCACAATTCTGAAAAGTAAATCTGAGATTCGGGTATCAGCAGGGTTTGCTCCTTCTAAGGACTGTTGGGGAAAATCGGTTTTAAATCTCTCTCCTAACTTTTGGTAGCCTCAGGCATTCCTTGGCTTGTATATGGCATTCTCTGTGACTTTGCATCATCTTCCCTCATGTGTTTGTTTCAGTGCCCAAATTTCCCCTTTAAAAAGGACACCAGTTATATTGGATTAGAGCCCATCCTAATGACTTCACTTTAACTTGACTACCTTTATAAAAATCTTATCTCCAAATAAGGTCACATTCTGAGGTCCTGGGGATTAGGACATCGACATATCTTTTTTGGGGAGACACAGTTAAATCCATAACATCCTGTGTTACACATTTTTATTATTATCATTCCTAAACCAGGAGGTAAATGTGTTTCAAGCAGGCATGTCATGCCTCATACTGTTCTATGTGTGGACCCCAGATGGTCAAAATCTGTATTCTGTGAATGCTGCAGAGGAACAAGAGCTGAAAAAAAAAATAAAATAAAAAAAAAAGTAAAAAATGGCAATTTCTTCCAGAAATGCTAGAAAACCAAACTTATTGTTCAAGAATTGGCACACGAGTCTGCTCATTTCCTCTGATTCAAGAAACAGTTTGTGATCACAGCAGCTTTGCCAAAGTCCAGTAGACTGTGCTATAAATGTGATAGTGAGGATGGCTGACTTTTAATCAAGAGAACAAAAAACTTGTGACTTCTTTTTTATGCAATGCTACCAAAACTGACTCTTCTATTAGAAGCATGCTCAATTTATTTTTTATAAATTATGTTGTTTTAATATAACACTGCCACAATGTCTTTTTCAGGGAAATAACAATTTATATTTTCATTGTGAAATTAAAAGATGAAAGCTATACAGCAATAAACTAATAGGGGAATTTTATTATGCTTCTTTTTGGCACGTACAAGTAAAATCTCGATTTGTCTTTTAGAAATATCATAGTACTACTTTAGTGTTTTTTTCTTTTGTTCTTTTTATTGTTACTCTTTAAATTAAAGGTAGATGATTTATTTTGTTTCTACAGTGAAAGTGAACTGCTCCGAGTTTAGTGCCAGAAGTACTCAATCAAACTCTAATTTAACTGTGTCCAAATTCCTTAATTCTGTGAATCATCAATAAAATAGAAAAATAATACCATTGAGAGTGGAAAAAATCTAAGATGACCACTTAGGTAGTTATATTAAATAGATAATTTCATTACAAAGTTGATTTCCAACAATGATACCTTTAAAAGTTTTGAATTAAATGCATTGGTATGTACTTGTTTTTATGATAAAAGATTATCCTTAATTCTGGGTTCTTTTAAAGAAATATGTCAGATACACATATAATTACAACCAAATTTGATAAATTTTATGATATGTCCATTGGGTTCTATACAAGGACCATGGTAAGATAGGTGTGCAAATAGTCTATTAGGGGTAGCACATGTGAAAGATAAAGGCAGAAGTGGACAGGAAAATTATTCAGAATATGATACATAACTGACAACTGTAAAAGAAAAGGAGGAAAGAAGAATATAGCAGGGAGAATCTCCAGCCATTATACAGATTGGACAACCAAACCAGGAGCTCCAAGGCAAAGATTATCCATGAGGTCAGACCCCTGTTCTGCAGCAATGTACTACTCTTGTATCTACATCATGACCAGTCATTGGCTTGGCTCCAAAGGTAAGATGCATCCTAAAAGAGATTTAGGTAGACTCTTTCAGCTAATAGCACACCTTGCAACTGAATGTCAAGTCCTCTCTTGAAGGAAGATTGCATTGGTACACTTCCATGGCTACCATGCCTTATGCCATATAGACTCACTTCCCTAGACATGTTTGGCATACAGCTTCTTCATGGTGAAGATGTCCCTTAAAAACAAACTTTCCCTTATTTAATCTTATGCTACAACCTCCTTGATCAAACCCATTTAAAATTCAGTCAAATAGATATAACCACCTCTGGCTAATACTTGACGGTTAATTCTTTTTTGTTATTTTTTTGTACAGCATTATTGAGATATATTTCACACACCACAAAATTAACCCACCACAGAATTCACCTACTTAAAGTATACAGTTGAGTGGTTTTTAGTATATTCACAGGTTTGTGCGACCATCATGAAAATCTACTTTCAGAATCTTTTCAACATTTCCCAAAGAAATCTCATACCCATTAGTAGCAATCCATATTCCACTGATCCCCAGTTCCAGGGAACCACCAATCTATTTTCTGTATCTACGGATTTGCCAGTTCTAGACATCTCACATAAATAGAACCATGTAGTAAAAAATCTTTTATACCACATTTCTCTCATTTTGCTGTTTACAAAGTTCATCATTGTTGTAGCATATATCTGTATTCTTTTTTTTTTTTTTGTAGAATAACACTCCATTGTATGGATACACCTAACTTTGTTATTTATTCATTAGTTGATGAATATTTATGTGGTTTCTCCTTTGGAGCTATTAAGAAAAATGCTGTTATAAACAACCATGTACAAGATTTTTATTGGTATATGTTTTCATTTACCTTGGGTATATATAGATATATATGACTAGAATTGTTGGGTCATACAGTGGCTCTATGTTTAGTATTTTAAGGAACTGCCAGGTTATTTTCCAAAGTAACAGGCAATGTATGAGGGTGTCCAAGTTTTTCACTTCCTTACAAACACATCTTATTTTATGTCTTTTTTATTTTAGCCATCCTAGTGGTTGTAAAGTATTACATTATGATTTTGACTTGCATTCCAGTAATGACTAATAATGCTAAGCATCTTTTCATGTATCTATTGGCCATTTGTATAACTTGTTTGGGGAAATATCTATTTAGATCATTTTCCCATTTTTTTAATTGGGTCATTTGTCTTTTTATTGTTGAGTTGTAAGAGTTTGTAATATATTTTGGATACTAGACACTGTATGTCTAGGTACTAGATAAACACATGTATGATTTACAATTATGTTATCCTTATCCTTATCCACTACCAAACTGTCTTCATTACTTTAGCTCTATAGTAAGTTTTGAACTCAGGAAATGTGAGTCTTGTAACTTTGTTTTTTTTTTTTTAAACTTTTTCTTTCAAAATTGTTTTGGTTATTCTGAGTTCCTTGTATTTCTATATGAATTTTAATATCAACTTTTCAGTTTCTGAAAAAAACTGGAACTTTGATAGGGGTTAAATCTTCTAGTTAATGACTATAGGATGTGATTTCATCTATTTAGATAGTCTAATTTCTTTTGATAATTTTTTGTAGTGTTTAGTGCACAAGTCTTGTACTTTTCTTTTGGATGTTATTGTAAACAGAATTTTTTTAAAAATTCAGTTTGGATTGTTCATTGCTAGTGTTTATAAATATAATTGATTTTTGTATATAGTATCTTGCCACATGGGTAAACTGTTTTATTAGTTATAAGAGTTTTTTGATAGACTCCTTAATGTTTCTGTATACAAGATCTTGCTATGTTCAAATAGAAATAGCTTTACTTCTTAAATTCCAATGTGAATGCCTTTTATTTATTACTTCCAGTAAAATGTTAGATAGAAATATCTTTCCCTAATCTTAAGGAAAATATCAGTGAAAGACTGTTGATGTTAGCTGTGTGTATGTTTGTTTTTTCTGTTTCTATAGATGCCCTTTGTCAAGTTGAAGAAGTTCCTTTCTATCTTACGTTGTTGAGTGTTTGAATCATGAAACTGTTGAATACTGTCAAACACTTTTTATACATCAAGATGTGATTTTGTCCTTTATATTTTAATATGGTATATTAAAGTGGTAGATTTTTGGATATTAAACTAACATGGCATTCCTGACAAAAGGTGGAAGGTTTTTTATTGACTTGATATCTTCTTTATTTTTGAATATAGACATTTACAGGTTTGAATTGCCCTATGAGCCCTGCTTTTGTATTTCATAAGTCTTGGTATGTTGCGTTTTTGTTTTATTTTCTAATTCCCCTCATGATTTGTTCTTTGATCTATTGATTATTTAGAAATATTTTGTTTAATTTCCATATATTTGTGAATTTCACAAATTTTCCTCTGTTTTTGATATCCAATTTAAATTCATTGCAGTCAGAGAACATTTTTTGTATGAGTTAAATTATTTTAAATGTATTGAAGCTAGTTGTATAATTCCACACATGGTTTATTTTTGAGACTATTCCTTGTGTTCTTGAGAAGAATATATATCTGTTATTGTTGGGTAGAGTGTTCTGTAAATGTCCATTAGTTCTCCTTTGTTTATAATGTTCAAGTTTTCTATATCCTAGTTTATCTTCTGCCTATTCCATCTGTTATTGAAAGTGGGGTATTGCAGTCATAAACTACAATTGTTAATCTCCAATTACAATTGTTAAATTGCTTGTTTCTACCTTCAATTCTGTCAGCTTTTGCTTACGTATTTTGGTACTCTTTTGTTTGGTGCATATATTTATAGTTGGTATATATCCTCCTGAAGAACTGAAGCTCTTATTATAAAATGTATTTTTTTGTCTCTAGTAACCAATTTTGTCTTAAAGTCCATTTTGTCTGATATTAGCATAGTTACTTCTGTTCTCTCAGGTAGCTGTTTGCATGGTATATTCTTTTCTATTACTTTAATTTTTAACAATTTGTGTCTTTGAATCTAAAGTGTGCCTCTTATAGACAGAATATAGTGGTATCATATTTTTTATGCATTCTGAAAAACTGTGCTTTTTAACCGAAGTTTTTATTTTTATTTAATATAATTTATTAAATTATATTAATATTAGTTAATGTTGGCAGCTATTTTGAAATATAGCCTCTTTCTTCCCTTATGAAGCCCATTACATTCCCAGCTTGGTTATTGATTTAGACCTATGGGTGACAAACATGTCTTTGGCTTGCAAGCTGAAGCAGACCCTGAAAGTGCCCCATTTTGAGTGAGCTATTTGCACTTCTTGCAACTGAATATCAATTTAATTTTTGATGGAATATCTGAGTATCTGAATCATTCACCTTCATGGATGCCATAGATATCATATGAGCTTTTCTTTTTTCCTTTAATTCTCATTTTCTTTATTAACTTATTTCTATTGCCCAAAGTTTCATGGTTACATCAATTCCCAGGACTATGAACTTTGTGTCCTATTACCAAATAGCTGACTGATGACTTGGACACATTTTAGAAACACTGAATAATTAAAACTAGTCTAAAACTCAACCATTCATGTTTCATGATCAAATGGAGAGAAAAATATTATTCTGAATTATTATTATTCTATGTTACAGATGCATTATAAAATTCTGTAGTGAACTTGAAATTTAAATGTGTATATTTCGGTGTAATTTGGACATGAACCCCAATAACTGATCTATAGCAACATTAATATAGGTATGCCTAATATATGTGTACTGCCCCTCTGTTGCTTGAAAACCCTTTTTATCTTCGTGCTTTGACAATCCACACCAAGCCCCAAGTGTTGACACCCTCCTCACTTGTCTGTGTTCTAACAATCTGTGTCAGGCAACTCCACTTCAAAGAAGCTCTCTTTATTCTACTTGGACTCTGACTTCCATACTGGCTTCCTTCCCACCTAAATGCCCTTTTCACTTAACTCAAGCTTTGTCTCCCTCACTTAGGCACCCTCACCCTACATAAACGCTTTACTCACCACCCTCAAGCTCTGGTATCTTGTGCTCAGTGGCCCAGTTGTTCAACTCTGACATGTAATACCAGGCATTTCTCCTAAATGATTGCATTCCTCACACTGCCTGGGCTCTAACATCTGGCACTGGGCCATCCTGGCTCTTCCTTCCCATCAAACCCAGTGCAGACATCTAACACGCTTGGCACCATTTAAAAATAAATTAAATGTTAATCTTTAGAAAATCTTCTCTTGTTCTCTCTCTCACTTTCTCTCCCTCTGCATTGAATACTACTGAAAACAGAAAAATAACTGATTTTATAAGGGGAGTTAGTGAATCAGGAGCCACAGAACATCACTCTCCAGAGTGATAAGACCTAGATGAAAAGGAAAGAAGAAACCTTTTGTGATCTTAAGAATATTAAATGCCTTAACATTGTGTAACTGATTCAAATAATTTTAGTTAGATTTGGAAGGTATATATATCTTATCTAACCATTATTATGCATACAAATCCCTTGAGAATACTCCCGAGTTGTACAAGACACTTTGCAACAATTCTAGGGCTAGAAAATTTACTACTGTAGCATTCACTTATAGGGTCTAATCTAATGCTCTATAGCTAAAAATAAAGGTGTAAACTTCATAAAATAATTATTCATTTATTTATTCCTTCTTTGTGTCCTTCATTCTTCAACAAATATGTTTGACGAACTATTAAGTGACAAGTATTATTCTATGATAGTTTAAAAATGGACACAAATTCCTAATTTCATGGAGCTGACATTCTAATGGAGTAAAAAGAAAAAAAACAAGATTAATAAGTAAAATATAAGGCATATTGGTTAGCTATAATTTCTTTGAAGGAGAATAAAGCAAAGAAGGGGCATATGGAGTGTCAGCAAGCACTGGTGGTAATCAAAGTCATAATTTTTTTCTTCTAATGGTATAGTAGGCTGAGTAATCATCCACATAGATATTAAGTCCTAACTGATGGAATTTGTAAATGTTATTCTACATGACAAAGACTTTGCAGATGTGATCAAGGAACCTGAGATGGGAAGACTATTCTGGATTATCTGAATGGGCCCTAAAAGTATTTACAAATATTCTAATAAAAGCAAGGCAGCAAGGGACTTCCCTGGTGGTTCAGTGGTTAAGACTCCATGCTTCCAGTGCAGAGGGAGCAGGTTTGATCCCTGGTTGGGGAACTAAGATCCCACATGCCGTGCAGTGTTGCCAAAAAAAAAAAAAAAAAAAAAAGCTAGGCCGCAGGAAACTGAACACACAAAAAGCAGAAGGCAATGTGAAGATGGGGCAGAGAAAATATTGAAGGTGGTGGCTTCGAAGACTGGACATTTGTGGCCACAAGCCAAGGAATGCTGCCAGTCACCAGAAGGTGGAAGAAGCAAGGAAGAGATCCCCCCCAGAGCTTCCAGCAGGAATGTGACCCTGCAAAAACTTTGATTTTGGTCCGTTGAAACTTACTCTGGAATTTTTGGACCTCCAGAACTACAAGCGAATAAATTTTTATTGTTTTAATACACCTAGTTTGGGCTAATTTGTTATAGCAGCTACAGGAAACTAATGCTAATGGTGTCTGGGGAAGGACTCTTTGAGGTGATATTTGGGTAAAGATATGATGGTATGAGGGGTTGAGGGGTAGAGAGGTCAGAAGTTGGAGTTAAGGGCAGATTGTGCAAGATTTTAAATTTTACTTTTTAATTTGAACTTATATTCACAGGGAAGTGACATTTGAGCTGAGTCTTGAAAAAATAGTTCAAAATATTACAGGAAGAGGGAATAATATATGTAAAGTCTTGAAAGCATGAGAAATTGAAGAATACTCTAGGATATTAAAAGATTTAATACCTTTCTGCATGCACCTATCAATTAGAAAGAGTTTAGAGCAAAATATGTCCTTTGGTATATGATAATGTTAAGCCATAAAACATGTATACAGCAGTTCCTTTTTCAACTTGGAAGTCTACTACTTGCATGGAAGAAAAGTGATCTATAACATGTACCTGATGATTAAATGATGTTCTTAAAAAGGTAAGCGCTCCTCTTGGCAGGAAAACTAGAAGTTATTTCATCTGATTAGGAATCATACTGAGGCTGACATCTTACCACATCTTCAGCTGAATTGTGATTCATTTCCATGAGGTACCCAATAAAAAAAATTAGCAGCAGTTAAGAAGTTCTAAATCTAAAGTTCATAACAGTTCGATAGAAAGCTAGACATGCTTTCTATTGAACTGCCTATCTATCTATCCATCATCTACCTATCTATTTATCCATCATCTACCTACATCTATAAGCTATCTAGTGGTTACTGTAACTCAATCTCAGTGAATAAATCAAAGTTGAAGTTCATTGTTATTCATTTATTTTTTCTGGTACATATACAAGTATTCATATTTTGAGTTCCTTATGAATGATACATGTATGAATAATAATACAAATACTTACAAGTGCTTCCTATATGCCAGGCATGCTTCTGAGAAATAATATGTATTATCTCATTTAATCTCTACAGCAATAAACACTATCCCTATTTTACAGATGAGGAAACTATATTTTGTTTACAAACTGGAAACAGAATATTTAATATATTTATAACATTATTTGAAATCTCTAAACTATTAGCTTGTAGTAATATAGAGTAAAAGATCACAGGAGTAAAATGCAAGAGTCAGTTCTTATGTAGTAATATTAGAATGTCAAAAATATTCACAAGCATAAGTATAAGTCAAGGAGATGGAATCATACTGGATATTAGCACTGTATAGGCCAAGAGCTAAGTGGAGTGATTGTCCAATTTAGAGCTATAATGCAAGGTAAGATCATATAGGCAGAGGCAAATAAGCTACCAAGACATTAAGACTCAGTGATTATACATAAGTAATATAATTGTTATTCCATTCAACTACAACTTGTTGGTGTAAGGTCTCCTTTCAATTAGTGGTAAAGACTTCTGAGACCCTAGATATTTTCTTGGCATGGGCACTGTGGGTAAGAGAGATGAACATATAGATGGAATAATTGTTAATTCCAGTAAGGACAAATCTCTTTCTCCTCTAGAGTATAAAGTGTTTGATATAATCCACCTGTCACCAAGTGGCTGGCTATTTTTCTCAAGAAAGAAAGATAATTAGAGGGTTTTGTGTCAATCTCTGTTGCTGGAAAAGTGTAACTTTCAGGAGAAAAAATGAGCCCTTGCTCTTGAGTTTATTGCATGAATATCAATGCATAAACTCTTTCATGGGTCAATTGTGCCAGCAAGAGGATGGCTATCTCAGGTCATGTCTCCTCCTATACAAATTAGACAATAGTACAAAACTGAAGCACTGACCACTGCATCTCCATCACCAAAGTACTATAAGGCCACCACAAATGGGGCTGTGATGCATCAGTTGCCCATTTTTGACAAGGACCAAACTTCAGCCAAATGTAGTCTATGAACTGGGCCCAAATTCTTTCTTCTGCCATTTGGCTGAAAGGAACCCTTACCTCCACTAGCTATAGGTATGAGTTGAAGAAGAGTGATCAGTGTAATAGAAATAGTTGACAAGTTATCTGTCTTACTGTTTGCATAATGTACTTTTCCCTTCTAGATCTGTTCCAACCTAATCCCAAATACATAACTTTATTTTAGTCCTATAGTTCTCCACTGTGCCCGCTTAACCGTAAGGTTTTGTGGATTTCACGATTCCCAGATCATGATGGGCTCTTTCAATCTCATGGTCACTTGGTGTCCCAAGAACAGCCCCCTTTACAGGTCTGAGAACTTAGAGTAAGATCCTGGTCTAACTTTATAGTTATAGTCAGCAGCTGCAAGTGATCATATTCTTCCTAAAATTTTCAAAATCTGCAAAAGTAGCATTTCATATTTGGCTGCATAGGCAGTAAGATGCGCTTAGCTTACAATTTTCCTCTTACAAGGCTTCCGTTACAGTTAAAATAAGCCAGTCCACTTCAAGCTCCTTAAAATGACCCCTGGCCCATGCCTTTCAAGTGACACAGCTGGCATATATCCTGATGCCTAACTTTTTGCCTTAATTTCATTCCAATCTACCATAAATGAAAGCTTTAATAATTGTGATGCCACCGTATGCCAAATGTTATCACTGCCCCACTAATGATGGTGTCCTAATATCTATACGAACAGGGAGAATCCATCCCAATATCCCATTCTGAGGGCCAGTTTTTGAATTTCATTCCCCATAAAGTAGGGGCAGAGGCAAGGGGCTTGTACGCTACTTCTTTATTAGGGAGTATAGCTTCATAGAGCAAAGGTGAAGAACACATGGAATGAACCCCTCAAAGCTTATCATCTCTCATTGCCCTTTTCAAATAATCTTATAATTAATTGTTTTATGCCTCCCTCTAGATGGGACTGCAAGCCCCTTGAAGGCAGGAACCCTGTCTTGCTCATGGTTATAGCCCAATCACCAAGCACAGTGCCTGGGTTGAAGTGTTTAATAAGTAATTGTTAAGTGAATAAACATTGGGGCTCTGTTCAAGGTTTCAAATGAGTGGTATCATAAAGCAAATGTGAACCCCTTTGTGTGGGCAGAAAACCATGTTGAGGATACAGGAGGACAAAGATTCAGCCACAGAAACAGGAACAGTGATGAAGCTAAATTCCTGTAACAAAGGAGTTAGGCAAAAGCGAGCCCTGGCGCTTATTTAATGCAAAGGAGTAAGAGTCAAAAATACTCCTCATGTCTTATTTTCTCTCATCTCTTTGTTAAAATAGAGAGTGGTGGGTAAGCTGTGGGTAACAACTTGAATGCTTGAGAGCTCCTAGGGAAGGATGAAAAAGCAAGTGAAAGAACTCATAAATTACTCTGGGAAGATGAGTTCCAGAAGCTGCTGGAGGCTTTTGATGTTAATAAAAATGTGCCAAAGAAAGCTTATGATATCTGTGTGTTGTCCTGCTGAGAACCAAACCACTCTGTTTAACTTGCCTTGCCAGGGGAAGGAATGCTGTTTGTAATAGGCATACTGGAGAAATAAACCATTTTAGCCCTTTTCAGTGTTTCCACGGCTAGGAACTGCTGCCACCAACCTCTCTGGGAAGAGCACAAGTCAGCAGGCCCTCCCAGCTAGAACTGTTTCATCGTTCTTGCAGGCTAGTGCCATCGAAGGACTTCAGCCTATCATGTTCAAATGGGATATCTCTTCTCTTCCTTGAATGTGCCTTATGATTCACATGACAGCTTCCTGATGACACAGGTTTTAAAATATAAGTTTGTCAAAAACTTACTACCATGAAAGTCTAAATAGAAACAGTTGTAGGTGAAGTGGCCCACTTCTTATGGTTTGCTGTAAATTGACTGGGACAGAAAAACAACCTGCTTAGACTTCTCCTTTGTGGAAAGTTCTAGAACCCACCCTTTTACTCTTCCATCCCACCCAAACTCCCACAAACTGAAATTCATCAGTTTCCTGTCCTCCTGTTCTTCACTCTGCTTACACCTCTCGTACTATCAGACTGTATTCTTCCTCTGTAGTTTTTAAATAATTTCGGCCTTGGACCTCTATCTTATTCATCATTGCATTCCCCATATGTGTTCACTAGGGACATATTGGAGCTCAGTAAATACTTATTGATAAAATAAAGGAACAATCCTCATATGTACAGAGCCCTGATGACTTTTGCAAATGCATTCAATATTAATTTTTTTCCCTCACCTATAGAAGTTTTTTCTGCAGGTCTCCTCTAAATACCTCCTAACTGGTTACCTGACTCAAAGCTTCATTTTTCCGGCTTTATGGCTTTGATCCTTGGGATCTCTATTTAAATGTATATTACATTATGAGATATAATACTTCAAGCTACTGCTTTTCAAAACATTTTTTAATTTAATTTAACTTTTTTTTTATACATCAGGTTCTTATTAGTTATCTATTTTATACATATTAGTGTATACATGTCAATCCCAATCTCTCAGTTCATCCCACCACCAACTCCACCCCCGCTTTCCCCCCTTGGTGTCCATACGCCTGTTCTCTACATCTGTGTCTCTATTTCTGCCTTGCAAACCAGTTCGTCTGTACTATGTTTCTAGGTTCCACATATATGCATTAATATATGATATTCGTTTTTCTCTTTCTGACTCACTTCACTCCTTTCAAAATTTTTAACAGCAGGAGCCTTTTGCTGCCCTGGCTGAAGTGAATGCTACTTGCTCAAATGGCTTAAGCTTGTAAAGTCCAGATTACTCACACTGTTTTTTAACAAATTACCTGCCCCCCTAATACATATACCAATGACTAGGAATTATACTTGAAAACAAAAGGAGTATCATAAAAAGGAGGGGTGAAGGCTTTGCAGGTTGAGAAGAGAGGCAAAATAGAACCATAATTTTAAGCTGAAGTCTGTGTTGCTCCTGTTTCTCTTCACAGGACTCCACTATCAGGCAAAGCTTTCTCAAAGATGAGCAAGCTTGAGTTTCAGAATCACTCAGTAAACTTCCTGTGGAAGTTTCCAAAACAACAACCAATTTATAACCATAAAATTTTCCAGCAGTTTATAGATAACTCAGGTATTTGAAATTCAAAATACATTTTGCCTGGAGGAATAGTTTATCTGTCTTGGTTAGGTTCTTTTATCCATTTAGGAGGCTAAATGCCAGAAGTACAGCACTGTTCCTACAGCACTATAGAACCTCAGCACAAGGAAAGCAATTTAGGCACCTTCAATGAATTGAGGTCTCTCCTATTTCTCCCCGCTCTCCACTCACTCACTCATGGTCAAGGAGAATAAAAATTCTTGGTGCCAGTCATCTGATAGCCTGAGGCAGAGGCTATAGTAGGCGGGTCTAGGACAATGAAAGACTTGAATGGAAATGCTGAACAATGAGGAACAGACCTCCTGACATTTAAGAGCTTTAAACTGGTAAAGAGGAACAGCAAGGATGATGATCTCTTTCTTCAAATCCTACCTAATTTGCCAGGTCAGGTGACAGCTTTTGTTATTTTCTTCTTATTAAAGACCTCAAGAAGTGACTAATTTCACTGTTTTTGGTCTTCATTTGAAGTGTCTCTCATTGACAGACTAGATGTCAAATTAGAAATAGAATAATCTCTCTCTCTTTTTTTCTTTTTCCCTGTCTCCACTTCCTTCTCCCTCTCTTTCTTTTACATTTTAGGTTACCCTAGGTCTATTTTTCTTAAGATGTGGAGTGGGATGTGTAATTCTGGAGTAAGAAGATATGGCTTAATAAAGATTTGTCAAGTGCCTATGAAGTTAAGTATTCACCGGATGTATTGAGGAGCTAGAACAGTGTTCTTCGGAGGCATGGTGTCTCAGGTGGCGCCGAGGGACGGCAGTGGAAAGTTAATGGAGATACAGTTTATCTCTTTTTATTACTTTTTCTTGCCTCCAACAGCCAGCTCAGGCCCATGATCATGAATGTTTCCTACAAATCCAGCGAAGAGGTGAGACTAGAAATTCCAGGAGAGAGTGCACATTGGAAGAGAGGAGACAGATCACTCCAGGCATTGTCTTCTGGAAAGAGTAAGAAGAAATAATGAAAAGGGGGCTATTGGGAGAGGGAAGCAGATTTTCCAGCATCCACTGGTCATTCTTGGTTGATTATTTATGTGTGATGGACAGCTAAGCCACCTAAGTCAAGGACTGCCTGAATACATCCTAAAGGCAGCAATGGCCTACTTCATTAAATGCAGCACAATGTTCTTGGAATAGTGTGTCAAAATAGAAAAGTAATTGCTAGTCTTATTATCTTAAGCTGCATATGCCATGACCTGAAAGTCAGTATGTAACCAGAAATGTTTCCTTAAAGAGGTGAGCATAATTTCCTGGAAAATTAACATAACTAAAATGAATAAATTAGCAGCCAAAGAAAAAAAATCAAAATGTTCTTCAGTTTTTAAACAATACATATGCTACAAAGGACAAAATAATTTATATTTATTTTCATGAACTGGATTTATCTGTATTAAGATAAGCTTCTTATTTTACTCTGAATCTTTCTCCTAACCAAAAATTGTACAGGGATAATGAATGGATAAAAACTTGAGAGGTCAATCTATCTAAAAATAATACAGAATTATCTAAAATTTTCTCAATTAAAAGAACATATTGTTCATAAAATATCTTTCTTGTTGAAAGTCATGTACCATACTTTAAAAAAAAAAGAGAGAAATCAGAACAGAGTTTATGTTCACAGCCAGTTTAAATGATAAATGTTCCTGCAAACTTGAAACTTTCAGTAATAAGCTCAAATCATTTTTATAATCAATTATTTAGCATTTTTATAAAATGCATTTTCCCTAGAATATAGTAATTTATATAGGAAGAGTTTCTTCCACATATATTTTGTTCCATTTCTCATGAATTTTATGCTATGAAGTCAAATTGTTTGATATATTATTAAAATAAGCTCATTAGACTTTTAACATTCTGGTAGAACTGGTAGGTCAGCTGCTAGGTCATTGGTTGTGAAATACAAGAAAGTGTGCTGTTAGGACACATATAATAAGGGACTTGCCAATTTACAAAAAAAAAAAAAAAATTCCCCTCTCCCAACAAGGTTAAAATAAAAGATGCAGGAGCAAACATATAACATAGTTTGCTGTTAGAGAATTTAGGCAGTGTCTTGACAATAACTCTAACTAAAGTTGTCACTGCTTTGACCTGATTAGACAGAGAACAATAGTACTGCTACCTTAGGATGGTAAGCAGTGGATGATATATATCTTTTGACAGCCACGTTAATTATAACCTAGCTGAATGTATTTCTTTAGAGTAGATTTTTTAAAAACAAAAGGAAAGGAAATTGTAGTGAAAGCTGTCAGAATATTTCTGAATATTGCTAATGACTGTATCTAATAGCTAAAAAATGTTAATTTTCTTGAGATTTTTTCCCTTATTTTTACAATGTGCTCAACATCTTTTCCACAGTTCCACAGGAGTATTGGCATAAGAGTATCTGAATTACCAAAGTAGGTCAAAGTAATGGTCAGTCTCTCCCAATAGTAACATTTCAAGTTTATTTGCTTCTTCTTGATTTGGCAAAGTGAAAACAAATGCCATCTTGTCATAAGTTAATGAGTTTAGAATTCCCCCATTCTGGCTTTGTCATGATAGTGCCATTTTGGCATTTGATAGAGTATTTTGTAGGCAAAAATATTAGTTGCTTAATGGATGAAGTGTGTATAGTGTGATTTCCATTGTAATATCAAACTATGTCATGACTTTGTAATGTTATTTGAAGAAGAATTTTGATAATTACCCTCCCCCCCAGACTCCAGTTTCAACATATATTAAGCACCATAGGTCATGTCAAAAATACTATAACTTAGAATATAGGAATTTTAAGCTACTGAATATATGCCAAACAAATTATGTATATGGCTACCTTGATCATGATATTTCTATCTAACCAGTGTTTTTAACTGAAGATATTTTATATGAAACTGTTGAAGCCATTGAAAATTTTAAGTTCTTTGCCAAGCCTAAGCCTTCCAGCCAAAATGAGAGTTGATAATCATCTATTTTTTAATTCAAAAAGTTTTATCTATAACTATATAGAGTTTAAAGTTTTAGTGGTTTTCAATCTCTAATTCTTTTCCATTAATTATCAGAATTGAGTGAGTTGAAATATATATATATATATATATATATATATAAAAATATAATTATCTGATTATCTGTGGGTATGGCTTGACCACGTATCAATTGAATGAATTAAAATTAAAACGAATGAATATTTGTTCACTAATTGTCGTGTGTATGTTCCAAGCTTGATATTGTGGTGTAATGGACTGAATTCTGTCCTTGTCACAATTCATATGTTGAAGCCCTAACTCCCAATGTGACTATATTTGGAGATAGGGCTTTTAGAAGGTAACTACAGTAAATGAGGCTATAAGAGTGAGATTCTAATTTGATAAAACCTGTGGCCTTATAGGAAGAGGAAAAGACCTCTCTCCCTCTCTCTGCCATGTTAGGACACAACCAGAAGGTGGCCATCTGGAAACCAAGAAGAGAGCTCTCATAAGAGCCCAATCACACTGGCACTCTGATCTCCAAATTCCAGCCTCCAGAACTGTGAGTAAATACATTTCATTTCTATTGTTTATTCCACCCAATCTATGGTATTTTTTATAACAGCCCAAGATGATGAATATATGTGAGGAATAAATAATTGGCCTCTGCTCTTCATATTACATCAAAGAGAGAATTTTACATAAAATCATTTAAAAAATTCTAAATTCTTATACTAATGTGATACTTTAACATTATCATTTTATAATCAGGTAACATGCAATACAGTAATGATATAGACATATAAGTCCAAATGTAGTTTATGAAGTGTTGCAAAGAAAATGTTGGACTTGAAGTCAAAATCTTTCTATTTAAACCCTTTCTCCACACCCACCATAATTACTAGAATAAGGTCAAGTTGCTTTCATATCTTGAACTTCTTATTTACCTATGAGATGATGATAATAATTCTTGCTGCACCTAACCTATACTATAGTGAGGCTAAAGTTCAATGACTCAGTGCTTGCAGAATTTCTTTTTTAATTGTAATGTCCTTGGAGTAGGAAGAATTCTACCATGTTCCTCGAGATTTCCCACCCCTGATGTAAATGCCCTGCCTAATCCTTTGGACTATAAATCTGACAGATTATTTCTGTGATTGGATTATGCTACATGGCACACAAATGGAATAAGTGTCTCATATATTCTTCCTTGGCTACTGCTAACACAAGTGAGACAAATCTTGGAGTTCCTTTGCAGGTATAGTCTCTTTCTTCTCTAATCAGGTCCAACATACCTTTGGCCAGATTATGTTGAGATTTGACCTTAATTATTGGCCCATGGTCAGGGTGGACCTTTTGGGGCAGATTCTGAGGAAAAGAAATGCTATCTTCAGGGAGAAAGGGTCTACTTTGCCTTCAAGGAAAGGAGAGTGCTAGACCTAATAGGGAGAAGTGGGCCATTTCTGCAGACTCAGGGAGTTTAAGAGATCTGGGAATTTGAGATTCATTTTTGGGGGGTAGGATTTGGATCCTCAAGATGTTTCTACCCCATATATAAAGGTTACTCTTTCTTAATCTGGGCCCTGGCCTGCCTTGCTTGAGAGTTTAACCTTCCTGGGAGCTTTGATGTTCTTATAATTAAATCTTGGGCTTGATCCTCAGCTTTGTCTGCTCTCCTACTGCAGGAGATGAGAGATTTTTTGCATGCTACTAAGGAGGCCTTCTGGACTTCAGTTCTAGCTTTTAGTTGTGGTACCTTCAGTTTTTCCTTATCTTTTCTTCAAAACATCAAGTAAACTCAACCATAGCCATCCAATACTATCATCTTTACATTTACCCTTTCTGCCATTTCCCTCAAATATCTGATACCTGGCAACTGCTAATGCACTCCCTTCCAACAATATACCATCTCAGTTCACCACTGTTGAAAGCTTTAACAATTGAACCATCCACTAGTAACGAAGTTTCTCTGCGCGTTATCTACCACGAGTGATGGGGTCCTTATTAACACTGAGATGACAGGTGATGCAATTCTTATATCCTATCCTAGCATCTACTTCCTTGGGCCAATTCCAGTACCAATTGTTGTAGGTTGTGTTCCCAGGAATCAAAGTCTGAGACGGTTCTTAACATGCAGGAGGATGTACATTAGCAAGTGCCCTTGAAAACGATAAAACAAAACAAAGCAAAGCAAAAAAAAAACAAAAAACAAAACTGAAACACCTGTAGAAGGGAAGGAAAATAAATAGGAATGAGTAGCAGAAGAAATCAAGCTGTCATGGAGTCTCTAGGGAAGTCTCAAATGACCCTTCAGGCAATGCTGAACATTGGATAACTAGTCAGAGCTACCTCAAGTTGAAGCAAGAGACTGAGGCCTATATACCTCCTCAGTCTTTGGATGCAATAGACTCAATAGCTGGGCTAGCAAGTGTGTTATTCCCAAAAGGGAATTCCATGTGGTGTCTCATAATGTCCACCATATCAGTTGTTCTTTCCAGCTGTACTAGTTAAAGAGTGTTAACTGCCATTATAAAGAATGTAAAATCTCTGACTTAACAAAAGAAAATTTTATTTCTTCATCCTGGTACAGTCCAATGTAATAAGAAGTGGGAATAGAGTTCTTCTATACTCAGTCACCTACAGAACCAAGCTTATTCCTTCCTTTAGTCAACACTACCCAATAGAACTTTTTACAATGATGCAGCTGTTTTATATTTGCACTGATCAATACGGTAGCCAAACGTGACATTTAGCTATTAAAGACTTGAAGTATGGCTAGTGTGACTGAGGAACTGAAATTTTAATTTTATTTAATTTTAATTAATTTGAATATAAATATAAATAGTTTTTTTTTTTTTTCAAGTATTACAGGGAAAAATGGAAGACCACATATGCGATGACTTTGTGGGCCAGGACTGAAAGTGATATATATCAATTTTACTCACATTCCATTGGCCAGAGTTCAGTCATATGACTACATCTAACTGCAAAGGAGGCTTGAAAGTGTATCCAGCTGTGTACCCAGGAAGAATAACAGAAAAAAGATATTGGAGATCAATGGTAAACTCGGCCACATCAAATCATTCTTTCTAATAAACATATTCTAACAGTCTTCAAAACTCATTGGGAACTAAAATCCATTCCTTCTTCTTATCTTTCACTTATTTTTCCCTCATTATTGTGAAAGGCAGAATAAAGCTCATGTCCTAATCCCTGAAACCTGTCAATATGCTATCTTACATGGCAAAAGGAACTTTGCAGATGTAATTACATTAAAGACCTTATAATTGTGAGATTATTCTCGATCATCTGAGTGGGCTGAACAGAAACAGAAGCGTTCTTAAAAGTGGAAGAGAGAAGCAGAAGAAGGTGTCAGTTATGAGACATGAGACAGACTGGTCATCACTGGACTTGAAAATGGAAGAAAGGGTTCAATAGCTAAGGAATGTGAGCAATCTCTAAAAACTAAAAGTCACAAAGAAGTGTTTTCTATGAGCCTCCTAGAGAGGACCTCAGCCTTTCTGACACTTGATTAGAGACCTGAGTCTGACTTTTCACCTCCAGAACTGTAAGATAATAATCTTGTGATGCTATTTGATACAGCAGCAAAGGGAAACTAATATAAACATGCTCTCTTTCTTATTTATCTTGAATCCCTTTACTCATTATTATACTAATCACATTTCCTTTCTCTTACTTTATTATACTCACTTGCTTATTCTAACTCTCCACCTACTTCAGGTCTGTACCCATGCTGTATAATACAGTCACAAAAATTATCTACCTTACTGACTGGTCTTAGGGTTTTAACTGTCAATTTTGGGGAATCCCTAGCTCTATATAACATCCTACTACATTTGTGTAGTCTCCACACTGCCTTACCATTCCAAAGGACGACGTCACATCTCTACAGTCTCCTCAGACCTCTAGGAATTTCTATCCCATCTCCAGGCTCAACCAACTTCCCAGTGTTTTATTTTGCTAAGAAAAAAAAAACCCAGAAGATAATTTCTACATGCTTTCACAACCACTGTTACACACCTACCAGCTGCAGAACTCATTGACTCTGTTACTATGAGTGAACTCTTTGTCCTGCTAGTAAAAGCCAGCTCTTTACTTGACCCCTAGACCCCAGCCACTGTTATCACTCAGTCATTGCTCCATCTTTGTTGTTAATTCTCCCCCTCTCTTTTTTTGTGGTATGCGGGCCTCTCACTGTTGTGGCCCCTCCCGTTGCGGAGCACAGGCTCCGGACGCACAGGCTCAGCGGCCATGGCTCCTGGGCCCAGCCGCTCCGCGGCACGTGGGATCTTCCAGGACCGGGGCACGAACCCGTGTCCCCTGCATCGGCAGGTGGACTCTCAATGACTGCGCCACCAGGGAAGCCCTCTCCCCCTCTCTTTGATCATTTCCATCAGGCAGAAATCCTGCTGAATTGCTCATTTTAAGTAAAACCCTTTTTTGACTTCACATTTAGCTCCACCCAGTTTCTAAAAGATATCTAGATAGATATAAACATAGATATAGATTTTATGTAGTTGATTGTATTTTGTGTAGTTGATCATTCTCCCATTCCTGAAACACCTTTTTCCCCCCTGACATTGTCTCCAAGAGATCACTATCCCTTTATTATTTTTTCATCTCACTGGCAGTTTGGCAGCTGCTTCTCAGTCCTTTTGCTGATGTCCTTTGATCTTCCTGACTAAATTTTAGAGTACCCCTGGAATTAATCTTTTGATATCTTTTCTTCCCAATACACCCTAACTTCTGGATAATTTCATTCAAATGCATTGCTGTAAATATTGGTTTGATAGTTTCCAAATATATATCTCTACTTCTGAATCTCAGACTTATATATCCAAGTATCTATCTGATACCTCCAAATGGATGTCTAGTATAGGTTACAACTTCATATGTCCAAAATTTAATTGCTGATCTTCTCCAAAACTCCCAATGCACTTCTTTCTCATCTCAGCACAGCAACCCTCTTCTTCGAGTTGCTAAGGCCAAAAAATTTGAAGCCATGATCCTTGGCACCTCATTTCCTCTCACATCCCATGTCAGATATATTAAAAAACCTTGCTCCACAATTTTCAACTTTTTTCCAGAATACCAGAATTACAGACAACATAATCATTACTTTGCCTCCTAGATTGGATCCTAACTGGCCTTATGGTTTTGCAATTATATCACTCTGATCTATTTCCAGCACAAAGCAAAAGTCAGATTATGTTATTTCAGTTTTAAAACTTTTTAACAGCTTCCAATTTCATTCAGAGTAAAAACCAAAGTCCATACAATAGCCTTAAAAAACACCCTAAATATAAAAACAATAAACTGAACTCAAAGCAAGCAGAAGAAAGGGAATGATAAAGATTAGAGATTGAGAATAGAAAAATATTAGAGAAAGTCAACAAAACCACAAGTTGTTTCTTCAAAAAGATCAATAAAATTGATAAATTTTAGCTAGATTGGATAAGAAAAAAAGAAAGAAGATACAAATTATTAAAATTAGAAATAAAACTGAGGACATTACTATTAACTCTACAGAAATAAAGAGGATTATGAGAGTACAATGGACAACTGTCCACAAACAAATTGGATGACCTAGATGAAATTGACAAATTCCTAGAAAAACAAAACTGAATCACAAAACACAAAACTGAAGAAATGAAAAAATAGGAATAAAACTATAATTAGTAAGGACATTGAGTCAGCAATAAAAATCCTCCCCCGAAAGAAAAGCTCTGCACCAGATGGCTTCATTGGTATGGGTGAGTTCTACCAAACAGTTAAAGAACTATTCACCAATATTTCCGTAACTCTTCCAAAAATTGAAGAGGAAGAAACACTTCCTAACTCATTCTATGAAAACAGTATTACCCTGATATTGATATTGTAACTGGACAAAGGCACTACAGGATAAAACAAAGCAAAATAAAACTACAGACCAAATATTCACTACGAATATTGATATAAAAATCATTAACAAAGTACTAGCAAACCAAACTCAGCTACATGTTAAAAGGATTATATTTCATGCCCAAGTCAGATGCTTATTTTTTTTACCATATATGAAAATTAACTCAAAGTAGATAATAAAACTAAATGTAAGAGCTAAAACTATACCTCATGTAAGAATACAGTGGAAGAGCTTCATGACATTAGATTTGGCATAATTTCTTGGCATGATTTCTTGGCTATGACACCAAATGCACAACCAAACAAAAAAATAGATAAATTGGACTTCATCAAAATTAAAAACTTTTGTGCATCACATAATATTATCAACAGAGTAAAAAGCATCCTATAGAATGGAAGAAAATATTTTCACATATATCTGATTCAGGATTTATATCCAAAATATATAAATAACTCCTACAACTTGACAACAAAACTACCCCAAACAACCTGATTAAAAAATGATCAATGAATTTGATTAAACATTTCTCCAAAGAAATTTACAAACAGCCAAAAACACATGAAAAGATGTTCTACATCACTAATCATTAGGGAATGCAAATCAAAATCAAATACCTCTTCACACACATTAGGATGGCTACTATCAAAAAACCACAAAATTGCAGAAACTGACACACCATTGTAAATCACTTATACTCTAATAAAGATGTTAAAAAAAAAAGCAAGCAATTGGGAAAGAAAAAAACCCCCACAAAACATCAAGTGTTGGCAAGGTTGTGGAAAAATTGGAGCACTTTTGCACTGTTGTTGGGGAAATAAAATTAGGCAACTTCTATGGAAAACAATATAGCAGTTCTTAAAATAATTGAACATAGAATTACCATATGATTCAACAGTTCCACTTCTGGATATAAGCAGGGACCTGAGTAGATATTTGTACACCAGTGTTCATAGCAGCATTATTTACAATAGCCAAAAAAATGGAAACAACCTAATTTTCCACTGACTGATAAATGAAATTTGTTATATATATATGATGGAATATTATTCATTCTCAAAAGTGAATGAAATTCTGACACGTACTAAAATATGGGACAAAATTGGAAGACATGCCATGTGAAATAAATCAGTCAGTAAAGGACAACTGTTGTATGACTCCACTTATATGAGGTACCTAGGATAGTCATTCATAGACACAGAAAGTACAGTGGGTTACCAAGGGCTAAGGGCGGAACAATGGTTAATAATTATTTATTGGGTAGAGAGTTTTAGTTTGGAATGATGACAAAGTTTTGGCAATTGATAGTGACGATGATTCCACAGCAATGTGAATAAACCTAATGCCACTGAATGGTACACTTAAAAATGGTTAAAATTGTAAATTTTATCTTATGTATATTTTTCCACAATTAAAAAACCCTGAACAACATGCACCTCCCTAATTTTACCCAGTATAATTCTAACCTCTACATTATATTCCATGTTTTTTCTCCAACATGCGAGACACTTTTCCATCTCAGAACATGGGAACTTCGTGTTCCCTCTCCCAGAATCTCCCCCTGATATCTTCCTTCCACTTACCTACTTTTATTCTCCATAGTGTGTAATATTATCTGAAAAAGAATGTATTTATTTGTGAATTTATCTACTTCTATCTTTGTCCACTAGCTGTTAAGCTTTATTTACTAATACATATTTTAGTTCCTGCAAGAGCACTTGGTACAAAATACGTACTCAATAATGTTAGTTGAATGGATAATTGAAAAATTAAGGCATAAAACTTTTACTATGTGGGATTTCCATTCCTATCATGCATCTTAACATGTCATTAAGGATATTTTTCTGGCTTGCTTAAGGAAGATTGACTAAACTTTCATTCATACAGTTAGCAGTGTTATTACATTATAGAAAATGATAAAAATGCTTTGCCCCTCCAGCTCTTCCATTTTATTTTATTTATCTTTGCATTGTTGTATTAACTTCTTTTTCTAATTAAAGAATTACAGTTGATTTGAAAACTGTTCATCTATTCAAGCAGCTTGTGTCACTGTTACTCTGGGAAAAAAGAAAAAATGACCAATATGTTGGAGCAGCACACACATACACACAAAGCACAGAGAGAACAGATTATGTATAATGTTTTTTCATGCAATTTTTTTTCTGGGGCAGTAGGAGAATCATTGCCAAGAAATCAATATTTGGAATTTGTTTAGATCATTATATTTGAGTGACTGCTACCTGAAAATGCACAGAAAAATAGGTCTACCAACTATAATCGTGAGAAGAAAGGAAATATTTTTACTTGCATTACTCCAGGATAAAATTAAGTAGCATTACGGATTAGTAGACAGAATAAGTGCTCTGTCAATCCTTAACATATTGTCCAAGTAGTACACAAACTCTGTCCCAAGCAAGGCAATTGAACCTGCAAGAATACTTCTAATATGTGTTTGCTTTTTTTTTTTTATTTTAACATCTTTATTGGAGTATAATTGCTTTACAATGGTATGTTAGTTTCAGCTTCACAACAAAATGAATCAGTTATATATATACATATGTTCCCATATCTCTTCCCGCTTGCGTCTCCCTCCCTCCCACCCTCCCTATCCCACCCCTCCAGGCGGTCACAAAGCACTGAGCTGATCTCCCTGTGCTATGCGGCTGCTTCCCACTAGCTATCTACCTTACGTTTGGTAGTGTATATATGTCCATGCCTCTCTCTCGCTTTGTCACCGTTTACCCTTCCCCCTCCCCATAGCCTCAAGTCCATTCTCTAGTAAGTCTGTGTCTTTATTCCTGTTTCACCCCTAGGTTTTTCATGACATTTTTTTTCTTAAATTCCATATATATGTGTTAGCATACGGTATTTGTCTCTCTCTTTCTGACTTACTTCACTCTGTATGACAGACTCTAGGTCTATCCACCTCATTAGAAATAGCTCAATTTCGTTTCTTTTTATGGCTGAGTAATATTCCATTGTATATATGTGCCACATCTTCTTTATCCATTCATCCGATGATGGACACTTAGGTTGTTTCCATCTCCAGGCTATTGTAAATAGAGCTGCTATGAACATTTTGGTACATGACTCTTTTTGAATTATGGTTTTCTCAGGGTATACGCCCAGTAGTGGGATCGCTGGGTCATATGGTAATTCTATTTGTAGTTTTTTAAGGAACCTCCATACTGTTCTCCACAGTGGCTGTATTAATTTACATCCCCACCAACAGTGTAAGAGGGTTCCCTTTTCTCCACACCCTCTCCAGCATTTATTGTTTCTAGATTTTTTGATGATGGCCATTCTGACTGGTGTGAGATGATATCTCATTGTAGTTTTGATTTGCATTTCTCTAATGATTAGTGATGTTGAGCATTCTTTCATGTGTTTGTTGGCACTCTGTATATCTTCTTTGGAGAAATGCTTTGTATTTTAGATTGTCTATCAATCAGAAGCCACTGTGCTTGGTTATAAGTGGTGTAGGCAGCACCATTTTGTGTCTTTACATTTTTTGCTCCCTGCAAAATGAAATGATTGGTTTGTAAATGTCTTAGTTTCTTTTTCATCTTTTCATAAATATGGTGTAAGTGTTGAAGAAAATAAAAATAAATGCTGAAATAGAAAATGAACAAGTCCTAGAAAATTGTTGAAAGTATTCCCTCTTAACAAGTAACTCATATATTGAGACAAATATAGGGAAAAAAATAATTAACTTGAGTAACCATATTATTTCATCATATTGTATGATCTTCAATGAATATTATTAATAAAGAAAAAATGAAGGGAAAAGTATGAATTTAAAGACAAAGCACTGCTCTGTTAAAGGGTTCAACTGTTTGGACTGAAACCCTGAAGACATCTATGACATGGTAACAGACTGATATTACATATCAGTTTCTCTTTGTTTCTTGTATCTGATTTTGATCTAATTACTGAAGTGTGGTGGCTCTTTTTTTATGATTATACATCTAGAACCATTCATTCTCACAAAGCATTTACTGAAAGCCTAGGAAATACTACATTCTGTGATCCCTATCTGATCACTCTGATACCATGTAGAAGAAAATTATGTATAAACAGAAAATTACACCAAAGCCTCAAGAACCAACTGATTCATGATATTGTGACTTATTGCATTCTTTGCATCATGAATGATTCCACCAATATGAAACACCAGAAGACACTTGACTGATTTTTTATGGCAAAATAAAGCTTTTATTTCATATGCATCTAAAAATGAAAACTTTGTGGATCAGAAAAATTCATTCTTTGCCATTTATGTCAATTGATTGAGTAGCTGTACAATTAGTAGTTTGGAGAGTTACTGGGTTGACCAAAAAGTGCCTTCAGTTTTTAAGTAAAGATAAAAGACAAATTTTTCATTTTCACCAAGAACTTTATTGAACAATGTATTCACCTTTTTGTTCCACTACCTTCTGCCGTTTTTCAGACAACTTCATAATTCCGTCTTCCCAAAACTTTTTAATCTTTTTGAGCAAAGAACTGTTCCAGGTGCATTTTACAGTCTTCTAGGGAATTAAAATTTTTTTCCATTAAGAGAAACTTGTAAGACGAAAATAAATGGAAATCTGAAGATCCCATGTCTGGTGAGTGCAGCAGATAAATCAGAATTTCCCAGACATCTGTAACAGTTTTTGCCTGGTCATCAAAGAAACATGTGGTCTTGTGGTATCTTGATGGAAGATTATGCATTTTCTGCTGACTAATTTTGGACGCTTTTCATTGAGTGCCACTTTCAGTTGGTCTAATTGGGAACAGTACTTGTTGGAATTAATTGTTTGGTTTTCCGGAAGTAGCTCATAATAGAGGACTCCCTTCCAATCCCACCATATACACAACATCACCTTCTTTGGATGAAGACTGGCCTTTGGTGTGGTTGGTGGTGGTTCATTTCACTTGCTCCACAATCTCTTCTGTTCCACATTGGGGTACAGTATCCATTTTTCACAGCCTGTCACAATTTGTTTTAAAAGCAGAATGTTTTCATTACATTTAAGTAGAGAACTGCATGTGGAAATACTGTCAAGAAGGTTTTATTCACTTAACTTATGTGGAACCCAAACATCAAAGCAATTAACATAACCAAGATGGTGCAAATGATTTTCAATGCTTGATTTGGATATTTTGAGTATGTTGGCTATCTCCCACATAGTAGAATGCTGATTGTTCGCAATGTCTTGATTTGATCGCTATCAACTTCAACTGGTCTACCCAACCATAGAGTATTGTCCAGCAAAATCTCCAGCACAAAACTTCACAAACCACTTTTGACATATTTGATCAGTCACAGCACCTTCTCCATACACTGCACAAATCTTTTTTTGTGTGTGTGTTTCATTTGCGTTTTTACCTTTCTTGAAATAATAAAGCATAATAGGCCAAAAATGTTGCTTTTTTTTCTTCCATCTTCAATATTAAAATTGCTACTCAAAAATTCACCGATTTGATGTCTTTTTTCGAATGCACGCTGATATGACAGCTGTCACATACAACTTAACAAAATTGCTTTGAATGAACTTGAAGACAACTAAGTGCTACTAGAGCTATCTTATAGAAAAAACCTGAATGAACCAACCAGCCAATAAAAAGTCTTATATTTAGTATAGAATGGTAACTACTACTTACATAGTAAAGAGAGTTTCTTTTGGTATAATTTGAAAAATAAAAAGCAGGAAACTTATGAAATATAATTAATCATTTTGTTTTATTTTATTATTTATTTTTATAATTGAAGAAGAATTGATTTACAATATTGTGTTAGTTTCAGGTATATAGCATAGTGATTCAATATTTTTACAGATAATACTCCAGTAAAATTGTTACAAAATAATGGCTGAAATTTCCTTTGTTGTACAATATATCCTTTTTGTTTACCTATTTTATACATACTAGTTTGTATCTCTTAATCCCATACCCCTATCTTGTCCCTCCCCACTTCCCTCTTGCCACTGGTAACCACTAGTGTGTTTTCTATATCTGTGAGTCTGTTTCTGTTTTGCTATATATATTCATTTGTTTTATTTTTTAGATTCACATGTAAGTGATATCATACAGTATGTGTCTTTCTCTGGCTTATTTCACTAAGCATAATATTCTCTATGCCTATCCATGTTGCTGCAAATGGCAGCATTTCATTCTTTTTATGGCTGAGTAATATTCCATTGTATATATATGCCACTTTTTCTTTATCCAATCATCAGCTGCTGGACACTGGGTTGCATCAATATCTGACTATTTTAAATAGTGCTGCTATGAACATTGGGGGAGATGTATCTTCTTGAATTAGTGTTTTTGTTTTTTCCGGATATATTTAGGAGTGGAATTGCTAGATCATATGGTAGTTCTACTTTTAGATTTTTGAGGAACCTCCATAGTATTTTACATAGTGATTGCAAGAATTTGCATTCCCATCAGCAGTGTACAAGGGTTTACTTTTCTCCACATCCTCTCCAACATTTGTTATTTATAGATTTTTTGATGATAGCCATTCTGGCAGGTGTGAAATGATATCTCATTGTGATTTTGATTTGCACTTTGGGAAAAAATGTCTATTCAGGTCTTCTGCACTTGTTTTGATTTGTTTGTTTGTTTTTTGATGTTGAGTTGTATACATTATTTATATAATTTTGATGCTAACCCCTTATCAGTTATATAATTTGCAAATATTTTCTCCCATTCTGTAGGTTGCCTTTTCATTTTGTCGATGGTTTCCTTTGTTGTGCAAAAGCTTTTTAAATTAAGCCCCATTTTAAAAAGTCTTTGCTTTTATTTCTTTTCCCTTAAGAGACAGACACAGAAAAAAAGTATTGCTATGATTTATGTAGAGTGTTCTGCCTATATTTTCTTCGAGTTCCATAGTTTCAGGTTATACATTTAAGTCTTTAATTCACTTTGAGTTTATTTTTGTATATGGTGTGAGGAAATGTTCTAATCTCATTCTTTTACATGTAGCTGTTGAGATTTCTCAGCACCAATTATTGAAGAGACTTTTCTCCATTGTGTATTCTTGCCTCTTTTGTCTTAGATTAATTGATCATAGGTGCATGGGTTTATTAATGGGCTCTCTATTCTGTTCCATTTATCTATGTGTCTGTTTTTGTACCAGTACCATGCTGTTTTGATTACTATAGCTTTGTAGTATGGTCTGAAAACTGGGAGGGTGGTACTTCCAGCTTTCTTCTTTTTTCTCAAGATTTCTTTGGCAATTGAGGGTATTTTGTGGTTCCATATAAATTTTAGGGCTATTTGTTCTAGTTCTGTGAAAAATGTTGTGGGTATTTGGATAGGGATTGCATTGAGTCTGTAGATCGCTTTGGGTAGTATGGCTGTTTTAACAATATTAATTCTTCCTATTCAAGAGCACGGGATATCTTTCCATTTCTCTGTATCATCTTCAATTTTCTTCATCAATGCTGTGTAGTTTTCAAGTATAGGTCTTTCACCTAATTGGTTAAGTTTATTCTTGGGTATTTAAAGTCTATTCCTTGGTAGTTTATTCATTTAGATGCAATTTAAACAGGATTTTTTTTCACTTTATCTGTCTGATAGTTCATTATTAGTGTACTGAAAAGCAATGCATTTTATATCAATCTTGTATCCTGCAAACTTACTGAATTTATTTATTAGTTCTAATAGTTTTTGGGTGGAGACGTTAGGGTTTTTCTTTATACAGTATCAAGTCATCTGCAAATAGTAACAGTTTCACTTCTTCCTTTCCAATTTGGATGCCTTTTATTTCCTTTTCTTCTCTGATTACTGTGGTCAGGACTTCTAATACTATGTTAAATAGAAGTGGTGAGAGTTGGTATCCTTATTGTGTTCACGACCTTAGAGGAAAAGTTTTCAGTTTTTAAACATTGAGTAGGATGTTGGCTGAGTTTTTTCATAAATGGACTTTATTATGCTGGGTTATGTTCCCTCTGTACCCACTTCGATGAGTTTTTATCATGAATTGATGTTGAGTTTTGTCAAATGATTTCTCTGCATCTATTGAGATGATTACATGATTTTTCTCTTTCCCATTGTTAATGTGGTGTGTGACATTGATTGATCTGCAAATGTTGAACCATTCTTGCATCCCTGGAATAAATCCAACTTGATCATGTTGTGTGATACTTTTTATATATTGTTGGATTTGGTATGCTAATATGTTGTTGAGAATTTTTGTAGCTATATTCATCAAAAACATTGGCCTGTAATTTTCGTTTTTGTAGTGTCTTTGTCTGGTTTTGGTATGAGGGTAATGGTAACCTCATAGAATGAATTTGGGAGTTTTCCATCCTCTTTAATTTTTTGAAATAGTTTGAGAAAAATACATATTAGTTCTTCTTTATATGTTTGGTAGAACTCCCCTGTGAAGCCATCCAGTCCTGGATTTTTGTTTACTCGGATTTTTTTTTTTAATTTTTTTTATTACAAATTCAATTTCACTACTAGTGATCGGTCTATTCAAATTGTCTGTTTCTTCTTGATTCAGTCTTGGCAGCCTCTATGTTTCTGAAAATTTGTCCATTTCTTTTGGGTTTTCCAATTTGTTGGTATGTAACTGTTTGTAGTATTTTCTTATAATATTTTTATATCTGTTCCATCAGCTGTTATTTCTCCACTTTCATTTCTTATTTTGTTTATTTGGGTCATCTTTCCTTCTTGGTGTGTCTTGCTAAAAGTTTATCAATTTTGTTTATGTTTTTTGAAAAAAACAGCTCTCTCATTTCTTTGATGTTTTCTCTTTATCTTGTCTCTATTTTATTTTATTTTTCTCTGAACTTTATCATTTCTTTCCTTCTGATGACTTTGGGTTTCTTTTTGTTTGTTTGTTTTTCTAAGTCCTTCAAGTGGTAGGTTAGGTTGTTTATTAGAGATTTTTCTTGTTTCTTGTGGTAGGTCTGTATCACTATAAACTTCCTTCTTAGAACTGTTTTTGCTTCATTCCATATATTTTGGAAAGTTGAGTTCTTATTTTCATTTATATTGAAGTATTTTCTGATTTCTTTTTTGAATTTTTCATTTATTCATTGCTTTTTTAGTAACACTTTGTTCAGTCTCCACGTGTTTGCTCTTTTCCCATTTTTCTTTCTGTAATTGATTTCTAGTTTTATATCACTGTGTTGGACTAAATACTTGATATAATTTCTATCCTCTTATATTTGTTAAGACTTGATTTGTGATCTAGCATGTGATCTGTCCTGGAGAACATTCCATTTTCACTTGAAAAGAATGTGTATTCTGCTGTTTCTGGGGTGGAATGTCCTGTAGGTAACTATTAAGTCCAACTGGTCTATTGTGCCATTTAAGACCACTGTGGCCATTTTGATATTCTATGTGGATGATCTGTCCAGTGATGTAAGTGGAGTGTTAAGGTCCCCTACTATTATTGTATTATTGTCAATTTCTCCCTTTATGTCTATTTGTATTTGCTTTACATATTTAGGTGCTCTGGATTGACTGCATATATGTTAATGAGTATAATATCTTATTCTTGCATTGATCTTTCTATCATTATATAATGCCCTTCTTTGTCTTCTATTATAGTCTGTTTTAAAGTTTATTTTTTCTGATATGAGGAATGCTACCCTTGCTTTCTTGGCATTTCCATTTGCATGAAATATCTTTTTCCATCCCCTCACTTTCAATCTGTGTGAGTCTTTACCTCTGAAGTGAGCCACTGTAGGCAACATATAGAAGGATCTTCCTTTTTTTGTTTTTTTTTTTGTGGTACATGGGCCTCTCCCATTGCGGAGCACAGACTCTGGATGCACAGGCTCAGTGGCCATGGCTCATGGGCCCAGCTGCTCCACAGCATGTGGGATTCTCCCAGACCGGGACACGAACCCATGTCCCCTCCATCAGCAGGCGGACTCTCAACCACTGTGCCACCAGGGAAGCCCTAGAAGGATCTTACTTTTTTATCCAATCAGCTACTCTATGTCTCTCAATTGGATCTTTAAGTCCTTTGACATTTAAAGCAATTGTTAATAGGTATATACTTATTGGTATTTTATTACTTGTTTTCCAGTTGTTTTTGTTGTTCTTCTCTGTTCATTTCTTCTTAATTTATTTTCCTTGTGGTTTGATGATTTTACTTAGTAATATGTTTGGGCTCCTGTTCTTTTTGTTTTGTTTTGTTTTAGTTTTAGTTTTGTCTATCTATTGTAGGATTTTGATTTGTGATTACCATGGGGTTCCTATATGTTGACCTATAACTTATCTACATGTTTTAAATTGTTAGTCATTGAGTTCAAACACATTTTAAAAGATCTACATTTTTTGCTCCTCTCCCCCACATTTTGTGGTTTTGATGTCATATTTTATATCTTTATGTTTATCCCTTAACTGTTTTTTGTAGTTATACTTGCTTTTGCAATTTTTTGTTTTAATTTTTGTACTGGCTTATTTAAGTGGTTGATGCTCAATCCTTACTATATATTTACCTTTCTTGGGGTATTTTTCCCTTTTCTATAGATTCTTACCTCATTTCCACTTAGAGAAGACACTTAACATTTCTTTTAGGGTAGGTTTGTATTGATGAACTCTTTTAGTTTGTGCTTGTCTGAGAAGATGTTTATGTCTCCTTTGATTCTAAATGGTAATATTGATGAGGAGAGTATCTTAAAATACAGTTTTTCCCTTTCAACACTTTGAATATATCATGCCACTCTCTCCTGGCTTGCATAGTTTCTGTAGAGAAACCAGCTGATAGTCTTATGGGGATTCCCTTGTATATGATTCTTTATGTTTCTCTTCCTGACTTTATAATTCTTTATTTTTAACTTTTTCAGTTTTAATTATAATATGTCATGGTAGGAGTCTGTTTGAGTTTATATTGTTTGAGACCTGTTTTTTCTCTATGGGGATATCTGTTTCTGTCTTTAGGTTTGGGAATTTATCAGCTATAATTTTCTCAAATACATTTTTGATCCCCTTCTCTCTCTCTTTTCCTTCTGGGACCTTTATAATGTGAATATTGGTAAGCTTCATGCCATTCCAGAGGTATCTTTAAACTACTTTCTTTTAAATTTTTATTTATTTATTTATTTATTTAATTTAAGTCCTTTACTTTTTTTTTAAACATCTTTATTGGAGTATAATTGCTTTATAATGGTGTGTTAGTATCTGCTGTATAACAAAGCGAATCAGCTTTATACATACATGTATCCCCATATCTCCTCCCTCTTGCTTCTCATCCCCCCTATCTGACCCCTCTAGGTAGACACAAAGCACCAAGCTGATCTCCCTGTGCTATGTGGCTGCTTCTCACTAGCTATTTTACATTTGGGAGTGTATATATGTCCATTCCACTATCTCACTTCGTCCTAACTTACCTCTCCCCTTCCCCTTGTCGTCAAGTCCATTCTCTACATCTGCGTCTTTATTCCTGTCCTGCCCCAGGTTCTTCAGAACCTTTTTTTCTGTTTTTTAGATTCCATATATATGTGTTAGCATAAGGTATTTGTTGTTCTCTTTCTGACTTACTTCACTCTGTATGACAGTCTCTAGGTCCATCCACTTCACTACAAATAACTTAATTTTGTTTCTTTTTATGGCTGCGAAATATTCCATTGTATATATGTGTGTCACATTCTCTTTATCTATTCATCTGTCTTTGGACACTTAGGTTGCGTCCATGTTCTGGCTATTGTAAATAGAGCTGCAGTGAACACTGTGGTACATGACATTTTTTAATTATGGTTTTCTCAGGGTTTATGCCCAGTACTGGAATTGCTGGGTCATATAGTAGTTGTATTTTTAGTTTTCTGAGGAACCTCCATACTGTTCTCCATAATGCCTGTATCAATTTACATTCTCAACAACAGTGCAAGAGGGTTCCCTTTTCTCCACACCCTCTTGAGCATTTATTGTTTGTAGATTTTTTTAATGATGGCCATTCTGACAAGTGCGAAGTGATACCTCATTGTAGTTTTGATTTAAATTTTTCTAATGATTAGTGATGTTGAGCATCTTTTCATATGTCTGTTGGCAATCTGCATATCTTCTTCGGAGAAATGTCTATTTAGGTCTTCTGCCCATTTTTGGATTGGGTTTTTTGTTTTTTTGACATTGAGCTGTATGAGCTGCTTGTATATTTTGGAGATTAATCCTGTGTTGGCTGCTTCGTTTGCAAATATTTTCTCCCATTCTGAAGGTTGTCTTTTCATCTTGTTTATGGTTTCTTTTGCTATGAAAAGCTTTTAAATTTCATTAAGTCCCATTTGTTTATTTTTGTTTTTATTTCCATTTCTCTAAGAGGTGAGTCAAAAAGGATCTTGCTGTGATTTATGTCATGGAGTGTTCTGCCTATATTTTCCTCTAAGAGTTTTATAGACCTTACATTTAGGTCTTTAATCCATTTTGAGTTTATTTTTGTATATGGTTTTAGGGAGTGTTCTAACTTCATTCCTTTACATGTAGCTGTCCAGTTTTCCCAGCACCACTTATTGAAGAGGCTGTCTTTTCTCCATTGTATATTCTTGCCTCCTTTTTCAAAGATAAGGTGACCATATGTGTGTGGGTTTATCTCTGGTCTTTCGATCGTATTCCATTGATCTATATTTCTGTTTTTGTGCCACTACCATACTGTCTTGATAACTGTAACTTTGTCGTATTGTCTGAAGTCAGGGAGCCTGATTCCTACAGCTCCGTTTTTCTTTCTCATGATTGCATTGGCTATTCAGGGTCTTTTGTGTTTCCATACAACTTGTGAATTTTTTTTTGTTCTAGTTCTGTGAAAAATGCCATTGGTAGTTTGATAAGGATTGCATTGAATCTGTAGATTGCTTTGTGCAGTAAATCATTTTCACAATGTTGATCCTTCCAATCCAAGAACATGGTATATCTCTCCATCTGTTTGTATTATCATTAATTTCTTTCATAGATATCTTATAGTTTTCTGCATACAGGTCTTTTGTCTCTTTAGATAGCTTTATTCTTAGGTATTTGATTCTTTTTGTTGCAGTGGTAAAGGTGAGTGTTTCCTTAATGTCTCTTTCAGATTTTTCATCATTAGTGTATAAGAATGCAAGAGATTTCTGTGCATTAATTTTGTATCCTGCTACTTTAACAAATTCATTGATTAACTCTAGTAGTTTTCTGGTAGCATTTTAGGACTCTCTCTGTATGATATCATGTCATCTGCAAACACTGACTGTTTTACTTCTTTTCCAATTTGGATTCCTTTTATTTCTTTTTTTTCGCTCTGGTTGCTGTGGCTAAAACTTCCCTTGTATGTTGAATAATTGTGGTGAGAGTGGGCAACTTTGTCTTGTTCCTGGTCTTAGTGGACTTGGTTTCAGTTTTTCACCATTGAGAACCATGTTGTCTGTGGGTTTGTTATATATGGCCTTTATTATGTTGAGGTAAGTTCCCTCTATGTCTCGTTTCTGGAGGTTTTTTTCTTTTTATCATAAATGGGTGTTGAATTTTGTCGAAAGCTTATGATGTATCCTGGAGACTGTTCCATGAGCACTTGAGAAGAAAGTATAATCTCCTGTTTTTGGATGGAATGTCCTATAAATATTAATTAAGTCCATCTTGTTTAATGTGTCATAAAGCTTGTGTTTCCTTACTAATTTTCATTTTGGATGATGTCCATTGGTGCAAGTGGCATGTTAAAGTCCCCTACTATGATTGTGTTACTGTTGATTTCCCATTTTACTGCTGTTAGTATTTGCCTTATATATTGAGGTGCTCCTACGTTGGGTGCATGAATATTTACAATTGTTATATCTTCTTGGATTGATCCCTTGATCATTATGTAGTGTCTTTCTTTGTCTCTTGTAATAGTCTTTGTTTTAAAGTCTATTTTGTCTGATATGAGAATTGCTACTCCAGCTTTCTTTTGATTTCCAGTTGCGTGGAATATCTTTTTCCATCCCCTCACTTTCAGTCTGTCTGACTCCCTAGGTCTGAAGTGGGTCTCTTATAGACAGCATATGTATGGGTTTTGTTTTTGTATCCATTCAGCCAGTCTATGTCTTTTGTTTGGAGCATTTAATCCATTTACATTTAAGGTAATTATTGATATGTATGTTCCTATTACCATTTTCTTAATTGTTTTGTGTTTGTTATTGTAGGTCTTTTCCTTCTCTTGTGTTTCCTGTCTAGAGAAGTTCCTTTAGCATTTGTTGTAAAGCTGGTTTTGTGGTGCCAAATGTCTTAGCTTTTGCTTATTTGTAATGGTTTTAATTTCTCCATCAAACCTGAATGAGATCCTTGCTGGGTAGTGTTATCTTGGTTGTAGGTTTTTCCCTTTCATCATTTTAAATATGTCCTTCCACTCCCTTCTGGCTTACAGAGTTTCTGCTAAAAGATCAACTCTTAACCTTATGGGGATTCCCTTGTATGTTAATTGTTCCTTTTTCCTCACTGCTTTTAATATTTTTTCTTTGTATTTAATTTTTGATAGTTTGATTAATATGTGTCTTGTCATGTTTCTCCTTGGATTTATCCTGTATGGGACTCTCTGTGCTTCCTGGACTTGATTGAATATTTTCCTACCCATATTAGGGAATTTTCCTATTATAATCTCTTCAAATATTTTCTCAGTCCTTTTATTTTTTCTCTTTTTCTTCTGGGTCCCCTATAGTTCGAATGTTGGTGCATTTTATGTTGTCCCAGAGGTCTCTGATATTGGCCTCAATTCTTTTCCTTCTTTAATTTTGTTCTTCCCTGCATTAGTTATTTCCACTATTTTATTTTATTTTTTATCATAAGAGGACATTTATCTGTTCTTTTTTCTCAGTTATTCTGCTATTGATTCCTTCTAGAGAATATTTAATTTCATTTATTGTACTGTTCATCATTGTTTGTTTGCCCTTTAGTTCTAAGTCCTTGTTAATCATTTCTTGTATATCCTCCATTCTATATCCAAGATTTTGGATCATCTTTAGTATCATTACTCTGAATTCTTTTTCATGTAGACTGACTATTTCCTCTTCATTTATTTTGTCTGGTGGGTTTTTACATTGCTCCTTCATCTGCTGTGTGTTTCTCTGTCTTCTCATTTTTCTTAACTTTTACTGTGTTTAGGGTCTCTATTTCGCAGGTTGCAGGGTTGTAGTTCCCGTTGTTTTTGGTGTTTTCCCCCTGTGGATAAGTTTTGTTCAGTGGGTTGTGTAGGTTTGCTGGTGGAGGGGGATTGGTTCCTCTGTTTTGGTGGATGAGGCTGGATCTTGTCTTTCTGGTGGGCAGGACAGCATCTGGTGCTGTGCTTTGGGGTGTCTGTGCACTTAGAATGATTTTAGGTAGCCTCTCTGCTAATGGGTGTGTTTCTGTCCCTGTCTTGCCAGTTGTTTGGGATAGGGTGTCCAACACTGTAGCTTTCTGGTCATTGAGTAGAGCTGGTTCTTAGCATTGAGATGGAGATCTCTGGGAGAGCATTTGCCATTTGAAATTACATGGACCTTGGAGGTCTCTGGTGGACCAATGTCCTGAACTTGGCTCTCCCACCTCAAAGGCTCAGCCCTGACACCTGGCCAGAGCACCAAGACCATGTCAGCCACACAGCTCAGAAGAAAAGGGAGAAAAAAATAAGAAAGAAAGAAAGAAAAAATACAATAAAGTTATTAAAATAGAAAAAATTATTAAAAATAAAAAAGTAATAAAAAAGATAGAAAGAAAGAAGAGAGCAGCCCAACCAAAAACAGATCCTTCAATGATAAAAAGCACTAACAATTATACTAAAAAATATAAGAAGAAGAAACAAAAAACGGAAGTCAGAACCCAGGACAAATGACAAAACAAAGCTATACAGACAAAATCACTCAACAAAGCATACACATACACACTGACAAATCTATCAATCATAATAAGCTCTAAATACTAAACTAAGATAAACATAAAACCAGAAACAAATTAGATGCAGAAAGCAAACCCTTAGTCTACAGTTGCTCTCCAAATCCCCTACCTCAATTTTGGGTTGATTTGTTGTCTATTCAGGTATTCCACAGATGCAGGGTACATCAAGTTGATTGTGGAGATTTAATCCACTGCTCCTGAGGCTGCTGGGAGAAATTTCCCTTTCTCTTCTTTGTTCACACAGTTCCTGGGGTTCAGCTTTGGATTTGGCCCTGCCTCTGCATATAGGTCACCTGAGGGCATCTATTCCCCACACAGACAGGACGGGGTTAAAGGAGCAGTTGATTAGGTGGCTCTGACTCACTCAGGCTGCAGGGAGGGAGGGGTAGGGAATGTGGGGTGAGCCTGTGGTGGCAGAGGCCCACGTGATGACATTGCAACAGCCTGAAGCACACCATGTTTTCTCTCAGGCAAGTTGTTCCTGGATCATGTGACTGTGGCAGTGAGGGGCTTCACAGGCTCCCAGGAAGGGAAGTGTAGATAGTGACCTGTGCTTGAACACAAAATTGTTGTTGGCTCCTGCAGCAGCTTTAGTGTTTTATACCCATCTCTGGTGTCTGCACTGATAGCCGTGGCTTGCACCCATCTCTGGACCTCTTTTAGGTGGTGTTCTTAATCCCCTCTCCTTGCACACCCCTAAACAATGGTCTCTTGCCTCTTAAGCAGGTCCAGAATTTTTCCCAGACTCCCTCATGGCTAGTTGTGGCACACTAGCCCCCTTCAGGCTGTGTTCATGGAGCTAACCCCAGTCCTCTCCCTAGGATCTGAACTCCAAAGCCCGAACCTCAGCTCCTAGCTCCCACCCACCCCCGTGGGTGAGCAGACAAGCCTCTCAGGCTGGTGAGTGCTGGTCAGCATTAATCATCTGTGCAGGAAACTCTCTGCTTTTCCCTCTGCACCCTGTTGCTGTGCTCTCCTCCATGGCTCCAAAGTTTCACATGGCTCCACCAGTGAAGGGGCTTCCTAGTGTATGGAAACTTTTCCTCCTGCATAACTCCTTCCCAGAGGTGCAGGTCCCATTCCTTATTCTTTTGTCTGTTTTTTTCTTTTTTCTTTTGCCCTACCCAGGTACGTGGGGAATTTCTTGCCTTTGTGAAGTCTGAGGTCTTCTGCCAACGTTCAGTAGGCGTTCTTTAAGAGTTGTTCCACATGTAGATGTATTTTTGATGTATTTGTGGGGAGGAAGGTGATTTCCACATCTTAATCCTCTGTCATCTTGAAGGCGCCCCTCCCTTAAGTCCTTTCAACATATAGATTCCTTTGTACCAGGAGGCACTGTGTCAACAACTGGAAGGAAAAGGCGAAATAAGAGCTGGTCCTTAAGTTTGCAGATTAGATTGAGGGATCCTTTCCTTTATCCTAGCGCTGCCCTCCAGACTTAGCAGGAGGGTGACCCAGGCCACCTGCACCCCAGAGGAAGCTTGTGTATTTGCTTTCTTTTTTAAAATTTGTTTTTGTTTTTGCTGTTCTGATTGGGCAATTTCCATTATTCTATCTTCAAGATCACTTATGCATTCTTCTGTTCACTTAGTATGCTATTCATCCCTTCCTTATTTTACTTATTGAATTCTTCATTTCTGAATAGGTCTTTTATATATTTTCTAGTACCTTATTAAAACTTTCACTGTGTTCATCTATTCTTTTCCCTAATTCATTTAACATTTTTATTACCAATGCTTTACATTTTTTATATAGTAAAGTATTTGTTTCTTTATTTATTTTTTCATGGGTTTTCTCTTTCTCTTTCAATTGAGAGTAGTTCCTCTGCCTTTTCATTTTGCTTAACTTTCTTTGCCCCTCTAAATTTAGGTGAAATCATTATCTATTGCAGTCTTTAAAGGGTGACCATATGTAGGAGCATCCCTATACCAACTGCTTTCTCCCAATGCCTGTGGTGGGAGAGCTGGATTTGACATGGATGCAAGTCAGGCCTTTCCTCTGGGTTTGCTGGTAGCTGTCACCTTTGTATAGGGTGGGGCTGGGGGTGGTGGGACTAGAGCTGATGCTGGGTATAAGGTGGGACTTCCCATATGCTCAGTGGCCATAACTGCGCTATCAGCGGAAGGGGGTTCTGATCCTAAGTTTCTGGAGCAGAAGCTCTGAGGGTCAATGCTGAGTTGGCTCTGTTCTCTTTAAGTGTTTACTTTCTTCTCTTCCAGCATTGGGACACTTGGCCCAGAATAGAGGAGTGCTAAATCAAGGTGGGGCCTGTGCATGTCCTCAGCTCATATCAGCTAAATGTAGAGGTCCAAGCTGTCTCCAATAGGCTGCCTATGCAGGCACCCACAATTTTTTTCCCTCATTCTGCTCAGGTGCATCCTTAGGTGCAAGTCCTCTTTGTCCCTCACTGCCAACCACTGCCCCCAGTCTATGCCTTATAATTAGTCATTTTGACTAATAAAGTGAATATTTAATATATATTATAATATGTTGTATTGAAAAAAAGTGAGGGTTTTTAAATTTTGTGATTTTGCTAAATATATTTTGTGAAGCAATTTGGTTAAATTGTTGGGGCTTCCATTCATTTCTTTCCAAATGAGCATAGTGATACCTCCATAGGTTTTCTAGACTTCTTAAATGGGATAATAAATTTGAAACTTTTTGGAAATTGGTAAAAGTAACATATTACCCTTGAATTCAAGAGAGCTCCATTTGTGTCACAGCTGGCTCATACTAAGTCACTTAATCTCTTAGAAACTATAAAATGAAGAATTTGGTTGATGATTACTAAGGTCACTTTAAAAAATTATCAGACTATGAATCTAAGATAAAATCACTATAAAATACAAGTAATTATGATAATACAGTACTAAAGCAACTGTTTTAGTTTAAAAGTAAGTATTTTATAGTGTCGTATTCTCAGGCAAAGCATAATGAATTGGTCTGCTTGTGGTTGTTAAGTGTCTATTTCCAATTTTTCTTTATACAGTGCCTTAGAAACTCCAGTCTTTGATAACTCAAACCACCATGTCTCCAGTTTCAAAAAATATATTAGTGATTTCTCCAAACAACCACAGACCAGACTGGTTTTTCCCTCCATATAATATTAATCTTTGAGTTTTAAAAATACAGAGGATATGTGAAGAACAGAGCAAAATCAAGTTTGGTGTTTTTTCTTGAAAGTCTCAGCTCCAGAAGGCAGTGCTTCCAGGAATGGTAGCACACTGTCAGCTCATTTGTGTTGCCAGTGCTGCCACCTCATTCCCAGAAGAGCATCTGTGGATTTTTGGAGAGAATGCTATACTTCTGGGAATGGTGCCCAGAACATGTAAGCTTCCGTGTCATTTTAGAAAGTCAGAAAGGGGACAATAAAATCTTCATTTGCTGCAGTCTTTTATGTGCAGTCATCAGTCCTGGGTCTAATAGCTGCAATAATCATATATTCTTATTTGTGGATTTAAAAAAAAAGACTTTTCCTGCATTGTGAGTGTGGCAGTTTCTCCTCCTCCAAGCTCACGTCTACCCCATCTGCTTTTCACTTTCAAAGTGATAACATGAGCATTAACAATAACCAAGGACACTATTGTCATATGTAAGTGATATGTATAAATCAAATGAAATTATTATATTCCCTCAGCTCAAAGGATCATCTGAAAATATTAAAAGAATTTTAACAGGTAGTATATGTATTTTATGAAAGCTTAAGCTGTACAGATATGTAATCATTATTCTAATATTTGTTTACTTATTTTAATGTACATTAGAAAAATATAACACACCAAGCTTAAGATTTAAGGAATGTTTTGCTGCTTTAGGAACTAGCTAAAGTAAGTAGTGATACAGTAAAGCAATCTGATTTACTATGATCAGCTGAGTACAGACATGGTGCTCAGAAAGTCCAGAAATGGTTAAGCCTTTAAAACAGAATGTTTTACCATTATGGTTTATAAGTATGGATAGAAGGGTGATATAATTTGGAGATAATGATTTTCATATACTGATTGACATGTCTGTTATCTGTTTTTTCATCATGGTATTGGAACTCCATTTCAAGAAGTTAATATTAAGCTTGCCAATTATGGATAAATAAAATAAGTATGACTTGGAATTGGTTCTGTGTTCCATTTTTTGTTCATCTATGTATTGTGTGTGTGTTGATTTCTTCTCTATTAAACCATTTTGGATCAGTGGTTTAAAGAAGAGAATATTAATACATAGAAGTGAAAGTTATTTAAATATAATATGAGGATTCAAACAGTTGATGTGATTAAACAATATCAGGCACATAATATAGATACTAAATTATAGCTATTACTACTATACCTCTGGTACTACTATTATTTTATTAGGTTTTGTTATGATAAAATCTGCATATGTCTTAAGAGAGATACACTAATTAATAACCTTAATTTTTTGTTAGTGTTGTAGAAGTAACAACTGCAATGTAAATATTGAAAATATTATAAAATATTTAAAATTTAAATTTTCATGAAACTGTAAACAAGAAAAAAGTAGTTCCTTTAAGTCTGGAAATGCTCCCAAATTCTATGGCATTATCTGACCACAAGCAGCATTGTGAAACTCCCAAAGAACAAAACAAAGTGGAAAGACGTTCAGGCATTTTAGAAACTTAACACTCTAATTGGATAAAAATGCTAATACTTTAGAATACTCATTTATCATGTTTTATTTACTTGCAAAGCTTATAGTTGCTGGACTAATTTGTAAATAAACTTACCACATCCACTGCCAAAATGGCTTAAATAATAAGCAGGGACAAGCAAAGGAACTGGTGAGATTCTTCTGTCAAATAATATTGTTCATTGTAAAATTACAGACATGGCTAAAAACTTAAGGCAGCAAATATTATCACAACTATAATAAAATTTATTCTATTCACTCTACATGGATAAATCCTCTGGGGTTGTGATTTTAGATGGTATTCAGTGTCATATATGAGCTAAATACTGAGACCATGGAGACCTTTAGTTCTACCAGTCTTGGGCAACTAGCACAACTGGGGTAGAGGTTTTAAACCTTATTAAGAAGTTCATGATATCATCTGGAAGAGATTTATTGGGATAAACACCAATAGCACTAAAGTCACAGTTGGTACAAAATGAGAACTTGTTCCACATAGCCAAACTGTTATCACAGAAAGTAATGCCCCAAATCCTCCATCCCTATCTTCCACCCCACACCACCTCAGACATGTGGAAGACTTAAAAGGCATACATAAGGCTCTAAAAACATATCAATCATTGAAAAGAGAGGCCACTGAACTCTTGAAATGTTTTCTAATATTTGTCTAGAGTTGGGAAATTATAAGAAATAAAGATTTTTTTTTTTTTACTAAAATCTGTTTTATTTTTTATGCTGAAACTATCCCTTTTCTGTTGAGGCAAAAACAACAACAGCAACTTTAGTGTATTTTTCTTTACCTTTAATACATGACATTGTATTCACTAACAGGGACTGCCTTCACATATTAGAATATTTTCCAGATCTATTAGCCCAACAGGACAGCCTTATTCTTACAAAATCCATTTATATCAGTATTCCACATGCAAGACAAACTGAATTCATTGATAGCAAAAGTGAAGCATCAGCCATCAAGCCTTGATCATGGTATGTTAGATTATTTTATGTATTAGAAAGCCTTAGTTATAAATTCATTTGAAGTACTTGTTGAAAAGTATTTTGAAAATTATAAAGACATTGTGGATGGAGAACAAAAATAAAAGGTCTTCATTTATAATCTTCCAAATTGAACACCACTTTTGTATTGCTAAGAAATGCTTTTGTCCCCTGGTAATGCAAATATTAGCATATTACTTGACATATTTAGAAGAACAGAATTTGGAAAACACTTCAGCTGGTTTCTTGGAACAAAAGTTTGTTGTTCAAAGTTGCTCATTTTAGTTCAATTAACAGTGAATTCTCAGTTTCAGAATTAGTCACAAAAAGCAATGAAAAATTTTTTCTAGTTTCCAAATGTGTATGTTTCAATTGAGGTTCTTGGGATTGGTCAATATAAAAAGCAATGAGCTTGTCCTGTTAAATTAAGCTTCATCATAGTGTTTAATTAAGTTTTAAGGACCCAAAACTTGATTGCTGAGCAACAATAGACATTTCCATTCTACTTTTTGAAAACTTAATTTTTAACCACATAATTGTTATATTGATTAAATTGATAGCTATATTTGTTGATTAAAAATTTTTTAACAATTAATAATATTTTGCTATGATGGTATTAACTATTACAATGGTGATAAAACATATATAATATGTTTTGGGGCAAAACATAATACCAAATACTACGTAAAAACAGTAGAACTAGTAAACACATATAGCAAAAAAATAGAGGTTTTATGTAAATGACTTACTTTTGAGATCTAGCCCCTTAAACTAAAAAAATCTTAGTAAGATACAGAAGAATAAATCTTTCTTGACTTTTAATCCATTGAAGATATGACTGAATGTGAAAATCTGGTATAGTGTTTGTCAAGTAGGTAAAAAATCTGGATAACTAAGTTTATACAGGTTCACTCAAATGTTCGTCATCAGACATACAGAATCTTTTGTGAGAAAGATCAGTTTTCTGGATCAAATTTTAAATTACATGAATTTTTGATTCTCATTTGTTAGAGATTTTATTAATCTGCAATGAAGTTATCAGCATTGCAGTTAGTTTAGTAAATCTATTACTATTGCTGATAAAAATATGTGCAACACTTTGTTTTAAAACAAATTTTATTTGTAATTCTTAGGTCATTTGGGGGATACAGTTGTATTCTTTGGAAAGAAAAAGATATATATTGGTTAGAGAACCTGACAAATTTCCTTAGAAATTTAGAAATATTTCCAGTTCTTAATAACAATTGTTTCAAGGATTTGAGACTAAAAAACAAGTGACTTTTGTCACATTTGGTTACTGGACGGATTTCATAGTCAACCTACACACTCAACCTACACGCCACACTTGGCATCAAATGTTAGGACAGACTGTGACAATAAAAGTGACACTACAGAGCACAGCCACTTCTTGGCACTGCAAGCCATGATCTTGGTACTTCAATAAAAAGACAACAGTTAAATAAATCTACTACTTTCCTTGGGAAGAGAACACTATCCAGAGAAGGACTTAGAGCTAAAAATGCATATGAAGAAATGTACTTAAATATTTGAAAGAAGAAAAGTATGTACAGAATCAAGCGGTCAATCTCTATTTGCTACAGTATCTACCATTATCTGATCATTGGTTATGGGAAGATAGTGACCCCAGTCATTCAAGATTATTTCATCTCTTTTACCCTAAATAAACTCTCAGGTAATATCTCATATCTCAAGCATTGTTCCCAAAGATAGATTGCTGGATCTGCAGACTTTATTGGTGCTCTGATTTTAAAGATGCTCATATTACAAGGACAAAAATAGAGAGATGCTTCTGGGTTTCTGGCTTAGGAAATTCAGACATCCAAACACCTAAGTGCTCCCAAATTTGATCACACATTAGTTTCTCTTTACTGATACTATAATCTCAAGATAATTAATTCTCATAATATTCATTGCTCGGATATCAATGATTTAACAGTATCTACTATTATTTCTTTTGGTGGGATTTGCCTGTCTATGACTCATGGAGTATAAACAACCACAAGCCTGTAATATTAAAGCCAAAAGGGACCTCATGAATTATTTATTTTAATTTGTTCATTTTTGGACAGTGAAATTGCAACTCAAAAATTGTAAGTACTTTTTCTAATATTGTGATAATTAGTACCACACGTAGCTCCAAAACCCAAGTCTTCCAATTACCCAGTGTTTATCCACTCCTAAAAGGTGTTCTATATTCCTAAATTTAGGGGGTTTTTATAATAAATTTATTTATTTTATTTATTTACTTTTGGCTGCATTGGGTCTTTGTTGCTGCATGCAGGCTTTCTCTAGTTGCGGTGAGCGGGGGCTACTCTTTGTTGCAGTGAGTGGGCTTCTCACTGTGGTGGCTCCTCTTGTTGAGGAGCATGGGCTCTAGGTGCGAGGGCTTCAGTAGTTGTGGCACGTGGGTTCAGTCATTGTGGCACATGGGGTTAGCTGCTCCACGGCATGTGGGATCTTCCTGGACCAGGGCTATAACCCGTGTTCCCTGCATTGGCAGGCGGATTCTTAACCACTGCAACACCAGGGAAGCCTTAGTTTTTATTTATACCAGAAACCTGGCCATATATTTTATTATGTAACTAGTTGAGGGTCTGACATTATGTTGAAGTCACTTCACTAAAGTCTGAACATCAGCAAAAGAGGCACTTAAGTGTTTGGTGTTTGATCAAAAAGATACAGATTTTTATATGTGTATTTAAAGTTAACTATCAGTACTCTGGTCTTTACTACATACCAGACATGGTGATAAGGGCTTGACATATGATAGCTTAAATAGTAGTGATGGAATTGACACAGATAAAGAGGGAGGGACATGCAGGGAATGATCATTATGTGCCAGATATTATATATCCCCCAGATCACGCTTTATAAGGTCAACACTGCTAAAAATAAAAGCTACCATATTTTGTAGTGAATTGTACTAAATGTTAGTCACTTTACAAATAAAGTCATCTGATTTTCATAAAAAACTTCCTTACTTTTATTCCCAGAAATACATTATAGATAAGAAAAGTAAGATTGGGAAATTTTAACTGTGGTCTATTGTCCAGGCTCACTTCCTCAGCAATATCTCACACATGTGCCATATACTCTCAATATACATTTATTTTCATGACTGTAGAACTCATTTTCTCATTCTCTTCAAAATGTCTCAGCACATCAGTTTCCCTCTGCCTGGAAAATCATTCCAGACATCTTTCCCATTTTCCCACAATCTATTTCTCCCACTAGACTAAGAGCACAATGGATTTGGGATTATCTTTCATATCTGTGTCAGGATTTAGCATGGTATTGAACATAGATGAAATATTCTCAACATTTTTTTAAAGAACAACGTTCTTTCACTGGGGCTGATGAATACTCTGGTGAATAATTAATAACAAATATCAGTTAGAATGTTTCTAATTACACTCAGCTGGGTCCAGTTATTTAGGAATAATTATTTCACAGAAAATTAATATCGGTGTTACCAAATCAGCCCATCAGTATTTTGGACCTTGTACATCAGTTACCTTTGACCTTATTTATAGAAGTAGAATTCCACCTTGGAAAAGCTCTGTATTTGTCAGGATTCTCCAGAGAAACAGTACGAATGGGGTTGCACTGTTACATATTAACAGGTTTATTTTAAGGAATCAGCTCACATGATTGTGGGGACTGGTAGGCTTGCCAGCTGAAAAAAGACAAGAGTTGATGTTGCAGTCTTGAGTTTAAAGTCCATAGGGCAATCCAGTGGACTGAAAACTCAGACAAAATTTACAGTCTTGAGGCAGAATTCTGTCTTCTCGGGGAAACATCAACTTTGCTCTTAAGACTTTCAACTGATTAGATGAGTCTCACCCACATTATGGAGTGTTATCTCTTTTACTTGAAGGCTACTAACTGTAGATGTTAATTACATCTACAAAGTAACTTCACAGCAACAACTAGACTAGTGTTTGACCAATAACTGGACCCCATAGCCTAGCCAAGTTGATGCATAAAATTTATCCGTCACAAGCTCCTCGGGTACTAGCCCCAAAGAGTGCTTGTATGTGAAGGACAGAGAAGACATGAGGCTTCCAGAATATCTTTCTATGCATTGTTTAAACTCTTACTAAGACTGAGGACAGATGGTAGAAGATGGTTTGAGGTGTTATAAAAACAACTGCCCACTAGTAATCCAGCAGAACCTATAACTGTGTGTGAACAGGGTACACTCTGAGCTGAAATAAACCTGGTAAATCTTGGCCACTGGTCTCTGTCAACAATCAGCTCTAGAGGGTACATAGAAGTCAAAACCATCCTCAGAACCTAAGTATTTGCTTAAGAGTATAAGGTGTGATGGTAAGATACTGGGTACTTTTCATATCAAAATAACTGACAAAAACATGTTTGAAATGAGAAAGGAGAAACCTTTCAAGAAATCTAACTACATTCAGGAAGTTTTCACCTGGAATTACCCTGTAAAGTTAATATAGCTTTCAAAGTATTCTTGATCTTTGGAAAAGTAGCTACCCATTGTTGAGTTATGCCCAAGAGCTAAGGGTCTGGCATATTTCTAATTCTGTTTTCAATTTTAAATGCAATACTTAGGGATTAAGCATAGCGCTTAAACAGTGTTTTCTTGTGAACAAATCCTGAATTTTCCACACAGAAGACATTTATCATGATGCATTATCTGTTGTTAAGAAATGCAATGTGATTTACAAAAAAAGTTTTTCTTTATAGGCAGGAAACTCAGGTTGAAATGTGCCCTGCTACTGACCACCCTGTGCATATCTACTTTAAAAATAAGCCAAAGTGAATCATGAGTAATCATTCATGTTGATAAGCCTGTTTCACACAATTCTGCTTTTATCCAAACTTACAATGGATGGGCTGTAATAGCTGAAATTGGCACCAGCATAAGTTGTAGACTTTTATGGAAGTATCCATTAAACAGAAATTTCCAGAGAAAAACTACATATCCATTGACATAAATAAGAGTTAAGGATTAACATAGGATCACACAAAAAAATTATAAAGTAATTGGCATGGGTAGAAGTATGATTATAAATAGGTAATCATAGAATTTACCTAACTTAACTGTTATTCTGACCTGACTTTAATTCTTATTTAGAAAACACTTGATATCTCAATTCAAACCAGTATTTGTTTCACTAAAAAAACTAACATTGTAAGGCAAATGAAATAACATGCAACAGCAGTTTCTTTTCACTGCCACATAGAAATGATGACACAAAAGTCAATAGCTATTTGACATTCTCAGTAGTATCTTCATTCTGACAGATTTGAACTTACTGTATGTCTGTTTTTAGTAAGATTGCAGGCAGAAACCTCTTTTCTTAGTGATCTGTTTTGTTTATTTTCAATATAGAATGAAAACAACATATGGTTTTTAGCCAAACAAATGATGGACAACTTTTTTCCAAAATGTTCTATGAATTATTATTAGTCACAGGGTCAGTTCAAATTTCAGAGAAGAAATCATTAACAGATCTTAGGAGCACAGGCTCCAGATTTTGTGATACACCCCTGCCTCTTTCCTGATTTTCAAGAAGGTGGGAAAGAGCCTATATGTAGTTTCACTAGAAGACCTCAAACTTGAAGAACTCTCCACATTTTTTCTTGTTGTAGTGATTTGACAGGAAGTTTAGCCCAGAATTTTGCATAAATAAAAATATATCTTACTAAAGGGCTAGTTATTGTTTGGGCTTTTATTTTGCCATTACCCTCGGAAGCTGAAGCGGTACCTTCAGTTATTCACCCTTTTTTTTTCTCTTTAAGAAAGCAGATTAGCAAGAAGAGTGGTCCCATCTTCCAGTTTAGAATGGATTCTTTTTCTTGCTTTTTCTTGGAAGGGAGGATAACAGCGACTTAGCGTGCGTGGTTTCTTTGAATCACCTTTATGCACATTTTTGAACTTTCAGTGAAAATGAATCACACATATAAAACACTGAGCCTATTTGAATTATACATGTTGAGCTTGCTAGCATTGGCCACTTGCCTAAGGGAATTATTGTTGAAAGACAATTTAAAACATTGACTTGAAGAGTCACAGTCTCTTAGGATATCAAATATTTCATACAACAAAATCTTATCATTTTGAATTTTAGAGAATTATAGCAACAATTCTATGACCAAGATTTCTTAAAACCATGCTGATGTCTGACTCATGAACGGCTATTTGTTGTGTATGATCTGTATGGAGGAAACAGACTGTTTCTTTTTTCATTTTTATTGTGTACTTGTTAATCTATTTCTAAAGGTATTATGCTAATTATAACACTACTCTTCCCATTTAGAATCTGAATTGCTCATTTTCAAGTTTTTCTTTTTTCAAGTTGTAATCTGTTAATTACTTGTTTAATGGAGTGTGTAATTACCTACTTTAAGTTAGGAAACTGTTTCCATTTCAAAGATGAAAACCTATTTTAGAAATGAAAGAATATAAATGCCATCCTTTCTGGTACAGAATATAACTCTTTACCTCCCTTAATGGTTCTAAGTGAGAAAATTAGATTGAAAAACAGCTCTTATTTTCTTTTTAAGTTTTTGTGCATATCATATCAATCACAGGTGAAATTTATGATGAAGGAAACAGGTTACAATTCAGCTACACTTTGCAGAGTAATTTTGCTCTCTGAGTAATTTATGACACAAATGACTAGAGCAGAAGGAAAATTACTAATCTCCAGAGGAGAAGGAAAACCAGGTTCTTAATGTGATATATTTTTGAAAGTGTTTTCTCTTCAAATACTTGGCCAGAAGAGCAAACTGAATCAAAAAAGAGATTAAGTGTGGGAACAATATATAAGAGACGTGGAACAATTTAGGAAATACAATAATAAATAAGATTAATTGAGTTTGGGACTTACATATGATTTATGTGGTTTATATGGATGAGTTAATTCTATTTAAGCAACAGCAAATACAAGGAATAGCCAGGATAATCTTGTGTCACATATGAGGAGACTGAGCCTTATAGATACTAAGTAAAATTGGTTATTGCCACTCAAGCAGAAGTATAGTCTTCACACTCCAAGCCAATGCCTACAAACAAATTTCTAGCTACTATAATGGAGATAATTGGATTTATATACTCTTAAGGAATAAAGGAGAATTGACTTACTCATGACATTTTGATGAACATTTACTCTCTTGATGGTCTTTAATGTTGGGGGGTTGAAAATTTATCTTGATAGCAAAATCTCTGTATTAAATGGGTAAAGAGCAATATACTAGGGCTTTTGTTTTGTTGAAAATGTCTGTAATGCGGGGACAACTGGCTGGTAACCTAAGTAAATGCCTTAAAATAAAACAGTGGCTATATGGACTTATGTCAGCAAAAGGTAACAAATTAAGAAACTCTAAAATTTCTGTCCCCATAAAAGAAAGGATGACATTGACAAAAACTTTTTCAGATCAACTTTTCCAGGTCACTAGAAATTAACCAAAGGTTTGCAGGAGGGTTGAGGACTGTTTATTTTTAAAAAAAAAAAAAAAAGTTAAATCTCAGTATGAATAATGACATTTTGGCATTTTAGCTTGCCCTGTTCTTAACCCCTTCCCCACCATTTTAGCTTTTTAGTAGCCTTGACCACTAGCCCAGTAGACCCTTAACAAATAGCTCATAAACATACTAAAATCCAGTATCCTTGTGTCCAACAGAGGGAAAAGAAAAGGGTTGGAGCTCCTCAAATTGTCATCCCCAGAGAATCATTGTCGGCTGGAGGTTCCCTGGAAGATTCTGCTTGCAAGGATATCTTTATTTGAACAGAGTTGAAGTTCATGCAATAAGAAAAGGTTTTTCTCTGGAGCTGTGCATTGGAATTGATAACTTAGAGATCACGGTTTACCTTGCAAAGTTGTCTGAGACAGTGGACAATAGTCAGGGCCAAGAACGAGATGGTCAAAATGCTTAAAATGAAAAGCTAGGAAATAAGATGTCCATAGGATGTCCTGGTACTCTAGCAGGATATGTACCCTCAGAAATATTTTGAGAATGTTATAATCTCTCAATTCTGGCTGACCCTGAAGCTCTGAGGAAGCATGAAGTGAAGGCTAAGCTGTCAACTGCCTGTTGAAGGCATGCCTCAACATACACAAAGAGTTTCATCAGCTAGGACTAGGAGAGTTATTAAGAAAATATATGTCCATTTGTTCAATACTTAGCAGACCTCTAAACTAACCAAAGACTTCATTAGCCACACAGAATAAAGCATAGAGACCTTAAAGAATTAGTTCAGAAATGCTAAGAAAAAAAAGAGCAAAAGCAACCACAAACAGCAATAACAAACACCCTGGAGAAGCAAGAGAAACTGATTTTCAGAGTTGTCACATTACATTATTTAAAATATCCAGTTTGCAACAAAAAATTGTGAAGTATGCAAAGAAGCAAGAAAGCATGAACCATACAGAATAAAAAAATGCTATCAATAGAAATTAGCACTGATGAAGCCCACATGTTTGATTTATTAGACAAAGACTTTAAATTAGCTTAAAGCTATGTTCTGAGAACTAAAGGAAACCATGTCCAAAGACATAAAGAAAAGTATAAGAATGCCATCTCACCAATAGAGAATGTCAATAATGGGATAGATATTATTAAAATATAAACTTTAATGTTGAAGATATAACTAAAATTAAAATTTTAATGCAGGAGGTCAACAATAGATTTGAGCAGACAGAAGAAAGAATCTGTAAATTTGAAGAAGTTCAACTGAGATTATTCAGTCTGAGTAACAGAGAGAAAAAAAGAGGAAAACAGTGAAAAGATTCTCAGAGATCTGAGCACATCATCAAATATACCAACATCTCATAATGTGAGTCTAGAAGGAGAGAAGAAAGAGAAAGTAGTGGAAAAACTATTCCAAAAATTAATACCCAGAAGCTTCCCAAATTTAATTTAAAAAATTAGTCAACACAACCAAGAAGCTCATCATACATCATGTAGGTTAAACACAAAGAGATTCACAGCTAAGTACTTTGTAATCAAAATGTTGAAAGCAAAGGTAGAGATAATCTTAAAAGAAGCAAAAAAAAAAAAAAAAAAAAGAAGTGACTCATCACATATATGAGATCATCAATAAGATTACAACTAATTTCTCATCAGAAACCATGAATTCCAGGTGGCAATCAGAAACCATATTTCTCCAGGTGCCGGAAGAAAAAATCATCAACTATAAGTCTATATTCAGTAAAACAATCCTTCAAAAATGAAGGAGAAATTAAGCATTCTAAGAGAAATAAACACAAAAGACTTAGTCACTAGTAAACTAGCCATAAAAAAATACTAAAGGGAGTCCTGCAGGCTCAAGAAAAGGATACTGATAGTGACTCAAAGTTTTGTGAGGAAAGAAAGAACTTCAGTAAAAATCACTACATAGGTATATATAAGAGACAGTGTAAAAACATATTGTTTTCTGTAACCCTTTTTTTTCTATCTGTTTTAAAAGACAATTGTATAATGCAATGTTTATAAAATGTGTTGATGACATAAAATATATAAAGATGTAATTTGTATGGAAATAACAAAACAAATGACAGGAAAAGAAATGGAGGTATACAGGAAAAAAGGGTTTTGTATATTCTTGAATTTAAATTGGTACTAATTTGAGCTATAACTTTATAAATTAATTTTTAAATGATAACCCATATTAACAAATAACTTTAAAAATATAGTAAAAGGGCTTCCCTGGTGGCGCAGTGGTTGAGAATCTGCCTGCTAATGCAGGGGACACGGGTTCGAGCCCTGGTCTGGGAGGATCCCACGTGCCACGGAGCAACTGGGCCCATATGCCACAACTACTGAGCCTGCGCGTCTGGAGCCTGTGCTCCGCAACAAGAGAGGCCGCCGTAGTGAGAGACCCACACACCACGATGAAGAGTGGCCCCTGCTTGCCACAACTAGAGAAAGCCCTCGCAGAGAAACGAAGACGCAACACAGCAAAAATTAATTAATTAATTAATTAATAAACTCCTACCCACAACATCTTCTTAAAAAAAAATATATATATATATATAGTAAAAGAAGTGACAGGGAAATAAAATGTTATGCTAGAAAGCATCTATTTAACACAAAATCAGGAAGTGATGGAAGAATAGAGTGTTAAAAAAAACATATAGTACACATACTCACACACACACACATATGACACAGCAAATGGCAGATATAAGTCTTACCTTACCAGCAATTATGTTAAATGTGGATGGATTTAAAAATCCCAATAAAAGGTAAATGTTGGCAGTACAGTTTAGGAAAAAAGACAACAAAACATGATCCAACTAAGTGCTGTCTATAAGAGATATATTTTAGATTCAAAGACACAAATAGATTAAAAGTAAATGAATGAAAAACGATATACCATGCAAACAGTAACAACAAGAAAGCTGGAGTGGCTATACTATTATTAGGCAAACAGACTTTGAGAAAAAGTTATTACTGATAGAAAACAAAAAAAATTTCACAAAAAAAGTCAACCCAAAAGAATATATATCAATTGTAAACATATATTCATCAAACAAATAAGCTAAAAGCACATGAAATAAAAACTCAGAATTCAAGGGACAATTCAATAAAAATAGGTTTATACTTCAATTTTTAATAATAGAACAATTTGAAGATAAATAAGGAATGAAAAGATTTGGACAATACCATTAAACAATTAGACCTAACATATGTCTATAGAGCAAAATCAGCAGAATGCACATTCTTCTCAAGTGCACAGAGAACATTTTTCAGATCAGACAATATAACAAGTCTTGATAATTTAAAAAGAAATAAAATTATACAAAGTATTTTTTCAAAGCTCAGTGGAATGAAATTAGAAATCAATGAGGAGAGACATGTGGGAAATTCACAAATATGTAGAGATTAAACAACACTCTAAACAACCATTGGGTCAAAGAAGAAATCACAGAAAAATTAGAAAATATTTTTGATGTATGAAAATAAGGGTACAGTATTCCAAAATTTATGAGCTGCAGGAAAATTAGTTCTCAGTGGAAAATTTGTAACTGCAAATGCCTACATTTAAAAAAGAATTCTCAAATCAATTCCACCTTAAGAAACTAGAATCTGCAGACCAAACTAGACCTAAAGCAGATGAAGGACCTGATAAAAATTAGAGTGGAAATAAATTAAATAGAAAACCACTAGAGTAAAACCAACACAAATGAAGTTTGGTCTTGAAAAATATCAATAAAATTGACTAATATTTACCTATACTAATCATAAGAAAAGAGAGACCTGAAATTACTAAAATCAGAAATGAAAGAAGGAACATTACTACTGACATTACAGAAATAAATAGAAATATATGAGAAGACTATGAGTAAATTGGATAATCTTTAAAAAAATGGACAAATTCCTAGAAAACAGAAACTACTGTAACTAATTCTACAAGAAATGGATAAAACTGAAAAGTCCCATAACAAATAAAGAGATTGACTTAGTCAGAAAATTATCCACAAAGAAAAGTCCAGGATCACATGGATTCACTGTTAAATTCTACCAAAAATTTAAAGAGTTAATACCTATCTTCCACAAATTCCTCCAAAATATAGAAGATAAGGAAACACTTCCCTACTCATTCTATGAGGCCAGTTTTAACTTCACACAAAAAAACAGGTTTAAAAATTCACAAGAAGAGAAAACTATAGACCAATATCCCTTTGAATACAAATGCAAAAGTTCTCAATATTCTCTAAAAAATATTAGCAAAAAAAAATCCACTAATGTATAAAAAAGACTGCACACCATGACCAGGTAAGATTTGTGGCATTAATTCAATGCTGGTTGACCATTTGAAAACCAATTAATGTAATGTACTATAACAATACAATAAAGGACAAAATGCACTCAATCATGATAACACATGCATAAAAAGCATTTGACAACTTGTATCTTTTTTTTTTTGGCAGTACGCAGACCTCTCACTGTTGTGGCCTCTCCCATTGCAGAGCACAGGCTCCAGATGCGCAGGCTTAGTGGCCATGGCTCACGGGCCCAGCCGCTCTGTGGCATTTGGGATCTTCCTGGACTGGGGCACAAAACCGTGTCCCCTGCATCGGCAGGCAGACTCTCATCCACTGCGCCACCAGGGAAGCCCCACAACTTGTACCTTTTAATGTTAAAAACACTTAACTCAGAAGAAATGAGAAATTCCTTAACCTGATAGAGTGCATCTGCAGGAAAAAGATCAGTATACAAAAAACAATTGCATTTTCACACTAGCAATAAACAATAAGAAAATTAAATTAAGAAAACTTCAAGTTACAAAATTGTCAAAAAGAATAAAATATTTAGGAATAAATTTAACAAAACTGCACTGAACACATGCACTGAAAACTACTAAATATCATTTAAGGATAATAAAGAAGATCTAAATAAATGGGAATATATCCCATTTTCTTGGATTGAAAGACTTAATACTGTTAAGTAAACAATACTTCCCTAATTCATCTACAGATTCAATTCCTACAAAAAAAATTCAGCTAACCTTTTTCAGAACTGAGAAGCTGATCCTAAGATTTATATGAAAATTGAAGAAACCTAAAATGGAGACAATCTTGAAAAAGAAGAATAAAGTTGGAGTACTTACACTGTCAAATCTCAAAAACTTACTACAAAGCTATAGTAATCAAGAAAGTATGGTACTGTCATAGGAGAAAAATATAAATCAATGGAATAGAATTGAAAGTCCGGCAATAATTCCATACATTAATAGGCAATTGATTTTGACAAGAGTGCCACGACTACTGAATGAGGAAAGAATAATCTCTTTAACAAATGGTGCTGGTACCATTTGCAAAAGATTTTCTTAACCAATACTGTTTTCCATGAACACAGAGCTCAGGTAAAACTCAACATTGTCAATCTATTATAGAATAGTATATAACTTATTGAAATACCAAAATAACAATTCTCCCCATGGAACTTTTAATGTTGTAAGTATATTTTGCACTCCCAAGACTTTGCTTTCCTTGGTGACAGAAGTTGTAATCATCTCCCAGTTATCAGTTTTAATGATTCTGGCCAAATTAATGTCTTGGACTGAACTTTCCCAGGTCCTGCCTTAGTCTTGCATGGCCTAAATGCATACATGACTTAGAGTGTTCTCTACCAGGAAGGTATCTTACCAAGGTCTTTTAAATTATATTTTTCCTTATTTGAACTTTCCTGTTCAATATCTGTAAATTTCTCTTACTTCAAAAGTAGAAGCCACTTTGTAAAAGCAATTGGAGTCATGTGGTTGACAATACAAGTCTCAAGGAAATAGTAAACAGGATACTATGTTTATGCACATTTGTTTAGTTTTTGTAGGAAAAGGCTCCAAACAGTTCAAGGATATTTGAAATATTTGGTGATCCTCAACACATGTCAACATTATGTCTCTGGCCTTCCACATTATGCCAATATGAGTATTTCAGCTTGTGGGATAATTATATTTTTATTAAAAATTAATCGATTAACATTTCAGTATTGTATGTCAGTCTAATAAACTTAATTAACATGAGCCTGTCCTTGAAAATGCAGCCATACTTTCAGTTTTTCTACAATAGCAAATAATAAGCTTGAAAGACTGTGTATGAAGACTTCTTTCTAAAGTCGCCAAATTAATAAATTGGCTTGGGACTAAATCTATTGGTATTAGTAGATACCCCTTAGCATTACCTTTGTTGGACACAAACATTTTGCTGTTGTTATTTGTATTTTTATATTCTATGTCTTTAAAAAATATTTGTCTGGTAAGTTTACTGTGGTATCAACAATTTGCACAAGTAAGTGAATAGTTAAGGAAAAAGAGCTACGATTGCATATCTTAGACTATTAGAGATTATTAATTGCCAAGAACCTCGGCTTTGTGTTAGATGATTTTGCCCAATTGTAAGCTAATGTAAGAGTTCTGAGCATGTTTATGGTAAGCTAGGCTAAGTTATGATGTTTGGTAATTTAGAGGTATTAAACACATTTTCAACTTACAGTGTTTTCAACTTAAGATGGGTTTATTGGGATATTACCCCATCATAGGTTGAGGAAGATTTGTATTTGCATTATAAATTAGTTAAGTGCACAAAATAAATCGGTACTACAACCTCAGAGGCTAAAAGTGGGATAAAGTATAATTCAAAAAAAAAAAAAAGAATTAGCAACTAGGCTCTTTTTAAACTTAAATGTTAACGATGCACACAGGTAACCTAGCATGCAATGAATTAGGAAAGACCATATGTCAATGTCACTGCTTTTTTTTTTTTTTTTTTTTTTTTATGGAGGTAAAGGAAAAATTTTAATTGTTCCCAGTCTGGTGGGAATTTTCATGTATATATATCAGGCATTGCTAAACCCTTGTTAAGCTGACAAAATCAGTGATACTCTGTGTAATCTTCAGTTTCCCTTAAAGGCCAGTGATACCAAATTCATTTACAAACACAACTGAGTAATCTCATTGCTTTTTTGGGGAGAAGAGAAGGTTGCTATTAATAAAACTGCTGATCAAAATTGGAGTGTAAATATAAAAGGGGTCGGGGAAAAATCTAAACATGAAACAAGTTTAATGTAAAAAAGAAGTAAAATTGTCTCTATTCTTTAGAGAAAGAAATGTTCTTACAAAATACACAAAAATATATGAAACAGAATAAGGGAATTACTGGTTAATTTGATAACCTGACCTTTGAGCCTAAGGACAATTAAAAAGTGTTTTGTAGATTAAAATTAAAAAATACTGTTACAGACATGTAAAAAATACATGCTTTAGCTATATTTTATTCTTAAAATTGAATAAATGAGAAATTATTAACTTTGTATTCAGAAAAAATACATCTATTTTGATGAATAAATATACACTGTTAGACCTACACACTGACGCATAAAAAAATAATAAATTGAGGTTTCTGTACAAGATCCAAACTTCTATTTACATTGGCTAATTTGTGAGTAATTTTACTGAAATCTGATTTAAAGATTAATTGTCTGAGATTTACATTATTTATATGCATGCATTTATTTATTTAAATTTAGAGAGTAGTAGAATGAAATATTCTGTTTAAAATTTTTTGCTAGGTAAATAAAAGTCAAGTAATAGTGACCAAAAATATTTGTTCCTCAGATATCATCTGCAAATATTTAAAAGTGATTAGGTCATCATAGGATGAACATGAGATAAAATTCCGTAGGTAGTTGACACATAAACTGATTTAAAAGAGGTACTTATTTGGGTAATTTTGATTTTTTGATGGCTCAGCACATATAAAGTCAATTTTAATTAACACGGATAAATATAAAATTCATGCAAATAGCATGAGAATATGTATCTTTATGTTCTTCTCACAAAGCAGACTGAAATGACAAGGTCATCCCTAAAGGTTTTCCTTAAGGTTAATAAATCAGACTTAGGCTTTTTACAACCTTCATCCACCCCCTTTCCCATTTCTTGGAAAGCATATTTCTGGGAAACCAAATCAGCCATTGATTTTAGTGGTTCTGGCTCTGGCTATGCCTTTCAAAAAGGATTTAAAAGTTTATAAAATATACATATGATATCCTATAAAGAAGTTCTATGCACTTAAATATATGTGTAAAATACCCTAAAATAACTAATATGAAACACATCAAACTTTATAGTAGAAAGTTGGAGGTGAGCTGGAATTATAAGGGAATGATCAAGAGGAATTACATTTATTTAATATTTTACTTTAAATAACAAATTACCCATAGAGTCTTTGTAGACATATTTTACAATATATGTTTAAATAAATCAATATATATGGATATATGTGTAGACAGACAGAGATTTTTGAATGAAATTATTCCAGAACATTAACAGAGTTTAAATCTGAGTGACAGGAGTAAGAATATTGTTATCGTCTGAATTGTATCCCCCAAAATTCATGTGTTGAAGTTCTAACCTCAGAACGTGACTGCTTTGGGAAACAGAGCCTTTAAAGAGGTAATTAAGATTAAAGGAAGTCATACAGGTGGACCCTAGTCCAAGAAGACTGGTGTTTTTATAAGGAAAGATTATTAGGATGTAGAAGAAATACCTGGGACATCCACACACAGAGAAAAGGTCATTTGAGGACACAGAAAGCAGGTAGCCATCTGCAAGCCCAGGATAGAAGCTTCAGGAAAAATCAAACTTGCCAATACCTTTATCTTGGATTTCTAACCTCCAGAACCATGAGAAAATAAACTTTTGTTGCTTAAGCAATCTAGTCTGAGGTATTTTGTTATGGCAGTCTAGCAGACTAATACAGATTTCTATTTCCACGTTTGAATGTTTCTGGAGAGGCCATAGAAAACCTTTCAGGAGTTCTGTGGGGGTCACAGTGATACTTAAATATTATTTGTTTTTTCCCCCTTCTATTGATCTTTGTCATAATGGTAAAAAAGCGAGCATGGGTAAAATATCTGGTGTCCTAGCATCAATCAAGTTAGTGCTAGTAATCAATCAACTGTGCTAGTAACCATTCAGCTCCACACTTTCACAGGGGAAAGAAAAAAAAAAAAGAAAGAAAAAGAAAAGGAAAAAAAACATGATAAAGCAGTAACAACTAATATTTTTATTAAATCTTGATGCCTGAGTATGTATTTTTGTAATATCTGGTGTGACAAAGTAGAAAATATGCATAAAGCACTCTATTGTATACCAAAGTATGATTGTTCCCAGAAAAATCATGGCAATTGTTTGAATTAAAAGCTGAGTTAGTTGATTTTTTTTTTAAAATGAAATATCATTTGTACTTTAAAAAATGATTTATTGATAGATTATGTTTTTTAGAATTAGATATTTAACAAGCATTTTCTCAAAATTAAATGATGTGAGCCTGTTACATTATGGAAAATGAGGGACAGTGGTTTTTGCCAATATTAAAATTTGAATGTTCAGAGTGAAAATTAGAATTTTGAAAAACTTAAATACACCCCTATGAGTTTCACAGCTTCTCGATACTTAAGGACATTTCTAATGAGACTGGAGGTGATATTTATAAATGTGACTATTTGATATTATAAAATGAAATGTGTAAACATTTGTAGTATTTTAATAGTTCAGTGAACCAATGCCTTCCACATGACCAATGCATAACGTCATAAAATCATGCAAGGGTAAAATATATTTTCACAGTGTATGGTGGTTTCATGGGATTTTAATGTATCAGAGCATGAACAATTAATTAACTTAGTTTTAGGTTCTACTTTGCAACTGATTTTAAGGTAGCCGTTATTTCACAAATTTTGGTGTGGTATAAAAGAATATCAACAATTGTCTAAAAGGCAACTAAACACCCCTTTCTTTTTTAACTATATATTTGTATGAGCCTGAATTTTCTTCACAGACTTCAAGCAAAACAACATATTACAATGGATCAAATGCAGATGCAGATATGAAAATTCAACTGTTTTCTATTAAGCCAGATATGTAAGAGATTGGCAAAATTGTAAAATGATGTTATTCTTCTTGCTGATTTATTATTTATTTTTAAAAATTGGTTATTTTTATAAAAATATGCTATTTATGTTTTATGTAAAAATTATTGTTATGTTAATAAAAATAAATACATATTAAATTTTTTCAGTGGTAACTTCTAATACAGTAAATATTGATAGTTATAACCTACATAAACTAAAGTCTTTTGCATTTTCTAAGTAATTTCATGAGTGCAAAGGAATTTTGAGGCCAAAATGTTTGATATCTACTGAAGGTAATATTTTTGTGGGGAGATAATTTAAAGAAACCCTGATAGCCTTTTACAGTTGAATATCTCAATACTTCTACTAGCTCTAAGTACATTCCCTTCAGAATTTATTCATATTACAGGAAGTTATATTCTCTAATTCATTTTTTCATTCAGTCAGCAAATACTGGCACTATTCCAAATGATGAAGATATAGTAGAAATTATATCACACACCACCGAATTTTAAGCCACAAAGTATGTAAGTTCTTCTCATTAGTGGAATTTAATTCATAACTGCATGCAAGTGATTCTGGGAAATGTAGTTCTTGGGCTTCCACATTGTGGTGGAGGGCACAGAAGAATTTGGGAATGAGGCTGGTTATTGGAAAATAAAAATAACATCTACTGCAGCAAGATAGTAAATATGCCAAGATAAATGCTCCATAGTGAAAATCTGAAAATAGAAAAAAGAAAAAAATAGCTATTCCTTATGAGGCGTCTGGCAATCAAATAACTATTCACATTATAAAAATCTTTTTGTGGTGATTTAATAAGTCAAAAGTCTTAGATAAAATATAAGATTTTAGTAAGGGGGAGAGAATATTACATCACAAAATGACAGCATCTGATGACAGCTTGAAATCATAATGGAGTAATCATAGTTCAAGCATACAAAATGGAGTTGGGTGGCTATTGAGGATCTGGTCTCAGACATGTCCCTGCACCACTGCAAGCTTGAACTTTCTGAGAACTGTACCAAACTCAAGGACACTATCAGCCATTAAAAAAAAAAAATCTGCTAGCTGCAACCTTGGTGGTCTCAAGGTTGTTCCCCCTTGTAACTATGCAGCCAGTCCAGACCCCAACCAATTCTTGTCAGCTCTATTTATAATTCTTGATGAACAACTCACATAACTAACTGTGGCCTTGAGGATTTTGCCTTTATAAGCTGCCTCCATTTTGGAGGCATAAATAAATGCTTGTTTATTTCAATCTGGTCTCCATTTCTGAAATTTTGGTTAACATAGCTGGTGTAGTTGGCAGGATCCAGATCAGCCCCCCTCAGCAGTCTGGAGCTCCTTTAGACTCAGTGTACAGTAACTACATGGACCCATTGCATGCAGATATCTCTTAGGTGGCTTGGAGGCTGTGAAGTGAGGACTCCTGGATCCAAACATCCCATTTGGTTGAGGTCCGAGTCTATTTGTGTGTTTCTCAGTGTCCACACTAGTCCACCTCTCTTTTTGGGAGTGGGGAGGAGTCTGTCTCGATATTTGGGTTTCAATTTTGTAAAAAAAATTAGGTGTGTACTCAAAATAATGGGAAGTTCTTATAACAAAAATTCAAAGAAACATGAACCCCTCCAAGAACCACTGCCAGATTTATGTGTAACACCTATGGACCCTTATCCTGTGACCACCTATCTACATGGGTCCATTTAACCCAGGATGATTTAGACTTGCACTGGCCAAAATGAGGAACTTTCCAAATCCCAAATTAGTCTTTCTTCATGCATGACTAAAAAATGGATCGAACCAGACAAAATAAGTAGGAAGCATACTTTAATTGGCATCTAGAGGCCTCCAAAGGTAACACTGAGAAAATTACCTCCCTCCAAACTATAAATGAAAAGTTGACTCAGACTGTCTCTAAACTTAAAAAATCAGCAGAAATTTCTTACCCTTCTCTTACACCCCCCCCTCCCAAATTTGCACTTTCTCCTTCATCCCTTTACTTGCCTTTTTCTGAACTTCCCTTTTATCTGAGGAACTCACTTCCTCCACCTCCATCAATGGACACCCCTGAGCCCAGAGCACCTCTTGATACCTTGTCCTGGCAGCCCCTTTTAAAACTAACCCCACCAGATGAGGAGAAAAACTGACCCATCTCCTCAACAATTCTCCAGGCCTTCCTACAAATAATCAGAAAGTAAATCAGCTGGAAGCCAATATTCAGGGGCTAATAGAAACAACAGTCTTTATCTTGTAAAGTCCTACAAAATCAGAAGTACAACTCTAGAAACAAATCAAAGTCCACTTATATTTACCAGTCCCAAGGACTTGCCTATTCCTCTCAAGAGGATTATAGCTATTTTAAAAGATCAGGATATTAGAGCCCAACTGTCCTGTGCTTAAGAAAAATATTAATAATAATTACCCTAAGACTTATAAAAATAGATAAATATACTTCAAAACTCCTAGGAGTAAACTTACATGTTCTCTTTCTGTCCCTTAAAGTTGTAAATCTTATCATGTCCTTGAAATGTAAACACAGCCCACATCACCTGAGACTGAGCCCAGATTATTCAGTCAGTAGCGCCTGAAAGTAAATTGAAAAAAAAAAAGAGAGGGAAAGAGGCCTTTTAAAGCACAAACTACTGTTAAAAGGACTCTCTTGTCCTAACAGCCTCCTTAAAATTGCTTGTCAAAGGCAAATGCAGATCTTAAAAATCTTCTCCACAAATAATAAAATACTTTTTAGCCACCTGAGTAAGTAATCTAATTTATTCAATTGTTATTTATAAACTAGTAAGCTTTGTATTATACCTGATTCATAACTAAAGTTTTAAAATGAAAACTATGAGATCTCTGGTTGTGTTTATATGTATATAAGTCTATGTTATAGATATGTTATTTTCCTACCTCCAACAATATTGCCCAAATTAATTTGTAAAAGATCTCTATTTAATTGGCTTAAACTAACAAGTACTTCTATAAGAATTCTCAAAAATATAATAAAAACTAATCCAAAAAAATAAAAAACTAATCTAAATTTGTTTTTCAAATTTATGTGATATAGGATAATTTTTAGTAAATAAAAACTAATTTTAAGCTTGTTGAGTTAATTAATACAGGTGTGTCTACAGAGTTTACATTAAATATAATGGAGATGAATAATTTCTGTTTTACCTGGGTTTACTAGTCAAATGGGCTAATGTCTCTGTTACAAAACTGTCAACAAAGGAAAAAATATGATAACTGCTTAAATATCTCATGATATTTTCATGAGTAATTAAAATATGATTGTTAAGAAAATTTGAATTAAATAAATGTAAATGAGATAAGAGTTTTTAGGTGAACATTTTAACAATAATTGTTTTATGATATGTCTACTTAAATCATTTCCTAAATCTCTTTGAGGATTTACACCCCAAGAGTTTTGCTAAGTCAAATTAAATGATGGAAATACATTGAATATCTAGATCATTTCCAAATAAGGTAAAATATTAAACATTAATTGTTAAACAAGTCCCAGTTTACCTATTTTTGACCTCTTATTACAGACAGACTAAGTATGTTTGGGTCTATTAATAAATATATTTTATGCTTTATTGAAATATCATACTATGAAGTAGGATATTTCTATAAATTATAAAATATATTTATAAGTTCACCAAGCCACAAAATATTAATACAGTTCACAATTGTTTGCTTCTGCATTTTCACTTAAAAATTAAGGTTTCAAAAGATTAACAATTCTAATTAATATATGTGGTTAAAGCTACCAGATATAATAATAGAAATACGATGTGTTCTGTGGTAAGAAAAAGTATAAGATGTGGAGATATTTTGTTAAGAAAAAAGAAAGTGAGTTTGTTCTAAAGCTGGTTATTTCTAAATGAGAAAGAAAATGAAGGACAAACTAAAATGGATATATAGAGTTATAAAATGTTTGGAAAAGAGGAATCTTTAGAAAGGAATTTTATGTGTGGTCAGGACTGGATAATACTTGAATGAATTTAATTAAGTAAATGCATTTTAATATTAAAAATAAACTGGTGCAAAATTGAAATTTGGTTTTCTCTCTGTTAAAAGAACAAATTTTTCCTATTGTTCTGCTCTTGATAATAAGAGATTATGAAAGGTTTTTCATTACATTTATTCTACCTAAAAATAAAACATGTCAAAATAATCACTCATGTTCTATATTGTCTTTATCAGGTCTTTGATTACTTAAGTCAACCTAGTTTTCTTACTATTAAGAGCTAAATTTTTCTCAAAACTATATAAACTTCTATATTTGCCTATGATTTTTTAAATTATTTTGGTTAAATGGATAATGTGTCACAGTGACCTATTTGACTAAGTGTTTTAAAACCTTTCTGATATTTTTGACTAACTTTCTGAAAATCAAATTCTAAATGAAGTCTTTTTGTCTTAGAACTAACTTTGAGATATCCTCTCTCCTTATAAAAGGAGAAATATTAAACTAATTAGGCATATTTGACATGTAAAGTTACATAGGAAGCATTATTAAATAAGAAGAAACATTAAGCCTTCTTTATGTTGCATCTGTATAGGTATGAATTAAAAGTATTCTAGAAATTGTGTGAAACTCCTGGAATTCTTAAAAGTCCTGACATAAAATGTTATCTGTCATCGAAACTGAAGCTCACACTAAAAGGAATGAACCCAAGTATCGGGGAAATTCTCAAATGACATTCATGCAAAGGCAGAAACAACAGAAAAATGTATAAAGATTCTAACACATGTGGATGAAGTCCATTCTATTTCTGAAAAAAACAACAAACAAACAAACCCCCCCCCCGAGCCCTCTTTGCCAGATTTTGTCATCCTGATGTTCTTGTAACATGTAACAATTTATTCCTAAATTATTGATACATAAATTAAGATGGGTCAACAATAGCTGTAAATTAAAAAAAATAGGGCTATGGGAAAACCAAGATGGCCACTTGGTTGTTCTCAGCTTCCTGACAAAACCCATTTTTTGCTTGAAGAGTTGAAGACTTCCTTTTCTGTGAGGCTGATGCAATTACAATGAGAAAGAAACGAAAATGTGTTTTCCACCTGGGGTATTCCCTTCCACAGTCTCCAGTGATGAAGGCACCCACTTCACTTGGCAAATGATACTAACCTTAACAAAACCTTGTAAATTTCCTGAAATTATCCCTGTCCCTACCATCCTCAATCATCAGGCAAGTCCAATAGAACAAACAGAAAAACTGGACTCAAGCAAAACAAGAATTAATTACCTGGGATTGAATTAACTGATGAATACAATTATAATTTATGACTCTACTGTTTAAAATATTACTGTATTTTTAATCTTTTGTTTCCCTAATACAAGGAAAATTTTTTTTAAGACTCAGAAAAATTTGGTAAATTATACCTTTGTAAGCAGAATTGAAACATTTATCTTTTCTCCCTAACTGATCCCTCAAGTATTCACTAACTCTCAAACTAAAAGAGCCCTCTCCTTTTCTTTTTTTTTAAACATCTTTATTGGAGTATAATTGCTTTACAATGGTGTGTTAGTTTTTGATTTATAACAAAGTGAATCAGTTATACATATACATATGTCCCCATATCTCTTCCCTCTTGTGTCTCCCTCACTCCCACCCTCCCTATCCCAGCCCTCTAGGTGGTCACAAAGCACCGAGCTGATCTCCCTGTGCTATGTGGCTGCTTCCCACTAGCTATCTATTTTACTTTTGGTAGTGTATATATGTCCATGTCACTCTCTCACTTTGTCCCAGCTTACCCTTCCCCTTCCCTGTATCCTCAAGTCCATTCTTTAGTAGGTCTGTGTCTTTATTCCCGTCTTGCCCCTAGGTTCTTCATGACTTCTGTTTTTTTTTTTTTTTTAAGATTCCATATATATGTGTTAGCATGCGGTATTTGTTTTTCTCTTTCTGACTTATTTCACTCTGTATGACAGACTCTAGGTCCATCCACCTCACTAAAAATAATTCAATTTCATTTCTTTTTATGGCCGAGTAATATTCCATTGTATATATGTGCCACATCTTCTTTGTCCATTCATCTGTTGATGGACACTTAGGTTGCTTCCATATCCTGGCTATTGTAAATAGAGCTGCAATGAACAATGCGGTACATGACACTTTTTGAATTATGGTTTTCTCAGGGTATATGCCCAGGAGTGGGATTGCTGGGTCGTATGGTAGTTCTATTTTTAGTTTTTTTAAGGAACCTCCATACTGTTCTCCATAGGGGCTGAATCAATTTACATTCCCACCAACAGTGCAAGAGGGTTCCCTTTTCTCCACACCCTCTCCAGCATTTATTGTTTGTAGATTTTTTGATGATGGCCATTCTGACTGGTGTGAGACAATATCTCATTGTAGTTTTGATTTGCATTTCTCTAATAACTAATGATGTTGAACAATGTTTCATGTGTTTGCTGGCAATCTGTACTTCTTTGGAGAAATGTCTATTTAGGTCTTCTGTCCATTTTTGGATTGGATTGTTTGTTTTTTTTGATATTGAGCTTCATGAGCTGTTTGTATATGTTGGAGATAAGTACTTTGTCAGTTGCTTCATTTGCAAATATTTTCTCCACTTCTGAGGGTTGCCTTTTGGTTTTGTTTATAGTTTCCTTTGCTGTGCAAAAGCTTTTAAGTATCATTAGGTCCCATTTGTTTATTTTTGTTTTTATTTCCATTTCTCTAGGAGGTGGGTCAAAAAGGATCTTGCTGTGATTTATGTCATAAAGTGTTCTGCCTATGTTTTCCTCTAAGAGTTTGATAATGTCTGGCCTTACATTTACATCTTTAATCCATTTAGAGTTTATTTTTGTGTATAGTTTTAGGGAGTGTTCTAATTTCATTCTTTTATTCATTAGCTGTCCAGTTTTCCCAGCACCACTTATTGAAGAGGGTGTCTTTTCTCCATTGTATATTCTTGCCACCTTTATCAAAGATAAGATGACCATATGTGCATGTGTTTATCTCTGGGATTTCTATCCTGTTCCTTTTATCTATATTTCTGTTTTTGTGCCAGTACCATACTGTCTTGATGACTGTAGCTTTGTAGTATAGTCTGAAGTCAGGGAGTCTGATTCCTCCAGCTCCGTTTTTCTCTCTCAAGATCACCTTGGCTATTCGGGGGCTTTTGTGTTTCCATACAAATTCTGAATTTTTTTGTTCTAGTTCTGTAAGAAAGGCCAGTGGTAGTTTGATAGGGATTGCATTGAATCTGTAGATTGTTTTGGGTAGTAGAGTCATTTTCACAATGTTGATTCTTCCAATCCAAGAACATGGTATATCTCTCCATCTATTTGTATCATCTTTAATTTCTTTCATCAGTGTCATAATTTTCTGCATACAGGTCTTTTGTCTCCTTAGGTAGGTTTATTCCTAGGTATTTTATTCTTTTTGTTGCAATGGTATTTGGGAGTCGTTTCTTAATATCACTTTCAGATTTTTCATCATTAGTGTATAGGAATGCAAGAGATTTCTGTGCATTAATTTTGTATCCTGTTACTTTACCAAATTCATTGATTAGCTCTAGTAGTTTTCTGGTAGCATCTTTAGGATTCTCTATGTATAGCATCATGTCATCTACAAACAATGACATCTTTACTTCTTTTCCAGTTTGGATTCCTTTTATTTCTTTTTCTTCTCTGATTGTGTGGCTAAAACTTTTAAAGCTATGTTGAATAATGGTGAGAGTGGGCAACATTGTCTTGTTCTTGATCTTAGTGAAAATGGTTTCAAGATTTTCACCATTGAGGATGATGTTGGCTGTGGGTTTGTCATATATGGCCTTTATTATGTTGAGGAAAGTTCCCTCTATGCCTACATTCTGGAAGGTTTTTATCATAAATGGGTGTTACATTTTGTCCAAAGCTTTCTCTGCATCTATTGAGATGATCATATGGTTTTTCTCCTTCAATTTGTTAATGTGATGTATCACATTGATTGATTTCTGTATATTGAAGAATCCTTGCATTCCTGTGATAAACCCAAATTGATCATGGTGTGTGATCCTTTTAATGTGCTGTTGGATTCTGTTTGCTAGTATTTTGTTGAGGAGTTTTGGATCTAAGTTCATCAGTGATATTGGCCTGTAGTTTTCTTTCTTTGTGACATCATTGTCTGGTTTTGGTACCAGGGTGATGCTGGCCTCGTAAAATGAGTTTGGGAGTGTTCCTCCCTCTGCTATATTTTGGAAAGGTTTGAGAAGGATAGGTGTTAGCTCTTCTCTAAATGTTTGATAGAATTCGCCTGTGAAGCTATCTGGTCCTGGGCTTTTGATTGTTGGAAGATTTTTAATCACAGTTTCAATTTCAGTGTTTGTTATTGGTCTGTTCATATTTTCTATTTCTTTCTGGTTCAGTGTTGGAAAGCTGTGCATTTCTAAGAATTTGTCCATTTCTTCCAGGTTGTCCATTTTATTGTCATATAGTTGCTTGTAGTAATCTCTCATGATCCTTTGTATTTCTGCAGTGTCAGTTGTTCCTTCTTTTTCATTTTTAAGTCTATTGAGATGAGTCTTCTCCCATTTTTCTTGATGAATCTGGCTAATGGTTTATGAATTTTGTTTATCTTCTCAAACAAGCAGCTTTTAGTTTTACTGACCTTTGCTATCATTTCCTTAACTTCTTTTTCTTTTATTTCTGATCTGATTTTTATGATTTCTTTCCTTCTGCTAAACTTGGGGTGTTTTTGTTCTTCTTTCTTTAATTGCTTTAGGTGTAAGGTTAGGTTGTTTATTTGAGATGTTTATTGTTTCTTAAGGTAGGATTGTATTGTTATAAACTTCCCTCTTAAAACTGCTTTTGCTGCATCCCATAGGTTTTGAGTCGTCATGTTTTATTGTCATTTGTTTCTAGGAATTTTTTGATTTCCTCTTTTATTTCTTCAGTGATCGCTTAGTTATTAAGTAGTGTATTGTTTAGCCTCCATGTGTTTGTATTTTTTACAGATTTTTTCCTTTAATTGATATATAGTGTCATAGCATTGTGTTTGGAAAAGATACTTGACATGATTTCAATTTTCTTAAATTTACCGAGGCTTGATTTGTGACCCAAGATATGATCTATCCTGGAGAATGTTCCATGATCACTTGAGAAGAATGTGTATTCTGTTGGTTTTTCCTTATTTATTTTCATTTTGGATGATCTGTCCATTTGTGTAAGTGGGTGTTAAAGTTCCCTATTATGATTATGTTACTGCCCATTTCCCATTTTATGGCTGTTAGTATTTGCCTTATATATTGAGGTGCTCCTATGTTGGGTGCATAAATATTTACAATTGTTATATTTTCTTGGATTGATCCCTTGATCATTATGTAGTGTCCTTCTTTGTCCCTTGTAATAGTCTTTGTTTTAAAGTCTATTTTGTCTGATAGGAGTTTTGCTACTACAGCTTTCTTTTGATTTCCATTTGTGTGGAATATTTTTTTCCATCCCCTCACTTTCAGTCTGTCTGTGTCCCTAGGTCTGAAGTGGGTCTCTTGTAGACAGCATATATATGGGTTTTATTTGTGTATCCATTCAGCCAGTCTATGTCTTTTGGTGGAAGCATTTAATCCATTTACATTTAAGGTAATTATCCATATGTATGTTCCTATTACCATTTTCTTAATTGTTTTGTGTTTGTTATTGTAGGTCTTTTCCTGCCCTTGGTTTCCTGCCTAGAGAAGTTCCTTTAGCATTTGTGGTAAAGCTGGTTTGGTGGTGCTGAATTCTCTTAACTTTTGCTTGTCTGTAAAGCTTTTAATTTCTCCACAAATCTGAATGAGATCTTTGCTGGGTAGATTAATCTTGGTTGTAGGTTTTTCTCCTTCATCACTTTAAATATGTCCTGCCACTCCCTTCTGGCTTGTAGAATTTCTGCTGAAAGATCAGCTGTTAACCTAATGGGGATTCCCTTATGTGTTATTTGTCATTTTTCTCTTGCTGCTTTTAATATTTGTTCTTTGTATTTAATTTTTGATAGTTTGATTAATATGTATCTTGGTGTGTTTCTCCTTGGATTTATCCTGTATGGGACTCTCTGTACTTCCTGGACTTGATTAACTATTTCCTTTCCCATATTAGGGAAGTTTTCAACTATAATCTCTTCAAATATTTTCTCAGTCCCTTTCTTTTTCTCTTCTTCTTCTGGGAACCCTATAATTCAAATGTTGTTACATTTAATGTTGTCCCAGAGGTATCTGAGACCCTCCTAATTTTTTTTTCATTCTTTTTTCTTTATTCTTCTCTGCAGTAGTTATTTCCACTATTTTATCTTCCAGGTCACTTATCCATTCTTCTGCTTCAGTTTTTCTGCTATTGATTCCTTCTAGAGAATTTTAAATTTCATTTATTGTGTTGTTCATCACTGTTTGTTTGCTCTTTAGTTCTTCTAGGTCCTTGTTAAACATTTCTTGTATTTTCTCCATTCTATTTCCAAGATTTTGGATCATCTTTACTATCATTATTCTGAATTCTTTTTCATGTAGACTGCTTATTTCCTCTTCATTTGTTAGGTCTGGTGGGATTTTGCCTTGCTTCTTCATCTTGTGTGTGTCTATGTTTTCTCATTTTGCTTAACTTACTGTGTTTGGGGTCTCCTTTCACAAGCTGCAGGTTCATAGTTCCCATTGTTTCTGTTGTGTGTGTCCCCAGTGGCTAAGTTTGGTTCAGTGGGTTGTATAGGCTTCCTGGTGGAGGGGACTTGTGCCTGTGCTCTGGTGGATGAGAAACAGCCCTTTTCTTGATGTCCTACAAACTGAAGCTAGATGATTTGATATTAACTTCAAAGAAATTGCCATAACATCTCATATTTAGACAATATTCATGCCTATTGCTGCATAAGCCACTCAGAAAGTTTACCTGAACATCTGATGACATCACCAGACACATTTTGAACTGCAAAAGATGCTTTGACTTCAACATCTAGAAAACTCCTTGACTGACTGCCCCGTGTGCCCAAAAACTAGTTTATAATTTGGTCCAATCATTATGCTTTGTTTTTCTTTTGTTTTCATAGACATGTCTTTTATTAAATACCCATCACTTGCACCCTAGGCCTAGCTTCGGGAGCCCACCTGCATCAGCATCTCCTAAAATGAAATACAATTATTTAATTACACTGACGTGTCCTCAGAACTAAAAAAGTATAAATTGATGAAAAGATAGCAACAAATTCATTATTTGATTCAAGAAATAATTATTGTGGTGGCACTGTTGTAGACTCTGGGAATATAAAAAATCATAATCACAACATACTCTCTGCTCTCAAGAAACTTACTTCTTCAGAGGAGATAGATAACAAAACAAGTAAACAAATGAACAAACAAGTTAATATCAGTTTTGAGTATATAATCACTTATATGATAGAGACTGACAGGAAATGTGATTTAGATAGAGTAGTAAAGAAAATGCTCCCTGGGCATGTGACATTTGAGCTGAGGTTGGGAGTTTGAAAAGAAACAGGTTATCCAATGAAAAAGGGGCAAAGATGATTTCAGGCAGAGAGAATAATATGTTTCAGGCCCTGAGAGGTGAGAAAAGTCTTTGTATGGCCAAGAAACAGAATGGAAGTCAGAGTGGCTGGAATATACCGAGTAGAGTGCAGTACAGAATGCATTATGTTAGAAAGGTACACAAGAATCAGATCATGTAATGTCTTGGCATATGCAGAGGAGCTGAAGAAAGGTCATTGTAATTAGTGAAGGTGATGAGTGAAGAGAATGACCAATTATGATGATAATGGTAGGCAAGATGAGCTCATAAAGGCACTTGAAGTTCTCATACAGACTTGGATACCTTTTTAACACATATGAGAGGCCACTGCAGGATTTTAAGTATTGGTGTAGAGAGAGATATCACTGATTTAAGATCTATTTAAGGTTTGGAAAGAACAATTTCTAAAATGAAACAAAAACAAGAACTTTTAGATTTCATAGAGAAAAATGTTAGAGAAAAATATTAAACCTTTATAAGAAGATAAAAACAAGAAAGAGATAGTTTACTATTTTTTTGAGAATTTACACTTTCAATGAAATAAGTAGATGATGAAGTTTAACTAAATCCTCACTTGGCCTTTACTTAAGGTAAGGTCACTTTTGATGAATTACTTACTATTGTATTCATATTTCATTTTTATGGTTTTTAACATTATTTTATATTTGCATGTTTTTTATAATTGGTTGTATTCCTTTATGTAATCATTTTAAATTCAATTTTGCTCATACTACATAATTTCATTGCTCTTTTTGTTGTTAACTTTGTATAATTATTGTTGCCTTTGTTCATTGTTTAGGTGAATTTTTTCCCATGTAGCATCTAAAAGAAAATAATAATTTTTAAATGTTGTAAATAAAAACTGTAAACTATAAAGTAGTCTGCACAAATCCTCTGACAAAGGAACAAAGGGATCATACTGTATATAGAAGAAAGATTTAGGTCAAAATTTTAAAGAGAAAAACCCTAGCATATACTTAAAGAACATATGGTATATTAGAACATTAAGTAATTATAATATTTTATAAGACTTTGTATTCCACAGTAAACTTACTGTATCATTCAGTCTTGTTATTGGTAGTAGTCATCATCACTTTAAATTAATTTATGACCTACTTTGTTTAGATCAGTATGCTGGGCACTGGAAAGAAAAGTGATATTTCTTCTGAAATCAAGCTTAGAAGACAACTTTCCTCTGGTGCTATAAACTACATTTACTTTGCAGGATTTTACTGTCAAGATTTTCAACCCAAAATACAAAAAGACCAATCTAAATTAAATCTGGATTGAGGACACATATAAACAAATGTTAGAGGAGGCTCAGAATAGAGATAAATTTTGAGAATATATTAAAATTTTTTTAATTTGTTTATACCACTTGTGGGGAGGTTGAGAAATTCTTGTTTTACCTTGTGTTTACATAGCACTTTACAGTTTCAAAGGCTTTATACTCATAATATTTCATATGGGTCTCAGAATAATTCTTGTGATAAACAAGGCAGCCACTTTCCCAACTGTGTGAAGAGTAGGAGCCAAGTAGATGAGGGACTTGCATATATCTTGTATGTGGTAGGTGTGAACTCAGACCTTCACATTCTATTCTCCTTTTCAAAGATCTTTCTGCTATGCTGTGCAGTTTTGTTATTATTTTCTGTCTAGAAAAATAAAGGGAAAAGTAAGTTGAATTATTTGGACTATTAGAAGAAATGAATTGTGAGCCTCATATTTAAGTATAAAATAAAATAAAACTTGCCAATGTTGTTTGGTGTTATATTAGATATTGAAAAATGACACAGAATTTGTTTTATGAAAGTATTTAGAAAACATAATATTATAGGTGCTATCATTTCTTAAGTGCTAACTATGAATCAGATAGTTTCTCCATGGATATTATTTTTGGGTGGGGCAAAATGTTCGTTTGGTGATTTTCATTAGATGGCTCTAGTAGCACTTAGGTTTTAACGTCATTTGAAACAATTTTGTTAGATTGTACGTGACAGCTGTCATATCAGTGTGCATTTAACAAAAGACACCAAAATTGCTGAATTTTTGTGTAGCGCAGAAGCCATTCTGGTTGATTTAAGAACTTTATTTAAGGATATGAGTAATTCTCTAACTCTCTGGGAAAGCCAGGGAATCTGGCTTAGAGGTTGGGCAGCCAGGACCTGTGCCTGCCCTGGGGCATACTTCAGAGACCCTACAGTAGTTGACACAGGCAGAGACCTTGCAGATCACATGGGAGGCCACAAATGGAGCGCTGCCATCCACCTCTCTGTTGTGCTCTGCCAACATTCACCAGAAAATGAATTATTCATAGTGCTTTCTCTTCTCTGAGTAAAAACACCTCACAAAGGTGCATCTGATTCATTAAGTCTACGTCACATAATAGAATCACATCACTCAGTCATATGAGTGAGTTGAAAGGAAAACTTTCAACTTTTCAACTTTCAACTTGCTGGGAAAGCAAGTTCTCAAGTTCTGGCTTTTTTTTTTTTTTCTTGTGAAAATAGTACTGATAAAGTGGTAAATTCCCCAAACAAAGGACTTCTGATTAAGAATGGTTGCCAAAATCATGACACATCTACTATACCACTGTGGTAGATTTAAAAAATGGTCATAAATTCATTCTTTACATAGACTCAGGCCTTTACAATGTGAGTATTGCAGCTCCTCCTATCACAAGGTAGAGCCTCTTTCCCCAAACCTTGAATCTGGGCAGGACAAGAGACCTGCCTGCACAATGCAATGAGGTAGAAATGGCACTGCACCTGTTCCAAGCCTGGATCTCATGAGAACTTTTACACTTCTGCTCTCTAAGAACCCTGCTGCCCCAAGGGAACAATGGCAAGATAATATCCTGAAGAATGGAGACCCCATGAAGCAGACAATGCCATCAGAGCCTTGACCCAGACACCTGAGAGAGTCATGCAGGAGACCCCAGGCAACAGGCAGTTGACCACAGATGCACGCATGAGCTCCACTGAATATACAGCCTGTGTTGTATTAGAGGACACACCCAGCCAGCCTGTAAACCATGAGCCCATTTATACTTGACCTTGTAAGCTACTAGAACTTGGGGTGGTTTGTATGCAGCAAAAGCTGTCAGACAGACTTACAGAAAAGTTATTCCATAAGGCATTCCTGTGCAGAATGGGCTTCACATACTAAAATTCTTTTAGAAGGTAGGTGTGGGTAAGGTGAAATTTTCAGATCATATGATCAATTTTCATGTCTCTTTAAGCACACCCATGGCACTCTGCATGTAGCTGGTTTTGGTTCCATTGTGCACTTGATTATCTTAAGGGGCAGCCAAAAAGGGGTTGCCTTCATATGGTTTTAAATTACTCCAATGCCAATAGAGATTTTATCACAGCCCTTTAATGTAAGTTGATATATTTATTTCCTCCTTCTTGTTTAACTGCATATACTGTGTATTGCAGTGTCCTTTTCTTATCTGAATAGCCCCTCAATAGCTGTTTATTGGAGTATTTGCAACTTGGTCACCTCCCTCTGACAGCAGGGTAATACAGCGTAATGAAATATTTGTAAAGCCCAGTGAACTGCACAGAAGAAACGTGCTTTTAAATTCTAAATGATATTTCTTACTAACACCATTAATAATATATTTTCCCCACATTTGTGTAGCTTGTGGTTTCACTCAACCAACCATGCACCTTATAGTTACACCACATGAAATGTTAGGTGTGTGAATGACTCACAGAGACAAATCATCAAAGGAAAACACGTTGTAGAAGTTGTCCTCAACCAGTTTGGGAATTAACTGAGAAAACTGAAAATTGCTAAAATCTTTTCCAGTAATGTTTCTTGTCTTTATGATGATCATGATGCTTTAAAATCTCTTTTTGCCTGGCATTATTTAGATATTAGTATTTAACTGCATTGCATTATTAATGGCATCCAATATCCTTAATGTATCTCTAAGCTCTCCTCCGTTAGTTTCTGTCATATCTGAGATCATGCTGAGACCAATAGATCATACACTGTTGAAGCTGAAATGAACTTTTAAGTTAATACACATTAAATGCTTGATATGATACCTTGAAAGGAGTAATTAGGCAATAAACATTAGTTGTTAGTATTATTATCACTATCATTACTATTATTAAACCCTCTCATTTTAAAGATGAGAAAACTGAAGCATCTACATAAATATTTCCTGTAATATATTCCATAACTTCAGCAAATATCCTCTTATTATTTAAAAAAATACTTTCAGTTGCCTCCTATAGTCACATGTAGGAAATATAGATGAGAAAGTTAGAGTTACTATGTTCCATCTACTGACAATTAACTGGGATCCATGCTTGTACACTTGTAAAGATGTGTTTTAGACTCCAACTTGACATCTAGGCTGGCTGGCCTTTGTTATAATCCATGTCCTGATAAGGAAGGGTATTATATACTAGCAGAGGGAGGAAGGGGCACAACCGATCTGCTCTGTACAGTGAAGGAGTGAGGTTTTTAAAGCCCCCTGTGGAAAATCTGGGAAGAAGAAAGGGAAGTAAAGAGGAAGGAAAGGGAAGATGAAGAAAAGGATGAGAGAGAAAGGAGGAGGGAAGAGAGGAGGAAGGGAGAAACTAAGATAGCTGAGTGCTTCTTGAATAGGTTGCTAGAGAAATACAGGAGGCCCAGTTAAATCAGAATTTCAGATCATCTATAAATTTTTTTTGTATAAGGGTCCCAAATAGAGTATAGATATATATACCATTCATGTTTAGCTGATATCCAAATTTAGCTGAGTATTCTGTATTTATATTTCTAAATCTTGCCACCCTACCTTGGAGGAACAGTCATAAAGGAGAAAATGTATACAAATTAGATATAGATATTATGGCATGTGAAAGGTTAATCCCTCCTCTATTTCCTCTACAGTTGCTATATATCTCCTTTTACATGACTGCTTTTATTTCTCCTTCACTGGATCATTCTCATCTCTACTTGGAAATCTCAAAGATACCTCAAGCAGAATGTTATCTAAAACCAAACTCATGGCATTACTATTCTGGTCTCTGCTAAGTGTCATTCCCAGAGAAATCTGTGAACCTCCTGTTTAAAATAGCTTCCTTGCCTCCCGCATCACTCTTTATTTCATTTTGTTGTTTTATTTACTCTATAAAACATATAACTTAAACTACCTTATTTATTCATTTGCATATTTCTTTGTGATCTGGCTTCTCTTACTAAAATGGGAGCTGTGTGAAAGCAGGGAACTTGTAGGTTTTGTTTACATTAGTACTTTAGTACCTAGAACAACAATGCCTCACAAATCAATATTGAGTAAAGGTTGAATAAATTGATGAATAAATAAACTACTAACTAAACCTAGTTCTCTTATGCTATTTTCTGTCTCAGAGAATGGCATTACCAAGTACCTAATTTTGCAGGTGCCGTAAATTTGATAGTCTTTGAAATATTTTAGGCTGCCAATGTCCACATCCAATTAATTTCTAAATATTATCTCTTTTACATATTTGAAAAATCAGTGTAATTCTTGACATTTCCACAACGATTACACTGTCTCAGATGTTACTAACTTTCCTAAATGGTGGATACATAACCTCTGAAAGCTCCTTCCAAAGAATTTTCCATAGCGTAGTCAGAGTAATCCTACAGAAAAGGAAACTGAGACACATCATTCTTCCTCACCCCATCCCCAAAAGAGAATTCAAAGCAAATCTGAAAAACAAATAAAGCAAACCTTAATTTTAAATAAACAAATAATAGATGAATAAGACCCATATAACTCATTCATGATTCATAAACTGACATTTAAGAAATAACCAACCTCGGGCTTCCCTGGTGGTGCAGTGGTTGGGAGTCTGCCTGCCAGTGCAGGAGACACGGGTTCGTGCTCCGGTCCGGGAGAATCCCACGTGCCGCAGGGCGGCTGGGCCCATGAGCCTGTGCGTCCGGAGCCTGTGCTCCGCAACGGGAGAGGCCACAACAGTGAGAGGCCCGCGTACCGCAAAAAAAAAAAAAAGAAAGAAATAACTAACCTCAACTAGCACCATATTGCTTCTCCATGTTTTACTGGGTTGGCCAGAAGGTTCATTCAGGTTTTTCCATAATATATTAAAGAAAACCCTGAAAGAACTTTTTTTTTTTTTTTTTTTTTTTTTGTGGTACGCGGGCCTCTCACTGTTGTGGCGTCTCCCGTTGTGGAGCACAGGCTCCGGACGCGCAGGCTCACGGGCCCAGCCTCTCCTCGGCGCGGCATGTGGGATTTTCCCGGACCAGGGCACGAACCCGTGTCCCCTGTATCGGCAGGCGGACTCTCAACCACTGCGCCACCAGGGAAGGACCCCAAAGAACTTTTTGACCAATCTAATTATTCTCTCTCTCTCCTCCCGCCCTCTCTCTCTTCACTACCCCCCCCCACCATTGTTGTAGGATATTGGACCTTTTTTTTTTTTAATTTTTTTTTTTACATCTTTATTGGAGTATAATTGCTTTAAAATGGTGTGTTAGTTTCTGCTTTATAACAAAGTGTATCAGTTATACATATACATATGTTCCCATATCTCTTCCCTCTTGCGTCTCCCTCCCTCCCACCCTCCCTATCCCACCCCTCTAGGTGGTCACAAAGCACCGAGCTGATCTCCCTGTGCTATGCGGTAGCTCCCCACTAGCTATCTATTTTACGTTTGGTAGTGTATATATGTTCATGCCACTCTCTCACTTTGTCCCAGATTCCCCTTCCCCTTCCCCATATCCTCAAGTCCATTCTCTAGTAGGTCTGTTTCTTTATTCCTATCTTACCCCTAGGTTCTTCATGACATTTTTTTTTCTTAAATTCCATATATATGTGTTAGCATACGGTATTTGTCTTTCTCTTTCTGACTTACTTCACTCTGTATGACAGACTCTAAGTCCATCTACCTCATTACAAATAGCTCAATTTCATTTCTTTTTATGGCGGAGTAATATTCCATTGTATACATGTGCCACATCTTCTTTATCCATTCATCCGATGATGGACACTTAGAGGATGTTGGATCTTAAATGAACACAATTAAATTTTTCATAACTTGTGTTCCTTTCATATATTATCATTTTTGGCTTGTGAATGGCCCTCTCTTTTTGTCTTTTTTAATCTTTAATATAGTAAACTCTTTCTAATCCATCATTCAACTCAAGATCTAGAATACTAACATATTTTACATCTACCTATCTGCTCTTTCCTTGTTCCACCATTCATTCAACTCCCTTAGCCTGAGGCAACTACTATCGTGAAACTTAGTGTGTGTGTGTGTTTGTGTATGTGTGTAGATTTTTGCCTGCTGGCCAGATCTCACCTGAGGCCTGTTTCTGTTCAACCAGTGAGCTAATCATATTTTTCACATTTTTAAAGAGTTGTAAAAAGACAATGAAAAATATGCTATATAGAAACAATTTTTCCGCTGAGTAATATATTACTAAAGCCCATTCATATTCCTGCATATAACTATACATCATTTATTTTTACTGCTATATAACATTCCATTAAGAATATACTACACAATTATCTATTGTTCCTCACTGTCTATAAATATTAGTTCTCCAACCAAACATTTTGTTTACATATACATCACCACATATATCAGCTCTTAAAATTAACTCAGACTCTTTCCTTAGATCCCAGCTAAGCCTTCTTTTCTTAGGGAATCATTCTTTTCCTGACCATGTTAATTATCTACATTGAAAATATGTGTACTTCTACATTGAAGTAATGTTTTATTTATGGGTTTTATTTCTTTATTTTTCTATCTGTCTTTCTCCTCCATTATATTATAATCTTCATTAGGGGGAAAGCCTGTGGCTTTTTTTGTTTTTTTCTGATTATTTATCCCTAGCACTTAGCAAAGTGCTTGGTACTTAGTACATATTTGTTAACTGAATGGATGCAGTGAATATTTCTCACTAATACTTTTGTTTGTGTGAGTAAATTTTCCTGACAACTCAAAGCATTGCTGAACTATATCTAGGTAGAAATGGTTACAAAAACAGATGGAACGGATGAAGGAGCATGAAGATATGAAAACAACTGACATCTGGGTTATTTTGAAAATTAACAAAACATTGGTAAGGACTATATAGAGGCTAATAGGGACATAGAACAGTAATTAGTTCACATTAGGTTTGCAAATTCTCACACATTTGATCTGAGTCAAATGTTGAGAATTGAAAAAGTTTTGTAGAATTTAGCTCCCTCATTTTTTTTTTTTAATTTGAAAAATGAGAGGGCTGGATTAAATAATGTCTAAAGTTTTTTCCAGAGCTTCCATTTTTAGGTATTTGTGTTTTGCACACATACTAATTAATTTATAATAATCTTGTTTTCCACTTAATAAGTACTTTCTCATGGGCAACATAGTTCTATCAATGAACTTATACTTGGTATTACCGTTGTTTTAACTCTGTTTTGCCAGAAGAGAGATACTAACATAAGACTGTATCATCCTGTAGTGTTTCCTGAAGGACTTTGTCATCATCACTGCTTCTTCAGATGAATACTAAAGCTTTTTGTCTCAAAAATAATCTGCTCTATCTCTCTATTATGACTGTATTCATTCTTATTTTTAAAAAAACTTTCTTTTAAAATTAATGGTATCCATGGCCCAATCTGGCTACAGAGAGAGTGAGATTACTCTCTTTATCTACTTCCAGAGAAAGAGACATTCTGTGTTTAAGACCAAGCAAACATAAAGCAATTTTACAGGTACCCTTATTTCAAAAGGTGTTTGAGAATATAAATGATCAGTATTTTTAAAATTTTTATTGGAACATAGTTGCTTTACAATGTTGTCTTAGTTTCTGCTGCACAGTGAAGTGAATCAGCTATATGTGTAGACAAGTAAATAATCAGTATTTAAAAATTAAATCTCTCCAAAAATTTATATTTTAAAACTCTTCCTTATAAGGTTTATTACTATGTCTGTTTTACAATGTACTAAGATCTTGTATCAGTTATACTGTCATAAAGTCAAAGAGGAATGCATTCCTTCATCTGCCATGAACATTCTATTCAGAGTTTACTTGTAATCACCTGGTTTTACCACTAGATGGTGGTAAAACTAGTAAGGCATTCGATGTGCATGGGGTAGGAAACCATAGAATGAGCACAAAGAGGCGAAATTTAGGAGTTTATTGATCATGACGTAATAAATAAGTTAGTAAAATATGAGAAAGAGTAAATTCATGAGCTCAGAATGATGAGGTGTTTTCTTATTCTTATTTCTGTCTCTTAATTCTCAACTGAACTAAAAACTTTGTAAGTATTCTCATTTTCAAACTTAATTGGCAATTGAGCTTTCAAAAAATATTCCCTGGTGGCGCAGTGGCTGAGGGTCCGCTTGCCGGTGCAGGGGACGCGGGTTCGTGCCCTGGTCTGGGAGGATCCCACGTGCCGCGGAGTGGCTGGGCCCATGGGCCATGGCCGCTGGGCCTGCGCGTCCGGAGCCTGTGCTCCACAGCGAGAGAGGCCACAGCAGTGAGAGGCCTGCGTATCGCAAAAAAAAAAAAAAAAAAAAAAAAAAAATATATATATATATATACTAAAATGTTATTTAATTTTTCTCTTCTCTTTGATTTATATAGTTGTATCATTTCTGAAAAAGTTTCTAGAAGATGGGCTTTGTGGGTTATGTTCTTTAACTGCTTACTATGTGTATATTAATATATGTATAATATGTCTATCTATCTATATCTTATATCCCCAACTTAAAGATTTCAGGAATTATTTACCCTCTCTTAAATCCCCCCCCAGCAACTATTACTGACATGTTAACAGCTAGCTATATTAACATTGTCCAAAGAAACAGAACCAATAGGATATATACAGATATATACAAAGAGATTCATTATGAGGGATTGGCTCACAAGATTATGGAGGCTGAGAAATCTGATGCCCAGCTGTCTGCAAGCTGGTTGACTAGGAAGCCAGTGGTATAGTTCCAGTCCAAACTCAAAGGCCCAAGAATCAGGAGTACTGATGTTCAAGGGCAAGAGAAGATGGATGTCCCAACTCAACAAGTAAAAAAGCAAATTCCCTCCTTTTTGCTCTGTCAAGCTCTCAACAAATTGTACATTGCTCACTAACATTGGTAAGGGCAATTTCCTTTACTCAGTCTACCTATTCAAATGTTAATATTTTCCAGAAATGCCCTTACAGAAGCACCCATAAATTATATTTTACTAGGTACCTGGGCATCCCTTAGCCCAGTCTTATGGACACACAAAATTAACCATCACACCAGTGTTCCATAAATGCTTGTTGAAAGACATGCTTCTCTGATTCCTGTTCAAATCTTTAGCCAGTAATGTAATCTATTTTTAAAGGTCATCTGACCCTAGGGCCTTTGGACTATTGTCCCTAGGAAATGTACGGGCAATGACCTCTAAGAAAATTAGCAAGTCCAAATCTTGGAAGTGATGACTTCATTATCTCCCTAACTTAGACTCTTGAGGCAGGACATGCTATAGTCTATTCAGTCTTCTGCTAGAGTATGTCCACTGCTCCTCCCTCTTACTGTTGTACCACTTCTAGACCTCACTGTTGGTTGCTCAGTTTTGCAGCTTTGTTACTTTTCAATAGAGGGCTTTGCCTTTCTGTGGTGGGTGTTCTTAGCTGAGTATAATTACAGACTTTCCCACACATTCTTTCATCATGTCTTCCAATATATCTCTAACATAAGTTGTTAAAGAAAGTAGGAGGTGAGTGGGTGAGTTCTTAATGAATATCATCTGTAGCCCCATACATTCCAGAATAATATGCAAAGAAAAGGACAGATCTTTTGAACAGCCAAATATTTAACAAAATAGCAACCTGTACTATAATAAACCACTCTTCACCCAGGAAGCATGAGAAAAATGTCTTGCTAGTACATTTTCTTCTTTTGGGCAACACTTCCTCTTTTACTGTTCCATAACACAGCAGTTAAAACAATGAAATACACCATACATTTTCTTCATGAGACTCTAAATTCCTAAAGGCAGAAAGTTTAAAATTTGTATTCCTATCTTCTAGATCAGAAGTACAAACTACAGTCCCATGGGCCTAATTTGGCTCACTACCTGTTTTTGTCAATAAAGTTTTAGTGGCACAAGCCACATCCATTCATTTATTTTTGCCTGTTATTACTTCTTGCACTGCAATGGCAGAAGTGAGTAGTTGTGACAGAGACCATGTAGCCTGTAAAGTTTAATATATTTACTTTTCTGCCCTTTACAGAAAATGTTTGCCAACACAGATTCGGTTCTTTAAAAAAAAAGTTTGTTAAGCAAGTGAATTAATGGAGATTATCACCATATTGATGCAAATCTTGACTATAAATGAAAATTCTTTTGTTAAAATTGCATTTTTCCTTAAAATATGACTCAAGAGATATTAGTAATTTATCTACAGAGAATACAAGATGAAATGCTTTACTTGATTTATCAGCTTAACAAAATGACTGGCTATAGGAACTTTTGTTTATTTGTGGGTTGTTTTGGAAACTGAAATTCTGAGTGTTTTAATTACCTTAACAAATTGTGATTCATTTTTGTGTCATATGGACTAAATGTTACTTAAAGGTGTTAGTAAGGTTATTAGTTCCATGAAGAAATAATAATAATTTCTTGGCATACAAATCACAAAAGCAAGTGAGATAAAATGTTTTAATATATTTTATTTATTTATTTATTTTTACAGCAGCTTTAGTTTCACAGCAAAATTGGGCAGAAAATTCAGAGATTGGGCTTCCCTGGTGGCGCAGTGGTTGAGAGTCCACCTGCCGATGCAGGGGACGCGTGTTTGTGCCCCGGTCCGGGAAGATCCCACATGCCGCGGAGTGGCTGGGCCTGTGAGCCATGGCCGCTGAGCCTGCGCGTCCGGAGACTGTGCTCCGCAACGGGAGAGGCCACAACAGTGAGAGGCCCGCGTACGGCAAAAAAAAAAAAGAAAGAAAGAAAGAAAGAAAATACAGAGATTCCCTATGTACCTCCTACCCTCAGGTAGCACCACCTCCTCCACTCTCAACATCTCCCCCATCCCCCAGTGGTACATTTGTTACAACTGATGAACCTACACTGACATATCATCCAAAGTCCATGGGTAATGTTCAGGATTCACTCTTGGTGTTGTATATTCTGTAGGTTTTGACAAATGTATAATGACATGTGTCTACCATTATAGTATCATACAAAGTAGTTTCACTGCCCTAAAGAGAACTCTGTGCTCTATTTATCCCTCCTTCCCCCCAACTCCTGGCAACCACTAATTTTTTTACTGTCTCCGTAGCTTTGTCTTTTATAGAATGTCAGATAGTTGAAATCATACAGTATGTAGCCTTTACAGATTGGCTTCTTCCACTTAGTAATATGCATATTTTACTCCATATCTTTTTAGAGCTTGGTAACTCATTTCTTTTCAGCCCTTTGAAAAATATTTTATTGTCTGGATGTACCATGGTATATTTATCCATTCACTTACTGAAGAATATCTTGGTTGCTTCCAAGTTTTGGCAATAACGAATAAAGCTGCTATAAGCATGCATGTGCAGGTTTTGTGGACATAAGTTTTCAATTCATTTGGATAAATATCAAGAAGTGCAATTGTTGGATTGTATGGTAAGACTATGCTTAGTGTTGTAAGAAACTGCCAAATGGTCTTCCAAAATGGCTGTTGCACTTTGCGTTTCCACCAGCAATGAATGATAGTCCAGTATTTGTTGTTGTCGGTGTTTTAGATTTTCACCATTCTAATAGGTGTGGTTTTGTTTTTAATGATAAGATTTTGCAACCCTTTTAAAAATTTAAAAATAAGCTCTGAATATTTGGGGGTGTGGTAGAATATACATTTCTCAAAATTGATCACTGAAATGTATTGCTGTAGGATATCTTATAAAATGGATGTTCTGGGCAACTGCTGTTAGCCTTTTAGTGTCTCTGTGCCTAGCATCATGCCTGGCTCATAGTAGCTATCTGTAGATATTTGCTGAATAAATGAATACCTGAGGTTGGAACTCAGAGAGAGATCTGAGTCGGCTGAAGTCTGGATGAACCCAGATATAGTGGGATAATCTTGGGCCTGTTTACTAAAGAGGAAGCAAGGAAGTCCCAAGGCTTCAACTGAAGCTGTTATATAAATGTTCTATTTTAATAAAATGGGTTAATTAAATGGTTAATTTTAGCATTCAAGTAGAAATAGACATATGAGACCAATTAATTACTTTTTTTGAGAACCCATACATTTGGCCAATACTTCGTAATAATGCAGTTTTGTTTGGCAGCCAGCAGTTGCTGATGGCAGTTTTCTTTGTCAGAACTGTTATCAAACTGTGCTATTAAATGAGATTTATTTGGTGAGATCTGGGTGGATCTGTAACAAATAAGCAAACAGTCCAAGCTGTTGTCTAAAATACAGGAATTTGGAGAGACTTTTCTTTATCCTCTTGGCATAAGCCACATTTTATCATATTTTGAATATGATCTGATTAGACCTTCTTAAATGCATCTCATACAATTATATATTTAAGTTAGCATTTTATTTTGAAAAGAATGTTTATATAACTTTGTATTTGGCTTCATATATTCATTTAATACAGGATTTTAGTTGGCTTAAACTCTTTTCCCCAGTTCTTTTCCTAAACAGCAAATTTATGTTATTCCATTTTAAAAAAGGGGAGGCTAAATTCTGGAGCAGGCTTCAATGTTATTTTAACACTAAAAGTGTAAAATGGAGTGGTGTTATAATTCAAAAAGAGTCATGTATCACACTGTTCATTGCAGCACTATTTACAATAGCCAGGACGTGGAAGCAACCTAAGTGTCCATTGACAGGTGAATGGATAAGGAAGATGTGGCACATATATACAATGGAATATTACTCAGACATAAAAAGAAACAAAATTGAGTTATTTGTAGTGAGGTGGATGGATCTAGAGTCTGTCATACAGAGTGAAGTAAGTCTGAAAGAGAAAATCAAATACTGTATGCTAACACATATATATGGAATCTAAAAAGAAAAGAAAAATGGTTCTGATGAACCTAGGGGCATGAGAGGAATAAAGACACAGATGTAGAGAATGGACTTGAGGTCACGGGGAGGAGGAAGGGTAAGCTGGGACGAAGTGAGAGAGTGACATAGACATATATACACTACCAAATGTAAAATAGATAGCTAGTGGGAAGCAACTGCATAGCAGAGGGAGACCAGCTCGGTGCTTTGTGACCACCTAGAGGGGTGGGATAGGGAGGGTAGGAGGGAGATGCTAGAGGGAGGGGATATGGGGATATATGTATATGTACAGCTGATTCACTTTGTTATACAGCAGAAACTAACACAACAATGTAAAGCAATTATACTCCAATAAAGATGTTAAAAATAAATAAATAAATAAAATAGAGTGGTGTTTCAGAATTTATATGTTGATCTACCTTTTTAGCTAAATTCGTGTGGAAATTCAATCTTATGGTTTTTAATTTGCATATGGTTTTTTACCCTTTATGACAATAAACACATTATGATTATTTTCCCTATCAATGTTCAAAAATTCTGAAATGATTTAGCTTTTATTTTCTTCGTCAAGTTGTTTGGAGGGTTGTGGAAGTTCTTACAGTTGTTGTCCCTTGGTATCTGTGGGGAATTGGTTCCAGGATCCCTATGGATATCAAAATCCTTGGCTGCTCAAGTCTGTTATATAAAATGGTGTAGTATTTGCATATAACCTATAGATATCCTCTGTAAGCTTTAAATCATCTCTAGATTACTTATAATACTTAATGCAATGTAAATGCTATGTAAATAGTTGTAAATACAATGTAAATGCTATGTAAACAGTTGCTGGTGTGTGGCAAATTCAAGTTTTGTTTTTTGGAAATTTCTGGATTTTTTTTTTTTTCCCTGATCCTTAATCAAAGGTTGAATCCTCGGATATAGAATCCTTGGATGTGGAATCCTCAGATATGGAGGGCCAACTATATTTCTATTTTGAAAAACTTTACAAATACATCCAGCAAGATAAAGAGAAGTAAATTAAAAAAAAAATTTACAACTGCTGCTGGAATATAAATTTCCATGCATTTATTTTTAATTTTTATAATTCTTTTCATATTAATACATAATATAATACATAATTTCACATTTTCAAAATGTACATTTTGATCAGGGAAAAAATTCTGATTATGTACCAAGAGGCTATAAAATGTGTTAGAATTCTTAAACATACAGTATGCAAAGAACATAAGTTAAAATTAAAAAAAATAATCCTACAAATAAAATTTAACAGAAGTGATTTGTAAATCACTTTTTTAGAACACAATCAATTTTCTCAAGGGGACAATGCTATGAGTAATTGTTTTGGATTGAACTAGTCCCACAGGCTTATACAATCCATAATAAACAATACACTGTCAGGAGGGTCCTACCTGGGGATAAAGCTCAAGAGGAAGAGGTAAGCCTGCTGGTGGGGGGCTTGGTGTGCCATGATAAAATGTGAGAAATGGACTGTGGAAAATGAGAATCACTAAAGGTTGTCTGGAGAACTGAACTGGTTTGACTTGGCTTTAAAAATGAGTCTGTATGGAGAGCCTTGTACATAGGTAAGTCTAAAGTTAAGGATGACAAATTAGGAATCTACTACAAAGTTCCAGAAATTTCACAGAGCCTAAACGCTATCATAAATCAAGGTATAGATAATGCTGAAGGAGTTTCCAAATGTTTAGTGAGAAAAAAGGCAACTGGAGAGAAAGAATAGTCTCAAAGGAAGAAGGTAGTAGGAAAATGTGAGAAGAGTGAATAATCAAAGAAGCTGGGGCTTCCCTGGTGGCGCAGTGGTTGAGAGTCTGCCTGCCGATGCAGGGGACACAGGTTCGTGCCCTGGTCCGGGAAGATGCCGCGGAGCGGCTGGGCCCGTGAGCCCGTGAGCCATGGCCGCTGAGCCTGCGCATCCGGAGCCTGTGCTCCGCAGCGGGAAAGGCCACAACAGTGAGAGGCCCGTATACAGCAAAAAAAAAAAAAGAAGCTGGACTGTAAATAGCCAAGACTGGAGAATGGATATGGGAAGAAAACTGAGGCAGTACTCCTCTGTACGGACCACTAAAGAAGGCTGTAAGAAAGAGACATTGAATCAGGAAGCTCTCCCTTTAAAGGCCCACACCAGATTGATTCTTACACAAATGGAAAGTTATCTGTAAATTTTGATATACAGTTGCTACCTCTGTGATTGTAAACCAGATATTTGGGTTTCAAGGAGTGGCTGTACAAATATTCTCCCACCAAGGATATTTTAAGGTGATTCCAACATTTGTTGATTTAATATCTAGCACCTCACATGAGTATATTTATAGAAAAAATATCTAGGTCTCTGTAGAAGTTCTTTTAGATCTTGCTATATGAAATTGCTAAATGATTTAATTGTATGGTTTTCATTTATGAAAATCTTATCTATGAGATTAATGAATTTAGCAAGATGACTTTAGAGTCTCTCAGAAATATGACTCCTTGCCTAATTTAGAACTTACTGCTGTAACATGGCACTGTCAATAAGATACCACATGGTGAGTTTTGAATTGTCTCACATTTAGCTGAATTTATATATGTATATATATTATATCTATATATTTGATGATATGCTGAGCTGAAGAGAATCACTTATGTTCTAATCATCTTTTCTTATTAAAAAGAATGAAACAAAGGAAGATTTAAGATACTTTCTATTGATATTCTCATTTTTGGATCTTGTCCATTTAACTCTTACTTATCCGGGCTCATGTGTTGGAGAAATTTGGGAAAATAATCAAAGATGACATACAATGACTCATATACTGACTTTCTTATCTGACTTAGCCATGAATCCATTTGAAACTATGTGTGTAATGTATCTTCTGATACATGAACTGAACAATAAAAGAGACACAGGCTCTTGATAACAGGCTCATAGATTAATTGACTGCGTACTTTCATTGGCAACTGTTCACACATTAGTTTAGCTAAAGTTAGTTTTACATTCTCAAATGTTAGGCTACCTGGGACTCTAAACCTACTGGATCTACAGCATATCTAAGTATAGTTTATGTGGAGCATTATGTGGTTTTGGTATCTAGTAACAGTTTAAAACCAAACAGTAATGATTACAATGGCAACATGGATAATATATCTCTTGTGTGATACCATGAAATCTTTTTTATACTATTCAGATTTTCTTCTGGGCTTTCCTAAATTAGTCTCATATTAAGCATTTCCTCCTCATTTTGTTTAACCCCAGAGCCCTCCATTTTCTGGATAAGATCAATTCTTGCCTTGTTTCCAAGTTTCCTTAGCAGGGAAGATGCCTTCAGAAGGCAGGTGGTAGCTCCAGATTTCCACAAACTCTCAGAGCTAGAAGGGCAACTCTGAGATCCCCTTGGTCTATGTGAGTCCAAACTTCTATTATTCCCCAAGCCTCTGATACAGATACACAAGTCAGGAAGTGGGGAGTGACAAAGTTCTGTGTAGTGTGGTTTAGAAGGATCATTAACAGGAGGGAAGCAGGGAATCATGGGATTTTCATATTTCTGCCAAGACTTAGAGACCTATTCCCTCAGACTCACAGTCTCTCACTATAATCTGACTTTAAATCCGCCAGGACTGATCCAATCATGCCATTTATCCCAGTGTGTTTTAGTACCCTCTATAAACCCAAGATCTGAGGTTATCTCTCATGACCTGGACATTTATGCCTCAGTAATTTTCTTAATCTCACAATACTCCTTGATTTTGAAAGCTTCCCATGTGTCCCCTGGTTTTTGTCTGTCACCTACAAAATCCCCTATAGCTTCAAACTCTTTAAATATTTATTTTATGAGTAGATGAAAGAGTAGAGTAGATGAAAGAATGAGTAGATGAAAGAATGACTAAGCAGCACAGGAATTGAAACAATTTGTTGTGCAAGGCTTTCTTCTTCCTTCATTTTTTTCCTGTAAATTCTTTGTTTAAATAAAATGAGACTCTTATTGTGTACCCCTATATATATGCAAAAGTTTAAAGTGTTGGTTGAAGCGGTGCAGATAATCTTGTTTGAACACCTTGGGTTCATTTAACATGTTTTGAAAACCAATAGTTTAAACAAATTGGCCTTATAAGAAAAAGCTTAAGGAAGTTTCTAGCCTCCAAATGTTAATCTTTAGGGAATGAGTTAGCAATGATATTCAACTCTTTGAAGCAGTATTTTTTTGAGAGTGCTAAATTATGTTTCCTTGTTTTCACTATGGAGATGGGGACCAGGTTTAAATTAGAGCATAATAAATTTAAGCTCGTTATTGAGAAATCCTGAAACTGCATAGATAGCAAATGGACCCTGCTGAATATTAAAAATACAACTAGATCAATTACAATATATGAAACTAAAACAAAACCACTCTAAATGACTGATCAAATTTAAACTGTTAAATCCTACCCTTGCAGTACTGGGAGCCCAGAGTGTTTAGAACATTGATTTGTAAGCATGTTGAGGAATTTGTAAAACTTCTTTTTTGGGGAAAAAGAATACAAAAGCCTTCCTGAAACATTCTCCAAGCAAGCAATAATTTAAAAATTTGAAATAATGTCTACCTGAGAGTAGAAAGTCAAGATGTGTAATTGGTCTGTCCAATGGGATCAAGAGAATCGTTAAGCAAAGCATTCCCTGAAGCAGTGTGGATTGCACAGTTCACAATATGATGGATGGAACACAGCAAGAGTCCACTTTTGTTCTGCAAAAGAGTCTGCCAAGGTGCTCAATACAAACAAGAAGGCTATTTTATCAGTGACATTATCTTACAAAAATCGTCAGTGTGCTCTCACATGAGCTGAAAGCTCTTGTAAGCCTTCCTGGGGAATGCAAAGTTTAGCCAATTGAGAGGCTGACATTCACTCCAGCAGCATGAAGTAGACGGTGGATGAATGAGTCAGACCAGTGCCTTCAGCAAATTTAAGCTATAATTAGTATTTTGGAATCTCCATCCATGTTTGACTCTGACAAAGAGAGGTGTCAATATTTTCTCTTTAAAAAAGAAAAATCTCTCTCTCTCTCTCTCTCTCTCTCTTCTTTTTCCAGCTGTAGTAGTAAAATGTGTGTGCAAAAATCCTGTTACTCATGAAATCTCTGGATCTGTCAGAGGACTTCAGGTGTTTTCAGGCTGTTAATAAATAGGCATCCATATCTGTGTCTTGCACCTGAAGTCAGATGTCACAGTTAATGTGCACTGAGGATTACAGTATGTTCCAACAGAGCATACAAGACACTCCAATAGCAGCACCCCTGGTCCCTTCAGGACCAATAAGTATCAAGGACCTGAGGTGGTATCCTATGTGATTCTAACTCAATTGACTGACAAGAATAGAAATTGGGACATAGTGCTGAGCAATGTCACCCAAATATTTTAATTTTTTAATCAATTTTCTATCATTTAAGCATCTGTAAGATACATGTATATGTGTACACACATCTATTTACATATATATGTATATATATATATATGTAATTTTTCAGGCTTAATGCTATTCTAATGTCAGAATCCAAAATAAGTAAGATTTTGTTTCTATCTTTGAGCTAAGAATCTGCTATGTATAAAAATAATTTGACAAGTTTATCTTTATGATCAGTAACAACTGTTATGGAAGGAGGAAATAAACCCTTACACAGTACACTATTTTACCTAAAGATGAAATGTCCATCCCTGTGATGGTTAATTTTATGTGTCAACTTTGTTGGGCCATGATGCCCCGATAGATGGTTAAACATTATTCTGGTTGGTTCTGTGAAAGTGTTTTTGAATGAGATAAACAATTAAATAGTTGGACTTTGAGTAAAGCAGGCTACCTTCCATAATGTGGGTGAGTCTTATTGAAGGCCTTAATAGAATGCAGACTGACCTCCCCTAAGCAGGAAGGAATTCTGCCAGCAGACTGCTTTTGGACTCAAAGGGCAACTCTTACCTGGGTCTCCAGCCTATGAGCCTACCCTGCAGATTTTGGACCTGCTTTCACAATCATTATATATTTTATATATTATATACTATATATTTTATATACACACACACACACACCCTATTGATTCTGTTTCTCTGGAGAACATCAATTAGAATATATAATTTTTGAGTATTTGAAAATATGGTTTTGTTTGTGAATTTTTATGCAATGCAACCAGTGTTCATACCACTATAGACTTAAGCTAACAATAAAATTGCATTTATAGAAAATGGCTCTAGAGTTTGGATTGAATGAGTGGAAGAGAAACAGAAATTGAAATAATTATAAGATAGACATTTATAAGGAACACAGATAAAGAGCAAGTGACCTAAATATTCAGTGGTTCAGTGGAAAGAGGAAAAAAAAAAAGAGGAAGAGAAATGCAGAAGAAAGAGAGGATTTGAACTTAGTTACTGAAGACCAAGTTTAGAAGAAGACACACTTCCATTTGTACCAGGGACAGGATCCTAAGATTCAAGAAAGGCACATGTTGTTCCTGGTACCTTGAACTAAATGCAGAAACAATTTTTAATAAGAGAATAATATGATTCTCACATAGCTCACCAGGGAATACTCGAAAGGGAAAACACTGGGAAATCCGATGGTGATGAAATTTCATATTTGTAATGTGGAATTTATGTAAACTTTCTGTGTTGATAAATGAGCACTTGCACATAGACTGACATTTGAATAAATTACAAAATACACATTTTCTTCCCTCTTTACTGATATGGACATGTATTTCAGCACTAAAAAAAATAAATTCTCCTTAAACAAAAACTTGCAAAAGAAGCACTAAAATTTGCAGAAATCAGCAAGGGCCAGATGTTGCACTTGTCCTTAACATTGACTCTTTTGAAAATAGCAATAATTATTCAAATCTGTAAATAATTGTTACTTTGTACTTTTAAAAACTTCAGCTTTATTGATGTATAATTAACATAAAAAATTATAAGACATTTAAAGTGTATGTCATGGTGATTTGAGATACTTTTTTTAACATCTTTATTGAAGTATAATTGCTTTAAAATGGTGTGTTAGTTTCTGCTTTATAACAAAGTGAATCAGTTATACATATACATATGTCCCCATATCTCCTCCCTCTTGCATCTCCCTCCCTTACACCCTCCCTATCCCACCCCTCTAGGTGGTCACAAAGCACCGAGCTGGTCTCCCTGTGCTATGCGGCTGCTTCCCACTGGCTATCTATTTTACATTTGGTAGTGTATATATGCCCATGCCACTCTCTCACTTTGTCCCAGCTTACCCTTCCTCCTCCCCATATCCTCAAGTCCATTCTCCAGTAGGTCTTTGTCTTTATTCCCATCTTGTCTCTAGGTTCTTCATGACCATTTTTTCCCCTTAGATTCTATATATATGTGTTAGCATACGGTATTTGTTTTTCTCTTTCTGACTTACTTCACTCTGTACGACAGACTCTAGGTCCATCCACCTCACTACAAATAACTCAATTTCGTTTCTTTTTATGGTTGAGTACTATTAAACTCGTAGAGGAAAATACAGGCAGAATGCTCCATGACATAAATCACAGCAAGATCCTTTTTGACACACCTCCTAGAGATATGGAAATAAAAACAAAAATAAACAAATGGGACCTAATGAAACTTAAAATCTTTTGCACAGCAAAAGAAACCATAAACAAGACCAAAAGACAACCCTCAGAATGGGAGAAAATATTTGCAAATGAAGCAACTGACAAAGGATCAATCTCCAAAATTTACAAGCAGCTCATGCAGCTCAATATCAGAAAAAAAACAACCCAAACAACCTAATCCAAAAATGGGCAGAAGACCTAAATAGACATTTCTCCAAAGAAGAAGTACAGATTGCCAGCAAACACATGAAAGAATGCTCAACATCATTAATCATTAGAGAAATGCAAATCAAAACTACAATGAGATATCTCATACCAGTCAGAATGGCCATCATCAAAAAATCTACAAACAATAAATGCTGGAGAGGGTGTGGAGAAAAAGGAACCCTCTTGCACTGTTGGTGGGAATGTAAATTGATACAGCCACTATGGAAGACAGTATGGAGGTTCCTTAAAAAACTCAAAATAGAACTACCATACGACCCAGCGATCCCACTACTGGGCATATACCCTGAGAAAACCATAATTCAAAAAGAGTCATGTACCACAATGTTCATTGCAGCTCTATTTACAATAGCCAGGACATGGAAGCAACCTAAGTGTCCATCAACAGATGAATGGATAAAGAAGATGTGGCACATATATACAATGGACTATTACTGAGCCATAAAAAAAGATACTATTGATATATACATTATAAAAGGATTATACTCCCCCACTCCATCTAGTTAATTAACACATCCATCACTTCACATATTTATCTTTTATTTTTATTTTTTGGTAAGAACATTTAAATTCTAATCTCTTACCAAATTTCAATAATACAATACAGTGTTATTAATTATAGTTATCATGTTATATATTAGATCCTCATACCTTATTCATTTTATAGCTGAAAGTTTGTGCCCTTTTACCAACCTACTCCCCAGCCTCTAGCAAACATATTTCCACTCTCTGTTTCTATGAGTTTGACATTTTTGTTTTTTAGATTCTATATGTAAGTGATACCATGCAGTATTTATCTTTCTCTAGATGGCTTATTTCACTTAGCATAATGCCCTCAAAATCTATCCATGTTGTCATAAAAGGCAGGATTTCCTTCCTTCTCATGGCTGAACAATATTCATATATATAAATCTATATAACTTTATAGATGTATATATGACCTATATATATCTTCTTTATCCATTCATCAGTTGATAGACATTATTTTCACTTGAAAAGCGTAAGTAAACAAAACATTCACTAGCTACTATGTTTCCATAATGTAATCAGTTTTAAATTTGGAATGTGATTAGTTTATATAATTTATCCTATTTTGATTAATGTCCCAAAGTGTATCCATAACCTATGATAATATTTATAGACTTAGCATTATGGATAACGGTTGCTGATAGATGTACATTTATTAAACTTTTCTTAAAAATATGAAAAGCATCTCTATTTTTGTTCTGATATTTTAAAGAAGAATAAAACTAAAAATAAAGTGGGGAAAACAAGGAAAAGAAAAGAAAAAAATCCACCAAATAACTAAGAAATATAAGAGATGAATAAACAAGTAAATGGAAGGAATCTGAGAAAAATTTTGTGCTGGCTGATGCTTTCCTAAAAGGCAATATATACATAAATCCAAAAAGAGTACAAATATACAGTTCAAAAGCTATCAAGATGAAATATTACATAGATATTTGTATTATTTCCAAATATAATCCCTTTGACTTCTCTATCTTGTGTCTTACCAAGTTATCTATTCTTCATACATTTAAACAATGAAACCATAAAAATTTGTCTATGGCTTGTAAAAATTAGAACATTGGCCTGAAGAAAATTTGGGCAAAGATTCTAAAATATATTTGTTGTAACTCTCCATTAAAGAAAAATATCACCTAGTATAGGGCCTTATAAATGGTTATTCAAAATACAACCGTTCAATTGAATTACATTGGATAGTATTGAAGAAAACCACTTCTATTTTGCTACTTTTTGGTTGGGTTGAGGAAAAATTGACATCTTTTCAATATCCACTCTTCCAATCCAAGAAAAGTCTTTCCTTCTTTTATGTGGGTCTTAAATCTCTCAGTAAAATTTTATTGTAACTTCCTACAGTTTTATATACCTTTGTTACATGTATTTCTAAATATTAGTTTTATGTTATTATAAATATTATATTTTTATTTATTTTTTAACAATTGCTGGTTGGTGTATAAAACACATTTTAATATTTCATACTGATGCTGTACCTAACAAAATTTACTAAACTCAATTTTATTTCTAAAACATCAGTAGTTCCATTTGAATTTTCTACATAAATATTCTACCTGCTAATAATGAGATTATTATTTCTACCTTTCCTAACCTTATAACATTTATTTCTTTTTCTTGTCTGACTGTGGTGGCTAGAATCTCTTGTAGAAATTTTGATAGAACTCTCAGAAAGATAATTTTCAACATCTTACCATTAAGTGAGATGTTGGCAATAGTATTTTTTCTTTTGTTTGTACCCACCCTTTATCAGAATGAGGATATTACCCTTTTGCTTACAGTGTTATTAAATTAATCAGACATTATTATTATCATTAACAAATATATAATTTTTATCAAAATAATTGGCTTTTTGTAAAACTACATGGAAACCAGCTAGGTCCAGTGTTTAATGTAACCGATCCTGGTCATTTGCAAGGTGAAGATCCTCATTTTCTGATTGTAGGCAGGTGTTTCACAACCATTAAACCTGTTTTGAAGCTACATCCCACAGCCGTAACACAAGGCTTTGACTTATCACACCAAAGGAAGGTTTGGTGCTTCCATCAACCATGCACACTCTGTTGAGAGGGTAGGTCTGGTCTTTCCTCTTCCATGACATAATTCTGTAATATCCTGCTCATATCAGGTGAGCTATTCAAGGCACTATTACTCCTTTCACCATGAATTTACTCTCAGTAGTGCTGCTCCAGTGGGCTTGGGTGTGTGATACTTTCCCTACTTGCTCTTGTTTAAAAGACATATTTTTAAAGATTGTTGAGTTCAATATGCTAATAATTTCTTCAGCATATCTATATTCATGGGTGAGATCTGCATAATTTATCTTTCTAATTTTTGTCTTTTTTTAGAATCAGAATATATTAGCCTAAAACAAACAAACAAACAAAAACATGCAAAAATTACTAGATGCATAGAAGATAAGTTAATTCATTACACATTATAGATGTCCTGTGGATTGCACTTAGTGTTCTTGTGGTCTCTGGTTTAGAAGAGGTGCCTCAAATTTTAATTTACTTGATATTAGTATTTGTAAACCAGATTTTGTTGTTTGGTTGGTTTTAGTGTGATATATTTTTTTCTTATACATTTAGTCTTTGCCTTTATATTTAAATGTCTCTGGTGACATATTTCCTCTTTGATTTTTCTTAACACTTTTATTGGAGTATAATTGCTTTACAATGGTATATTAGTTTCACAAAGTGAATCAGCTATACGTACACATATATCCCCTTCTCTTGCATCTCCCTCCCACCCTCCCTAACCCACTGTTCTAGGTGGACACAAATCACTGAGCAGATCTCCCTGTGCTATGCAGCTGCTTCCTACTGGCTATCTATTTTACATTTGGTACTGTATATATGTCCATGTCAGTCTCTCACTTTGTCCGAGCTTCCCCTTCCCCTTCCCCATGTCCTCAAGTCCATTCTCTACATCTACGTCTTTATTCCTGTCCTGCCCCAGGTTCTTCAGAATTTTTTTTTTTTTTTTTTTTTTTTAGATTCCATATATATGTGTTAGCATACGGTATTTGTTTTTCTCTTTCTGACTTACTTCACTCTGTATGACAGACTCTAGGGCCATCCACCTCACTACAAATAACTCAATTTCATTTCTTTTTATGGCTGAGTAATATTCCATTGTATATAGGTGCTACATCTTTATCTATTCATCTGTCGATGGACATTAAGGTTGCTTCCATGTCCTGGCCATTGTAAATAGTGCTACAATGAAAATTTTGGTACATGACTTTTTTTGAATTACGGTTTTCTCAGGGTATATGCCCAGTAGTGGGATTGCTGGGTCATATGGTAGTTCCATATTTAGATTTTAAGGAACCTCCATAATATTCTCCATAGTAGCTGTATCAATTTACATTCCCACCAACAGTACAAGAGTGTTCCCTTTTCTCCACACCCTCTCCAGCATTTATTGTTTGTAAATATTTTGATGATGGCTATTCAGACCAGTGTGAGGTGATACCTTATTGTAGTTTTGATTTGCATTTCTCTAATGATTAGTGACTTTGAGCATCCTTTTATGTGTTTGTTGACAATCTGTATATCTTTTTTGGAGAAATGTCTATTTAGGTCTTCTGCCCATTTCTGGATTGTGTTGTTTGTTTTTTTTGATATTGAGCTGCATGAGCTGCTTGTAAATTTTGGAGACTAATCCTTTGTCAGTTGCTTCATTTGCAAATATTTTCTCCATTCTGAGGGTTGTCTTTTGGTCTTGTTTATGGTTTCCTTTGCTGTGCAAAAGATTTTAAGTTTCATTAGGTCCTATTTGTTTATTTTTGTTTTTATTTCCATATCTCTAGGAGGTGGGTCAAAAAGGATCTTGCTCTGATTTATGTCATAGAGTGTTCTGCCTATGTTTTCCTCTAAGAGTTTTATAATGACCTATGTTACACGTAGGTCTTTAACTCATTTTGAGTTTATTTTTGTGTATGGTGTTAGGAAGTGTTCTAATTTCATTCTTTTAATGTAGCGGTCCAGGTTTCCCAAGCTGTCCAGTTTTCACAGCACCACTTACTGAAGAGGCTGCCTTTTCTCCATTGTATATTCTTGCCTCCTTTATCAAAGATAATGTGACCATATATATGTGGGTTTATCTCTGGGCTTTCTATCCTGTTCCATTGATCTATATTTCTGTTTTTGCACCAGTACCATACTGTCTTGATTACTGAAGCTTGGTAGTACAGTCTGAAGTCAGGGAGCCCGATTCCCTCAGTTCCATTTTTCTTTCTCAAGATTGCTTTGGCTATTTGGGATCTTTGGTGTTTCCATACAAATTGTGAAATTTTTTGTTCTAGTTCTGTGAAAAATGCCATTGGAAATTTCATAGAGATTGCATTGAATCTGTAGATTGCCTTTGGTAGTATACTCATTTCCACAATGTGGTATATCTCTCCATCTGTTTGTAACATCTTTAATTTCTTTCATCAGTGTCTTATAGTTATCTGCATCCAGATACAGGTCTTTTGTCTCCTTAGGTAGGTTTATTCCTAGGTATTTTATTCTTTTTGTTGTAGTGGTAAATACGAGTGTTTCCTTAATTTCTCTTTCAGATTTTTCATTGTTAGTGTATAGGTTGCAAGAGATTTCTGTGTATTAATTTTGTATCCTGCTACTTTACCAAGTTCATTGATTAGCCTTTGTAGTTTTCTGGTAGCATCTTTAGGATTCTCTATGTACAGTATCATATCATCTGCAAACAGTGACAATTTTATGTCTTCTTTTCCAATTTGGATTCTTTTTATTTCTTTTTCTTCTCTAATTGCTGTGGTTAAAACTTTCAAAACTGTGTTGAATAATAGGGGTGAGAATGGGCAACCTTGTCTTACTCCTGATATTAGTGGAAATGGTTTCAGTATTTCACCATTGAGAATGATGTGGGCTATGGGTTTGTCATATATGGCCTTTATTATGTTGATGTAAGTTCCCTCTATGCCTACTTTCTGCAGGGTTTTTTTTTATCATAAATGGGTGTTGAATTTTGTTGAAAGCTTTTTTCTGTATATATTGAGATGATCATAAGTTTTTTTTCCTTCAATTTGTTAATATGATTTATCACATCAATTGATTTGCATATATTGAAGTATTCTTGCATTGCTGGGAGAAACCCCACTTGATCAGGGTGTATGATCCTTTTAATGTGCTGTTGGATTCTGTTTGCTAGTTTTTTGTTGAGGAATTTTACTTCTATGTTCATCAATGATATTGGCCTGTAGTTTTCTTTTTTTGTGACATCATTGTTTGGTTTTGGTATCAGGGTGATGGTGGCCTCGTCAAATGAGTTTTGGAGTGTTCTTCCCTTTGTTATATTTTGGAAGAGTTTCAGAATGATAGGTGTTAGCTCTTCTCTAAATATTTGATAGAATTCACCTGTGAAGTCATGTGGTCTTGGACTTTTGTTTGTTGGAAGATTTTTAGTCACGGTTTCATTTCCAGTGCTTGTGATTGGTTTGTTTATATTTTCTGTTTCTTCCTGATTCAGTCTTGGAAGGTTGTGCTTTTCTAAGAATTTGTCTATTTCTTCCAGGTTGTCCATCTTATTGGCAGATAGTTGCTTGTAGTGATCTCTCATGATCCTTTGTATCTCTGCAATGTCAGGTTTTACTTTTCCTTTTTCATTTCTTATCCTATTGATTTGTCTTCTCCCTTTTTTTCTTGATGAGCCTGTCTAATGTTTTATCAATTTTGTTTATCTTCTCAAAGGACCAGCATTTAGTTTTATTGATCTTTGCTCTATTTTTTCATTTCTTTTTCATTTATTTCTGATCTGATCTTCATCATTTCTTTCCTTCTGATAACTTTGGGGTTATTTTTTTCCTTTTTTTTCTTCTTCTTCCTCTAATTGCTTTAGGTGTAAAGTTAGGTTGTTTATTTGAGATGTTTCTTGTTTCTTAAGGTAGGATTGTATTGCTATAAACTTCCTTCTTAGAACTGCTTTTGCTGCATCCCATAGGTTTTGGGTAGTTGTATTTTCATTGTCATTTATTTCTAAGTATTTTTTGATTTCCTCTTTGATTTATTCAGTGAGCTCTTGGTTATTTAGTAGTGTATTGTTTAGCCTCCATGTGTTTTTTTTTTTTTTTTTACATTTTTTTTTTCCTGTAATTGATATCTAGTCTCATAGCCTTGTGGTCGGAAAAGGTACTTGATATGATTTCAACTTTCATAAATTTACCAAGGCTTGATTGGTGACCCAAGATATGATCTATCCTGGAGGATATTCCCTGAACACTTTGAGAAGAAAGTGTAATCTGCTGTTTTTATATGGAAGGTCTTATAAATATCAATTAAGTCCATCTTGTTTAATGTATCATTTAAAGCTTGTTTCCTTATTTATTTTCATTTTGGATGATCTGTCCATTGATGAAAATGGGGTGTTAAAGTCCTCTATTATGATTGTGTCACTGTCCATTTCCCCTTTTATGGCTGTTAGCATTTGCCTTATGTATTGAGGTGCTCCTATGTTTGGTGCATAAATATTTACAATTGTTATATCTTCTTCTTGGATTGATCCCTTGATCATTATGTAGGGTCCTTCCTTGTCTCTTGTAATAGTCTTTATTTAAAATTCTATTTTGTGTGATATGAAAATTGCTACTCTAGCTTTTTGTGATTTCCATTTGAATGGAATATATTTTTCCATCCCTTCACTTTCAGTCTGTCTGTGTCCCTAGGTCTGAAGTGGGTCTCTTGTAGACAGCATATATATGGGTCTTGTTTTTATATCCATTCAGCCAGTCTATGTTGTTTGGTTGGAGCATTTAGTCCATTTACATTTAAGGTAATTTTTGATATGTATGTAGTTATTACCATTTTCTTAATTATTTTGGGTGTTTTATTGTAGGTTTTTCCATCTCTTGTGTTTCCTGCCTAGAGAAGTTCCTTTAGCATTTGTTATAAAGCTGGTTTTGTGGTGCCAAATCTCTTAGCTTTTGCTTGTCTGTAAATGTTTTAATTTCTCCGTCAAATCTGTATGAGATCCTTGCTGGGTAAAGTAATCTTGGTTGTAGGCTTTTTCCTTCTCATCACTTTAAATATGTCCTGCCACTCCCTTCTGGCTTTCAGAGTTTCTGCTGAGAAATCAGCTGTTAATCTTATGGGGACTCCCTTGTATGTTATTTGTTTGTTTGTTTTTGCTTGTTGTTTTTAAATTTTTTTCTTTGTATTTAATTTTGATAGTTTCATTAATGTGTGTCTTGGTGTGTTTCTCCTTGGATTCATCCTGTATGGAAGTCTCTACACCTCCTGTACTTGATTGACTATTTATTTTCCTTTATTTGGGAAGTTTTCAACTATAATCTCTTCAAATATTTTCTCAGTCCCTTTCTTTTTCTCTTCTTCTGGGACCCCTATAATTTGAATATTGGTGCACTTAATATTGTCCTAGAGGTCTCTGATACTGTCCTCAATTCTTTTCATTCTTTTTTCTTTATTCTGCTTTGTGGTAGTCATTTCCACTATTTTATTCCCAGGTCACCTATCTGTTCTTCTGCCTCAGTTATTCTGCTATTGATTCCTTCTAGAGAATTTTTAACATCATTTATTTTGCTGTTCATCATTGCTTGTTTACTCTTTAGTTCTTCTAGGTCCTTGTTAAACGTTTCTTGTATTTTCTCCATTCTATTTCCAAGATTTTGGATATCTTTACTCTCATTACTCTGAATTCTTTTTCAGGTAGATTTCCTCTTTCCTCTTCATTTGTTTTGTCTGGTGGGTTTTACCCTGCTCCTTCATCTGCTGTGTGTTTCTCTGTCTTCTCATTTTGCTTAACTTACTGTGTTTGGGGTCTCCTTTTCACAGTCTGCAGGATCGTAGTTCCCACTGTTTTTGGTGTCTGCCTCCAGTGGCTAAGGTTGGTTCAGTGGGTTGTGTAGGTTTCCTGGTGGAGGGGACTGGTGCCTGTGTTCTGGTGGATGAGGCTGGATCTTGCCTTTCTGGTGGGCAGGACAGCATCTGCTACTGTTCTTTGGTGTGACCATGAAATTATGATTTCAGACCACCTCTCTGCTAATGGGTGGGGTTGTGTTACTGTCTTGCTAGATGTTTGGCATGGGGTGTCCAGCACTGGAGCTTGATGATCGTTGAGTGGAGCTGGGTCTCAGTATTGAGATGGAGATCTCTGGGAGACCTCTTGCTGATTGATATTATGTGGGGATGGGAGGTCTATGGTGGACTAATGTCCTGACCTCGGCTCTCTCACCTCAGAAGCTCAGACCTGACACCTGGCTGGAGCACCAAGTCCCTGTGAGCCACATGGTTCAGAAGAAAAGGGAGAGAAAAAAAGAGAAAAATTAAAAAAATAAAATAAAAGTTATTAAAAACATTAAAAACATATTAAAAGAAAAAAATGTAATTTTTTAAAAAAAAAGAAAGAAGAGAGCAACCAAAGCAATAAACAAATCCAATGATAACAAGCACTAGAAAGTATACTGAAAAAAATAAAAAACAAAATAAAGGACAGATAGAACCCTAGGACAATTGGTAAAAGCAAACCTATACAGACAAAATCACTCAAAGAAGCATATACATACACACTCACAAATAGAGATAAGGAGGAAATATGTATATATTTTTTTTTTTAAAGGAAGAGAGCAACCAAGTCAATAAACAAATTTACCAATGATAATAATGTCTAAATACTAAACTAAGACAAACATAAAATCAGAAACAAATTAGATGCAGAAAGCAAACCCTAAGTCTACCGTTGCTCCCAAAGTCCACTGCCTCAATTTTGGGTTGATTTGTTGTCTATTCAGGTAGTCCATAGATGCAGCATACATCAAGTTGATTGCGGAGGTTTAATCCACTGCTCCTGAGGCTGCTGGGAGAGATTTCCCTTTCTCTTCTTTGTTCACAGAGCTCCTGGGTTCAGCTTTGGATTTGGCCCAGACTCTGCATGTAGGTCACCCTCTGGCATCTGTTCTTCACCCAGACAGGAGTGGGTTAAAGAGGCAGCTGATTGGAGGGATCACTCAGGCCCGGGGGGAGGGAGGGGTACGGAATGCGGGGTGAGCGTGCAGCAGCAGATGTCAGCATGACGTTGCAACAGCCTGACGTGTGCCATGTGTTCTCCTGGGGAAGTTGTCCCTGGATCATTGGACCCTTGCAGTGGCAGGCTGCACAGGCTCCCAGGAGGAGAGGTGTGGACAGTGACCTGTGCTTGCACAGAGGCTTAGTGGTGGCTGCAGCATCAGCTTTAGTGTTTCATGTCCATCTCTGGTGTCCATGATGGCTTGTGCCCATCTCTGGAGCTCATTTAACCACTGCTCTGCCTTCTGTGGGCAGATGGGGAAGGAATCCCCTCTCCTTGCACACCTTGAAACAATGGTCTCTTGCATCTTAGGCAGTTCCAGACATTTTCCCAGACTCCTTCCTGTCTATCTTTGGCACACTATCCCCCTTCAGGCTGTGTTCACACAGCCAACCCCAGTCCTCTCCGTGGGATCTGACCTCCAAAGCCCAAGCCTCAGCTCCCAGTCCCCACCCAACCTCGTGGGTGAGCAGACAAGACTCTCAGTCTGGTGAGTGCTGGTCAACATCTATCCTCTGTGCAGGAATCTCTCTGCTTTGCCCTCTGTGCTGCTGTTGCTGTGCTCTCCTCTGTGGCTCTGAAGCTTTCCCCTGGCCCACTCCCTGTCCTCGTGAGTGAAGGGGTTTCCTAGTGTGTGTGAACTTTTCCTCCTTCACAGCTCTCTCCCAGAGGTGCAGGTCCTGTCCCTATTCTTTTGTCTCTGTTTTTTCTTTTGCCCTACCCAGGTATGTGAGGAGTTTCTTGCCTTTTAGGAAGTCTAAGGTCTTCTTCTAGCATTCAGTATGTGTTCTGTAGGAGTTGTTCCACATGTAGATGTATTTGTGGGGAGGAATGTGATCTCCACATCTTAATCCTTTACCATCTTGAAGGTCCCCTCTTGATTTGTTTTAAAATGTATTTATTTAACATTCATTTTTGAATTACAGAATTATACAGAATTGTACAGAATTATATGCTGGCAATTAGTTTTATCAGAAGGTGAAACCTCTTAGTTTTCATCATTTCTATTGAAAGATCCTGTTTTTACCTTAATTTTTGTTCATTTGAAAATAATGTCTTTTTCACCTGGCTGTTTTAAATATTCTTTCTTTTGGGTTTTTCAAAAAATCAGTCTTATATTATATGTCTAGTTGTGCTTTTCTGTTGTTTTCTTATGTATTTGTTTTATTCTGGTTGATAGTTTCCTCAATAAGAATCTTAATATCTAGGTTAATTTTGGAATATTCACTATCTCTTTAAATATTGCTTTTGCCTGATTCTTCCTCTCCTCTCATTCTAAATCTTCAATTGTAAGTATACTAGAACTTCTCACTCTATTCTTTAGTTTTCTTATTCTCTCTTTTGTTTCTCTGTGAAGTTTTTTTTTCATTCCATGCTACATTGTAGACATTTTCTTCTGACCTATGTTTCAATTCAATGGTTCTCTCTTCAGATGTGTATAATCTGTTTTGAAACCCAATCATTAATTTCCTAGTTCTACAATTTCCACTTTTTCAATATTCCACTTTTCTGTTGAAAATTTCAAACATCCGTTTTATTTCCTTAAAAATATTAAGCATCGTTTGTTAAAAATCCATTTCTGATAACTCCAATTTCTGACACTGTTATGGATTTGTTCTAGTTGTCATTTGTGTCCCTGGGTTTTCAATAACAGAGTCTTGTATTATTGCGTGTCTGGTTCTTTTTTTGTATTGGAGATTGGAAATTATGTTTGAAGAAAAATGTAAGGATAATGTGATGGTTTGGATAATGTTATATTCTTCAGGGAGAATTTACAATTTGGTCTTCTAGATGGGATAGATGTCCCCAGAAAACTCAGTTCATTTTCAACCACTGAAATGAGTTGAAGATGGGCTTCTTTCCCTAAGAGTGTTGGGCTGTTGCTTGCTTGTTCACCCTTATTGCTGTGGTAATCCCTTTATAATCCTCTTCCAAACTGTGTGTAGGGGGGTTAGTCAGCCCTCCCCTCTCCTTGAAAGATATTAGGCTTAAAGTTTTATTCTCCTAACCCTGTAGAAATAGCAACAACTCTGCTTACCATCTCTCCTTCTACTTCTAGATTAGCAGAGGGAGGAAAATTAAGTTACTTCAAATGTGAAGCTCAAAATTTTGGTATTTCTTCTCAATTCTTGGTCCCACAATTCTTCACTAAGTTTTTTATCTTATACCTTAAAACTCTTTCAGTCTCTCCTTGCCCCCTGCCACCCACACCTCTTGTTTTTCTGGTTTTATACTTGTTTTCAATTTTAGGATTAGTTTGCATTTCCTTTTCTGAAGTTACTGAAACTGATAATTTTATATTTACATGAAAATAATGTTCACCTTTAGGACATGGATTTATATAACATCCTGGTATTTTTCAGGTTTATATTAATTAAAAAATTGCTTAAATTTAACAATTAAATAAAACTCCTAGGTAACTAAGTAGATTCACAAGAAATAATAATAATAGCTAATAGCTCTTGTTCAGTTATGCCAAACCCTCTTATAAGATCTTAAGAAATAAATTCTTGAATATTCTTACCAAATTTGTTAGTTATATTCTGTTATTATTCTCATTTTACTGATGAAAACTGTAGCCCAGAGAAGTAGTAATAGCATTTGAACCCAGTATTTTGGTCCCCAAGTTGTCATATACTGGGATATACTCACAATTTCTGAAAATTATTGATATAAACATGGATGCACAGTTGCATGTTACACACACACCGCACATAAATCGCTGTAGTTAAACTCTTGTAGAGAGGCAGACTATCTAGCAATTGCACAAATCTCTTTTGATCAGACCAAAGTCAGTTCCTCTAATTTCTTCATTGATGGAAAGAGCTGAACTAATAATAGTCACTAACTCCTAACTCTCTCCCCTTAAGTGACACCTTATTGAAGTTCATTTACATATAATACTTCTGTCATGATACTCTCTTGGCACCTGAGTTACATGACTCTCCCTTAAAATTATCAGAATATGAGTTTCTTTGTGAAAAAAATGTTATTTTTCTTTTTTTCCCCCATAACACATCAGAAGCAAGCTTACATTTTTCAAAAGGAATTTTACTAAATACATAGGAAGAACAAAAAGGGATGAATAATGTACAAGATGCATTAAAAACTACACTGGCTTTGGAAAAAAAAAAAAAAGTTCTCTGATCCTGTAACATTTAAGTAGCTTACCAGGCAAAAAGCTCCTGTTCTTTTCCCAGGAATGTTATGCTCCAGCCTCAAATGGCTGGAGCCACTTTGCAGGCAATTTACTTGGCTACAGGCTCTTTTGCCTCCGTGGTTTTCTTCATAGGGTGAACACCATCTTTTCTGCAGGGAGCTGGTCAATTGCCCAACATGTTCTCTCCATAATAACTGCAAAAATAAAATATTCCAAACCTGCTGCTGACCTAGGATGCTCCCACTCAGTTCTACTTTCTTTGTGATTGGCAGGCCTACAGCCTTCATGAAGGGAGTCACACATAGACAGCAGTAAGAGGCTTAGTCTCCCACGGTTTTCCAAGTGGGTAGTGGGGAATGGGCAATAATGAGGTAGTTGACTCTGAATCTATATCTCAGCTTCCCAGCTACTGGAGAGCAAACACCAATTCATTAAAAATCACTAGTTCCTGAGGAGCTGATATAACCTAATTAATTTCATGAAAGACTAATGTATAAGCCTTAATGGTAATTGTATAATTTTCACTGAGAAAAATAACTATGTGATCAAAATGACCATACTGCCATACTGTTCTCATCAGCAATACATTCAAAAATCATCACCAAAAGAGTGACACCTCTTCACCATGTCCTCGGATTTTCAGGATATACACAGTTTGAAGCTTCTGACCTCCATGTATGTACGAAATCAATATATGCTTAACCATTCCGAGACATTCATTATACCATTCTATAGAACTAACAATTATAATGCATGATCACATTTACACTATTTCTATTTCCTTTCTAATAAAAAACATTATGAAGTCTCTAATTGATTTTTAGGAAACCATATATACCTGTTTGTTTTTTTTTTAATTATCAGTATCATAGAAAGGATAGCCACTGATTTAACTATTACAAATATATCCCAGACTGCTGGCTGGTATAGAAGAATTAGAGACATTTGTCAATTATCCAACTAATTATCTCAATGTATGATAGCCAAACCAAATAACCTCAGTCCCCCAGTGAACATTCTGAACTGAATAGTCTAGATAACTATGCATGCATATTCAATACAAATTTTGAGGATATAAACATTTCTGTATTTGTTTCATTAATTCATTAACGAATATACCTCCAATGTGTTCATCCTGGGCTTCCAGATTAATGATCACAATAAAAAATCATAAGAGCTGGCATTTATTGACTGCTTAATATGAGCCAGGCAGTGTGATAAGTGCTTTCTATGCACTCTCTTTTAATTTTACAAGTCTATGAGGTAGGCGCTAGCATACCTGGCATAAAATGGAGCCTGCCTTCCCAAATAGCTCTTTAATTTTACCTCTGTAAACAGCTTCAAACATATATTACTCACATAAAATTCCCTGTGTGTAATACGTAGATGTGTTCTTTTATACACAGTGTTTTTCCTTTTTCTCAAAAGCAAATAAGTTTTCTTTTAGTCATCTTTTTGGCATTTTTTCTGATTCTCATATCCTTTCATTTATTCTGATTGCTATCTTGAGTACAATGCCTGTCCCTGATGTTGAGTGATGCTGAAAATCATGAATATATACATGCTATTTAGAATGTTATATAAAATTTTATTCCTTTATATTTCACAGAAATTGCCATTTCTGTTAGCATTAAGAAATAAAACACCAAGTTATGTATAATAATGTCTAGTTGTAATGGATTCTTCATACCTGGATAGATAAAGGTTTGGGGCACATAGAATGTTTGGCAGGCAGTGGTTACTTGTTTAATTGGTATCAACTTTTGGCTAGGAAAGAACCGTTGAGGAATACAATTTCCCTACAAGTTAAAAGACACCTAGGCACAGAGAATCCCAATTTATTAAAATTGATGAGTAACAGATAGCTGTTAAATGCTCAAACACGTTGTTAATAGGACACTTTTAAAAATGATGTGCTGGAAGTTGCATGCCTGCTTCAGCCTGCTGAAAAGTGGTTATCTTTAAGGTGTTCCTTAGTTTAATGGTAAGTCATAAAATATTGGAAAATACACAGAGTTTAAAGACAACCCTGAATTCAAGTCCCAGTTTTAATGATTATTGGCTTTGGGGAAACGTATTTAATTGTTCTAATTACAAAATTAAGATAATAATGCATCTAACCTCTGCTTGACATCCTTAATCTGTTTCAGAGAAAGTGTTTGCTGCTAGTATATTCATGGGGAACACTTTTTCTTTCTTTCCTGGGTACTGCATTGCTTGAGCTCTCTCTCTCAAAGTTCATCCTAAGTAAATTGTTTTTACAGAAGCAAGTAATAAAATTAATTGTATAACAGAAACAAAATGTATTAGATTTTCACCTTGGTTGAGGAAGCAGAAGGAAGAGTAGGGCTGGAGGAAGTCCATCAGTAGTATTATTAAGGGTATCACGTTCCAAAGACCATGAAATTTTGTTTCCATTTAGTGTTACTATTATTCAGGTGAACAGGTAGATACCTTGGTACAAATACTGATACTATGAATTCTTAGCTAAATCTGTAAGTAGGAGAAAAAAATCAAGGGATGACAGACCTAAGAACTGGGAAACTTGGGGACTTCTCTGGTGGTCCAGAGGTTAAGACTCCATGCTTCCACTACAGCACTGCATTGGTCATGGGTTCTATTCCTGGTTTTAAAAAAAAAATGTGAAACTTAAATTTGTCAAAACTATCCAAAATATGTACTCCAAAGAGAATTGTTATGGAATTCTAAGTCAAATGAGTAAAATAACTACAAATGCACAGACTCACTTTCTATTCAGTGAAAGCTAAATCAATGAAATCCAATTATATATCAGCTAGATTATTTTTAATGCCCCCAGCAGTCATTTGATTACTAGGGACTGTTGATTTTACTACTACATCATATCTCAATATTTACATCTTATTCTCATGTTAAACTGACTACACAGTATCTTTAATATTTCTGGCTTGAGGTGAGAAGGAAGGGATTAAGATATTTTCATTCTCAGGAAGTATATTCAAGGAGCACTGAGAAGTCAATGTTTTGTTGCAGAATGAAAGAGTGGAAGTTTGAAGATAGGAAAAAACTATGTGATATTAAGGGTGCAGTTCAACACGGGGGTAAGAAGTATGGCAAGTAGGGGGTCATGCAAATGTGGGAAGTGGTTTTTGACCACTTATAAATACAGGGTCTCATAGATAAATATGTAGAAGACAATGCTGAGATTTCCTATTAGTGATTTACATCTTTATATTGTGACCATTTAAACATCTTGGCAGAAATGCCCTTGTACAATATATCTCCATAATTTTGTGGGTTTTGGAACTTATTTCTTTCACATCAAGAAGATTCCCAGGGGTCCACCAAGAAAGTATTTCATTCTCCATGGGAATATTGCTGGCAATGCCACGGAATTCAAATCTTGTTTAATTGACAAGGGAAAGAGGCCATTTAATAGGTACAAAAACAAACCTTACAGGTAAAACATGGAACCAAGTGAAATAACTAAAATTTTAAATAGGATGATATTTCCCAGTATCATAATATTCTTCTTTTTTTTTTTAACATCTGGATCTAAATTTACCTCACTCAGGTTAAAACCATGAAAAGGTTGAATGCAAAGATTTATTTTTACAGTAAATCAAAGTCTGATATATAACTGAAAAAATAAATGTATATCTGCTTTAGCCTCTTTCTGGAACAAATTCAATTGGTTTCTAGCTGGAAACAATAATTTTTGGATTATAAAACCAAAAAGTTTATGAGATACTAGGTCTCTATACCCCCAATTTTGAGGGTATGGAAAGATGAAAAAGGGAAAAATAATAACCATATTATTGCTTTTTCCTATTTAACCATTATAAAAGTATTTGTTGAGGACCTAAAATACACCAGATTCTGTGTTAGGTGAGCAGTAGTGATTAAAACAATGAACAAGACAGTTACTGTCATGGTATTATAAATTTTTGTCTGATTAAAGTATCAAGATATAATGAGAATAAATTATAAGGTATTAAAAAAGTGGGGAAGCAAGCACACGTAATTTCTTCTAATAATGATAAAGAGGCAATTAAAATTTTTGGTAAAACAGAAGTAAAAGAATTTGTATAGTCTGAATATGAAGCAAACTGTAACATTGATTTCAAAATATTAGGGAATTGAGACAGCATTTGTCACATAGTAGGTGCTCAATAACTATTTGAGGAATGAAAGAATTAATTCATACAATAAAAATGTACTTGAGTAGCACAGGAATTGTAAAATTAGAACAATAAGAAACAATATGTACCCAAACATATAGTAATTGGTTCTGCAGTAACAATATTTACTTAGTAAAAGCAATGTAGATATTATTCAATAAAAAAAAACTTTTGAATAAATCTTCACAAACAGTATGGAAGAGAAATTTCAGTTACTGAACAGAATGCACAGGTGATCTGTTTTGTAAATATTATACTTTTTAGACAGAAACTCAATTTCTGTCCTAACTACTTGCTATGTGTATGTAAATGCATACTTGACAGATACTTAGAATTGGAAGTAGATAGAACAAAGAACTGTAAGAAATGAAGCAACATTGTAATATTCAGTTTACAAAGTTCTTAATGATTACTGCTCAACATTTATAGACATAGGAAATAGACCAAATAATAGATTATTAAAACTTATAAAATTAATTTTAGAACTAACCTAAAGTTTTTGTTAAAAATTCACTCTATATTTGATGAATATTTTATCAAGGAGATGTATTGATTTTAAAATATATATTTAAATAAATGTAATAAAATAAAGATACGTTATAGAAACTTCAGAAAATATAGAATGTACAGAAAAAGATTTAAAAATCACTTTGCAATCCAATAAATCAAAGATTACTGTTGTAATTTTGACTTTCTTTTCTAGTAGTTAAATATATGAATATATTTTGGTTTCCCAAACTTGTAATGACACTTGGATAGTATTTTTCTCAGCATAAAAATTACATCAAATATTACCTCAAAATATTTCCCTCCTCTGCTGATGTTTTGAATTTTAATGACAATTTAATATTAGTTTATAGTATGGATAAATATATTTTAACTATTACTCTTTTGAACACTGAGACTTTGTAGCAATGATTACTTTATCATTCATTTCACAGAAGTCAGCTTACTGGTGTCCATGGTTATTTTGTTTAGTTAAAATTACACAAATAATTTTAACTAAAATTAAAATTTTAGTATATGTAAGTAAGAGATACTTACATATACAGTAATTTATGGCAGAGAAAGCCCTCCCAATGTAATGGGAATAGCATGGCTTGAATTCTTGCCAAAATTTTCTCTAACCTCCTGGAAGACTCAGCTTCTTTAAATATATGTCATTCAACACACGCAGACACACACAAACACAAATACACACACATTTAAGAAACCACCTAGTAATGAAGTCTTCCACAATGACTTTGGCCCAAATGAATTAGTTTAAATAGTTATTGAATAGCTACACTATTCTTTCAAGATACTAGATTATTACATGTGATATTTCAGTATCAGGGGAAAGTTATACATTGCATGGACAGACAGTACACTTCCCACATGAGGGGGTTTTATTCCCACACCCAGCCATCGTGTCCTTTTTGAAAACTGTGACACATAAATTCCACTCATGTTGGATTATACTATTACAATTTATCATCAGATATTCTTTTGTTTGGGTACTTAAGTCATAGCCCTCACAGACAATGTTATGGTTTATATAACTTACTTTTCTCATGGATTCCTCCAACAATGTCTATCTTAGTCTGGGATACAAAGGAAATAATTCAAAAGCACTGGTGGCTTCAACATTACATGTTTTGCAATGAATAGGGAACAGTAGTTTCACAGCAGAGGCAGGAATGCCTACCTCTTTTACCCATTCCATTACTTTCTAAAGTATTCAAGTGGTTTAAGTGTTTGGTTTAAAAACATGTGAAAATGGAGTAAAACTCTGCGATATTAGAGAAGTATCCGGTTTTACAGTTAATCAAAAGGTCAGGGAGCCTTTTGTATTATACAAGTCTCATCAGGGTAGTTCATTAACACAATTAGACAAAATGCATTTTCAGTTTCAGCCCTCTATTCATTTTAAGGCATTTTCTGCCTTGCTGAATCAAATTTAACATGGGAGATTTTTCTGGCTACATAATCAACATGTAAATTAAAATGCACAGGGATCTCCAAAGAATAAAACACTAATTATGTAATCGTTTTTTTCCTCTGTGTATTGGGTTGAGAATGGTTAATTAAAAAGAGAAAAAAATGAAAGTGAATATAACTTTAACATTTGTTTATTTCTCTTGTATGAAAATGTGACTATAATTAATGTTAAAATGACAACATGGAATATTGAACTTTCTGCCCAATTTTAATAATAGGGATTTTGACTAATCAAAGGTTGTAATTTTAACTGGAAAACTTAATTGGTGGTGACACAATGTGTTTTCACAAATATGGAAGATAGTTTTAAATGATATTTTCTTTTCCTATAAAAGTGGCCATGCGTTTATTAAGCGGTTTGCCTTTGTGAAAACTGAACATATTGCTGAGGAACAAAGAGACAGACTGAGAATTCATTTGACATTTTATTTAAAAAGTTCAGGAACAGTTCATTTGAACTTTAATTTGCCATCCATTGAAGTTTATACAAAGTGTGGTTATTGATTCTCTATCTATGCAATTTCCATCTGCACAGATTACTGTAGATAAATTAATTTTCTAGCCTGACTTTTTTTTACTTTATATTTTTTGTATATTCTCAAAAATGTTAAAATGTTGAGTTCACACAAATGTTAGTAATCTCTGTTCCCTTTTTAGTTTGCATAATCTTGCATAATGAGTAGGTCTTAGGTCATTTATTTCCCTCTTGAGTGTGACTGCTGTGATGTAAATCAGTGAAAATTCACTTAATATTGTGTTCAGTTATTCACTTAATGATGAAATAAGTTATCCTTTACTCTTAGAGATAACGTTCTTAACTTCAGAAGTGCCAACCGGTAAGAATGACCCACCTAACATATTTTATCCAACTTTTTAAAAACAAGTCTTACTGGTGATTCAGAAATATTTTCTGAAGATCCCTAGGGTTTTGTACTATATCAATGCACTTTGCACTACATCTCAGAAGAAAAAGATATGTATAATGTATTTATATGTGGAAAGTTTACTTTTCTACATGCCATATGTATTTTGACAATGGAACATTCTAAGTGCTCTTCAATACTAGCAAATTAGGGCCCCACGTAAGATTCATTCAATGACCACTTAAAAATTTTGTGTGATTGTTGTTCTGGACAAAAATGTATGAACATAAATAAGAAGTGATCTTGCCCTTGAATAACTTACAATTAAGAGAGAGAGCTAAAATCAGGCTACCACAAGGGGTTGCCTTTTGGGATGGTGGAGACTGAAAAAGCCTCAGATCTTTTTGAAATTCAGTAATATTGGTTACCAGGGAAAAATATTAACATAATGAGATGAAAATTTTAGGCCACGATGTTCCTAAAAGGTAAAATGACCCAACTACATAGTTAAAATGCATATATGTGTTCGTATTCCCCTATATATATACATATATATATGTATATGTATATATATAATTATACTTTGTGTTTAATTCATATAAGAAAAAATTCTAGCTGTAGATGTTCTTAAAAGATAACATAGAACAATTATGTAACTATATATATATATAAAACCAATAACAGCCATATGATCTATATATGATTTTCATTTCCACTATACGGATAATAAAGCAGAAGTACAAACAGTTAAGTTACTTGCACAGGTCATATACCTACTAAATGGGAGAACTGGGACTTGAACCCCAGTAGTCTGGAAATAAGTGGAAGAGTTTTATGCGACAGACTAGGGAAATAAAACCCTGTCTTGCAGTAGAAGGACACCATTAACTACTTCCAAGCAAAGGTGTGATAAGCACCAATGGGTAGTTCAGAACTTAAGGGCAACTGTGCTATAGAAAGATAGATTTTTTTCAGTCCTGTAAATATATAATATACACACAAGACCTCATTTAAATATAGTTTAATTGTTTTTACTTAGGGAGTAGTCTTTGGAGTAGGAAATCAATTTTTATTAAAAAGCATCCAAAAAGAAAAAGACTAAACAGGAAACAGCTTTGAAATGACATTTGGTTTTGGCAGACTAAAGCAAGCCACTGTGAATGTTTCTGAAAGAATGTAAGCAGACAAGCAAATGCCCTAGAAAGTATTGTGAAATTTCAGGTTAATGTTGAAGTATTGTGGCTTTTTGTTGTTGTTCATCATTTGTACTTATAAATATTCATGAACTTCTTCAACTGCACACAGAACTAGCAGGCGCCATGGAAGAATACTTTGTACTGGTTGGTGATTGACCAAGTTGAAAAGTGCTAGACTAGAGAGACCAGGTATTTCTCAATGGGCTGTTTGCACAGTCCATGTTGTCAGATATATCTATATAATACATCGACTAGAAGGAACCTTCCTTTTGTTCTTTTCATTTTTAACAATTAGTTTTGGAGAAGGGAGGGTGCTGTCAGATGGTAAACTGGACCTTTAAAATTTCAGATCCACCGTCTAAGGAGTAAATTACTGAAACTTTCCAATTGTACAGGAATCATATAAAAGCCATGACTTTATATTATTTACCCAAGTAAAAACAACATTCTTTAGAAGAAAACAGGCAGTTTTACTAATAAAAAATGTAAATTCCAGCTTCATGTGTTATTCATGAATGCTCTGATAGCACAATTGTTATTTTCAAGTGTTTAGCTACTGTGAAAAGGATCTTCAGCAATGATGTTGGAGGTTGACTGCTGAATGTCAGAAATAATGATCTAGCTGCACTGTAATCTTTGCTAAATGAGGTCTATTATGTGTCATATTTAGAAGAATATTTGTGTTGTTGAATGATTTTAAACTAATTATCTAGTGCAGCTTATATTTCATAAAATATAATAATAACCATGCAAAAGTTTACTGTTAATATTAAGTCCAATTTTATACATCATATTTGAGAAGTAACAGTATTGACATATTTATCAGAATCCAAATATATTGTTATTGGAATATGAGCACAACATATAAATGTTTGCTTTCAGAAGAACTCAATTCCAAATCACTAGTAATAGCATCTATTTTATACTGTTACAATGACTATATTATTTTCATATGAAAAACTTAAGTGTAAACACTGTGAAGTAGCAAGGGTTTCTTTAGAGTTTCTTGGCTATTCCATTACCTCTCTCTGCCAGGCCAACTGTCTATTACTTTGTAATCAATTCGCAGACGTGGGTTCAGCAAATAAGATATCAGCTTGAGCTAAACCTTCATAAAAACATTATATTTGCTTAACATTGTTTAACATGATGGGTATATGTATTAAAATAAAGATTATTTTATTTGTAGTAAAAATAAACCCATTATATTGTCCTCATATTTTTTGAGATTTCAAAATATTTAATATTTACTGCTTTCTTGATTGTTTGGCTTTTAAAGATGGTAAGACAATGAAGGAAGGAATTTAAGTGTTAAAACATGCTTATCTTGAAAAAGGGAACATATTTGGGTGTGCTAATTTTCTTTTTCTATTACCTTCCTACAAAGCTAGGAAAGTAATAGAAAAAGAATGTGGTAAAATTAATGTGGTATTGGGCTTCCCTGGTGGTGCAGTGGTTGAGAGTCTGCCTGCCAATGCAGGGGACACGGGTTCGTGCCCCGGTCTGGGAAGATCCCACGTGCCGCGGAGCTGCTGGGCCCATGAGCCATGGCCGCTGAGCCTGCGCGTCCAGAGCCTGTGCTCCGCAACGGGAGAGGCCACAGCAGTGAGAGGCCCGCGTACCGCAAAAAAAAAAAAATTAATGTGGTATTAATCGAAGGTAATAGAAAAAGAATATGGTAAAAAATATAGTGGTATTAATAAAGGAAAAAAGAGTGTCAGTTGAGGGCAAAAAATGATGTTATAGTTGTACTATGAGAACTGGTGAGGTATGATATGAGAAAGATGTAAATGCTTTGGCTTGGATTTATCCAAATTGAAATTGTAAACTAATGATGATAAAAAGAAGGCTGCTCAGTTCAAGGAGCATTTCCTTCATTCCAGGAAGTGCCTTTGATGCAATGGAAGTGTCACCCTGTCATCTTCTCTCGCTAGAGTCTCTGCTGCCTCTTTGGAAAATGTCTTTCAACTTCTGAGAATCTGAAAGTTATACTATAAGTAATCACAAATCAAACCATGGCAGTGTTACCCCATTCTTTCTTTCCACTTAAGGAACCATGACAATACTTGAAGAAACTTCAATATTGACAGTGTCAAACAAGAGAAAGGCAATGTCCACGACAAGGACTCCATCTCTAGATACATGCAAATACTCCCAGTGATACTTGATTGGCAGGGATGGACAGTGAGAAACACCACATGTACGCAGAACTGGGGACAGGGACACTTACTTGGCATTACACATTATCCAGTGAACTACTGTGGCAGTTCTACTTGTGTTTAGAGACTCACAAATTTTCTTTTTCATGATACCATCAGTTTTAGTCTTCTAAACTATGAACAGAGATAAATGGATACTGGTAAGTGAGAGAGAGAAAAAGAGAGAGAGGGAGAAGACAGAAATATAAAAAAAGAGACAAAAGGAGAAAAACATACATACAGACAGACATAGGTGCTGATTGAAAGGGTCTGTGTTTGTGTGTGTGGTGGGTGGTTAAAGGGAAGTTGGAATCCATAAAAAGGAAGGAAATGTGTCATTTACTTCAGTGATACCTTAACACAGTTACTGGATTAACCAAAGTTTTCACTTTCCAATAGATCATTTTGATATGGGAGAGGGTATCATAAGAAGCTTATTAATAAAAGCAAAGAGAACAAGAAGATGGTACATATTTAAGGTTCAGGCAATACTGAAATTATACCCATTGCCAGATGTATACACATTCAACAAATTAATGCAACAGTGCAGTTCTGGGACCAAGTTATCCACTTTGCATTATTCCATGGATTATGACTATATACACTGTATTTTTTCATTTTGGAAAAAAGCACAAATATCATCACCCCAGTAAACCACATATTGCCCCAACAAACACAAACACACACACAAGTATTGAGTTTTCCTATTTACCTGCTACAATCAAGACTACTCAATAATGCCCCTTAGTACTTCTCTGACAACTTTCGATTTCTAATCTGCATTTAATATGAAAAAATAGTCTATTTAAAATTCAAATTAGGTTTATCTATATATTCTATAAAGACAAAAAATATATTTGTTGATCCATGAATAAACACCCAACATAAGCATCATAAATAAAATCTAGATATTCATGTAATCTAGTTAGTTACAACTGTCACTCAATAATAGAAAAGAGACATGGTGAAATCCATAATTCTAGGAATCTTTTTCTAACACAGGGTCTATTAGGGACATGCAAATACAGTATTCTTACCAATTATTCTTTAAAAATTTATGGTAATAAACAATCATCATTTAACCCTAAGACATCAGCTTTCTATCCACAAAATAACAAACTCATTGCCCCAAACAGTGAAGTAATGTATTTACCTGTATTTACATATAGGTCTTGAGACAACAGACAGTTGATTTGACTGAATTCTTCATTTTCAATCACATGGTTTGTGTCCTGGAAAAAAAAAAGAAATCCTAAAATTACTCTTTAGATTATGTAATAACATAACCAAAATGAGTTTTTAGATGCTTAATTTGTTATTTGTTATATAAGACAACTAATTTATATCTGAAGATGATAATTATAAAAATAGTTTTTACTAAGCTTTTAATGCTGAGTGAAACCTAACTCTTAGGAAAATATCAGAACAAAATTTTCAAATGTCTTCCAGCTTTTTATATTTTGGAAATAGCAGAGCTTCTACACAATAGTCTGTGATAAGCTACATGAGAAAAGAATCTAAAAAAAATGAATATATGTATATGTATAACTGAATCACTTTGCTGTACACCTGAAATTAACAAAACGTTGTAAATCAACTATACTCCAATAAAATTAAAATGTTAAAAAAAGAAATAGCAGAGCTTGACTGATTAAAGCTGAAATGTAGAGAAGTGAAATTTTATCCTATTTTGCCCTTGTATTCACTCCTTTAGATTATTTCCCATAGATGTAATATATTGTAACTTACATATTTAAAGTAAAACTTGCCACATTCACAACTATTCTTGTGATGATTAAATTATAATAAATAATAAACTTATTCTGGCAATATTTTAAGGGTACTGTTAATAATGGAATATGTTAAAATCAAGGGATAAGACATACTTTTCTCTAGTGAATGGATCAGAACTAAGAATAAGACTCATTTTTTTTCTCAATAAAAAAGTGCATGGGCTCAGAGGATCACGTATAAAATTTACAGTTAAAAAAACATTGCCTATCTGGAAAATGCATGTGACTAATAAAAGAAGGAGAAATTTAATATAACAACTATCCAAGTTTATGTAGAGAAGAATACATGTAAGTTTGTCAGAAATTTCTGTTAAAAGGTCAAAGTTCTGAAGTGCTTTTCATCTAGCTCTAGAAAGCATATGATGACTGCATCAAAGAGTGAATAAACTGGTCCACATTTATGGAAAATAAAGTTAGCTATATTCAATAGCACATTATTAAAACAGGAGCATGTTCACACATGCATACCTGTACCCACACTCACACCATATCATTAAATTTAAGAGTTGGTCGTTTGTTAATTCAATTCAGGCAATTCAAACACATGTTGGGCATCCACTATATACCAGAAATTCTTCTATGTCCCAGAAATAGATAGGACTAAATAATTCTCCCTTCCCTGAAGTGACTCCCATTGGAGTCAGAAAAAAAGGCTCATAAAACCAACTACTATATAATCTAATGATGTTTTGAGTAGAATTAAGTACAAACTGCTGTGGGAACACAGGAGCATGAACAATTAATTCTGCCCGGTCCTTGTCTTCACTCTTAAGTGTTTCAGTTTAGTTTACATTTTGCAGATCACAATATCACCATAATGTCAAAAAGTTTCACTTTCTTACTCAATAACTCTTGAAATAATTTGCCTGTGAATTCATTGACATCTCTACTCCTTGGTTCCTCTACTGTTCTCTTAACAACTCTGTTCCATCTTCACAATGTTCTCTAAAAAGATCACTACCTCAATAACTCCTTTCTCGTTATTGATTCTTTGCATTATTTTCACAGGAATTACATGGGAAAAATCTTACTCTGGCTTCGTCAAACTGTTTAATTTGTTGGCTGGAGACAATGAGTACTACCAAAGAAACAGACTAGTGCAGCAATAAATCCCAGATCAGTAAGTGTAGTCCTCTGTATAAACCTCACTATTTTATCCATTCCAATAACTTCAATTGTTGTACACATGTTTATAATTCTCAAAGCTGTGTTTCCAAAAGAGATTGAGAAATTTATCAACTGATTGATGAATTTTGTCTTTTGATTACCTACTGGACATCTCTACTTTGATCTTCCATGGCCCCTTCATAGTAACATATTTAAAACAGGTATCATCCTTTATCTAACTGACTTATCAAATGTCAGCAGTCAGGTCAGTAAAGCCAGTAGTGCCAGCACAATTACTGACTACTTAGATTTTTATTTACAGTAAAGCTTCTATAAGACAGCAAATTTGAATATGCTAACTCTAAAGGCTCAAGTTCCAAGCCTAAAATTCCCATATTGGAAAAAAATTCCATATAAAACAAGGGTAGTTTTGATTTACAATTCAGGGAATATTTACCTTTAAAATTTTTAAGATCCACTTATTTGAGTCCCTAGAAAGTTCAAATTCAAATAGCATTAAAGAAACATTCTTTAGGTTAGGGCTACTCCACCAATCAAATGGTTACCCATCAATTAGCAGATGAAACAGGAAAAATTTCAGTTGACTAGACTGAGATATCTTGGTCTTTGTGTGGTAGTGATTTGAAAATGACAGCTAGTAGTTAATTTTTTGATTTGACATTATTTAAAATAAAATTCTGAATTCATCCAAACCATGTGTAGGAGTCTGAGTTGTGTGAATGTACAGTAATTAACAAGAATCACAAACATCTGTTCCAACTGGTGAACTGATACAAGTTTGAAAAGCAACTGGAAACAAAATGTTGATAGATTGTGGTCATTATCCTCATGCTGATTAATCTTATTCATCAGTCTGTAGAATATTAGGTCACTCAAAAACATAATCTATTAATAGTGACATAAAAAACATAATTGTATACATTTTCAAAAACTTCTGTGTTTTCTTAATTTCTCTGAAACTGCATTGGGAATTAGCGTGCTTAATTTACTGCACTGGTTGAGTGAAGTCACTTCATATAATATGAAGTCACTTCATAAATATAATACAAGGTAATAGAAATTCTGTGGATGTAACAAAAACGAGAATCCTTATTTCAGGAAAATTGCATTGCTATCACCACAGGAAAAAATTCATGTCAATATTTATGTCTTATTGAGTTGTCTGGACTTAATAATAATGTGCAAAGATGATAGAAGAGACATTCTTTTAACTTTGCCTTTGAAAAATATTTTCTGTCATTATTTACAGAAAAGACCTATTGTTTAACATTATACTTGTAGTGCAGTTTTTGTCTTGGCCCTATCCAAATTAAATAGCAGCTTAGCCCCGGTAGTAGAATTTATGCATAGTTTATTATGTGTATTACCATGTGAGAAAAGATGTGCTTTAGAAAAATCTAATAATGTGTTTAGGTTGAGGGTTCTTTAAGGCAAAAACCACAATTTTTCAAAATTTAATATGTGGCCAGGATAAATGCAGTTTGAACCATCATTGGTAAAGTATCAAGTGCTTTATGTAAGCAATGAGAAAACTTTCTAATTCAGCCAAAACCAAAGCCACAAGTGAGTTATAAAGGTCTTAGCTCTCAAATGAAATCAATTACAACATACCTACAAACACATGTTACGCATTTAGTTTATCCCAGAGAAACAACAAAAAAGGTTTTATTTTCCTTCATAATGTCTAGTGGGAAATTGTTTATTTGTTCTGGCTTCATTGCTTATAGGCTGTTTGTAATCTTTCAATTAATCTGAAAATTGCTGTGCAAAGCTCTTTCTACACTACTCCCTGTATCCTTTGCATAAATATTAAATTTGAAAACATCATAAAATTCTATATGTTACTATTTTGCCCATCCTTGAGTTTACTTTCAAGTTTAAAGGATCTATTATTCAGTGGTTTTTAGGAAGTAGGTGAAATATTTCAATCTTTTTTTTCCAGTAAACAATCCACACAGCTTCTATAATACTTGACTCAAAATGCAAATATCAAACCAAACCAACCAACCAACAAACAAAAAATAAAACATAAAATAACCTCTGAAAAATAATAGTCCCAAATAAAATATTAACTTATATTAAAAACTCTACAGGATATCATGAAGGTAAACTGTTTAAAGACAGGCATTTTCAAATGTTTTATTCACTGCTGTATCTTGAGGGCCTAGAACAGTTCCAGGTACATCTTAGATAACAACAATTTTTTTTAAAAGACCGAATAAGTGTCTAAATCTTGTGAATAAACTACTTTTTAATTTAAATGAGATTGTGAATTATTTCTACTTTCTGTAAAATGCATTTGATAGTAATAATTATCTGCCTGAAATCACTCCTCCAAATGGTAAAAATCTGAGCAGAAAAAAAACAAATAACATCTATAGTATGTACAATAGTTTGAAATTCTGTTGGTTACTAAAATAGGGAAGGAGATCAGAATTAGTATGTTCTCCTGGGGATTATAGTGTCCTCAAGGACTCAACAGAGTTTAAAGAAAATTCTTCAGACTATCACATGAATAAAAAATACTGGAATTTTTTAAGTGCTTGATTAACCCAGGTATTTAATATAGGAAAGAAAATCCAAGTAATAAATAGTTATAAATGTGACTACAGGGAAGCAATCATCAAAAGGTGGTGAGAAACTCTGAACTGTATTTGTGTAGATCATAAAGTCTTAGAATTGGAATTAAACAGGAAGTTAGAGGTCATTTACTCTAATCTCTGAAGAAATAATTCTTTCTTCAGTTACAATATACACAATTACAGTACATTTTCATTTATCTGGGTTCTGAGTTACTAGAAAGCTCACCTCACTAATTTATTTTCCCACTTGACTTTCATGAGAAAGAAAGAAATTATAATAATAGGAAAAATAATTAATACACCTAAAGATGACTCTGGGGGTACTTCAAGACCATGAAGTGTCTTTTCTGTCATCAGGAAAAGATACAATTATCTTCAGTATCATTTTAGTGCTAACTCTTTGACTTTATACCCAGGTGTGGAAACTCTACCTTATATAGATGTTCTGCACTGTAGGATTTGCCATGGAATATGTGAGTGTTAAATAAATAGAGCAAGAACCAAGACTCAAATGATGCTGCAGAAAGAGAAGAGAGGCACCACAGAGAAGAGGGTAAGCAGAAAGACTATAAATTGTGACGAATCTAGAGAGAAACACCAAGAGAAAGAAAAATTAAAAATTGAAAAAGCAGGTATGGTAAGAGATAGATGGGACTGGAAAATTCCTGATTCTGGGGGTAAAATATAATGTTACTCTTATCTCAGATTCTCTTCCCATTTTCTGAAAGAATGTTATTCAACTAGTAAGACACTTTCTTCCTAATGTTTCCTTACAACACACCCCAGTCACCAAGGTAACCTTAAAAGGGTCTCTGTTGCTCACAGCCTTACCCTCCTTATAAAAGTATGCCAGCTAGGACAGAATTCTCAGATAACATCTCTTGGTCTGATAATTACAACATCCGTAACATGTGAAATGATAGCTTTTGATTCAATTACTTGTCATAGGAGTGCCTCTATGACCCCAAAATTCTTTTAAAAATGCTCATAATGTTTCTGTTCTCTTCAAAGTACTAAAAGGTTTGAACATTTTAATGAATGAGGTAATGAATCTTACTCATTTCTCCTTTTCCCATCCTTTTTCTTCTTTTCACCTGTGCCTGCCTCATCCATCTCCCAACTCTTCCTGCTTATCCTCATGTTCTTCACGTTCATCTTTTTCTCCTTGGCCTTCTCTTTGCCAAATCTCTGCCTTCCTTCCCTTCTTCTTCTTTCTGAATTTATAAGTTGTTTAAATACAGTGCTAAAGTATATACTTGAATAAGCTGTGCCAACATGTTAAATACTAGTTATAGAGGCTCCCCGTGTGTCACAATAATTATTCAGTACATGCAGTTAAGACATTCTTAAACAGTAATCATTATTACTTGCTAAGAACAGGTAAAGCTATTAAGAGGGTCTCAAACTCATCTGAGCAATAACAGAGTTTGTAGTACAATTTATGACGTTTCAAATCCCAAATCCTCACTTTGAGAAAAGAGCCTTTTGGGTGGTATTTTCTACCCTCGAAGGACCAACTATTGCTACTTCTCTATTTCACTATTATTTGAATCACTGCTATAAAATGTTTTTTTCAAATGAATTAGAGTAGCATAGACAATATGCTCCCTAAGTTTTCTTGACTTAAATGATGCTGATGAGCCAAAGCACTTCCTATAAATCATTTCTAAACATTATGTAGTTAAAAACCATGTGGACTTTGATTGCAGCTCAAACTCTGATTCAACAGCCAATGTTGCCATTTACTACCTTGTGGCCTTGACTTCATCTCCTTGACTATAATTCCTTCATTTGTAAAATTGGAACAATAAAACTGACTTTGCAGGGTTATAGGTAGGAGAAATTGAGATATTCTTTAAACGTCTCTCAAATAATTGAACATATATTTGTATATATGTTATTTATACATATTATAGATGGAAGGAGTAGTTGGTATGTGGATGGAAAGCTTTTAGTCTGAAGAGAAAGTCTGAACAGTGGTGTCACAGTAAAATGCTGCAGGGGTGATCTATAAACTGACATTTGGATGGAGAAAAGGCCATAGACTTGACCTTGGAACAACACAGGTTTGAACTGCATAGGTCCAATTATACACAGATTTTTTTCAATACATGTAGTGACCACATTTTTGTTTTATAGATCTTTAAGTGTGGGGGAAAGTTTGTGTTCAATCAGAAATCAAAACATGTGGAATCAAAAGAACTGGGGTATATGCATGTATGTATAACAGAATCACTTTGCTGTACACCTGCAACTAACACAATATAGTAAATCAACTATACTTCAATAAAAATAAATTTTAAAAAAAGGAAAAAAAGTTGGAGATTAAAAAAAAGAACTACAGTTTAAGTCTTGATTTTATCCAAACTATTTTCCTGCCCTTGGGTGGGTCATCTATCAGTTCCTTTGTTTTTGAGGCAGAGATGGCAGTACGTGGATTTTCAACAACATGGGGTCAACGTCCCTATGCCCAAGATGTTTAAGGGTCAATTGTGTAGAGGGGAGAAGTGGACATTAAAGCTGGAAGATGTGAATGAAGAAATTCTACAGCCATGAGAGTACTTTAAATTTTTAAAAGGATAAACCTCTGAAAGCACAGACCACCTGACAAAGTTTGACAGCTTAATCTTTACGAGACATTTGAAGAGGTCACCAGAGCTGTCTGAACCCGAAGAACTGTGACTTGTCTGTCCCTGAAACAATCCTGCTGAGTTTCAAGCAGCCCGGGAAGGTTCTGCTTAAACGACTGCATGAAATCATTCTTAACATATGGGGCTCTAATATAATGCTGCATGTTGTCAGATACACCGGTTATAACTGTCTCCTGGAGCAAAGGTAAGAGCATTAACTACACCACATATCATGGCTTCTTTCTATTTTTGTCACGGTCAAGATCTACCCAGAAGCTACTGAACAAAATGGTTGACTTGAGTACCTTCATCCTTGAGAAGGTGAAGCAGATGATGAAAATCATTTCTCAAGGTGTGGCAGAGAAAGGGAGAGGTAAATTTTGAGCTTTCAATTACACAAGACAGTCTCATGCTCTTCTGAGAAAGCTTCAATACAATGTCGTATGAAACTGATGCACCTTTACTAGTCAAAAAGGAAAATTATACTTTTTAAAAAGAAAAGCAATCTCAAAAGTTTGGCAGGGGACTTCCCTGGTGGTCCGGTGGTTAAGACTCTGCACTTCCACTGCAGGGGGTGCAGGTTGATCCCTGGTCGGGGAACTAAAATCCCACGTGTCCCACAAGGGTGCAGCAAAAAAATAAATAAATAAAAGTTTGGCAGAATTAGGTCTTTGGCCTTCAGGAAAACACGGGAGCCAGGACAGAAGTGCTCCATGTTCCTCTGTTCTTTCCTTCCCTCTGTTCTGCATTATTACTTACTAAATCAATTGCAGCTGCTTACCTCGGTCCAGTGCATTTAAGCCCTTTCCTGGGGCCTCTATAGCACCCTTTGAGAATTTCACCTATAACTCCTTACCAATTCCCTAAGCTGTCTTGACTTCTCTACCAGAAAATTGTTATTATATTTATAACAGCATCCTGAGAATATTTCACCAAGCTGCTTACAAGACTCTGTTTTATACAACCAATGAATTATGCTTTCAATGTCTTTTTCTCTCTGCATGATGTCTTAGATTAATGCATTATGTTTGTAAATGCAAATATGTTTCTTCTTTAAAAGTCATTAAGAGGATTTTAATTAACATTGAAATGATCAATGTGTTAATTGGTTCCAGATAATGTTTATCAAATATTTAGGAAGAAAAAATAAAGTACTGTATGGCAAATAATCCAATTTAAGCAAGTCATTTTATTGGAATAAATTTGCTTAAATTGGGATAGAATTTCAACACTGAGAGATTTTTAAAATACAAATGGGAAAAAGAGGTAAGAATTAGCTTAAGTAAAAGTCAATGGAACATTAATTTTGCAAATGCAATTGAACAAAGTCAGAAAATTTGAAGTTTGTGTTACAAGGGTAAATTGAAATTATGCTCTTTGGTTGTGCATGATAGGCCCCATGGATTTTACCTTTAGTAGTATTATTTGTTAATATAATGCTCTACATTGCAGAACTGATGACCTAAAAAATAATTTCTCCTGATTCTGAATTTGAGGGCCTGTCTGGTCATAGGGAAAATAGTCATAAAACACAGGTCAAATTTAATACTTATCAAAAAAAATCATGTTTTTTTCTAAATGTGAATTTAGCAGAGGAATAACATAAAGGGGAATTCTACACTTTAAGACTTGATTTATGGGATTTCAAGAAAATAAATGTTTTGGGTGATGCAGTGAGAGAAAAATGAGAAAAATCCAATAAGTCAGATGTAGATATGACAGAAATCCTATATTTTATTATATACATTTTTACTGAATTTTCTGTTGTATTTCCCTACAGTGTAAGAAATAGTTTGTCAGACATATGGTGGATTGTGGCACAGGTGATGTGTTCAATTGTATGATTCAAGAGTACTGGAAGAAGAGCAGTCAATTTGGAATCCATAGTATGTAACTCTGATTTTGTGTCCTAGATATTTGCATTGATTTAGAATTTTCTTTGTTGTTGTTAGTGCCCAAAGCCTACTGATTTCCCAAACACTGTGAATGAGGATTAAATGTTATTTCTCAGTGTTTGCAACCCTAAAAGTGAAGGTAAAACTCTATTTGTTAAAGTCAGCTTTCCCCCAGAATCCATAAAAGAAAATAGCAACATTATGCATTATTGTTACTGAAAGTTTTGAAAAGAAGTTGCTAATTTTAAATATTGGAAAACTTTTAATATTAGCCATATTTTGTAAATATAACCACATTCAAATTTATAAGCCTTTGGAATGTTTTTAATAGTTATATAACTTACTTTCAATATTTATTAATTATGCATATAAGCATGAATGGATTAATATATGTTATATCTATAAAACTTAGGACAATCAATAATGGAGGTACTTGTGAACTTTAATATCTTCACCTAAATTTTATTTAAAATGGAAAGAAAACAACAAGAACACATTTCATCTACTACCAAACACTGATACAATGTCTGTATGTTAAGAAATATATATATATATATATATATATATTCATAAAACGTTAAAACAAATATATCGTCTGGTATATTTTACTTCCTTCAAATCATGTAGAGGATTTTTTAGCAAACAGTCAGGGACAGTAAATTGTTCTAACATACTTGTGTGATCCTCAAACATAAAATACTTCTGCAAAATTTGAAGGTTCAAGAAGCTTCAGCAGCTGCCAACATACTCCTCCAATCTTCAGCCAATTTCCCAACTATAGTGTTGGAATCATACTTTGAGAGTTCAGTGATAAAGAAGGACAAATCATTTTTTATTAAATATCTTTTGTCAAGGAAAATAATTTTCTAAATTTTAGAAATTTAAATGGTTGCTTATCAGAGACATCAATGCCCTCAGGGAACAAAGTCCTTAAGAGAATTTTTTCTGTGTTTTTAATTCTCCACTTCCACACAACAGGATTCAAGATGCAATTTTTTTGATTTTTGCATCATTCTTTTGGTTACTTCAAAATAATGAGCTTGATTTACATAATTTTTGGAAACAATTGAAATATTTGTGAATAGTAAGTGCATTTACCTTGGAAATGGTTAAAACATTTACACAAAGACATCCTTTTTGTTTCCCATTCTTAAGAATTTTATTTTGCCTCTGACCTTTCACCAGGCCATCCTACATACTTCCCTTTCCAATGTATAGTTTTAGGCTCTGTTAACAGACAATCTGAAATATAGTAGAACAATTTCTAGTTTAATTTGTGGAACTGCATCAATCTGGAGTTTCAGAACAAATCCTTTTATGTTTTCTTTTTAAATACACTTTATTTTTTAGAGCAGTTTTAGATTCACATAAAAATTGAGCAGACAGTACAGAGTTCCCAAGAGTCCCTTCTCCCACACATAAACATAGTCTTCCCAGCTATCAACTTCCTGCATTAGAATGATACATTTGTTACAATATGTGATTTTACTTTGACATCATTATCACCCAAAGTTATAGTTTATATTAGGTTTCACTCACTTACATTAAGGTTAATTATTGATTGAATTCCTTCAATAGATATAGGTCTATTCAGATTGTCTATTTCTTCTTGTATGAATTTTAGCAGATTATGTCTTTCAAGGAATTAATCCATTTCATCTAGGTTATCAAATTTGTGAGCATAAAGTTGTTCATAGTGTTCTTTGATTAGCCTTTTGATGTCCATGGTATCTGTAGTGACGTCCCCTCTTTCCTTTCTGATATCAACTTGTGTCATCTTCCCCCCCCCACCCCCACTTTCCCCTCTCTTTTGTTCCTTAGTTAGCCTGGCTAGAAACATATTTATTTTAAAGATTATTTCTAAAAACCACCTTTTGGTTTCATTGTTTTTTTTTTCTTAATTAATTTCCTAATTTTAATTTCATTAATGTCTGCTCAAATTTTTATTATTTCTTTTCTTCTGCTTACTTTGGATTTAATTTGCTCTTCTTTTACAATTTACTAAGGTGGAAGCTTAGATTACTGATTTTAGATCTCTCTTCTTTTCTCATATATGCATTCAATGCTGTATATTTCCCTACAAGCACTGTTTTCATTTGATTGCACAAATTTTGACAAGTTGTCTTTCATTTTCACTTAGCTCAAAATATTTTTAAATTTCCTTTGAGATTTCTTATTTGACCCATGTGTTAATCAGAATTGTCCTGTATAATTTCTAAGTACTGGAGATTTTTACTAGATCTTCTTTTTTAATATATTTTAGAATTATTTTCTTCCAGAAATCCATGAATAAAATTATGATTAAGCATATTTTGTTTCCATATATATTTGATTTTATTGTACAAAATACATGACTTGATTTTTTTTGATAAAGATAGAGGTAGCATATGATTATATATTATGTAGGCTTGGTTAACAGATGGTTTATGAGTTATATATCCATTTAAGAAGGAAATTGCACTGCACATTAAAATGTTTATGGACCTCATAGGAAAATTTAATATTTAGTACTACAAATTCTTAATCCCCCCACCTTGGTAATTGTGGAACTACCCTATAGGGTAGATATTATTCACTTCATAATGTTACTCAGAGAAGTAATATTTTCAGTGTTGAACAATTTTAAGTAAAAAAGCCAAGATTTAAACCCTCATTTTAAAATTTGTATTTTGCTCCTTGTTTATGAAAACATATAAACAAGTAAATATACACACTTATGAACAAATACTTTCGATGCTCTATAAGTTAAAATCAGTGGTTAAACAGTGAGAAAAAATTTAAGTATTTATGTTTCTGTTGTTAATCTTTGAACAATGCTGTGACAAAGACAGTGACCTATGTTTTGCACTGATTTTCTTATCTGCTCTAGATTAGTCCTGTCCAATAGAAATAAAATGTGGGCCATGTATATAATTTTAAATTTTATAATTATTTTTATGAGTAAAAAGCAAATAAAATTAATTTTAATAAAATATATAACCTGATATATCCAAAACATTATTTCAATATAAATCAATATAAAATATTGACATTTTATATTCTTTTTTTGGTACTGTCTTTGAAATCCAGTGTATTTTTTACTTAAAAATATCCCAATTTAGATGTCAAATTTTCATCAGAAATGCTTTACCTCTATTTAGATTCCATGAAATTTTCAGCTGAATATATAAAATTGGACATCCAAATTCTTCCAAATATGTATTTATCCAATAAAGAATAGATTAAAATAATTTTCCATTGATATTTGCATTTATTTGATAAAGTTGATTTATCCTTTTAAGAATAATTGATTTTAAGCTAAAACCACGATTTAAAAATTACACTTAAGTAGTTAAATAAATGTACTCCTGGGTCACTGTGTTTTATTAACATTGAATTCAAAGCAATACTGTTTAAATTAAAAAGCAACTCAGTATATCAACAGAATATTCTTCTAATTTTTCTTATAGTTTTGCAGATAATTTATATAATGCTGTTGGTTAAAATGGAAATTGTTTGCCATTGATTCATGTCAGAATATTATGTAAAATCATTATTAGTGTATTGAAAAGTTGAGATTTCATCATAAATTGTCATACTTGTCTCTCTAGGTAACACAAGGATCTTCCTCTACACGAAGCATATTTGTATTCATTTGATACTGATGAGAAAATGCAAATCACAGTGCCTTTTTAAAATTGTCTTTCGTTGTTGAATATTTAGCAAGCTTTCTTTTTGTTTCAAGAAAATCGTGAGTTGGAGTTAACAATACGGTGAATCCTTGTAAAACTTTTCCACTAATCAAAGAGTGAGTCTTGACAAAATACACACCATCATTATCTTTTATTTCTTTCTACAGTTCCATAAACTGGTGATGGTTCAAAATACTTGCACATATATATATATGGAACAATTTTAACCACTAAGCTCATGATTTTCACAGGCTCTGTTTCTGTTCAGTGAGTACAGGTATTTTCCATATGCATTAAACAGTGGAGGGAAGCACTAAAGAAAACTTCAGTCTCTTAGATATTTGGGGTTTCTTATGTCATGACAGAAATGTTTTTTTCATATATCACTGAATTTTTTCTTTGGCAGACATAAAAGTATTGAAAATATCTATTCCATGAATTTTTTAAATAGGCCTTATTGATATTTCTTCACAAACTTGGAAGTCCTTTGAGACAAAACATGGCTCATCTAAAGCTAAAGAAAAGTAATTACTATTTATCAAGTTTTGAGTCAATTGACCTTTGATATTATTAAAAAAAGGTCTTGTGTTCTATTGGTAATTGCTTGGCAGCTTAACTGAATTTTTTTTTAAAAAATAGGATATCTTCTTTGACCTTTTCATAATTTTCTTTAAAAATCACCAATATTGAAATGATAATTTCTTTTACCATCACTCTATAAACAATGTTGTTTTTACCTAAAACTCATCAATTTTATAGCTAGCCAAACATATAAGCTCAGATCCTGTTAAATTTTTTTATATTTAATTTTGAATTCAGGTTATAAATTTTATCATTTTCTTTTTGACTATTGAGAGGAAATTTCTCAAGAAATTTACCTTTTTTGCTGAAAATGTCTGCTGCTATTGTATACTGTATTATTTTTAATATTATTTTACCCAACAAACCAAAAGGTTTTCATTTTATTCTGTCATAACCAATTGCAGTTGACACTAATCATGAAATTTGCAGTCTTTTTGATTTTTATTACTGATACGGTAGTTGTGGTATAAGTTCAGGTGTTCTGCATCAATACTATGCCTTTTTTAAAAATTTTAAAACGTGATTATACTTTTTTCAATTTGGAAAATAATTTAATTAAAAGAATCAATCTTTCTGTTTAATTATTAATTATAATTTATATACATATCGATGAAATATGCTGTTTCATAGCATATTTGAAACTTATTACAATGTTAACATCTGTGCATAAAAAAACAATTGAACTGAATTAATGTGTTGACACTGTCAACTTAAAAAATGCACAACCTAAAAAGTTGAGAATTATGTTTTCTTTGGCGGACAGAACTGAGGATCTAAGCCCAGGACATTGCATCTCAGACAACTCTGAAAGACTGCTCTGAAGAAGCAAGGAGGGGAAACAGAATATATAGAAGTTTTGCAACAAAGACCGGGTAGTCAGAACATCAAAAGATTATTGTTAATTAAAGAAAACCAGATATCTCAAGTTAAGGTATTTAGCACTTTTCTATGTATGGGAAGATGCAAGAATCTGGGCTCACTGAAATAATTCCTTTGATAAGCACCTAGGCTATCTGGGGCCAGTGTCCTGTGTCTTCCTTTTTTTTCTTTCTTCCTTAGTTGTTTGGAAACTGCAAACATTTGGGGATTAATATGACATCTATTGAAGTGGAGCATCTTGCATAAAACATCTCACCTAGAGTGATCAAATAGTATTATGATGTGCATCCAGAGGAAGCTCTTAACATACTTCAACAGACTTTTCTGGCCCTTGTCACTGAACTGTGAATCCTGCATAAGGACATCATAGAAGACTATAAGGTCAAAAGTGAAATATATTACTCTCCAGATGAAACACTGTAATGTGTGTGCTGATTATAATTAGCATCCTAAATAAGGGTATTTTGGAATGCCACAAAAAATATGTTCTTTTATGCTCTTTTAAAATCTTTCATCAGATTTGTGGGGTGGGAGTGCTAAAAGCAGTTAATGCTTTGGCCTTCTTTTCTATAGACATAATGTAGATGATTCTATGTTTGTTAAAATATCTCAAAGTAAAGCAGTCTTTTAATTGCACGTTAGTGTAGACATTTTTTTGCTATGTTCAGTTTAAGCCATGTCAAATAATTCTCTATGGAAAATAACAAATAAAAATCACATTATAACTACTAATTCTTTACCAACTTTTTTTTCTTCATCTGTTATATTAATATGATAGGAGGAAAGGTACTCAGTTATTTCTGTTAAAAATCATAAAAGAGAAATGAGCAGGGAGGCAGAGGAAAGAACAAAAACCTAGAATCACATGTACCTGCTAGAATATGTAATTGAATATACAGTATAGTTTGCATTTCCATATGATAGTCCAATCAGGTAAGTTTCTCATTTACAGGTATTTCATTCCTCTTTAAGAGAAGTGAGCTATCCTAAAACCTGGTGATTGAATTTTTTGTTCTTTTGGGCACATCATCTTACCATCAGAGTTCATTAATTCCATCTCATCCACTGCACCCATTCTGTGTAGTGTGTGGACATCTTTATTTCAAGAATACCCATCAAGGGTTGGCAAACGACAGACTTATGTCCAAATCTGGTGCTTGGCCTTTGTATGTCTTACCTCTAGCTATGAAAATTTTTAAATATTTAGGGTTGTTTAGAAAAATAAAAAAGGAAACAAAATAGTATGGGGCAAAGACCATAAGTGGCCTGCAAAACCTAAATTATTTACAATCTGGCCCTCTACAGACAAAAGTGCCAATCCCTGATTTATGGGGAAAAAAATCCTAAACTGACAGCGTTATTCTTGGATACAATGTCTCATGCCTAGTCCCCTTTGCGTAGACACTTTTTGATCATGACTTTCTAAAAAATTTTTAATAAAAAAATCTAGTATACTTTTTTCTGTTTATTTTCTGAAACTCACCAACTTGTTGTGTGTACTTACACAGTGTGGTCACTTTGTTATTACTCAGTTTTTCAGAAAGCTCATGCTCTTTACTCCATCGAAACTGATTTCAGCCAGTAGTCTAGTAGATTTTATATTTATTTTATCTACTAAAATAATACACACTTGCTCACACAGCATTGCTGTTTATATACAACCCCTCAGAATATAATTGCAGATAGATCTGTAAAAATAATTTCTATTTGGTCACTTTGCTTTTAGGATTTAATGTGTTATTTTCATATGTGAATTATTACCTTAGATCGCACCAGTAACCTAGGAAGTGACATCTTGTTTTTAACGTAATAATCAAAATGTGGACAATCTCTGATTCTTTAAAGAAGCCAAATTGGTTCTTGAAGTGTTAACTTACTGTCTGAATGTACAGAATCCATTATTTTCTTATCGCTGACCTGCATTACCATCTGATCTTTAAGAAAGTCGCATTATATGAAATGACAGATTTGACCTCAAAACCTCTCTTCTGTCGTGCATGTCACAGTGTTCTTAAACTAGAAGGACATTTCATGTTTAATATAACTCGTTCTAACATATAAGACTAAGAATTTGCAATAATTAAGTTCATTTTCTCTACATCAAATATTAAAGTTCTATACATAAAAAGCAGTTTTAATAATAATTTAAAATACAAGCTTATTATTTCTTTCTCATAGTAGAGAGTGTTGCCAATCAACATTCTTTCTCAAACACTTGTAGTATCTTTCAATACTGTTTCCACTATATTTAAAGATCCTAAAGACTCTGATTTGCCATATGATTATTTTCTTTCAATTTAGTCAGGTTATTAGAGGATTAAACCACCTGAGGACTCAGCACTAATCAACCTAAATGATCATGCCTAGAATGGGGTTATTTAGAAATACGGAGATCACTTCTATAATCCTTCAAGTCCAAGCCAAAAACACCATTAAAGTTTAAATTTCAGATTCCACAGTTCTGTAGGGGTCCTAATGACACATTTCCCCTAAAATTATCATTCTTTCCTATTAAAAAGTGAGAGCTACTAAAATTCCTGAGAGCAAGTTAGGACTTCAGCAACCCAAGATTTCCTAGAAAACTTTAGCTTTCGAGAGGTAATTCTAAGAGAACTTGTCAACAATGTCAATCTGTCTTCTTCTCTACTCAAACTGACTTTTCCCTAGTACCAGAGAGAAGTATAAACATTCCATTTCAATACTCATTCCTTTAAGTTTGCAAAATGAACTTTCTGAAGATCTCTCATTCTTCATTCATTACTTCTAACATTATCGCTTAATAGATGTTTTTTATATGTTGAAATCCTCCTCCATACAATGACATTATATGAGATAATTATTATTTTTTCTTGAACCAGAGCACTTATTCTTATTTTTTTAACATCTTTATTGGAGTATAATTGCTTTACAATGGTGTGTTAGTTTCTCTGTATAACAAAGTGAATCAGCTATATGTATACATATATCCCAATATCTCCTCCCTCTTGTGTCTTCCTCCCACCCTCCTTATCCCACCCCTCTAGGTGGTCACAAAGCACCGAGCTGATCTCCCTGTGCTATATGGCTGCTTCCCACTAGCTATCTATTTTACATTTAGTAGTGTGTATATGTCCATGTCACTCTCTCACTTTGTTCCCACTTACACTTCCCCTTCCCCATGTCCTCAAGTCCATTCTCTACCTCTGCATCTTTATTCCTCTCCTGCCCCTAGGTTCTTCAGAACCATTTTTTTTAAATTTTAGATTCCATATATATGTGCTAGAATTCAGTATTTATTTTTCTCTTTCTTATTTACTTCACTCTGTATGACAGACTCTAGGGCCATCCACCTCATTACAAAAAACTCAATTTCATTTCTTTTTATGGCTGAGTAATATTCCATTGAATATATGTGCCACATTTTTTTAACCATTCATCTGTCGATGGACACTTAGGTTGCTTCCATGTCCTGGCTATTGTAAATAGAGCTGCAGTGAACATTGTGGTAAATGACTCTTTTTGAATTATGGTTTTCTCAGGGTATATACCCAGTAGTGGGATTGCTGGGTCGTATGGTAGCTCTATTTTTAGTTTTCTAAGGAATCTCCATAGTGTTCTCCATAGTGGCTGCATCAATTTACTTTCCCACCGACAGTGCAGGAGGGTTCCCTTTTCTCCACACCCTCTCCATCATTTATACTTTGTAGATTTTTGGATGATGGCCATTCTGACCAGTGTGAGGTGATACCTAATTGTAGTTTTGATTTGCATTTCTCTAATGATTAGTGACGTTCAGCATCCTTTCATGTGCTTCTTGGCCATCTGTATGTCTTCTTTGGAGAAATGTCTATTTAGGTCTTCTGCCCATTTTTGGATTGGGTATTTTTTTTTTTTTTTTTGATATTGAGCTGCATGAACTGCTTGTATATTTTGGAGATTGATCATTTGTCAGTTGCTCTGTTTGCAAATATTTTCTCCCATTCTGAGGGTTTTCTTTTCAACTTCTTTATGGTTTCCTTTGCTGTGAAAAGCTTTTATGTTTCATTAGGTCCCATTTGTTTACTTTTGTTTTTAATTTCCATTTCTCCAGGAGGTGGGCCAGAAAGTATCCTATTATGATTTATGTCATAGAGTGTTCTGCCTATGTTTTCCTCTAAGAGTTTTATAGTGTCTGGCCTAATATTTAGGTCTTTAATCCATTTTGTGTTTATTTTTGTCTATGGTGTCAGGGAGTGGTCTAATTTCATTCTTTTATGAGTAACTGTCCAGTTTTCTCAGCACCACTTATTGAAGAGGCTATCTTTTCACCATTGTATATTTTTGCCTCATTTATCAAAGATAAGGTAACCATATGTGCATGGGTTTATCTCTGGGCTTTCTATCCCTTTCTGCTGATCTATATTTCTGTTTTTGTGCCAGTACCATACTGTCTTGATGACTGTAGCTTTGTAGTATAGTCTGAAGTCAGGGAGCCTGATTCCTCCAGCTCCATTTTTCTGTCTCAAGATTGCTTTGGTTATTCAGAGTCTTTTGTGTTTCCATAAAAGTGAACAATTCCATTGTGCAATTTTTTGTTCTAGTTCTGTGAAAAATTCCATTGGTAGTTTGATAGGGATTGCATTGAATCTGGAGATTGCTTTGTGCAGTATAGTCATTTTCATAATATTTTCAGTCCAAGAACATGGTATATCTCTCCACCTGTTTGCATCATCTTTAATTCCTTTCATCAGTGTCTTATAGTTTTCTTCATACAGGTCTTTTTCTCCTTAGGTAAATTTTTTCCTATTTTATTCTTTTTGTTTCAGTGGTAAATGGGAGTGTTTCCTTAATTTCTCTTTCAGATTTCTCATCGTTAGTGTATAGGAATGCAAGAGATTTCTATGCATTAATTTTGTATCCTACTACTTCAGCAGATTCATTGATTAATCCAAGTAGTTTTCCGGTAGCACCTTTAAGATTCTCTAAGTATAGTATCATGTCATCTGAAAACAGTGACAGTTTGCCTTCTTCTTTTCTGATTTGTATTCTTTTTATTGCTTTTTCTTCTCTGATTGCTATGGCTAAAACTTCCAAAACTATGTTGACTAATAGAGGTGAGAGTGGGCAACATTGTCTTTTTCCTGATCTTAGTGGAAATGGTTTCAGTTTTTCACCATTGAAGACAATGTTCTCTGTGGGTTTGTCATATATGGCCTTTATTATGCTGAGGTAAGTTTGCTCTATGCCTACTTTCTGTAGGGCTTTTATCATAAATGGTGTGGAAATTTGTCAAAAGCTTTTTCTGCATCTACTGAGATTATCATATGGTTTTTATCCTTCAGTTTGTTAATATGGTTTATTGCATTGATTGATTTGTGTGTACTGAAGAATCCTTGCATTCCCAGGATAAACCCCACTTGATCATGGTGTATGATCCTTTTAAGGTGCTGTTGGATTCTGTTTGCTAGTATTTTGGTGAGGCATTTTGCATCTAAGTTCATCAGTGATATTGGCCTGTCATTTTCTTTTTTTGTGACATCTTTGTCTGGTTTTGCTATCAGGGTGTTGGTGGCCTCATAGAATGAGTTTGGGAGTGTTCTTTCCTCTGTCATATTTTGGAAGAGTTTGAGAAGAATAGGTGTTAGCTCTTCTCTAAATGTTCCATAGAATTCACCTGTGAAGCCATCTGGTCCTGGGCTTTTGTTTGTTGGAACATTTTTAGTCACAGTTTCAATTTCAGTGCTTGTGATTGGTCTGTTCATATCTTCTATTTCTTCCTGGTTCAGTCTCAGAATGTTGTGCTTTTCTAATAATTTGTCCATTTTTTTCAGGTTGTCCTTTTTATTGGCATATAGTTGCTTGTAGTAAACTCTCATGATCGTTTGTATTTCTGTAATGTCAGTTGTTACTTCAGTTTTCCTTTCTAATTCTATTGATTTGAGTCTTCTCTCTTTTCTTCTTGATATGTCTGGTTAATGGTTTATCAATATTGTCTATCTTCCCAAAGAACCAGCTTTTATTTTTATTGACCTTTGCTATCATTTCCTGCATTTTTTTCATTTATTTCTGATCTGATCTCTATGATTTCTTTCCTTCTGCTAACTTTTTTGTTGTTGTTCTTCTTCTTTCTCTAAGTGCTTTCAGGGTACATTTAGGTGTTTATTTGAGATGTTTCTTGTTTCTTGAGGTAGGATTGTATTGCTATAAACTTCCATCTTAGAACTGCTTTTGCTGCATCCTGTAGATTTTGGATCATTGTGTTTTCATTGTCATTTGTTTCTAGGTATTTTTTGATTTCCTGTTTGATTTCTGCAGTGACCTCTTAGTTATTTAGTAGCGTACTGTTTAGCCTCCATGTTTCTGTGTGTTTTACACAATTTTTCCTGTAATTTATATCTAGTCTCATAGCATTGTAGTGGGAAAAGATACCTGATACAAATTCAATTATCTTAAATTTATCAAGGCTTGATTTTTGCCCCAAGATATGATGTATCCTGGAGAATGTTCCATGAGCACTTGAGAAGAAAGTGTATTTTGTTGTTTTTGGATGGAATGTCCTATAAATATTAATTAAGTCCATCTTGTTTAACGTATCATTTAAAGCTTGTGTCTCCTTATTTATATTCATTTTGGATGATCTGTCTATTGGTGAAAGTGGGGTGTTAAAGTCCCCTACTATGATATTGTAACTGTTGATTTCCCCTTTTATGGCTGTTAGCATTATATATATTATATATATATATATATATATATATATATATATATATATATATATATATATATATATATATATTGAAGTGCCCCTTATATATTGAAGCTCCTCTAGGATGGGTCCATAAATATTTACAATTGCTATATCTTCTTCTTGGATAGATCCCTTGGTCATTATGTAGTGTCCTTCTTTGTCTCTTGTTATAGTCTTTATTTTAAAGTCTATTGTGTCTGATATGAGAATTGCTACTCCAGCTTTCTTTTGATTTCCAGTTGCATGGAATATCTTTTTCCATCCCCTCACTTTCAGTCTGTATGTTTTCCTAGGTCAGAAGTGGCTATCTTGTAGACAGCATATATACAGGTCTTGTTTTTGTATCCATTTAGCCACTCTATGTCTTGTGGTTGGAGCATTTAATCCACTTACATTTAAGGTAATTATCGATATGTATGTTCTTATTACCATTTTCTTAATTGTTTTGGGTTTGTTATTGTAGGTCTTTTCCTTCTCTTGTGTTCCCTGCCTAGAGAAGTTCCTTTTGCATTTGTTGTAAAGCTGGTTTTGTGGTGATGAATTCTCTTAGCTTTTGTTTATCTGTAAAGGTTTTAATTTCTCTGTGGAATCTGAATGAGACCCTTGTTGGGTAGAGTAACATTGGTTTTAAATTCTTCCCTTTCATCACTTTAAATATGTCCTGACACACCCTTCTGACTCGCAGAGTTCTGCTGAGAAATCAGCTGTTAACCTTATGGGGATTCCCTTGTATTTTATTTGTTGCTTTTTCCTTGCTGCTTTTTATATTTTTTCTTTGTATTTAATTTTTGATAGTTTAATATATGTTTTGATGTGTTTCTCCTTGGATTTATCCTGTATGGGACTCTCTGTGCTTCCTGGACTTGACTATTTCCTTTCCCATTAGGGAAGTTTTCAACTATAACCTCTTCAAATATTTTCTCAGACCTCTTCTTTTTCTCTTCTTCTTCTGGGACCTCTATAATCTGAATGTTGGTGCATTTAATGTTGTCCCAGAGGTCTCTGAGACTGTCCTCAATTCTTTTCAGTGTCTTTTGTTTATTCTGCTCTGCAGTAGTTATTTCCACTATTTTATCTTCCAGGTCAGTTATCCGTTCTTCTGCCTCGGTTATTCTGCTATTGATTCCTTCTAGAGAATTTTAGATTTCATTTATTGTGTTGTTCATCATTGTTTGTTTGCTCTTTAGTTCTTCTAGGTCCTTGTTAAATGTTTCTTGTATTTCCTCCATTCTATTTCCAAAATTTTGGATCATCTTTATTATCATTACTCTAAATTCTTTTTCAGGTAGACTGCCTATTTCCTCTTCATTTGTTTGTTCTGGTGGGTTTTTACTTTGCTCCTTCATCTCCTGTGTATTTTTCTCTCTTCTCATTTTGCATAACATGCTGCATTTTGGGTCTCCTTTTCACAGGCTGCAGGTTCATAGTTCCCCTTGTTTTTGGTGCCTTCCCTCATGAGTTGGTTTGGTTCAGTGAGTTGTGTAGGCTTCTTTGTGGAGGCTACTGGACCTGTGTTCTGTTGGATGAGGCTGGATCTTGTATTTCTGGTGAGAAGGACAGTGTCTTGTGGTGTGTTTTGTGGTGTCTGTGAACTTATTATGATTTTAGGCAGCCTCTCTGCTAATGGGTGGGTTGTGTTCCTGTCTTGATAGGTTTTTTGGCATAGAGTGTCCAGCACTTTAACTTGCTGGTTGTTGAGTGGATCTGGGTTTAGCATTAAGAATGAGGTCTCTGGGAGAGCTTTTGCCATTTGATATTACATGGGGCCAGGAGATGTCTGGTGGACCAAAGTCCTGAACTCAGTCTCTCACCTCAGAGTCTCAGGCCTGACACCCGGCTGGAACACCAAGGCCCTTTCAGCCCCACAGCTCAGAAGAAAAGGGAGAAAAAATAAATAAATAAAATAAAATAAAATAGAATAAAATAAAATAATGTAAAGTAAAATAAAATAAGTTATTAAAATAAAAGGTTAAAAATATTATTAAAAATAAAATAATATAAAAGTAATAATAAAAAAAGAAAGAATGAAGAGAGCAATCAAACCAATAAACAAATCCACCAATGATAACAAGCACTAAAAACTATACTTAAAAAAAAAAACAGACAGACAGAACCCTAGGACAAATGGTAAAAGCAAACCTATACAGACAAAATCACACAAAGAAGCATATACATACACACTTACAAAAAGAGAAAAAGGAAAAAAAATACATATATTAAAAAAAAGGAAAAGAGCAAACAAATCAATAAACAAATCTGCTAATGATAATAAGCTCTATATACTAAACTAAAATAAACATAAAACCAGAAGCAAATTAGATGCAGAAAGCAAACCCCAAGTCTACAGTTGCTCCCAAAGTCCACCACCTCAATTTTGGGAGGATTCATTGTCTATTCAGGTATTCCTCAGATGCAGGGTACATCAAGTTGATTGTGGAGATTTAATCCACTGCTCCTGAGGCTGCTGGGAGAGATTTCCCTTTCTCTTCTTTGTTTGCACAGCTTCTGGGGTTCAGCTTTGGATTTGGCCCCACCTGTGTTTGTAAGTTGCCTGAGGGCATCTGTTTCCTGCCCAGACAGGATGGAGTTAAAGTATCAGCTGATTAGGGCACTCTGGCTCACTCAGATCGAGGGGGGCAGGGAGGGGTATACAATGTGGGGCGATCCTGCGGTGGCAGAGGCTGGCATGAGGTTGCAACAGCCTGAGGCACACTGTGTGTTCTCCTGGGGAAACTGTCCCTTGATCACGGGACACTGGCAGTGGCGGTCTGCACAGGCTCTAGGGAGGGGAGGTGGGGACAGTGACCTGTGCTTGCACACAGGCTTCTTGGTGCCTGCAGCAGCAGCCTTAGCATCTTATGCCCATCTCTTGTGTCCGTGCTGATTACCATGGCTCACGCCTGTCTCTATAGCTCGTTTAGGTGGTGTCTGAATCTCCTTTCCTCGCGCACTCCGAAACAATGGTCTCTTGACTCTTAGGCACTTCCAGGCTTTTTCCCAGACTCCCTCCCAGCTAGCTGTGGAGCACTAGCCCCCTTCAGGCTGTGTTCTTGCAGCCAACCCCAGTCCTCTCCCTGGGATCCTACCTCTGAAGCCAGAGCCTTAGCTCCCAGCCCCCACCCGCCCCAGTGGGTGAGCATACAAGCCTCTCAGGCTGGTGAGTGCTGGTTGGCACCGATACTCTGTGCAGGAATCTTTCCACTTTGCCCTCTGCACCCCTGTTGCTGTGCCCTTATCCGTGGCTCTGAAGTTTCCCCCTGCCCACTCCCTATCCCCGCCAGTGAAGGGGCTTCCTTGTGTGTGGAAACTTTTCCTCTTTCACAGCTCCCTCCCAGAAGTAGATGTCCTGTCCCTATTCTTTTGTCTCTGTTTTTTCTTTTTCCCTACCCAGGTACATGGGGAGTTTCTTGCCTTTTGGGAGGTCTGAGGTCTTCTGCCAGCATTCAGTAGGTGTTCTTTAGGAGTTATTCCACATGTAGATGTATTTTTGATGTATTTGTGTGGAGGAAGGTGATCTCCATGTCTTACTCCTCTGCCATCTTGATGGTCCCCCTGAGATAATTATTGATATTTTATTTTAGAAAGTAGAAAATGAAGGCTTGAATGATAGCCTAAAATTATACAACTACTACTCTACAGAACTGACATTTTATTCCAAATGCTTCCAACTTAAGCAGCCATGAAATTGTTCACTACTTTACATTAAAATTCATTCATGGGCATGTTACTTGCAAAAGAGACCATATATTTCATATTCTTGTGTCAGTTTGAAGCTTTTAAGAAGCAAACACAGTATGAATTAAAGATGGAAAAGACTGGGTGAAATGCCTGTGAAGAATAAGGGGGAAGAAGCAAGGTGAGCTTATTGGTTTGATGCAAGTCTGGCACCTCTGAAGAAGAAAAGAAGAAAAACTGGGTATTAAGAGTCTTGGACTATAGTATAATTCTAAGAAAGGTTCATGGAGGTGGAGATGAGTGTGCACTTGAGCCAAAGTTGCCTCACCTTGCCAGGATGAATGCACTGTCTGAGAGGAGCTTGAAGGAACCAAGTCTCAGCTTGAAAGTGGTGGGGATGACAGTTACACTGATTGCAGCAAAAGACCTAAGTGATGCGTTCTGGCGGCTGCCAAAATCCTCAAAGAATGATGGGTCATATTTTTCAAATAGAAATTCAGGACAAAGTGATATTTATGAACATGCATATGAATTATGTTCTATTCATTTCCTTAATTGGTGCATGTAGATGTATGGGTGGCAGAGTAGGAGGCCAAGATTAGAGTTCAAGAGGGAAATGCTGATGCAGGTATCTCAAAAGAGAGGCTACAAGAGCAAATATCTCTTGCTCAGCTCTGTAAGTACTAGTTCTGGTCAAATTCAAGGATGGGGGAGTAATTGAAAGGGAGATCTTAGTTCAGGAAGTTACAGTAGAGTCCATTTTTTTTTTTTTAAACCACAAGAGGCCTGAGTCAGAAACAAGTTGCAAGACTCCAAGATTGAAATGAGATGATTTTCAGACCCAAGAGTAGTGGGTCCATTGGGCAACAGCCCTGGTGAGCTTGGGACGGTTGGGTATAAAGAACACCAGTTTTTGCAGGCCAATTTCATGTAAAGGGACAAGGACATAATGAAACTAGAAAATGAAAGATGCTATTTAAATTCAGATTTGTTCTGGAAAAATCTGGTACGAATGGTGTATATAACATCTTCAATGCATTTGTGGTTACTTCCAGCATGTTTAATAATACCTAAATATGAGCTCATTATGTAAATATCTATCTATATATATATTTTTTCAAATACTAGCTCCTCTCCTGAACTCTGCCCACACTGTCTTAGCTTTGTGTCTTCCTAAAAGTCACTCATCTTTGCAAGACTTTTTATCCCCCAATCTAAACCTTTACCAAGTATTTGTTGACAGGAATTTATTAGTAATTAAGGTTAGAGATGATGAACAGTGCTTCTTATTGATCTTCCTCTCAGGGAACTGCATTATATTAGGCTAGTTTTGGAATCTCAGAACACTTTTCTAAGATCTAAAGGGAAGACTCTCAAATGAGCAAATGATCTGTAATTAGCATCCAGGGTGAATAACATTAGATTGAGTTGTGACTCTAGAAACTGCTGCTTACTTGTGCTATTATCTTGCTTTAAGTATTTTAGGGGAAAAAAGTTAACTTGTAAATGTGATTTTGAACCACATATGGTTAAACAAAAGTAAGCACAGTAAAATTCAATATTAAAACTTAAACAATTTCGATAAGGAAATGCTGCTGTTACAGATACATGCTTTATCTGATTTTTGACCTAGTTTCTTAGTTTGAAAGTCACTCCCTCTACTTATTTGTCTCCGCAGCGTTTTTGATGTGCACTGTTTTAGAGCTGCATACTCTCATTTGCATTCCTGCATGTCCAGAGTACAGTTTAGCTAATCTTTTACTGTCACAGTATTTTCTTCTCTTAAACAGTTGTCTAAATGTCAGGCATCATAGAAGTGTTTTCAAAAAATTAAATTCTCAAGTTCTAAATCCTAGGGCAAAACTATTAAAAGCCTTCAGGATGTGATTTAAATCTTAATTATCTTCTAGTTTTCTTTCCATCTCTAACTGCTGGCTACTGTTTAAAGGAGTTAGGAGGCATTTTAAACCTTTTTTCTCTTTTTATAGCCTTCCCTCTCCCCAGCCCGAACTCTTCCTCAAGTTAGCAGACCGGGGCTTTTCCCCTAAAACCTCCCCTTCTAAATTGCAATTTGGAAAAGAAGGGAAAAAAATCAGGCTTAAAAATATTTATTTCTTAAAAGTGACCTTTATATAGCAATAAGGGTATGTGCCATTTCTTTCACACTATAAATCAAATTTAAATGTGAGCAAGGAGACCAAATGACATTGAAAATTAGAGTTTTTGCAGCACTTGAGTAACTTACAAAATTTCCCTGTTGCTGAATGTAAAGTCAGGTATGTTTCTCTGGCTGATTGATCTAGATCCCACTTCTGCATCAGTCAGATTCCTGTATAAATGATCAACTCTCTAAGATGTATTACATGTATAGACATAATCAGAAGATTATAGATTTTAGTCGTAAATTTGCATTGTTGTCAGCACTTCATTTAACCAGTCCTCATGATCCATTTTGTAATTATATCCTCTTTCCTCTATTAGCTCTTTATTTTCTCCAGTTACATAAAGTTTAAAATACATAAGTCTTTATCAGTCAGTTCATGATTTTGATTACTTGTGCTATCTAGATTTTTCCTCTCTCATGTAACAGTAAGTATAAGCTAAACTTCAATATCCTAGTACAATATCAAGTCATACAGTCCAAAAGATGAATCATGTTGTTATAAAGGAATATCCCCTTCAAAATTTTAGTATGGCCTTATATAGGACAGACAGGACACAGCTGCATTAACCAGCTAGTTGCGAATAAATATCTCACCCTGTATTCCACTTACTGTGCATTCTTCAGTCACACACTCATCTGCCAAAACTTAGGACTCTGAATTATGTTAACAATTTTGGTTGAGGTCAGTGCACACAGTGTAGACACCTACACAATAGCCTGTATTTTTCTTCCCCTATTGAAAGTCTCCTTCAGCAGGATAGATACATTTAGAAAGCTAAAAAGGAGAAGTAAGTCTGTGGCAGACTTAGTTATTTTCCTTAGTTATTTTCATTTGAGCTCACATACTGTCTGACCTATTTTATGTACGTTGCAGAAACATTTTGAGAAATCCTTTAAATCTTGAAAGTGCAGTTATAAAAAACATAATGTACACACACACACATAAAATGGAAAAATGACTGAAGTGCCAAGTATCATATATTTTTTGGCTAATTTCTGAAATAGAGGCACACACACATAAACAACTATTGGCAATCCTAAAAATATCAAGGACTCCTTAGCTATAAAAAATAATATATTGTGTATGGAATGCACTGAGTCGATTCATTGCTTTTCAGGGGAACGTTCCTATTTTGATCCCTGAATAAATCAGCTAATGATTTATTCCTAAAAACTAAAACTGATTTGTCCTTTCCTTACCTTAAATATAAATGTAATTAGTGTAGACATCATCAGCCTCAATATTCCCCAGGTGTGGGAACTCCTGTGGGTTGATGCTATGTGAGTAAATGTACTTGAAATAAACTTAATTATTTAAAAAAGTGTTCTCTTTTTTTAAGTAAGTACTCAAACATTTGCTGCTTTTCAGGAGAAATCTCCAGATTATCTTTTTATATTCATAGGAGGCTTTTTTATTTTTCTTTTTGCGGGATGCGGGCCTCTCACTGCTGTGGCCTCTCCCGTTGCGGAGCACAGGCTCCGGACGTGCAGGCTCAGTGGCCATGGCTCACGGGCCCAGCCGCTCTGCGGCATGTGGGATCTTCCCGGACCGGGGCACGAACCCGTGTCCGCTGCATGAGCAGGCGGACTCTCAACCGCTGCGCCACCAGGGAAGCCCCACAAGAGGCATTTTAATTAAATTTATAGTCCTACATGTTGTTTTAACCAAGTCAGGGAAAAAAAATAACAAAACAAAACTATTATTGTACTTTTTCTCCCACAAATAATGTGGAGTGAATGATGCACAACAGAGTAATAAAATTTTACATTTAAAAAGTAATCATTTTGCCATTTTAGCTCCAACATGTAACGAGCTTGGAAGTTGTTGTTCCTTTCCTTATAACAGCAACAAAAATGCTGGACAGATAATCAATGATTTTTCTTGCACCCATTAGAGAACTGAGGTTGCAGAGCAAACTGTCACCTTGAAATCTGGAGAGACAGACCCATCTGTTGAGAGACAAACCGAATCTGCTAACCTGGATCAGGAGTCACTGGAGACCTAACCCGATAAAATATTCTTAAATGGTAATTTTGTCTAATTGCTAGAGGCTGAGTGTGGACTGGCTTGAGAATGAGAGACCGCTGGGAGCTGCCGTCTTACTTGTATGTGTTTTGCTTCCAGGAATCATATTAGATTCTTACAATGAATATCTGATAAAGATTCCCTCCTGACTCTATCAGAGAAAAGGGTAAGTAGTGATCATTGTGAAATATACCCCAAACCTTCTCAATAACACACAGATACTCTCCAAGGAAAAGGACTTTGCTTAGGCCTTATTCCAGCTGCGCAAGGGAATTCCTCTCCCTTCAATCCCTCCAGGCTTCCTGTCTGTCTGACAGTGCGGGGCTGGGGGGACCAAAAGACAAACAAACCCCAAAACAAAACAAAAAACAACAATAAAACATAGTCAACAGGGGTCAGAGTTTCAAGGAAATAAAGAAACAGATTGGGAATATTTAGGAATTCTACACCCAGGGAAGAGAATAGGTAACGGGAGGAAAAAGCTATCCTACTGAAAAAAAACCCTTGTAGAGGTCATAGCCCAAGGACACTGCCCCATTAAAAGACTGAGATGTTATCAGATGATAAAATGCAGCTCCTCCCCCATACCTTACTGCCACACCAACAGGACTTCAGGTAATAACAGTGGGTTATATCTGAAAAAGCAGCAAAATATAGACTTCCTCTGAGGGAGAGTACTTAAGGAAACCCAAAGTCAGCAGGGTAAACAAAAACAGGAAGATTAAAGGAATTTGAATCTTCTGGCACCTACAGCTACAGCAAACATCAAACACGCCCCAACTCCTAGCCAGATTAACATGAAGGCTCACAATAAAGGCCTAAATACCTCAGTTCCTATTACCTAATATATGTCCAGCTTTCAGCAAAATAATTACAAGGCATGGCAAAGGCAATAAGAAACAAAGTCTGAAAAGAAAAAGGAATCATCATAACCAAACCCAGATAACAGCACATGTAAGAATTATCACACAGTGAATTTAAAATAACAGTGATGAATATGTTAAGGGAACTACTGGAAAAAGTAAACATCCATGCAAGAATAGATGAGTATTATAAGCAGAGATATAGAAAATGCTAGAAATCAAAAACACTGTAAGGGGCTTCCCTGGTGGTACAGTGGTTGAGAGTCCGCCTGCCGATGCAGGGGACACGGGTTCGTGCCCCGGTCCGGGAAGATCCCACATGCCGCGGAGCGGCTGGGCCCGTGAGCCATGGCCGCTGGGCCTGCGCATCCAGAGCCTGTGCTCCGCAACGGGAGAGGCCACAGCAGTGAGAGGCCCGCGTACCACAAAAAACAATTAAACAAACAAACAAAAACAAAAACAAAAAAACACTGTAGGAAAAATGAAGAATACCTTTGATGGACTCATAAGTAGGCATGGCATGGCTGAGGAAAGAATCAGTAAGCTTGACAATAGGTTAATTGAAATGGAAGGTAAAAAAGAATAAAAACCAGAATAAGAAAGAACTGTGAGAACATTTCAAGACAATAAAAATGCACAAAACTGGAATAGCAAAAGCAGAAGAGTGAACAAATTTAAGTAATAATGGCAGATAATATTCCAAAGTGAATGATAGACACCTAACCAGAGATTCAGGAGGCTAAAAGAGTGACAAGCAGGATAAATACCAAGACACAAACATATATAGGAATATCTTATTCAAATGCAGAAAACTAAAAACAAAGAAAATCTTGAAAGGAGCCAAAGAATAAAAGGCCTTATTTACAGAAGAACAAGGGTAAGAATGATAGCTGATTTCTTGTCAGATGCTGTGCAAGCAAGAGAATATAGTGAAGTATTTAAATTTTGGGAAAAAACACCAGACATGAATTCTATAGCCAGTAAAATTTAATTTCATAAGTAGAGAGATAAAACTTCTCCAAAAACCAAAAACAAAATAAAGGCTTAGGGAATTAATTGTCAGCACACCTGCCTCCAAGAATGTTAAAAGAAGGTCTTCAAGCAGAATGATCAAAAAATGACCAGAAACTTGGATAAACTTAAAGAAAGGACAAGCATCAAAGAAGGAGTAAATTAAGCTAAAATAAAGAATTTTATTTTTCTCACTCTTAATTGACATAAAAAACTTTTAAAAGCAATAGTACTAATAATAGCAATGTATTACTTGATTATAAAATATGAAGTGAAAGACATCAATGTCACAGGAAAAGAGGGAGGATCGGAAAGACTCTGTTGTAAAGTACTTGCCCTACATGTGAAGTGGCAGAATGCTACTTGAAGGTGAATGCAGGTGCATTAAAAATGTATAGTGCAAATTCTAGGGAAAGTACTAAATTTTTTAAAGTATGAGAGGGGATAAAATGAGAGATTCTAAAATCAACCATACCAAAGTAGCTATGAGCAAATCTCACATCTGGCTCTTGGTTTTTAATAATATTCTTCAACTGTGGAAACTGGGACTCCCTGAAGAAATGACTGATTCTAGAACTGGGACAGGGGATATACAAGATGAGCCTGGAGTATCCTACAGCACAAGAAAGTACGAAAGTGCTCAAACACACACACACACATACAATCATGGGAATTATAGGCGGGGGAGAGGGGTGGGAGGTTGTCAGATGGATACTGGAGCAGACTGAAAGAGCCTCCAATAGTCAAAACTGGAAAACTTTGCATCACAAAATAAAGTAATATTGGATTATGACCCAAAGTATAAAATAAATGTCCATGACATAAATATGTGATTGAGTAATAAATAAATCAGAAAGAATAGACAAATCTCTTTTGCAGCCAAATTCCAAATAATTGATGCAAGTATTCCACCCTCATGAAGGTGGAACATAGCTCCCTACTCCTTAAGTGTAAAATGCTTCTAGTAACTTCCTTTCACAGAATACAGTAAGTAAAGGGTGGGGGGCAGGGAGAGTAACTTTATAGTGCAGGTCTCTGTGCAACAATATTGCAACCAGATGATCAATGATTAAATCAGCTGTGATGGGTCAGGTTGACAGCATGGTGATATGATGTGATAAAAATGGCAATTTCTTTACCCCTTTGGGAAGGAAGTAGTTTTCTTTCCCAAAGCCAATATCCCCAGTCTAATCATAAGAAAAACATTCAGAGAAATCCCAAATTCAGGATATCTTATAAAATAGCTGACCAGTGTTTCTCACAACTGTCAATGTCATCAAAAACAAGGAAAGTTTGAGAAACTGTCATAACCAAGGGGAGACTGATAGACATGACTGAAAGTCACATGGTGTCCTGGATGAGACCCTGGGGCAGAAAAAGGACATTGGATGAAAACTAAGAAAATCTGATAGAGTCTTTAGTTAATATTAATGTACCAATATTTTTTATTAACTATCACAAATAAACCATACTCATATAAGAGGTTACTAATAGGGGAAACTGGTTGTGATGTTTATGGGAACTCTCAATGTTCTTTGCAAATTTTCTATAAATCTTAAACTATTTAAAAAAGTTTATTAAAAGTATAATATGTGGAAATGGCTTGGCATTTAATATACGATAAAAAGTAAGCATTTAAAATGACTTATTTAAAATGTGTTATTAGTTTCACAAATTATATATAACATTCGACAAACCAGTGACTCACCAACAAACCTCTGTCTCATTTTACTGTAAAATTAGATCAAATAAAACAACCTAATGCATATAATTAATATGCTAATCTTAATAGTCCGAAGAGCATGCCCAAGAAGAAATGGTATTTTGTTATTAGTATATGCAGAAAGCTTTAAAAATTTTTAGAATGTCAAAATATATATTTATTATTTTTAAGGAATTACTTATGTAAAGTTAAAATGCAATTTAAAATATATTGGGTCAATCTCCCAAAACAGGGCTAATATACAGGAAACAGAGAAAATATTTTAAATAACCATTGTGAAATATTTTTCTGTCTTAAAATATTTGGGACATCCTGAAACTGCCTAAATTCCAATAACAGGGAGATTACTAGCTTCTTTTTAAGGTCTTTAAAGTCTGACTGATGGCACAAATATTATAAATGGACTCTTTGGAGAAAGATATATGTACATTCAAAATAATGAGATAAGGTTAAATAAACAAACTATGCTGTTACATTTCTTGGGCTCTACACAGATCTGGAGAGAAGTAGGAAGACATTAATTTGAAGTCTCCCATCATGTATGTAACTACTGTCCTGTCTTATATGCAGCCAACTTGGTCAAAATGGTAAAATCCTCTCATTTAAATTGACTTTAAAATATACTTAAGTGGGTTGTTTTGCCCTTTAGATTAATTTTCAATGTTTCTTTCATTGCTAGCCGATTTGAAAAAGTCCACTAAAATGGCCAAATTAAGGTTAATTCCCAACAGCTAAAAATAATTTTTTGAGTCAGTGAATCTCTGTTGCATCCTTAGAATTTCTCATTTTGAAAATGCCAAATTGACAGATCACTTCAGTTGCTGGGGGTAAGGGTGAACAATCATATACAATTAAAAAAAATGTATTTATGACTAGGACCACATATGTGAGATTCTGTTTTTGTTTGTTTTGTTTTAATCTGAATTATTCTTGACAAAGGAGTTGGTTGTGTTTAACACATAATCAGATCTTTAATTCTTTGCTTATTATATGTCTGCTATTAATTTCTTTCACCTTTATTTCTTTTTAACTAAAAAAAAAAAATTAATTAATAAAATAAGATCTGGTGTTTAAACCCAATGACTCAGGGACACCTGAGAAATTATTCCCTCAGAAAAGCCACAAAGACCCTTGAGGTCACAGATATAAAAATGATTTATTTAGCTTTTTTAAATGGTCATTTTGCTCATGCACTAATCTAAACATGTTGGTGTAATTTCCTTGAGAAAATCATATAATCTTTATACAGGGAATTTAAAGAAAGTCAGAAACTGGTTGTCCTCATGGTATATTACACTTATGTATATGCTTTTTAGGCTCATACAGGTGTGTGTATGTTTGTTTTAGTTGCTGTCACTGAAAAATCAGAATGTTTCACATAAAAATATGAATTTCTAGCTTCTTTGGAAAGACAAACACACTGACCAACAGCACTCTTTCTCTAAAACAATGTGTTTGAGCTTCCTGGTACTAGTCCCATTTTGTAAGGCTGTTTGGGCCATTTGTAAACCAGCTCCTAGAAAAGATTCTGTGAAATTTATGACAGTATTGATTTTCTTTACATATTTAAGGGAAAAGAGTCCAAAGCTTTCATGTCCATAGCTTTAGAGAAAAATGGCACCACTCTAAATCTATTGCTGTTAAAAATCAAGCATATTTGCATAGACACTTTTATTTTATCTTTCTTCCATTCTTTCATTCTCATAGCTCGATTCCAAAAAATGCTTTCAGCAAATAGATAAGTATTTATAAAGCTTCACTCACAACATTGTTAATCTGACCTTAATTTTTCTCCTGACACACAGAAAAAATAACTGAATCTAATATTTACTGAGCTTTCTTACACTGACTTTGTTTCTCTTCCTGTTTGACCTATAGCTATATATCATTGCTCTTATACCATAACAACACATGGTTTTAAGACCCTATTCTAGAGTTCCCTCACTCTGTAATGTGTGACTTATTTATTTATTTATGTATTTATTCATTTAGTGTGTGACTTTAAAAAAAAATGCTAACAGGAATTAGTGAAGCAGCAAAAGTAGACACAAATATAAACAATTCATTAGTTCACAGGCCTAAAATGTGTAGCTTTAAAACATTTAGTTATAAACAAAAATACAGTTATTAGTTACTGTCACACCTGTTAATCCACATTTAACTTTTTTCTTGTCTTTATTGTCTAGCTTTTCTCCTCATTTCACTTACACAATCTGAAGTCTGAGTATCGGTGTCAGCATTTCTATTTGCCTCGTAAAAAAGAAAGAGATGTTTTCCTATGTCAGTAGGCTTGTCCTATTTTAGCAAACTGTCAATGAGAATTTGTCGAAAAGAGTTCTTATTCTTCACTAAACTTTTGGATTCATCTTGAGTAAATCCATTGACTTATGATCTAATTGGCATTGGAATTATTATTTTTAATTTGGTCAGAAATCCAGTGTAGACATTTCCAAAGTAGACGTGCCCAAATTTAGTGTAAAACTGCTCCAAATTAACTATTAGAATATGCTATTTAGTGTCAACGATTTAACATTTATAAGACAAAATTAACTGGACTATGTAAAACAATATTTGAAGGAAATCATACTTAAAAGTCTATTTTAAAAAGCAGACAAAACTGGGCTGTAAGATTAGAACACAAATTCCTCCATAGTGCCTCTTTCACTAAATGGCCCCAGCAAGTTCTATACAGCCAATAGAATTTGAGAAGTTCTAATTCAAAAAGATTGAGTTAAATAATAGTGGGGTATTTTTTGAAAAAAAATTAATTAAAGTATAATAAATAGGTTATTAATTTCAGTGTTATTTATTTTTATGAGTACTTTAAGAAAAATTTAACACTAAGGGGACATTAACAGCACTTGGTAAAATGTCTCCATCACAATGAAATTAACAATAGCTCTTAGGCTCTTGGTCTATTTTTAAAATAGATTTCCAGTATTTACAAATTATTTCTTTAATGATTATCTTGTTTATTCCTCATAACAACTGGGTAACATGGATATATTTATCTACATGTTATAAAACTGGAAATGTATTTAAGTGATTCTACCATGTGTCTAATATGTCACTAGGAATGAGTTAGAAAAACAACCTAGTTTTTTATTTTTTATGTTCAATTTCCATTTAAAGAGTTATTTATGATCACCTGTCATTAGCCAAACAGTTTTCTGAATTCTGGGAGGTAGAAAAATCAATTAGGATATGACTCTGCCCTCAGTGAGCTCATAACTTCATAAGAGGGCTGATTTTTAACTGTAACACTGGTGGGATATGTGATATAATAAAATTATGTGCAAAGAAATAGTGTGCCAGGAAACCAGCTCTGGGGTAGGGGGAGGGGAAGAGCCCTGACTGGCCAATATTTATGGTGTAAGTATTTCTATCATGGCTGTCTAAAAGTTCCTGGCAATTTAAAAGTCAGCTTGAAAATTCCTGAATATTTAATAATAAGGAGTTATGATTTCTTTATGTAGAAAATGGGAGTCTCTGGAGGGGTTCACAAAACTTATTTGAAGAACAACTAACAAAACAGCCCAAGCACAGATGGATTCTGCCAAATGGCCAGACCCTCTACAAACATGGCAATCTATGTATTTTTAACAGAATTTAAATACTCAGACCACAATCTCTCTCATCCTTTCTCTTATCTCTTCCTCTGTATTTATTGGACAAAGGAATATAAGGAATAAAATATATGGTGTGAGATTTAGAAGGAGAATGTAATCATAGTTCTAAAAAGCACATTAAACTGGAGAATTAAGCAATAAATGCAACAGATTGCCCCGAAGGCTAATAAATAAAATTCCAATGTGAGAAAATATTTTATTCTTGACAAGCTTTAAATTTTTATTAAAGAGATTATAAAGCAGGGTCTGGTATTCTGAATTTTCACCTCTGGGCAAATAAGCTTTGGATGTTTTGTAGACTGTAACAATATTACACCTGGTTTCATCTAAACAAGAGTCTATGAAGTTGATTTTTTTTTCAATGGAATTAAACAGGTTCCACAGAAAAGGTATAATTAGGATCAAATAAAGGTCATTTGACTGTTAAGTGTTATTTCCCTTTCAATTCTAAGATTTCTCTAGATACTATTTTCCCAGTGACTTAATATCCCTCTCCTAGTCTTGCTGATTGGCTAGCCCAAAGATTTATAGTCCAATTCCAAAGTTTACTTCCAATATGTTGGGAGAATTTTCATTTTCTGTCTTTTATTTATGCTTTTATCTTATCCATTTGGAACTAGTTTGGAGTTTAATTGCCATAATTGCAAGGATAGCAGTGTTGCTAAAATTACTTTAGGGTAAATATAATTGTGGAACTCCATACATATATATTTTCCATAGAAGCAATAGTAACAACTCACTTATTAAGTCATCCTTTAGTTCCTTTAAATTTCAATAAACACAAGTGCCTGTAAGCTTACTGAAACTTACAAAATGAATGACTGCTAAATCCTACAAGCCAATCTGATAACTTCTCTAAACAATGGATCTTAGAGTTTGTAGTCATAACCTTTTTAGCAAATTATTGATGAAATGTTTTCAATGTTGCCAAAATCTGAAACAAATTTTAAAACATAATTATATGATGATAGATACAATTATCCATTCACCAATCTCTGCCTTTTGATTAGGGTGCTCACTCCATTTACATTACTGTAATAGGATGTGTCTGCCATTTTGCTATTTGTTTTCTATGTATCTTATGTCCTAATTTTCTTCTATTTCTTCATTACCAGTGATACTTTCTAGTGTACCATTTTAATAACCTTATGATTTCTACTTTTAAAGTTATTTTTAGTAGTAGTCCTGGAGATTAAAATTAACATATTAATTTAAGACAAATTAATTCAAATTAATTTTGATGGCATAACAAATTTTGCTTCAATATAGTTTCATTCCCTTACATCACCTTTGTGCTATTACTATTAAACAAATCACTTTTTTATATACCATGTGTCCATCAACAGTTTTATAATTATTGTTTTATGTAGGTATTTTTAACTTTGCCTTGCACACTAAACTTTAAGACTGAATGATATCGAAAGGATGAGAAATACTTTGTCTGGAATGGGGTTGCTGATCTAGATAAGAGAGAACGTGGCTATCCCAGGCCTGTATATATATTCTTTGGATTGAATTAAAAACAGAAAGAAAATTTTATTTAAAAACTTACAATAGGGGATTTTCATCACTCTTTTCATATTCGCTCACCTTATATTTTCCAATTAGCGGCTGTCTTCATGAGTCAAGTCCTACTAATATCTGTATCACTGCTCTTGAACTGCTTATGGTGCAGTCAACACAATGGGGTAAATTAGGAAACAATGGGATCAGTAAAAAATCTTGACTTATGCATTAAGAGAAAAATTCTGGTCTTTCCTCCATCCCCACTACAGCGTGCAGTGTGTACATCTTTCAATGGTTGTTGGCCTCGGTTTTCTCAGCTCTTGTGGTAAAGACCAAAGGTCGGACTAAAAGGCGGTTTGAGTTTGAGTTCTAAGTTTCTATAATTAAAAATATATTTCTTTCTTCTAGAAGCTCTTTGCTTAGCTTTTAGTAGAATAGAAAAAAATCTTTCCCAAATTGTCAAAACCATGTTCTTATGAGGAAACATAATTTCTTTTTCTCATATTATTTTTATTATATTTTATCTTGCAGTGTCCCATATTTATTATATTTATGTCTATATGCTGGCATCCTCTGTGGCTAAGAAGTGCACCAAATCTCAGGTATAGTGTGGTAAACTATTTTTAACCAAAGCATCTAGATATGTCTCCAGTAATCTGTGTATATATTTACTATGCTTTAATTATAGTCAATTTAGAATTGATTGTGGCCCCTTTCTCACTCAAAAGTGGTTTTGGAATGTACTAGGTCAAGGAGATATTTTCCTAAATATTGTCATACTTTTGGCAAATGAGTATATCACTTAGACCTCTGCAAACCCCCAAATGTTTGTATATTCTGCTTTTAGACTCTCCTGATGATATTGAGGTTGAAATGTAACTATAAAATCTGATGTTATTTCTAGGAAGGTCACCTTTAAATAAGAATGTGCATGTGTGTGCCTTTTTCATGTGTTATGTATTTGCTTGTTTCTTTTTCATACTTTACTTACAAGTTTTATTTTAGCTTCATTTAGTTTTTCCTTTTTTGGTTCCTTATATTTTAAAGATTGAGCAAGTTTAATATAGAAGTGATATAAATTGTTGCGCTCCTTGAATTTTCATATGTGTTAAATGAGGAAAAGTGAGGAGACTAGGACTAGATACTCTATAAAATCATGCAACACTAACATGCTTTGCTAATTTTATAAGGGTTACGAATAATAGTAACAATCAGCTTAAAATAATACCAGGTACCATTCTAAGTGCTTTGCATATATGAGCCCAGAAAACAACCCTGTGATTTTAAAAAATTTCACAACAACCCAGTGAGGTAGGTAAAATTATTATACTCATTATACAAATGAGGAAGCAGAAGCACACTGAGGTTAAACATTTTGCCTAAGGTTACACAGAATACTCATACCCACTGTGAAAGCATATAAACTACAACAATGGAAGAGACTAGACAAGGAGACCAAAACAGAGGCCATTGCCCCTCCTTGGCTTGCATTGCTACGTTTCCTCCTTGCTCTTTTGGGTCTTCAGGAAAATTAACTCTCCATCCTATTTGACTATAAAATCAAGCTGATATCCATGCTCTGGCTACAGTGTCAATCTCTTGTCTTCCTTGCTCTCTGAGCTGATGTTTTAAAGCCAATATGCTAAGTGAGAAAATCTGGCTGACTCTGTTTTCCCATCAATTTTAAACATTTTTAGTTTGCCAATTCTACATTCATTTGGGTTTTACTTGAGGCATATGTAAACTTAGAGTATTGTAATATATTCCACGGATTTTCATAGGACTGAGTTCATTTGAAAAAATAAAAATTCTCCCCTGTTTTTCTTCTACTAGTTCCATAGTGTCCCATTTCTTCCTGTAGATTTGTACTTACTGCCTATTTTAGGCAAACTCCTACATATGGCTTCTACTGGCTGAGAAAAGGAAAAGTGTAAAAATGCCTCAGGCAAATACTAGAATTAATCTGATAGGACAGGCAGGCCAATTATGAGGGCATGGTGATATATACACATATACTTTTTATTTTTTCCAGTGGGGAAAACCAAGGTAGCAAGTTGCAAGATGACTGGTCCTCAGGAAATCTTTGTCTATCAAAGTAAATAGTGGAAGAAAGAACCAGTGATGTCGTCATTATTTAGTTGTTACATAAAACTAAATCTGTAAACTGCTTTGTTAACATTTTGGGATAGTTTGCATATGGAACTTTTGAAGTAAGTTAGTTTCCTATCTTCATTTAAATATAGTAAATCAGACAAAACTAAACCATAATATCCCTTTTTCTTAGAAGACGTTGAACAAGTTCCAGTACACACACAATATACATATATCTGTATGTACTTTTTTGTTGTTGTTAGGATTGCTAGGATACTCCAAACCCTTTTACTCTTCCTGAACTTGCGCTGCAATTTGAGCCATGAGATGGAGGTTTGGTGACTGTATTGTGAATGTCGTAACTATCCAATATCATTTGTATATATTTAACTATTAATTAATTAGAAACAGGCACTAAGTATACACTTTATGTCAGGCATTGTATTGGAACTCTAAAAAGAAATCAGTTCAGGTCACATCTTCATGGATCTCACATGAGGAAAATAAAGCAAATCTTAGATAAAGTTGCAAATTAATGTAAAATTTCAGCTGTGATTAAATGTTCTAAGGAAGGAAGAAATGTAATGCTATTAGAATCTAGCCAGAAGGCATTTGTGCAATCTGAAGGAGGATAGAGGATAAGAGGGTGAGACAAGCAAGTTTGAACGATCAAGGTGCTTCCTTGAGAAGATGAAAAATAAATCTTTGAATAAGAGTGAAGGAAAGCTGTGTGGTTATCTCGGAGTAGAGTATTTCAGAAGGAAAAGGAAATGCTTCCTTTGAAGCATCCTGTATACTTGGCATGTTTGAGGAATAGCAGGAGGCCAGCATGAGTGACAGAGGATAGTATTGTGACAAAAATTCTCTCCTTGACCAAACTCTAGCGAGGCTCCTCTGAGCCATCTTCTCTATAGCCCTCCACCTCGGCCTATAAAGAATCGAACACATACTGACATAGATTCTAACAGCACAAAACTGCATCCTTATGATGACCCTAGCCTCCCTGAGAAAACTCAAGGCTGGCAAAAGAATTTACTGTTTATTCTAGCCAACAACTGATGACAGATGGCAGAGTGGGAGCTTAACCTTGATATGTGCCTGTGAGTAAACTTAGATGGGTTTCCCATGCACCTCCTCTCTCACTTTTGGTAACTTTAATGTCCCTGACTCTACTCATGCTCTTTCATCGTCCCTTCCTACTCCCTCATCCTCCCTTTAAAATGCTCAGTCACCTCTGCACAGCTTGGAATGGAACTTAACTCTTTGTCTATTGTTAGTAGTTAACTGAATAAGTCTGTTTTCACCACTTGAACTAATGTCTGGCTCTGTTTATCTTTATAGTAGGAGGACACAAAGTCATAAATAGTAGATGGGAGCCTGGTCACATTGAGGCTAGTAGTCAATAATAAAAACTCTGGATTTTACTTAAAGTGGGAATCCATTAAAAGATTTGAGCTGAGAAGCTGAAAAATAAGACATGTTTGCAAAGAAACCATCTAACTGCTACGTGAAGAAATGCCTGCAGACAGACAAGGGGAAATGCAGGGAGACCAGTTAGGAAGCTGGTGGCAAAAAATGTGAAATGACAAATTTTGGATATATTTGAAGATAGCACTAATTGGATTTGCTAATGCACTGTTAGAGTTAGATTTTAATATGTAAGGATTATTTATATACAAAAGGAAAAGTAAAATATGATTTTACACTCTGCTCAAATATCTGTGTCAGATTTATAAATGATGATGATGTCTTTCCAAAACAATTATTCCATGGAAGAAAAGGCATCATTAGCTAATTAACAAAATCAGATATATGGTGTACATTTCCCACTTGATTTTTTCCAGATCATTCAAAAGTGGTTAGTGACAAAGACAGACAAACTCAGTGGACTAATTAGCAGATAATGAAAGGACAATATTATTGAGGCTCTCTTATATAAGATGTCCTATTCTGTTTCCAAAGAAATACTTGTTTTTTTCCCCCAGACATTAAGAAAAATAGGAAGATATATTTTGTGTTTTCAGAAAATATTTTTATATGAAAAACAAACTCAGTAAGTGGTAATAAGTGTATTACCCACTGGAAGTTAAGTTTCTAGTTTGGTAGTTACAGCTGTAGAAAGTAGAACAAATAACTAGAATGCCTGGGTCTTTTTTAAGAGACAATTTATGAAAAAAATCTGTGCTTTATTTATAGTGAGTGTCAAACTTCATCCTAATTTTATTAAATAGCACACAATTATGATCCTTTTCCAAGCACTCTGAATAATTATACATTTACTTTCATCCAGCCACCTATCCAATATTATCTAATGACCATGAAGATTTGCTTAATATATTTTTCATTTTTGCAGTGGAAAAGGCATATATCTGAAACTAAAGTAGGAAAATGGTTTGAAATAGCATGTCCTATTTATATTTGAATAATTGAAAATCTATTATTTTTATCATGAAAAATACAGGAAGGAAATGTCAAAAATATGTTTTAAATGCTTAATTGAAAGTCTATGAATTCATACTAACCAAGTTTCTTCAGGGAAGTTAAAGTGTGGGAGTATGATTTTTATGCTTATCCCAAAAGCAGAAACTTTAAAGGAATTTATTTACTTAGCAGATGGATCTGAGTTGGAATCCTACTTCTATCATTTATAAGTTGAGGTTCTCTGAACTTCAGTTTTCTCAAGTCTGAAATGGGGTTAATAATTGCATGAGATTCTTGTAAGAATTTAATGTGATAACACAATAGAGTGCTGGTCAACCTCCTTGATTTTTTCACCTGGGTCTCGGCTCCCTCGGAGTGATGGAGCAGGGCACTGGGAGATGGGACATGACAAATCTCTCTAGGATAGTAAGTTACCATTGAAATCCTTTCTGTTAATTAGTGTTGTTTTTCTTGACTAACACTGAATGGTATTCTCTGTATTTATATAACAGCCATTCATACTCTCCCAAATGGGTCCGTGTGAGAATTCCTGAGAGCGTTTCTCAAGGACCCTCTCTACTTGCCAATTCCCTATATTTTTCTTGCTTCCCTACCTTAAGCAACCACCTGCAAGGGTACAATCCCAATCTCTTGCTGCTGGAGGAAACTTGTCAGCTTTTTCAGGTAAAGTAAAAGTTTAGTGAATGTTTGATGTTCCAACCAGATCCAATTATCAGCTTGCTGGTGTTCCAACCTCCAGCTCCTGAAAGGGTTAGCAATTAACAACCCACAGTTGTACCCTCTTATGGCAAAATTTCCTTGGACAAATTGGAACTGTCTCATCATAGAGGCTATGAACCACCTTTTCCCTTGTTCCCCTCTGCCAAGTGGGGGAAAAGACCTCAGCCAATGACTAACATCAATGAGGTCTAAAATTTCAACCCCTTCTGTTGAGTTGAACCCACTCTTTTGGCCCATTTGTGTTTCAGAGTTTTGCCTGGATCAGACCAAAGTGAGTTTTCAACTGAGACCACGTTATTGCTTAGTTTTAAATCCAGTATGCTATCCTGTTTCTTTCAGTCTTCTGTGAGCACACCCCCAATACATCCACTTAACAAGAATCTTGTTCTGGGCTCTGCTTCCAATCTAAGACAATAAGCAGTGTGATTGGAGCCTGACTGGTTTTGCGATGTCCAGCCCATGGGAAGCCCATGCATTTGAATGTGGCTGCTTCCAGCAGAATATGTCTTCTGCAGTTTTCTAGAGTCCTACTGCTCTGTGCCATCTTAAAGCCAGTCTAACTTATATATTAAGGAGCACATGTGAGACATTTCTGAGGACTCCTAGAAATAATAAAGTTTGAATAAGCTCAGAACAGGTATTATTCCATATTACTTATGATTTCATAGGAGAGAAAAGCCTTATTTCCAATCATGTGTTATTTGACCCAAATGTTATTTGAGAAAATTCTAGATGGAGCCTAACCTGGCTGTATTACTACAGCTCAGAAAGGGTTACATTATTCCTGGTTAGATAACATTTTTGGATTCCACAAGTATTTAACAATTTTTGTTGCATATTATGAAATACAAGTCTTAGAGTTCTGGCTGATATCCTCCTTGGCTTATATGCTGCTAGCAGGCATAGATAGCACTTTTCTATAGTTTCTTCATTCTGTTGATTATAACGCAGGTATCTTTCTCATGACGTCCTTTTTCTCAGCCTCTCAAATTAGAGATAGAAAGATTCATGTATAGCCATGAGATAAGAACTATCACAGGAAGGATGATTTTAAGTATTTCTAAAACTACTCCCTTGTTTTACATAATAAGAACCCTCTCCTTTTGTCTCACATTTGCTGCCTTGATTTCCCTGTGGAAAGACACATATTTAGGTAATATTTTTAATGCTTTTATTTCTCAGTTAGAAAAATAAACCCTTCATTGCAGTTATTCACACTTCTAAATAGCTCGTTCACAATTTAGGAAAATTTAGGTTGAACTTGATAAAATACCCAAATGGAAATAATTCAAGGAAAAGGTGAGTTTTATGGGAAGAAAACTAGGGCATTTCTTGAAATCAAAGAAGAGTTTAACAACTAAACATCTGGAAGTCAAGTATGGCAAATGTTTTTCTCTCTTTCATCTTTATTCTCTATGGAGGTTAGTTTATGCTTTTTCCACGTCATAAAATAGAGTTGGTGACAGTTGCTGCACATTATATCTTACAATTCCAGTGGCAATACAAAGAATGTTGTGGCTCTTTTTGGAGTCTAACAATCCCTGGGAAAAGTTTTATTGGCCAGGTTGGCTCAGGCGCTTACTCCAGGACTAATCAACTGGGAACAATGGGTGAGATAATGTTATGCTTAATGGAAGTTCTCGTGATAATCCTGTGAAATCAGTAGGGGAGAGTGGGCATTACTATAGAAAAGTGCAATTCATTAGAAAAAAAAATCAGGTATGCCAATGCCAACCAGTACACACTCTGTGCTAGTGCTGGCCTCTTGGGTGCATGAGTTAGTATAATTAATCTAAACAAAAATTGGAGGCCACTATTTCCATTATATGAGTGTCCTAAAATGAAGAACCTTGAAAGTGGGAGCTATCAAATTGCCAAGCCACTGTGAAGCTATCTTTTTTTCTCCTAAATCAGATTTCTTTTACTTTACTTTCTCCTGGTCTATGGTTTAAATGAAAGACAGCTCTTTATGTTTATTAACCAAAGGGTGGCCCTCTTTAATATCTTCCTTCTGCATACTTTAGCCTTGTGTTTCCTGGAGAATCACATACCACAGCCCCACACTTTGTAAGTCCAGAAGTTTTATCAAATTTTCTACTTTCATGAAGTCATAAACCCGAGCAGGAAAATTAGAAAAATGTGTTTCTAATGGCTTTTATCTACTGACAGGCATTATTCATAACAGACATTTGTAATATCAAATGTTTGTTACAGAGAATATTTTAAAATGTAGATTTGCATAGTTATGGCTTCTCTACAGATATAGATAATTCTTAATTGGATTGGAGTATTAGGCTCTTATGAAGAGCTCATAGTTTAATGAAAGAGTAAGGTAAGTTACGTGTGCAGGGATTAAATAAGAAAAACACTGCAAAAGAAAGGTAAGAATGTAAAGTATTTTGGTGTAGCTAAAATTAGTTGTCCAATTTATGGTTTTATAGAAGTAGGCTACACTATAAAACCGACACACACTTTTTCTTCCAACTTTATATGTTCTCTTTAGGCTAATATGGACTTGATATTCAGCAATACCTTTTATCTGCCAAACATCCAATATTAATGTTTTCACTTGGGAATAAGCTAATGATTATACTTAAAACTTTGGTTGCAAGTTGCCTTAAAACTTTGAATACTAGTTAGAACATTTTTACTCAAAACACAAAGTTATGCTAAAATGTCTTTCATATTTGATATTCTACCAGAATAATTTGTCAATAGATCTACGAATTTAAGAGGTACTGTATGTTCAAAGTATCTGTGGCATTATTCATTAGTGATAGATTTTTATTTTATGAGTAAAAGAAGTGAATGGAAACACACATTCAGCTCTAACATGTTACTGATATGTGAAAGAATACTGCCACATAACCTTTTGTCTTGAATGTGTATTTTTTTTAAAAGTATCTTTTTCTTCAATTAAATGCTTATCACAATATATAAAATGGACAAGATTTTGTTTTTCTTGGCAAAATGAAAAATATAAACTGTACAAACTTTAGATCGTCAAACAAGTTGTGTTATTTCATACATAAAAGTGACCTTATATAAAAATCTCTTTGAAAACTATTGGACAAATAGATGTGAAAAAGAGTGCACTAGAGCAGGGTCTCCATAAGAGATCTCAGTCAAAACTCAGTTTACAATTTTATTGCTGGTATGAAGGTAAATGAGAATAACGATGGCAGGTCAATAGTTTCTTGCTTGTTCTGACACTTTTATTATTAAATAACTTAGAAAAAATTTGAGTTATAAACCTGCTATGTTGAGAGAAATAATGGAGAAACATTTTTTTCTTAATGAAATGAAATGAAAGACAGCTATAAAAGATTATTATTCAACCAATTTGTTGTCAGAAGAATTTGGGTGATACTAATCTATGTAAAGCATATCCTATTATTAACTCTTAATTATGAGCTTGGAAAATAAAGTGACAGGAGCAAAATGTATGCACATTTAAAATAATTATGAATCAACAAAATTTGCATACCTTAAATCAATAAATAGTATGTCAGTAACGTCTCAATGCTGAGAAAAATAAAAATTCTTTCACTGATTACAAATGTATCTGTGTGTATGTGTATGTCTGCATGCATGTATATACAAACATATATGGAGGTAGTGTGTAAAATGGTTCAGAGAAAGAACTCCAGTCTGGGTATGAATTCAGGCTCTGGCATTTACTGGGTGACTTTGATATTGGACAAGTTACTTAATTTTCTGTATATCAATTTCATTAGGTGTAAAATTGTAAAAAAAAAAAGTAATATCTGCTTTGTAGATTGTTGAGGTTAAATTTAAAAGCCTAGCATAAACACTATATAAATTTTTAAAATACAGTATATATATGTATATATTATACATATTTTTACTTTTCTATTTCTGAAGTCCCATCATAGGTATTACAAGAAATACAACATGTGCATTTTGACTCTGAGACTTGTGTTCTCTATTCTGGCCTCACTTCTCACTTAATGCAACAGAGCATCAGGAAAGAGAAAAAAAAAAAGATCAATTGAAGTTCATGATTTTTCAGGTTCATTGGCACTTAAAAAGCTAAAGCATAGACAGGCAAGGCTCACAGCTTGGTATTTCAGCCATACACATCTCAAAGGGGTAGGGCTTTATTTAATTAGCAACTGACTTCCCAGAGCTGCAATGATACTCTGCTGAGCTTTTAAGTGAGGAATGTGAACTTGGAGCCTACAATCTTGAACAAAGCCAGATTCTGTATCTCCATTTGCTGTTTTAGCAATGTTCTCCATCAGGAATGTGGTATATAGGAAGAATATAAAAGTTTCCTAACTCTGGGCTCCTCTAGCATAAACCTTTTACCTTGTTACTAACCGGGTGAACTACTCCAATGTGCTCAATCTCTTATGTCTACATTTTCTCAAATTTGTCATAAAACATTGGAGTATTAATGTATTCTATAAAAATAAGTCTTTGTTTTGCTGTATCGTTAATTCTAGTAGCTTACTAGAATCATGATTTTCTTCTTGCCCATTTTTTTTGTCCATATCTCTTTGTGATTTAATAGTTCAATTGTGTTTACCCTAGTTTGGAGGTTGCTCCCTCTGTGTTTTATCACACAGGTTCGCTACCATTTTGGGCCTGCTTGATGTTTGTGCAGAGACTGAGATGGATAAATATTGCAAATCCATGAAATAAACCAGAGATCCAACACTTTACTGGAGAGGAGCTCTTTTTTGTATTTGCTGAAAAACGGATTGACTGAAAGTAAAACATAGTAGTGAAGTCCTTTCGTAAGAAGGAAAGCTGCTTAACACTTGTTAAATATGTAGAAAATGCCAGGCACTGTGCTGGACATTTTTCATCCATTGTTCCATCTAATTCTGATAACAAGTCACTGTGGTAAGGTTGAGTAACCCAATCTGAAAGTTCCTAGTTGAGAACTTATGCTCTGCAGAATATGGGTAGCCTGCTCATGATTTCACCTCTAAATGGTTAAAGCTCAGTGTTTGGATGTTGTGTCTTTATTTTTTTTCTCTTTATTGCAGAATAGTGCTTCTGTGGCATGATGCTCTTGGTGAAATCTGCTCAGGGTGGTTTGGGCCAAGTACGGAGTTGTTTTTGAGAGTGAGCAAGGGGATTTCCCTGTCCTTGGGATCCCTGTGTCTGAGGGAGGTGGTGGACAGTTTGGAGGTGGTGGTGTTAAGTTTCAGAATTATAGAAATAAACCATGAATTAGCTAACAATAGAAGTGTTCTTTAGAAATTGCTAGCTTACTTGTGAAATATGAATTTATAAAAGAATTTTAGCAGCTTTACTGAAGCATAATTTACATGCCATAAAATTTACCCACTGTATATGTAGAATTCAATGATTTTTAATAAATCTACAGAGTTTTGTGACAATCATCATAATGCGGTTTTTGAACATTATCATTCAAAAAGTTTCTTCATGCTCTCTTTCAGTCAATCCCCTCTGCCCTAAGAACAAGGCAACCCTTGATATGCTTTTAGTCTCCATAGATTTACCATTTCTACATATTTACCATAACAGTACAATATATAGCCTTTTGTGTCTGGAGTTTTTAACTACTGTGATGTGTTGAGCATCATATCTGTTTCATCATATATCAGTAGTTTGCTTCTTTTCGTTAGTAGTATTCTATTGTATAGGTTTACCACATTTTGTTTATTCATTCACTGGTTGAACATTTTGATTCAGTTCTTGACTATTATGAACAATGCTGCTACGAACATTTGCAAAATGGCTTTTCTGTGGACATTATGTTTTCATCTCTCAGATAAATTCCTAGTTGGAAAATTTCCAAGTCACATATGAAGTTTAACTTTTTTTAAGACACCACTTTCCTAAGCAGCTGTACTGTTGTGGTAGGCAAAAGAATAGCAAGCCCCCAAATATGGCCATGTTCTACTCTCTGGAACCTGTGACTATGATATATCACGTGGAAAAAGGGAATTAAGGTAGCAGGGGGAAAATAGCTGAGCTTATCCCAGTGGACCCAATGTTAACACTAAGGGTCCTTAAAAATGTAAGAGAGGCAGAGGCAGGAGGCAGAGAGATGGCAGCATGAGGATTCAATACTTTTTTGCTGGTTTGAGATGTAGGGGTGGGGGGAGCTATGCACAAGGATTGAAGAGAGGCCTCTAGGAGATAAGGATGCCCACCCCAACCGACAGCCAGCAAAAAACAAAGACCTCGGTACTACAATGGCATGGGACTGAATTCTGCCAACATTTGAATGAGCAAGGAAATGTATTCTCCCTAAGAGCTCATGAAAGAAATAGCGCTGCCAAAACCTTGGTCTTAGCCCAGTGAAACCCATATCGAACTTCTGACCTGTAGAACTGTAAGATAATAAATGTATGTTAAGTTGATATGTTTTTGGTAATTTATTACGTTTGTAATAAACCAGTACAACCATTTTACATTCCCACCAGCAATGTATGAAGGTTCTTGTGTCTCAACATCCTTGCCAACACTTGTTGTCTTTTTAATTATAACTACTCTAGTGGGCTTGTAGTGGTATGTTACTGTGTTTCTAATTTGCATTTTCCTAATGAATAATGACATTAAACATCTTTTTGTGTGCTTATTTGCCATTCGTATATCTTTGGTGATTTCCTTTGGTAAAACATCTATTTGAATTTGTTACCCATTTTTTAATTAGCTTGTCATCTTATTACAGAGTTTTAGGTGTTCTTTATATAATGCGGAAACAAGTCTAGCAAATAAATGAGTTAATTTATCTATATAATGTGAGGTATTCAATTGTCCCAGTACCACTTATTTTAAACAATTGCCTTGGAATCTTTGTCAAAAATAAATTGAAGATACAAAAACAGATTCATATCTGGATTCTTAGTTCTATTACATAGATTTATATAATCTGTAATGACAACCCTTATACCAATACCGTGTTGTTCTTATTGCTGTAGTCTCATAGTATGTCTTTAAAATGATTAGTGTAGTTATATAACTTTTTGTTTTCCAAAATTGTTTTGGTTATGCTAGATCTTTTTATTTTCGTATGTATTTTAGGATTCACTTGTCAATTTATGGAAAAAAACAACAAACTAATTTTGACAGAGATAGTTTTGAATCTGTATATTAACTTAGGGAGAATTGCCATGTTGAATCTTCTTGTCCCATGATCATGCAATGTCTCTCAATTTGGCTAGATTTTTAATTGTCTCAGCAATGTTTTGTAGTTTTTATTTTGCAAGTTTGTACTGCTTTTATTAAATTTATTTTCAGTATTTTATTCTCTTTCATCCTATTGTATATGGAATTAGATGCTTAATTTTATTTTTGGATTATTTATTTCTAGATTATAGATATAATTCAGTTTTTAAAAATATTGACATTTGTCTTAATTTCCTGGACTGTTGGGATAAACAACAACAAATTTGGTGGCTTAAAACAACAGAAATTAATCCACTCACAGTTCCAGATACCAGAATTCTGAAATCAAGGTGTTGTCAGGTGGATGCCCCAAATTCCTTGGTATTGCTTGGCTTATAGAAGTTATCACTACAATCATTGCCTCCATCTTCACCTTCTCCTCTGTATGTCTCTTCTCTTCTGTCCATCTAATCAGGTTTGTCCTCAAGTTCAGTAGATTTGTATGAATAAATACTTGTCTATTTGTTGTTTTGTCTTTTGTCTATTTTCAAAACTCTGAATTTGTTGTTTTTGACAATTGTGTCTAGTTTCATAATTACTTTATGGAGAGGTGATTTGCCAAACTTTTCATTTCACTGTAGCAGAAAATGCCCAACTTGTAATATTTTATATTTGAGTCTCATGTAAAGGTAGGTAAGTAGGAGAAAACAGAATAATTTTAAAAGTCAAAAACAAATGTCTCTTCATTTGTCTAAATGGTACTTTTCCTAAAAGACAGCCTGTAGTTGGAAAACCAGAAACTAATGTAACTAAATTTCAGTGTGATTATTAGCCATGTAATTTAGAAAAGTTTACTTAAATTCTGTAAGTTTCTTCATCAATATAGAGTTGAAGGATAAAGATATTTATACACTAAGTTTGTTGAAGTATTTATTAAATAGCATACAAATGCACAGTGGTAATCAAAATATATATGTGTATATATACACACATATATGTAAATATATAGATATATAAAACATATATGTATAATCATTTCTTTTTTTGTTTTTTACATCTTTATTGGAGTATAATTGCTTTACAATGGTGTGTTAGTTTCTGCTTTATAACAAAGTGAATCAGTTATACATATACATATGTTCCCATATCTCTTCCCTCTTGTGTCTCCCTCCCTCCCACCCTCCCTATCCCACCCCTCCAGGCGGTCACAAAGCACCGAGCTGATCTCCCTGTGCTATGCGGCTGCTAAAACAAAAAATGTCATAACAACAAAAATTCTCTACTATTCATTTTCTTCAAAAGAAAGACATATTAGCACCTCAGTGTCTTGATTTTATATTATTAAGTTACTCTGTGTTCCTTTAAAGGAAAGCTGCATGAAAGTGAATATAGTAGTCATTAGGGCTGGTTACAAATATGTCCTTTTCTCTTTCTGACACATGGTGAAACTATACTTCCCCAACCACCTTGAGATGATTTGCTATCCCCATGACTTGTTTTGGGAAGGAAACAAGAAGGAAATGAAATGTGATATTTTGAGACTAAAATTTTCAAAGCTAGATATGATTTGTCACATCCCAACTCCTATGTCTTGGTGATCTCGAAATACAAGTCCAGCTGAAACAGACTCTTTTGCCAACCCACCATGGGCGTGAGTTATGAGTGAGAAATAGGCTTTTATTTTTCAAAAACATTGTGATTTTGTGCATGCTAGTTAAAGCAGCATAGTTTAGCCTGATTTGACTAATAGAGTTTTTCAAAATATATAAGATTTACTGGTTTATACCCTTTAATATAAGTAATGCCCAGTAATATGCTTTAAGAATTCACGTACTTAGAGTAGGGTTTTAACTAAAATCTTAAAGTATGCAAAAGTTTTATAAATTTCTTTGGGGAGCTCAGTTAAAGAGCTTATGTTACATTGCAGATGAATTCTGCAGTTACAAAATAATGGTAAACATAAACTGGTAGCTGAAAACATCCAAGCTAAAAGTCATTAAACTAGAATAAGTACTTGATAATGAATATAGACTCAGATAAATTCATATATTTAATCAAACGTTTCTGAAGGTGCTTTCTCTAACTGCTAAATTCAGAAGCACAGAAATAAATGCAAGTAATTTGAGTGCTCTGCACTGGCATTTAAATACAAGAGAAGAAATGTTAATAGGATAAGTACCAGAAAGGATTAAGTGTCAAACACCAAAGAGGATTAGTTATTATCCTGTCTTTACAGGCACCCAAATTTCATGTGGCCAAGTAGATAGGAAATAGAAAGCCAATGCTACAAAATGGGACATTTTTCTTCTCTTTGCAATAAGCTTATACTAAAATCAGTTTCATTATGGCACATAACTAAACAAGTAACACAATACTTAAGCTTTCCTATGAATAATCTAAATTATAGTACTTTTCAATGTATTTTAGGAAAATTTAAAATTTTCCCATTTAAGATTACATTAAATAAACACATGAATTTGCAATTAAACAACATAGCTTCTACTTTTGAAACCAATCATTCATACCTATACACTGAGTTAAAGCTTTCTGAATTATTCAGAATAGTAACTGCAGAGATTTACTGTATTTTATTTCATTTACTGTATATATTTCATTGCAATAATATATAAAATATATACATGTATGTATGCATATATATATCACATACATAAATATATATGTATGAATGTAAACAAACACATTCATCCACATACACACATACAATATTTACATATCTCTGAAATTGAGACGTATCTTACACTAGTGGAAGACTTAAAGATTATTTGAGATAGTAATGAGAACCCTGGCTGTTGTATGAGAACCTTAAATTCTTCAGTAGATCAAAAATGTACCAGCATTAAAAATGTATAGAAGTGTCATCAGTGATTTAGAAGGAAATGTTGGAGACAATTATGGAAAAGTCTTAGGAAATGCTGTATCATCAACGCTCTTGACAACACAGTGACCAATGTTGTGTGTTGTGATTCAGTGACAATTCTGAATCAAAAATAAATTCAGAAAAATCACCTTTGGATACAAAGAAGATTTAGAAACATATGAACCAATTTAGTTTGCTCATATTTTCTATTGTGTATACATATAAGAATGATACAAATTGAAAGAACTATCTCAGTAATTCTAAAAAGAACTCTTTTGACAAGAATACAATTGAAAAAAAATATAAGTGCATTGTTGTTTACATGTCAGCATTTTTTCTTTCTTAGTGTTCATAAAATAAGGTGCAGCTTATAGTTGATGACATCTGCAGTTCATGAAATATGGTAGTTTATTGACTGTGGTTTCTTACATTTTAACATGAAAGGCAAGTGCTGTTGGCATCTTTACTGGAAATGATATTCTAGTCGTTCAGGTCACTGAACGACTAGAATATAATACTCTAGTCATTCAGGTCACTGAACGACTAGAATATAATATTCAACTCATATTCAGACCCCTTTCCAAGTAATTTCTAACTTTACATTATTTGTCTCCACATTACCTCATTTACTGAGGGTGAAAAAGTATAAAAGACAATAGTTGAAACTCAAACTAGTTTCCAATTATAGTAAGATGGCTAGAATTATTTACTTAGTTGTTATATTTTACTTATCAAATTCCTATCAACAAATACCAAAGACTTACTGAATTTTATTCACTCATTCCATCACTGAATATTTATTTGCAGAGTTCCTAATATGTGCCAGAAATTGTTTTAAGTTAGGATTGCTATTTTACAATGATATTTTTGTGGAGTAGTATCAGTATGTTACTATTTGAAAAAAAAAGATTTTGATAAAGAAAATTTCAAGAGGGAAAACTGTTTATTTAATAGTATTATGCATGAAACACTCCAAAGATATACCTTACTGAATTCTCTTCAGTGAGAGCAGAGACTTACGCCTGTGCTAGTCAATGATATATGCCCAGCATCTGGCCCAGTCCTGACAATTATAGTGTATGTTATTAAATAATTGTTGAATAAATGTTATCTTTACCCCTAATATCAGTAACACCGGTCAACTTGGAAAAGTTCCAATTCTTAATCACAGTAAAAAATAAGGAAAAACAAAAGTGTATAAAAATGTTTTAAAATATACCAAGCTAGGAAATCACAGAGAGAGGAAGAGAGTGTGTGTGTGTGTGTGTGTGTGTGTGTGTGTGTGTGTGTGTGCAGTTCAGGTATCCAATGGTGTCTAGTCATGCTGCTACACTTGGTACAAAAAGAAATACAGCTTGTTGCTTTTTCCTTTTTTTCTAATATGAAAGTTAAACTGCCAAATAGAAATCAGCAGGTGACATACTCAATAAATGTGCTGCATAAATGAAATTTAAGATGACTAATTCCAGAGTTACCAAAGGAAATATGGTGGTACTCTACATAGAATGACAAGTCCCAATTTACTGGGGTAATTTTCAGACTATGCCTGTTGTAGCAGCATAATTATTAAAAAGTGTCCCCGGGCTTCCCTGGTGGCACAGTGGTTGAGAGTCTGCCTGCCGATATGGGGGACACGGGTTCGTGCCCCGGTCCGGGAAAATCCCACATGACGCGGAGCGTCTGGGCCCGTGAGCCATGGCCGCAAAAAAAAAAAAAAAAGTGTCCCCTTTCACTATCCAGAATGTCTTCATTTGTCTAGGAAGTTTAATGATCATCTGTTATTACTCATAACAACCCTTTTATGACAACTAGATATTTCATTCTACTTTTGATCACTAGAAATCTGTTTAGAAGGAATACATGGCATAGTTAGTTATGATATAAAATCTCATAAACCTCTTTATATTTTATCAGATGCTTTCTGGTATATAGAAAGTATACACATTGAGTAGATAAATAAACTTGTATTTCTTCAGATGAAACTTGATTATAAAACCTCTTAGAGATTTAGTGAGAGCATTAATTTTATAGTACAGCTTCAGTTTTAACTCTTTGTGAAGACAAATATCTATGAGTACAAATAAGTAATAATTTGTATACATCAACACATGTAAAGGAAGGAAAATATTATGAATAAGGGGTGTACAAGAATCATTGTCATATATCCATGGGCAGGTAAACACATAGTATAAAATAAAGGCATGCTTCTAAGTGCTAACGGAAAGAAGTCCTGACTGCCTATGGAGTAGTTTACAAGGGAATCTCATTAATTTAGATTTTTTCAAAATTCAGACCATGTCAGATAATTTTACTTTTTCCTAAGAATATCAGAGTTATTATTAGAACTTTATATTTTGAAACATATTTTACCCCCTCCCTAATGTGGCAAGATCTCCTACCAGAAAAAGATATTTTTAAAAATTACCTTGTTTCGAATTTTAAACACAAATGCATAAAATTTTCTTCGAGTTTCAGCTTCAACTTGTAAAGAACTTGGATGTTATCAATTCTCTTCTTAAAACAAGAAAACCCTGAATAAACTTAAAAGCGACACATTTTCTTGCATCCATTAATGCACTAAGACTTCAGAATAAACCGCCATCCGGAAATGTACAGAAACGGCAAATCCAGAGAGTCATGGTCAAGATCTGCCATAATTGATAAGTTGGATTTTATTAAAATTTCTGCTTTTTGAAAGATGCTGTTAAGAGACTCAAAAGACAAGCTAAATAAAGACTGGGAGAAATTATTTGCAAAGCACCTATGTGATAAAAATATGTATCCAAAATATACAACAGAAATTCAACAGAACAGAATCAAACAATGCAATTACAAAATGGGCAAAAAATCTGAACAGACACCTCACTGAAGATTTACAGATGTTATATAATCATATGAAAAGACCCTCAATATCATTTGTTATTAGATATTGAAATTAATTAAAATTAAAACAGCAACAAGAATTAACTTACACCTATTAGAATGGCAGAAACCCAAAAGATGGCCATATCAACTACTCGTGAGTATGAGCAACAGATACTCTTAGTAATTGCTGGTAGGGATGTGAAATGATACAGCCACTTTGGAAAACAATTTTGCAATTTTTTACCAAACTAAACATAGTCTTACCAAAATATCTAGCAACTGTGATCCTAGTTTTTACTCATATTTTTGAAAACTTATGTCCACACAAAAGCCTGCACATAAATTTTGAAAACAGTGTTATTCATAATCACCAAAAACTGAAACAACCATGATGTCTGTCAATTGGTGAATGGATAAACAAACTGTGGTACATACATACAATGGTATATTATTCAGCAACAACAACAAAAACTTGAGCTATTAAACCATGACAAGACTTGATGAATCTTAAATGCAAATAACCAAGAGAAAACTAAGAGAAAGGAACCAGTCTGAAATGCTACATACTTTCTGACTCCATACATATAATATTCTGGAAAACGCAAACTATAGAGATGGTGTGCAGATCAGAGGTGATGGAAGTTTAGAGCAGAGGATGGAGTAGATTGAATAGACGAAGCACAGGCTGTTTCCAAGGTGTTGCAACTGTTCTGTAGGATACTAGAGCGGTGTATACAAGGTATTAAACATTTGTCAAAATCCACAGAACTTCACAGCACAAAAAGTAAATCTTAATGTATGCAAATGAAAACAAAGAAGAAGTCAAAGAATCTCAGTTTAGAAGGTAGATGTGACAAAGAAACCACATGTATTAAAAAAGCAATGAAACCCCCTCACTGAAGGAGATGAGGCTGGTGGAAGGTGCTGATATAAGTAAATTTGGAAATGAGTGGAGTGTGTAAGACTAAAGGCTAGTAGAACTCTAATCACTGCACTTAGTTGATAAATTTGTTTCCCAAGAAGATAGTGGTTAACATTTCTGATACTGTTATAAGTGTATATTGAAACTGAAAAAGTAAGTAAATGTTTGGTGACTAATGGGAGCCAGATTTCTCTCTATTGTAGGGGGAGGTTAAAGATAGGCAAGAAATGGGGCTTCCCTGGTGGTGCAGTGGTTGAGAGTCCGCCTGCCGATGCAGGGGACACAGGTTCGTGCCCCGGTCCAGGAAGATCCCACATGCCACGGAGCGGCTGTGCCCGTGAGCCATGGCCACCGAGCCTGCACGTCTGGAGCCTGTGCTCCGCAATGGGAGAAGCCACAACAGTGAGAGGTCCGCGTACCACACACACAAAAAAAAAGATAGGCAAGAAAGGGCTTCCCTGGTGGTCAGTGCTTAAGACTCTATGTTTCCACTGCAGTGGCCATGGGTTTGATCCCTGGTCAGGGAACTAAAATCCTGCATGCCACGTGGCAAAAAAAGAAAAAAAAAAAAAAAATATATATATATATAGGCAAGAAATAGGAGGTTAGAATAAATACATGTGGTAATATTAGGATTAGAGTTGGAGACGGGAGTATGAACGCATGTTTAGATTAATATAGATACAGTTTTCATATATATATGTGAGATGGCCTAGAATAAATTATACCCCATTAACAATGAGTACAGCTAGCAACCAGATCTTGGTTTTTAATACTATTATCTAACAAAAGAAACCAAGATTCCTTGAAGAATTAGCTGATTGCAGGAATGAGTCAAGAACTATACAACAGGAGATGGCAGCATCTTGTAGTGGCAGAAATAAAGCCACCCCCCCAAAAAATTTCTACACCCACCACTGATACAATATGTCAAAGGGATGCATGAGCCATATGAAAGTCATTTCAACAGCTAAAACGAACAATTTGAGCAAGAAAGCAAGTAAAGAAGTATCGGATTATAACCCAAAGGATAAAAATTCTTGAAACTATACTGACATAAACACATTATTGGATAAATAAGAATAGACATATCTCTTCTATAGAAGAATTCCAAAGAATTTGTGTACATATACTATTCTTAAAGAAGTGGAATATAATTCTCCACTCCCTAAATGTGGTCTGCACATAGTTGCTTTCTTCCAAAGAATACAGTATGGAAAGTGAGGAAAAAAAAGAAAAAAGAGTAATTTTACATTGAAAAAACCTGACAAATGCTAGCTCAAGCCAGGGGGATCAAGGTTAACAACAATAAGTTGTGTTAATTTTGTGTACCTTTTATATATGATGAGAATGACCTCTGTGATCTTCCTCTTAAAAAACACATTATCCCAGTATAATCTTAATTAAAATGATTACACATAAATCCCAACTGAAGGACATTCTAAAAAATACCTAACCAGTAATCCTCCAAAATGTCAAAGTAACCAAGAACAAGGAAAATCTGAGAAAATGTCACAGTCATGAGGAATGATTAAAGAAAAATAATGGCTAAATGTAATGAAATATCTCTAATGATACTGTGGGACAGAAGAGAGACATTAGGGAAAAACTGAGGAAATCTGAACAAAGTATGAACTTTTTATCAATAAATATCAATATTGATTCATTGTGACAAATGTTAATCTCTTTTTTAAAAAATTCCCTTCTCTTTCCTTTCTTCCCCCCTTCCTCCTTTCACCTCCCTTTTCTCCCTCCCTTCCTTCTTTCCTTCCTTTTTCTTTCTCTTCTCCCTCTCTTCCCTTTCTCCCTTCCTTTCCACTCATTTAAATTCTTGGAAAAAGCTTGACGTAGCTGAGACTATTTCTTGTTTAACTACCTGGAAGGAAGTGAATTTAAAACTATCTGCACAGTATTATAGAATTGAAAACTGGTGGGAAAACATTTAGTTTGCAAGTAGGGTAAAACTTCAGAAATTTCATAGGTCTTGCTGCACATGTTAGCCCATTGTATTTTTCCAGAGAACCCAACTTTTTCCTGTCTCCATCCAGCCAAACTCCCAGCTGAATGCAGCTGCATGAGTAACCTCAGCTATAGCCCAGGGAACAAAGAATTCTCCAGCTGAGTGCAGTTACGTACATGAGCCAGAGAAATAATAAATTGTTGTTTTCTGTTACTGAGTTTTAGAGTGGTTTATTATAGAGCAGTAGAAACCAACACAGTAACAAAACATAGAACTTTTAAGTCAATACAAATATTAATGGCAATATATAAATAAGAGACATGAGCAAAGTATTCATATAAGAGGATCTCTACCAGAGGATAAACATGGAAATATGCCTAAATTTATGACTAATTAGAGGTTAAAAATAAAGTTTACAATATTTAATACATTTCAGATTCTAAGTGTTTGTGATTATGAAGCAACACAATAGAAAAATGTCCAGTGTTTATAATAGAAAAATTTAAAACAATCTGAACTCCTTAAACAAAAAAATATATAAAAGAAAGTGACATTCAGAGAAGTGAAATCAAATCAACTAGAGCTACATGTATCAACCTCATGAAACTGTAGAAACATAATGTAAGGTGAAAATAGCAAGTATTAAAAAGATATTTATATAGTATAGTACCATTTAACTATAATTTTTGAATAATGCAAAGAACTACATATGTTTAGTGAGCTTGTGTAGGGCATGATAATCCTTGGTGAAGAGGAAAAAGTAGATTGAAGAAGTCCTCCAAGACCAGCTGCAACATTTGTAAATATCTTTTTCCTGAGAAATTATGAAGCAAATATGTGACAATGTTTAATTTCTTAGAGTTATTCTTATAAAAATACCAACAGAATATTCATGTTTTCAAGGTAAGCAATAAAGAATGTTATTTCTGAACCATACCATGTTTTCTTCCCTTCCAAAAAACTACTGATTTGCATGGACAAGTATTTTTTGGTATCTTCCTGGGAGTTTTGTCCTTAGCCTGAAATGCCCTTATAATTGGATAGAGTATGTGTAAAGTTTAACATCTCTCTGGACTGATTTGGGATGCCAGCTTACTTATAGAAAGTTCTGAATTCAAACGCCTCAATTTTCTTTACCTTCTCTTGAACATGAATTAATTGGAGTATCTTGTTGCATGTATATTTTCTCCCTAGCCTTTCTTCTTCATTAAAATGAATTCAAAATAATTGGAAGCTTTTTGTTTTATTTCCATCTTTCCGATCCAGGCATTTGGTGGCAACAGTGACAGAATTAGCCTCAGAGAGATCTTCTGCTTCATATTCTGAGAACACATCACAACTCCACAATGTCCCTCATGAAATATTTATTCTCTCATTTTTTCTTTGACTTTCTCAAGGGTTCCCATGATCTCAGCATCAACCTATTAACTAAGACTGACTTAAATGAATAGAATAAAATCTCCTCAATAGCATACCACTATCATGTAAATCTACAAACCATATTTCTCACAGTTCAATCAAAAATTGTTTCATAACTGCCTAAGTCACTTTTACAACAATCTCAAATTCTGAAGAAAAAAATGTATACTGAATATTCATATCTTACAATTTGCTTCACCCAAGCTAAGCCTTATTTTTTCATCTATTGCTCCACTCTCAAAAATTGCTACCCATCTCTGTGGATGTAATTTCTTTCTGTATTCAGCTAGTTCGTTAGTCTCCACACATCCTGTAATATTATTCCTAACAACTTGGGCAATTTCTGTCACTAGCCCTATATTCTCAAATCCTGCCAGACTATTCCATTAAGTAAACAGGAAAACAGCACTACTTCTTTTGTCATGAATAAGGAAAACTGGATATTTGCTGTGTCCTCGCTAAGCACTTTTGTGGTCCTGGTAATGTCACTAAGGCTTCTGGGGCTTCAGTTTCCTGAATTTAAACAAATTAAATTCAGTGGTACTTAAAATTCTTTCCAGTTCCACACTTCTGCAACTTGGCTTCAAATATCACTTCAAAATAAAATTTATAAATTAGATTTATTGACATTGTTTGCTTCTTTCAAAACAAGAAATTCACAGGAAAGGATAAGTACAGTTTATTTATCTGTATTTATTTATTTATCTGAGGTCTATTTTCTAAACAACCGTTCCTTGTAAAAATCTGTAGGGCTTTATCCTTTCTGAAGCAAGATTATTTTGGCATTTCTAGGTTTATTTCCTGAGGAGGAAAATGAAGCCCTTATTGAAAGTTATCTCTCCTAGGACATATCACTTCCCATTTGTCATTTTTTTTTCCTAGCAAAATGGATTCATTGATTTATGTTCCTGATTCAGACTCTTTTTTTTTTTTTGCATGTTTTTGAGTCTGATAATTATGACTCTTCTCATCAGTGGTTCTGAACATCAGGTTTGAGGTTATACATTTGTGCATGCTTTTTGAATTCCAGTTTTACTTCTGCATTGTGCAAAGAAATAAGTTGGTTTGACAAGGCTCAATTGCTTTGTAAAACAAAGTAATTAATTAACAAGTAAGAGACACCGCCACACTAGAGAATTCTAGATAATTTACTTTTAAGTATGTTTTAAAGGAAGCTGTAAAACTCAAAAAGAAATTGTCACAGACTGGAGAAGAGTACAGAGACGTGATGATGAAATGCAATTTTGTGGTGTGCTGGATTGAATCCTGGAATACAAACCACCTTAGTGACAAAACTACTGAAGCCTCGATGAAATCTAGATTCTAGTTAATGGTAATACACTAATGTTAGTTGCTGAGCTAGGACAAGTTTACCATAGTTATATAAGATGATAACGTTTGGGGAAATAGTGCAGGAATATGGGGACTACTTGTGCCATTTTTACAATTTTTGTGAATCGAAAAATATTTCATGATAAAAGTTTATTTTTAAATTATTGTACCCAGAATTGACCTTTTTCATGGCATTTTGGAATGGTTTTCTATGCTAGGAAATCTGTGCAATGACTAGACTCTCTTGGCTTTAAATACTCATCAAGTTTACTATCAGTAGTAAATTTTCCCCAAATATTATAATGTGATAAAAGGGAGACTATTTCTACAGACAAGCATCAACCACACAATTTATTTTATTCCAATCTGAATAAGGAAGAGTTCTAAGAAAAAACAAATTCATCCTCTATTTTAAATATATTCAACAATTGCTTTAGACAAAACTAGTCCCTTTAAATCCTAAAAAGCAAACTTATATTCTAATATAACTAATTTTTATTTACTTAGAAAAATCAAACATATTAGTACAGAAATAAAATTCAACTGTGAAAAACTGTTTCTAATTTCTTAAGTTTTGCAAAGTAGTGATGAAATAAATGGACAAACTTGTCAAAATTGATCAAACTACATTAGGTTTTTAATATTATCTAAGAGGTGGGCAAACCTGTCAAAGTCAACTAAACTAATCTATATTATTAAAAAAACAATCCAAGTAGAGAGTCTATCAAATTGAATACATGGTATTAATATTTTAATGATATAGAATGCTGTAACTACACAATTTTTTTTTGCAGGCCTCTCACTGCTGTGGTCTCTCCCATTGCGGAGCACAGGCTCTGGACGCGCAGGCTCTGTAGCCATGGCTTACGGCCCCAGCCGCTCTGCGGCATGTGGGATCTTCCCGGACTGGGGCACGAACCTGTGTCCCCATCGGCCAGCGGACTCTCAACCACCGCACCACCAGGGAAGCCCACTACACAATTCTTAAAAAAATATGTTTTACTCAGGATTTTTGGGTGGCATTTTTGGTAGTTTTCTTTTAACCTAGTAGAAAAACGCCAACCAGTGTAGTGACAAATATCTGTGCTGTTAAATACTCAACCAAATTATGCTATCAATTCCTAACTTAATGGCGTAAAGAAAATAATCCAAATATCACTGAGAAATCAATTGTTATCTTTGCAATGTCAAATACTTACAGTTGGATAAAAGTACAGATGTTTTAAACATGTGTCAACTTATGGCATTTGCTAGATTCTACTTCTATAAAGAAGTAGAATGCCACTTTGTGTGTGTGTATGTGTGTGAAATACCAAAATAATCATGTATCAAAAATATTCTCAGTAATAAATTTTTTCTAATAAAAATTGTACAAGTCTAACTTTGTAACCATTGAGAAGGCAATACCTTTGACTGGGTACCAAAGAGTGGAAAAAAAAACAGTGGTAAGTTCATATATATATATATATATATATATGGTACTACATATAAAATGTAGTCTCTCCGTCATCCTTCACTGCATCATAAGTCTACTGAAAAAAAAATCTTTAACAATAAGTATATCTTGAAATTATTGAAATATTTTTATTGTGAATAGCATTCATAACACATAGAAGTTCACTGGGTAGTTCTTAGTGCAGTTCTTAAAGTTGTCAAATTTAAAGTGGAGATTTTCTTTTACAAAATATGTGTTGGAAATTTGCTGATTTTAATAAGTACTATTACTAGATACTGCTTAGCTGCTAATTACAAAAAAGTTACTATCTATTCCTTTGAAGTGAAGATAAGGTTTTAAATAAGCCTCTTTTTGAAAGAAACAATTGTCATGGAGACAATATTTTTGAAAACAAGTAGTATTTGGAAATGTTTCTATAATTATATAATTTTCTTCCAGAAATGGTATCATCTGTAAAAACTTTTTTTGTCCATGTAAAACACTTAAAAAGAGATTTCTAACCTGTTTAAAAATCTTTCAAATTAAGAGTGTCATTGGGTTTTGAATGCACTTGATAAAAATATTAAAATGCAACAGAATCTAAATCTAGTTGACACTTGAACAATGCAGAAGTTGGGGCACCAAGCTTCTGTGCAGTAGAAAATTTACATATAACTTCACAGCCTGCCTTCCATATCTATGATTCTGTACCCACAGATTCTACCAACCTCAGATCATGGAGTATCACAGTACATACAAAGTGAAAAAAATCTGTGTATAGGTGGACTGGTGCAGTTCAAATCCATGTTGTTCAAGGTAAAATGTAGTGTGAAAAAATAATGGATGGACTTAGGGAAGTTAGAAAGTACTCAACAACAACAAAAAACTGATTAAAATAATGAGCAAAAGGATTGAATAAACATTTTTCCAAAGGAGATATGCAAATGAGCAGCAAGCACATGAAAAGATGCTAACATCTCTAATCATTAAGGAAATAAAAAGCAAAGTGAGATGCCACCTTACAACAATTAGAATGACTATCATTAAAAAAAAATAAGTGTTAACAAGAATGGGGAGAATTAGGCATCTTTGAGCACTGTTGGTCGGAATGTAAAATTGTCTAGCTGCTATGGAAAGCAGTATGGCAGTTATTAAAAAAATTAAAAATAGAATTACCATATGATCCAGCAGTTCTGCTTTTGGATATATACCCAAAAGGATTGAAAGCAGGGTCTCAAAAAGATATTTGTATACCCATGGTCGTAGTAGCAGTATTCACAATAGCCAAAAGATTGGAAGCAAACCAACTGTCTGTCAATGGATGGATGGGTAAACAAAGCATGGTATATACATGAAATGGAATATTATTCAGCCTTAAGAAGATGAGAACTGTGACACATGCTATAACATGGATAAATCTTGAGGACATATGCTAAGTGAAATAAACTGGTTGCAAAAAGAAAAACAGTTACATGAGGTACCTAGATCAGTCAAATCACAGAGATACAAAATAAAATGGTGGTTGCCAAGGGCTTGGGGAAGGGGAAATTGGAAGTTGCTTAATGGGTATATAGTTTCAGTTTTGCAAGATGAAAAAATTTCTGTAGATTTGTTGCACAACAATATGAATGTACTTCACACATTTAAAACTGGTCACTGTGGTCAATTTTATGTTATGTTCACACAACTAAAAAAAACTTTTATAATATTTACAAGTTAAATATTTTAATATTAAAAATATGTTTATATAATCAAAAAGAATTGGTTTGTAATTCTTCCATCAGAAATACGTAATGTTGTGAGGTGTCTTTTTCAGCCATGATAACCAGTATCATCAAATATAGAAGAAAACAAAGTTTGTTTAGAATTCTGAATTGCTTTTTGCATGTTTTTTTTTTTTTTTTTTTTTTGCGGTGCGCGGGCCTCTCACTGTTGTGGCCTCTCCCGTTGCGGAGCACAGGCTCCGGACCCGCAGGCTCAGCAGCCATGGCTCATGGGCCCAGCCGCTCTGCGGCGTGGCATTTGGGATCTTCTCGGACCGGGGCACGAACCCGTGTCCCCTGAATCGGCAGGCGGACTCTCAACCACTGCGCCACCAGGGAAGCCTGCATGTTTTTTTTTAATTGAAGTATAGTTGATTTACAATATACTATTAATTTCAGGTATACAACATAGTGAGTGATACAATATTTTTTTACAGTTCATACTCTATTTAAAGTTATTATAAAACATTGGCTATATTCCCTGTGCTGTAAAATATTTCCTCGTAATGATTGTATGTTCATTGAAAATTTTTAAAAATAATGAAGCAACCACATTCATCATTAATACATTATTAATGGTACCTTTTAGTGAAAATATTCAGTGTTATTGATAAATAAAATAATTGTAAAATAATTTAACTATATCTCACCTTTTAAATTCATATTTTTATAGTACACATAATTAGCACATTTATATGTTAATATATATGAATATGTATAATACATAGATCACATTATAAATAAATATGCATCTATTGAAGTTCTACTCTTAAAATATTATGGAGGCAAATATCAAAATTCTATTATCTAGATTCCATTATCTAGAACACATAAAATAATTCCAAACTGGAGTTTACCACACAGGCACTCATATCTTGCATATAAAAATTCAAAAAGTGATTGTTTTGAGATACCTAGAATGGATGTGAGATTTGGCTGTACATTTAGAACTTCTTGGTTAGTGAGGTATTTTAGCTGACACTCAACTGTCGTAACATGAAGCTATGACTCATTTCTGTTAAATTTCTTTCACTTTTACTCTTCAAGTATGTAAAAATTACACAGGTCAGGTTAATAGTTTCATATTAAAATTATAATTAATGATCTCAGTTGGCCCCAAATCTTACCCAATAATTAGACTAAATATTTTTAACCCTTCATTCTTCCATTCTCCGAGAAGATTCTTTTATACCTTCTCCTCACTTTTAAAACCCCTGATGTTTCCTCTCATTATGGTGCTCAGGAAATCTTTCTCTTTCCCTGAGAAAATACAACCAATCAAGAGAGAATTTATACAAGCCCCCACCATCACCAAATGTACCAGCGTAGCTGTACCTGGACTTAATTTTTCTACTCTTCCTTCTAATACTATGAATAAAAAAAAATACGTTCTTCTAGAAAGGCCTCCTTCTAGAAAGAGCTCCTCTCTTGCACTAGATCCCTAATATTGTCCCTAGAATACTATTCTAGCAATTCTCATCTCTCTTTGATGTGTGATTATTTTTCCCTTGTCTATTGGATTAATCCCATCAACAAACACACACATATCCTACAAACAAACAAGAATTCCCTCTCTGTATTCAAATTCCTCTCCATCTAACATCACTCTATAACATGAGTGTTTATACATGCTATCTCCTACCCTGCTCATTTATTGTTTTTTGAACCCACTGCAATTAGACTTTCTCCCCTAGAACTCTAGTAAAATAGCTCTGGTCAAAATCATCAACAACCTCCCCATTGCTAAATGAGCAGTTTTCAGTTTTCATCTTCACACAGCCAAGAGTATTGGATCACTTCTTTCCTGAAACATTTTCTTCATTGGGCTTCAAGGAAAACATATTCTCCTAAGTTTTTCTCCTTATTACCTTTGCTAACTCTTCTGTTTTCTTTTTTTCCTGACCCCAATTTTCACTCAGTCCTTTGATGATTTCATCTAATCTTATTATGTTACATTCTATTTATACAATGATAATTCCCAAATTTGCATCTCCAGCACAGACATGCTACTAAAATTCAGATTTCTGAATTTCTGAATTCAGATTCAATTGCTTCCTCAACATCTGCACTTGCATACCTCATAGGCAGCTCAAACTTTCATTTCCAGAATCAAATACTAATTCTCTGAAGTCTTATTTTTCTCGATAAGTATCTTCATCATCTTTGGAGGCACTCTTGATTTCTCTTGTTTGTTTCTCTCACCACATCCAATCTGCTAGAAAAGCCTTTTGGTTCTACCATGAAAATATATGAGTCTGTCTACTTCTTGTTTTCAGTTGTAAGGATTAACACCTGTAATAATCAAGTTATATTCTAAGGTAGCTTTTATTTGTTGCCTGGTAGTTTGCAGTTGGCTCAGAACTGATTTACCACTATTGCCTTTTATCTGTCCTCTACAGTCAATTCATCACACAGAAGCCAGCAGTTTCTTTTAAAATGTTATACCATGCTAGTTACTTATTTGGAATCTCCTAGTATGTTGCTATATCATACAGATTAAAAAAACAAAGTCCCTATGCTTCCAGCCCTTACCTCCTCTCCCCACCCTCATGTATCTGACATCATCCCCCACAAATCCCTTACTTTCTTCTTGGCAGCCACAGTGGCATCTTTGCTGGGTTTTGTCTGGAATCTTCCCCCAGAGCTCCTTGGCTTATTTTCTCACCTCATTCAGATCTGTGCTCAAACGTCACTTTATAAATAGTGCCTTTCCTTACCACTGTTCCTAAACTAGTAACCTCATATGCATCTCTCCCTCTGTTTCCCTCCCCCCTCCACTCCATTTTTTTCTCCTTAGCACTTATTTCTACTTGACTCTTCTCTATTTTATCTTTTTTCCTGTCTTTCCCTCAAAAGTATGTTTTATCAGGGTAGATATTTTTATTTATCAGGGTAGATATTCAGGTTCACTGCTGTATTGTTTGTGCCCAGCACAGTTCTTTATGCACAGTAGTTATCCAATAAACATTTGTCAAATAAATTGAGAAAAGTATTGAAACTGATAATATGTGTTCTACTTCTTAATGTACTGAAATACATTACTCTTTTTTTTCTTTAGTAGTGTCTTGTCAAATAAGAAATTGTACATTATCACTTGCCTTGTTTAGTATAAAGAAGTTGGATCAATAGGGAGTGGTGAGGGCTTCTTTAATTTATAAAATTCTCTATAACTAAAAATTTTAAATTGCCAGCTGGGCTGATCATTGGAGAAGAAAATTACCAGACAGCTAGGCACTATTTTTTTTGTTGTTGTTATTAAGAATTATTTTTAAATGTAAAGATGAGCAACTTTTGTAATTGTAGTAACAATATTCATAAATGTGAAATTGCAATGCTCAAAAATATATGTGTATTTTAATTTCAGGCCGCTTTTATTTCATACTATACATACTATAACATAAAAACTGTTTCCAGTCAGATGATGTCAGAAGGCTATAGATGTTGAAAAAAGAACAGAAAATACAAAATCTCTTTTGCAAACCCTTTTGCTATTAGCTGAAGGTATTAGATAACCATAGCTATAGCTATGACTAAGGTACATGGCACATTAAAAAAATAAATCCTGGTTCTACCATACTTACTGCTATGGTAGGTACTGGCACTACCATAGCACTAACTAAATTTTCACAAACCGAGATATCTGACTTCCATGTAACAGAAGTATGAATAGCAGATGGTTGTGAGGGAGCAAATTTTGGATAATTTGTAAGAGGATCTTTTTCTATGACTTTCTAATTAAAGTTTTTGTCAGGATTGAATTGCAAAGTCATACCATGTTTTTATGCAACTTGCTTTATTAGCATAATACACAGATGACATTTGCAAAGATTATATATACAGGATAAGAATAAGTATTTCTAAAGCACACATAACTGAATAGTGAGACTTGGTAACCATGAAGTCACTGGAGTTCAAATTTCTTGAATGTTAGGGTCCTAATACTAAAAGAAATAATCCCTTCAACTTGGAATGCAGGCAATGCAGTGTCAAATCCTGGCTCTGCCACTACCTAAATGACTTACTTTGGCCAAGTTACTTAATCTTCTGAGTTTTGGTTTTGTCATTTAAAAATGGGGACAATAATATCTACTTAAGTGAATTGTTCAGGTATTTAAATAAAAGTGTGTCTAAAGTTCTTAGCATACTGACAAGCATATACAAAGTACACAATAAAATTTATCTATTTTCATCATAAATTAGGCAACAAATGTATAGTTGAGGAAACAGATGCCTCCTATCTAGATATATTCTCTTCACGTTTTAATTTTTTGTTTATTCACCAAAATTGTATTAAAAGCATACATGAATATGATTTAGGCACTTATTTAATAAAATTTTATTCTCTAAATTTTCCTACATCTCCATCAATCCCATGATCATTTTTTGTCCATAGCTTTGATTTCCTGGTGCTCTATCCCTTACCCAGAAATCCTACCCTTCTGAATGCCCAACTACCCAGATCCTAGCTGTGTTGGAAGGTATACGTTGAGTCTCAATTTGCCCAATTATCTTTCTCTGATGGTTGAGCTTCTCTTCATTCCCTGCTGTTAGGTATTTATTCTCAGTCCTAAAAAGGTCAGCACTTTGTTTTTTCTTTTAAAATCATAGTGGGGAATGTACAAGATTTATGGTTGTAATATATGGATTCAATCTTATCACTTATTCATGTAAGGCAATCAAGATGAGGGTGGATTCTTTTATACAAAACAGTCATAATACTAGCTCTCTAAATGCATTTATGAGTACCGATCAGTTAAAAATCACTGGTAAAAACAAATTATATTGTTGCTATAACTGTATTAGTGTTGTTTCTTGTAAACTTGAGTGAAAACATTTTAAAAATACAGAAATAAGGATAATAATTTTTTTCTAATTTTCTTATGCAGTGAAAAGTATTATTGCTATTTTGTTGCATATTATCTTCTTATATATAATATGTATATGAATGCACATGTATACTTCTAAAATCAAAAATAATATATCTAATGAACTGCTTTTTAAATAGTTAATGTTTGACTACTTCTTCCCCGGACTCCTTGGTAATCTGTTAGTGGGAGATCTTTGTGGCTGTCCCCTCACCTCCTCCAGTGCCACAGAACCCTACAAGTCTCAGCCATGTGTGAGTGCATTTCCATTCATGTTGGCCAGGCCGGTGTCCCCATCAGCAATGTCTTCTGAGAGTTCTACTGACTGGAACACGACATCCAGCCCAATGGCCAGATGTCAGGTGACAAGACTATTGGGGGAAGGGATGACTCCTTCAACACCTTCTTCAGCGAGACAGGCACTGGCAGGCATGTGCCCACAACAGTGTTTGTAGACCTGGAACCCACGGTCATTGATGCATTTTGCACTAGCACCTACTGCCAGCTCTTCCACCCTGAGCAGTTCCTCACAGGCAAGGAAGATGCTGCCAATAACTATGCCCGCAGTCACTACCCCATTGGCAAGGAGATCATTGACTTCGTCTTGGACCGGATTTGGAAATAGTATACAGGTCTTCAGGGTTTCTTGGTTTCCCACAGCTTTGTTGGGGGAACTGGTTCTAGGTTTACCTCCCTGCTGATGGAACGTCTCTCTGTTGATTATGTCAAGAAGTCCAAGCTGGAGTTCTCCATTTGCCCAGCACCCCAGGTTTCCTCAGCTGTAATTGAGCCCTACAACTCCATCCTCACCACACACACCACGCTGGAGCACTCATTGTGCCTTCATGGTAGACAATGAGGCCATCTATTACTTCTGTTGTAGAAACCTCGATATTGAGCACCCAACCTACACTAATCTTAATCACCTCATGAGCCAAGTAGTGTCCTCCATCACTGCTTCCCTGAGATTGGATGGAGCCCAAATATTGATCTGACAGAATTCCAGACAAGCCTGGTGCCCTTATCCCCACATCCACTTCCCTCTATCTACATATGCCCCTGTCATCTCTGCTGAGAAAGCCTACCATGAACAGCTTACTGTAGCAGAGATCACCAATGCTTGCTTTGAAACAGCCAACCAGATGATGAAATACAACCCTCACCATGGTAAATGCATGGCTTACTGCCTGTTGTACCATGGTGATGTGGTTCCCAAAGATGTCAATGCTGCCATTGCTACCATCAAGACCAAGCATACCATCCAGTTTGTGGACTAGACAGGCTTCAAAGTTGGCAATAATTACCAGCCTCCCACTGTGGTACCTGGTGGAAACCTGGCCAAAGTACAGCTTGCTCTGTGCATGCTGAGCAGCGCCACAGCCATCGCTGAGGCCTGGGCTTGCCTGAACCACAAGTTTAACCTAATGTATGACAAGCGTGCCTTTGTTCAGTGTTACGTGGGTGAGGGTATGGAGTAAGGAAAGTGTTTTGAAGCCTGTGAGGACATGGCTGCCCTTGAGAAGGTTTACAAGGAGGTTGGAGAGGAGGTGGGAGAGGATGAAGGTGAAGAGTATTAACCTGTCTGCTACAGTTTTACACTCTTGTCTTAGGGTTGTCTTATTTGTGTTCTGTGGAGCTGCCCTTTGTGGCCCTATTTTGTCAATAAAAGTGATATTTCTATTTTCAATGTCAAAATAAATAACTAGTTAATGTTCAATGCTAAGAGACCAGGTTGGAGACTAAGAACAAATTAATAGATATTCATTGCCTATCCACAAACAGTACAGAGATGCTACAGGCTCTGACATACCATCTCCATATATTCATGAGAGCTCATTATTAATGAATCTTAAAATAGTGTCAAGGCAAATGAAGTTTTCAGATCAACTTCATGAAATTAGTTAGGGTGGGCATATGCAAGCAGCATTTCACAACTTATATGTGAAAAATCGTATAGCTTTATAGCATACATTTCTTTAGAAGACACAAATTTGACAATCATACAGTTGAAAATGAACCCATTGATTCAAAATTTAAAAAGACATATTCTTTGTTCTTTGTTATCTCTAAGCTAAATAAAACTGCGTGGTATTTGTATCCTCCCTATGGAGAGGAAAGGCTGCATCTAATTGGGGATAAACCAATGCAGAACCATTCAGATAATTAACTCTTAAAAACATAAATAGCTCATCTTCAGGAACATATGCCTGGAACCTAGTGGGCACTCAGAAGATTGTCACCACATGATAATAGAACTTTAAATTTCTCTGATTATACTCAATCAGGATTTCTTTAGAATTCAAGATATTAAAGTAGTTCATTGTATTCTGGTGCAGGAATCTCCACTAGAGTCTTAATTCCTTATTAAAGGATATTTATTACAACATAAATTCAGGTTATTCTTATAGTAGAGGAAAGACAAGTTGGAATCTAGAGAAACTATAGGTAAGAGGCCAATGGATACTGGCTATAGGAATTTAAGGGAAGAGGCATTTTTCCATGAGATAGCCTTGGCAATATGTCAATTTCCTATTATTCTAAGGAGCAGGAAAATAAAAATTTAGATCCTAAACACCCATACAAAGATAGAAAAACTGTATTTGTAATGGGCATTTTTTTTACTATATATTTTTGAAATCAGTGTCTAGCTCATTCTAGCACTCAATTTAGTTTTGGATTAAAAAAACACAATTTTGTAGATTCAACCTAGAAAAAGAAGTGCATGATGTCACTTGTTTTTGTGTCTGGCTTATTTTCACTCAGCCTAATGTCCTCTAGGTTCATTCATGTTGTTGCCAAAGGCAAAATCTCCTTGAAGATCTACAAGCAGAGAGTAAAACTGGGGAGGGGAGGTGGGGAAAATGGGGAGATGTTGGTCAAAGGGCATAAAGTTGCAGTGATGCAGGATGAAGAAGTCTAGAGATCTAATGTACAGTATGATGACTATAGTTTTTTTTTTAACATCTTTATTGGAGTATAATTGCTTTACAGTGTTTTAATTTCTGCTGTCAGAAATTTGCTGACAGTAGATTTCTTGTGCTCTCATCACATGCACAAAATGGTAACCTTGTGAGGATCTGATATGTTAATTAGCTTGACTAGTAATCATTTCACTCTATGTATATCAAATCATAAATGTATCCAACCTTTATTAAAAATAAAAATACTTCGTATTTTTTGTTTAAAGTAAATTAGAGTATGAATAAATTAATAGTAATCATTTCAACAGATGATCTTTAAATCTTAACAATGAAAAGAACAGCTCTCTAATTCTTGGATATTATTTTTAAATATATGAAATTATAAGGGAGAGAAAGAGAAATTAACCAATATTCCCAATATACATATAATTACTATGAAACTGTAGAGTAGGCACAATACCATTCTCATGATTGCTAATTTCTTCCACGACTAAACTTTTCCAGGACTAAAAACTGAATGATTATAGCCCTCACCAAGTTTCATTTTATTTTCTTAAGTAAAACAATTTCACTTTAAACATGTTCTCAAAGATGAGAAAACTACATTACATTGGAAAGTGCACTGGGTGTGAAGTGGTGGCATGGCTTTTGTTTTTGTTTGTTTTTTAATCTTGGTTCTACCACCTGATAGTTATAAAATTCTGGAAAAATAACGTTATTGTCCTATACAGTAAAATGAAGGGAGAGGATAAGAGAGATAAATATTTTATTTATTCCTCATTCCAGCCATATGACTTGGTACTATGAGGGGCAGTACAGTTCAATAATTAATAGTCCAGGCTCTGTGGTCAGGCAGCCCTATATCACCAGTAAATGCCAATCAACCACAGAGTCCTGAAGAGTCAAGACTGCCTGACAGAAAAGTGCATGCCTGTCCCAATCTAACCTTCTGTGGTCTAATAAAAGGATGACTGTGAGAACTAATCAAACAGCATTGGAGAAAGAAGAACAATATCCATCCTTTACAACCGTTAATATTTCTGCTTATGAACAATACTGTGAAACTGTGATTGTTTTTCCCAAAACTGCCTGTGTAGAATTCAGAATTTGTTTCTACATTTGTTTGGTGCATGATACTGGAATGCTGCCTATGAAAAATGAATATTTTCAGTAAGAAGTATGTTTCTCTCACATCAGTTCAATTTAGCCTTATCAGAAAAAGTCAGAAAAGGGTACTATTCAATAATGAGAAATATATGTGGCTTAGAGTCACACAAATATAAGCTGCTTCTGGGTGATTTACAGGAATAGTAGAGAAATCAGTGTTTTAAAACAGATATAGCAGTATGAAAATAAGAAAAATATGCTTCTTCCTGAAAAATAATTTAGTTTTTTAAAGGATATCTTACAAATTATATATATATATATAATATAAATATTATATATATATATTTAAAAGAATTCATCATTGTTGTCTGATCACTTTTTCTCTTTTAAATAAACATCTTTCTCCTTGGAAGAAAAGCTAATAGGAGATTTACCATCTATTTTTCCAGCAAAACTTTTATGTAGAAGTGTGAGCAACTGTTTAACAAACATAAAACATTACTCTCAAACAGCACCAAATGCTTCAGGTTGTGTTGTAATTATCTTGGATGGACTTTTGCACAAAGTTCCAATAGATACCTATATATCAGCTAACTCCAACACTTCTTATCTCTGTCACCTTTCACTACCTTGAGATGCTAAATCAGTTTAACAATCAATTCTTTTTGAAATAATACCTATTATTCCTCTAACTTATGCTCCCACTTCTGTCCTCTCTGCCAGATTTATGCTTTTTTGATCTGTTAGCTGGTTTCACTATAAATCAACTACAATGGATATTCTTTCTGTCCATTCTTTCCTTTTCTTATACAAACCCTAGTCTCTGCGAAATCAGTGCCCTCTCCTGTGGTCCATTCAACTTCATGTTGATGAGCTTCTAGCAATCACACATTGATGGCAGGGATGAGGCTATCAACAACAGGAATGCAGATGTTGTTCTTATGATAGTTACTATTTCAAACTATTAATCTTTCATTCTTGAGAGAAACTTGAATTCAGATCATCTGGTCATAATACTGTCTTTCACTCTTTGTCATCACTCTTACTCACTGAAGATTAAGTCACTGGCCTTATGGATGTCTTTAAGTACCACCATTATCTTAGGAGATAAGTGTCTTCATTAATTGATATTTAATCCACATGTTTTATAATTGTTTCTCTTCCTCAACATCAATGGCTCTAAGCTTCATGTCACATACATCCTCATATACCTCTTGGCAACAACCTAAAACTTTGTCATAATCCAGAAATAGCCAATTAATATTTATACTACAAAATTCCATTATCTGATCTCATGCTTTTCTAGTTCTCAGTCTCCCCTATTCAATATATCTACTTTTTAAACTCAGAGACATCCTTTTTTTTCACCAACCTGTTTCCTACCAATCTATTAGCTATATTCTAGCTTTCCTTTCTTCCTCATTCAGGATTCGAAAGCATGTCAATTGCTGTTGTAATTGTTTTTATTGCTGATTTTCTTATCTGCAAGTATCTCTCAAGCTTTGTCACCTAGCTCATTTAGCTGAAAAAAGTCAAAATGATACAAAATTATGACATACAAATCCTACTTAGTACCATTTCAAAACTTGCTTAACGTGTATTTCCAAGAATAGAGAGTTTTTAAGGTTTAAAATTGAGAGAAAGGTACACAGACTTCTCATATACTCCCTGTCCTCACACATGCATAGCCTCACCCATCATCATTTTTTACAAGAATGGTCATTTTTTTCTTTTGAACCAAAGATGAACCTACACTGACACATCATAATCATCCAAGTTCATAGTTTACATTATGTTTCACTCTTGGTGTTGCACATTCTGTGGGTTTGGACAGAAGTATAATAACATATATCCATCATTATCAAACAGTATTTTCACTGACCTAAAAAGCCTCTGTGGTCCACCTACTCATCTCTTCCCTTTACTTGCCCGTCCCCCACAATCACTGAACTTTTTCTCCCTAGTTTTGCCTTTTCTGGGATGTCATATAGTTCAAGTCATACAGTATGAAGTCTTTTCAGATTAGCTACTTTCACTTAGCAATAGGCATTTAAGTTTCTTTTATGTCTTGACAGTTCATTTCTTTTTAGCTTTGAATGATATTCCATTGTATGGATTTTCTACAGTTTATTTATGCATTTACCTACTGAAGGACATCTTAGTTGTTTCCAAGATTTGACAATTATGAATAAAGCTGCTGTCAACACATGTATGTAGGTTTTTGTGTAAGCTACACAACTTGGGGTAAATAACAAGAAGCAGAATTGCTGTATCGTATAGTAAGAGTACATTTTGTAAGAAAATGCCAAACTGTCTTCCAAAGTGGTAGTACCATTTTGAATTCTCACCAGTGTGTACAAAAACTATAGTTAAGCATATTTAAAAAATAGGAATATCTACCGAATTGATTTTTATTTGCTACACATAATATCTGTGCAAAGAAAATAGTTTTTTATTTAATTAAATATATTTATGCTAATTTTTCTTTCTTTTTTTTCTTTTTTTTTTTTCGGTACGCGGGCCTCTCACTGTTGTGGCCTCTCCCGTTGCGGAGCACAGGCTCCGGACGTGCAGGCTCAGCGGCCATGGCTCACGGGCCTAGCCGCTCCGCGACATGTGGGATCTTCCCGGACCGGGCACGAACCCGTGTCTCCTGCACCGGCAGGCAGACTCTCAACCACTGCACCACCAGGGAAGCCCTATTTATACTATTTAATAAGCATTTTTCTCCAGACTCAAGTATTTCCTCTCAATTTCATTGACTTAAAAAAATGGAAAAGGGTTTCCCTGGTGGCGCGGTGGTTGAGAGTCTGCCTGCCGGTGCAGGAGACACGGGTTCGTGCCCCGGTCCGGGAAGATCCCACATGTCGCGGAGCGGCTAGGCCCGTGGGCCATGGCCGCTGAGCCTGCACGTCCGGAGCCTGTGCTCCGCAACGGGAGAGGCCACAACAGTGAGAGGCCCGCGTACTGCAAAAAAAAAAAAAAAAAAAAAAAGGAAGAAAGTCACCTTCTTATAACCATGATACTTTTCAAAGACCTCTCCTATTTTGAATGCTTATATTTTTCTGTTTCCTTTATGGTAGGCAGTGCCAGATTTATTTTAAGTAACAGTGAATATGATTTTTAGGATGTACATACATAAAATTGTATTGATGCTACACAGTCTGCTTCTTGATGAGAACTGTCATTTGTATACATGTTAAGTTTTCATAATGCAATACTAATACAGAAGTATGTAAAGTAATTTTGTACTTCAAATTCAATTATATATAAGACCAGTAGCCTGATATCTATTCTGGTATACTGTACATGATATAAGGATGATTGTGGGTATGTATTAAGAGACTTGATTGGAAGAGTCCCAGCTCAATCATTATTCAAAGCAGAAAAATGACTAATCACTCATAACCTCTGTTTTTCCCATGTGGTAGAGGAAGAGCTTTGACTAATGCAAGAGAAACTAATTAGTTTCAAGTAGAAAAATACATTGTCTGATACTCATCTATACTCTACAGTGTACATTCAACAGCACTATGTAGATGTAAGATTTATGATTTATCTTTCTAAAATTTTATTGCCTTTTATAATATGGTTATTAATTTTTTGCACTAGTATTAAACATCTTCTAATATTTACCTTACATTTATTAAGAAAATAGTGGGTCTAATACTTAAAAATAATAGCAACTATGATTTATAGAGTATTTACTAAGTACCAAGCCCTGTGCTAAATGTTTTATATATCAATGCCATTTAAACATCAAACAACCCTATGAGCTAGACATTTATTTTTACAGAAAAAACTGAGTTTCACAAAGGTTAAAATGACAGCTGCTCTATGTCAGAGACAGGATACAATGTCAGTTCTATTTGACACCTAACTCTGTTTGGTGCATCTTAGTAAAAATTCAGTGAAAGGCATTACAAGTGGTTAATAATTGAGTTTCTAGAGTGGGAAACAACTGGATTTGAGTCTTCTTCTACTACAAGGTATGTTACCTTGGGCAAGTTCCTGTGTGTGTGTTTTCATTGACAAATGGGAGTAAAAGTGGAACCCACCTCATGGAGCTCTTACTAGGTTTAGATGAGATCATGTTTATTGTACCTGTCACACAATAATTACACAATGTTTCTTACTATTTAATCTTCAACTTCCTAATTTTTTTTTTTTTGCAGTACGCGGGTCTCTCATTGTTGTGGCCTCTCCCGTTGCAGAGCACAGGCTCTGGACGCGCAGGCTCAGCGGCCATGGTTCACGGGTCCAGCCGCTCCAGGGCATGTGGGATCTTCCCGGACTGGGGCACAAACCCGTGTCCCGTGCATCGACAGGCAGACTCTCAACCACTGCACCACCAGGGAAGCCCAGAACTTCCTCATTTTTAAGGTACAGATGAAAATAGAACCTACCTCAGAAGGACGTTACAAAGATTAAATGAGATCAATTAAAAATGTAGAATCCTAAAGATGCTACCAGAAATCTACTAGAGCTAATCAATGAATTTGATAAAGTAGTAGGATACAAAATTAATGCACAGAAATCTCTTGCATTCCTATACACTAATGATGCAAAAATCTGAAAGTGAAATTAAGAAAACACTCCCATTTACCATTGCAACAAAAATAATAAAATATCTAGGAATAAACCTACCTAAGGAGACAAAAGACCTGTATGCAGAAAATTAAAAGACACTGAAGAAAGAAATTAAAGATGATACAAATAGATGGAGACATATACCAGGTTCTTGGATTGGAAGAATCAACATTGTGAAAATGACTATACTACACGAAGCAATCTACAGATTCAATCCCTATCAAATTATCAATGGCATTTTTCACAGAACTAGAACAAAAAATCTCACAATTTGTATGGAAACACAAAAGACCCTGAATAGATAAAACAATCTTGAGAAAGCAAAATGGAGCTGGAGCAATCAAGCTACCTGACTTCAGACTATACTACAAAGGTACAGTAATCAAGACAGTATGGTACTGGCACAAAAACAGAAATATAGATCAATGGAACAGGATGGAAAGCCCAGATATAAACCCACGCACATATGGTCACCTTATCTTTGATAAAGGAGGCAAGAATATACAGTGGAGAAAAGACAGCCTCTTCAATAAGTGGTGCTGGGAAAACTGGACAGCTACATGTAAAAGAATGAAATTAAAACACTCCCTAACACCATACACAAAAATAAACTCAAAATGGATTAAAGACATAAATGTAAGGCCAGACACTATTAAACTCTTAGAGGAAAACATAGGCAGAACACTCCATGACAGAAATCACAGCAAGATGCTTTTTGACCCACCTCCTAAAGAAATGGAAATAAAAACAAAAATAAACAAATGGGACCTAATAAAACTTAAAAGCTTTTGCACAGCAAAGGGAATCATAAACAAGACCAAAAGACAACCCTCAGATTGGGAGAAAATATTTGCAAATGAAGCAACTGACAAAGGATTAGTCTCCAAAATTTACAAGCAGCTCATGCAGCTCAATATCAAAAAAAACAAACAACCCAATCCAAAAATGGGCAGTAGACCTAAACAGACATTTCTCCAAAGAAGATATACAGACTGCCAACAAACACATGAAAGAATGCTCAACATCATTAATCATTAGAGAAATGCAAATCAAAACTACAATGAGATATCATCTCATACCAGTCAGAATGACCATCATCAAAAAATCTTTTATAGAAACAATAAATCATTTATAGACACAATAAATGCTGGAGAGGGTGTGGAGAAAAGGGAACCCTCTTGCACTGTTGGTGGGAATGTAAATTGATACAGCCACTATGGAGAACAGTATGGAGGTTTTTTAAAAAAACTAAAAATAGAACTACTATAAGACCCAGCAATCCCACTACTGGGCATATACCCTGAGAAAACCATAATTCAAAAAGAGTCATGTAACACAATTGCAGCTCTATTTACAATAGCCAGGACATGGAAGCAACCTACGTGTCCATCAACAGATGAATGGACAAAGAAGATGAGGCACATATATACAATGGAGTATTACTCAGCCATAAAAAGAAACAAAATTGAGTTATTTGTACTGAAGTGGATGGACCTAGAGTCTGTCATACAGAGTGAAGTAAGTCAGAAAAACAAATACTGCATGCTAACACATATATATGGAATCTAAGAAAAAAAAGAAAAATGTCATGAAGAACCTAGGGGCAAGATTGGAATAAAGATGCAGACCTACTAGAGAATGGACTTGAGGATATGGGGAGGGGGAAGGTTAAGCTGGGACAAAGTGAGAGAGTGGCATGGACATATATACACTACCAAATGTAAAATGGACAGCTAGTGGGAAGCAGCCTCATAGCACAGGGAGATCAGCTCGGTGCTTTGTGACCACCTAGAGGGGTGGGATAGGGAATGTGGGAGGGAGGGCGATGTAAGAGGGAAGAGATATGGGGATATATATATATATATATATATAAATATATATATATATACATATATATATATGTATAACTGATTCACTTTGTTATAAAGCAGAAACTAACACACCATTGTAAAGCAAATATACTCCAATAAAGATGTTAAAAATAAATAAATAAAAGGTAAATAAAAATAAATGTACTGGGCACATAAGTGCTCAATAAATGGTAGTTATTTTCATCTTTGTTCCAAAGACTGATTGATTTTATCTGTTTCATTTATTTATTTAGCAGAACTGCCTGCTAAATTTTGTAGGTAAATTTAGGCAAGAAGAAATCCTCACATTTTGGATTTGTTTTATTCCTGCTTTTCCTGCTGCCAGTGGAAAACAGAGAAATCCATCCAAGTCTTCTGAAATATGATTTGTCCAGTCTAGTTCTGCTGAGAGACTACCATTAAATGCAAAATTTATATACATAAAATATTTATTTTAATTCCTGTTGGTTGCAGATATTTGTCACCTCTTAAACCGCACTAAGAAAGGCCCTGTGACTGATCAATTGCCTAGCATTCTGTTAGGGCTCATTTATATCTTAATAGTATAAAGAGAATATTTTTTGTGTTCTTTTTTAAGCCCAAAAGAGACCAACAACAAAAAGTCAACATTTGAGAACTGGGACTTTGCATTATATTTTTTTGTATGACAAAGTCTAAGTGAGCATCCTTAAAATAGGCATGTAGAACAACTCCTTAGTCAAATGTAAAGAAAATAGATCTGGAATAGATGATAGTGTGATACCAAGAGATAAAGACCAAAATGTATAAGATATATATAGGGAAATACGTATTCTCTTTTTGGAATTTTGTTTAGGTTAAAATTGATGTATTTTAATATAAAGTTGGAATTAAATTAGGAAAAGTCTGGAATTCTAAAGAGTGTAAATTTTTCTGTCAGCAACCGAATAAAATAAAATATGCCTTCTTGGTTGTTAATTTGTAATGCTATGATCATGAAGTGTACAAGGATAAGATTGGCAGGGATTAGAGAATGGGGATAGGCAAAGGGTAGAAGTAATTATCAGGGAAATGCAAATCAAAATCACTATGAGCCATCACCTCATAACTGTCACAATCGTGATTATCAAAAAGACAAAAAATAGGGCTTCCCTGGTGGCGCAGTGGTTGAGAGTCCGCCTGCCGATGCAGGGGACACGGGTTCGTGCCCCGGTCTGGGAGGATTCCACATGCCGCGGAGCGGCTAGGCCCGAGAGCCATGGCCGCTGAGCCTGCGCGTCTGGAGCCTGTGCTCCGCAATGGGAGAGGCCACAACAGTGAGAGGCCCGCGTAACGCAAAAAAAAAAAAAAAAAAAAAAACAAAACAAACAAAAGACAAAAAATAGCATGTGTCGGTGACTATGTGAAGAAAAGGGAATCCTCTTGTACTGTTGGTGGGAATGTAAATTGGTGCAGCCACTATGGAAAAGAGTATGAAGTTTCCTCAGGAAAATTTAAAAAATAGAACTACCATTGAATCCATCAATTTCCTTTCTGGATATTTATCTGAAGAAAATGAAAACTGCATGCCTAGAAAAAATATCTGCACCCCTATGGTCACTGCAGCATTATTTACAATAGCCAAGGTATGCAAACAACCTAAGTGTTCATTGATGGATGAATGGATAAAGAAAATGTCATATATATATATATATATATATATATATATATATATATATATATACACACACACACATATATACATACATATAGAGTGTAATATTATTCAGTCATAAAAGAGAACGTGATCTTCCCATTTGCAACAACATGGATAGAACTTGTGGGCATTATGCTAAGTGAAATAAATCAGACAAAGGCAGATACTAAACAATCTCATTTACATGTGGAATCTTAAAAAACCCCAAAAACGAACAAAACAGAAACAGACTTACAGATACAGAGAACAAACTGGTATAGGCCAGAGAGAAGAGGAGATTGGGAGATTGTGCAAAATAGGTGAAGTGGATTAAGAGGTACAACTTCCAGTTATAAAATAACAAAGTCATAGGAAAGAGTCAATACATTGTAATTACTCTGTATGGCAATAGATGGTCACTAGATATTGTGGAGACCATTTCAAAATGTATATAAATATAGAATCACTATGATGTAGACCTGAAACTAATATGACATTGTATGTCAATTATATGTTAATTAAAAATAAATAAATTACACTCCCACAAAAAAGTAATCTTATTAAAATTTAATAGGAATTCCAAAGACAGGTTAATTACATTTTCTTAAGTAATACGGAAAAAAAGGTTAAATTTTTCTTTAGTCTCCAAATCCCATCAACCGACTTTACGTTTCTTGACTGAAAGAAAAATGCACAACCTAAAAGCTGAGAATTGTGTTTTTATTTGGTGGACAAAACTGAGGACTGAAGCCCAGGATGCAACCTCTCAGATAACTCTGAGGGACTGCTCCAAAGAGGTAAGGGAGGAGCCAGGATATATAGGAATTTTTTGCAATAAAGACCAGATAGTCTGAACTTCAAAAGATTACTGTTAAAGAAAACCAGACATCTAAAGTTAACGATGTAGTAGTTATGTGTGGGAAGATGCAAGAGTCTGGGCTGATTGAAATCATTCTTTTGATATGCACTTTAGCTATCTAAGGTCAGTATCCTGTTCTTTTCCGTCCTGAGTTCCCTCAGGGTGCACCACTGGGGGTGGCTGCAGTATCTTGAGGGTTGCAATACCCTTTGTTTCCTGATATGGCAGGCAACATTTTTCTTTCACACTTTTTTCATTTGAAAAATGAAAGGCAATCGTACTCTCCCCTTGGTTAAGGTGTGTGTGTGTGTGTATGCACATATAAACATATCTTTCTCTAATGTTTGCCATGGTTCTACCCTCAACACATTTATTCAATGATACATTTTGTTTTTCACTGAGTACCTGCAAATCCAGGCATTTGGCAGATATTAGTAAATATAACAGAAAAAGATACCATCCTGTACTCTAGCAGGGGAAGGCAAAAATAACTAATATCATAAAGCTAATAACCATAATAATATTGCCAGGTGATTAGTAATCTGCCATTTTCTAGAATTAGCCATGGTCTCAGTACTGGGGTTCTCCCCCTCTGATTTCTTATCTTTGAAAAAGGTATACACACCTATTTGAATGGCCAACACCTAGGAAAGGGCAATATCACATATCGCATCTGCAAGATGCAGATTTTTGCTATTTCAAGCCTCCTATATTTTAATGAATGTAAAATTGGAAATTTAAATAAAAGTGTGGTTATAAATCTGTATTCAGCAAGTATGGGGGCATGTTTCTGGCATGTGAAAATGTATAAAGACATAAGAAAACATGCAGTTCAGGTCATGTGGAGGCCTGCATCTCTGAAGATTAGGTCCATGTAGATAATCAAGTACTCCCTGTGAACACGACATACTTTTATTTTAGTGGAATTTGTTTATTTATATATCTTGTTTCTACTTATTCCTGTGAGTGCCTCATGGACAGAAACCCTGTGATTCATCATCAAACAAGCTAACAGCCGCAATGACATCAGAGAGTGGCTCAGATATAAGAGATTAACTTTATGAGAATACACCCATAACTTTTACTTTTAATGCAGTTGAGTATTTTCTCTGTCTTTCCTGTATCAATTTCTACCATTCAGAAATAAAAACCAGTATTAAATCAATTTTTTTAAAAAATGTATCTATTCTTGTTATGGGTTTTTTTCCCCTCCTCTATTTCTCTCTGATATCTTCCTTCTATTCTTCACAAGTCTTCATTTTCCCTAGTGAACTGGCTCATAGAGAATCCCTCAGTCTCTCCCACTGGATCCTCTAGTATCAAGCTTGGCTTTGCAACATTGATAATTGAAGTTTTTTGTTTGTTTAATTTTTATTGGGGTATAGTTACTTTACAATGTTGTAATTTCCACTGTACAGTAAAATGAATCAGCTATATATATATACACATATCCCTTCTTTCTTGAATTTCCTTCCCATTTAGATCACCACAGAGCATTGAGTAGAGTTCCCTGTGCTATACAATAAGTTCTCATTAGTTATCTATTTTATACATAGTAGTGTATATATATCAATCCCAATCTCCCAAGCCATCCCACCCTCCTTTCCTGCTTTGGTGTCCATGTTTGGCCTCTACGGTTGTCTCTATTTCAGCTTTGCAAATAGGTTCATCTGTACCATTTTTGTAGATTCCACATATATGAGGTAATATATGATATTTCTTTTTCTCTTTCTGACTTACTTCACTCTGTATGACAGTCTCTAGGTCCATCCACGTCTCTGCAAATGGCACAATTTTGTTCCTTTTTATGGCTGAGTAGTATTCCATTGTACACATGAACACATCTTCTTTATCCATTCCTCTGTTGATGGACATTTTGGTTGCTTCCATGTCCTGGCTATTGTAAATAGTGCTACAATGAACACTGGGGTGTATGTAAATTTTGTAATTATGGTTTTCTATGAATATATGCCCAGGAGTAGGATTGCTGGGTCATACAGTAGTTCCAATTTTAGTTTTTAAGGAACCTCCATACTGTTCTCCATAGTGGCTGTATCAATTTACATTCCCACCAACAGTGCAAGCGGGTTCCCTTTCCTCCACACCTTCTCCAGCATTTATTGTTTGTAGATGTTTTGATGATGGTCATTCTGACCAGTGTGGGGTGATACCTCATTGTAGGTTTTTTTGTCTGTTTGTTTGTTTTTATTAACATATTTCCATACAAATAACCCAAAGAAAGTTTAGTATTAGTTGTTTTGTTGGTATTTATTTTTAATTTTGGAATTTTATTTTATTTATTTTTTTATATAGCAGGTTCTTATTAGTCATCAATTTTATATACATCACTGTATACGTTAATCCCAATCACCCAATTCATCACACCACCATCCCCACCGCCCCACAGTTTTCCCCCCTTTGTGTCCATATGTTTGTTCTCTACATCTGTGTCTCAACTTCTGCCATGCAAACTGGTTCATCTGGACCATTTTTCTAGGTTCCACATACATGCGTTAATATACGATATTTGTTTTTCTCTTTCTGACTTACTTCACTCTGTATGACAGTCTCTAGATCCAACCACACCTCAACAAATGACCCAATTTCATTCCTTTTTATGGCTGAGTAATATTCCATTGTATATATGTACCACAGCTTCTTTATCCATTCATCTGTTGATGGGCAGTTAGGTTGCTTCCATGACCTGGCTATTGTAAATAGTGCTGCAATGAACATTGGGGTACATGTGTCTTTTTGAATTATGGTTTTCTCTGGGTATATGCCCAGTAGTGGGAGAGATGGGTCGTATGGTAGTTCTATTCTGAGTTTTTAAGGAACCTCCATACTGTTCTCCATAGTGGTTTTATCAATTTACATTCCCACCAACAGTGCAAGAGGGTTCCCTTTTCTCCACACCCTCTCTAGCATTTGTTGTTTGTAGATTTTCTGATGATGCCCATGCTAACTGGTGTGAGGTGATACCTCACTGTAGTTTTGATTTGCATTTCTCTAATAATTAGTGATGCTGAGCAGCTTTTAATGTGCTTCTTGGCAATCTGTAAGTCTTCTTTGGGGAAATGTCTATTTAGGTCTTCTGCCCATTTTTGGATTGGGTTGTTTGTTTTATTTGATATTGAGCTTCATGAGCTGTTTGTATATTTTTGAGATTAATCTCTTGTCAGCTGCTTCATTTGCAAATATTTTCTCCCATTCTGAGGGTTGTCTTTTTGTCTCATTGATGGTTTCCTTTGCTGTGCAAAAGCTTTTAAATTTCATTAGGTCTCATTTTTAAAATTTTTGCTTTCATTTTTATTACTGTAGGAAGTGGGTCAAAAAAGATCTTGCTGTGATTTATGTCAGTGTTCTGCCTAAGTTTTCCTCTAAGAGTTTTATAGTGTCCTATCTTACATTTAAGTCTTAAATCATTTTGTGTTTATATTTTGTATGGTGTTAGGGCGTGTTCTAATATCATTCTTTTACATGTAGCTGTCCAGTTTTCCCAGCATCACTTATTGAAGAGACTGTCTTTTCTCCATTGTATATTCTTGCCTCCTTTGCCATAGATTAGGTTACCATAGGTACTTGGGTTTATCTCTGGGCTTTCTATCCTGTTCCATTAATCTATATTTCTGTTCTTGTGCCTGTACCATACTGGCTTGATGACTGTAGCTTTGTAGTTTAGTCTGAAGTCAGGGAGCCTTTCTTTCTCAAGATTACATTGGCTATTTGGGGTCTTTTGTGTTTCCATACAAATTATAAAATTTTTTGCTCTAATTTTGTGAAAAATGGAATTGGTAATTTGATAGGGTTTGCACTGAATCTGTAGATTGCTTTGAGTAGTAAAGTCATTTTTATAATACTGATTCTTCCAATCCAAGAACATGGTATGTCTCTCCATCTGTTTGTGTTGTCTTTGATTTATTTCATCAGTATTTTATAGTTTTCTGAGTACAGGTCTTTCATCTACTTAAGTAGGCTTATTCCTAGGTACCGCCTCGGTGGCAAGTTTGCTTCAGGATAAGAAAAGGAGGAATACTTTCTTTTCCCTTAGGAAGTGAGATGACCAAATCCTATGATCTAAAGCCTGTGGTAGCAAATAAAATCTTGGCATGCTTGGTCTTGCTGGTTCTCCTATGAATAATGTTATTGAGGAAACGTGGCCAGACCCCACACCAAGCCCCCACTCTTGTTGCTAACCAACTATATTCCACTGAGTGTTAAAGATACAAACTGTCACTAACTCTATTTTACTGGGGTTTGATGATTTCTTTAGGATAATAGAATTATAGTTTTCAATTTAAGGCCAAAATTTTCACCTTATAAAAATAATAAGTTTTAGGAAGTCCTTGATGCCATTTTTCTTTTCCTTCCTATTTTTAAAGCCATATCTATATGCTTCTTAATGCTGGACTTCTATAATTGAATTTCTCAACCGAGTCAGTGAAATAACAGTCAATTCAGAAGCTATCTAATCATGCACTTGGAATCATCTAGGTATGGAAAAATACTCTTTACAATGTTTCTGGGCATATGGACAGAACTGACTAGTAGGGTTTCTGATGTCAGTGGGGGCAATTGTCAAAGCCCCAACTTTAAAGCAATAAGCTGAGACTCTAGGAAAGACCTGAAGGTAGAGAGTATTGCCAGTCTTGGCTTTTGGTGGAAAGTCCAAGCTGATAACCAAAGCTACACGTACAAACTGTATGCCAAGATAGCTTCCTTCCACATTAGTTGGGCAGTCAATAACAGGTGTCACAATAGGGTGGCAAAATATCACAAAAGGCACTAGTAAGTCCACTTAAGGTAATTAATTTCAAATTATGAAAGGCTCTCACATAATAATAGTGTAATAATAGTGTGGCTTTGGGCAAGGAACAGTTTCTCTGATCCTTGAGTTTTCATATCTACAAAAAGGGAGAATAAAAATGCTAGCATCATTTATTAGCACCATTTATGCAAAGTGGACTTATAAGTGTTTGAATACAGAGGATATTTTGCTTAAGATCTGAAAGTCTAATGGTGAGAGCAGACAAAACTAACAGTAAATATTTAACAGTACAATAGTAATGCTTTGCTTTTCTATAGTGCTTCACTCTTTAAAAGAAAACAAATTTCCAAACATTTTCTCAGATCCTTATGCAGTATATAGGATGTAGTTTATTGTTTTAAAGTTGAGGATTTAAAAAATCTGAAGTTAAATAAGGCTTTTACAGATCTTTAATTTGTAAGAGAAATAAAGTAAGACTTAAAATAGCTTGAGTTAAAAGATATTTTATTGGTGTATGTAGTAACAGCCTGAGATTAGGGAGTCTTTCAGGAATGATTGGATTCAAGACTAAGAAGAAAAAGTTTTATCCAATTTCTCAGAAATATCAATACTTCTTATATTTTGTTTCATTGCCAGGCACGGAGCTGTATCCTGTACTGGCTCTAAACATACATCCTGTGGTCAGAGGAAGATGGCTGTTGCCTCTCCAAATAGAAAGTTATCATAAAGGTAAATTCAATTTTTTCAATAATGTCTGTAAAATTCCTGAGAGTAAGTCTGATTTGAAAGGCTTGCATTGCAGGCCCAATCCTCAACCAGTAGCTGGATATAGAGGAATGTGGTCTGCTGTCATTTAAGGGCTCAGTGCATGGAACAGAGTACAGGGAGGCAGAACCCTCTCAATTTGATTATGTGAGCTAACTATCCTCACTTTTTGGATAAGTGGATAACCAAATAAAAATTGGGACTGATGCTCAAGGCGGAAAAGATGCTGGGGATGCCAATTGAAACACCTGCCTCTGAAGATGAACAGTTTAAGGTATAGGAGGTAGGCAACAACAGAATGCAGGCACTCTGCATACATAGAAAAGAATAATTTTTCAAATTAGGGACTGGGAAAAATGTATATGTGCAAGTATGAAGTGACTACAAAATTGAAAGAAAAAAATAGTTGCAACGACTTGAGTAACTGAAGTTACTTGAATCATAGTAAATGAGCTCTGAAAAACTTCATGAAAGGCATTCCACTTAAAGCATTACACAGCCCTCCTTTGGACTGTCTATTTGATATGTGAAATTTTGTCTGAAGGTATGACCAAATGAATTCCATAGATCATATTTCAGAGACAGACATATCCAGGGAAACTATTTTTCTATTCAATGTATTTTTGGCTGCCTCATTTCACCAGACTACATGCATTAACAGGTTTAAACACTATTCAACAGTGATAGAGATTGGCACTCGTCTTTGAAATATGAGCGTAACTAGTGATATTTCCCACTGAAAGCTATCAGCTCTATAACTCTGAAGTTACAGCCCATAAACGTAGGACTGGCTCCTCAGTAATTACTCTTTTCTTTCAGATCAGAAGGAAAATAACCTCATATATTTATAGCCAACTATATTAGGTATTCAATGATTTTTTTTGATTCATGCATTGAGCTTTTCATACAGGATGTTGTTATTTGAAGGAATTTACTCATGGGAAAAGATCTAATTGGATTGAATATATAAGCAGCATGGCCTTCATAAATAGCTGACATGTGCTATCTGTTGGTATTTGCAGATGTAGATTAGAGAGGAAGGAGGGAGGGAGGGGAGAGAAAAGGACTGATAATACAGTTGGTTAGCTTAGTTTATTGATAATCTGTAGCCTTGCCAAAGTTGAGATCAGTATATAAGTTTGTATACTTTTTAACAATATGTGATGTGAATAAAAATAAAAGATGGAGCTAAATTGGTTACTTAAAGAAATACATCATATTGATAGCAGCCAATCCAAACTATTGCATAAAAATTGACTAAGCATAGAGCTTATAATACTAGAGTGATCGTGTTGAAGCAACTTTGTGGCCATATAACTCTGGAAACGTCTTGCTATATTGGAAATAGATAATGATGGTAAGTGATTTAGCATGGTCCTGACAACATACTAATATAACAGGAAAATTTGTTAAAATTGGCCTAAAGAACTTTATGGGGTTATTTTGCAAACATGACCATAAATCCTAGTGGTTCTATTAACCTCATTTGGAATTGTTTGTTTCTTAGAATGTGGAAACATGACAGCATTTAAGAATATAGGCCAAATCCTTTGAATGTGTATTCTGTCATCACTTCTTTGGCCCTAGGATAATTTAGAATATTTTTCATGCTTCCACATAGTCATTTGCATATAGACAGATTATTTTAATTTGACAGGATACAATGCCTAAATGTTTTAATCAATACAGACTACTAGCAATGTGACTATCCAGGACACAAGCTCTAGGCAAAAAGGAGCTTTGGACTGTAGAATTGCAGAGTGGGTTAAGAGGACCAAGTCTACCATATTTTCTTCTCTGCTTAATTCTAAGATGAGTCTGCTGCTATGAGTGAGATTAAAAACAAACCACTGAGTATTGGGAAAGCTGGACAGCCTCATATGAATCAATGAAGTTAGAACACACCCTCACACCATAGACCAAAAATAAACTCAAAGTGGCTTAAATGTAAGACATGACACCATAAAATTCTTAGAAGGGAACATAGGCAAAACATTCTCTGACGTAAATCATACCAATGTTTTCTTAGGTCAGTTTACCAAGGCAATAAAAATGAAAGCAAAAATAAACATATGGGACCTAATCGAACTTACAAACTTTTGTACAGCAAAGGAAGCCATAAACAAAAACTACCTATGGACTGGGAGAAGATATCTGCAAATGATGCAACCAATCAACTGGCTAAGGCTTAACTTTTATAATATACAAACAGCTCATACATTTCAATAACAACAACAACAAAAAAAAACAATGAAAACTGGAGAAGACTTAAGTAGACATTTCTCTAAAGACGACATACAGATGGTCAAGAGGAGGCAGGTGAGAAGATACTCAATATTGCTAATTATGCAAATAAAAGTGCAAATGCAAATCAAAGTCACAGTGAGGTACCACCTCACACCAGTCAGAATGGCCATCATTAAAAAGTCTACAAATAAATGCTGGAGAGGTTGTGGAGAAAAAGGAACCCTCCTACACTGTTCGTGGGAATGTAAATTGATGTGGCCACTATAGAAAACAGTATAGAGGTTCTTCAGAAAACTAAAAATAGAGTTGCCATATGATTCTGCAATCTGATTCCTGGGCATATATCTGGAGAAAACTTTAATTCGAAAAGATACATGCACCCCAATGATCATTGCAGCACTATTTACAATAGCCAAGATGTGGAAACAATCTAAATGTCCATTGACAGGTGAATGGGTAAAGAAGATGTGGTACATATATACAATGAAATACTACTCAGCCATAAAAAAATAAATAATGTCATTTGCAGCAACATGGATGGATTTAGAGATTATCATACTAAGTCAGAAAGAAAAAGACAAATACCATACTTCATATGGTATCACTTATATGTGGGATCTAAAATATGACACAAATGAACTTACCTGCAAAACAGAAACAGACTAACAGAGAACAGACTTGTGGTTGCCAAGGAGGAGTGGAGTAGGGGGAGGAATGAATTAGGAATTTAACAGATACAAACTATTATATATAGAATGGATAAACAATAAGTTCCTACTGTATAGCACAGGGAAATATATTCAATATCCTGTGATAAACCATAATGGAAAAGAATATGAAAGAACGTATATATGTATAACTGAATCACTTTACTGTACAGTAGAAATTAACACAGCCTTGTAAATCAGCTATACTTCAATAAAATAAATTAAAAAATAAACCACTGAGGGTTCAACTATATTGTATTTTTATTTATAGGAATAAAAGGAAATTTTTAAATAAGGAAAAGGTAAATTGTGTGAAAGTTTAAAATGATGAAAGTGAGGAAGGGAAATGGAAAGGGGAGGGAAGAATTAGGAAAACAGGACTGGGGAGATGGAAAAGTAGGAGATAAAAATATATCTTATATCCTTGTTTTTCTAAAAGGGAGTCAGACCCAGAGGTGGCTGAGATACCACAAATTTGTTCTATCAGGTGTTTCTCAAAGGGTCTACTTATTTGTTTCCTAATCTATTGATAGACCACTGTTTTCAAGCTCAACCCATTTATTAAATATACAATCAATTTCTTCAAGAGATAGAATAGTGAAAATCATTAACAATGTGACTCCTGGAGCCATAACAACTGAATTTGAGTTTTGGCTCTGCTACTTAATTGCTATTACCTTGGACAAGATTCGTAACCCCTCTATGCAACAGTTTCCTCGACTATAAAATGGAACTATTAATATGATCTCCCTATGGATTTGTTGTGTTTAACTATATGTTATGGTATTCCATGTATCTAGATAAGTACAGGGCACAAATTGTTTGCTATTACTATCACCAACCTAGTGCACTATTACTAGAAGCGCTTTTTTTAAAAAAACATTTTAATTAAAATTTTCAACAGTTTTATATTTATAGATAATTTGAGAAGATAGTACAGAGAATTTCTCCCATTCCACAGCCAGTTTCCCCTATTAACGTCTTGCGAATGTATGGTAAATTATAATTAATAAACCAAAATTGATATGTTATTATAAAAGAAAGTCTAAACTTCATTCAGATTTTCTTAGCTTTGACCTAATGTCTTAGTACTCTTCCAGGATCCCACCCCAGATGCCACATTACATTTAGTTTTCATTTTCCTTGTGCTCCTCTTGGCTGAGAGTTTCTTGGACTTTGCTTGTTTTTGATAGCCTTCATAGTTTTGAAGACTAGTGGTAAGGTCTTTTGTAGTATATCCCTCAATTGGGATTTATCTGAAATGTTTCTCGTGATTAGATGGGATTATGGGTTTCAAGAGGAAGACCACAGAGATTAACTGCCATTTTCATCACATCACACCAAGGGTGCATGCTAGTAATATGACATCACTATTGATGTTGAATTTGAACACCTGGTTTGAAGTAGTATCTGTCACGTTTCTCTACTGCAAACTTACTCTCCCCCTACCCTGCCTATACTGTACAGCCCACCCTTAAGATGTAGGGATTTGCATTTCACAGCCTCAAGGCTGGAGTATTTACATAAATTTGGAATTTTTCTACATAGGAGATTTGTTCATTCTTACCCATTATTTATCTGATTAAACAAACATTTATTTTTATCATAATGGAATCATGGATGTTTAATAGTTTTGGTTATAATTCAGTACTTTGATGTTCAAAGTGCTTCACCTTTGGACAATACAGGTTTTTCCAGTTGGCTTCAGTGTTCCTTTGACAAACCACCATCATTGTGCATAAGAGGGTGTATGTGTGTATTTAGCACATCCTTACTTTATGGAACTGCAAGATGCTCCAAGTTCATCTTGTATATTTCCTATCCCAGACTTAGAATCAGCCATTCTTTAAGGAGCAATGGTTTCTTTTATTAGAGAATGGTATTAGGAATCAAGATCTGAGTTCCATGTGTGCTTACTTCTTCTAGGATTTCTCAGCTGACAGAGCAGAAAAGCTATGTGTATACTAGTCCCTGCATGTACAAATAGATATTTTCTAAATGTAACCATCTCTATCTATATTAAATTACACATAAGTTTATACTGATGTACTCAGCTTTAATCTATTACCACAAGGATCATTCTATCTTCCTCCCTTTACTTGTTACCTCCCATTCCAAAAGTGAGAAACATGGCTCCCATCATCCATTTAATTAATTATTCAATTCATACATATATACACACACACACATATATATAATATTATATATGTATGGTATCAGAAATACTCATGCATACTAGCATGGGAAACAATTTTATCAACTAGAACACAGAACACATGTACTTTTTCTTTCTTTCTTTCTTTCTTTTTTTTAACACTAAATCTTACACACTCTGCCCATTTCCCAAGATACTCAGGTCAGTAACCTCCTCCCTCCACCACCACTTCACTGAGGTTATTGCATGCACCTTAAATATAATTAGATAGTTTTATCATATTCTTCATTGCATCATGAATTCTCCAACATTGTAAATCTTCTCAACTTTTAAAAATTTCATATACTGTTTCACTCTTTGTGCTGTATTTCCATGGATATTAACAAATTCATTATATCATATGTTCACAATTATAGTATCATAGAGAATAATTTCACTACCCCAAAATTCCCTTTTGGTTCAATTATTTATCCTTCTTCATCTTCCACCTAAACTCCTGGTAAACACTGAGATTTTTAATGTTGCTATAGTTTTGCCGTTTCCAGAATATTATAAAATTGAAACATGCAGTGTGTGGCCTCTTCAGACTGATTTCTTTCACAAAAGTTCTTGGCACACTTCTTTCACATTTAAGATTCACCTAGTGTTTCATAGCTTGATAGGTATTTTATTTTAATCACTAAATAATTACTACTGTAAGGTTGTATCATAGTTTTTTCATTCACCTACTGAAGAACATCTTGGTTGCTTTCAGTTTTGAATGATTATACCTAAAACTGCTACAAACATGTAAGTTTTTATGTTAAGACTAAATTACTCTTCTTTCTCTAGTATCCTAAGGCAGAAGCTTAGGCTATTAATTTTAGATCTTTCTTCTTTTTTAGTACATGCCTTTAATGCTGTATATTAGATTTCCCTCTAAGTGTCACTTTGGGGGCTTTTTACAAATTTGGTGCATCCTACAAATGTCACATGTTTGAATTTCACTTTTATTTAGTTCAAAATACTTTTTAATTTCTTGTGAGACTTCTTTGTCACATGTGTTATTTGGAAATGTGTTGTTCAGTCTCCAAATATTAGAGATTTTCTAGCTATTTTTCAGTTATTGATTTGTAGTTTAATTCTACTATGGTCTGAGAACTTAATTCCTAAACCTTTAAATTGTTAAGGTATGTTTTATTAACCAGAATGTAGTCTGTCTTTGTCAGTGTTCCATGGGAGCTTGAGAAGAATGTTTAATCTGTTTCAAAAGGAGTATTCAATAAAAGCCAATTAATTGGATTGAGCGATTGATATCACTCTTGAAGTCAAATACATCCTTACTGATTTTCTGCTGGCTTAATCTATCAATTAATTAAAGAGGCATATTTAACAACTTTAATAATGGTTTACTTCATGAACAAGACAAGGATGCCCCTCTTGTCACTTTTATTCAACATATTGTTGGAATTCCTAGCCAGAGAAATTAGGTCACTATTAGCAGAGGGTATGATGTTATGTATAAACAACCCTAAAGAATCCACCAAAAAACTGTTAGAATAAAAAATTAAGTTATGTTGTAAGATACAAAATCAATATATAAGAATCTGTCACATGTCTATACACTAACAACAAGCTATCAGAGATATTAAGACAATAATTCCATTTATAATTGCATCAAAAAGAGTATCTAGGAATAAATCTCACCAAGGAGGTGAAAGACCTGTACACTGTTAACTATAAGAAATTGACATAAGAAACTGTAGACACCAATAAATGGTAAAATATTCTATACTCAAGTATTTGAAGAATTAATATTGTTAATATTTATATTACCCAGAGAAATCTACAGATTCAATGCAATCCCTATCAAAATTCCACTGGCATTTTTTTCACAGAAATAGAATTTATGTGGAACCACAAAAGATCTCATATAGCCAAAGCAATCTTGAGAAAAAATCAAAGTTGAAAGCATCATGCTTCCTGATAGTAAACTCTATTACAAAGCTATAGCAATTAAAACAATATGATATTGGCATAAAAACAGACACAGAGATCAACGGAACCGAGAGATGAGAAATAAACTCACGTACATATGGTCAAGTAATTTATGGCAAACAATCTAAGAATATATAATGGGGAAAGGACAGTCTCTTCAATAAATGAAGTTGGATAAACTGGACAGCCACAGGCAAAAGAATAAAACTGGACAACTAGCTTACACCACATACAAAAGTTAACTCAAGTGAATTAGACTTTAATGCAAGACCTGAAACCCTAAAACTCCTAGAAGAAAACATAAGCTCCTTGACAATGGTCTTGGTGATGATTTTTCGGATCTGATTCCAAAAGGAAAGGCAACAAAAGCAAAAATAAGTGAAACTATGACAAACTAAAAAGCTTCTGCACAGCAAAGATCATCAACAAAATGAAAAGACAACCTACTGAATGGGAGAAAATATTTGCAAGTTATTTACCTGGTAAGAGGTTAATATTCAAAATATATAAAGAACTTGCAACTCAACAGCAAATAAATAATCCAATTTAAAAATGGGCAGGGGAAGGGGGGGTGGGATGAAGTGGGAGATTAGGATTGACATATATAAACTACTAAGTATAAAATAGATAACTAATAAGAACCTACTATATAGCACAGAGAACTCTACTCAGTGCTCTGTGGTGACCTAGTGGGAAGGAAATCTAAAAAAGAGGGGATATATGTACATGCATAATTGATTCACCTTGCTGTACAGTAGAAACTAACACAACATTTTAAAGCAACTATACTCCAATAAAAATTAATAAAAAATAAAAATGGGCAGAAGGTTTAAATAGACATTTTTTCAAAGAAGTCATACAGATGGCCAACCGGTACCTGAATGTATAGTGATGTATAGTCAATATCACTAATCATCTGGAAAATGCAAATCAAAACCACAATGAGGTATTACCTCACACCTATTAGAATGGCTATTTTCAAAAAAGAATAATAATTGTTGATGAGGATGTGAAGAAAAGGAAACACTCCTGCATAATGGTACGGCCATTATGGAAAACAATATGGAGTTTCCTCAAAAAGATAAATACAGAACTACCATTTGATTCAGCAATTCTACTTCTGGGCATTTATCTGAAGAAAATGAAAACACTAATTATAAAAGGTATCCACACCCCAATGTTAATTTCAGCATTATTTACAATAGCCAAGATATGGGAACAACTTGTGTCCATTGATGGATAAATGGATAAAGAAAATTTGGTATATATATACACAATGGAATATTATTCAGCTATAAAGAAGAATGAAATCTTGCCATTTGTGACAACGTGGTTGGACACTGAGGATATTATGATAAGTCAGATAGAAAGACAAATACCCTATGATTTCACTTATATAGGGAATAGTAAAAAAAAAACAAAACAAAACACACAACTGAACTCAGAGAACAGATTAGTGGTTGCAAGGGACAAGGGGTGGGAGGTTAGCAAAATTGATGAAGGGGGTAAAAAGGTACAAATTTTCAGTTATAAAATAAATAAGTCATAGGGATGCAATGTACAGCACGGCAACAATAATTAATATTGCATTGCATATTGGAAATTTACTAATAGAGTACATCTTAAAAATCCTCAACACAAGAAGTGTGTAGCTTTGTATGGTGATGAATGCTAACTAGACTTATTGTGGTAATCACTTCACAATATATACAAATATGAAATCATGTTGTACACTTAAAACTAATATATGTTTATACCTCAATAAAAAAGATACAAAATAAAATGATTAATATAGTTGGATTAATATCTACCATAACTATTTTCTATTCATTTTATATGTTCATTGTTTTTCTTCCTCTTCACTTGCCACCTCTAATTTAAATTAAGCATTCAAGATTATTGCATTTTATCTTCTTTCTTAACATACGTTATACTTACTTAAAAAAATGTTTAGTTGTTGTCCTAGAATTGGCAATATAAATGTTTAACTAATCTAAGTCTACTTTCAAATAAGTAACTATGCCACTTCATGTATAGTGTAGGTATCTTATAATAAATTTCCCAATTTCCTCCTTCTGTCACTTTTGATGCTGCTGTTATTCTTTTAACTTATCTACATGTTATAACCATCCAATACATTGTTATAGTAATTTGATCAGTTCTCAGATTAAGAATGAGAAAATTTCAAATTATATTTACTTCACATATTTCTTTTTTGATGATCTTTATTTCCTCATGTAGATCTGAGTTTCTGATCCAGATAATTTTCCATTTACTCCCTTAACATATTAATCATAGCTATTTACAATTCCCTGTCGGACTTCCAACATCTATATCATAGCTGGGTCTTGTTATGATGAATACTTTGTCTCCTTAGAATGTGTTTTTTCTTGCCTTCTGGCATGCCTTGTACCTTTCTGTTGAATCAAAACATGATGTATCAGGAAATAGATACTGCATTATATATGGCTTTAGTGTGAGGATTTTTGTTACTCTGGTTTGAAGTAGTGTTGTGTTTAATATTTGCTATAGTTGCATACATGCCAGAGAATAAAAATTCCCCTCCTATTCTTGTTTTTATCTCCAACATTGTCTTTAGGCTTCTCTAATAATTCCTTCTCAGGGTGAGTCTGCATCTAGCAGCTTTATTAGCTATAATGCACTGCTATTACACTGGAATCCTGTTGATTATATGAAGATGAAGTAAAGTGTTGTATAATGTTATAATTAAATCTCAGTCTCTTAGTGGCCTGATTTCCTTGCCATGATGTTCACACATATCTTAACTTTTTATCCCCAATTATGTAAGATAGGAAGGCTAGAGGGATGGAGTTGAGAAGTGATCTTCCCCCAGATGGGACAGCACTATTTTGTCTCCCCCCCCACCCCCCTTCAGATTAGACCTTTGTTATGTGTAAAGCTTTGGGTGTATTTCACCATGGTTAATTTTCCCTACACATGACTAGAGCCAGGAGTGTAACTTTCTGGATTCCTCACAGTGAGAGAATGGTGGGGCTCCTGCCGGTAAAACCCAGAGAAATAGGAGTTCCCCACTTACACACAGTATCCAGGAGTTTCTCACTCTCTGTCTAGCTCTACTTCACAGTCAGTCTTTGGCACTCAAAGTTACCTACTCCTGTCTGTTTATGTCTCCGGCTAATTCTGCTCCAGGTGAATAGACCTTGGCTGTGAATTTTAGAATCATTTGTCTCTCCATATATTCAGGCTGTCAAATTGTTGTGACCTTAGTTCTCTGATGAGTCTAAGAAAGGTTATTAATATTTAGTTTAAGAGTTTTTAGGGAAAAAAAAACTAGAAGAACTGGCATGATTTCTTCCAAACTCTTTACCTAGGAACTAAAGCCACAAAAAGGACATTTTTAAAATGAAAAATAACAGATTAAAATAGAGTACATCATATTTAGTAAAAGAAAGAAATGTTTCAATTATATTTGTGTATAAGTAATATATCAAAATTAATTAAACTTTTTAAAAAATCTGAGAAATACTGATCTAGAGCACTGGTCAGGTTTGTTTTTCTGTGATGGTATGCATTTGTATGATTGATGTACCCATTTCTTGAATTAAATTAGTATTAAACCATAGGATAAAATATATTTTGGCTTCCGTATAATCCTAGTGTACTGGCTATAATGCCACAGCTTCTCAAAACCAGAATTCTGCAATGGTCCCTAGAGAAATACTCCTGCAGACATTAATTCACTTTTGACAATGTTACCAGAAAAATACATTAAAATTAAAGGACTACAGGAAAAAAAAAATGGACAAGGTAAAGAAAAAGCAAAAAGCACTATAGAAAAAAACCCCAGTACCTCGACTCATATTGAAGTTCTTCACCTTCTCAAATTAGTTTTTTATTGTTTCATCATTCTGTTCTCACTGGGGAATCATAACCTTATTCATGCTAGTTAATTTCTACATACCTCAAGGTTAATTTTTTCTACTTAAAAAAATTAATATGTATCATTTTAAAAATGTGTCTTATTTAAACACATGAGGAGTTGGATTGGAAGACTTTGTGTAGATCACTCCTCAGCATCAACCACTTTATCTTGAGTCATCCAGCACTGAGGCTCTATCCTGTTTGGGGTACTAGACTCTTTTAAAAGCCCTTCTCTCAAAATTCTTCCCTGGAGTGTACTCCAAGACTCTTCTTATTCCCAGAAACAGGAGTTCTTTCTCTGATATCCAGGTTAAAATCAACCTGGATATCAGGTTGATTCAACACCTGCTGACAAACTTTGCAAAGGCTTCAAATCCCAGGAAAATGGGCTCTGTGATTCTCATCTTTGCACTTGACCTACTATTGCTGCTTTTGCTACTGCTCCTTCTACTCTTGATACTAGTTTAATGATATGATTACATGATATGCATGAGCATATTTATCTTTCAAAACAATCTATTTAAGCCTTTTCAATGATGAAGTAATTGAGTCTCATAAAAGTAAAGTAACTTCGACACAGATAAAAAATAATTGCCCAAATAATAGAGTTAGTAAAAGGTAGAACTAAATATTAAAACAAAACTATCTAATTCCAAGATATGTTATGCTGACCACTGTCTTCATGGCTATAATTAGCTTTCGGAAGAAATTATTTGTTTTCTCCTTTTTGACTGGACATTTCAATAAAAATAAAATGGCAAAAACTCCAATTTGTAGAACAATTGGTCCCTTAGAGTAGTATATTCAAAATTGTTAATGCAAAAGTATATTCAAAAGTCTTGTTTACCTCAGAATTTGTAAAATAAAGAAAACAATGTAAATCAAGGAATATTAGAGAAGTCTTTTCTTAAGTGAACCCACACAAAATACTTTTAAATTATTTAAGATTTCTAAATATTTATGTCTTTACCACTATATAAAATTGGATAGGAATTTTATGGTAAAAAATATAAAATTAATCAAAAACATATTAGAATAATTACTAAACTGATAATCTGAAAACTTAGATCCTGAACAATCATGTAATGCTAGATGTTTTTGTCACTGTGGAAAGAAATGACCATAAATCTCTATTTTCTTTTCACAAAGTAAAGAGGGTTAATTAAATTATATGAGTAAGTTCCTTCCAGATCTAAAGTTGTACATCTGGTTTCATTAACACATTAACTCTTTCAGAGATAGTAAATCTTCAATTTTATTTTCATTATATATTTCTTGCATTTTCATATAAGAAAGAAAACTGGCCAAATTGCTGCTGGATATCAAACAACTCATTATTAACAATGTGAATATCTATGTGTTTTATTTTTCCAGTTTTACATATCTAAAAAATAAATGTCATTTATACTAAGAAAAATTATTCAATATTTTTTCTTACTGAATTACTATATTTTACATTTATATCTTTGTGTAGAAAGTCTTGATTCTTCTTTTAAATAAATAAATGTGCAATTGCCAACAACATTCTCAAAAACACAACTGTTTTCACAGATGATCATAAAAAGGCTAGAGGAAGCTGATAATGCAAAAAGGGACTACCTGATAGAACACTTTCATTGAATGTGCTCATATGAGACAATTCTTGATGAAAATGTAGTGGAAGAGATGACTACCATTGCATTCAAAAAGCAGAGCTCGTGTATCTGAAATTCAAACTTTCTCAAATATGTTCCTATTTTATTTTCTGGACTTTTGGAACTGTCATTTTAACTATCTGAGTGTATACACATGATTTTCTTGATCATTATACCAATAGTTAATTTTGTGTTGTAACAACTCAGTTCAATATGTGGTGGCTTAAAACCATAATCATTTATTCAGATCCATGGTAGGTGAACCTGCAGTTTGGGCTGAGTTTATTTGTATAAGTTTTTCACTGGTCTTGGCAAGATTCAAACAAAAATCTGTAGTCAGCTGTCAGCATGGCTGGCAGCCAGTTGGTCTAGAGGAGTCTCTCCTTGGATGTTTTATTTCTGCTCTATGTGATCTCTCAATATCCTGTAGGTCAGCCCAGATTAATGCAAATGGTGGTGAGATTCACCACAACAGCAAGAGTGGAAATGGCAAAGTCTCCTGAAGTCTAGACTTACACTTATTACATCAGTTCTCTTGAATTCCACATTTCAGAGGAAGTCACCAAGACAGCCCAGATCCAAGGGACATAGAAATAAACCACATCATTGATTAAAAGAATTACAAATAGTGCAGTCATTTTTTTCCCCCACTGCTGATAAATTATACTGCTGATAAATTCACTTATCAGCAAACTCATATATGTTACAAGTTTTAGGTTAAACTCCAGACTCATCAAAAAAAAAAAAAAAAAAAGGGAGAGGATTGAAATCAATAAAATTAGAAATGAAAAAGGAGAGACTACAAGTGACACCACAGAAATATAAAAGATGATAAGAGACTACTACAAGCAACTATATGCCAATAAAATGGACAACCTGAAAAAAATGGAAAAATTCTCAGCAAAGTATAACTTCCCAAGACTGAACCAGGAAGAATTAGAAAATATAAACAGACCAATCACAGGTAATGAAATAGAAACTGTAATTAAAATCTTCCAACAAACAAAAGTCCAGGACCAGATGGCTTTACAGGTGAATTCTATCAAACATTTAGAGAATAGTTAACACCTATCTTTCTCAAACTCTTCCAAAAAACTGTGATGGGAGGAATACTCCCAAACTCATCTATGAGGCCACCATCACCCTGATACCAAAACCAGACAAAGATATCACAAAAAAAGAAAATCATAGACCAATATCACTGATGAACATAGATGCAAAAATCCTCAACAAAAATACTATCAAACAGAATCCAACAACACATTAAAAGGCTCATACACCATGATCAAGTGGAATTTATCCCACAGATGCAAGGATTCTCAATATATGCAAAACAAACAAGGTGATACACCATATTAACAAATTAAAGGATAAAAAACATATGATCATCTCAATAGATGCAGAAAAACCTTTTGATAAAATTCAACACCGATTTATGATAAAAACTCTCCAGAAAGTGGGCATAGAGGGAACCTACCTGAACATAATAAAGGCCATAATGACAAACCCACAGCAAATATCATTCTCAATGGTGAAAAACTGAAAACATTTCCTCTAAGATCAGGAACAAAACAAGGAGATCCACTCTTGCCACTCTTATTCAACATAGCTTTGGAAGTCCTAGTCATGGCATTCATAGAAGAAAAAGAAATAAAAGGAATACAAATTGGAAAAGAAGAAGTAAAATTGTCACTGTTTGCAGATAATCCTAAAGACGCCACCAGAAAAATACTAGAGCTAATCAATGAATTTGGTAAAGTTACAGATACAAAATTAATGCACAGAAATCTTTTGTATTCCTAAACACTAACAACAAAAATCAGAAAGAGAAATCAAGGAAACAATCTCACTTACCATCGCAACAAAAAGAATAAAATACTTAGGAATAAACCTACCTAAGGAGGTAAAAGACCTGTACTCAGAAACTATAAAACACTGATGAAAGAAATCAAAGATAACATAAACAGATGGAGAGATATACCATGCTCCTGGATTGGAAGAATCAATATTGTGAAAATGACTATACTACTCAAAGCATTCAATAGGTTCAACACAATCCCTATCAAATTACCAATGGCATTTTTCACAGAACTAGAACAAGAAATTTTACAATTTGTATGGAAATACAAAATACCCCCAAATAGCCAAAGCAATCTTGAGAAAGAAAAACGGAGCTGGAAGAATCAGACTCCCTGACTTCAGACTATACTACAAAGCTACAGTAATCAAGACAGTATGGTACTGGCACAAAAACAGAAACATAGATCAATGGAACAGGATAGAAAGCCCAGAGATAAATCCAAACACATATGGTTACCTTATCTTTGACAAAGGAGGCAAGAATATATGATGGAGAAAAGACAGCCTCTTCAATAACTGGTGCTGGGAAAATGGACAGCTACATGTAAAAGGTTGAAATTAGAACACACCATAACACCATACACAAAAATAAACTCTAAATGGATTAAAGACCTATATGTAAGGCCAGACACTATAAAACTCTTAAGAGGAAAACTTAGGCAGAACACTCTTTGACATAAATCACAGCAAGATCCTTTTTGACCCACCTCCTGGAGTAAGGGAAATATAAACAAAAATAAACAAATGGGACCTAATGAAATTTAAGAGCTTTTGCACAGCAAAGGAAACCATAAACAAGAACAAAAGACAATCCTCAGAATGTGAGAAAATATTTGCAAATGAAGCAACTGGCAAAGGATTTATCTCCAAAATATACAAGCAGAACATGTAGCTCAATATCAAAGAAAAAAACAACCCAGTACAAATATGGGCAGAACACCTAAATAGACATTTCTCCAAAGACATACAGATGGCCAATAAATGCATGAAAAGATGTTCAGCATCACTAATTGTTAGAGAAATGTAAATCAAAACCACAATGAGATATCACCTTACACCGGTCAGAATAGACATCATCAAAAATATCTACAAACCATAAATGCTGGAGAGGGTGTGGAGAAAGCTGAATCCTCCTGCACTGTTGGTGGGTTTGTAAATTGATACAGCCACTATGGAGATCAGTATGGAGTTTTCTTACAAAACTAAAAATAGAACTACCATATGACCCAGCAATCGCACTACTGGACATATACTCTGAGAAAACCATAATTCAAAAAGATACATGTACCACAATGTTCATTGTAGCACTATTTACAATAGCCAGGACATGGAAGCAACCTAAATGTCTATATACAGATGACTGGATAATGAAGATGAGGCACATATATACAATGGAATATTACTCAGCCATAAAAAGAAACGAAATTGTTATTTGTAGTGAGGTGGATGGACCTAGAATCTGTCATACAGAGTGAAGTAAGTCAGAAAGAGAAAAAACAATACCATATGTTAACGCATATATATGGAATTTTTAAAAGCCGTACTGATGAACCGAGTGGCAGGGCAGGAATAAAGATGCAGACATAGAGAACAGACTTGAGGACAAAGGGGTAAGGGGAAGCTGGGATGAAGTGAGAAAGTAGCACTGACGTATATACACTACCAAATGTAAAATGGATGGCTAGTGGGAAGCTGCTCCATAGCACAGGGAGATCACCTCAGTACTTTGTGATGACCCAGAGGGATGGGATCGGGACGGTGAGAAGGAGGCTCAAGAGGGAGGGGATAAGGGGATATATGTATACATATAGCTGATTCACTTTGTTGTACAGCAGAAACTAATACAACATTGTAAAGCATATGTACTCCAATAAAGATGTGAAAAAAAATCAGTTGCATTTTCATACACTATAAACAAACTATCAGAAGGAAATTTAGGAAATAATGCCACATAAAATTTCATCAAGAAAGAATACTTAGAAATAAATTTAACTGAGGAGATTAAAGATCTGTACACAGAAAACTATGATAATGATGAAAGGAACTGAAAAGTATACAAATAAATGAAAGATATTCCATGTTCATGTAATATTAGAAGAATATTGTTGAAATGTTCATACTACCCAAAGCAATCTACAGATTCAATATAATCCCTATAAAAATTTCAATTTCAAAAATTTCAAATTTCACATTTTTCACAGAAATAGACATAAGCATGGAACCACAAAGACCCCAAATAGGGAAATCTTGATAAAGAACAAATCCGAGACATCATACTTCCTGATATCAAACTATATTACAAAAATATTGTTATCAAAAGAATATGGCATTGGCATAAAAACTGACATAGATCAATTGAACAGAATACAGAGCCCAGAAATAAACCTATGTGTATATGGTCACTTAATTTATAGTCAAGGGGTCAAGAATATACACTGGGGAAAGGACAGTCTCTTCAATAAATGTTGTTTGTAAAACTGTACAGCTACATGCAAAAAATGAAACTGAACCCCTATTTCTCACCATACACAAAAATCTACTCAAAATGGATTAAAGACTTACATTTAAGACCTGAAACCATAAAACTCCTAGCAGAAATACAGGCAGTAATCCCTGTGAACTCATTGATGATGATCAATTTTTAGATTTGACAGCAAAAGCAAAGGCAACAAAAGTAAAAATAAACAATTGGAACTACATCAAGTTGAAAAGCTCTGCACAGCAAAGAAACCATCAATAAAATGAAAAGGTCACCTACTGAAAGTAAAGAGATATTTTCAAATCATATCTGATAAGGGGTTAATATCCAATATAGTTAAATAACTCACACAACTCAATAGGAGAAAAACAAACCATCCAATTAAAAGATGGGCAGATGATCTGAATAGACATTTTTCCAAAGAAGACATATAAATGAACAACAGGTATATAAAAGGTGCTCAACATTTCAAAGTGTAGGGCCCTAGCTCTGCTTTTAGCTCATATTAGAGCTATAATTTTAGAAAATGACTTTAAGTGGGGCTGCTATTTAAACTCAATGCTGCTGTAAATTTTTTCTGGGAATCAAAATATCTTCTCTAATATAGTCATCAGAAAATTATAAACAGAAAAAAGATCTTCTCTAATATAGTCATCAGAAAATTATAAACAGAAAAATAATCAACATAGTGCTAAGAAAATAAACATAGAATATCCTTTTTACATAACTAGAAATTACTATGCTCAAAGAATGTTTGAAATATATGGCACAATTTGTAAGAAATTGAAAAGAGATGGTGTTTCGCTAAGGAGAATCAGAGACCATTTCTCCAACAATTGATTGCCGCTTAATACATCACAGTGTGAAGTGGGCTTTTGATGATTTGAATACAAGTCAGTCAGGGTAGTCTTTATAAATTAATATTTTCACCACTTAGCAGAAATTTAATTTTGAAAATCAAAATTTATATTGACTTTTTAGATTAACCAAGTACCAAAGGAACAGAGACACTGTATATGACATTCAGTACAGAGTTGAAAAGTTAACTGAACTGGCACATAACATTTCCAATACCAGATAAATATAATACTGAATTATTCTGATGTTCATGAGCTTCTCTCCATAAAATGACTTATTTTTTTTATTTGTCCAGGTGAAATAATAAACATCAAGATACAAGTAGCCAATATATGATTTTTCTTTTGAGATTAAATTCTGTACTAAAAGTACAGAATTCCCAATTCATCAAGGAAGGTATTAAACTCTGATTGATTACAATGCAACTGTTATTGGGACTGAATATGTCAACAAGGAAAATACATTTTATCAAGTCACTGAGAAATTTAAATAGTCATGATTGTAATGGTTTTCTTTAGGGAGTTCTTACCTTGGGCTAAGTACTTTACATGATACTAGCTAACATACTACATAGTCACTACTTGTCAGATTCTGTGCTAATTACTTTTTCTTCATAAAAACAGTAGGCAAAATTCTAATACTGTCCCCAAGATTTCCTATCTTGCTTTACATAATCATTCACTTGAGTTTGGTTGGGATGTGTGAATATGATGGGATATCACTACCATGATTAAGTTACAGTATAAGGCAAAGATGAAGGAATTTTGCAGCTATAATTGAGGATCAAAATCTTTTGGAGTAGAAAGGGAAATTTTTCTGAGTTGGCCTACTTAATTAGGTGAAAACTCTTAAAAGATGGGTAGGGCCATTTCTGAAGAGAAATTATCTTGCTGACATTGAAGAAGTAAGCTGCTATATTATGAAAGGGCCTGTGTGAGTATCCCCAAACTAAGAGCTAGAAAAAAAACAGATGCCAGTCCTATAACCATAAGAAGATGAATTCTGCCAACAACTACATGAGCTTTGAAGAGGACCACAAATTTCAGAAAGAAATAGGTTGGGTAACACCTACATTGTAGCCTTATGAGACCCTGAGTGGAGGGCCCAGGTAGCCATGCCCAAACTCCTGACCCCCAGACTCTGAGATAATGAGCGGATATTGTTTTAAGCCACTAAGTATGTGTTGATGCATTATCAATTGAAAATGAATATAACCATCTTATTTAATCTTTATAAAAGTGCCTTAGTTTGTTCAGGCTGCTATAACAGAATGCCATACACTGGGTGGCTTTTCAACAACAGAAATTTATTTCTCATAGTTCAAGGTTGGGAAGTCCAAGATCAAGATACTGGCAAATTCAGTGTCTGGTGAGGATCTGTTTCTGGTTTTTATATGGCTGTCTTCTCCCTGTTTCCTTACATGGTGAAACGGGCAAGGAAACTCTTTTGGGTCTCTTTTATAAGAACATTAGTTACCTCCTAAAGGTCCCACCTCCAAATATCATCACATTGAGAGAATAGGTTTCAACATATGAATTGAGGGACACATTCACTCTATAGTAGAAGGATTGTAAAAATCAAATGCAAAGGAAATATTAGCACTTATATGATATATATGGGGCTCAAAGAGGTTAAATAACTTGCTCCAAGAATATAGTTTATTACTGATGAAGCCAGAAAAATCAGAGTTCAAAGTCACCCTCTCTAACTCTAACATTACCCATGTTCTTAACAATTCACACAGTAAATTCTGCTCATTTCATCCTTTCAATAATCCTATGAAATTGGTATTAATATCCTCATTTTACAAAACAGGATACTGCTCCAGGGATATTAAATAACTTTTCCAAAGCCACATGAATACACTGTGGAAATGAAATTTAAACACAGGACTAACTGGCTACAAACTTTACCCTCAAGCAACATATTATACATGAGAGTTACTAGCCTATTTAAAGTGTAAGATGAAGGCAATCTAGGAACAATGCTTCTGTCCATTTAAGCTTCTATTTTCTACCTGTGATGAGTTACCCACTGTCCTTTGGGACCCAAAGATTTTTTGTCTCCCTGGAGTTTTAAAGTTGTTATTTCTACGGTTCCCATTCTTATTTTTTCTTATTAAACACTCACATTTCCTCAGTAAACATGAATGTCATGTGGTAACCTGATAAGCTACATATCGAGTTTAAATATCAAGTTGAACAATCTTACAGTAAAGCTGTTGCTTTTGAATAGTTACCCAAGGAATAAAGCACCATTAAAATAATGTGATTGACCGCATGGAGTAAGGTCTTCCATTTTATTTCATAGTAACTTAAGATGCATATAAAAAATAGAGTGCTACATTGATATATCAACAAGAAACTTCCCTTGATATAAGGATCAATACAAAACTTTGGAAAATAATCAAATATAGGTTTCCATTTGGACCTTCATAAGTCTTTTTTTTTAAAATTATATCACTAACTAATGGCTGTCTTAACATTGGCAGAAGACAAGAGATTGCTTTGAAAACCACAGTCACAGAGCTGTAGCTAGCAATACATGTCTTGTTTTTTCTAAGTCATTTTATTTTATAGTGTTCACTTCTTTGCTGTCATTACTATTAGTACTCAATAAAAAGATATATTAAGACCACAGAGGTTATGTTTCCATGAAACCTAAAAAATAGAAATGTGAGAAGGAAAAGAGTCAAGGAAGAAATACAAATAAGAATAAATGAGAAAAAAATAAATATTATATTTAGTGTTAAATTCGGCATTAAAAGTTTTAGAGTGTGAATGCCAAAATATCTTGCTAAAATCTCCCAAATTCAGAGTTATGGTATGGGACTTCCAGAAATCAAAATCGTGGTTAACTGTTACTACTTTAGAAATGAACTGTAGGCTTAGATGTATTATAAAGGGAATATGTTCAACACTTAGTACTTGACATGACATGTAAGTGGAAAGATGAAACAAGGGATAGAAATATTTTAAATACATGGTAGAGGAAATACTTCTCTTAAAACACACTCTAAGCCTTTTTAGATTAATGGGAAGTACGTTGGCCAAAAACTGTAGCTAAAACTTGTTACTAAAAAATCTCAACAGACAAAATTTTACATTTCTGGTGTCTAAATTTCATTAGGAAACCTGTTTTATTTTATTATTTCTAACTCACACTGACAATCTCACAATTACTGTCCTCTGCCAAAATGTTTAGGTTTGTCACCTCCTTTCTAAGGCACACACAACGCTATAAGCCTTCACAATTTGCCCTTAATACAGAAGAAATCTTTTGGAGAAATCACTCTGTTCAATATTTCATCTTTGTATGTAATTAAAGAAGACTTTTCCAAATAATGATTTACATTTAAAACAGCCTAGAAAAATGATATTTTCTCCTATACAAAGAACCTGGAAGAAGTATTACATTGTAGTAATTTTTAAAGTGTTTTAATTCCTTAAGTTTACTAAATCATTTTTCTTTCCAAAATACTATTGGGTCACCATGAGAGGTCATAATGAAACTATGAAGACTGCAATTGAAATTTACTTTTAGAGATTAGAAAAAAATATTGCTAAATCTGCATCCTGGATTATACTAGACTTCTTAACATCTCAGGATTTTTCACATTCCACATTTATCCTTTAACTTTTAAAGATGGAGGTACTCCACAAAAAAGATAACAAATTTAGAGAATTCTTATCCTTGCTATTCAGACAGCCAGGGGTAAGGTGACATAAAAGAATCTCAGAGAAGATTAAAAAGCTTGAGAGCTGCTGAACAAGATAAAATGTTGACATTTAAATATATACCCACTTCCACAAACATAGGGGCATGAACTCAATTCCTGCAGCCCTATGAATTTTTAACCAACCTTTAGGCTTTTATGACAGTGAGTCCTTTTTAGAAAAATTACATTCTTCTATTTAAATTCTATTTTAATAACTTGAAATTCATATTTAGCATAGTTGTTTCTAGTTTCTAAAGACAAAAGTTTCAATGGACATATGAGAGGAAAAGATTACTGGCTATACTCCCCAGAAAGTGAAATAAATGAAATATAATCTGACAGTTTAAATTTAATCAGTATGTCACCATTTTGCCTTAATAGAGCAAATCACCCTAGGTTGAGTACGTAATTTACTCTCAGCAGCTAGAGGTGGGTAATGAAAGCAAGAGTCACTCACTAGTTGGATACAGAAGGTGGTGCAATTAGGGCTGCTTCATAACAATTCAAATTAGATCTGAATTGTGGAAGGGATTGCTAATTTAGATAAGTATAACTTTGGAAGCCTTCATGGCTTCAGCATTTCAAGTATGCATGGCAGGTATTTCTTGATTCCCTGACATTTTTAAATCAATAGTTTTAAGGTGTCGGTAATGTTAGTTTGCAAAGCACAAGGGTTTGTAATAAAAAAAATACACACCATATGTGTGTACAAATAAGGTTTGCTTCTTTTTTCCTCCCATGGCTACACTTTCAAATACTGAAAAGGGCAAGGGGGAAGCAATCAGTTAGTAGAGAATGTCACAAGTAAAATTATCCATTTTGTCTAGATAACAAGGGAATAGAGTTAGACTAAAGAATTAGGCAAATAGTCTGAGATAATAATCTGAGATCATATAGATTCTATTATGGGATTTGGTGCAAAATGAAATGTTTGTAAGGAAGTTACTTTATTTTGCTAATCATTTGCCTTTTGTAGAGTCATTAGGAAATTTACTTTCTAGTACATTATGAGATGAAATTTGTTCATACCAACACTCAGTGGTAAATCTGGATTAAGAATACTTGTTACATGAATAAACGATATCAAAACAAGGTACCTCATTTCATATGGCTTTCTCTGGCAATGTTTTACAACTTGGAAGTGAATAAGGTTCCATTAAAATAATTAGTGAGTTGATGCTGCTAAAGTTTCTAATAAATACTACATTTTCCAGAGATTCCTAATTGTTGAGAGTCAGAGTAAGAAACCTACTTGTTTGGGAAGGTTAGTGAACATTTATTATAATTAACCAGGAGAGTTCAATTGTTCAATCTTTTATGCAAATTTTAATGTACAAACTGGAAAGTATATAATTTTCTATGTCAATTCCCAGTTACTGATGTGTGGAATTATGGATTTTGCATAGCAAGGTAAAGAATTTTCCCTATCACTACAGCTCTTACCCAAAAGAATAAATGGTTATCAGAACCCAGGTACAATGACATAAAAATTAGGTAAACTGTTAGAATGTTGGTTTGCAAAAATAAGATTCTTGGTAAGATACCATTAGAGTACAGGATGTAGTATTGAAGGGAAATTGAGGAGAAAGAAAGCCAGTGCTAATCTAGAAGGTATTTCCAAACTAAAGATGGAGATGTCCTGTCTGATCTGAGAAGCAAAAGAACATATCAGATAATTTTCATGTTTAACCTCACATACACTTAAAGAGATATAATCTCTAAATCTTTCTTCATTTCAGTGGTGCCAATAGCTTTCTTTCCTTTTGTACCTACAATAATGTAGTAAGTTGAACATTGTTATTTTGTGTAATAGGTAATCATAACATATATTGGTTTTTTTTTGCTTACTAGATGACTGATATGTAAAGCACTCAAAATTAAAATCATTTAGTTATTAAATATATTTGTGTTTAATGGAGTCAGTCACATTCAACTAATATGTATTAAAAATCTACTGTGCACATATCATGTTCTTGGGACACAATGGGCAGAAAAGACATAAGTCACTGCCTCCTTGAAGCTTACATTCAAAAAATCAATAACCAATGAAGATATATATATATTGTATAAGGGGTTAAGTGATATTGGACAATAAAAGAAATAGGAGTATATCAGGAATATATGTGTATATATTATCCTTGGGGATTGGTGGGTGTAATTTTAAGCAGGGTGATCAAGGCAGGCTCCCATGGGGAAGCTCACATATGAACACTAATTTGAAGGAAAAGAAAAGAGTTAGTTATTCAGATATCTGGAGGGAATATTTCTTCTAGAAGAAAGAGCATCAGGAGTAAGCATCCTAAGGCAGGAGCATTCCTGGCACCCCAGGCCCAGTGGGAGAGGATCAGAATGAGTTTGGAGAGAAAGAAATAAGACTCAGGGGAGGAGGGGAACTGTACAGAGAGAATGTTTAGACCTTTGCAGAAATATATGAAGACTTGCCTGTCATCTTATAGGGCCCTATATAGACAAGATGTTCTAGTGGTCATTATATAAATCAGGGTTTCTGAACCTTGGCTCTAATTGACATTTTTGGGTTGGATAATTCTTTGTTGTGCAGCTGTCTTCCTCATTGTAGGATGGTCAAGCATCATAGCTAACCTGTACCAGCAGATGACAGTAGCACCCACAAATAAAATGATTCCAGATATTGCTAAATGTATCATAGGTCGTGAGGGTTGAAAACCATTGATATAAATAAAAGGTATTGAGGCACAAAAATGTTAAATAACTAATCCAGAGTCACACAGCTAATAAACAACCCTGCTTCCAGATGCCAGATATTTAATGATAAGACACATTTACTCCATTCCTTGGCTGTACCATTGATTCCTTTTCTGGTTCATTTGAATCAAAGACAGTTGACTAAAGTCACCATGCTGTAAACTCTTGAACAGTTTTTATTAGCCTCACATGAAGTAAAAATTAGCTTTAACTTGCCAGACGTGTTTACCTGTAATGAGGTCCTGGACTTTAGCCAGAACATCCACTCTGAATTTGTGTTCAGAGCACTAAGAGGAACATGGATCACAATGGGATATGCCGACAGTTGGTAGGAGGTAGGGAAGAGAAAAAGCTTTGGTACATGAAAATGCAATTTCCAGTGAAGCACTAGAGTGGTGGCCAGCAGGGAACCCATGGTATATGACTAACAAAGCTGGTACGCTGCAACAGCAAAAGGTATTTGCCCTTGGTTTGAGCAAAAAATTAAGGAAAGACACTATTATAAGTTGCCAAGAAATAGGTCCTGGAGTGAATATGGTCATAAGGAGAACAACAGAATTCTGTTTTATATATAACTATACTATATACTAATAACTAAATACTTGTAGGTATGTTAAGTATATGCATGTGGAGAGAGAAGGTTTGACCTATATTTTCCCATTCAGCACATTGACTAATAATGCTCAATAACTCTATGTGCTTCTACATTCTATTACTCATACAGTACACATTACATGCAACCATAATTTGTAATTATCCCGTATCATATTGTCCTCTACCAATTTACCATTTTTAGGAGAGGGTCATCAGAGTTTCTGCTATATATATCACAGCAACATTTAGCATAACTTACATATTAAATGATGAAAGTAAACATTGGTTGAATACATTAACAATGACCAAATCTGTCTTGTTTCGATAAATAGGTGGGATCCTTCCAAAGCAAAATATATGTTGATTACTTCTTAACAATTAAGAGCAATGCAAATACTAAGTTTAATTAGTGAGCTTATGGAAGAAACAAAGCATTTAAGTCATTGAATGTCTCTCTCTTACACACATATGCACATACTCCTTTGAGAATCTTATGTCTTGATCAAAGAAGAAATGAACTTTTCTGTTTTTCAGGAAGGCCTATCTCGATATTTGAAGATGGAATGAGCTGTCTACAAAGGGAGATTTTTTTCTCATTTTTTTCCCATATAGTTGTAACACACATAATAGTGTATATTATTGTTAGTAATCACATTTATAATGTATAACTCAAGAGCATAATTTGTTAATGTTTCATTATTTTGATTGACAACCTAAAATGTATTAAATTACCTACCAGAGACTATATTACCTAGACAAAGAATGTATGATTATTTATCAAGTATATCCTAAGAATAGTGCAGTAGAGTTTTTTCAAAGTCTAAAAGCTGATCCATTATTTTTAAAGATCTGAGAGATACTGTGCATATATAATTAATTCCACCATTCCCATAGATGGACTTTAAGGTCAAATTCTTACGTATTTTTTTTTTTTTTTTTTTTTTTTTTTTTTTTGCGGTACGCGGGCCTCTCACTGTTGTGGCCTCTCCCGTTGCGGAGCACAGGCTCCGGACGCGCAGGCTCAGCGGCCATGGCTCCCGGGCCCAGCTGCTCCGCGGCATGTGGGATCTTCCCGGACCGGGGCACGAACTCGTGTCCCCTGCATCGGCAGGCGAACTCTCAACCACTGCGCCACCAGGGAAGCCCTTACGTATGTTTTTAAGGCAACTTCATTAGGTGTGCTTAGAACAGGTAAGACAATTCCTTTCTGTGCATGTATTATTTTGCTTTTCAGAATAAATACTTATATTTGGAAGATAATCCAATAAATTTTTTTTAACTCATTAGTTAACTTGTTTTATTAGTATGACTACAAATGTTTTTTTTTAATTTCCCATCATTTAAAAATGTGTAACTTCTATACCTTATACAAAATACCCTATTTTAGATATGTGTATTTAAGATATTACCTAAAAAACACAAGTAATTACATCTTTATAAGATAGGCTTATATATTTCATTGAGCTCATGGGCACTCAAACCAAGTCTGGATTTTCAAACTTCAGGTCAGTAAGCCTTTTGTTCAAATGAAACTGTAAATACCTTGTGTAAACTCCTTCGAGTAAAGTGATTAAACAATAAATTTCAGTGAATTCAGAAGTACAATTCCTCTTGCTTCCATTCTACCTAAGATGGCCTGACCATCTTCTATTTCACATTACAACAAATTGAAGCAGCTCGTCTCATGGACTGATGTTTGTTCTAATTTCATGCAATAAGGAACAGGGCACTTTACTGAAGTTATTATCTGTACTTCCTTGTCTGCTGAAATACCAAAGGTGTTGATTTGGGACTCTCCAGTTCTGATTCTGATACACCTATCTGAGTGACAAGAGAGGACAAAGGCTCAGAGAAAATATATTGAGGGAGAAAAGGGAATATAAGGTATTCAGACAAAAAAATAGAGAAAGGAGTAGAGAGAGAGAAAAAATAACTTAATACCCTGTGGACACTACATATCATCCTCATTTTCATTTTGTTAAATTGGCAGGTACAGTATATGCCTGTAGGAGCTATGCCATTTTTCTTTTTTCTTAGACACTCTGACAGCAGGAACAGTGACTCCCTGCTCAGAGTAAGTAGCTGATGTGACTGTGGAAGTTGTGAAGCTAAGATTGGGAAAGACACCTGTCATTGAATCTAAGAGACTGTTTTGATCCCCAAAGGTCGCTCTGTTTATTATAAATTTTGAAGACTCTTTTCTGTTCTTTCTGGCAAAAAGGGTGAAAATATCCATAACTGACCTTCCCTGCCTATATAAAAATCCTCAATCAGGCAGAGTTTTCAGAAGACTGAGCACAATTCATGGTGACAAAAGAAAAAAATTAGGGTGAGTACAGCAGTAAAAGACATCAAGAGGAACTAGCTCTTAAATGAGCTAAAAATGTTCGTATTTTTTCCATCCCCTTTAGTTTCTCTTCCTTTCATATCTACTATGGAATTCCTATATGCATGTCTTATAAGTGCAATTATACAGAACAGTTTATTATTTTGACTGAAAATTATAGTCATAACTGAAAAGTTTTGGAGTTTGCCTTTGTTTTTGATAACTACTTCAAAGATGATTCCTATGAATAAAGATAATTAGGTCTTCTTTGGGCATGACTTAGATTTCAAGTCAGGTCCATCTAAAAGGTTTTGATAAAGAGACAGAACTTATATCCAATTAATTGTTTCAGTTCTCCCACTTTCAAAATTAATGAAGCACTATGATGTGCTTTTACCTAAGCACAGTAAAAGGGGTATTATTAACTGAATTGTTTCCCCAAAATTCATATTTTGCAACACTAACCCCCCAGTGTGACCCTGTAAGACCTATATTTGGAGATAGGGTCTACAAGGAGTTAATTAAGATTAAACTAGATCATAGGGGTGGGGCCCTAATCCAGTAGGATTAGTGTCCTTATAAGAAGGGAGACCAGGGAATTCCCTGGCTGTCCAGTGGTTAGGACTCCAGGCTTCCACTGCGGGGGCATGTGACCAAATGGCACAGGCAAAAAAAAAAAAAAAGAAAAAAGAAAAGAAAAGAAGGAGGCCAGAGCACAGCCCCTTTTTCCATGCAAACACAGAGGAGAGCTCAGGTGAGGACATAGTGAGAAAGCGACTATTGACAAACGAGAACTCTCAGCATGATCATGGACTTCCAGGCTCCAAAACTGTGAGAAAATAAATGTCTGTTGTTTAAGCTACTCAGTCTGTGCTGTTTTGTTATGGCAGCCCTAGCATACTAAAAGCAGTAATCTGTAACATCAGCTGTGAGTAGTAGGGACATTTGCTTACATTGCAAATGGGTTCATACAAAAGCTGGCGTTCAGTGTAGGTTTGTGAGCTGTAGCAGGTCATTGGGTTTCTCAAGTTAATTTTCTCTACAATATTAAGTGATGGCATTGTTATTTGCAAGGTTTTTTGCTTGCAAATGTCTAGGGATCTATAATCACATAACTTGACTTACTTTTTCTGCCCTTTGAACAGGATTCTAATCAAAAGAATAGATTTGAAATGGAGATTCAATAGGATTTGCAAGCATCATTATAACATTTTCTAACTTTGTTTTAGACCAGTAATATAAAGAAGAGAACTATCAAAACTGGGAACTCACCAAGTATATATGTTTCCCAGGCCTTCTGTAAAAATTACCACAAACATGATGGCTTCAAAAAACAGCTATTTATTCTCACTCTGTTTTGGAGGTCAGAAGTTCAAAAATCAAGGTTTGGCATGACCATGTTCACTCTAAAGGATCTAAGGAAGAATCCTTTACTTCTTCCAACATCTGGTGGCTCTAGGCATTCCTTGGCTGGTGGCTGTATTACTTCAATGTCTGTCTCCTTCATGTGGCCTTCTCTTTGAGTCTCTACTCTGTGTGTCTCTTATAAGGGCATTTGTCATTTGATTTAGGGCCCACCTTGATAATCCACTATGATATCATCCAGAGATTTTTTTTTAATTAATTAATTTATTTTTGGCTGCACTGGGTCTTCATTGCTGCATGCGGGCTTCCTCTAGTTGCAGCAAGTGGGGGCTACTTTTTGTTGCAATGCATGGGCTTCTCATTGTGGTGGCTTCTCTTGTTGTGGAGCATGGGCTTCAGTAGTTGTGGCACACAGGCTCAGTAGTTGTGGCTCGCGGGCTCTAGAGCACAGGCTCAGTAGTTGTAGCACACCAGCTTAGTTGCTCCACAGCATGTGGGATCTTCCAGGAACAGGGCTCAAACCTGTGTCCCCTGCATTGGCAGGCAGATTCTTAACAACTGTGCCACCAGGGAAGTCCCCAGAGATTCTTTATTACATATGCAAAGGCTCTCTTTCCAATTAAGGTCACATTCACAAATTCCAGAGGGGGAGCACCATTCAACCCACTATATCAGGGAAAAATTGTTAAAAAAATTTGAAGAAAAACCCTTCCTCATATAAAGAATCAGATCAGGAATGAAGTGAGTGAGTGGCATGGATTTATATATACTACCAGATGTAAAATAGATAGCTAGTGGGAAGCAGCCACATAGCACAGGGAGATCGGCTCAGTGCTTTGTGACCACCTAGAGGAGTGGGATAGGGATGATGGGAAGGAGACGCAAGAGGGAGGAGATATGGGGATATATATATATGTATAGCTGATTCACTTTGTTATAAAGCAGAAACTAACACACCACTGTAAAGCAATTATACTCCAATAAAGATGTTTAAAAAAAGAATTAGATTTTAAAAATAAACATTCAATTTTGATTCTCTATGGCAACATTTTAAGTCATATTCAATTTAATTTAAAAAATTTTTATTACTAGCTGGTAAAGTGGTAATCTTTGTTTTGATCTTCCAAAAAGATCAAATTTAAAAAGTGAAGTTTTAGGTAAGTGAAATTCCAGTAAGAAGGGCTTTCTAAAATTTTTAAATAATGCCTATGCTATTAAAGACAACTGAAATCTCTAAAAGTCAAAACAGAGTATTTTGATATAATATTTTTCTTTAAGTCCAAGGCTCTTTTCATAATTTGCATATAAAACATTTGACCTACAAATATACTTCTTGCATTAGCAATTTTGAGACTTAATTTTTGCCTTAAGTCCTAAATAAGAAAGGACAGAGAATTTGCAGTTTCCCGAATGAGATCAAAGGGGCTCATTAGCTAGCAAATTGAGATGTTATGAAACATTTGTTTGGGAGAGAAGATTCATATACACCCCAAAAACGGGACTAAGCAAAAAGGTGTGTTATTAAAATTCAGCTTCCTTGAGGTATATACCAATATTGATTTTTATTCTTAAGTTTCTTTCACTTGAAAACACATCATGAATTCTCTTAAATATATGATTAATCTTCATAAACACATTTTAAAGACCATTTAGGAAAGATATGAAAATTAATATATTTGAAGTTAAAGAACAGATACTATAGATTCTTTGATTTAGGTAAAGATTAAAGTAATGGTTTTGTATTCTGATCTAACCATGATTAGGTGGGGAAAAAGGCACTTCTCTGTGTCCCCCTCGCCCCCCAACACACTCTACTCTTTGTTATCCATTTTATAGATCTTGGAACCCTACTATACACAAGTTCTTTGTGATCCATTTTCTTTTAAAATATTTAAAACATAGGTAGCCAATAATATATTACCTATATTATCTATGGTTTTATCCTCTTGGAATCCATATTAGTCCTTAAATATATTTCAAAGAAATGTTTTCTTTTTTCTCATCACTTTCATAAGTGCAAGTCTTATAACAACTCATACTTTTCATTAGATATTTCTAATATGCCACATTTAAATCATATGCTTATATATAGAATATTTACATTTAAGATACATTTCATTGATTCAGTGGGCAAAGATAGTTTTAGAAAATGTAACTTCAGGGTAACATTTAGTTTAAACTATGAGTTCAACTCTGATATACACTTTAAAAACATAAAACTAGAATATTTTGTTGGCTATGGTATTTTCCTCCCTTTCCTCCCCACATTAATAATTCTCCAATTAAAAAAGGAAACTGTCAATTTGTTGAGTGTTTCAGTCTGCTTGGCTGCCATAACAAAATACAAAGACTGGATGGCTTAAACAGAAATATATGTTCTCGTAGTTCTGGAGGCTCGAAAATCCAGGATGAAGGTACTAATGGATTTGGTTCGTGGAGAGAGCACTCTCCTTTGTTTGCAGAGGGTCATCTGCCTTCTCACTGTGTCCCAGATGGAGGAGTGGGAGCCCTGGTATCTCTTCTACTTATAAGGGCACCAGTCCCATGAGATCAGGGGCTCACCCCATGACCTTAATTAACTTTTGTCACCTTCTGATAGGACCTATTTCCAAATACACGCATACTGGGGATTAGGGTCCCGACATGAAGTTTGGCGAGGGTGGAGGTGGAAACACAGTCAACAACATCATATTGTACAGACAAAGTGAGGAAGAAGAATAATATTTTCAAAATCTTGTGTCTGTCTTCAAAGAATACATGAATCAGTGGGGGAATAGATAAGGGAAATAGAAATGATTACAGATGATTAAACTCATTACATTATAGGACTTTAAAAAACTAAAAAAATAGGGCTTCCCTGGTGGCGCAGTGGTTGAGAGCCCGCCTGCCGATGCAGGGGACATGGGTTCATGCCCCGGTCCTGGAAGATCCCACATGCCGCGGAGCGGCTGGGCCCGTGAGCCATGGCCACTGAGTCTGCGCGTCCGGAGCCTGTGCTCTGAAATGGGAGAGGCCACAACAGTGAGAGAGGCCTGCGTACTGCAAAAAAAAAATAAATAAAAAAAACTAAAAAAATAAAAAATAAACTGTTTAAAACAAAATGTAATGCTTATGCAAGTCATGATTATGTCTGCACTTTCTTATAAGTCTTATAAACAAGGGTCAGTATTTTTAGTTTGGTAAGTTAAAATATAGCATTGTCAACAATGATAGAGAACCAAAAGCTAGAATAGAATAGAATCATTATTGGTTAATTTGAAGAGTTTATTTCAAGATAAGAAAAGCAGGATAAAATAGTGGGAAACATCATCATGCAATTCAAAAGACTGGGCAAGTTTCCTAAAGATGTTCATTCGTAGCCTCCTCATTCATAAAATGGGAATCAAAATATTTGCTTTACTTACCAGGTGTTGTGACAAACAAAAATGCTTCAAGTGGAAATTTTTTTTTAAAAAGTCCACCTGTCTATGCAAATGTGGTTATATACTAAAGGCTATGCTCAATTAATTCTTACTGTTAGAGAGTACTATTAGAGAGTACCTTAAAATTTTACATCTGGATCTAGAATTTCTGAATATCTGTCAAAAGAAAAGGTTAACAGGAAAAGGTTAAAAAGTTAACAGGAAAAGGTTAAAAGGCTAACAGGAAATGCTGTGAGTACTTCCTAGTGCTGTGCAGCAGGATAATGAGATTAGAACCCAGGAAATAGGCCACACCCGAAGGTTCACACACAGAAATAATAGGTGATGTACTGGGGGCAGTAGATATTTCCTGGGAGATAGTATAAATAAGACAGGAAAAGAAAGAAAGGGGTATGTGGGAAGATTAAAAAGTCTAGGTGGAAACCCCAGACCTGTCTACATTTGAAGAGCACACAAAATACAGAAAAAGCGGTGAAAATCACAATCCTAGGAAAATATGAATAGTGAGCCATGAGACAAAGTAGATAAAAGCGTCAGAGAAGATAGCTCAACTATTAACAAGTGCATAGACTGGTTTAAGAAAAAGTTTTTGAAAAACTGAGTAAAGGGTAAAAAGAGTTTTTTCATTGATCTAACCAAATCAATTTAAGATGATTTAAATTAATATGAAAGAAGACTAGTCAGATTTGAAACTCTTACTATTTTAAACTATTGCTTCTAATTAGACTTTCAACTCCCAGAACATATTATATATATCCTCCAAATTTATTTTTATATGTATATCATTGTTTCATTAATTAAATCTCATCATGGATATAAAGAGAAAGGAAATAAGCTGATGAAGACCTGGACTAAAGTGACAGTGAAAGTGACAGGAAGACAAAATTATAGGCATGTTTTTTTTTTTGTCGTTGTTGTTTTTCCTGTACGCGGGCATCTCACTGTTGTGGCCTCTCCTGTTGCGGGACGCGCAGGCTCAGCAGCCATGGCTCACGGGCCCAGCCACTCCGCGGCATGTGGGATCTTCCCGGACCGGGGCACGAACCCGTGTCCCCTGCATCGGCAGGCGGACTCTCAACCACTGCGCCACCAGGGAAGCCCATAGGCATGTTTTTTAGAGGAAGAAGTTGTAGCAACATTGATGACAGGTGATATAACATATGGGGAAGGAAGAACAAAAAATGGCCAGTAATCTCACCTGCGAAAGTTACAAAATAGTTACTGGTATAGTAAGAGATGGGATATTTCAGAAGGAGGGAAGAAACGGAAAGGCCATTTGATAAGCTAATTTGGGGCATGTTAAATTTGAGAATAAACAAAAATCAGTCTGCAGGTGACTTGTCTACATGTGAACCCAAAAGAAGCAGAGTTAAGGATTGAGGATAGATTTACTTGTTAAAGTAGAAAAGTTTTTATTATACATAACAGTGCTAGACTAGAATGACAGTTTAACCTATATGATAGCCTAATAAATTGATTGCCTAATTATGAGACAACCTACTTCACATAAGTTTCAACCTAAGCAAATTAAAATAGTTGCCATTTATTTAAGACTTGCTATTATCTCTATTTTACAAATGAGGAAATTGAGGTTCTGCCTCTTTATGTAATCTCCCAAGGTCAAAAGTCCTGTCATTGGCAAATTAACTTTGAAGCCAAGATCTGCTGGACCCTAAAGCCTGTGGTCCTTCCACTGGCTGAAAGAGTGAAAAGTATCGATATAATGGTACATAACATGAAGAGGAAGAAGTTGAAATTCTCAGACTTCTTCTTGGTGATAAGGGGGATGAAATTAGAAAAAAAGCTTTGTTATTATGTATAAATGAAAAATTCTGTTCTTTCACTGTAGAAAAGTCAATTCTTTTATTGTAAATTCACCTTGTAGGAATCCTGTCTGTGAATAATCCATCACAAAAGATAACTTTCTCAGATTACAAAATGTATATCATACGTTGGCCCCCAAACAATAAATAAACCTAAGAATACATTTAAGCTAATCTTCTTGTTAAAGGATTTGAGACAGCATAAAGAGAAGCTGCACTTATTAGGGTCACATATTTATTTTTAACAGAAATTCTCAGTTTATTCTCATGTTCATCTTCCTCCAAGTTATTTTAGTTTAAAAATATTAAAAAACACCATGATACTTTCTTCAGAAATAGATCGTCATACCTCTACCTATGAAATTGTGGACATAATCTCATCCATCTTGTAGGACATTCTTGACAACTATATGCATTAAGCCTTATTTTTGGTATGCATAAAAGCATTCCTTGAGATAGGTCTAACAGCATTACATGATAATGTTTTCATATTGGTCAAAAGGGGATAATAACCTATAGCTGTAGAGTCTCTCTTTTCATTTGATATTGATTGTATTAAAAGTATCTTTGCTCTTGTATGAGTCTTAGTACTACAATGTGCTTGCTTATCTTCTTTTCCATACCTTAGTATCCTATATGGAACACTGAACTATCAGTAATTACTACTGGTTTTAGCCTCATTTCTATCATCCCGCCCCAAAACAAATAATCCTCCCCTAATAAAAAATGACATCAATAAGATAATACTTCCCTTTGTCTATTCATTTCCCGTGGCATATGTTAGTGGCATAAGAAATTAAAATACCTGGATTACAATTATCTTGGATTTTTCCCTCACTTCAATCTCCCCTCACTTAGATTACCTTTAATTAATTTATTTAACCTTATAACCTAATCAATTACAGAAAAATACAGGAATCATGCTTTTAAATACTTTAAGATATTCATGTCTATTATTGGCATGCTTTTAACTGTAAGAGTTAGAAATTCATCTCACCTGGGTCTTAGGCAAAAAAGGGACTTTTTCTATATTACTGGAAAGTTCTTTAGAATAAGTCCTGCACAGTGGATTCAGGTACTCAATGAAAGCCAGAATCTTCCACCACCAGCTTTTCCCCTCTTCTTTCCTCACTTTCAGATAAACTCTTCTCATAAGGAAACAGATGTGAACACTGGAAGATTCAATCCACAGTTTAGCAACTGGTCAAGACTATTAGAACCTTGCTGTAGAAAAATTTCCCACAACCTTAGCCAAAGTCTTGGGAAAGATTCTCAATTACCTGGATTGGACAACAGGTTAACTGGCAAACCATCACTACCATCATCTGAAATAACCAAAAACAAGGATAATATGGCCAATTTTGTTTAACCATATTTACAAATAAAATATACTACTATTTAGCAAAGTTTAGTGTAAAGGGAAAAAAATGCACTTTTTCCCCCTGGCAAATTCACAGGCTTGATTTTGTAAAAAACTATAATAAAAGTCAACGTTAACCTTAGTTTTGTCTCAGTCACATAATTAGTAATCAAATTCAGTGGCCAGTGAAAATGCTGACTCTCTTCAGATACCAGGACACAGATTCCCTCTGCTCCTTTTAGATCAGTGATTCTCAAACTTGGCTGTCCATTGAAATCATCTGAGGATGATTAAACTGCTTCCTAGGTTCCAGCTCCAGTGATTCTAATTTAATGGATGGAGTTTTGGCCAGGATATCAGGAGTTTCAGATCTCCTAGTGATTCTAAGGTACAAATTTGAGAACTTTGGTTGACGTTCTATTGTTTCCCTCTCAAATCCTTTCAAAAGTTTTAGGAACTAATAAATACTGACATATTATACCCCAGAAAACACAGTTCTCTTAGTTGATTATGATAGCCTACCTAAAGATAAAGTCATTTTTCTGTCCTTCCATAGATTCCCTAGCTGCTTACCTGCATTGTAGCTTTTATCATGCCAGGTAGCAAGTCCTTGTTTGTTTTTTTTCCTTTCAGGAAACTGGTAGCATTTGGAAGTTCTGCCCTGTGGTTTTTATAACTTTGGTTTCTACTACGGTGTTATTTAAAAGGTACTTTAGAAATGTTTGATCCACAAATTGTTAAGACTAGCTGAGTTTTGTAGTTTTATAGCTGAGTGTACATCATAATAAATTATTACTTCTATAGGATATGTTAAAGGCAAACTCACTCTCTGACTGCCCAGTACAAAACGTTTCCTTCCAGATAATTCAAACTGTTACCAATAACATGCTGCAATACAAAGTAAGTGGGAAAATTAAAGTTCTTATACGAACATTATTGGCAGTTAGAGGGTGTTACGTGCACAGAATTTAAGATGTCCAGTGAAGAAAGAAATAGTATACCACATGTAAGAATACTTGGAAGTTACATAAAAATGCTTTTATATTTAGTAACAAAAAGTAAAGTAATAAGTATAAAAAAATAAAAGAAGAGAAGACTTCCTGATGGAGATGAATTGCAAAAGTTTAGATTACATATGTGTAGCCTGATTCAAAGCTATCTGTAAGCAGAGACCAGGTCTTATAAATTTTGCACACTTTCTTCACCAGGTCCACCCCTAGGGTGTGTCAGGCCACAGGCAACTATTTTTGTGGGGTTCCTATCTAAATAACCAATCTGATTAAAAAAAAATCCAATGCACTCTTTGGGAGGCACCTGACTAAAGCATACTGAAGGTTTTATTTTTATCTTTGCCAACTTGGAATTGATTTAATATTTTGAACATGACATGAATATAGGTGACTTTCTTCTGAAAGATATTTGAAGTTCCATGGTACATAAACTAGTGGCTGCACTGAAGTACTGTTCTTACCAACATCTTAAACCAAGGGGGTGGGGATGGGAAATTACTGAATATTTTTTCTTCTTTTTATCTCCCTGCTTTTCTTTCTGAAACAAATTTTCAGAATAGAAGGTAAAGAAAGTATATATATAGTTGATAAATTTCTAGGTTCTTGAGAATCATTTTAATCATGTTATTCCATCACTTGACAAACATTTATTGAATATATATTATGCTTAATTATGATAGAAAATTGTCTTTTTAAAATCTGGTTCTCACAATAATCTTATAAACTATTATTATGCCCATTTTACTGATGAAAAAAAGCTGGAAACATAACAACAAAAAAACTTGCCTGACATTACACAACTAGTGTTCAGAAAGATTTAACTCAAGGATTTCTTACTCTGAAATCCATGTTCTTCCTATATTACCATAAATGTAACTCTTAGCATGCTTCTAATAATTGTTAAATTTAAGTCTTTTCATTCTTAATTCTGCAAGATTCTTTCCATATGTTAAGTAAAATTTGGATTTGTCATTTGTGTTGAGGGCAAACTAAAGCACGGTGGAGAACACAGTGCACATAGAGCCCTCTGACTTGGTTCAATCCTGCCCCGAGGCACTGGGGCAGCCTTTTTCCTGGCACATATATGTATGGCTGGTTTTGTATCACAGCATCACAGCAGTATGTCACACATAAGGACAAACAATGAGATCTGTGATGGAGTGACTCATTTAAAACTGACAACTATGAGATTTCTTCCTGTCCTTTACCATGTATTTAGTTAGAAAATCAACCTTTCATAACTGATATCTACATGAAGATTTAATAGAGTGATTCCTGATTATGAACTGATATCTTTAAACAAAAACATTTTAGTTATGACACAGTCAAATTTACTGTGAATGATTTTTTTTAAAAAAAAAAACACAGTAAATTAATTTTTGTGGATTAAATTATCTAATTTTTCTAGATGAATAGTTTACAACCAGAGGATATTTTGCCTCTCAGGGGACATTGAGCAATGTTTACAAACATTTTTGATCATCACAACTGGGGATGGGGTGCTACTGCAACCTAGTAAACAAACAATTTAGTGGGTAGACTACAGTGGCCAGGGTACTGCAAAACATCCTTCAATACACAGGATAACTTCCTACAACAAAACATTTGACAATCTAAAATGTCAAAGGTTCCAAGTTGGGAAACTTTATTCTGGACATATTTGTGTGATCAAAACCAAAGTTATATTCCAAATGTTTTTCCATCTTCTCTTAGCTGCTGTACATGGTTTAATAGAAGGAAACTTTTTGGAGCTTACAACACTTGACAGACAACCATGAATTAAAATATTGAAGAAAGAACCTGCATCAGCATTTTTAAAGCATTGTCTTAAATGTGGAAATTAGAGAATTGTGCATGAAAAGAGGTAGCCAAATTCTATCTAGCAGTGTGCTAATGGGGAGTCCTAGAAGTTTGCTCTTAAAGGGGAAAGGATGGCCTTTCATTCTTCCATCAGCATTTCCTGGAAGCTGACATAATGAAGGAAGAATCTTTATGGACATATTTTGTTTGCTGGCTAGCCAGAACTGACTATCCTGACCAAAACAGATGTGACTGGTCAGAAATAACCACTGCCCCACAAAAAGCAGCAAAACGTAAACTTTTCTAACTTGTAACTTTTATAACCTGGATATCTAAATACTTCACATTTGCTCTTTTAATTGTCGATTCACTGAAGTGACAGAGACTTTAATGCTCCTTTTTAAGTCAAAAGAGATGTTTTCCACAGCGGGTGCTCTCCATTTATGTGAACTTAACGTGTTCCTGCCCTGACAGTTAAAAAAAAGGGAAAAGACAGACCCATAGAAAGCAAAAGTCATTTGCTGCTGCTTACCACCTGGGGGAAAAACCATCCTGTCCTTTCTATTACCCAAAGTAAAAATAGCATAAGTAAATTTACTTGAAACTTTGACCTTAGCATTTGACCAACTATCTCTGTCTCTTAAGAATACACTAAGATAATATTTCTGATACATCAGAAGACTAAAGTTGAGATAACTGATGCAGAAGTATTACATTCCTATCCATAAAATTCTCAGTTTCAAATCCCTTATTTGATATTCAAAACTAATTCTCTTTTAAAACATTTATCTTTAAGCCAATTTCAGTGGCCTGTGAAAATGATTTCGTGCTTTACCACCACTTCTTTTAATACTCTCAATAATTTATTCAAATAATGCATTATCAAGGTAGATAACAATCTAAAATATAGAAACTCAAAAAGAGAAAAAAAATTGAAATGCCTGAAGATTCATACCATCAAAGATAAGCATAATACTTTTGTGAATATCCTTCTGGAATGTGATATGTAAAACATTTGAATCTCCTCCTCATCAATTTCACTTATATATATTGTCAACAGATAGTTAAATCAATTGATATGTCCTACGTCACTTTAATGGCATTTAATACTTTTTTCATAACTATAAATTATTGTATTAATCCTGTATTTTTGAATGTTTAAATTATTTCTATTATAAATAATGCTTTAATGAACACCTTTCATACATCTTTGCATATATTTCCTGAGGACAATACCAACAAAATTGAATTGTTGGGTAGAAGTATGCATTTTTATGGGTATTAATGAATTACAAGAAAATTTACATCAAGTTATATTCCTTTCATTTGGGAATTTGAGTACCTGCTTATTAAAAGTTCACTACCACTTAGTAGTATCTAATTTGACTTATTTAAAGGCTGGTTTGAATTAATATTTGTTGATTAATAGTGATGCCAAGCTCTTCTTTGCATATATTTGTTTCTCATTTCTATTTATTAATCACTGTTGAATTACATACTCCTACTAATGGTTTGAATCTGTAAGATTTGTTTAGAAATATATAAAAACATTAATTTGTTCAACTTCTCTGATAATTTATTTATTTCACAAACACATATTAGCATTCACTATAAGCTACACAGTGTCCTAGTGACATTGAACAACAGATAGGGAAAACTAACAAGCTCCCACTCTCACTGAGCCTACAGCCTGTGGGGCAGAGGTGGTTATTAATTAATCACTGAAAATGAATGCAAATTATAAATATAAATATTTTGATTGAAATATTGCTATCCTTTAAAAACATAATTTAAGGCAATACTTAGACTTGATGAATCAGGAAAGACTTCCAGTAACTTTATGCTTACAACAAGCCGACAGGTGAATTGGCAGAGAGCATTTCCAAGGGACTGGTCAGCTCAAAACTAAGGCGTCCCCTCCCTGTATGTTTCTCAAACTAATTCAAGTTTGCTTTCTGACAGTCCAGGGAAAAATCACACATAGCATATACCAGGGCAAAGTTACCATCTAGAAAAACTCCAGACTTTACCAAAGGCCTTTGGTAAAGGCCTTTGCTTTTGTGTTGCTTTCTCCTAGAAACCACTATGACAAGCTAGTAATCTATACCAATATGTAAGCCACTTTGGCACCAATCTATAAATTGTTTTTTCTTTTTTTTTTTAATCTTGCTGATGGCATTGACAACATTGATATCTTAGGAAGCACAGTACTTCAGTACAATGGAAAATAAGCCATGTATTAACCACAGGGAAGGCTGCATTTCACCATCTGAATGGCTAAATCACATATTTAAAACAAAAGCATTTTTGCTGCAGAAAGCTTTCTCAGTAGGGAAAAAGAGAGACCTGGGTAACTATGAATAAACTGAATAGAAATAGGGTATTATATTTGCCTGAAATTCTGATAGTTGAATGAATTAATAACATAATGGCATCCTCAATATTAACCTAACAGGTAAATTGTTTTCATAATTTTATACTCTGACAAAAATAAAATCAATGTTCTTATTTTTCTTTATAGTCGAAATTCATTGAGCTCTTAGGTATTAATTTTGCAGGGCTGGAAAACTTTTTCTCAATTCAAGGTAGTGTCTGATGATCTACTCCCTTTATTTTCTTTCTTCACAAGCTAATCTAAATGCACAGTAGGCTTACATATCATCTGTGGTGTGCTGGTAAATGTTTAACAACTGACTCTCTAGAGGGAAGTGGGGGAAAGCCCCGATCTGTCAAGTTTCCAAGTTCATGGTGTAAATGCCCTCACGATGGCCAGTCTTGAACGTCCAACCAGTCATCACTGAATGCAGAGTTGGAAAGAGGTAGCGACAATGGGCTCTAATGAGCTGGTTTGCACCACCTCCAGTATATCAGTCTTTATAGTTCCAATTGAGGAATGCTTACGGTTTGAGTACTTCTGTCCTCACTGGCCTCTCTATGGTCTAGATTTTACTACTTGATACAGACAACTGGCTTTTGTTTTCATCATGAAAGCCATCGGCTTGTGTTTTATCCAATGTATGAACAGGCAAAGCATGGTGACACTTCTGGAAATAACACAATTATCCCTTTGGATGACTTTGCCCCAAACTTGGCTCCTGATCTCTTTATAGCTCCTGCCATGGAATCCATAATCCCCACAACAATTTTATGGCAGCTGGGTTAGTATATAGTTCTCTCTGAGACTTGGATCTTAGGAATTTGGGGATGTTATCTCTGCCCAAAGTAAGCTGAGGGAGATTTGGAATGCAGGGGGTCTATATCAGACTCTCATTGCCATTTCTACTCTACTGCAGCTACATTGGCCTAGGGCTTTCTGCATTTATGTATCCTTTTCAAGTGTTCCAGATGACCACCAGTCAGACGATCAGTAGCCCAGAAGTCCCTTATTCTTTCAGATTCCAAACCTAACTATTGACTTCAAGAGATGCCATCCCCACTACCATGCCAGGGTTTGGGCCCTAATGGCCGTTGGAGGAGAGGAGATCAGCACCTATGCCAGAATCTAAACTATATTCTATTTTACTAATCCCCTTCAAACTTCTAATCCCAGCAGAGATTTGTCTTAGTCTTGCTTTCAGGCAAACTGCTCTAATTTAATTGCACATTATTCCTGATCTGTAGCTCATGGTTATAAACTCTAACTCTTAGGCTTCTCAGGTTTAGCTTATGATAAAGAAATCCTGATCATTAGAATTCCATTTAAAAACAAAATATTCTCACCCAATTGCCTAGCTCTTGAGAATCAAAAGCACATTGGATTTCACCTTCTTGTTTTATGATAATTTAAAATATATACATTTATAAATCAGAGCTGAGTGATACTTTTTTTTTTCCATAGCTTGCCTTCTTTCCTTCTGAGGCAATGAGTACCACTACATCAATGAAATGTGAGACTTTAAAAAAACAGGTTAAAATTCCCTATACCATGCTAAAATACGTATTCCCAATGGTAGTTAAATACTGGGAATACAGTGATGACCAAGGCAGACATGCCACCAGACTTTATAGAATTTACAGTCAAATTAGTCAAATTAATCAAAACAGTCAAATTAAAAAAAATACAGTATGCTAAATGGGAATATAAGAGAAGTGCTGTGTCCTGTGGGAGCTCATATTTATCACCCCAACCTATCCTCATATAGTCAGCAAAAAATGTTATTGAAAACCAAAATGAAGGACTGACTAGTAAACTGGCTCAGGTTAGTGTACATTAGAGGTTGTCCAAGTTTTTTTCTTCCCATTTTATTGAGATATAATTGACATACAGCACTGTATAAGTTTAAAGTGTACAGAATAATGACTTAACTTACATATGTCATGAAATGATTACAAGAAGTTAAGTGAACATCCATCACTTCATATAGATACAAAATAAAATACAAAAAAATACAAAGTAAAAAAAGTATTTTTTCCCTCTGATGAGACTCAACTTTCATAACATAAAACAGTATTAATTATATTGACCATGGTGTATATTACATCCTTAGTACTTATTTATCTTATAACTGGAGGTTTGTACCTTTGGCCACCTTCATCCAATTCCCCCTCTCCCCACTCCCCACCTCTGGGAGGGCAGCACAATTCTGACTTCACTTTGCACCATCAGTGTAAATGTCAAAATTAAAAATCGCAAAATTATCTTATTGTGAGGATATTTTTAATCTAGCCTTGCCTCTAGAAGTTGTACTGGGTGCTCCCTCTGCCTAGATCAGTCTTTCAAGATGTCCAAAGGGCTCACTCCTCAATGGCTAAAGCTAATTCAACCATTGTTCAAACATTGCCTTACCAATGGGGCTTCTCTAACCACGCTATTTAAGACTGCAGCTCTAAGAACCGATTTGACTTATCATGCTCCGTATTTTCTTCATAGCGTTTACTACATTCTATTGTCACATTTAATATAGTGTTTATTTTCTATCTCCCATTATCAAAATAGCAACTCTGTGATGGCAGGGATTTTTGTTTTGTTTATTGCTGTATCTCAAATACCTAAACTGAGTCTTCAGCATGGTAGGTGTCAATAAACCTTTGTTGATTAAGAGGACGAATGAGTCCAATTGTATATCTTCTTGCTTAATAAATTTTATTTTTCATATCTATCTCAGAGAAAATAAATATTAATATCTCTTGATAATTAAGTCAGCAGAAAGTTTAAACTATATTATCTTTTTGCCTCTAAATTCCTTATTCTTGTTTTCTTTTGATTTTTCCGTTAGAGATTTCTCAAATATCTAATGAGCTCTTTCTCTTCATCAATACTTAAGAGTGAGGTATTAAAAAGCTTGCTAGATGCTCTAAACACATGTTTTCATTGTAGGACTTCACTTTAGATTGATCAGGTGGAGATGGAATAGTTTGGGGTCTCCCAAGCAGCAGTTTTAAGTAGTTCTTGTCTGATGGATAGTTAGTATCCTCAGAGGAATTTTCTAGTCTTCACTTGGATAGCATACATTTTTCTCTGTCTGGTTAATATACATTTGATTACCAAATTGGGAAAGATTGCTAGTGATATTACTCTTAAATGTATTGACTTTAATTTGATGCAAAGCTCAGCAAACTACAGCCTGTGGGCCAAATCTAGCCTTTTATTATAAAACTTTATTAAAACACAGCAATACCTATTCGTTTACATATCATCTATGACTTCTTTCATGCTACAACTTCACAATTAACTCATTGCAACAAACGACATGAACTGTAAAGCCTAAAGTATTAACTATTTGGCTCCTTACAGAAAATATATGCCCCCCCTGATTCCGGTATGGATGCTCTCAGCCATTTTCCCTGTTGCCTTGTTACTTGGTGTGCAGTAAACTCTGGTTTAATTTCACACAGGGAACATGCATTTCCCTGATGGGTGTGTGGGAGGTAGATCTTGTCCTTACTGGATGGAAGAAGATGTGTGAGTTCACCTGCTCCAATAATCTTCCCTTTTTAGTCTCACCTCTCACTTTTACCTTTCAGGCAACAAAATTCATCCCTCCCTCCGTCTTTTCAGGAAAAAGCAGCATAACTTCTTCTTTTATGCCATTGGTCCTGTAAGGCACTTTGGTATCATCTATCTTTTTTTTTTTTGATAAAAGACTTACTGTCCTTCTGCTCACTTTTGTCCTCTCAAGAATGTGTTAACATCTCTGGTTGCTTGATTGACCTTTTCTATTTTTTTGTTATGAACTTAAGTTTTTGTAAGATTCCTTTCTTTTTGTTTGCTGGAAGGAATATGGATTAAAAGTTACATCCAAACCATCGTGCTTAATTTGAAGTCACCAGTACTATTTTTAATTTGCTATGCTTAAGATGTAATTGAATTTTTACTTGTAGCCTAATTAATCGTAAATTGAAGTGACTTTTATGAGATTTTAGTGTTCTACTTTTTAAAAAAAATTCTGACCTGTGACGTATAAGTGTTGTGTGTGGCAGTGTGTGTGTACTTAATTAGCTAAAGACTAAGAAGGGTATTTAAGTTTGCTTAATATTTTTATCAGGCTTTATTTTATGTGTCTCAATGCAATTTAGTGAATAAAAATTCATGACATTTTTAACTGGACTGCACTTCAACGATAAAAACTGGTTCCTTGGGTCCATTTAAGTCTTAAAATTTTTATTGTGCATAAAAGGAAAATATTTCCAAAGGGCTTTTACTATAAAAGCTCAAAATCATAGCTCTCTTTCCTGTCCTGTTCCCCAAGAGAACCTCTTTTAACTTATTTAGTAATTCTTTATGATATTTATGTCCATATAAATATCTTATACATTATATGTAATTATTTTAACATTTGTGTTATACTCACATGTATGTATAATTATCCATTGGGGTAGCATAATGACCATCCCCTTCCCAAATAGGTCTATGTCTTAATATGTCTACATGCATGCCACAAGGTACATTGCAGATATGTGGAAAGGTAAAAACCTTAACATAAGATTATCCTGAGACCGTGAAACAACTATTTGTTTAGAAGGAAACAGAAGAATCTAATTATAACATTTATATTGAAAAAACCCCACTAACCTGAAGGAAAAAAATTAAACATTACAATTAAGAATTTGCATTTATCAAAAAAACTATTAATAGAGGAAAAAGGAAAGCCAGTGTTTGAGACAGGATAATTCTAATATATAATTAATAAAGGGCTCAGAATATTTAACAGAATTCTACAAATGATTAAGAAAAAAAATGCATAAATGGCCAAAAGGCTCATTCGATCACTACACATACTTGAACATATGAGAAGTTATTAAATGTGTGCTTCATTACAAAAGAAATAAATGCTAAAAACCCAATGCAATACCACTGAACAACTACCAGAATGATAAAAATGAGAAAAACAGACATTAAAAGGCCCACACCAGCATTGGGAACAACTGGAACTGGTCTCAGTACTGGAAGTGTGTAAACGTGTAAAAAAAAAAAAAAAAAAAAAAAAAAAAAAAAACCCACTTTGGAAAACCATGTGAAAGCAATAAAGCTAAAGAAATGCTTACCCTATGATTTAGGGATTCCGATCCTAGGAACCTACTTCAGAAATGGGAGCCCAGGTACTCACTCAAAGCTCTGTATTAGAATATTTATAACAACTTCATTTTTAAAAGCTGAAAATTGAAGACTACTCAATGTTCATCAACATTGGGATACATAAATGAAGTCTGGTACAGTCATGCAGTGCAGATTCTATACAGCAATATGCATGAGTGAGTTACAACTACAAGCAACTTCTTGGATAAATCTCACAAAAAATAATATTAAGCAAAATAATCCAGATGAAATAGTTTTTACTGCATGCTTTCATTACTACAAGTTCAAGACAGGCAATATCAATCTATGGTATCAGAAGGCAGGAAAGTGATTACATTTCATTGGGGGCAAAGCCCAGAGGAGGAGAAGCAGGTGAGGGTTTCTGGGGTGTTAGTTTCTGTATCTTGAGCTGTGCTCTGGTTTTTCAGTTTCTGACAATTCACCAAGCTGGATTCTTACGAGGTGTGCACTTGCCTGCACTCATACATTTCAATAGAAAGCTTTCTATTAAAACTCCTCCCCCCAACACCTGCACCAGTTTACCAGTGAGTTATACCAAATATTTAATGCTATTAAAAAAATAAAACCCTGCCTATATTTACCCCTAAGAAAATTAAAGTCGGATCCTGCAATCAAGTGTTTATTAAGCACTTTATTATTTGCACTATTATTTACTGTGGCAGTGAATGCTAAATAGAACCTATATGTTTAACATATCCTGCCCCTTCCAAATTGCCACCTTTCCCATCATTAGAAGATGGGCAAGGAAATTACACCTGGAAACAAATGAAAGAAACCCCTGAAACTATTTCTTACAACTTGAGAACACACACCCCAAATAAAGAAATATAAACTTGTGAATTTGATACCATTAAAGAGCTCAAATAAACAACGAGGATGTGAAACATGGTTCCCCTTGTGATATATTTTAAAACAAAATGTAGATTAAGTCATTATTAACTTTACTATTAGGTAAAATAAATTACTGTTAAATCATCATTTTTTTTTAATACAAGTCTGGGGCATCACACCTATAATGTAGTAAAATTTTAATGATGTACAATTTCTCATCATTTAACATCTTGCTAGACATTTTTCACATAAACATAAGTGATGAAAACTTCCATGAGGCTTATGACTTTTCAGCTCTACTTCTCCGTAGCAGGAGAAAGTTTTGAGGCTACACAGTTGAGTAATGCCTGCTGCATTAGTATCCTATTGCTTTTATACAAAATTACCACAAATTTAGTGAATTTAAACAATAGAAATTTATTATCTTACAGTTCTGGAGGTCAGAAGTCCAAGATGAGCATCACGGGGCTAAAATCAAGGTATCAGCAGAGCTGCATTCCTTTCTGGGGTCTCTAGGGGAGAGTCCATTTTCTCGCATTTTTTAGCTTCTAGAGGCAGCTTCTCCGACTTCCTGTGCCCTCCTTTACTTATAAGGATGCTCGTGATTACATTGGGCCCACCTGAATAATCCAGGCAGCTCTCTCCATCTCAAGGTTAGCTAATGAGCCACCTTAATTCCATCTGTTAACACAATTCTTTGCCATATAACAGAATGTATTCACAGGTTCCAGGGTTTAAGGTACAAGCATTGTAGGGGAGTCATTATTCTACCTTCCACACCTGTCAGTACAATCATTTAATGATGCTTTATCCCTTGTCATGTGTATGTGTTAATAGTGTAAAAAATACACAAAAAAGCTTATGCCTATGTTGTTGAAATTCAGACATAATCATGATAATTGCCATGGTCATTTGACAAAAATAATTTGATGTTCTATTTCATTTTTATTGAGATATAATTGACATATAACATTATATTAATTTCAGGTGCACAACTACTAATTTGATATATGTGATGTTCTATTTCTGATGGAGTATATTTTAAAACACTGCAGAAAGAAATTGAAAGAAAGTCCATCTTAAGAAAAAATAAAACTGAGGACAAGTTCAAATTTTAAAGGAAACTTTAACGTATAATCCATATTCATTCATTGTAATTATTCAGGTCATTAATTCTTATTTTTATTGCATCTATCTCTACTGAAGATAGGTGGAAAGTATACAGTCTTGTATATATGCTTTTCTGAATGGAACGTTTTAACTTTCAGATTGAATGGATGTATAAATATGATACTCAATATGAAAATATAAAATCTATGATTTATTTCATTTCTAATGTAATGTAAAATTAACAGAAAAAGATACTTAAAAACAGAGCTGAACATATAATACATATAATATATACTTATAATACATATGAATACATACTATATGCATAAATATATATGTGATTATATATACATATTTGTATGTTCATATACATATAACCACATATATATGTAACATATTTTACTAGTCTCAATTTTTCTTTTTCTGCTTGTGTATGTGTATACATGTGTACGTTTGACTATATATAGTACATAATTATAATGTATTATACAGTACATTCAATTCTCTTTCCAATGCATCTTTTCCTGCTTGTGCATATTTGCATGTGATTTTTAATACTGGCAAATATTCAAAATACATAAACTGAAATAGAAAATAAATGATTTGTTTCAAATTATTAAAACCCTCAAAACAAATATACAGAATCTTCCAAGGCATTCATGGAATGCTTTAAAATCCAGAGAAAATGGAATAAGGATTAATCTTGAACTGTTCTGTAGAGGATAAGGATTTACTATGTGACTAGTTAGGAGTGCTTCAATTCAAGCAAAACATTAAATGATAGTGTCAAATCCTTATCCTTGAGCTTATTTATCATCAAATTTCTTTTCTTTGTAGTAGCATTATGGATGCATTAATAAAAGGATAAAATACGTTTAATACTATAGGAAGAAAAAGTTAATGATCCTAAAAGATGATCATAGGTGCTTGTCATTGAGTATTTAAAATAATTTTTCTCACCTGGAAAGTTACAAAACTACTTCTAAAATATTATTGGATTTCAAATGAAAGGTAAATCCTTTCATTTCCCAAGAGCATTAAAGTGGGCAAACCCTCAAACCAGATTTAACTTTTACTGTCCTGTCTGTATGATGATTGACATCACTTACTTTTTTAGATATTTTAAGATCAATGCAGACGGAGGCATTTATTTCTTCTGAAGACATTTGCCTGCATTGACAGTAACCTGTAGCAAGGTGTGGTTATGGCCGTCTGGTCCAAATTCCTTTTTTTTCCCCTTTGAGCCAGGTTAAACTGAGAAACAGAATTTGTATGCTTTCTCACTCAGTGATTTCTTTTAGTCAAAAGTATAGTGCTTTTTTTTTTTTTTTTTGGCGGTACGCGGGCCTCTCACTGTTGTGGCCTCTCCCGTTGCGGAGCACAGGCTCCGAACGCGCAGGCTCAGCGGCCATGGCGCACGGGCCCAGCCGCTCCGTGGCATGTGGGATCTTCCCAGACCGGGGCACAAACCCGTGTCCCCTGCATCGGCAGGCGGACTCTCAACTACTGCGCCACCAGGGAAGCCCGAACGTATAGTGCTTTTATTGAAACAACTAAGCTTATATTTTTACCACTTTATTGAGGTATAATTGATATACAAAACACTACGCATATTTAATATATGCAATTTGATGAGTTTGGACATATGCATACAACAAGTAAGATATTACTTTATACTTATTAATAAATGATAATATATAATTAAGACAAACATTTAGCAAATATAAACACAAAGGTATCTCTTTTTTTTAACTCTTTTCAGCTTATATGAATATTATTTCTAACACTGCCATTCTGATTTTTAAGAAAGAAACAATTAATCTTGAATGCTTACACTGTCATTTCATGTCTCTGAGCTTATGTACTAATCTATCTTTTCATAGGAAAACTACTTCTCAAGTTAAAACTGAAACAGTGAAATTGGTGTTTTATATTCCCATGGATTAGTCTTAGCCCTATTGGACCTAGAGCATATCAAGTACCATTGATTCCAGAACATCTATATTTCTAAAAGCCTTGCATTCCAAAGGATAACATGACATTTTTGAAAGAGTTAAATCCTGAAATAATCTATACGCTTATTTATTTTATGCGTCTTTATTCATTTTATTGTCTTTGTTGTCATTTGTCTCTTTTCTCCTCACCTTGTCTCTTCCCTCCATTCTTTTCTCCCTCCCTTCCTTCCTTCCTTCCTGTCTCTCTTTCTCCTTCAAGTTATCAAAGACTAAGAACATTTTAAATGTTTTTTTATAAATTTGACCCCAAAGCTAGTCAATCAGAATTTTGACTGTTATATAATAATTCATATTATATGTATATGCACATATTCTCTCTTTACTTTTTGAGTTCATTGTTATTTAAAGTAGGATTTCTTTGCACTAGATTTTATTATTGCAAGTAAAATGTCCTTTGGCAATCAAAAATTGTCTATGAGCTTTTGTTTGACAGTTTGCTGAAGATCCCATCAAAACATTTACTGGAGGGGACTAAACTTAGTTGCCCAAGAAGTACATCTCATGAATATCTAGTTTGATAAATTTTAGAAATACAGTGTAAATCTTACATTGTGATTAAAACTTCTTATATGGAAAACCTTATTTTTTAAATTTACTAATTCAATTAATTTACTAATTAATTAATTAGATTACCATTATTTCTAAAAACTGCAGTTATGAGAATGTAAATATGTGTTCATCTAAGTTGAATTATATTATAGCAAGTATCTTTTTATTTAGTTATTTTATTCATTTTATTTTTCGCTGTGTTGAGTCTTTGTTGCTGCGTGTGGGCTTTCTCTATTTGCGGCAAGCAGGGGCTACTCTTCATTGTGGTGTGCAGGCTTCTGATTGCAGTGGTTTCTCTTGTTGTGGAGCACAGGCTCTAGGTGCACAGGTTTCAGTAGTTGTGGCACGTGGGGTCAGTAGTTGTGGCCCACGGGCTCCACAGTGCAGGCTCAGTAGTTGCGGAGCACAGGCTTAGTTGCTCTGTGGGCAAGTATTTTTTTTAAATGATCTTTTTGAACTTCAGAGAGTACTGCAAGTCAATTGGAAACAGTTTACTCCACAAAGTTAAAAGTTAAAAAAAGACATACTGTTCTCTCTCTCTCTCTCTCATCCACTCTCTTGCCCTCTTTCCATGCCATCCACCTGTTCCAAGGGCCAGCGGTTCTGAAAGTTGAATTCTCTTTTAGCATAATATGTTTTATAATTACAAATAAACAAAACTCTGGCAAAAATTATAACATTTCATTTGACAAAACTCTCTTTCCTTTTATAAGTGTCTGGTAGGGAAAATGCATAATCAATTTACTTCTGAGTCCCACATGGACAGCTGAAGGAATTATGGTTTCCCAATGTGTTTCTGAAATATTTTGTCTAAGGTTATAGTGCCATTTTCTCTGAGATCTATTCTAGCTTTCCCAACTTTACAGGATTTTGGCTTCAATGTCTATGCTCTTACCTGAGATATGTTTACTGCCAGAGTAGATAGGAATTATGTCAGCTTCCTCAAGAATTGCTCTGTCTAGATCAGAGTGAGTTACCAAAAATATTTTCTGAACAGATACATGGATAGACAATATGGGTTGGTCCATATCGTGGCTCAAACACCACACATTCCACAGTAAGGGGTGCTCCACTTGATGACCAGAGAGGGCTAAGTGGGATGAGTAAGATTTTGCACAGTAGATCATTTTCTTTTTATTTGTGTAATATGATGACTATAATTATCTTATATGTCCTTCATGGGTCCAACCCTTTCGAATCAGCTGCTCTTTGAAGTTTCCCATCCTGACAGAACATGACTTGTGTTTGTATTCAAGCACTCTTGGACATAATAAATTGGCTACCTGATATATCTGGTGGAAAAATACCCACTAGGATTCTCCTTCTATGTGTCATTAGGAAGTAACCATCACTACCTTATCCAACACCCTTTTTGGAACTTGACACTTGGTTAATCCTTTTGCATTATGACAGATAGGAGTAATATCCTTCTTTTTACTATTATTAAGTAGTTTGAGTGAAGGGAAGAAAACTCTTGGGGCAAAGTAATTATGTTGATTTGCATGGTCATACTAAACAGAACTAATTACAGTTCAATTACATTTAATGCTCAAATAGAATTATCATTTAACTGTTTCAATAACCAATACCAGTTGAAATGTAAATGTGTGATTATGTTGACAAAAATGGATTAGGAGTTACTTTTCAGAAATCAAATGTGACTAAAAGATATGAGGATTACAGTATGGTTCAGGCTTCTGAGAGTTACTGACTAGTATATTTGGACTTCAAAAAATTTAATGTCATGTAAATTGACCTTAAGGAAAGGGACTGACTTGAATTGTGAGATATGCTAAATTTATCTACACTTGTTAAAATGAAGCTGTGTTGTTCATAAGTTCACTCAGTCTAGAAAATGGTCCTAAAAATGGCATTAAAAATTACCTGCAGTGAATTGTGACTGGTTCTCTATAGTCTCCCTGCCATTAAAAACTGTTAAATTGAACAAAATGTATGCTGCAACTGTTTTCAGGCATTGGACAAAAGGGAAATGTACATTATGAGCTCTGTATTTGGCCCATGTCTCTATCTGTAGATAATTTCCTGGCTGTGGCACAAGGAAGTACCCCACAGCAGTCCTGTTAGAGAAGAGAATGAGCTCAGAGATTGAAGCTGCTGATGGAAACTCTGGAGCATGGCACTAGAGAGAAGGAAGCAGGTCAGTATTCAACTCCGATTGGGGATTTTCGGCAAGAACTTGGTTAAGGACTGGGCTGCATAGATTCAGGGTGAGACAATATAAAGTTTACCAGAAAGTAGTTCTAATAGACTTAAGAGTAGAATAGATGTACTAAAGATCAAGCAGTTCCTGGAGGTATTAGAATTCTTACCAAGTCAGAATGGAAGGACTTCATTAGTACCAAGGAATCTAGCCGGCACCTGAGAAGGATCAAACTTTGGAGGAATGTCCAAGTTCCAGAAAAAGGTTTACTCTAGTCCTAGTCTAAGAAATTCTAAAATCAAATCTAAACAGATTCACAGGGAAACAAGGGTTTTCACTCTGAGTACTGCCAAGTTAGAGGATAGGTAAATACCTTGGGCTTTCCACAAATCTACCTTAACAAAATATTAAAGCAAACTTACACAAGCTCGAGGTGGTAGCCAGAAATTGAACTGCCTCTTGAATTTCAGTGCTTTTCTGAGGAAAATAAAAGAAACTAAGTCTCTGCAATGGATTAGTCACTACTAAAGCAATAAAAAACAATTTAAAAGTTATTTAAACCTAAACTGAATGAAAATCAAAAACAGAATAAACAAATCTTCCAAAATGTCTATTTCTATTCCAATGATACCCAAAACCTGCAACTAAGTACAGATTAATGTTATGCTGGATTTGGGGTAGCATACAAAGATTTTTTATTTTGTTAGCTCTCATTATCTAACAGATATTTTACCATTGTCTGGAGATTTTTCATGGTAAAGTAAATCTAACAAAGTTTAAAATTTTAGCAGATATTTATTTTTTCTAAGTTCCCTGTTTCTGGTAATGCTTGAGGTACAGGTCAGTAACTAAACTTTGCATATGGAGTCATAAATGTAATGACAGACCTCTTAAAAACAATAATTGGAAATGATTTTTAATATTTATGAAATGAAAAAAATTAAACTATTTAATAAAAATAGCAAACTACAGTCTTTCTAGATAACGACCTATAATAAATCAATAATAAATCAATGATGGGTTTAATGTTATTCTGATGTCTTTTCACTGAGTGGTTCACCATTAGGACATGGATTAAAATTTCTTTACTTTTTCAATCTCTGGAATCTGCTACTACTTCTGTTGTCTTTATATAACATGAATGGTCAGAGAAGACATATTCTTTTCATTACTTTACTGCATACTTAGAAGTTTCCTGAGAAAGAAGATTTCTGCTCCCTCCAGAATAAAAAGAAGACTATATTAAAGAAGTTCCTGACTTAAAAGGAACCTGATGTTTGAGTTCTCCAAAATATGTTCTTTTCAAATAGATGTTCAACCTATACGAAGACCTTTAGGGATGGAAAGCTCATTTCCTCATGAGAAAGCTTATTTTATCTTTGAACAACCCTGATTGTTACAAGTGAACTGGAATTAATTTTGTTGTTGTTGCTACAGTTGCTGCTCATCATTCTAACTCTTGTCAATTGTCTAACCATGATGGTGTTTATGTTCAGACATCACCTACAACATTGACTCTTCTCATAATTAGCCCACTATCCATCTGCCCCTATCATCTCTAACTCTACTCTTACACCACATAAGAATGACTTTTTGTCTAATAAGGTGGTTCTTTATTTTTTTCTTCTATTGACCTCAGCTTTATCAAAGTTTAAAAATCATTTCTTTTCACTATTCTTACTACTATAGAGATTTTTTCCATATAATAGCAAGTCGTTTGGTCTGAATATAAGTTTAGGCAGAATTTTTCAATTTATGGTGAGAAATGCTATGAAAAAATTATATTTCTGAAAAGACTGTGATATACTAAATATTGTTTATAAGCATTTTAAGTTTTATTTTCTCTTTTTTTCTCATTCTCAAAACATATTTTGAACAACCGTGTCTCTGAAATTCAAGGCAACTATAATGAACAGGATAGATATGGTCTCTGCCTTTATAGAACGTACAGTTTGGTGGGAAAAGTAGACATTGAACAGAAAATCACATAATTGATTAATTACAATTGTGATTACCAATTATATAGGTATAGTAGAGGGAGATCTAGTCTGAAGGGTCACATATAAAAGTATCAATCACATATATAAAATATTTGGAAAGCTTAAAAACATACAATTTCTCTGCAAAACTCTTCATAGAAAAGAATTTTGGTATCCAGTTGCATTAAATGAAGTTAGTAAAAAGAAGAGTTTTATTCGATTTTTAGCTTTTGCCTTTCTGAAACATAAAGTCTATGATAATGTAAATATAAGCAAACACAACTGAGAGATACACTTCACTACATAGTCAAAATAGATGCATTAAAGTTTCTGTTTTGTATTGAGGCAATAGTGAGTAGTAAACAGATAGTAAATCATATAACTTGTCTTTTCAGAGAAATAATAACAATAATAGAAAAGAAGAAAGTTAGCATATATGCCAGTATTATGTTAAGCTTGACCTCATTCTCCTTCTTTCTTTTTCTCTCTTCCCTTCTCACCTTCCCTCTTTCTCTCTCCTTCTATCTCTTTATCTCTCTATAATCTCATTTAATTCAAACAATAACACAATATATAAGTAGCATAATTTCTCCTGTTTGACAAACTAAAACTTTGAGACTTTTAAGTAATTGGCTCAGAAAAAAAAAAATTCAGTAAGTGGCACAGACTAAAATTCAAATGTAATTCTCTCTGATAAAAATCTTGTACTCTTACATGATTGGTTGTGCTTTGACAAACATTTATTAAATGCTTACCTTGGACTACAGGTTATTTTAGGCAAGAGAGCAATAAAGATGTGTTTGATATGAGTCTTGACTGCGGGGCAGTATCCTAGATACACATAGTAGTAAAAGAGAGCAATAATTTCTTAAGAGAGGAGAAGCAGAAGTGCCAAATCACTAAGGGTTAGAGGGTTCAAAAGGTCTTCACAGAAGAGGCACCCTTAAGCTAAATCTTAAAAGTTGGAGTTTGCCCTGTAGAAAATAGCTGCATGTGAAAGGACATTGCAGGCAGGATGAGTAACACATAAAGTAAAATTAAGGACTCAAAAGGAGACTTATATAACTGAAGAATGGTATGTATTATTAGAACATTTTTCTGAAAAAAATTATATATAGGGAGCTAGAGAGCCAGTGTCTTTGCAAACAATGGCAGAGTTTTAATTAATAATTGGTTGTTGATTCTCAATATGAGAAAGAATTTATTATATTCTTAATTTTTATTTTAAATATTAAAGAAGTCTGCTGTCTTAATTTCTTTCTTAATATGCAATTTATCTAAACCTCAATTTGGAAAAAGTCTCTCAGTTGGGTAGGAATGTACATCTGTTTTGTGGAAAGAGTAATAGATGACTCAAAGCAATCGATTACACAAATTGTTTGCAGTTTCAAGTTTGCTTTTTCTATCTATTTATTTATTAAATGGCTTTGAGAGAATTTGTTTGACATGAAATCAAAAGAGGTTTGTGGAAATTGTATTATCTATTTCATGACAATGCATAATGAGCTACAGAATGAAGTATTAGTTACCTCTGTCACTGAATAGTTATAGGGAATGTAAGTTTATTTTGTTGTCAGCAAAACACATCAACTTAGGTGTTCTTTGCATATTTTGACATTCCAAAAGTGTTTTTCTTTTGCAGTAGATAACATCTAAATGCTTTATCAAAAGCCAAGATTACTCTTCATCTTTCCAGTTTGGCATGTATTTCTATTCAAGAATATTTTCATGTATACCAAAAGCCTGTTTGAGCAATTGCAATTATCATTTACTGCTCCTTTGCCCTCATCCATACTTAAATCATCAACCCTTGTTAGTGAGCCAGTTATTTCCAAAGGGAGTGTTATTCTCCTCTTTCTAAAGATGGAAATAACAGGAATGATTAAAGCCTACATGGTAAATGTGAGATTACAATTCAATGTTGCAATGGATTGAAATGTGTCGTCCCCCACCCCCCAAAAAAATTCCTGTGTTAAAACTCTAGTTCCCCATGTGATTGTATTTGAACACAGGGACTTTAATGAAGTATTAAATGAGGTCATAAGGCTGAGCCTCTAATCTGATAGGAGAACTGTCCTTACAAGAAGAGAAAGAGACAGGAGAAGTCTTTTTCTTCCTGTGCACAGAGGAAAGACCATGTGGGGACACAGTGAGAAGGCAGCCATCTGCAAGCTAGGCAGAGAGATCTCACCAGGAACAGAATCAGCAGCCACCTTGATCTTGGACTTCCAGCCTCCAGAACTGTGAGAATAAATTTCTGTTCTTTAATCCACCCAGTCAGTGGTATTCTAGTATGGCAGCCCTAGGAGAGTAATTCAAATCGTTACTAGGCATTTTTTTTTTATTGGAGTATAATTGCTTTACAATGTTCTGTTAGTTTCTGCTATACAATGAAGTGAATCAGCTGTATGTATACCTATATCCCCTCCCTCTTGGACCTCCCTCCCATTCCCCGCCCCCATCCCACCCATTTAGGTTGTCACAGAGAGGCATTTTCTAAGATACAGGAATAAGAAAAACTTAACCTCCCACAATTTAGGAGCTTCAGTGGAAGTACCTCTGGCAGCATTTGCAGATGGGTTTATAACACATAGAATCTGTAAAGTGGGTTTAACTCTACAGAATTTGTCTTTGTGTAGTTTCAACAAAATATAGAGTTGTGCTACTCCAGACTGACCTCTGGTGTTCACCCTCTGAAGCTAAGATACATTAGCCTCTCGCCAATGAATCACCAGCAAATAAGTCCTAGGTGCAACTTATACAACTGTTTTCCTGTTCAAGTTGTCAAAGATCTGGAAAATGGATTAACAATTTTATAATGTTAAAAAAATTCTACCATATATAAGATATCAAATAATATCTACAATTATTAGTTTGACAGATTATTTAGCATAATTGATTGGAAAAATATAGTCAAATACTTGATTTCCACTTTCAATTTGTCTTTGAGAAAGTGATTCAGTAAAAGTTTTTTTATCAAAAAATTAAAGAAAATAACAATCACTACCTGGATTTTGTGATGATTAAATAAGAAAACTACATAAAGCACATATTAAGTATCTGATACATAATAAGAGGTCCATCAATGCTTAATATGAACCATTAAGAGAAATGTACTGCAATATACATTTTGAGGTGTGTAGGGACACATCATTATGTTTTCTTCTATTATGATTATACGTCTCTAGTTCTATGCGTTATTCTTTTATAAGAAAAATTCTAATTAATTCAAATTTCCTTAATGTCGATTTCTTATTCACCTTATTCAAATATGACATTAAGTAAAGCACCCCTCTGGAAAATAAATGATTGGTACATTTAGAAAAAAAATGAAAACACTAAAATCCTGAGGAATATTTACTTGGTTTAAATGTGCCATTAAAAAATACCACAGCATTGAATCTTATCTTGACGAACTCTATAACCAATAATCATATTTCCTGAGATAATATTATTAAACATAATTATTTTCATATTAAATTAAAATCATGGACTCAAAGATTGTGGATGATTAAAATTATAAACAAATAATTCTATTAGTATGGCATTGATGAATTTTTCTCCCCATAGGGAGTGTTAATAACTACTGCCATAAGAGCCTTAAAATATTTAATACTTTATCTCATTTTGTTCTTCAATCAAATTTATTTCCACTTAAAAAGTGAAGGATCCAAATCTAAGAGAGTGAAAGTTGCTATTATTAATAGATTAAACCGAGGTATATTAAATTTTTAAGAGTTTCTTTGAGCAAAAATTGATTCGAATGGAGCAGCATCCAATCTAGCAAATAGAAAGGGGGTTTGTGGAGCTCCTCCAAAATGAAAGACTTTGATGGGCAGAAGGGAGCAGGAACAAGTTACACTAAGCAAACAAATGGGTCAGTGATTGCAAAGTTAGTTTCCTTTAGGGTATGGCAGGAGTCTGTCAGGCAGATTACTTAACTAGTGCTGATCAGACAGCTGATTGACTGGTTTAAGATTTCATTTCTGAGAGAGCCAAAACTGTAGTTAAGTCTTGGTCTGGTGACCTGGGCTTAGCACAAGCCAATCCATTTTGGGCCTGTTGTCTTGTTTTTGATACTGTCAAGGTTGAGAGAATTTTGGACTATCTCATCCCAATACCCATGCTCTTTTTACAGCTGCTACAAATTTAGTTTTAATAAATTGTTTTTCACACACAATTCTTTTTCAATATGTGTTTTTTTTATTATTTTGATTCCATTTATTATAACTGACATTGAATTGCCTGTAAACAGTTTCAATTGATAATATATCTGAAATGGAAGCAAAATATAGTGATGTTAGCTCTTAGGAAAGTGACTGCAAAATTCTAGTGTATTAATAACATCATTTATAATACATGAGTCTTTAAAAATATAAAATAAATTATAACTGAGAAATCTTATTTTTAAGAGAATGGGTCTGGGTAAAAAAATACTGTTAGTGTCTGCAGCTCAGATAAAGTTAATATTTCTAGCATCTGGAATTACATGTTATATCTAAGTATAAGTGAACCTTAGCTGAGATTATGGAAGAAAACTAGAATTGTAAAGAAAACTCAGAGCCATTAATTTACTAAAGATAAAAAAGAATTTTTAGCACAAATTTTCTTCTGTTCAGATGATTATTTAAATACAATGTCAAAGATTTCAGATTTTACAAACTCAGATAATTAAAGTAGGTGATGCTGACACCATTAGACTGGGTTCTTAAGAGATTAGATATTAAAGTATTCCAAGAGATTCTCTTGTTTTAATCAATGGAAGACCATGCAAAAGGTGAATTAAGTATGGTATTATTTTACTTAGTTTACATGTGATTAACCTTTAAACATAAGAAGATACAGGTTCAAGTATTTGCTTTCAAATTAACGAGCAACATTTTTAAATCAAAGGAAGTTCTTTTTTAGGAATATGAATGGAATATTTATTTCATAAAAATTTCTTCTGAGGCTTTTATAACCACCACCCCAAAAATAGATCCTAAAAATATACAAAAATAAATGAAAATACATGAAATCGTGGATTAGATGAACAATTTCAGGATTTCCATAGGATGGCCACATACAATACCAGACACACAGTTACATTTGAATTTCAGACAAACAATAGATACTTGTTTAGTATAAGTTACAAGCTAAATGGTATTCCCCCCAAAATCATGCACTGAAGTGCTAAACCCCAGTACATCCTAATGTGACTATATTTGGAGATAAGGCCTATAAAAAGATAATTAAGTTAAAATGAGGTCATTAGGATGGGCCAATATGACTGGTGTCCTTACAAGAAAAGGGAATTAGGACATAGACATGTACAGAAGGAAAACCATGTACAAACACAGGGAGAAGATGGCCACCTACATGCTAAGGAAAAGGGACCTCAGAAGAAACCGGTCCTGCCAACCAAAGCCTTGTCTTAGACCTCCGGCTCCCGAACTGTGAGAAAATAAATTTCTGTTGTTTAAGCCACACAGTCTGTGGTATTTTGTTTTGGAAGTCCTTACAAATGAATGCAGTATATTTTATTTACTAAATTGGCAATCCTAATTACGAAAAGTTGTAATTGAATATAGTGAAGGCAATACTTGCAAAGAACCAGATAAGCACCTTAGCTTTTAATTTATTGTCATTAACATTCATGCTTGTAATCTTTTCTCCAGATTCTAATCTCCCTTTCATGAAGGGGAGAACTCAAGTGTTTTATATTTACTTATATTTTGTATTTACATTTACTTTAAAAAAATTCCATGGACAGAATTCAACTGAATTCCTATGTTCAATACTTAAATATAGTTCCGTACTCTCTGAATGTAAGATACAACTTTTTAGGACCTTTCTAACCTCAAAGTTCTGGGATTTTATGATATGGACCTGAAGGGAAAAAAATATCCACTTTATTCATTTATTTGTTACACTGTTTCTTATTCTTTTAAATTCAATCTTTTCCTGTTCATAATAGACTGTAGTTTTTGAAGGAAACTTGTAATATGGAGAACAGAAGAAAGTAGAAAATAAAAATTATTGTTAATTCCACCACCTCAAAATAAGAATTTTAACATGTTTTTGATCATTTGCTTCAATTCATTTCATTGTATTCAATGAATGTTTTGTAGAAAATTATATTTTTATTAAGGGAGGTGTGTGTGTGTGTGTGTGTGTGTGTGTGTAGGTGACTATACATCCCCTTCAAATACCCCCAGCTCCCAACACATACAAATATTATGTGGAACCATCTATAATGAGAGAATGAAAACCTTTAACACTTTTATCTTCTGTAGTGACCATGAGAATGCACTTTTCAGATTTCCAACTGCAGAAAGAAAATTCACTATGCAGCCCAGAACTGAGCTCTTAATTCCATCACCTGATTGGCACCAAGGCTGTGCTTCCCTCTGGCTGCTTTCAGCCGATGATTAAGCATGGCACAGCTATGAAGGCAAGCCAATTTCTGGGGATCATGACCCCTCTGATGTTGTGACCCCACTGCAGCTAAGATGTTTCTGCCCAACAAATTTTCCTCCCTCCCTCCCCTCTCCCTTCCTTTCTTCCTTCTCCCTACCTTCTTTCCTTCTTTCTCTCTTTCCCTCAGGGTCCTGTTTTCCAGAGGACTCCAACTGTCACAGGAGTCACAGCCAAACTGCTTCAGGGGTTTAGACTTACTATTGGAAATGCAATGGTGAAGAAGGCAGACAAGGTCTGCCTTAAAACAGTTCATATTCTAATTAGGAGAAACAGATAATAAATGCATAAGTACATATAAATGTGCCAAAAATACTAGATAACAATAAACGCTACGGTGATATTATGGTGATTAAGGGGAAACTATTATAGATTGGGTGGGTAAGGAAAAAGTCTCAATAAAAGTGGCAGTTAAGGGAGATTTCCCTAATAGGAAGTAGCCCAAGTAGTCAGCCTTGTGAAGGTCGAGGGGAAAATCTTCCAAGTCAAAGATCAGGGCAAAGACCACAGGGCAAAAACTAGGTTGGCAAAATAAAGACCAGAAAGTAAGGCAGAGAGAACTGAGGTTAGAGACACAGGAAGGAACAGGACCAAAGAAGGCTTTACAAAACAGGATATTATATTTGGACATAAACCAGGATAATATGTCTGGATAAGGGATGAGGATCCTTAGGGGAATTTAAGAAAGGGAATTTTAAGGTATGATTTATGTTTAAAAAGACCATGTTATCTGAAAAGGATAATCAGAGGCAAGAATAATAAATAAAATATTAGAAGCCTATTCTAATAGTTCAGAAAAGAAAAGGTTGTGATTTCACCTGTAGCAATAGACAAGGTGAAAAATGGACTAGTTTAGGATGAGTTTTGGAAGGAACTTGCTGATGGATTGGATATAAGGGATGGCAAAAAGAGAGATGTCATGGACAATGCCTAGACTTGGTGTTTACAGATTGGCTGAATAGAGGTCCTGCTTACAGTGACAGAGGTGGGTAATATGTGTGTATATTTTGGACATACTTTCCCCCCTTGATACACAAGGAAATATATACTTATGACCAGGCACATGTTCTGTGGCAGGGCTAGGCTGCTGCCCGGGCAGAAGATAAACATCAGTGAAAGGGCCACATAGCAGGAGAGGTGATGCTTGTTCATACCAGGATGGAGCCAACATGAGAGTAGTCCAGTGTCCTCTGGCCCCAGGAGCAGCCTCAGAGCTCGAGAGCACACAGATAGATTGGCAGATGGCTGGCATTGCAGTACATTTGTGAAATTGGCATTGCTGGAGATATTCCTGTTTGTACAGCTTGCTCTGCCCAACCAGCATAAGACAAAAGCAAATCTTTTGGCCACAGGGAAAGCAGGCTCAGCATGGAAGAATGGCTGAGTGGTGAGAAGGAAGGGGACCACTTTACTCATCACAGCATTTCTAAACATAGCATAACATATATAGTCAAGAGTATGTAATAAATTTAGCATTAAATAAACTGTTACATATGCTATATCCCAAAGAGCCTTCTCCCTTTAGTATATTATATTTTTAAAACTAGAATTTTTATTATAGTCAGGTTAAAATAATTCATAAATTGTTACTCAGAGAAGCAGTTTATGAGGTACTGTTAATAGTTATTACCTGGGCATGGGCAAAATTAGTCATGTGAAACACATATCTATGTAGTCAGCCATCAGCTGCCTTAGATTGTTTGCATTGCTATCACCATATACATTTAAATTTAAATTAGTAAAATGCAATTTTACTTTAAATGTTTTCAAAAAATCACAGCATGGTGCAGTATTGAAAGAAGTATGAGCCTGGAGAAGAATGTCACAAACCAGGCAATGCAACGAAAGCCCGAATTTTTACGTCTTTCATAGTAGATCCCAGAAAAATCATGGCTAGAAGTCCGTGTTGGTATGTCCGGCAAAAGCATAATTCTTATACCGAATATCTGTTAAAAGCCTCTGGATGACTCTTAACACATATGTTTAACTTTTAATTATGTGTAGTTCAATTAACAGAATAAAGTGAAACTGTTTCACCTAACAGGAAATGCAGACAAAATCCTAGAATTGCTCATCTGCTTTGAAAATATGCCATGCATTTTAAAGAAACTAAAGAAGTCAAGGCCCTGAACAAGGTATAGAAAATAAAACCCATCACTGTGAAGTCTCAAGTAATTCAGAAGACTATTAAAACTTAAGAATTTGAATAATATTTAAACTTGATTTTGTTGTTACTAACGGGAGAAGATACTAATGGGAGAAGTTTTATGTAGTAGTAGATTGTTATCTGGGATATTTTTTATGAAGTTAGGTATATTACATATAATATTTCCATTGTTATAGAATAAGAACTACTTTCATGAAATAAATGTATTACTATTTATGCAAAATAAAAATATTATTTAAAAATAATAGGTTTTACAATACCTAGGATCTAAAGAACAATGATGATTCTGGACCTAAATCTATTGCTAAATCCCTGTGTGATTGGGGGTAAGGGACTTCATCTTTCTGACCTTTAGTTCTACATTCATACCTTCTACAAGGCTTATTCCACAGACTGGTGAATGAAATTCGTGAATCGTGAAACACTGAACACATTAACAACTAGAAAAGAGCCTCTCAGTAGCTGTTTAAATATTTCTGGTTATTAATCCTATGGTAGTAGCTAGAAAGTAGTGTCATTTTCTTATTGGTATTTATTTAATGAAGTAATCTAACCTTTATTAATAAAAAATGTTTTTCATGGAATATAATAAAGTTATTTTCTTTTAAAATTAAAAACAAGTAGTCTGTAAACCTTTTTACTTTTCCTGAAATAGCACTTTGAGTAGACAGTTTCTTCTCGTTATACTGCCTTTCTCATTTTATATTCTTCTAGCATTTCCACACTCTCATATTCGTTAAAAACATGATTATAAAGGCTGCATAGTACTCTGTTACAGAGATGTGAGATAACGAGCATACCTATTGTCTTGTTGGACATAGATACTGCTTTTAATTTTTACTCATTAATAATGCTTCAGTGAATGTTGATACACATAAATTTGTGTAGGTGTTCAATTCCTTGGGAAAATTAACAGGAATGTTATTGTATCAAAAGATATAAACATTTATAAGACTTCTGATACACACTGCTCCATTTCCAACAGAAAGTCTATTAGAGTTTACAGCTCCACCAGTAGTATCTAAGGGGTCTCTTCCAGTGAGTGCACCCTCATTGTGCCACTATCAACTGTGTTACCTTAAACATACTTTTAACATCCTCTGGGGGCTTCCCTTCTCTGGCGGCGCAGTGGTTAAGAATCCGCCAGCCAGTACAGGGGACACGGGTTCAATCCCTGGTCCAGGAAGATCCCACATGACATGGAGCAACTAAGCCCGTGCGCCACAACTACTGAAGCCCGCGCGCCTAGAGCCCGTGCTCCTGCAACAAGAGAAACCACTGCGATGAGAAGCCCGCGCACCGCAACAAAAAGTAGCCCCCGCTCGCTGCAACCAGACAAAGCCCACGCGCAGCAACGAAGACCCAACAGGCAAAAAAAAAAAAAAAACCCTCGAATTTTCTTGTCTTTTTTAAAAATAAATTTATTTATTTTATTTATTATTTTTGACTGCATTGGGTCTTCATTGCTGTGCGCGGGCTTTCTCTAGTTGCGGCGAGCGGGGGCTACTCTGTTGAGGTGTGCAGGCTTCTCATTGCGGTGGCTTCTCGTTGCGGAGCACAGGTTCTAGGCTTGTGGGCTTCAGTAGTTGTGGCTTGCAGGCTTCAGTAGCTGTGGCTCGTGGGCTCTAGATTGCAGGCTCAGTAGTTGTGGCGCATGGGCTTAGCTGCTCCGTGGCATGTGGGATCTTCCTGGACCAGGGCTTGAACCTATGTACCCTTCATTGGCAGGAGGATTCTTAACCACTGCGCCTCCAGGGAAGCCCTAATTTTCTTGTATGAAAAATGAAATAAGCACTGCTTACTTCAACATAGTCATTATGGGCATTATACGAAGTAATATACTAATAAGTCATAACCCTCTGCTCTTTCTGTTATATGTCCCTTCTCTTTTGGATACCTGATCTGTTTTAATGGTTTCACATACACATCACCTTTTTCACTTTTCTGATGTCTCCCAAGTCTCTCATTGAAATTCTTCTCTAGTAACTTGAAATTGTTTCCTGGATATATTTTTTTGTATAGTCCATGGTCACATGAAATACTAAACTTCAATTATTTCATCAGTTCTTCATCTTAGCTTTGTTTTCTCTTTCCAAATAATAGTTAAATTCCCAGTAGGTAATGCAAACCATAAAGCCATCTTTAACTCATCCTCTGATTATACCTAATGCATATTCTTTTTCTCACTAAATATTGATATTTATGATTTATCTTTTGAAATAGCTCTTTTATATTCTTGTAGAGTCTCTTTGTCACTAGTGTTTTCCAGGGTTTCATGGACTCATGTTTGGATGTGGCAGCACTTTTCTAGTGAGCAGCCATAATTCATTCCCTTTCCATTTATTTATAGCTTTCATTTATTTATATATTGCCAATTCAAAAAAAGATGTGTATTATTTTATCTCCCAGGTAAAATAAAACTGAAGATATAAGTAAGGACAAGTGTAAACTAATGAATAGTTCGGGGTGTTATATGTGTATACTTTTTTTTTCAAAAAATCTAGGCTAAGTGAAATTTTAGATCTGAGAACAACAGTTAGCTTTGAGTTATGGCCCAGACTCAAAAACCTTCCAATTCACTCTGCACATAGTTTCAGGACAGAAAACTACCAGAAATGTTTTAAGTAATGTTGCTCCCCAGGGTAAAAATCTTCAATGACTCCCTTGTCCTATCACAGTAGTCTCAATTATCTAATTTTAAAGCTGCTTATAATTTGATTTCATACAATATATCTAACTTAATTGCCCACACACAACCATTACTCTCCAGTCTTGCCAATTTCCCCATTATTCCATGAGATTGCTATAAACTGTCATGCTTTCTTTTGCTTAATTTGTCACTTACTCTGGAATTCCTTTCACCTCCACTTTTTTCTTGGACTCTTTATATTTCAACATCTTTCTAGGTTCCTTCTAGCCTTACCACCTCTGCAAAAAATGCTCAGACTATTCAAGCCTCCATTGGTTCCTTTCTCCTATTTGTTGATTCATCATGTATTTTTGAGGATCTATTTATCATAATGTAAAGTCTTAGTAATAATAACAGCAAGCCAAACATGATTTCTGCAAATCACATAGTCTATTGAATATATGAATGGTGTGTGTATATGTATATTACGTAATCATATATATATATATAAATTCAAGATATATAAAAATATACATATATATGTTCAATAATTAAAAAATATATAAAAATTCAAAATATATAAAATTATAAGCCGTAATTTAAACCATAAAGTAAGAAGACAAAGTACTATGATGGCTTATAATATAGACATCTTAACTATTCTTAGGGACCAGATACATCTTTCTTAAGGTGCCAACTTTTTAATTTTTTCCCCAGCACTGGCTTTTGAGCTGAAGTCTATCAGAACTTTTGTGTCTCAAGGCATTTAGGTACAGTTCAAAGTACAAGATAAGATGCTTAATAAACTTATAGTTTATTTATATTATGAAAAGAAAAAAAATGCACATATTTCTGTTTTAACTTACTTAGAAACTAAAAATAATTTTAGAACTACATTTAAGATACTAGTGATATTGACACTTCCAAAAAGGTTAGCTTCCTGGCGTTAGATTTGTGAAAACTACACATTCAAAATGATGATTCCCAGAGGAGTTTACTGTGCAAAGGAAGAATTACACTTTATAGGGCAAGCATTGCCTGATTCTCTGGAAGGACTTTGGTGTGGACATTGGAAATGTGGAGTGCACATCTCACTTTAATTTGGATCAATTACAATACTAAGAGAATGATAAATGTGATATTTGTGAAGACAAAGGCCTGAGCTGGTTAACAGATGGCCAGAATGCTTAATAAGTTAGAAAAAGAACATCTCTCTTAGTTGGCAGCAACCAAGTTTGAAATTACAAAATTAATAGAAAGAGAGAGATAATAAAAATGAGTGAGGCAAGTAGGTAAGGATTGTAGAAAATCCCAAGGAGTGACAATATCAATAAAGAGGTAACCAAAATGATTAAAGAATATTACTCTAAATTAAAATAAAAGAAGATAGAGATGTTTCTAAACTTATAATACCTTATATAACACTGTGCACTCTAAGACATAACTTTGGTTAATTTAAGTGATGAAGAACTATAATTAAGATAATTTAAAAAATTATTGGTGTTTGCCTTTTGGAGAAGTGACCACATTTTATGTTTATTGTGAAATATTGGCTCTATTTGAACTTCTTACTAAAAAGCATTTCTGATTAACACTGAGACAGCCAAGTATGAAAAATGGAAAGAGAAGCAGTTGTTGATAATTGAACAAATGAGAAAAGTTACAATTTCTATACATATTCTGTAAAAGATTAATCAGTTAAGATGTACTGATTGAAATGTGTGTGAGTCAGAATGCAGATTATTATAGGAGAAGTTTGTGCCACGTTGTCACAAAAGTAAAGATCTTACCTATCTAAGGTTCAATTTTAAATTAATTCTTAGGATTTTAGAATTTGAGGATAACATTAAAATTATGTGTGCCTATATCTCACATATACAAAAAGATATTTTAAAACTCAAACATTAAAAAAGAATAACTCAATTAAAAATGAACAAAGTATCTAAAAAGACATTTCTCTAAAGAAGATACACAGATGGCTAAAAAGCATGTGAAGAGAGGCTCAATGTCATTAGCCATCAGAGAAATGCACATCAAAACCACAATGCATTAGCACTTCACAGCCACTCTGAAGGCTACAATAGAAAAGACTGGTGATCACATGTGTTGGCAAGGATATGGAGAAACTGAATCTCTCAAACACTACTAGTAGGAATGTAAAATGGCTCAGCCATGTTGGAAGGCACTCTGGCAGTTCCTCAAACGGTTAAACTATATGGCCCAGGAATTTCACTGTTAGATATATAGACCCAAGAGACCTGAAAACATACATTCTGGCAAAAACTTCCACATGGATGCTTATAGCATTATTGTTCAGAGTAGCCAAAAAGTGGAAAAGACCAAGTGTCTATTAACCAATGAAAGGATAAATAAAATGTGGCATGCCTACATAATAGAATATTGTTTGGCAATAACAAGAAATGAAGTACTGATACATGCTACAACATGGATGAACCTTGAAAATATTATTCTTAGTGAAAAAAATCCAGTCACAAAGAACCACATATTGTGTAATTCCACATATGAAATGTCCAGAATAGGAAAATCTATAGACAGAACGTAGGTTAGTGGTTGCCTAGGGCTGGGAAGATGGGGGTTGCAGAGTGATAGCTAGGTAGAGTTGGGATTTTGGTGGGAGGGGTAAAAAATGGTCTAAATTGATTATGGTAGTGGGTGCACAACTCTGTGAATGTATTTAAACCGTTGAAATGTACCCTTTAAGTGGGTAAGTTATATAGTATGTGAATTATATCTGAAAGTTGTTAAAAGTTGTGTTTGCATGACTAAAACAAATTACATCAAAAATAATTATATCCCATCAGATTTGATACCAGCTTTACAATTTAGAGTACACTTTTTACATAATATCAGAGAAAATGGTAATCAGTAAAGAACCAGTGATCGTCTCTCTCCAAATAGGAACAATAAGATTAAAATGGCTCTGCAGTAGCCCAGTTAGTTTAATCATAAGCAGAATAAGAAATGCCACTTTCAAAGTAGTATTTCAGACTGAATGAACTAGCTCAGGTTTTAAAATCGATCATTTTATTCTTGTAAAGTTCTCGATGTCCTGAGAAACTGTAGTTCAATGTGTTGTACTTGCCCTGATAGAAGTGATTCTGATTTTTCATACTTAAAATCTGTACCTTGGGATTTTAGGCACACCTAAATGATGGGCAGTGTTCTTTTGATAAAGTAAACTGGAAGTTTTCATGTGGTTTTTTAATAACATTAATTTTAGTTTACAAATAAAGAGCAATTAAAAAAAACTTTCCAGCTTCCTGTTATTCATTTCTAAATATTTTATTTTACAAAAGAATAGTGATTCTGCTGTGGAGAGTAATGACCATTTTTAAGCTTGTTTTTGTCTTTTTCATTTTTAATTTGTCAAGTGAAAAAATGAGGATCTTGCTAAGCATTTAATAGAATGTAGAATTTCCCTTCAATTTTGAATCAGTAAAATAACACAGTGAAGCATGTTCTTCATAACCTTGAGTCAATAACAGTGACTCAAATCTAACAGTCTCTTTTTTTTTTTTAGAAAATGGAAGTATTCTCTGCTTGTGATTAGGATTGTTTTAAATATGCCAAAGGACACCCGTCACCATCACTTCTTGAATAAATATTTCTATTATTGATAGCTCTCTATAAAAATGTATATTTACCATGTTTTCTTCTTTTTTCCTTTTTCCTATTCTTTTTGGTTGATTTGAAAGTTCTAGTTTCCACATTTGTTCTTCCTGGACTTTTCTCATATCTTTAACATGCAAACTTTAATTTCTTCAAGTATTCTGGAATTTGGTATTCTTTCACTTAGAAATCAACAGACTTTGAATAATTTTATGTCTCACTGACATCCATCAATATATATTTATACCACTTGTAAATTCATGAATGTATAATTCATAAATTCAATCTATTATTAACATTTAGACTTTAACTGTAGTTTAGTTTTATTTTTATGTAGCACTTTGACAATATTTTCTCATTCTTCTTGTATCAAATATTGCTGATAAAAATACAATACTACTCATTTTCATTCCATTGTTAGTAATTTGTCTTTACATCTTGTAGCTATTAGAATTTTATTGCTATAGCCTCAAAGTTTATATGAGATTTACTACAGTGTGTCAATGTATGCGTTTTCCTTTTTCCTTTTTTTCTTCTTCTCAGTTACTGTTCAACACTTGCTGAGTTTTCTTGTACAAGAAATCTTCACTTTTTCAGTTCTAGAAAATTCTTAACTATCTTTCCTCCCATAATTTTTTCTTTTTCTTTTCTGAAAATATTATTAGATAACTATCGCTAGTCTGGCTCATTGGACATTTCTTGATTTCATCTGTGCATATATTTGCCCTGAATTCCAGGAGAATTCCTAAGCTTGATCATTAGTCACCAGTTCTCTCATCAATGGTTCCATTCAGCCTATTTGCCTCATATTTTTAATTATTTCAGAAGTTATACCTTATTTTTAAGAACTCTTCATAGTTTATTGTATTGCTCCTTTTCCCTTTTGTCATAATTTTATGTTTTTATTTCATAATCTTCATTTATTGTTCCAAGGAAGTAATTCCTTCCTTTGTCTTTCTGAATGTTTGTTTGAAAAACCTGTTCAGATTGTTATATTAAGTATTTTTCTTTGAGTGTAAGTTCTTCCATTTCTTTAAATTTATTTTTTATTGAAGTATAGTTGATTTACAATGTTGTGTTAGTTTCTGGTGTACAGAAAAGTGATTCAGTTTTATATATATATATATATTATTTTTCATATTATTTTACATTATGGTTTATCACAGGATATTGAATATAGTTCCCTGTGCTATACAGTAGGACCTTGTTGTTTATCCATTCTATATATAATAGTTTGCATCTGATGCTCCCAAACTGCTGATCCATCGTTCCCCCACCCCCCTCCCCCTTGGCAACCACAAATCTGTTCTCCATGTCTGTGAGTCTGTTTATGTTTCATATAAATAAGTTCATTTGTGTCATATTTTAGATTCTACATATAAGTGATATCATATGGTATTTGTCTTCCTCTTTCTGACTTACTTCACTTAGTATAATGATCTCTAGGCCCCTCCATGTTGCTGCAAGTGACATTATTTCATTCTTTTTTATGGCTGCATAGTATTCCATCATATGTATATACCACATCTTCGTTATCCATTCATATGTTGATGGATATTTAGGTTGCTTCTGTGGCTTGGCTGCTGTAAATATACTGATATGAACATAGGAGTGCATGTATCCATTTGTTGAGTATTTTTTTTCCTTCTTTTCATTGTTGATCTTCAAGTGTTTGTCATGTTGGACTATGCTCTTCTCTTCTGCAACATAATTCTTGCACTTGAACATGAGACTTTTGTGGTTTCCTGTCACATGAATAGCCTCAGTGTCACGTGAATAGCCTCAGAGTTGGGATAAACTCAGTTTAATATGAAGCTTCAATAACTCCTGCTTAATTGAGAGTAGAAGTGTCTTCTTAATTTCTTTCTTTTTTTTTTTTTTTTTTTGCGGTACGCAGGCCTCTCACTGTTGTGGCCTCTCCCGTTCTCCCGTTGCAGAGCACAGACTCCGGACGCGCAGGCTCAGCGGCCATGGCTCACGGGCCCAGCCGCTCCGTGGCATGTGGGATCTTCCCGGACCGGGGCACGAACCTGTGTCCCCTGCATTGGCAGGTGGACTCTCAACCACTGCGCCACCAGGGAAGCCCTGTCTTCTTAATTTCTGATGAAGACAGATTGATCATAGCAAGATAATACTTGATCATCTTCCACAGTATCTTTACCAAATGGATTTTAAACTGCTTATGGTTGTGGAAGTCCTTTGTAAGATATAAAAACAAGATTTAACACTTACTTGAAGGCTTCTGAAAATAATCAGGACATGAAGAGGAATAACTCTGCCAACAAAGCACTGACATCCAGAGTATATACATTGTATTCTGTTTGAATGTTTTATTTTTGTTTAGACTAAAGGCCAAAAAAACAAAAGCATGTCTGGCTTTAAAAAACATCTACATTCAGATATCAACCACTTTATACTTGCTCCACACTGACCTAAGGGTACAGTTTTGGGAGTGCTGTAGTCTACTTGTAAATTATTTACCTTCCAAAAAGAATAGTATAAAACCAAAAAGCTTATTGTGAAATGCTTAGACTTTTTTTTTTTTTTTGCCTGTCAGAAGAGAATAAAGATAAATATAAACAGCTACATACTAGATGATACAGTATAAAATGCTAATCTTTCATTTTTCAAGATAAAATTGGAAAGATGTCAGATGTATTGAACAGCCACAGCTTACGTTTAAAAAGAAAATCACTAAACACAGAGCACATTAAGGTTTACAGCACATTTTAGTACATGTGAAATCCTGATCCTCTAACTCAAAATTTATAGTGTGGGGAGAAATATGCTTCTGCAAATAAGCTGAAAGCCGGTAGTCCATTCTTGTGTTTTAATTCAATAGCCAGCATCACATCAAAATTTTACAGAGGAAAACAAGGCATATAGCATCAACAATCAATATAAAAATAAAACCACACAAAAAATATTATGTGACTACACTTTTAGTATCACATGGGGAAAAATCATCATTATTTTGTCAATATAAAAAAATTAAAATTCCCATATATGCCTTAGAATTCTTAGAATTTCCGTCACTGTCAATAAATACAGCGGTAGTTAAATGGATGAAAGGCATGATGGCAAAAAAGAGAAAGAAAGGAAAGTTGACAAACCACAAGCTGAAGGAATAGATTAATATTAAAATATTTACAGAATTTTGGGGGGAGTTTGGATAACAGGGGCCCAGATTCTACTAATAAAAACAACTTTTCCTCAAAATTATCAACCTCATATTAACCTCTACTTTATACATAAATTTTTATTTTTACATTTCTCTTCAATATTACATACAAAAATACTAATAAAGTAGGAGTAAACATTAAAGATAAAAATATAATAATCCATTTTAAAGAAGAGAGAATAGTAACATTAAAATCACCTTGTATACACATCTCAATCTTTTTCCACTTTATCATTAACCATTAACTGAACGTGGGACTTATTTTAATTTATTTTTTAGAGGTTTACTACTTAGGTTTATATCACTAGAAAGTTTATCTAATTTTGGAAGTTTGGGGAACTTCATGAAAATGGAATAATTTGCCTTTTTTTTCAATGGTGTTTCTGATGTTCATCCATGTAGCTGAATGCAGCATTGATTAATTCATTTTTACAGATGTATAGAATTCTTTTGATTAACTATGTCACTCTATTTATCCATTATACTCATGATGGTTATTTCCAAGTTGTTTTCACCCAACCAGTGGGATTGAATATTTTTATACATGTTTCGGTGTGCATACATGTAAGAGCTACTCTAAGTGTAAAACTAGGTGTGACTTGCTTATGTAAGGGGTATTTATATATTTCATTTTATAAATTAATGCTGACTTGTTTCCAAAAGTAGTTACCTCAAATGATACTCACACCTGTGTGTAATTAGTAAGTGGTCTCACTGCTTCATATCCTCTATAGTACATAATTATTGTAGTTTAAAATTTTTGTCAATCTGGTGTTTGTAAAATGGTGCCCATTCTGGATTATTATTTAACATCATTGATCATTTGACTCTCCTCTTCTGTTTTGTTTTTCCCTTCCTCGCTTTTTTTGGTGATGGATTTTTTTTTAAATTTTTTATCTTATTTCATTTTCTCCCTTTACTCCTTTTCTTTTAATGATTATTCTAGAAACGTTAACCTGACAATTTAATATATCAAACTCTAAAGTTTTTTAAAACTTCATTCTTCCAGATATTTCAGGAATATTGGAACAATTTAATCACTCTCCCTCTAATTTATAAAATTATATTGTTATTAATTATTTCTATTATAGACTTTCAAGACATTAGTATATTATATAATTAATTGAATTATTCATATGCTTACCTTTATCCTTATCTTACTTTTAATACCTTTCACTGAAATTAATGTCATTTTGCCTAAAGTACTCTTATTTAGAATATTCTTAATTATTAAACTATATTTGCTTAAAAATTCTACACTATAGAATTTCCTGTTGAAAAAATCTGTTCTTGGCAACTCTTGGGTTTACCTGTCTGAAAATGTGTATGTTACTCTCATTTTTCCCTCATATTGAAAGTGTTGTTTTGTATTGTTTTGTTTTTGCTATTTATAAAATTCTGAGTTGACAGTCTTTGCATGTGTTGTGAGCTCTTATTCACTGGAATTTTACTAGTGAGAATTATTTTAAACCTGATTGTGAAGTAGTTTTTTTCTATTTCTCAAGACGATTTATATTTCCTACTTACTGGACTGGGGACACTGACCACCCACGAAAATTTTAAACTAAGTGTTGCATTATTATTTTTTTTCTTCCACATCCTCTATCAATTGTTACTTTAATTTCAGACTTGGCTTATAGCTAAGATATCTCACTGGAAGATTATTTTTCCATTCATTTATTTTTTTCCCCTCTACCACTAGCACAAGTGCCCAAGACAGGCGTACTCTTCCCTTCTTACCAACAGGTACAGGAATATGGGAGTTGGTGAATAATGTCTTTCTGCTTCACTCTTAGGCCAATAATAAATAACCTCATGGGGTTCTTGTTTGGGAGAAACCTAGGTTTTACCACCTGTGTCTTTTCTCCCAAAAGGAGGCAAAAACTAAAACTAAAGATCACAATTGGGCAAATAGCCTCAAGGTGAAGGCTGACCTTATGGTTTACTTACCTCTGTGAGTTCACTTATATTTTGGCCTTAAGATTCCAATTTATTGGCCATTGATAAAATGAAAAGTTATTTTAAATGTTTAATAATCAAGGATTTTTAATGGTTTCAGCAGAAGAGTTAACAAATTTTTCATTGGTTATAGTCAGCTATAATTCTGGAAATAAAGTTATTGCCAAAATTTATATGCTTCAGTAAGAGTTTTTGTTTTCCAAGCCTGAGTGGTAGCAAAATAATGAGGGTTGAAAGTGAATCTTTACAAAAATGTGAACTTGTTGGACTCATGTTTGTTTCTTATGTTAAGAAGAGTGAGATACAGGCAAGGAAAGACTGAGAAGTAGATTTAAGGCTTTTAGTCTTAAATCTTAAGTCACAGATTGTGACTTTTAGTATGCATAGTTTATTTTTCAGTATGAAAATAGGAAAAAGAAAGAATATACAATAATTTCACACAAAAAAATTTCCCCAACACAGACTTTATATGATGTGCCAATAGCTCCGCTTTTGAAAATAAAGGAGCTATGTAGATTTGCATTTAGAATAAAAAGTGGAAGAACTGCTGAGAAAAATAAGGATTTACCTGGGGAAAACCTGGAGCAGTTAAGAATGGTGCTGCACATATGGTGGAACAGAATTGTGGATGCAGGCCAGAGCCAGGAACACTCACGGGTTTCTTTTCCTTTATTTTTCTTTATTACTGCATTGCTGACACTAGTTATGGTGGCAGTAAAAGTAGCAGATCAGCAGGGAAATTAGTCACCAATGAACTGACCTCATTTATATATTTTTTCCACTATAACTAGGACGCACACTTTAGGTTGAGTAAATTATTAGCGTTCTTGAAATTTATCTAAATTCTAGAGGTATAGTGTAGTGCTGTCCCAGAAGAGTCAAGAATGTTATTTCTGAGACAGATGAGGTGTTTTATTTTAATATTAAGAGATTAAAATCTCAGTTTTGTATCCTTAATTGGACTGAAGGAAAAAGAGAGAAAGAAAGGATAAAGACAAAAAATATGTATTTAGGATGATTTAATGATGGCTTTGTAGCAGTGTATATGTATACATAGCAAAATGCATCCAGTCAATGGCCATTGTCCTCATGACTCATATATGTGCATAACCACTTTGCTAGGTTTTTGTTTTCATTTTTTTGCAGAACGTCTGTAGGTCTGTTTTTTTACCAATTTTCCTTAAGATGCTTGCTGATTTTGGAGCTACACATCTAGCTGAATGGGTGTAAAATGTTTTCAAAATTCTACATTTATTATGTTCTTTATAGGAAAATAGTGGAAAAAGCATAAGCAAAAACTGGGAGCAAAAATTGCCATTGTGAAATATCTCAGAATTTGAAGGCCTTGATCCAATTATCTTAGGGAAATTTCAATGCTAAAGAATTTATCTTGATAAGATTTTCTTTTGACAATCAGCACTATTAACAGTAGAGCTTTTAGCTCTTTTGAGACACTGAAAAATATTGGGCAGTTTACATTTTCCTCATTTTCAAAGAGAAATCAGCTAAATAAAAGCCTTTCAGAGATAACATTATTTGTCAGTATGGCACAGGAATAAAACAGCAATAATGCTTCAGATACATATTTTTAAAAATACACTGGTTCAATTTTCAGGCTAACTTAGGTTAGATTCAAAAATTCAAGCAGAGCGGAAATGATCACAAACCTAACTCTTAAAGTGCCTGACTTCCTTTCTAAGTTCAATGTGACAATTCTATTCCTTGTGCGCCATTATTTATGGCCTATACTGATGTGGTACTGAAATATAAGGCATTAATAATAGATATATTTAAATTAAATGTATACATAGTACTGATATTTTACATTAGAGGGTTGTGTATTAGCTTGATAAAAACATGCTTTCTCTTTCTTTATATTAAGTCCTTAAAATTGTTTTTATACACAGAATCTATTTTTAGTTCTTTCTAGAACTAAAATATTTTTAGTTCTTTCTAGAAAAATCTATTTTTAGTTCTTTCTAGAAAAATATTCATACTTATCAAAGAAACAGCTTATACTATTGATTTGGAAAAGGTCAGTCAGCATAGGCTAAATTACTCTGTAGTAACAAACACCCTCCAAAAATCTCAGTGACTTGAAAATCACAAAGTTGTGTTTCCTACTGTAGATGATCCCCACTGAGGCTTGCTCAGTCACTCTACTCCTCATAACCACCTATGACTTTGGACACCATCTCAAATTTTACTGGTCACTATTTCAGAGTCAAAGGAAGTTACACATAAGCCCTTCCACTCACAACTTAAAAGCCATATCCAGTTCCGTGACTATACCCACTTAGAAGTGGGTTAAAAAGTGTATCCTACCAAATCCCGAAAAGAAGAACTAGAAACATTTTCTGAACAGCACTTATATCTACCTCAGCTTATCTTTCTGCTCATCAAATAGCTCATTCACTCTCCTTTCTGCATATAATGTATACTTACTCGATTCTCAAACTACACAACCTGTAAGCACTAATTAATCACAATATTAGTCTAAAACCTGAGAATCTTTGGGTGATACATGCTGGTTTTGCATTCAAGTGATATGTGAAATCCTCTATCTTAAAATCAGAAATTACTTACCTTGATCCAGATAAATACATGTTATCTGTCCCCACAACCTGATATGTAATGGTCTAACAAATACTGGAAAACTGCAATCAATACTCTCATTTAGAAAAAGGAAGATGTGAGACACAACATGTAGTAATATATAGCAATTCTGAAATCACCACTGGGCAAACTTTTTGAGGTATCACTACCCTAGAGGTAAGGAATGTTTTTTGAATATTCCCTGATTCTGCTTTGTGGAATGAGTGCTTTAGTCTCTTGTTCTCTATGGCTCTTTGCAGCTCTTTCAGAGATTTTACCCTTTGTTATCATTCTCGGCCACATGTGAAGTTCAAATTGGAAAAATATATCCTCCCGGGGGCTGAGTAGCATTGTCAGCCCGATTTCTTTCCGGAGAAAAATCATTTTAAACCTTGGACGGTCAGTCTTTTTTTAGTCTAGCTTATGGTTCTTTTGGCACTACAACTCTTTCGATAACTTGCCTTTTTAACAATTGGAGTCCCATCAGTGCCAATAACTACAGTCATAGTTCTATTTGGGACACCTCTTTCTCTTGATTTAATCACAAAAAGTTTATCAGTTTTAGTGGGTATGTTATACCACTAAACCTTTTCCTAAACCATTTTCTCAACAGAAGAGATTTTCTGGGAACAATATTAATTCTTTCAGAGGTTTTAACAATCAGTGTAATGGTTCTCCAATTGATGTGATCTTTCTGCAAGTTATACCTTAATTGATATTTTTGCTTATATTTCTCATTTTAATATTCATCTCCTTAGGGTTGAGAAGCTGTAGCCACTTCCTACTTAAAATTTTCTCTATATCTGAAATATCTTTATACACCCTTTTATCTCTGTTTTCAAATGGCCTAATTATTTACTGAGGTCATTTATTAATTGCAATATCTTGTCAAATGCACCTAATAGCATCCAACATTGGCTACTATCATTCTAATGTTCAATCTTTTTTCTGAACACTACATTATTAACTATATATTCTGAATTTCAAACTATCTTGGGTGATCGATTAGCCAAATGTATTGCCACTACATTACATAGATTTCTATTTTTCAGTTTCCTTATCTTCAGATGACCCATCCTTAAGACACTGCATGTGTTCAGGTTTGTTTGTTTTCTTCAGAAACATCTCTCTTCTGGTTTTGATTTCTGTGTCATTCAGGATAGACTAGGTTATACTGTGGCAACAGTCAATCCTTAAATCATGGTGGCTCCATAAAGAAATATTTATATTTGCTCATTCTACATGTTCATCATAGATGAACAATTCTGCTATTTGTGTCATTCTGCGACCATGACTGCCAGAAGGGCAAACACTTTGAATATTTCCAGTGACCTTGCCAGAGTGGAAATGGAGCTCTGAAGGATCTCACGATGAAACTTAAATGTTCTGCTCAGAAGTGACATGTTTCACTTATGCTCATGAATCTTTGGCTAGAAGTAGTTACAAGGCTTAACCCATCCTCACATGGGGCAGGAAATGAATTCTTACTTACTCTGAGGCAAGAAAGAGGGAAAACTAAAAAAACAAACAAAAAACAAACAAACAAACAAAAAAAACATTTGTGAGCAGCATTAATGTGAACTATATATGTATTCTGTGTTGGTCATGGGTGCAAAAATCACAGATAGGATTTTAAAACAGCAGTGAAATATGTACAAGATAGATAGCACATGCAAACATTTGTTTGAAACTGAAAGTTCTCCAACCCAAAAAGCATAAACTGGTAAAGTACTAGAGAAAGACATTGTTACCAAATTCATAAAATATTTGCAGTTAAATGATAAGCTGAAAAATTCCTGTGGAGATAAAAGGCAGTGCTCCAATAGAGTAGGAGGTATTTTCACATTTAGATAGTTCAGAAAACCTTGCCAGTAACTAAACAGGATCTTTTTCAACAGAATTAATACTTTGACATCAGTGATGAAGACAAAAATGCTGAAAGATGTTGGTCAAGATGGATACTACCAGCATGATAGTGATCCAGTTAAGCCAGTTAAAATTGGTCATTTAAAAGATTAGATACAGCTGTAAGCCATAGGCTGTTCAGCTCTTGGTAGCACTATATTTCAAGCACTTATTGATTCCCTGGGCATAAGAGTTTACTCTTTTGTTTCAATTAATACTGAAGGCATTTAATTCAATTCAATAGATATACTATTCTGTGTCTCAATGTTTTTTGTCTGGTGGCTACAAAACATCAAACTATACAAATAAGTAAGACCCTCAAGTAATTCAAAGACTAGTGTGGAAGTGGGGAGAAACACAAAGTGATATTAATATATAGAATGTGAGTGGTAGAAAATGGCCTGGGTATTCAGCAGTGAGGAATAGTTCAAAAGAATCAGAAAATGATTTCTGCAGGATGTATATTTTGAAACCAAAAATAAGAAATGGATATAAAATCAAGGCAAAGAGATGAACCTTAGTGTGGGAAAGAGAATCAAAGGCAAGGGGGCAAAGACGCATTCCAGAGGTTGGGGAAATAGTAAGTAGGTTAGCTGGGCTGTAGAGAGAAGCAAATATAAGGAAACAATGGTTCCAAAAAAGATGCGTAAAATCATGTAGAGACCAGTTCTTTTCCTTGCTCAATATCTGAATAAATTTTCTATCCTGGCTGATTCTCTCCACTACGTAAATCTTCACTGATCTCTTGACCACTAAAGTACTTACAGCACATAATTTACAATACAATTATGAATGGTGTTTGTACATGTGTATATGAATATTTAATTTTTGCCCTTCTGTTGGTTAGAACTCTACATAGATTTTCTTATATGCTCATGTTATATAGCACAGTATAGACTATTGATTAATTTTTTAAATGTTAAAATTGCTGTGTAAAATATAGTTCAGTGCCCACTGCTTATTATTTAAAATAGAATTTTATTGGAACACAGCCACATTCATTTATGTACTGTCCATGACTACTTTCATAATAAAATAGGAGAGTTGAGTAGTCGAGACCAAGACCATCAGATCTGCAAAGCACAAAATATTTACTATCTGGTTCATAACAGAAAAAAGTTCACCAAAACCCACTTATCTAGTGCATTTATAAATGTGATCAATACATAAAAAGTACTTTCACATACATTTTATATGTAAAAAGTATTTTCTCATACATTTTTATCCTGATAACCAACAGTTGTTGATATTTCCATTTTATAGCTTCTGAAAACAAGAAAGATATTTTATGTATTGCAAATTATTTTGAATAAGTCTTTTTACCACACAGTTTTTTAGGTCATTATTGTTAAAAGGAAAGCTAAGAAACTATGGACCTAACAATTATTTAATGAAAATAATCAATGTATATTTAAGATTTAGTTATCTAATAGGAAGAGAGTAGGATGACCAAATTGTTAAATGGTAAAGCAATTGATGTTTTGCTAAAAACTCTATTGGGATTTAAGATTCTATCTAGCCAACATGCTACCACATCTACTTGATTTTCCTCTGAGGAAAGAAAATATACTTCCAAATTTATTGATAAGGCAGAAAACCTTTTGCTTTATTAATACAGCTATTCTTACTGAGTTCAGCATAGCAATGGTAAAGATAAGATGCTGGCCTTAAAATTTCTAGTAAAAATAGTCATTGTTTAAGAACTTCACAGATTCCCAGTAAGATCTTAAATCCACAGTGTTTGAGAGAAGTGAGATCTAATCAACACAAAATACAGTTGTAGAAACATTAGAACGTTCACTGATGAGAGATTGCACGCACAGGTTGTAACTAATATTTGTAACTAATATTCTTTAAATTTCGCTCCACATTATAATGTATATTATAACAGAATATTATATTGATTTCATTTAATAATTAATTTTCTGTAAATATGTAAGTTAAATAAAGAAACCTAATGTTGATACCAAAAAGTATAATTGAAGGAATAATGTGCTAATATCTATTCATAGTTAATTATCACTCAGAAAAACTGTACTTTTAGACATTAACCTAAGTAATATAGTGAATGGTTAAGTGCATAGGCTCTAGAATCAGATAACCCTAACTTAAAATTCTGGTTCCTTCTGCATTTATCTGTGTAGCCTTGATCAATTTAGGAATCTTCTGAGCCTCAGTTTCTTCACGAATAAAATAAAGTTAATAATAAGACCTAACTCACTGGCTTGTAATTAGGTTTAAATGACATAATGAGCACTTGGGAAAGAATCAGCACTAAATAAATGTATGATTGTTGTTGTCATTTACATTGTTATGGTCTCTATCTATTTGGTGGAAGACTATATTAATTGGATTTGTTATTCCTAGAAAGAAATGAAATGGTTGGTTAAAAAGAATAATAATAAAAACACAACATGGCAATGCACAGCATATTCATGAAAATAGTTGGTGAGAGAAAACCCTTGTAAATAAGTAATCTTCAAGTTCATTTTCTTCTTATGCTTAATCCACTCATATTTTACTATTACATTCTTTTCAAATTTTGTCACTGGTTGTACTATTATTTTTATCTCTAAATTAAGCTTAAAAAATAATAATGAACACCTGATTGTAACCAAGGAAGCCTGTGAAATGTGCTACACACAAAAGATACAGCAAAGCAAAAACTAGTCTTTTAAATTTAAAATTAGATTAATTTCTCCACAAGGAAACACATTAAAATACGTTATTTTTAATAACTACATATAATGAGACTAGCATATCTACTCTTTTGAGCAAATAGTGAAATGTACTGATATCAGTGCATTTCCAAAAATGAAAAAAAAGTTAAATGAAAAAGAATATGCACTAAAGTTGATTGATTATAGTTTTTATCATGTTGTGCCTTTTGAAGATTTTGAACAAAAGTCATGTCTCTGTATTACTTGAAATTTAAAAACATGAAACACCAAGCCTTTCTCACATTACAATATACCAAGTTTTAATTTTCTAATGTCTAATGAAAATAATATGATTACACTGAAACACTTATGAACAAAAGGGATAAATAGTTCAAAACAAAGTAATTTATTCTAACAGTACATGGATAAAACACACACATCAAATTGGGAATGTGCCTCTATGTAGTTCTCTTCTTTTCAACTGCTTGAAAATTAACGGATTGGAAACATTTTAGAGGATTAATTGGTGAATGCTCATAGTTCATCAGAGAAATATTTAAATATGTTCATTATGGTACTTTTGAACTTGGTGTCAATTCAATTTTCTTATGGGAATCACTAAATGAGGAACTACATTAAAATAATCTCAAATCCCAGTTTAACCTTTTCTGGATGGTGTATTTTGGAACGTGTTAATCACATATTGACAAAGAAGACAAGCTAACAAACAAAGAAACCCTTGTTGCATTACACAAGGGGCAAAAATAACTAAGTTGCAACCTCCATGAAAAATGTGTGTATGTCTGTGTGTACTTGAGTTGGGGGTGGGTGGTGTGGAGAAAGTGTCTATATACCTGATTTAGAGTTAAATTTACATTTTTAAAGTTATAAACTAAATCAAAGCCCATTTGATTTTCTTTTTAGACTTAGCCAAAGTAAGGGGAATAGTCCTAGCTTTATTCTAAAAGCTGTAAGTACATCCCCATTGGGCTAGAATTTTGTGAAGAAGATACAAAATATGTGGAATGTACCACCGACAGAGACAGCGTCACTCTACAGTTACTTCTTTAGCCACTGGCAGGATTGAATATGATGGCTTCATTTCTGTCAGGCTTGTGGAAGAGGTGATGGCAAAATAACTATAGGTTTCTGTTCTGATACAAGGAAATCCTAAAAAAAAACAAAAACAAACAAGCAAAACAGAGTAGACAGCTTTCTATGTAATACGTTTGCCCTGCTATTGAACAATTTTTATAGAACAAAAGTATCTGCCATTTATCTGCCATTCATTTGAATTATGAGGGGGTTTTTTTTAACGTTTTTTTAAGACAATATTTTTTAGAGCAGTTTTAGGTTCAGAGCAAAATGAGAGGATAGTACAAAGATTTCCCATATGCTTCCTACCTCCCATACATGTATAGCCATCCCTATTATCAACATCCCCTACCAGAGTGATACATTTGTTAAAATTGATGAACCTACATTAACACATCATAATCACCCAAAGTCCATAGTTTACCTTACAGTTCTGTCTTGGCGTTGTACATTCTATGGGCTTGGATACACATATAATAACATGTATTCATCATTATGGTATCATACAGAATATTTTCACTGTATTAAAAATCCTCTGTGCTCCACCTGCTTATCCCTTCCCAGGCTCAGTTCCTGGCAACCACTGATCTTTTTACTGTCTCCATAGTTTTGCCTTTTCCAGAAGGTCATATAGTTTGAATCACATAGTATATACCCCCTTTGGATTTACTTCTTTCACTTAGTAATATGTATTTAGGTTTCTTCCATGTCTTTTCATGGCTTAATAGCTCATTTATTTTCAGCACTGAATAATATTTCATTATCTGGTTGTGCCATAGTTTATACTTTCTTCTACTAAAGGACTTCTTGGTTACTTCTAAGTTTGGACAAGTATGAATAAAGCTGCTATAAACTTTCATTTGCAGGTTTTTGTGTAGATATAAGTTTTCTACTCCCTTGAATAGACACCAAAGTAAGTTTTATAAGAAACTGCCAAACTGTCTTTGAAAGTGACTGGACCATTTTCTATTCTAACCAGCAATTATTGAGAGTTGCTGTAGTTCCACATCCTTGCCAGGATTTTATGTTGGCAGTGTTCTGAATTTTGGCAATTTTAATAAGTGTGTACTGGTGTATCTCACTGTTGTTTTAATTATTGTTTTTCTACTGACATGACTTGGAGCATCTTTTCATATGCTTACTTGTCATCTATACACCTTCTTAGCTAAGGTGTCTCTTAAAGTATTTGTCCCCCCCCTTTTTTTATCAAGTTGTTTTCTTAATGTTGAATTATACTGTGGATAAATCTCCTTTACAAACGTGTCTTTTGAGCAAATATTTTCTCCCAGTCTGTGGCTTGACTTCTCGTTATCTTGACATTGTCTTTCAGAACAGAATTTGTTTTGTTTTTTTTTTGGCTGTGCCAGGTCTTAGTTGTGGCATGTAGGATCTTTAGTTGTGGCATGCGAACTCTTAGTTGTGGCATGTGGGATCTAGTTCCCTGACCAGGGATCGAACCCAGACCCCCCTGCATTGGCAGTGCAGAGTCTTAGCCACTGAACCACAAGGGAAGTCCCAGAATCGAAGTTTTCAATTTTAATAAAGTGCAGCTTATCAATTATTTCTTTCATGGATCATGCCTTTGATGTTGTCTCAAAAAGTCATTGCCATACTCAAGGTCATCTAGGTTTCTCCTTTGCTATCTTCTAGGAGTTTTATAGTTTTGTTTTTCATTTAGGTCTCTAACCCATTTTGAGTTAATTTTTGTGACAGGTATAAGGTCTGTGTCTAAATTCTTTTTCTTTGCATGTGGATATCCAGTTGTTTCAGTCTTATTTGTTGAAAAGTCTATATTTTCTCCATTGTATTGCCTGGGCTCCTTTGTCAAAGATCAGTTGACTATATTTATGAGGGTTTACTTTGGGGCTTTCTATTCTATACCACTGTTCTGTTTATCTGTTCTTTCACCAGTACAATATATACTGTATAAATCTTGATTTCTGTATCTTTATAGTAATCTTGAAGTTGGGTGGTGTCAGTCCTTCAAATTTCTTCTTATATAGTGTGCTATCTATTCTGGGTCTTTTGTCTCACCATATAAACTTTAAAATCAATTTGTTGTTATCCACAAAATAACTTGTTGGAATTTGATTGTGATTTCCTTGAATCTATAGGTCAAGTTGGAAGAACCTACATCTTGACAATATTGAGTCTTCATATCTGTGAACATGGAATAGCTTTCCATTTATTTAGTTCTTTAGCTTCATTCATCAGAGTTTTATAGTTTTCCTCATAAAGATCTTGCCATATTTTGTTAGATTTATACTTAAATTTTATATTTTTTGAAGGTGCTAATGTAAATTTTGTTTTGAATTCATTTGTTCATGTTAGTGTATAGGAAAATTAATGACTTCTGAATGTTAATATTGTATAGTGCAACCTTGCTATAATCACTTATTAGTTCCAGGAGGTTGGTTTTGTTTTTTTTATTTTGGGTTGTTTTCTCATCAATTCTTTTGCATTTTCTACATAGATGATCATGTCACCTGAGAGCAGAGAGTTCTATTTATTCCTTCCCAATATTTTTGCCTTCTTATTTCCCTTTATTGCCACATTGTTTTGGCTAGAGCTTCCAGCACAATATTGAAAAGGTCTGGTGAGCTAGACACATTCTTGTCTTGTACCTGATTTTAGTGAGAAAGCTTCAAGTATCTCACTATTAAATATGATATTAGCTGTAGGTTTTTTTTTTCGTTTTTTTTTTTTTTTTTTTTTTGATACGCAGGACTCTCACTGTTGTGGCCTCTCCCATTGTGGAGCACAGGCTCCAGACGTGCAGTCTCAGCGGCCATGGCTCACATGCCCAGCCACTCCACGGCATGTGGGATCTTCCTGGACCTGAGCACGAACCCGTGTCCCCTGCATCGGCAGGCAGACTCTCAACCACTGCACCACCAGGGAAGCCCAGCTGTAGGTTTTTTGTAGATATTCTTTATCAAGTTGAGGAAGTCCCCAATATGCCCAGTTTTCTGAGAGTTTTTTTTATGATGAATGAGTGTATTTCATCAAATGCCTTTGAAAGGTTTACCTTTCTATAGAATATTTATAACAGTATTCATAAAATTAAAGAAAGAACATTTCTCTAAAAATGAAGAAAAATTTGTGATTAAATATGTGGTGATGCCCTTCCATTTTCTTCATATTTCTTTGTGCATATTTTGAGTTCAGTATATCAGGAAAAAATGTCATTTAAATAGCATCTACTTATTAAAATATATACTACAAAATAACTGTTGGTTTCATAATAAAAAATCACCTTTTATTTAATTCCTACTATGCACTAAGCAGTATTCTAAACCCCATACATAAATTATTTCACTAACCTCTCATTACAAAACCATGAGATATGTATCTCTATCATCATCATCATCATCTTAGCCATTTTCAGTTTTTTAACTGTTTTAAAATTTTTATACCTCTTTATTGGAGTATAATTGCTTCACAATACTATGTTACTTTTTGTTGTACAACAAAGTGAATCAGCCATATGCATACATATATCCCCATATACCCTCCCTCTGGAGCATCCCTCCCACCCTCCCTACCCACTCCTCTAGCTCGTCGCAAAGCACCGAGCTGATATCCCTGTGCTATGCTGCTGGTTAGTAGGGGACTTTAACACCCCACTTACACCAATGGACAGATCATCCAAACAGAAAATAAATAAGGAAACACAAGCTTTAAACGACACAACAGACCAGATAGATTTAATTGATATTTATAGAACATTCCACCCAAAGTGGCAGAATACACTTTCTTCTTAAGTGCACATGGAACATACTCTAGGATAGATAACATCTTTGGTCACAAATCAAGCCTCAGAAAATTTAAGAAAATTGAAATCATATCAAGCATCTTTTCTGACTGCAACACTATGAGATTGAAAATCAATTACAGGAAAAAGACTGTAAAAAACACAAACACATGGAGGCTAAACAGTGTGCTACTAAATAACCAAGAGATCACTGAAGAAATCAAAGAAGAAATTAAAAAATACATAGAAACAAATGACAATGAAAACACGATGACCCAAGACCTATGGGATGCAGCAAAAGCAGTTCTAAGAGGGAAGTTTATAGCAATTCAATCTCACCTCAAGAAACAAGAAAAATCTAAAATAAACAATCTAACCTTACACCTAAAGCAACTAGAGAAAGAAGAACAAAGAAAACCCAAACTCAGTAGAAGGAAAGAAATCATAAAGATCAGAGCAGAAATTAACAAAAAAGAAATGAAGAAAATAATAGCAAAGAATAATAAAACTAAAAGCTGGTTCTTTGAGAACATAAACAAAATTGATAAACCATTAGCCAAAATCATCAAGAAAAAAAGGGAGAGGACACAAATCAATAAAATTAGAAATGAAAAAGGAGAAATCACAACTGACACTGCAGAAATACAAAGGATTACAAGAGACTACTACAAAAAACAATATGCCAATAAAATGGACAACCATGAAGAAATGGACAAATTCTTAGAAAGGTACAATTTTCCAAGACTGAACCAGGAAGAATTAGAAAATATAAACAGACCTATCACAAGTAATGAAATTGAAACTGTAATTAAAAATCTTCCAACAAAAAACTTCCAAACAAAAGTTCAGGACCAGATGGCTTCACAGGGGAATTCTATCAAACATTTAGAGAAGAGCTAACACCTATCTTTCTCAAACTCTTCCCAAAAAATGCAGAAGGAGGAACACTCCAAAATTTCTATGAAGTAACCATCACCCTGATACCAAAACCAGAAAAAGAGAGCACAAAAAAAGAAAATTATAGACCAATATCACTGATGAACATAGATACAAAAATCCTCAACAAAATACTAGCAAACAGAATCCAACAACACAGTAAAAGTATCATACACCATGATCAAGTGGGATTTATCCCAGGGATTCAAGGATTCTTCAATATATGCAAATCAATCAATGTGATACACCATATAAACAAATTGAGGAATAAAAAGCATATGATCATCTCAATAGATGCAGAAAAAGCTTTTGAAAAAATTCAACACCAATTTATGATAAAAACTTTCCATAAAATGGGCATAGAAGGAGCCTACTTCAGCATAATAAAGGCCATATATGACAAAACCACAGCCAGCCTCATACTCAATGGTGAAAAACTGAAAGCATTTCCACTAAGATCAGGAACAAGACAAGGATGTCACTCTCACTCTTCTTATTCAACATAGTTTTGGAAGTCCTAGAAATGGCAATCAGAGAAGAAAAAGAAATACAAATTGGAAAAGAAGTAAAACTGTCACTGTTTGCAGATGACATTGTACTATACTTAGAAAATTCTAAAGATGCCACCAGAAAATTACTAGAACTAATCAATGAATTTGGTAAGGCTGCAGGATACAAAATTAATGCACAGACATCTCTGGCATTCCTATACACTAACTACAAAAAATCAGAGAGAGAAATTAAGGAAACAATCCCATTTACCATCACAACGAAAAGAATAAAATACCTAGGAATAACCTACCTAAGGAGGAGAAAGATTTGAACTCAGAAAACTATAAAACACTGATGAAAGAAAGCAAAGATGACAAGCAGATGGAGAAATAGACCATGTTCTTGGATTGGAAGAATCAACATTGTGAAAATGACTGTACTACCCAAAGCAATCTACAGATTCAATGCAATCCCTATTAAACTACCAATGGCATTCTTCACAGAATTAGAATGAAAAATATTACAATTCATATGGAAACACAAAAGACCCTGGATAGACAAAGCAATCTTGAGAAAGGAAAACAGAGCTAGAGAAATCAGGCTCCCCTACTTTCAACTATACTACACAGCTATAGTAATCAAGACAGTATGGTATAGGCACAAAAACAGAAATACAGATCAATGGTATAGGATAGAAAGCCCAGAGATAAACCCACACAAATATAGTCACCTAATTTATGACAAAGGAGGCAAGAATATAAAATGGAGAAAAGACAGCCTTTTCAATAAGTGATGCTGGGAAAACTGGACAGCTACATGTAAAAGAATGAAATTAGAACACTACCTAACACCATACAAAAAGTAAACTGAAAATGGATTAAAAACATAAATGTAAAACCAGACAGTATAAAACTCTTAGAGGAAAACATAGGAAAAACACTCTTTGACATAAACCACAGTAAGATCTTTTTTAACTCACCTCCTAGAGTAATGAAAATAAAAACAAAAATAAACAAGTTTGGCCTAATTAAACTTAAAATCTTTTGCACAGCAAAGGAAGCCATAAATAAGATGAAAAGACTTCTCTCAGAATGAGAGAAAATCTCTTAGCCATTTTTAGATGAAAATTTATTTTTAGATAAATTAACTTATTTAAAGTTACACAAAAATAAATGGAGCATATTAGAAAAAAACATATGCACATAATTTAAAATTCAGTGGTATTACCAACATTCATGCTTTATGATTCAGACTGTACATGAAGTTCTTCAAACTGTGGAGCAAGTTTCTATTTTGCTTGCTCCCCTCATGTTGCTCATGGTATTTTGCTACATATGAACAATGTGCGTTCAACAATGGCCTGTTAATTAATGGTCAGAAGTACACAATTTTATTATAATTTAGAATCTATATAAGCCAGTGTAGTAGTAATTGTAAAAGTTTTTCCTTTTGTTGTATTAGGAGGGAAGTTTTGAGATGCAGTTTATTATTTTCAAAAACGTTTCTTTTTTTGTTACTGGAATGGCATTCTAGCAATAGTATTTAAAAGAAATGTTGGTTTATATATGCCCAAATTGATGTTTCATCACTTCTTATGTATCCCATGAGGACAGGGAGTTCACATGTCAGTGCATAGCTTTACCCATGTAACTGTATATTGGAATCTGGAAGTTATAGAAAGTCATTCTCATACTCACAAGCATTGAGAAGTAAAAATCTTCTCCTGTTTTTTTTTCTTGGCTGCAGCAGTAACACCCTGCATGACAAATGTACACTCAAGTAGGAAGAAGATAAAGACTAAATGACCAAAAAACAGCTATAACATTTTATTGAAATATTTGAAAAATTACTGAAAGTTGTATTTATCACAATTCTTTAATGTAAATTGACTTTAATAAAAATAATATATTTATCATTTAGATATCAATCAAGTATTCTTCCCCTTATAATGTTTCTTTTTCCTTTCAAAAGGACAATGAAAATAAAATGAATATTTTATATTTTTCCACTAATTATGACGATTAATTCTTTGTCATATGAATATTTTATTGTGAAAAGCAATAATGTTGCTGTTCAATAAATAGGATAATCATAGCTATTCTTAGGCAACTTAAGTCATTTGTGACAGTTCATACTTCAATGTAGTAGCTTTGAAAATATATGTAACTTCATTACATTTTAGTCAAAGTTTCTAGTAAGATTCTTCTCACTGACACTTAGATCAACACACTGCACATGATTTTGAGTTAGTCTCCCTAAAGCCATATGATAAACCCAAGGACACATTGAATATTATGAATAGTTAGTTAGCTCTGCCTGGAATACTAGTCCCTCCTCTCATATACTAAAGACCTAACCCATTCGCCCCCAAACTGGGTTCTGTAGAGCAATATTCCATGTAATCAGTAATGATAATGAATAAGGCTTAAACTGTGCTGTACCCATTATGTACTTCTTTTATTTCCTCCTTGCAGCAACCCTATGACATGGCTATTATCTCCCTTTTACAAATGAGGAAATCAAGAATGAGGACAGTAGTAAGAAGCAGAGCCTGCATTTGTGCTCAGTCTAACTGATTTCAAAACCTATGTCAAAACCCTCTGAATCTCTTCATTGCAACAAAATTAATTATAGCCTATCCACTAATTTTACACTCCTCCATTCTGAATAGAATAGAAAAATAATGACAATGTGAAAACATCTTTTAAAATATTCATAGCCATAATGCCTCATGTATCTCATGTGTTATTTACTTATGTATATGCGTATCTGTATGGGCTGTTTTTTACACATGTATCTAATATCAATTACATATTTTCTGATTAATCACTTTTAATAGTTGGTAATTGTATATATGCTTTTCCTCAAATTATATGGTTTTTGTCAAAACTTCTTCATAATTGCTTTTGAAAACAGTAAAAATCAACTATAGTAATTATAATAACTACATATAAAATATTTATCAATATTATGTCTTGTCACTATGCTAAATACAAAGGTTAGATTCATATATGCACTTGTAGTCTTTCAAAACATTTTTAAGGATGCTACAGCCAGAAGGATTTAATCTAGATCTCATAATCTCCCTGCCCCCAGTCTTTTTAATCTCTCATCCTCATTGTTTTACAGGAATTTGTACTCCAAAGAAGTGACAGTAAAGGGACTTAGTGACAGACTCAGATATTGAATCAAGACTAATTAACTCATTTTTTATAATTTTGCATTACCCTGTGCTATTTCTAAGCATTTTGATAAAAATATACTTATTTTACCCAATTTTTTTTCCTTACATTTAGAAAATGAATGCATAACTTGTTAACAATGGTATATTTTTAGGGTTAAAATATTTTCATCAAAAATGCATTGTTCTTAAATTTGGTAGATATAAGATGTTTATCTAACTATTTTTTCTTTAATTTTGCTGACAAATTAATAAATAGAAGAATGGGTTCAAGCTAAAATGAACTTTGTAGAACAGGTGCTTTTGAGTGAATATTTCCTTAGATGAAAGATAGCATACTTCTTAGTGAAAGGAGGTTAAATTATGTGAGAACACTAAGAAAAAAGCAATCAACAAAGTTTGGTGATAATAGAGGAAACATCATTTGGCAATATTAGTAATGATTTGATCAGAGGATTTTTTTAAAGCTTCACTTTAGATGCCAATAAATAGAATAGCTTTTATAAGAGAGCCACAAACTATATTGAATTATAACTTTCTCTTGGTTATATGCCTCTTAAGGAAAAATGATGGGTGGAAATTATTGTAAATTGTAGATCAATAGAAATGTTGAACAATGAAACTGCAGAAAGGCTAGAGACCAGGTTGTCCCCAAGTGCTCTGCTGTACAAAGCATGTCTATCTTCTTTTTGCTTTGAGGCACTCTCATTTTGTATCAACACAATTTTAATGTATGTGTCTTTTTGTTCATGCTTCAAATTACTAATGGATATAGAATCTGACTGGCTTAATTTACTCCAGGAGTTTTTATTCAGTTACCCATCACTAGCAGAGTGGATGAGAAATAGTCACTGGAGGAAACATTATAAGCCAAGCATTCACATTAAATTGTAATGCACAAATAACTCAATTTTGTTCCTTTTTATGGCTGAGTAATATTCCATTGTATATATGTGCCACATCCTCTTCATCCATTCATCTGTCAATGGACATTTAGGTTGGTTCCATGTCCTGGCTATTGCATACAGTGCTACAATGATTCACTTTGGTGTACAACAGAAACTAACACAGTATTGTGAAGTAATTATACTCCAATAAAGATCTATTAAAAAAAAAACTGTGATGCACAAAGCACTTGATGACTAAGTACTCGGAAGCAATATATAAACAATAAGTATGATTCTAACATGAAGGTGTGCAGTATATTAGAAAGGCAGACTCAAGTAGGCCTGGCGCATGGACGAAAAGTACAGGATGGAGCCTGCAAGCCAGCTTCTCAGGCATCCATTAAGTACTACTAAGAAGGTAGCTACACTCTTTCTATCCCTCACTTTTCCATCTGGAAATTGAAGATAATAACAGTACCCTGTAGTTTTGTCACAGGTTTGTGTGTGTGTGTGTGTGTGTGTGTGTGTGTGTGTATGTGTGTGTGTGTGATTTAATGAAATGTCTCTAAAGGCATTTTCACTCACTAAAATAAAGGTATTGTTTTCTCAAAAATGCTGAATGTATTACAGAGGAAAAATAGAGAGTTCAGGATTAGAATTCCTACTTGTCGATTCATTTTTGAAATAAGTAAGTAATTGGTATTAAAATTAGGCAGAAGAAATATCAGGAGATTGCAGGCAATGTCTTAAAATCATGATGATTCACACAAGCTGAGGCCCACTATCTTTGGATGTACAAAGATTTGGATTTTTCTATCTCTGTCCTTGTACCTCTCTCATAAGTTTTGGTAAAGGTAGTAATTTCTTTGGATACAGGAGTATACTGATAAAAATTGTAAGTTACTCATGACAGTATACTAGCATCTAGGTCAACAGTAAGTCTAACAAAATATAATTAGGTAGAGTAACTAAAGTACAGATGGCTTTTACATAACTGTGACCATATATATTTGAGCCTTTGCAATTCAAGTCTTGCAAATTATTTCCCAAAACAGTTTGTATGAACGTGTACCAACATTTACTATGCAGTAGCCTCCCTTAATTTGCCACATCCTTCCTTCCTTCCTTCCTTCACATATAACTAGGTTGAAAGAATGTATGCAACTTCTCTCAATTAGTTACCCCAGGAGTAAACACAATCATGGAAACTTCGAGGGTAGCAGGTCAGTCTATTCAAATAGGTCATTTCATTAATCAAAAATTAACATTTCTTCTGGAATGAGTTTAAATTGTTTGGTACTATTAAACATGTGGGCAAAAACTATATTTTTATGACTGTTAATAATTCTCTCTCTCTCGTGCTCACTTTCTCCCTCCCTCTCTTTCCCTCTCATTCTCTCTCTCATGTCAAGTTTTGAGCAGTTGGCATTGTTCTGTGAAACTCTTCACTACAAACTAGAGAAGTTGAGCACAGTTTGTGGAGCAGAATTCAATTTAGTTTTTACTTTAGGATCCAGAGGCCAATATCTAATACTTCTTTCCTAACTCACCTTCTACAAACCACTTGTCTTAATTTTATAGCCAAAAATGTTTGATGAGAGAAAATCTAGAACAACTTGGAGCCACCATGTGCCAGTGAGTCAGAAAGGCCCTGGAAAAGAATGAGAACTGGGCCTGGCTGCCATGAAGAAAGCAGCTCTGTGGCTGAGAGCACGCCTGGCATCCTCAGGGCATGAGACCAACTTGCACTGGGCAGTGAGTTCTCTCTAAATCAGCCGGATCTGCTAGCCAGGAGGATAGAGACAACCAGGTCTTTGAAACCATTGCCTCTACTTGTCAGATGCTCCATCAGATAGTGTTGGGAAGCCAGGAGAGATTGTTTCTGGAACTAAATCCTTCTCACTCAGTTTTTTTTTTTTTTTTTGTATTTAAGTCATAGTTATCTCTGTTTCCTTCTTAGTGCCCAACATTGAGATTTTTAATATAACAATTTTTAAGATATAAATTTATGTTTTTAATATAAAGTACTATATAAATATGTCAAAATAAATGTATATAATAAAGCTCAAAGATCCTTACAAGAGGGCTTCCCTGGTGGTGCAGTGGTTGAGAGTCCTCCTGCCGATGCAGGGGACACGGGTTTGTGCCCCGGTCCGGGAAGATCCCACATGCCACGGAGCGGCTAGGCCCGTGAGCCATGGCCACTGAGCCTGCGTGTCCGGAGCCTGTGCTCCGCAACGGGAGAGGCCACAACAGTGAGAGGCCCGGGTACCGCAAAAAGAACAAAAAAAAAAAATCCTTACAAGAGACCATATTTCTAGGTATGAATAAATAAATGAAAGTGATTTTCTTTTCCCCAGGAGAATGTGTCCTTCCTTTTTACCCATCCCAGGGCTACTATTACTTGTTTTGAGGTGCGATTTTACTAATGTTGGAAAGATGTCCTTCTCTGAAACTCAGTTTAGTCTGGTAATATTTTCAGCAATTCCACCACTTACAGATAAACATGTGAAATTAAGATACTAACCAATCAATGGCAGGGACATTTTTCTATACACCTTGAGACACAGACAACAAAAAGTGTCCTTTGGAAGGAATGTAATTGTAAAAGCTGCTTTCTCTGTATACAAAACAATAAAGCCAGTTCATTTGTTAATATTTCTTTTCTCAAAGGACTACATGAGATCCAGCTGTGTGGAGGAAATAGGAGTTAATGAAGGGATGGAAATGGAATAGATTTAATTTCGCAGCCAGATATTTTGAAATAGGTCAGGCTGATGACAGGGGTCTTTGGTCAGAAAACAAGAAGGGAAAAATGAGGAGCTGGGAGGTATGTGCTTAATCTTTATAACAGGAGAGGAGGAAAGCTGGAGAGTGAGTAAAGCAAGGAGTCAGGAAGATGGATATTTTTCTTCATGATTTTGTAAAACCACCACACAAACTGTGTTTTTTTAAGGGTTCTATTGAGCTTTCAAACTGGGCCTATGTGGAGTTAGTTGTTGTTGCTTATGTCACCTCATATGTGGTACTCCTTCAAACCTGATCTGAAGGCTAAAGCATCCTGACTGAAATATTCTCAGTGGTATCTTTAATATAAATTCATAGTATGGTCCTTAATCTCACCTAAGAAATGTAATAATGTAAACTGATAGCTCCTTATTAATTATGTTTTGTTGAGGTGGTTTTGTCTACCTGTCACTGCCTTGTTTTTCTTGTGAATGTAAAGCTTATTATGCAAAATATTTTTAGTGAGAAGAGCACTCATTAGTTTTCAAAAAGCAACAAGAAGCAAACACTTCGAATTTACAGTCCCCATCTGAATTCCCAGAGCCCCTCCTCCCATTTCGCTCAACCACATGTGCTCCATTAAACCTGAAGCAGCACCACAGGAGCCTCTCACATACTTGGGATTTTATATGTATTAGGTGAAGTCAGACCTAACAATAGCATGACACTCTGCATCTAGTCGAAGCTGAATTCATGATTCTGGATTTTATAAGTTAGTGAGGGAGCAGAATGATAACCGTAACGATGTCATCACAGAGTCGAGCGTACGACACAGTCAGATGGAAGGAACACATGTACAGATTCAGAAATAGAAAGATTCTAACCATGTCTTTGCCTAGTTCCTTTGATCCCATCTATTTCTACTGGAAGATGAAAAATTTTCATGACCTAAAATTAGCAAGAAATAAGTTGACTTGATTTTTCCAATTATCCATCTGTAAAAACTTCAAAGTTATTGAAATACCAAAGAGGTGTTTTCAATGGTTAAAGTAAATAATGTAAAGCATCATTTCAAGTCTGCCTTAAAATAAAATAAAATAAAATAAAATTGTAAATCTACATGGCTTCATCATTCAAGGAACATGCTATTTCTGGGCTTAAAACCAAACAGAAAGTACTTCCTTGACACAAAAAAATGTCTCATAGGCTGACTGGAGCATTATATCAGGAATCCAGACTCCACCTGTCCAAGTTGCACCTGGCATGACAGGAAAGCAGAGTCAGCTGAAGTCTGATCTTCCATTAGGCTGCAGCAAATAATTAAGAGCACGGTCTGTTGTTCTAGGGTCAGAATGCATTATGTTTCTGCTTTTCTCTCCGCCTTCTTAGGTTGAGACTTTCTTTGCTAAACAGAAATAAATAAGACTAAATAGTCTTATAAACTATCTAAAAATTGGAAAAGTAGACAGACTAAAACCTGATTAGAAGGACCACCCCTAGTGTTATAAGTGAAAAGTTCTACACTTAGGGATGCTATATAGCTTATTTTCCTCTATGATGCTTCTATCTTCCCTGAGAATGCTGGCCATCTGTGACCTCCCTGTGCCTCTTGAAGCCCAGCACCCACATTCACTTGATTGTCAGGGAGGCAGATATGGCGCAGTCATTTAATCATTAAATTCTGGGGAGAGTGGAGAGCCTGTGGCTAGAAACCCAACAGAGCCCAGGGCAGTCAGTCCATACATCACTCTGTCAATTGCCCCAGACCTTCCTCTGACCACTCCCTTCTTCCCAGCAGGCCTACCCTACTTGTCTCCTGCAAATACTTCATGGATTTTCTACTCCATTTATCTGATTCCATCTGCTTTCTATCCTCTAGGAATTTTTGAAAACAATGTTGGCCCATGGATGGTAATAGTTCTTATTTTCTGGCACTGCTGTTAATATATATTTTGAAAGAAAAATATTCTCTGTCATTTTGAGAGATGATATACATGCTAAGCCTGTAATCTTGATCCCAATATCCTGCCAGCCTTTCTTTAATTCAATCAAAGTCAGGTTATCTTTAGTAATAAGCTCCTAGGACAATGGGAGGTTATGGAGTTCAGATATTCATGTAAATAATCCCACCACATTTAAGCCCAGAATGTACCTTCTCTAAGTGGGATGGACAGCACACTTTTAAAGAGGTGAGGTTTATGATTTTTAGGGTTTCTAGAAGACAGAGACTATGAATACCTGGCTTAATATTAGGTTAAAAAAGTGTGTTTCTTCCCATGTTACACACGAATGCATATTTGAAGAAAAAAGAAATCCTATCTAGTTTCACCTAACCCCTTGTATGGACCGGTTTTTTTGGCCATGGGTGTAATTTGTATTAACATTAACATGAACTGCCTCCGGAGGGCTTGGCCTAACATTTCCTAAGAGATCATCCACACTGTTCAGCACATTTTATGCACTAGGAGGAACAAACACAATTAAAATAGGACAAACTGATCAAAATTATGAGTGTGATGGTGAATGATCCATCAGTCTGAGGTTCATAAAATCTAAGTCTGACCAAGCCTACCTGAAGATTTCATCAAAATTACTAAATGGAAGAGAAATCTTATTAGACAGACATCACACAGACACTGGTAAACTGTTATTTTTTTTTTATAAACTTATTTATTTTTGGCTGCATTGGGTCTTCATTGTTGCATGCAGGTTTTCTCTATTTGTGGCTAGTGGGGGCTACTCTTTGTTGCAGTGTGCGGGCTTCTAATTGCGGTGGCTTCTCTTCTTGTGGAACACGGGCTCTAGGCACGCAGGCTTCAGTAGTTGTTGCACATGGGCTCAGTAGTTGTGGTTCGGGAGTTCTAGAGCACAGGATCAGTAGTTGTGGCGCATGTGCTTAGTTGCTCCGTGGCGTGTGGGATCCTCATGGACCAGGGCTCAAACCTGTGTCCCCTGCACTGGCAGGCGGACTCCCAACCACTGCGCCACCAAGGAAGTCCCAGGTAAGCTGTTAAAAATGACCATCAATTAAGAAGGTAAACAAACATATAAATTATGCATTTGTCTTAGTGAAGTTATGTTTTGAAAGGTGTGTGTATGCTTTCATACATGGGGACAGAAAATATATTAAAATCAGTACCATTTAAAGCTTTTCTCCAGTAATTTTTTTTTTTAAATTCTAAAATGTGCATAAATCTCCAGGATTGATTCCTAACTCTGATTTGCTATTATGTTAGATTAGCTTCCTTGTTTTTTTGAAATTCTTAAATGAATTATATCAAAGTACTTCAGAAATATTTTAGAAAGAATTGTGCTTGCTGAATCTAACAATGTTAAAATACTGGATCACTGAACATATTGAAATACTTTTCCTAATTATAGGAGGATTTCTACATTGGAATACTATTAATAACCATTTGGTTCTCAATTGTTTTATGTCATCTCTTTAGATTATAAATTTTCCCCATTGAAGAAATATTATCAGTAATTGTCCAGTTAACCCACAGTACCATTTATATAATACACATTGCTAGTACGGGTCCTAAGAATTAGGATGACAATGTTCTGTGCCTGTGTCCCTTTGAGGCATAAACCTCTTTTCAGTACTAGTAGTATTTAAGAGTCAAATCAAATGGGGGCTTAGGGAACTCACAAAACAGAGTCATGAAAACAAAATGGAAGTATGTGTTGTTGGCTATTTCCAAAGAAGCATGGACGGAGTCAAAATGGAAAAATAAAACACTAGGCATTTCCTTGCATTACCATATCTTACAATTAAGTGTCTTTTTTTTTTTTTTTTTTTCCAATTTTCAACTAAATGTATTGAACACTCAATGAACTACAGGTTGGGAGCAACAATTACATAGATAAGCCATAGACATTTCCCTCAAGGGCTCACACATTACTTGGGAAAGAGACACGTAAAAATACTATACTACAATATGATATAGTCAATTAGTTCATATAAGTTACAAAGGTTTCTAACTGGAAAAATGTGAATACCTCTATGTGGGGTAGCTCTGGAGAGTTTCTGGAGGAGCTGATAAGATCATTGGAAATGAAAGGAAAGCCAGGTTGTTATCCACTGAGAAACGAGCCAGAAGGGAGGAACTGAAACCCAAAGGTGCAGATGGCTCTTTTAAGAAGCCTGGCTGAAGGGAAAGGAAGTCTTAGTAGGGTCTTGATTGTGTTCCTTTGTTTTAGCATTAAAGAAACTTAAGCACTAGGTTAGAAAGGAAATAGGAATGCTATATGATAGAATTTGATATTTCATAATTTGAACCCACCTTAAGAAAAGCAAATGAAAAAACATAATTGTTCAATTGTTTGCATTTTGTTTTTTATACTGACCATTTAAATTTTATTTCAAAAAATTCTGATTTAGTGAACTATTTTTTCCTTTAAATATAACAAATGATGCAAATACAGTGATCATCTTTTAAAGCAGCCATTTTATCAAACTGCTCTACTTAGAGTCCAGATTTTTAAAGAAAAACATTAAGAAGTACTTATTAAAGGAAAAGCAGGCAGCAGTTATTAAACTGAGGACTGCATTCTATCCATTATATACTATTAATAATTCTTAGGTTGTATGATAAAATTAATTTAATCAAAATAATAAAAGTAAATTATTTGTTGACTTAATTCCCCATTGACTTTGTTAATTAATTAATTTATTGTTTTATGGCTGAGTAATATATATATATATATTTTACATCTTTATTGGAGTATAATTGCTTTACAATGGTGTGTTAGTTTCTGCTTTATAACAGAGTGAATCAGTTATACATATACATATGTTCCCATATCTCTTCCCTCTTGTGTCTCCCTCCCTCCCACTCACCCTATCCCACCCCTCTGGGTGGTCACAAAGCACTGAGCTGATCTGACTGTGCTATGCGGCTTCTTCCCACTAGCTATCTATTTTATGTTTGGTAGTGTATATATGTCCATGCCACTCTCTCACTTTGTCACAGCTTACCCATCCCCCTCCCCATATCCTCAAGTCCAGTCTCTAGTAGGTCTGTGTCTTTATTCCTGTCTTACCCCTAGGTTCTTCATGACATTTTTTTTTCTTAGATTCTATATATATGTGTTAGCATACGGTATTTGTCTTTCTCTTTCTGACTTACTTCACTCTGTATGACAGACTCTAGGTCCATCCACCTCACTACAAATAACTCAATTTCATTTCCTTTTATGGCTGAGTAATATTCCATTGTATATATGTGCCACATCTTCTTTATCCATTCATCCGATGATGGACACTTAGGTTGTTTCTATCTCCTGGCTATTGTAAATAGAGCTGCAATGAACATTTTGGTACATGACTCTTTTTGAATTACGGTTTTCTCAGGGTATATGCCCAGTAGTGGGATTGCTGGGTCAAATGGTAGTTCTATTTGTAGTTTTTTAAGGAACCTCCATATTGTTCTCCATAGTGACTGTATCAATTTACATTCCCACCAACAGTGCAAAAGTGTTCCCTTTTCTCCAGACCCTCTCCAGCATTTATTGTTTCTAGAATTTTTGATGATGGCCATTCTGACTGGTGTGAGATGATATCTCATTGTAGTTTTGATTTGCATTTCTCTAATGATTAATGATGTTGAGCATTCTTTCATGTGTTTGTTGGCAGTCTGTATATCTTCTTTGAAGAAATGTCTATTTAGGTCTTCTGCCCATTTTTGGATTGGGTTGTTTGTTTTTTTGTTATTGAGCTGCATGAGCTGCTTATCGATTTTGGAGATTAATCCTTTGTCAGTTTCTTCATTTGCAAATATTTTCTCCCATTCTGAGGATTGTCTTTTGGTCTTGTTTATGGTTTCCTTTGCTGTGCAAAATCTTTGAAGTTTCATTAGGTCCCATTTGTTTATTTTTGTTTTTATTTCCATTTCTCTAGGAGGTGGGTCAAAAAGGATATTGCTGTGATTTATGTCATAGAGTGTCCTGCCTATGTTTTCCTTTAAGACTTTGATAGTTTCTGGCCTTACCTTTAGGTCTTTAATCCATTTTGAGCTTATTTTTGTGTATGGTTTTAGGGAGTGTTCTAATTTCATACTTTTACATGTACCTCTCCAGTTTTCCCAGCACCACTTATTGAAGAGGCTGTCCTTTCTCCACTGTACATTCCTGCCTCCTTTATCAAAGATAAGGTGACCATATGTGCATGGGTTTATCTCTGGGCTTTCTATCCTGTTCCATTGATCTATCTTTCTGTTTTTGTGCCAGTACCATACTGTCTTGATTACTGTAGCTTTGTAGTATAGTCTGAAGCCAGGGAGCCAGATTGCTCTGGCTCCGTTTTTCGTTCTCAAGATTGCTTTGGCTATTCAGGGTCTTTTGTGTTTCCATACAAATTGTGAAATTTTTTGTTCTAGCTCTGTGAAAAATGCCAGTGGTAGTTTGATAGGGATTGCATTGAATCTGTAGATTGCTTTGGATTGTAGAGTCACTTTCACAATGTTGATTCTTCCAATCCAAGAACATGGTATATCTCTCCATCTATTTGTATCATCTTTAATTTCTTTCATCAGTGTCTTATAATTTTCTGCATACAGGTCTTTTGTCTCCTTAGGTAGGTTTATTCCTAGATATTTTATTCTTTTTGTTGCAATGGTAAATGGGAGTGTTTTGTTGATTTCACTTTCAGATTCTTCATCATTAGTGTATAAGAATGCCAGTGATTTCTGTGCATTAATTTTGTATCCTGCTACTTTACCAAATTCATTGATTAGCTCTAGTAGTTTTCTGGTAGCATCTTTAGGATTATCTATGTAGAGTATCATGTCATCTGCAAACAGTGACAGCTTTACTTCTTCTTTTCTGATTTTGATTCTTTTATTTCCTTTTCTTCTCTGATTGCTGTGGCTAAAACTTCCAAAAGTGTGTTGAATAAGAGTGATGAGAGTGGGCAACCTTGTCTTGTTCCTGATCTTAGTGGAAATGCTTTCGGTTTTTCACCATTGAGGACAATGTTGGTTGTGGGTTTGTCATATATGGTCTTTATTATATTGAGGAAAGTTCCCTCTATGCCTACTTTCTGGAGGGTTTTTATCATAAATGAGTGTTGAATTTTGTCAACAGCTTTCTCTGCATCTATTGAGATGACCATATGGTTTTTCTCCTTCAATTTGTTAATATGGTGTATCACATTGATTGATTTGCGTATATTGAAGAATCCTTGCATTCCTGGAATAAACCCCATTTGATCATGGTGTATGATCCTTTTAATGTGCTGTTGGATTCTGTTTGCTAGTATTTTGTTAAGGATTTTTGCATCTATGTTCATCAGTGATATTGGCCTGTAGTTTTCTTTCTTTGTGGCATCTTTGTCTGGTTTTGGTATCCGGGTGATGTTGGCCTCATAGAATGAGTTTGGGAATGTTCCTCTCTCTGCTATATTTTGGAAGAGTTTGAGAAGGATAGGTGTTAGCTCTTCTCTAAATGATTGATAGAATTTTCCTGTGCAGCCATCTGGTGCTGGGCTTTTGTTTGTTGGAAGATTTTTAAACACAGTTTCAATTTCAGTGCTTGTGATTGGTCTGTTCATATTTTCTATTTCTTCCTGATTCAGTCTGGGCACATTGTGCATTTCTAAGAATTTGTCCATTTCTTCCAGGTTGTCTATTTTATTGGCATAGAGTTGCTTGTAGTAATCTCTCATGATCTTTTGTATTTCTGCAGTGTCAGTTGTTACTTCTCCTTTTTCACTTCTAATTCTATTGATTTGAGTCTTCTTTTTTTCTTGATGAGTCTGGCTAATGCTTTATCAATTTTGTTTACCTTCTCAAAGAACCAGCTTTCAGTTTTATTGATCTTTGCTACTGTTTCCTTCATTTCTTTTTCATTTATTTCTGATCTGATTTTTATGATTTCTTTCCTTCTGCTAACTTTGGGGTTTTTTTGTTCTTCTTTCTCTAATTGCTTTAAGTGAAAGGTTAGGTTGTTTATTCAAGATGTTTCCTGTTTCTTTTTTGTTTGTTTGTTTTTGTTTTTTTTGTGGCAGGTGGGCCTCTCACTGTTGTGGCCTTTCCCGTTTCAGAGCCCAGGCTCCAGAGATGCAGGCTCAGCAGCCGTGGCTCATGGGCATAGCCGCTCCCTGGCATGTGGGATCTTCCCGGACCGGGGCATGAACCCATGTCCCCTGCATCGGCAGTTGGACTGTCAATCACTGCGCCACCAGGGAAGCCCGTTTCCTGTTTCTTACGGTAGGATTTATTGCTATAAACTTCCCTCTTAGAACTGCTTTTGCTGTATCCCATAGGTTTTGGGGCGTCGTGTCTCCATTTTCATTTGTTTCTAGGTATTTTTTTATTTCCTTTTTGATTTCTTCAGTGATCACTTCGTTATTAAGTAGTGTATTGTTTAGCCTCCATGTATTTGTACTTTTTATGGATCTTTTCCTGTAATTGATATCTAGTCTCATAGTGTTGCGGTTGGAAAAGATATCTGATACAATTTCAATTTTCTTAAACTTACCAAGGCTTGATTTGTGACCCAAGATATGATCTATCCTAGAGAATGTTCCATGAGAACTTGAGAAAAATGTGTATTCTGTTGTTTTTAGATGGAATGATCAATTAAGTCCATCTTGTTTAATGTATCATTTAAAGCTGTGTTTCCTTATTTATTTTCACTTTGGATGACCTGTCCATTGGTGAAAATGGGATGTTAAAGTCCCCTACAATGAATGTGTTAGTGTCGATTTCCCCTTTTTATGGCTCTTAGTATTTGCCTTATGTATTTAGGTGCTCCTATGTTGGGTGCATAAATGTTTACAATTGTTATATCTTCTTCTTGGATCAACTCCTTGATCATTATGTAGTGTCCTTCTTTGTCTCTTCTAAAAGTCTTTATTTTAATGTCTATTTTGTCTGATATGAGAATTGCTACTCCAGCTTTCTTTTGGTTTCCATTTGAATGGAATATATTTTTCAATCCCCTCACTTTCAGTCTGTATGTGTCTCTAGGTCTGAAGTGGGTCTCTTGTAGACAGCATATGTATGGTCTTGTTTTTGTATCCATTCAGCCAGTCTGTGTCTTTTGGTGGGAGTATTTAATCCATTTACATTTAAGGTAATTATTGATATGTATGTTCCTATTCCCATTTTCTTAATTGTTTTGGGTTTGTTATTGTAGGTCTTTTCCTTCTCTTGTGTTTCTTGCCTAGAGAAGATCCTTTAGCATTTGTTGTAAAGCTGGTTGGTGGTGCTGAAGTCTCTCAGCTTTTGCTTGTCTATAAAGGTTTTAATTTGTCCATCAAATCTGAATGAGATCCTTGCTGGATAGAGTAATCTTGGTTGTAGGTTTTTCTCCTTCATCACTTTAAATATGTCCTGCCCATCCCTTCTGGCTTGCAGAGTTTCTGGTGAAAGATCAGCTGTTAACCTTATGGGGATTCCCTCATGTGTTATTTGTTATTTTTCCCTTGTTGCTTTTAATAAGTTTTCTTTGTATTTAATTTTTGACAATTTGATTAAAATTGTCTTGGCATGTTTCTCCTTGGATTTATCCTATATGGGACTCTCTGTGCTTCCGGGACTTGATTAACTATTTCCTTTCCCATATTAGGGAAGTTTTCAACTATAATCTCTTCAAATATTTTCTCAGTCCCTTTCTTTTTCTCTTCTTCTTCTGGAACCCCTGTGATTTGAATGTTGGTGTGTTTAATGTTGTCCCAGAGGTCTCTGAGACTGTCCTCAGTTCTTTTCATTCTTTTTTCTTTATTCTGCTCTGCATTAGTTATTTCCACTATTTTATCTTCCAGGTCACTTATCCATTCTTCTGCCTCAGTTATTCTGCTATTGATCCTTTCTAGAGTATTTTTAATTTCATTTATTCTGTTGTTCATCGTTGCTTGTTTCATCTTTAGTTCTTCTAGGTCCTTGTTAACTGTTTCTTGCATTTTGTCAATTCTATTTCCAAGATTTTGGACCTCTTTACTATCATTATTGTGAATTCTTTTTCAGGTAGACTGCCTATTTCCTCTTCATTTATTAGGTCTGGTGGGTTTTTATCTTGCTCCTTCTTCAGCTCTGTGTTTTTCTGTCTTCTCATTTTGCTTATCTTACTGTGTTTGGGGTCTCTTTTTTGCAGGCTACAGGTTCGTAGTTCCCGTTGTTTTTGGTGTCATCCCCAGTGGCTAAAGTTGGTTCAGTGGGTTGTGTAGGCTACCAGGTGGAGGGGACTAGTCCTCGTTTTCTGGTGGATGAGGCTGGATCTTGTCTTTCTGGTGGGCAGGTCCAAGTCTGGAGGTGTGTTTTTGGGTGTCTGTGGACTTATTATGATTTTAGGCTGCCTCTCTGCTAATGGGTGGGGTTGTGTTCTTGTCTTGCTAGTTGTTTGGCATTGGGTGTCCAGCACTGTAGCTTGCTGGTCATTGATTGAAGCTGGGTGTTGGTGTTGAGATGGAGATCTCTGGGAGATTTTCACCATTTGATATTACATGGAGCTGGGAGGTCTCTTGTGAACCAGTGTCCTGAGGTTGGCTCTCCCACCTCAGAGACACAGCACTGACTCCTGGCTGCAGCACCAAGAGCCTTTCATCCACATGGAAAAAGAGGAAAAGGGGAAAAAAAATAATAAATCTTGCTCTCAAAGTCCACCTCCTCAATTTGGGATGATTCGTTGTCTATTCAGGTATTCCACAGATACAGTGTGCATTACGTTGATTGTGGAGATTTAATCCTTTGCTCCTGAGGCTGCTGGGGGAGATTTTCCTTTCTCTCCTTTGTTCTCACACCTCCCGGGGCACAGCTTTGGATTTGACCCCGCCTCTGTGTGTAGGTCGCTGGAGGGCGTCTGTTCTTCGCTCAGACAGGACGGGGTTAAAGGAGCCGCTGATTCGGGGGCTCTGGCTCACTCAGGCCGGGGAGAGGGAGGGGTATGGATGTGGGGCGAGCCTGCGGTGGCAGAGGCTGGCGTGATGTTGCACCAGCCTGAGGCATGCCGTGCGTTCTCTCAGGGGTGTTGTCCCTGGATCCCGGGACCCTGGCAGTGGCAGGCTGCACAGGCTCCCCGGAAGGGAGGTGTGCATAGTAACCTGTGCTCGCACACAGGCTTCTTGGTGGCAGCAGCAGCAGCCTAAGTGTCTCATGCCCGTCTCTGGGAGCTGTTAGCTGCAGCTCGCGCCTGTCTCTGGAGCTCCTTTAAGCAGCACTCTTAATCCCCTCTCCTCGTGCATCAGGAAACAAAGAGGCAAGAAAAAGTCTCTTGCCTCTTCGGCAGGTCCAGACTTTTCTCCGGACTCCCTCCCAGCTAGCCGTGGTGCACTAACCCCCTGCAGTCTGCGTTCACGCCACCAACCCCAGTCCTCTCCCTCAGCTCCCAGCCCCACCCACCCCGGTGAGTGATCAGACAAGCCTCTTGGGCTGGTGAGTGCCGGTTGGCACCGATCCTCTGTGCAGGAATCTCTCCCTGCTTTGCCCTCTGCACCCCTGTTGCTGTGCTCTCCTCCGTGGCTCCGAAGCTTTCCCCCTCTGCCACCCGCAGTCTCCACCCTCGAAGGGGCTTCTAGTGTGTGGAAACATTTCCTCCTTCACGGCTCCCTCCCACTGGTGCAGGTCCCATCCCTACTCTTTTGTCTCTGTTTATTCTTTTGACTCTGTTTATTTTTTATTCTTTTGACTCTGTTTATTTTTTTTTTCTTTTGCCCTACCCAGGTACGTGGGGAGTTTCTTGCCTTTTGGGAGGTCTGAGGTCATCTGCCAGAGTTCAGCAGGTGTTCTGTAGGAGTTGTTCCTCGTGTCGATGTATTTCTGATGTATCTGTGGGGAGGAAGGTGATCTCCGCGTCTTACTCTTCCGCCATCTTCCCCCTCTCTAACTATAATTTTTATTTTGATTTACCAGTGCCTCTCCCATCATGATTTTTAGCCAATAATCTCTTCAGTGTCTTGGACCTCTAAATGTAATCAGCCATGCCACTCAGAGGAGTGAGCTCACCTTTTCTCTGACTGCAAGAGACACCATCAGAGGAGTAAAGAAAATCATGCTGCTGGGCGAGGTAACTTCCTCCGTAAGCAAGGAGATTAGAGCTCTGAAAAGCACTGGCGAATCCTACCTGTTAACTTTCAAAAGAAGGGTGCTGCTCCAGCAGATGGGAGAAAAAACTAGAAGAGAGGAAGTGTGGGAATCAGGAATCACAAGTAATATGGATCTAGCAGAAGATATTCTCAGAACTGAAAAATAATCTGTTGTCAAATGAGGGTGCAGATTGTAGCCAGGAAGACAATTTTAGCACCGAAGTTAAAGGTAGAGACTCACAAACCAGATTGTCTAAATCCAAATCCTGGCTCTGCAATGTGCTGGCTGTGAGAACAAATCATTTAGTTTCTTTGAGCCTCAGTTCTTCATCTGTGAAACAGGGATAGTAATACCTATTTCAGGGAATTTTAGGAGAGATTGAGTTAATAGTTGTATAAAACAATTTGGTGTGGTTTATAATACATCCACAAAATTTTTGACATGCTCTGCAAAAGGTGGAGCATAAGTCCCTTTTACTTGAGTGTGGGCTAGACTTAGTAACTCACTCCTAACAATTAGAATAAGGTGGAAGTGACAGGTGTGACTTTGGAGATGAGATCACCAAAGGCATTGTGGCTTCCTACTGTTTCTTTCTCTTGGATCATTGATTGTGGAGGAAGCCTGATCTCTTTGGAGAAGATTCAAGCAGTCCTCTTGAGAAGTCCGTGTGATGAGGAACTGAGACATCTTGCCAACACACAGTGAGAAACTGAGGATCCTTAACAGCAGCCATAAGAACGAGCCCTCTTGGAAGCAGCTCCTCCTGTTCCAGTCAAATGTCCACATGACTGAAACCCTGGTCTTTGTTTTGTCTGTCACCTCATCAGAGACTCTAAGTCCAAAGTTGACAGCTAAGCCTCTTCCATATTCCTGACTCATGGAAATTTGGGGCGAATGAAAGCTGATTGTCCTAAGCCACTAAGTTTTGTGAGTAATTTGTTATTCAGCAATAGATAATTAATACACTTTTTAAAGGGATCCTGGCTTATGATGAGTGCTATATAATTATTAACCACATTATTATTATAGATCATTGGTTGAGAGTTTGTGAACAGAATAGTAAACTACTAGAAATTCCCTATTATTTTATCTCTGTGATCTATTTTGGGATGTTGTTTTTGTTGAATCCTGTTATGGTTAGATCTTCACTGATGTGCTGTTACTTGTATGGACTTTTGAATATTATTTTCTTGTAGAAAAAATGAAAATGGTGAGGGATAGAAGATGATACAGGGTAAGAAGTGGAAAAGAGAGGCAAAGTGAAGGATCTTGGAGAAAAGGACTTTTGATAGTAAGTGGAAGAGAGAGGAAGAGGTATGAGTGGTTTACTTGTGTTTTTCATCTGCAGCTGGAGAACTGAAAAGTCAATAAACCAAAACATAAATAAACAAATAAACCCTACTGACATCAGCCTCATAAATAATATGTCTAAAATTGATTGTGAGAGATCAAAAATAAAGAGTATTCTCACCTATATATTACAAAAATTATAATGCAGTTCTTGACTTTTCCTGTCTAGTGACTTTTGAATTAGGCACCTTCTTAAACATCTTCAATGCAGAAAAAGTGAAGACCAACCAAATAAGAAAAGCCAAGGAGATTTATTCTGAGTTTGCTATAGTAAGAGGTCAGCCACCTTCCCCTGTATTTTGGCAGAGACTCAAAGGCAGGCAGAAGAGTGAGGAAACTTTATAGTGAAAAGGAGGGCAGCCTTCAGGTGTGTCCTGAATGGAGACTTGGGACTTGGTAGGGGAAGCTGTAGGTAGGCTAACTAGAAGTAGGGCATCTTATGTGATTGGTTAGGGGAGCATAATTGGCTTTGTCTGGTTGGTCTTAAGTTGGAAGTGGGTCAAAAATTAAGGCAGTTGTCAGTTATTAATCAAGTACTGGCCATTTTGGGCCACTTCTTTCAGAATTATTATTTAACTTCCTGGATTATCACTAGAGATAGCAATCTGTCTTCAGGCAAATCTGATTTATAGCAGGCTTGCCTCCTGGGTTGTTTATTATAGATAAAGGGTTGGTTTCCTGGGCAGATTGCTGCAAGTTCTGGGTCCAAGATCCATTTTTATGTATGGTCTGGCTATAATCCAATTGTATATTAAGTTTCTCATCAAAAATACACTATTTTTTACACTGGTACACTGATTGTAATTCCTTCTCCTTTGTTTCCAGTTTCTAGCACTGTTCTATCCCATTTCCATATCAAAGTGCTGATAGCATTTCCATAAACATTCTCTGGTTTCATGAAGGACTTTAGTTTCTGCATATGAATAATAAAATAATCAGGAAGATTATATCTTGGCAGAAAGTTTCTTTCTCCTCTAATAGCAGACCCAAGCAGAGAAAAAGAAAATGAAACAATAAACAAAAACACTGTTTAAAAATCAACATGCTTTTGTTAGAAACAGGGAGGAAAAGGGGAAGAGAAATTGATCAAACTGTTAGAAGAGACGCCACAGGCACATTTTTCTTGCTTCCATTAAATTGTTTCACATGTAGTATTTGATGATTGTTTATGCCAGTATCCTTCTTACAAGTCTATAAACGATTCTATATATATTCAATACAGCTTTTTATTTTTTACATTGCAATTATTTTAAAGTCAATGTTTACTATTGTGACTGGCAAGTTGGATCAATAATCACTCTATTGGTATAAATTGTTTGGGACTAGAGCAAAAAAAAAAAATCCATTAGCATGAATGTGAAAGGCAGAAAAAGCTTATTATATTTTTGGAATTCCTGAATCCCGTTGTTCTTGCAATGACCCATAAGGTCCTTAGTTGTTTCCTTCGTATTGGTCATGAATAAACTGAGTTATGCAGAACCTGTACAGTACACCCCTGACATTGACTCAAACATTCAAATGCCTACTGTGGCCTAGGCAGGTAATTAAAAGTAGATAGACAGTAGAAATTTATTCACTCACTGAATACATATTTGTTTAAAGCCTACTTTATTCCAGGAACTGTTCTAGGTACTGAAATTGATTTTGTACCAATTATCTTGAGAAATATATTCCCCCTTGGTCTATGTTTAGTGTCTACACATTTGATAGGAGCGTGATTACAGAGAAATGTTTCCTTTCTATGAATATAATGATAGCAAGCCTGATGATAATGGATCCTGCAGTGATGTCAGGAATTCCATAGTGGGTGGTAAGGATTTTAGTGCACTGTAGTGTCTAATGACAACAATCAGTTGTTGACACACAGAAAAACATAAGGCAAAGCCTGTCAGATCATCTTGTATTATTTTCATATTTTTTGAGACGACAGACCTCCAGATTTCTTTTTAGGTGAACCCACCAAATTTTCTTCATGCTGTCTAATTTTTAAAGAAACACTGAAAATGAAATGACACATGCCAATCCATTTTATTGCCTGACAGTTTGAAACATTTGATCTCAGTAGAATTAATTCAGTTACATCCAAAAATGTATACGATGCAGAGCACAAGCTGTTTAATTAGTCCAAGGCTATTAGTTAGCATTGCTGGCAATGATAACTTTAATAGATGAGTTTAGGCTTAATCTTGGATATATGAACCTTGCCATAAATTCTTTGTTTCTGTTTATTTCCTAACTCTCTGAATGCTCTATTTCATTTGTGGGTTATTTCCCTACTCCAGTTCTTTGAATTAGATGTTTCCCACTTTTTTTTAATCCTTTGCACTTATGCTCTACCTTTTCTCTTTCTCTAAGCTATTAATTCACATATTTTATTAAAACCTTTAGTGATTCCCATTTACACATTGAACAAAAGGCAAATTCCTCCCAAGTCCTCCATAATCCAAGCCCAAGCAGATTTTCCAAACTTTTCTTTTTTTATTCTTTTTTTTAAAATTAAGATATAATTGACATATAACACTGTATTAGTTTAAAGTGTACAACATGTTGATTTGTATATCACAATATTATTATGTATATCACAATATTATTACCACCATAGAATCAGTTAACATCTCCATCATGTCACAAAAATATCAGTTCATTTTGTGGTAAGAACATTTAAGACCTAGTCTCTTAGCAACTTTCAAGTATATAATACACTCTCATTGACTATCATCAAAATGCTGTGCATTAGAATCCCAGAATTTATTTATAACTGAATATTTGTACCTGTTGACCAACTTCTTCCCAATTTCCCCAATCCCTAGCCTCTGGAAACCAGAATTGTACTCTCTGCTTCTATGAATTTGACTTTTTAGTTTCCACATATAAGTGATGTCATATAGTTTTTGACTTTCTCTGTCTGATTTGTCCCAGAGGTCCATCCATGTTGTTGCAAATGGCAGGATTTGCTTCTTTGTCATACCTGAATAATAATATTCCACTGTGTATGTGTGTGTGTGTGTGTGTGTGTGTGTGTATGTATGTATGTGTGTATATATATATATATATATATATATATATGCCACATCTTCTTTATACACACTTACCTGGTGTTAAATTGTTAAATCTTCTTGCACTTGTGTAGCTTCTTCTTTAATTATCCAGAACTGATTAGTTAGCACGCTCTGCACTTTTTTACTCTGTCTTTCACACAAATCCCTTTACCTAGAAAGCACTCTCCTAAGGTATTTGTCAAAGTTCAACCTGTCTTTACTGGTATTTTCAGTATTTACCATTACATGCCTTTTTTTTTTTTTTCCAGGTTCCTCAGTTTGAGTTAAACCTATTCACTCCTCTTTTCTTTTTGCAAATTATTAGAATAACTTTTACAGGAAAATCATTCTCCTATTTAAGTTCATTGATAGCTATCTATCTCTCCAGATACAGTTCGAACTCCTACTGACCTCTATAGGTGGATTTTTGTATAAAAAATAACTAGTAATTCCTCATAATAGACATTCAGTTTATGTTTGTTAAGGTGAATTTTAATTAATGCAGTCCCAGATGTTGAAATGAATGCTCCTTTATTGATATGATTCATTTTGAAAAAAAGATCTGTAACTGAAACATTGAGAAAAAAAGTAGGCTATGAGAAATAATAGTGAAAATATTTGTAATTTGCTCATAAAACAGCATATTTATTGCTGCCTCCTCTGTGTTGTCACAATTAATTTTTATAATATTCTTTTAAAACTTATCTCCATGGAATTATATGTTTATATTTCTGTATCATCCACTAGACTATGAGTTACATGATAATAAGTATTCTGTTTTATTCAATTCTGTATTGAAAAATCTTGCACAGTGCTTGACCCATGGTTTGTATTCAGAAAATGCTTATTAAATGATGAATGAATAAATGTACAAACAAAAGACTCAAATCTGGAATTTGAGATGCTTGCATTTCTCAAAGGAAACCTAGGAATATTGTGGTGGTGTTTAAATTTGTGGCTTGAAAATGTATAATTGTTTTACTCCCGTTATTCTTTCGATACTGAAAAGAATGGAATAATTACCAAGATAATTACCCACATTTTCCTGAATATTGTCTTCAATTATATTAAGAGACCTACAAATTTTTGTTGCACAAATTATTTTTCCCCAATTATTCTAGAAGGCTTCAGAGGATTCGCTTTGTTATATGAGCAAGTCTTTCAGCTACCATGTGACTTTCTTATTATTCTTCATCAACAGTCATGTCCCTCTTTGGCTATGCAAGCTGCTGGGATCTCTGATGTCTGAAAAGCTAGATGAAGGTGTCTTATCTATATCTGTGCCCACAACTGAGCCCAGGAAGGCTAGCCATGGAGACTAGTCCTAGGGAAAAACACTTTGAATGACTAAGAATTTCCTTAGGTCAAGTCAGGGGAGCATAACTCCTCTTTGGGAAAAATTAGTTTAAAACATCTTAGGAGTTCATTAAGCCCCATATAGATAGACTACAATAGACAAACTATTAAAATTCTCTGCACTTGTACAATAACAGTCACTGACACTTTTAATATTCAATCTAAAAGCCCTCACACATACATACTAAACTTATGATTTTAACTATTGAGAAATTAAATTAGACAACGTTTAATGTTCTTTCAAATCAGAGACCCTATAGTATACTCATTCAGGCATTCATTCATTCACTCATTAATATTATAAAGTTTTTCTAAGTGACTAAAATGGTTCGATGCTAGGTAAGTGCTAAGAATGAGTTCAAAAATGCAAAAATAAATAGTGGAAAAAGTGAGTCACTATCCTTGCTTTGCAACATAACATTTAATATTTGAAAATTTTACTTAAACTTTTTGATTCTTGTATCTTCTCTGTAAAGTGGGAATAATAGTAACCTTATAAAAAGAAAAGAGGAAAATAAAAATAAAAAGAAGTGGTGTAAGAGGTAGGATAAGAACCAAGTGTCTCAGGTCGTGAGAGCGAAGGGAGAAGAGAATTGATGTTACCTGTAAAACGTTACAAAATAAAGGAAGTATGTCATGTAGGATAAAAGCCACATTGAGGAGAAAATGGCAGCCAAAGAAATAAACCAATTCCATTATTTAATAAATCTTTATTGATTTGATTTTTTTTGTTCTAGTCACTGCAGTAGGTGTTGGCAATACAAAGACACATGCAAAATAGTTTCTTCCTTAAAGAAACTACTTTAACTTTAGAGGCATTGAAGTCAACTAGGCTGCTTCTTAAAACACTTCACCTCCCACCGCACATAGTTTTAAACTTAGCTAGTGTGAGATATTGTCCAGAAAAATAAATTTTTTAAACCAGCAACATATATGATTATGAGGGGGAAACTGGTGGACTGCTCTTCAAAATAGACAGCTTTGGTGACTATGCATAGAATTTTCTCCGAGCAGCATAGCTGCAAAAGGAGCTTTAAATATGAAATTGTCTTTTAATTTAAAAAGTTCTTTCAGATTTTTGAATCAAAAAGTTAAATTAGGGCTTCCCTGGTGGCGCAGTGGTTGAGAGTCCGCCTGCCGATGCAGGGGACACGGGTTCGTGCCCCGGTCCGGGAAGATCCCACATGCCATGGAGCGGCTGGGCCCGTGAGCCATGGCCGCTGAGCCTGCGCGTCCAGTGCCTGTGCTCCACAACAGGAGAGGCCACAGCAGTGAGAGGCCCGTGTACCGCAAAAAAAAAAAAAAAAAAAAAAAAAAAGTTAAATTAAATAGACTCGAATTTCTTTCATGTATCATCTTGTCTTCCATTTCACTGTTCAAGATCCTGATTATCAACTGTTACATGGCGTTTCAGAAATATTTAAGGAAATAATTTTTTGTTATCCTGAAAAGTGGAAAATAAAACTGAATCACTACATTCATTATAGGCAAAGATTTTATGGAAGACATAAACTTATATAACAGAATTGAGAAGATAGTATGGAAAAAGGAGGGTTTGGGTTAGGTATAACCTAAAAGAAGAATTTTTGGCCATAAAGATAATCAAGTAACAGGACAAATTATGAAGAGTCGCTGAATAAGCTCAGTTCCTGTGTGTAATGGAGGTAGAAGTAATAGCCATCCACCATTGTTAATTTAGGTATTGCTCACTTGATATCAGAATTTGAGTGTAAGACATTACTGATCCTAAGGGTGTTCCTCAATAGGATTTTATGCATCCAAAAACAGGAGGAAAATACCTACAAAGACAGTTTCATGAATCTGACACCCTATACATCAATATGTGTAAGTCAAGTGATCTCAGCTGCATCACTTGTGTTCAGAGAGGTCTAAGCATGTCTTGCCAACTGGGGTAGGAGAGTTAAAATTTGCATGAGAGTTTGCCATAAAGGGTATAACAAAATGCTCACACATAAGGAAGTTCCCCCAAAAAGGTTTCTTACAACCTGTAGTGCATGTTTGATATATTTGGGCCTTGGCCTGATTTCCTTGATTCTTAATGAAACTCCCGGCTAATGAGATGGGTAAGCTGAAAAAAGTTATATTTACTAAGACTCTAGTGAGAAATTGGGGGTCTGGGCAATATTGCTCTTAAGTTTAGGTAAGAAAGTGGATGCAAAATTAGAGACAGTCTCTTCAATGAGGCATGGTTTTGGTCAACAGAAGACTCCAGTGTATTACTTCTGTTGGAAGTTTTAGCACAGTGACAATGAAAAAGCAGGCAGAACAGATCTGTTCTGCACATGAGGTTGTTTAGATTGTTAACACTTCAGCAATGAAGGTGACTAGGGTAAGTGAGAGAATACCATTGGACAAAGAGAAAGGTTGTTCATGAGAACATATATGACACATATTAGTAACATCTGGAAATTATAGAATAAGATATGTCAGGGTGGTCACAATATCACATTACTATTTGGGGAAGGGTAACTACAGAAAGCATGAGTCACACATGACATTTTGAAGACAATGGTATCACCTTATAATAAAAGTGTGATCTGTGTTCATACAACCTGAGATGAAGAGTTATTGTCTGCAAGGATAATGCCTATCCTTAGACTATGTTGAATAATTTATTACCTAAGAAAATGGTGTGAAATCCAGTGTGAAACATTCATTCATGTATGATTAAGTTTTCATCAGTTTATGGTATAATTATAGCAAAAAGCAAATCAGAAATGAATCTCATCAGTTGGATATACAGACTTTATCAGTCAGCATCCCAAAAGGAAAGAGGATTCACCCCAGGTGTCTAAAATGTTAGGAACTAAAGAGGCATGGACAAAGTTAAAAGAACAAACAAGGGATGGTGAGGATCTCTGAGACTACAAATCAACATTGGGGAAGCATTTCTTCCACTGAGATTGAAGTACCCAGGAAAGGAAATAGTGTTACCAGAGATGAGTGATATTGGGAGAGGAGGAGAGGTTACCAGGTGATGTTCTAAAGGAATGTAACTATTGCCAGAAATATGAAGGCAATGCTGACAAGATAAACCTATCTCTTCTCCTATCCAATGGTCTGCTGCTTTTGCCTCCACCAACCAGAAGCCAACTGGCTAGGTAACTTGGACGATGTAGTCCACAGGCGTCAACCATACTCCATCTTCGTCTCAAGCACAGAACAGAAAATAAAAGGGCAGAGGATAGAGATATATCCTGTGGGTGGAGAATGAGAATAACCCAGAGAAATGTACTGAATAATAGTAGTTTAGACAGGATGATTGAAAACTTCTGTTCTCAACTACTGGGTAATTTCTAGGCTATTCCCTTTGTACAGGCTACAGTAAGGGTATAATTTTAATGCAACCAAGCTAGATACACAATAATTATGCCTTATTCAATTTCATAGAATTGAAGATTTAGTTCTTTAAAATTGGAAAGAGTTGACTTGATTGTGCATTATAGTTTCTTGATTGAGTTAGTTAACGAAAGAAGTATTTTTTTAATGTGAGAATATCATTTAAGAGTTTTGTATTATATAATGTAAATAGCAGAAGTAATGAAAGAAAGGACTTTTTAGGCAAGTGTTTTACAATTCCCTTTAATCCTAGATGTATTATAAATACATCTGTGTTCATGTTCTAAGTGTAGACACTGTATTTTGCATATGCAGTGTCTTGATCTGTGCTATGCATGATACCATGGTTGAATTTACATCCACCTACTTTGCTCAATTAGTGTCTTTTTAAATAGCTAAGTAAACCTCTTTATTTTTAAAACACAAAAATAGCATCCTGTGAAACATTTGGATCCAAAATAAAATCTATGTGAAACTCAAAAAACCAAAATAGAATCTCTACAACTCCTCCAATCTAAAGCACTTGGAAATAGCTTTACTGGGTGTGACACATCCATCACTTTCTTACTGATTTAAGGTCACCTTTTAGGTTTTATCTATAGACTACTTACACACACATGTGCACACTTGCATGCACACACACCCCTCCTTCTGTAGTGCTAAATATCTAGAAGTTAATATTTGATTCAACAATCTCTAGCTTGCACACTAGAAATGAAGTTTGTGGATGAAGAGTAGGGTGCGTGTCAGTGTTAGAAATTGGTTATGTGAACAGTTAGTGGATATTGGCTTAGTTAACCTATGTTCTTACCAATACAAACCTTCTCTTAAATCATACCCATTTCTAACATGAGAAACAAAATGCAGTTTCTTGAGCTCTCCGTGAACAAAAGTCACTAGGGTGCTAACTTCTAGGGAGATACAGGTTTCTTTCGCTCCTTTGTAAGGTCGTAGACTTCCACTCACTCTCCATTGTAAGAGTCAGCAAAGGCACCTTCATACTCAGAAGACCCATGTTGAAAACTTGTCCTGCAGAATTAGATAGTGAGTGTACAAAGAAGAAGTATGCAAAGAAGGAAAAAGTAGAAAGATTAATCTTATACTAGCAGCTATCATTTACAAAATTACTATGTACTCATTCCTTTCCCATCTTTAGAAACCTGTATTGTTGGTAGTCTCAGTGCATGCTGAGGGGAAAAAAGTATATGCGTGTGTGTGATATTCCCATTCTATCATCTGTTAGTTATGTGAATTTGGTCAAGTTTTTAAAACTCCAAAAACTTAGCTTCTTTTGGAAAGTGCTGAATAGATTGGCTATTTTTCATCACAAAGTCAGCGTTTTATACTTATAATCTCTAATCTTCACAGTTATCCTTCAAGGCAGTTAATTACAGTTTCCTATTTTATTTTCATTTTTTAAATGTATTTATTTTTTGATGTCAGAAATATAGTTCTTTTTTGGAAGTAAATTAATTCAGTTGACCATGCATGTAACAAATTCAAATGATAGAGACGTACATTAGACTAAAAATTTTTAGTAGGAAAGAAAATATTTGCAGGTTTCATCAGTGAAAAAATTACACTGAGCTTCTAAGTAATGGTTAATTACATAAGAATAAATTTGCTATTCTTCTCTGCTTCACAGTTATCCAGAAGATTCTATCCAAACTCCTTTTTTAGGTCACTTCAAGGCACAGTACAGCTTATTAAATAATACTAGTTCTCTAAAAAGAAATTAAATATATTGTTATGGACTACCAAATTAATTAATATACATGGAGTTGACTTTTAAAATGTTCCTGTTGAAATAGTCCACCATTGTTTGTTACTAAAAGCCCCTCTAACTATAATTAAAAATAAAACTTTAAAAGATAAATACTGAAAGAAATAAGTCAATTGATAGTTACCTTTCTTATTAAAGTACAGTTGGTTTCCAATATTATGTTAGTGTCCTGTGTACAACGTAGTGATTCAATATTTTTATAGATTATACTCCACTTAAAGTTATAAAATATTAGCTATATTCTCTGTGCTGTACAGTATATTCTTGAAGCTTATTTAATTTATACATAGTAGTTCGTACCTCTTAATCCCCTCTCCCCTTCCCTCTCCCCCCTGGTAACCACTAGTTTGTTCTCTATATCTGTGTGTCTGTTTCTGTTTTGTTATATTCATTTGTTTGCTTTATTTTTTAGATTCCAAATATAAGTAATAGCATACAGTCTTTGTCTTTTTCTGTCTAACTTATTTCACTTAGCATAATACTCTCTAGGTCAATTCATGTTGTTGAAACTGGGAAAATTCATTCTTTTCTATGGCTGAATAATATTCCAGTATATATATATATATATATATATATATATATATATATATATATATATATATATATATATATATATATATACCACTTCTTTTTCCATTCATCTGTTGATGGATACTTAGGTTGTTTCCATATCTTGGCTACTGTAAATAACGACAGTGCTGCTATGAACATTGGGTTGCATGTATCTTTTCCAATTAGTTTTTGTTTTCTTTGGAAATATGCCCAATTACTGGATCACATGGTAGTTCTATTTTTAATTTTTTGAAGAACTTTCATACTGCTTTTCATAGTGGCTGTACCAATTTACATTCCCACCAACAGTGTAGGAGGGTTCTCTTTTCTCCATATCCTCACTAACATTTGATATTTGTGCTCTTTTTTCTATGATAGCCATTATGACGATTATAAGGTAATACCTCAATGAGGTTTTGATTTGCAGTTCTCTGATGATTAGTGACATTGAGCATCTTTTCATTTGCCTATTGATCATCTGTATGTCTTCTTTGGAACAATGTCTATTCAGTTCTTCTGCCCATTTTTTGATCAAATTGCTTATTTTTTTATATTGAGTTGTATAAGCTGTTTATATATTTTGGATATTACCCCCGATCAGTCCTGTCATTTGAAAATATTTTCTCCAATTCCATAGGTTGTGTTTTTGTTTTGCCACTGGTTTCCTTTGCTGTTAAAAAGCTTTTAAGTTTAATTCAGTCCCATTTATTTATTTTTGCTTCTATTTCTTTGCCTTAGGAGACAGACCCAAGAAATATTGTTATGATTTATGTCAAATAGTGTTCTACCTGCTTTCTTCTATGAGTTTTATTGTTCCATCCTATATTTAGGTCTTTAATCCATTTTGAGATTTTTGTATATGGTGTGACAAAGTGTTCTAATTTCATTCTTTTACACGCAGCTGTCCAGTTTTCCCAGCACCATTTATTAAAGAGACTATTTTCCCCATTGTATATTCTTGAATCCTTTGTCATATATTAGTTGACCATAAGTGTGTGGATTTATTTCTGGGCTGTCTACTCTGTCCCATTGATTTTTGTCTCTGTTTTTGTGCCAGTACCATACTGTTTTGATTATCTGTAGCTTTGTAGTAGAGAACAAAGTCAGGGAGCATGATACCTCTAGCTCTGTTCTTTTTTCCTCAAGAATACTTTAGCTATTGGGGACTTTTGTGGCTTCACATAAATTTTAGGATTATTTGTTTTAGTTTTGTGAGAAATGTTATGGGTATTTTGATAAGGATTTCACTAATTCTGTGGATTACCTTAAGTACTATGGACATTTTAACAACATTAATTCTTTCAATCCATGAACACGGATCTCTTTACATTTCTTTTTATCATCTTCAATTTCCTTCATCAATGTTTTACAGTTTTCAAAATATAGTTATTTCACCTCCTTCATTATATTTATTCCTAGGTATTTTATTCTTTTTGATGCAATTTTGAGATTGTTTTCTTGCTTTCTCTTTCTGATAGTTTATTACTAATGTATTTTCTGTATATTAATATTGTATTCTACAAGTTTACTGAATTCACTTACTAATTCTAATAGTTTTTGAGTGAAGACTTTAGGGTTTTCTATGTATAATATCATGTCCTCTGCTAATAATGACAGTTTTACTTCTTCCCTTCCAATTTGGATGCTTTTTTTTTTTTTCCTTTTTCTTGTCTGATTGTTGTGGCTAAGACTTCAAACACTGTGTTAAGTAGAAGTGGTGAGATTGGGCATCCTTGTCTTGTTCTTGATTTTACAGGAAAAACTTTCAGCTTTTCACCATTGAGTATGATATTAATAATAAACATCCTTTATTATATTGAAATATATTTCCTCTATACTAACATTGATGAGTATTTTTATCATGAATGATGTTGCATTTTGTCAGATGCTTCTTCTGCATCTATTGGAAAGATCATGTGACTTTTGTCCTGACTTTTGTTTGCTGGGAGATTTGATTACTAATTCAATTTCACTGCTAGTGTTTGGTCTGTTCAGATTGTCTATTTCTTCCTGATTCAGTCTTAGAAGATTGTATGTTCCTAGAAATATATCCATTTCTTCTAGGTTTTCCAATTTATTGTCATATAACTGTTAGTAGTATTCTATTATAATTTTCTGTGTGGTTGGTTGTAATTTCTTCTTATTCATTTTTTATTCTGTTTGAGTTTTCTCTCTTTGTTTCTTGATGAGCCTGGCTAAAGACTTAACAATTTTGCTTATCTTTTCAAAAAACCAGCTCTTGTTTTCATTAATATTTTCTTTCTTTCCTTCTTTTTTTGTCTCTATTTTATTTATTTCCTCTCTGATCTTTGTTTCCTTCCTTCTGCTGATTTTGGGCTTTGTTTGTCCTTCTTTTTCTAATTCCTTTAGATGGTAGTTTAGGTTGTTTATTTGAGATTTTCTTGTTTCTTAAGTTAGGGCTGTATCACTATAAACTTTTCTCTTAGAACTGCTTTTGCTGTATCCCATGTATTTGGAAAGTTGTGATTTCATTTTCATTTGTCTCCTGGTATTTTCAATTTCTCTTTTGATTTCTGCATTGACCCATAGCTTTTTAGTAACATGTCTTCTAGTCTTCAAGTGTTTGTGTTTTTCCCATTTTTCTTCCTATAATTTATTTCTAGTTTCATACTGTTGAGGCAGAAAAAAATGATAGATACAGTTTCTATCCTCTTAAATGTGTTGAAACACATTTCATGGCCTAGCATGTGATCTGTCCTAGAGAACATTCCATGCATACTTGAAGAATGTGTATTATTTTGATTTTGGATGGAATGTCCTGTAGATGTCTATTAAGTCTAACCAGTCTAATGTGTCATTTGACACAACTGTTTCCTTATTGACTTTATATCTGGATAATCTATTCTTTGATGTACATGGGATGTTAAAGTCCCCTGCTAGTATTGTGTTATTGTCAACTTCTCCCTTTATGTCTGTCAATATTTGCTTTATATATTTAAGTTTCCTATACTAGGTACATATATTAACAAATATTACATCCTCTTCTTGTATTGATCCCTTTATTATTATATAATTCTTTTCTCTGTCTTTTGTTACAGACTTTTTGTTTTAAAGTCTATTTTGTCAGATATGAGTATTGCTACCTCAGCTTTCTTGTCATTTCCATTTCTATGAAATATCTTTTTCCATCCCCTTACTTTCAATCTGTGTGTGTCTTTAACTCTGAAGTGAGTCTCTCATAAGCAGTATATAGATGGATACACCTTTCAGAGTTCCAAACCACTCCCCATCTGCTGTCTTCATGAGCACCAATGATGGCCACCTTGCTCTGTTCAGGTGCAGTATTTGGTCCATGCTGGCTCTTTCCATCTCAACTACACATTCTCCTTGGTAACAGCAGCCTTTTCCCTAGTGAAGAACTGGTGGGAGCTAGAGAATCCAGATCAGATATTCCATGTGAGTCAGGGCACATGCTGTGCAGTCATAGGAAACCACTATAGAAGTTTCAATCTGCTTCCTCTGCCTTGTTTATGGAGTAAGCAAGCATGTGCACAGTCTTCATAAGCAGAGTTTAGGTTTCTTACAGCCTTCCTATTAATGCCACTGATTTTCAAACCAGCTAAGTAGACTCATCTTCCTGGTGTTGGACCCCAGGGCTGTGGAGCCCAATATGTGGTTCAAACCACTTACCCCTCAGAAAGGATCTGCTAGCACATGTAATCTCCCTCCTATTGTTTGTCCCCCCCTTTGGGCACTGGTCCTGACCTGATTGCTTCTCTTCCCTTCCTATCCAGCTCCATGTGGATGCTTCTTTACAACATTGTTTGTATAAGAGTCTTTCTGCTAGTCTCCAGTTTGTTTTCAGTGAGAATTGCTTCACATGTAGATTTTTATTTTTTGATGTGTCATGGTGGCAAGAAAGCTTCGTGTCCTCCTACTCCACCATCTTGATACCCTACCTCTATAATTTCCCATTTTAGAGATTATAGAACTGAGGCTCAGAGAATTGAGAAACATGCTCAGGATTATGTAGTCACAAAGTGACAGACTGGAACTTGAACCATCTTTCTTAGTGTTTTATTCTCTGATGTATGTGTATAATATCAGAGTAGTGCAGGCTGGGTCATATAGGTTATATTAATAATTTTGATCTTTATTTTAAGGAAACAAAGAAGCCATTCACAAGATTTTAAATAGAGGACTAATTCATCTAATATGATTCATTTCAATTCAGTTTAAAAGATCTTATTTTATGTGGAGAATAAAGAAAGATTACAGGAAAGCATAAATGTATCTGAAGAGCTCAGTATAGTGAGAGTGAGTGGTGTTTGCTTGGTGAAATTGGAAAAGAAAACATAGAAACAGCTGAGATATATTTATCAGGAAAAAACTTACCAGATAGACGAAATGGTGGGAAGAGAGAAGAGAGCTAGAAAAATACAAATTTAAGTTGGAGACCACTAACCTCATCAAAGTGTCAGTTTCCTTTGGTCCTCCTTTTATAAAGAATCCACCCATTGCTGGTGTAGTGTGTATAAAGCATTTTTTGTTTACAAATGAACATATACATATATGTGTGTGTATATATATGTATCTATATCTATACTAGCACTTTAATTTATTTTCTAAATCATCTTTTTTTTTTCTTTGCTACCTCCTATGTTTATGCTTTTATAAGATCTACGTTTTGAATACCTATGACTTACATGTTGGCCTTCTAATCTACTTTCATTATCTGATTGATGATATCTTGTTTTCATTTCATATCTAGATAAGTATAACATTTGGCAGATTTGCCTTGATGAGCTAAACCCTTGTTAGTGGCAATTAATCACCATTATTCCTCTTTCATTATATTCCAGATAAATTCCCTCTCAGCTTCTGCCCTTGATCTATCTAGTGATCCTAGTTCCTGCTTTACATATGAGTTAGACGTTACCCATAGATTGAAAAATCTAATATTGAATAGGTGATGCTTTTCATTTTCAAACTAAAAGAAGGTACTTCCATTGAATTAAAATGGAAAAGTATAAAAGTGTTTTTTTTTTTAATTTCACTTTTAGAGTTTGCTGCTAGTTATTTCTCATGGTAGTTCTATGAGAATGAGAGTTTTATTGACATTATATATGGTCCTCCCTCAGTACCAGGTAATACTGTTTTGGTAAATAATTTTGGGTTTAGATTCAGTTATGATTTTGGACAAACATGTAACAAATAACACAATTACACACTCATATTTTATAGGAGACTGCATATGATGTCACACAAATGTACAATAAGTCTAGTTTCAGCCTAATTCAGATAGACTTAAATATATCCATTTATTTTCCATCCATATACTTGTCAAATATATGTGAAATATACAAAAAGTACATGATTTTTCCATTAGTGTTTTCAGCCGCAAAATAGAATTGTATATTTTAAAATTCATGTTTTCTAACAAATTTCTTCAGAATACATGCATAATAGGGAATGAAGCTTTGTGTAACAGTCTATATCATAGCATAATGTGTTGGGTGTAAAACAAATTGTACTTCTTCAACTGTGCCTGTTGTGGACACATACACACATGGAGGAAAAATTTTGAGTTTGAGCTAGGTGTTCTGTAGAATGACAAATAGGGTCAAACCGCTAAGGTTTCAAATAGTCATTTCCCTTAATTATAGCTTGAAGGAAAACAAAAGAATTTTGGAAACAATTCACTACCAGTTACGTTGGATATCGGATAACATGTTACATTTGTCTTGTTCTGCTTACTTGAACTTATCAAGACTTGAGTGTACCTTTTTATTTTTTTCCTGAAGCTCTGCTACACAACAGATGGGATGTCTAACATCCTTTTCTATTTAAAACATACAAGTTCTAATCAACAGGAGGGTTTTAGAATGTTAAACCAGCCAGCCATAAGAAATGTGTTATGCAGTTTCCTGTCATTCTAATTAATTAGATAGCATTATTTGTTGTCCCCAGTGAAGCTAACTGAGCTCAATGCTGGGATAATAGTTTCATTCTTATCAAAGGTTTGTTTACACATTATTGGCTTAGACTGAGCAAAAAATCAAATATTCCAAGATTACACCAAATGCATGAGAACTATGATTTATATATGAGACTGACATGTTTAACCTTCTCTCAAGATCACATAAATATTTTAACAATTTAGAATTATTTTACTTGGAAATTATACTTTAATATCATATCTCTCTCATTTTCAAAATGTATTATAATATTTTGTGGCAAGATTTTTCTACTCTGTTATAGTTTTCAATTATATTTATCAAGACAGTATGTTCTCAGTACTACAAGTGGCCTATTATTGTATGCTATTCATGTGCTTAAACTACTGATTCAAATAAATGTTATGTAAATTATTAATTAGTATGCAATTCATAAATAAAACATAATTTATGGAATTTCTGCCTTAATTACTGGGAAACAAATGAACACAAAATAGTGAAAATCAGGAGACGATTTAGTAGACAATCTAAGTTAAAATATTTAATCGTATTCTGAAAGATATCATTATAAATTGGAAGAGATATGTTAAGTAAAAGAATAATGACAATAGATAATTAAGCAAAAGTGAGAATACTAATTCTAGTATATGATTCCCACAAATATATTTGGACCCTTGAACATTATGAATATTTACCTATCATTATCACTTTTAAAATATCTACACATCCAAAACCTCTCACTAATTATGTTTTTTCTTTTCTCCCCAATAATTGTTTTGAAATTTTCTATGAATTTATTAAAATAAACACTTCAGTTAAACTAATTAAATTTATATTTAGAAAGTCCAAAGGCATATACCTTATAAAGAGTTAACATAAGCCCTTATTTCTGTAAGGAAAAATATTAATGCTGATTTTAATGGTTGAAATAGTCTCTAATAATAAATAAGTTCTAGCACACATTTGATAAGTCTCTAAGAAATTGGTATACTAATCACAACATCTAGAAGTAACTGGCTCCTGTAATACATCTTAAAAGATAAAAGAAAACTCCTTTTATTATTGCCTGGAAAATCTTCATTCCCTACGGGGCCATACTTAGGTATGCATTTGGTAGAGATATGTGCTTTGTCTTTGTTAGCACTTCAAAATTATCAGCAACCAGTGTTCTCTCTTCATTTCTTTCAGTTGAAAGCCTACTTGTTTTTCAGAGTCCACATAAATTTTGCTCATAGAATCTTCTTCCATTCCTACAGTTTTAAGTAAACTCTACCTTGCATAACATTTTCAAGCCCGGTTTTAACATTTTGTTTGTTCTTGTATTTCAGTGCTGTAATATCTACTAAGAAAGGGATTGGCAAACTTTTTCTGTGAAGGATTGAACAATGAGCATATTAGGTTTTGCAGGCCATATGATTTCTGTTACAACTATTCAACCTTGTCATTGTGAACTGCACAAGCATCCACAGAAAACACATAACATAAGAACAATGACTGTATTCCAATAAAACATTAATTTACAAAAATAGGTGGTAAAGTAGATTTGGCCCACAGGCTGTAGTTGGCTGACCTCCATATTAGACTGTAAGCTCCTTGAGGGAAGAGACCATGCCTTCATCTTCTTTACCACATTGTGTTTGTCACAGTAATTGCCACATTTTAGGGCCTTGAAAATTCATTATTGAATTAATGAAAGGACAGACCCATGACTACAGTGTAGAGTTTGGACAGTCATTTGTATAAGTGGTAAGGAGTAGAGAAAGTGAAAGACAGGAAAGTGAAAGAAAGAAAAGAAATCAGAAGAAAAAAAAAATCACGAATTTGCCATTTTAAACTACTTTTCTTGTTCAGAAGTAATATCACAACCCCAAAAATGATTTAACAATGATTATAGTGTAATTTACTATGTTAATGAAAACTCAAGGTCCTTTTCATAAGGAACACACAATAGGGCTGGGTAGAAAAACTTGTTATCTTAAGTGAATTTATTATGTGGTTAACACAGATCCATTGTAACACAGCAAAGTACGGAGTACTTCTCCTGAGTTTCAAAGAGGAATTGACTTGTGCTCCAGTTCTAAGGAATGAGAAGATTCCTGAAGATCAGCACAGTTAGCCTTCAGGATTATAGAAAGTAGGCCTCTAACATTAAAAAATATTGAAATAACTGCTGTTTCCGTTATTCACAGTGATTCTTACCAATTTACTTGAAAGCAAAATTTGACCAGACTATGCTAGAATAAGGATACCCCTCTGATGATGAAGAATTTGATATATTTCATAATTATCTTGTCATTTAATAAAGAACAAATATAAGCAGATGATATGGAAAGAAGATTGGAAAACCTCAAATTTGTAGACAAAGGTAAATTTAGATCATTCCCTCAGGGTAGCACAGATTTTCTGGGATAAGTGGCAGACTGAGATTTTTTTTTTTTTATAGTATAGTGCCAACATTGAGATAGGTATATTCTTACCACAGGATTACACAAAGAGAGATAAAGGCATAGTCGGGAAATGTTGAAAAGCATTTGATACTTGCCTTAAATTTTTTTTTCAAAGAATGTATCTATTAAAATAATTATGTTATACTACCTTTGACTATTTTTGACACCAACTGTGAATTGATTCACTGACAGTAAAACAACCCAGACTGCTTTTTATACCTTTAGAGCCCGGCATTAAGACCAGCATGTAGAAATACAAAGTGAGTAGAGTTCCCTCATATAGGCGGCAAATAGGAGATGCATTAGTTTTCTATTGTTTCTTAACAAATGATGACAAACTTAACAATAGCCATTTATTAGCACACAATTCTGTAAGACATAAGTTTGGCATGACATGGTTAAGTTTTCTGTTCAGGGTATCACAAGCCTGAACTCAAGATGTTGTCCAGGCTGAGTTGTTGTCTGGGAGGCTCTGGGGAAAATTTCACTTCCAAGTTAATTCATGATTGGCAAAAATCAGTTTCTTGTACCTGGAGGACTGAGGTCCCCATTTCCCTGACAGCCTTTGGATAAGGATTGCTCTTAGCTGATAGAAGCTGCCTCTTTCCATTAGCAACTTAGAACCAGGATGTCTGCTTTCTTCCAGAGTAGGCAAAGTGTATCTTTCTGACTTCATCTCTGTGATCAGTTGGAGGAAACTCTGCTTTTAAGGGTTTAAATATGCCTGTGAATAAGTCAGGCCCATCCAGATAAATTTCCTAGTTGAAGGTCAACTGAGCTTCATAACATAACTTAATCACAGGAGCAAAAGCCATCAAATTCACAGTCCCAGGGGTTGTGCAGGGTGCCATTCTAGATTCTGTTTACCACAGGGAAGAAACACAGGACTTTGGAGTGGAGCACTGGTCTTTACATCTCAGCTCTGCTGATTTATAATAATGTGATGTGGAGAAAGTCATTTGATTTATCCTTTCCTTAGCCTCATTGACGGTAAAATACTGTTGCAGTGATGAGTTATTATCGTATTAACTCTTCAATACATGTTAGCTATTTTCGTTAATTTACAAGAATATCTAGACGTGTTGGAGAAGGGGTGGTGTGAACGAATGTTTTGGAATCAACCTATGCCTTTAAATAAGCTTGAGATGAGGTAAATATGTTTGTTCTTCTCTCAGTGTATTTCAGTTCCCTTGACTCTACCCTCCATGATGGCAGTATCTCGTAGTCTTAAAATTTTACAATTAAAAATACACATTTTTGTACAATTTAGCATCTAAACATCACCAAGGCAAACACTTCACCTAATATATCTGAAGAAACAGTGCTCTTTTATAGTAGTGGAGGAAAAACTGGCTATTGGATTTATTGAGGAGCAGCACATCCATCCCCAAAGGTTAAAAAAATAGAGAGAACATTCTAAGGGTAACAGTAAGTTTATCTGAAATTTACTTTATGCATTAAATTTATGTAATTGTGCCTGGATAAGATGTATCTTCACTTATAAATTGATCCATCTACACAAGCCAAACTTGAACAATTCAACAGCCCGATCATTTTGACCACATAAAAATGCATTTCTATAGCATCAACTACTGCAGTCATCACCTGTCTTTCCACTCTTCCTTTTAGAATTGACCCTTCCCAACTTTATAAAACTGGCTGCTGGTCTGATCAAAACATGTGTACTTTTTTAGTATCCAATTATCAGTTTTCTTCAAGGAAAGCAATTTCTCCTCTCTACTGAAGTTCTGCTTTATTCTCTGTGACTCCTATTCCCTACTGTGGTTATAGCCTGAGGGAGTTTAAAGAGCATGAGATTTGCAACTAGAAACCTACGGGTTGGAATGCTGTTGTGTCTAAACTCCCCTTTCTCTATTCCAGCACCAGAGCCTTGACTTGATTAGCTGGTGAGCTGGGAACTTGTGGCCTGTTGATAGTTAACCCTGATGTTGATTCCCAGCATCTGTTGATTTAATAATAAAAACTTGGATAAAGAATAACTGCTCTTACATCTCCAGTTAAACTAAACTAAACTAAACTGTTTCCCTGTTAGGGTACCCTCTTTCTATCTATGGTCAGTTCATATTTTTTAGGGTGCCAATTTCTCAATGCTAGATTAGATTTCTCCAATCTGTTTCAGCCAAACACCTTGTCCTATCCCAGGGGATGATTTGCCATCACCTTTCAGCCCTGCTAGGCTCTTTAGTCCATTGTTCTTATAGATGTTGCGCATATTTTTGTCTAGAGAAGGATTAATAAATGTAGCCTAACTGCACACAAATTAAAGAGAAACAATAGTGACACAAGAGCAGATAAAACTATACTCTGCATTATTCTCATTCATTGGTGAAACACTAAAATATTTTGTTTGTTAATTGGGGGAGCTGTTAAATAAAACTTTCAAAATAATTTGTGAAAACTTATCATTGAATTCTGTTAAAGTGGACTAGAACATTGCATAGATTGTATTTTCAATACTGTTGGTTTTGCCCTAGAGTTATGACTAAAGAAATCATTAGCCATTGATGTGATTTATATTAAAATCAAGAGGATCTCTGTGTAGGCACAGGAATTCTTGGCTATATTTCTCAAAATATTGTTCACAGACCACCAGTGGTAATGAACACCTAGAGTGTTTTTAACTTTTTAATGCAAATGTTCAAGTCCCATTGTATTCATACTGAATCGTATATTTGGGTTTGGCTAGATCACTAGTTGATTAATCTACATACTACTTAGGACTATATTAGAAAAAAATTCAACAGTCCTGTAATAAAACATTGGAAAAAATATAATCCTGTACTTCTGCCTGACTACAAGTCAATTAATTTGTTACTGCCTATTATAGAAAAAATATAAGGTGCAAATTACAGTCATTAAAGATATTCTAAATTTTCAGGAAATTCTTCTTTATTCTGAACAGTTATCTCTGTTTTATTATGATGTCAATCATACAAAATAGGAGGTTTTTATATAGATTCCTTGAAAAGGAAATGAAAACATTTAGATATGGCTTGGGTCATGACATAGAACTTTCTGGGTTGATCAAAGTTCAAATAATCATATCCACTGGAAAATGACTGTTTCAGCAGTATCATCCTGTGATTTCTTTTTCTTGATTTCAAAATCATACATAAATGTATGTCCTGAAGCCCAGGGTAGAGCTGACCCTGCCTGTGAGCATTAAGTCTCTCCAACTATAGGCAGAACTGTGATGTGAGGGTAGTATCTTATTGAAGGATTCAGAAAAGATAGGATAGGAATGTATTGCACCATTATAGGTTAGTTTGCACAGAGGAACAAAAATATATACACAGAGCAAACTGTAGCATGAGCAGTTACATAAATCATGCTGATCTATCAAACATCAAACAAATGAAAGCCAGACCCTTATCTTGTCTCGAAAGGCTTTCTCTGCTTTGGGTTGAAGCCCTCTTCCCAGGTGGAGTTGACATGAGATTTCTCTCCAGCATTAATCTCCAATAGCTAGATAACAAAGGTAAACTCATTAAAGACATTACTGTCTTCCTGGGGAATTGGAGGGTGAGCCACAATGCCTATGCAGCAAAGCTGAGTAAAACAGAAATAAGAAAGATAAACAATCACTGGATACATTCTTCCCCCACAAACACATTCTCATTAAATTGCTGCAGCCACAGGATCCCAAAGGAGGAACCGGCAAGAAAAGCACAAATGAAAAAATAAAACCTATTCACAATTTCAATGTTTGTTGAGAAAAAGTAATTACAAAGCCATCAGGCCCAATTACAAAGCACACAGAGTCAATTGTCATAAAGTATTTAGAAACCCAAGTGGAGAATCCATCTGACCAGTGTCCTTCCATCCAAGGCAACCCAGCTCAGGGGCCTCTCGCCCCTTGTTTGTAAAACTCACACAATGCACTCTATAATTGCACTGCTTGTTCACTCTGTCCTTAAACATTTATCACAGAGAATTAATTTCTCCAGGAGACCTTCTCTTGCTACTCAGAAAAAGCTGATTGTTTTCCCCATTCCCATTTCCGGGAATTCCCTGTTCTTTCATAACCCCACTCCTATCCTTATCTTAACATTTTGACCTATGCACACGCCAATCTAAAGTTGCTGCATGAATTTGCAAAAACTAAATACATCATTTGAAATATCATGTGCATTTAGAAATTGAGAGTGATATTAGAAGATGAATTTCAAAACTCCAGCTCCACCCCCATGCTTAAAATATGTACATGTGATAGTATACATATTTTATAAAATAAGAAATGTATATTATTAGTATAAAATATATGTAAATAAAATAAATATATCTATAATATAACTAAATATTATAGATAAAATATATATACTCATGGTGTGTGTATATATTATATGTATGCATATATATTATAGTAATTACACTGAAAGCTACATTTTGCAGGTTCGACCTGTTCTGGAATCTAACCTCTAAATAACCTGGAAATGGTTAAAATAAATATAATGAAATATTGCTTGCAATAATTTATTAGTGCAGTCCCTATTTATTGACATATAATTTTTCTTATTGCTTTCTAAATAATGCTTCAATGAACCACACTATTTCAATTTTGATAGACTTATCTTAATATTAAGTAGGTTGGGTTCTGCCTCTTTGTTTTTTCTTTTTCAAAATTTTCTTTACTATTTTGGGCTCTTTCTACATCTTTACATATTTTTCATTTCAAATTTTAGTACAAATCTCTGTCTACATTTTGATTAAAATTTTTATGAATTTTACATTTATAACTTAACTAACTAGAAAGGAATTTAATTCTTCCCATAAAGGAACATGATAAATCATCAGTATTAATTCAGGTCTTCTTTTATAAGCTTATATAAAATGTGTATTTTTACTTACTTTTTTTGGTCTTGATATGTTCTTATTTTTAATATACATTGCCGGGTGAAGTTTGCTAATAATTTATTAATTTTGTATCTATGTTCAGAAGTGAAATTGGTCTATAATTTTGTGTTCTCAACAAACTTTCTTGTCCCATTTTGGTTTTGAAAGTCATAATCCTCTAATAAAAGGATTTCTTCTTTTCATAAGACAAGGTCCACTTCTTTCTTTAAGGTTCAATAAAAGTTTCCAGTTAGCATAATCTGGGAAACATAGATGTGGAGAGTTATTTAACTTCTATTTTAGTTATTCAAATGAGTATTGATTATTTTTTTTTAACATCTTTGAGTATAACTGCTTTACAATGGTGTGTTAGTTTCTGCTTTATAACAAAGTGAATCAGCTATACATATACATATACATATACATATACATATACATATATCCCCATATCACCTCCCTCTTGCGTATCCCTCCCATCCTCCCTATCCTACCCCTCTAGGTGAGCACAAAGCACTGAGCTGATCTCCCTGTGCAATGCAGCTGCTTCTCACTAGCTATCTATTTTACATTTGGTAGTGTATATATGTCCATGTCACCCTCTCACTTTGTTCAAGCTGACCCTTCCCCCTCCTGGTGTCCTCAAGTCCACTCTCTAGGTCTGTGTCTTTATTCCTGTTCTGTCCCTAAGTTCATCAAAACCATTTTTTTTATATATTCCATGTATATGTGTTAGCATACGGTATTTGTTTTTCTCTTTCTGACTTACTTCACTCTGTATGACAGACTCCAGGTCCATCAACCTCACTACAAATAACTAAATTTAGTTTATTTTTATGGCTGAGTAATATTCCACTGTATATATGTACCACATCTTCTTTATCCATTCATCTGTCGATGGACACTTAGGTTGCTTCCATGTCCTGGCTACTGTAAATAGAGCTGCAAGGAACATTGTGGTGCATGACTCTTTTTGAATTATGGTTTTCTCAGGGTATATGCCCAGGAGAGGAATTGCTGGGTCATATGGTAGTTCTATTTTTAGTGTTTAAGCAACCTCCATACTGTTCTCCATAGTGGCTGTATCAATTTACATTTCCACAAACAGTGCAAAAGCATTCCCTTTTCTCCACACTCTCTCCAGCATTTATTGTTTACAGATTTTTTGATGATGGCCATTCTGAATGGTGTAAGGTGATACCTCATTGAAGTTTTGATTTTCATTTCTCTAACGAATAGTGATGTTGAGCATCCTTTCATGTGTTTGTTGGCAACCTGTACATCTTCTTTGGAGAAATGTCTCTTAAGGTCTTCTGACCATTTTTGGATTGGTTATTTTGTTTTTTTGATATCAAGCTGCATGAGCTGCTTGTAAATTTTGGAGATTAATCCTTTGTCAGTTGCAAATATTTGCAAATATTTTCTCCCATTCTGAGGGGTGCCTTTTCGTCTTGTTTATGTTTTCCTTTGTTGTACAAAAGCTTTTGAGTTTCATTAGGTCCCATTTGTTTATTTTTGTCTTTATTTCCATTTCCCTAGGAAGTAGGTCAAAAAGGATCCTGTGGTGATTTATGTCATAGAGTGTTCTGCCTGTATTTTCCTGTAGGAGTCTTATAGTGTCTGACCTAACATTTAGGTCTTTATTTTTTTTTTTTTAATTTTTTTTTTTTTTTTTGCAGTACACGGGCCTCTCACTGTTGTGGCCTCTCCCATTGCAGAGCACAGGCTCCAGACGTGCAGGATCAGTGGCCATGGCTCATGGGCCCAGCCGCTCTGCGGCATGTGGGATCTTCCCAGACCAGGGCACGAACCTGTGTCCCCTGCATTGGCAGGTGGACTCTCAACCATTACACCACCAGGGAAGCCCCCCTTTAATCCTTCTAGAGTTTATTTTTGTGTACGGTGTTAGGGAGTGTTCTAATTTCATTCTTTTACATGTAGCTATCCAGTTTTCCCAGCACCACTTACTGAAGAGGCTGTCTTTTCTCCATTAAATATTCTTGTCTCCTTTATCAAACATAAGGTGACCATATGTGTGTGGGTTTATCTCTGGGTTTCTATCCTGTTCCACTGATCTATATTTCTGTTTTTCTGCAAGTATCATGCTGTCTTGATTACTGTAGCTTTGTAGTATAATCTAAAGTCCTAGAGCCTGATTCCTCCAGCTCCATTTTTCTTTCTCGAGATTGCTTTGGCTATTCGGGGTCTTTTGTGTTTCCATACAAATTGTGAAATTTTTTCTTCTAGTTCTGTGAAAAATGCCATTTGTAGTTTGATCAAGATGGCATTAAATCTGTAGATTGCTTTTGGTAGTATAGTCATTTTCACAATGTTGATTCTTCTAATCCAAGAACATGGTATATCTCTCCATCTGCTTGTATCATCTTTAATTATTTTCATCAGTGTCATAATTTTCTGCATACAGGTCTTTTGTCTCCTTAAGTAGGTTTATTCCTAGGTATTTTATTATTTTCATTGCAGTGGTAAATGGGAGTGTTTCCTTATTTCTCTTTCAGATTGTTCATCATTAGTGTATAGGAATGCAAGAGATTTCTGTGCATTAATTTTGTATCCTGCAACTTTATTAAATTCATTGATTAGCTCTAGTAGTTTTCTGGTAGCCTCTTTAGGGTTCTCTATGTATAGTATCATGTCATCTGCAAACAGTTACAGTTTTACTTCTTTTCCAATTTCGATTCCTTTTATTTCTTTTTCTCTTCTGATTGCTTTGGCTAAAACTTCCACAAGTATGTTGAACAATAGTGGTGAGAGTGGACAACCATGTCTTGTTCCTGATCTTAGAGGAAATGGTTTCAGTTTTTCAACACTGAGAATGATTTTGGCTGTGGGTTTGTCATATATGGCCTTTATTATGTTGAGGTAAGTTCCCTCTATGCAAACTTTCTAGAGTGTTGCTATCATAAATGGGTGTTGAATTTTGTCTCAAGCTTTTTCTGTATCTATTGAGAAGATCATATGTTTTTTTCTCCTTCAGTTTGTTACTATGTTTGATCACACTGATTGATATGTGTGTATTGAAGAATCCTTGTACTCCTGGGATAAATGCCACTTGATCAAGGTGTATGATCCTTTTAATGTGCTGTGGATTCTGATTGCTAGTATTTTGTTGAGGATTTTTGCATCTATGTTCATCAGTGATATTGGCCTGTAGTTTTCTTTCTTTGTGGCATCTTTATCTGGTTTTGGTATCAGGGTGATGTTGGCCTCGTAGAATGAGTTTGGGAATGTTCCTCTCTCTGCTATATTTTGGAAGAGTTTGAGAAGGATAGGTGTAAGCTCTTCTCTAAATGTTTGATAGCATTCGCCTGTGAAGCCATCTGGTGCTGGGCTTTTGTTCGTTGGAAGATTTTTATTCACAGTCTCAATTTCAGCGCTTGTGATTGGTCTGTTTATATTTTTTATTTCTTTCTGGTTCAGTCTTGGAAGGCTGTGCTTTCCTAAGAATTTGCCCATTTCCTGCAGGTTGTCCATTTTATTGGGATATAGTTGCTTGTAGTAATCTCTCATGTTCCTTTGCATTTCTGCAGTGTCAGTTGTTTTGTCTCCTTTTTTATTTCTAATTCTGTCGAGTTGAGTCTTCTCCCTTTTTTTCATGATGAGTCTGGCTAATGGTTGATCAATTTTGTTTATCTTCTCAAAGAACCAGCTTTTAGTTTTATTGATCTTTGCTATTGTTTCCTTCATTTCTTTTTCATTTATTTCTGACCAGATATTTATGATTTCTTTCCATCTGCTAACTTTAGGGTTTTTTTGTTCTTCTTTCTCTAATTGCTGTAGATGTAAGTTTAGCTTGTTTATTTGAGATTTTTCCTGTTTTTTGAGGTAGGATTGTATTGCTAAACTTCCCTCATAGAACCGCTTTGCCTGCATTCCATTGATTGTCGTGTTTTCTTTGTCATTTGTTTCTAGGTATTTTTTGAAATCCTCTTTAGTGATCTCTTAGTTATTTAGTAGTATATTGTTTAGGCTCCAGATATTTGTATTTTTTACAGTTTTTCTTTTTTCCTGTAATTGATATCTAGTCTCATAGTGTTGTGGTCAGAAAAAGTACTTGATATGATCTATCCTGGAGAATGCTCCATAAGTACTTGAGAAGTGTCTTCTGTTGATTTTGGATGGAATGTCATATAAATATCAATTAAGTCCATCTTGATTAATGGATCATTTAAAGCTTGTGTCTCCTTATTTATTTTCATTTTGGTTGATCTGTCCATTGGTGAAAGTGAGATGTTAAACTCTCCTACAATTATTGTGTTTCTGTTGATTTCCCCTTTTATGGCTGTTAGCATTTGCCTTATGTATTGAGGTGCTCCTATGTTGAGTGCATAAATATTTACAGTTGTTATATCTTCTTCTTGAATTGACCCCTTGATCATTATGTAGTGTCCTTCTTTGTCTCTTGTAATAGATTTTATTTTAAAGTCTATTTTGTCTGATATGAGAATTGCTACTCTAGCTTTCTTTTGATTTCCATTTGCATGGAATACTTTTTTCCATCCCCTCACTTTCAGTCTGTATGTGTCACTAGGTCTGAAGTGGGTTTCTTGTAGACAGCATATATACAGGTTTTGTTTTTGTATCCATTCAGCCAGTCTATGTCTCTTGGTTACAGTATTTAGTTCATTTACATTTAAGGTAATTATCAACATGTATGTTCCTATCACCATTTTCTTAATCGGTTTGAGTTTGTTATTGTCGGTCTTTTCCTTGTCTTGTGTTTCTTGCCTAGTGAAGTTCCTTTAACATTTGTTGTAAAGCTGGTTTGGTGGTGCTGAATTCTCTTAGCTTTTGCTTGTCTGTAAAGGTTTTAATTTCTCCGTTGAATCTGAATGAGATCCTTGCTGGGAAGAGTAATCTTGGTTGCAGGTTTTTCCCTTTCATCACTTTAAATATGTCCTGCCATTCCCTTCTGGCTTGCAGAGTTTCTGCTGAAAGAGGCTGTTAACCTTATGGGGATTCCTTTGTATATTATTTGTTGTTTTTTCCTTGCTGTTTTTAATATTTTTTCTTTGTATTTAATTTTTGATAGTTTGATTAATATATGTCTTGGCATGTTTCTCCTTGGATTTATCCTATATGGGCCACTCTGTGCTTCCTAGACTTGAGTGACTACTTCCTGTCCCATATTAGGGAAGTTTTCAACTATAATCTCTTCAAATATTTTCTCAGTCCCTTTCTTTTCTCTTATTCTTCTGGAACCCCTATAATTCGAATGTTGGTGCATTTAATGTTTTCCCAGAGGTCTCTGAGACTGTCCTCAATTCTCCTCATTCTTTTTTCTTTATTCTGCTCTGCGGTAGTACTTCCACTATTTTATCTTCCAGATCACTTATCCATTCTTCTACCTCAGTTATTCTACTATTGATTCCTTCTAGAGAATTTTAAATTTCATTTATTATGTTGTGCATCATTATTTGTTTGCTCTTTAACTCTTCTAGGTCCTTGTTAAACGTTTCTTATATTTTCTCAATCCTATTCCCAAGATTTCGGATCGTCCTTACTTTCATTATTTTGAATTATTTTTCGGGTAGACTGCCTATTTCCTCTTCATTTGTTTGGTCTGGTGGGTTTTTACCTTCTCCTTCCTCTGCTGTGTGTTTCTCTGTCTTCTCATTTTGCTTATTTTACTGTATTTGGGGTCTCCTTTTTGCAGGCTGCAGGTTTGTAGTTCCTGTTGTATTTGGTGTCTGCCCCCAGTGACTAAGGTTGGTTCAGTGGGTTGTGTAGGCTTCCTGGTGGAGGGGACTGGTGCCTGTGTTTTGGTGGATAAGGCTGAATCTGTCTTTCTGGTGGACAGGATCATTTCCGGTGGTGTGTTTTGGGATGTCTGTGACCTTATTAGGTTTTTAAGCAGCCTCTCTTCTAATGCATAGGGTTGTGTTCCTGTTTTGCTAGTTACTTGGCAGAGGGTGTCCAGCACTGTAGCTTGCTGGTCGTTGAGTGGAACTGGGTCTTCACGTTGAGATGGAGATCTCTGGAAGAGCTTTTGCAATTTGATATTACGTGGAGCTGGGAGTTCTCTGGTGGACAAATGTCCTGAACTCAGCTCTCCCACCTCAGAGGCACAGGCCTGTTACCTGGCAGGAGAACCAAGACCCTGTCAGCCACATGGCTCTGAAGAAAAGAGAGGAAAAAAGAAAGAAAAAAATAAAATAAAGTTATTAAAATTAAAAAAAAATCATTAAAAACAAAAAGAAATTAAAAAATAATATTAAAAAACAGAAAGAATAGAGCAACCAAGCCAAAAATAAACAAATCCACCAATGATAACGAACACTAAAAACTATACTAAAATCAAACAAACAAACAAAAATCTGACAGACAGAACCCTAGGACAAATGGTAAAAGCAAAGCTATATAGACAAAATCACACAAAGAAGCATACACATACACACTCACAAAAAAGAGAAAAAGGAAACAAAAAAAATATATATATATATAAAAAAAAGAACAGAGCAATCAAATCAATAAACAAATCTACTAATGATAATAAACTCTAAATACTAAACTAAGATAAAGAGAAAACCAGAAACAAATTAGATGCAGAAAGCAAACCCCAAGTCTTCAGTTGCTCCTAAATTCTACCACCTCAATTTTGGGATGATTCATTGTCTATTCAGGTACTCCACAGATGCAGAGTACATCAAGTTGATTGTGCAGATTTAATCCACTGCTCCTGAGGCTGCTGGTAGAAATTTCCCTTTCTCTTCTTTGTTCGCACAGCTCCTGGGGTTCAGCTTTGGATTTGGCCCCATTGCTGCATGTCAGTTGCCTGAGCATGTATGTTCTTCGCGCAGAGAAGACAAGGTTAAAGTAGCAGCTGATTAGGGGGCTCTGGCTCACTCAGGCTGGGGGGAGGGAGGGGTACTGTATGCGGGGCGAGCCTGCGGTGGCAAAGGTCGGTGTCACATTGTAATAACCTGAGGCACACCGTGTGTTCTCCCAGGGAAGTTGTCCCTGGATCACAGGACCCTGGCAGTGGCAGGCTGCCCAGGCTCCCAGGAGGGGAGTTGTGGATAGTGAGCTGTGCTTGCACACAGGCTTCTTGGTGGCTGCAGCAGCAGGGTTAGCATTTCATGCCCATCTCTGGTGTCCGTGCTGATAGTCATGGCTCGCGCCTGTCTTTGGAGCTGGTTTAGGCGGTGTTCTGAATCCCCTCTCCTTGTGCACCCCAAAACAATGATCTTTTGCCTCTTAGTCTGGGAAAAAGTCCAGACTTTTTCCCAGACTCCCTCCTGGCTAACTGTGGTGCATTAGCCCCCTTCAGGCTGTGTTCACGTAGCCAACCACAGTGCTCTCCCTGGGATCTGACCTCTGAAGATGGAGCCTCAGCTACCATCCCCCACCTGCTCCAGCAGATGAGCGGACAATCCTCTCAGGCTGGTGAGTGCTACTCCACACTTAAGGAATCTCTATGCTTTTCTCTCTGCATCCGTTTTGCTGTGCTCTCCTCCGTTGCTCTGAAGCTTCTCCCCTGCCCCCTGCCCCCCGTCTCTGCCAGTGAAGGGGCTTCATAGTGTGTGGAAACTTTTTCTCCTTCACAGCTTCCTCCCAGAGGTGCAGGTCCTGTCCCTATTCTTTTGTCTCTGTTTTATCTTTGTTCTTTTGCCCTACCCAGGTATGTGGGGATTTTCTTGCCTTTTGGGATGTCTGAGGCTTTCTGTTCATGGATCAGCTATGTGTATCAGTGATGTCTCTTAAGTTTTTTGTGCCTCTGCAATTGGAAGGGTAGATTTGCCACAAATTATATTGTATAATCATATAATAATCTATTAAATCACGGAGTCATAATTTATGTAAACTATCCTCATTATTTTCAAAAGTTTCTGTGCCATTATATTTTAAGCATTCCTTGTTAAAGTATAGAGTTATACTCTTTTAAGGGAATAGTACAATCTAATAACATTTGTTTCAGTCTCTATTATATTTAGACTTATTTATGCTTTGCATGCTATTCTTTGCTTGTATTCTTTTCTCTGTGACTTATATTCAGTCAACAGAAGTTTCTTCTTTTTTTCCCTCTGCTGGCTGTATGTTTTTTTTTTTCTAAGTTTACTTAGCTTATTTATTTACTATATTTATTTACTGCATTTCACTAATTAACACACTAAATTAAAGCTTACACACATAAATTCCATAATCAAAGCATGGCCTAAAGTTGAAGTATATTTTCCCTAAGGGCAGGTAGAGGTGCTATTACTAGAAGTGGGAGTGGAAGAAAGTTGAGCAGGAGGAAACATATGTAGTGTTTTCTTTAATCACATCAAAACAATCTCTTAAAGTAGCCATATATCATATTTAACTACAAAATTCCACTTTGATTCTGCATGGAGCACAATCATGATTGCTGTATTAAAATGTGCATGGATAGCAAATATTCAGAATCTTTTCCATGTTCCACAATGTCATTTAATTAAAATTCTTGTGAAAGACTTTGAAATAGACCAAAAAGTGTCTTTTCATTGAAAATAATGTATGGAGTTTGTACCTTTTACTGTCTGGGTTATTTAGTTTTTTTACTACTTTGTAAGATGTAGACAATGAATAGCAATGCAAATTATCTTTTTCTATAGATATACAAATGAATTCGTGTGTTGGAAGTGTAATTTTTACCCTCCCTACACACACACAAAATTTAGTTTTGCATTTATAAAGCAATTTTTTTCCAGATTCTTGATTTCCTATACATGTATTGGCTTTTTGGAATCATGGTGAACAAATTTTTCCATTTTACTGGCTTCTTCATTAATCATTTACTCAAATAGTTATCTGAAATGTGTTAAATTTATATTTGTACTGAAATTACAATTTTAACTGTAAAATTCATTATTTAATAATGGATACTTAAAATAGAGTTTGGGTATAAAATGAAAAGGTTTTCAGTTTTGTGTTTTTCAATCCTAAATTTAAGGTTATTGATCTGTAATTTTTGATCAGCCAGCATTGCAGTTGAAAATTCTGTTGGGATTTTTGTTTTTCATATATAAACTTTATCTTTTTTGGAAACTTTTATCATTTCATAATTTATAAGGTTATTCTGTCAAATATAATCTATGCTCTTTGACACATAGCATGTTCTTTATATGTGAAACCTCAGTTTTTCCAAGAAATCAGAGAATTATTTTAGCCCTTTTTCACTTCTTAGTTTGTTTCATTCTCTACCTATCCTCAACTATATAATTTTCCTTTCATATTTCTTGGCATGTGTTTTCTTTAGGTTTAGGTGGATTTCTTCCAGACTTAGAGATATTGGATAATCTCTCCAAACTCAAAAATGGTGAAAAATGACAGAACTGGAATTTAGAATCAGAAGCTCGTCCCTTAACATCAAAACTTTTAGGTTATTTTCTGTATTGTCTTATAGAACCCAGAACTACAGTCTGGAAGCTTATGGTGGTTAGTGGACTTTAAAATCAATGATCTATCCTATTTTTATCATAGATATAGAGATCAAAAATCTGAGAAAAGTGTAATTTCTGCACCTGTCCAACTCAGTTTACACTTTCACATTTTCTCATTTTATTTTCTGGAGAAAACAATTATAACATGTGCTCATATAATTCTTCTTATGTAACTACATCAAAACTTAAACAATAACCTGGATTACCTAAATAGAGGATTATTTAAATAGAGATTTGAAATTGTGTGTCTACTGCACAGAAAATTGCTGATGTTTCAAAAATATAACTACCAAAGGAAACACAGATTTAAACACTGAGGTCTCCAATTAGAGAAAAAGTACAAGTGACTCAGTCATAACTATAGCATATTGGAGGTACTTAAGTATTTCTTAGGAATCAATAAAAGCTCTTTTATTAAAAGCTATTATTTGTGCAAGTGTAGAAACAAAACTAAACCAGGGTAATTTGAGTGCTGAAGCAATAAGCCCAAGTAAAATGTAAGCCACAGTATTTGGAAAATAAGTAAAATATTGTTAACAAGATCAGAACCATGTTCTTAGCTATGCCAGTTATCGCTAGATGCTTAGTGAGAGGAAAACTTGTATCTGCAGTGAGAATCTTGTGTACATTCTTTATGTTTTGTGTATAAAAGTATGTGAACTACACTTGACATTACTCCTCTTATAAATGTCAGTCCAGTCATTCCTTGGGTAGTTCTTGAAAAGCTCTTCATAGAAAAACACAGAAAAAAAAAAGCCTACTAATTTAGGATTACAAGTATATAGTTCTCTATCTGTTTATACCTGAATGGGTTGGACCCCACATGACACTAGAACATACAAAAGCAGGGAAGCAGTGGAATAATTTGGGAGAATTCTCTTGAACAATCTTGTCTTAATGTGTCACATATTTCTCTTTGTGTAGTTATTACATTGACATAGGACACATTTTAGATGTAACTACTATCCTTTTGATTATCAATTGGTATGCAATATGTGATTTACTTTTATGTAAAACCACAAGAAACTTTTTCCATCTCTTTAAACTACAAAAAACATCTCCAGCATGGGGCTTTTGACAACATCAACTCAGAGAGTTTTTGCTAAAAGTAAAGGAATGTAAAAGTAAATTTATAATATTTGCACTATGCAGGATTAAAGTTAACTCACTAAAAATTTACAGGATAAGTCTGACATGATCTTCTAATGGGTGTTTAGTTTTCACATGTGGGTTTGAAATTATCTATGGCAAAGTTTATTGATAACTTTGAATTATTGATAATTACCAATTTCTTTATCAAATTTGGATTTTTCTACGCCTTTCCTTTTTCTCTATCTTTTTCATTTCCTTAAATCTGTTAACTTCTTCTCAAGGACTGAAGCAGTCAGGAGGTGAATGTTCTATCTTGATTTAACTAGCCCTGCAGGAGTACTTCAGAGGTAGGAAAAAGAAGCATAAGACTCAGTGAAGGACAAAGGGAAAAAGGACTACGTGTGGTGAAAATCAACTTATGATCCCTGGTCCCTTGTGATACATTATAACACATCTTACTGAAGACTAATAGGAAATGTTCTGAAAGTTTCAATTTTTGTGTTCCTACTAAGCCAAAATTCAGTTCTTAAAAATACTGCTAATACATCACATAGAAAACACACAATCCCACATAATTTTGTCACTTGTTGGGATGTGGTTCATTACTTTCTGCTGGTTAGGATTTAGTTAGTCTCTTAGCAGTGGGCCATGTTTTAAAAGTTTAGAATCGGGCTTCCCTGGTGGCGCAGTGGTTGAGAGTCCGCCTGTCGATGCAGGGGACACGGATTCGTGCCCGGGGCCGGGAGGATCCCACATGCCGTGGAGCGGTTGGGCCCGTGAGCCATGGCCACTGAGCCTGCACATCTGGAGCCTATGCATCCGGAGCCTGTGCTCCACAATGGGAAAGGCCACAACAGTGAGACGCCTGCGTACCGCAAAAAAAAAAAAAAAAGTTTAGAATCTAGTGATAGAAAAATACAGGATTTGCAGTAGCAGTTTTATTTTAAAAATTCAGACAACTATCCCAGCTTTTTCTTTAGTTCAATAGGGAATTTTATTAAAAATCTTCACTATAAATGTGGACAGGTAATAATATTTAGCAAATATATTTGAGTTAATTAAAATGTTTGTTTGCCAGATACTTGTAAGTCTACTATGTACAATGAGGATAAAATTAATCTTTTTCATTTGGTATCCATAATCTAATATGGAATTTTTCATTTTTTCTCTCTCTCTCTCTCTCTCTCTCACACACACACACACACACACACACACACACACACAGACACACACACACACACTCAACTGTTATTCAAGGTCAAATGAGAAAAATCCCTTAAGAAAGATTTAACATAGTTTGAATTAGGTGATTTCAAGTTGAAGTTGTTGTTGAGGATGTACATAACCCTTGATTTCCATGGAAATTTGAGGAACAATTAAAGAAAAATCTTTTCAAAGTTTTAAACAAGCAGAACAGGAATTCTACCTCTGTTTCAGGGATTTAAAAAAAAAACAGTTGTATACTATTTTTAAAATAAGATGCTCTATGAAAAAGATTTCAGTATAAAATATTCAAGCACATTAAAATGACAGCAAGTCATTTTACATAGCAACTTCACAATGATCATTGGTTTCAATGGATACATCATCTGCAATATCAATTTATTATGATTTTTGTATGACTGTTAATCAGTTTAATTGAAATTTCTATCAGAAAGAGGCAAATATCAATCATAAGTGTTTTCAACTGCTTGTTCCAAGTTCAAAACCAACTGATAAAAAATATACATGACATTTTATCTAGGTGAGTACATCAATGGCATAGAACCTAGAAATATTAAATTGGAACAGACCTTGAACCAAACTTCCCGTAAGTGTGTTAAATGCAGGCAAATGGAGAGTAGGTGACTGGTGCAAAATCCTTAGGTAATTGGTCACATGATATGCCCTCAAGGAATATTTCCCAAATCCCAGCCTATTGTAATCCAATTCAGAAAGAGAATTGGAACACCATGGGGAGAAAAAATTTCCTTTTCCAGATATGTCTCTATAGATCAACTTAAAAAAGATAGACAGATGTGTGAAAATTAATCTTTATATCATATTTGTATTAGTTATTAAAACAGATTTAATGAATTTAAAAGTCAAATATTTTCTTCCAAAGATAAATGGTAATCTTGAATTACTGATTATTTTTGTCTTTTTTAAATAGAAATGCCTTAAAGAGACCTAAATGTGTATGAAATATAATCATCCTCTGAAAACTTTTTAAATACAAGGACTTAAGACAAAATAAAATTTAAAAGAGATACAAAATTTATCATTGACTCATTAAAATGAGTTCAGAAATATAAATGTAAAACTATTAAAACTCACTGCTTGTAGGAATGTGTTACCAGTTGGAATCATTAAATGAGGAAAAATAAGCTCCATGTCTTTAGAGATTTTGGTTGGAGGGAAGGAGCACATAGGCCCTGGAACGACTTGCTCTTGGATTAATTAGCAGTTCCATTATTTTCTAGTCTTGTGACCTTGGGAATTTTTAGTTCTCAAGTTCTTCATCTGAAAAATGCATAACTTTCAATTATAGCTCTTGTGAAGATTAATAAAATATTCCCTATGAAGATTTTGGCACAGTACTTGGCCCATGTTAAACTCAATAAATGATACTTATTTAGGGGTTCATCAAACTCAATTATTGAAACACTTTAGGATGTGTAAAGTGTGTTGAAGGCTATTCCCTAGACACTATAGTCAGCAGGTCTGGAAAGCAAGAAATTAGAAGAGACTGAAAAATAAAATTATCCTTGTGGAAAGTAATCTCATACATAAAATCCACATCCTTAAATGATCAGAGAAACAAATGAAGTTTATTCTGATTATGACTAAGTGTGTTCACCTTTGCTTAAAGAAAGAGAACCGATGAATTTTAGACAAAGTATTTGTACTCTCTCCTTTATTGATTTTGACCTACTACTTCCTACTATATTGCAATTTGATTTCCACCTCTACCCCACTGCTACAATTATTCTGCCATAGGATGGCTACACCTTTTAATTACCAAAGCAACAGATCATTTTCTCTACTGCTCTAACAGTATTTGCATACAGTAATGACTGTCCTGTTTTAATCTCTCCCATCTCAGGCACTTTACTTATCCTATCTGTGCATCGAGTTTTCTTCTCTGTAAAATAAATGAAATAATAGGACCTACATGAAAGTCTTTTTTAATTATTAAAGGAGTTAATGCTTATACAGTACTTACACCACCTGAAATATTAGTAATCACTCAAAGTGTTGCTGATTGATGATTTCCTACTAAACCACTAATTGTTGGTTCTTCTCATATCTCTTCGACCAGTCATTCTTTGGATAATCTTCATCCGTATGATAAGAAAGACGTAGTGAACCCTGAGGTTATGTTTTTACTCTTTTCTTTATTCTGTTCTTATGTGTATCTGTTTTCCTAAGTGAACTTGTTTTCTCCTAATTCTTCTTCTGTACTCCATATATTGTTGGTTACCATGGATACAACCACTTCCCGGTCCACATAACCAAACCTCTCAGTTGAACTCTTAATCTTTATTTCCATCTGATTTCTGCACACATATGACTGTATATCTCGTGGAAATCTCATACTCAATGTGTTGAAAATTACATCGTTTCTTGATCCAAACTCACTCTTCCATTTTAGCCATTTATCATTTAATAATGGAGTCATTTAAGTCATAATATTCAATAATTCTTGTTTGAAGATATCATATTAGTTATAATTATAGCTAATATAAATTGAGTGTTAGCTCTAGACTAAGCACTGGGCTTAATACTCACATGGTGCCAGGAGTTACACATATCAAGTTTTAGTTTTTCACATCCTAAAAATACCTAGCTTCTAAATTACCTGTTAATAATCTCTGTCACTGTTACTTTCTGCCCTCAACTCTTCCTTCAAATCTTTCTCTCAAATCCATTTTATACACTTCTTACTAAATTTGTGTTTCTAAAATGTACATTTGGCCATATCATCCCATTGCATGAAATTCTTCAATAGCTTCACCCCATAACTTACACCATAATATTAATAGGCCCAGTAAGTAGTCCTTCACCTTTGGTCCCTGCTTATCTTTCTGATTCATTCTTTCCATTCTTTACTGTTCCTCAAACTCCTGCCAACCAAGTAATTACTCTTTCCCTGAGTGTACTATAAACTTTTCTATATCTGTGCTTTCCCTGTGAGATTTCTTCTACATAGGAAATCTTTCTCTTTCTCATATAATAGTCCTCATCATTACAGCCAACATTTATCAAGGACTTAAAATGAGTCACACTGTTCCAAGCTCTTTACATTGATTAATGCATTTGTCCTAAAAACAATATTATAAGGCAGGAGCTATTGTTAGCTCTACTTTATAGCTGAGGAAACTTAGAAAGATTAAATACATTTCCAAAGTTAAAGAGCTTTTATGTGATAGAATCCATGCTCTTAATCACCCTGTTTTTCTTGGAAATTGCTTCAGTCTCACCTCCATGGCATCCTGAGCTTTAAGCTCCTTTACCTAAGGTTTTCACATAGCGTTTAGGATTCATGTCTAGTAACCCTGCTATTGTATTTATGCAATGTGTCTACCTTACTCTTTAAACTCTCAACAACCTGAAATGGTGGAATATGTCTTTTAAATGTATCAAATGAATGTAATGAATTTGATTTTATCCAAACAGGGGTTTCCCTGGAGAGCGAAGAAAAAAAAGAAATAGATTTTGTACTGGAGAGAATATGAAAACAAGATAACATTCTTCCTACTTATAGAATTTTGAGGAAAAAGTTATTAACTAAATGGTGGACATCTTACTGACCATAAATGCTTGGTAATAGAACACAAAAACAAACATTTTCAAATAGTGTGCACTTATAAATGAAAGCTCAGGAATACGAGATTGTCCTATGCTTTGTTAATACTTGAAAGGGAACATGATGCAGAATAGCCACATTGACTGGGAGGAAGAGGTGGATTGTATGGAAGTATTGGTAATCAAAGCAGGAACCATTTCATTTTAGAAGTCAAACAATTAACTATAAAGGAGGACTGATTCTGGAGCAGCAGGGTATTCTGAGGAAAAGCACCGGTCAGTGTTCAAGGATATAGAGGTAGTACCCGAGTGAGGGGGCACTCTGACCAAAGGTAAGCAAGGCCAAGATCTGCAAAACCTAAAGAAACAATAGATTAAGTTGAGAGAAAATGTTCCAGCAAAGGAGAATATCCAGTTCAGTGACTGGAGAAGATACTAGGTCCAAAAGAAACAGGAAGCACCACAGCAAAACCAACAATGCACTTCGGAGTCTTCATATGGTCACCACAGAAAACTCAAAACTCTTGCCAGATCCTGCAGACATGGAAGTTTATTTACTCTGGCAAATTTAATATTAAATGATTATGGGATCAAGTGATACCATCTTATCTATTAGGGAAGAAAAAACAAGATGGCATGTTTTATGAAATCCCTCCCTATGTGTATGTATTCATAAAATCAAATAGAAGAGTTTGATTGAAAATTTTAAATAAGTCACAAAGGCTGAATAGTATAAGAAATGATAATACACACAGCAATTTAAAAGAACACAACTGTGACTTTTTTCAATGTTGCAAGAAATTTCCCATTTGTATGATTATTATTAAAATAGTATTAAAACACTAAACTCACTGCCCAGCAGTTATATTCCTTTAAACATTAAAAAAGAAGAGTCCAAGGACTTTGTTTAACTATATAATTGGCATTTAAATTTAAGAACACAATTCTGACATTTTAAATATACCCTTGCTAAATAGTTATAAGATATAAAGAAACTATGTGGATAATCATGACAGCTTTGAGATAATTCGTATTTAGGAAAATGACAATGTGCTAAACTAAAGGAGAGAGAAGGATAGTAAGAGAGAGAAGAAAAAACTTGGATTATTTTGAAAATTATTTGACTTTTATTTAGTTTAATAAATAAAAGTTTGTTTATAATCTGCTATTTCAAAGCCAACCTTAATAATTATGAAGCAATAAAGGATTAAGCATATTTAGTCTTTATAATAAGCTATAGTATAATTCAGTATTACTGAAGATGGAGAGGAAAGAAAAATTAACAAAAGTAAACATTTAGCTGCATGTAAAAAAGTGACAATATACATCATAGTTTACATATATTTAACTCTAACATTTTTTCTCTTGATCAATAGATAATGTAGTATTTAAAATCTCCACTTACTTTTTAAAATTTCAGCACATATATTGGCTAAATTTAGTGTGCATTGGAAGAGTTACAGCTATTTTCATTTTACGACAAATTAACAGGACCTAAGACAAACAGAAACTGAATAAATTCATCTCTTCTTTTCTACATCATAGGATATTTTTCAGTCATCTTCATCATATGGACATGGGAAAATATTTACAATACATTTTTAAGCAAAGAAACATGTTATAAACTAAAATGGAAACAATGATAACTTTCAAGTATTGTTAATTGAATGTTCTTCTCTGTTTGTACTTTCCATGTGCCTTCCAGTATTCTGCCTTGTATTACTGATGTAAAATAAAAAAAATAAAAGTATCTACTAATTTTCTGTTTAGATTTATTTAGGTGAAGATACTAGTCTAGGCCACATGAAGGAAACAAAGATAATTAACATGGAGAGTGCTAATTCTCATCTCAAGGAATTTAAATCTAGAAGAGGAGTAAATAAGTATAATTAAAAACACAAATAAATTATGTTCATATAAAACATTTGTACATACACAAATATACCATTATTTGTTTAAAAGAAGACAAGTGTAACATTTATATTAATTATTCCTATAGCTTGTTTTCTTTCTCTTTTTAATTTTCCTTGAAGTTTTATCACTATCTGGAATTATATCGCTTGTTTGTTTGTGTTCCTGATCTGGAAGAGTTTCATAAGTTCAGTGTCCTTATTTGTCTGATTCACTATAATGTCTACACCAAATCCTAGCTTCAGGTCAGTTTATAGCACACAAGTGCTCAATAAATATTTGTTGAATTAATAAATGAATGTTTTCAAGGATTAAATAGATAATCCATATAAGCTCTCAGTACAGTTGTGTACACAGTAATCCCTTATAAATATGAACTATTTATTGACTTGCTATTATTTTTAAATGATTCAGAATGTTATTAACAGGGAAAGTTCAAAAGGAAAAATGTCACTTGAGCTTGTTCTTAAAGGTCAATATTTCAGTAAATGGGGAGATGAGAAATTTAAGGCAAAGGAAATGTCAGGATGAGTCAGAAGGTAGACTATGGAACTGAATTTCTGGAGTGCAGATAGCAATGCAAGTTATTATGTTGGCACTAAAACTCAGTAAAGAGGGTTTAGTTAAATATAAGTGAAACAATTTGGACTTGATCCTAGAGGAGCAAAGAACTACCAATTTGTAAATTTCTTGAAGGAAATCATACACCTTTTTACTCTTGATATCAACCACCAGGACATAGTTCTGCCCCATAAGGAGCAGGCTGGATGGATGATTAACTAATGAACAAATTGTTGAAAAACACTATCTGGGATAGTAACATAATATAAAAATTATATTGGGAATATAAAACTGGTTATGTTTAAGATACAGTTGATTGGAAGAGATTGAAGTACTGAAGACTAGATAAGAAGGTTGTTTAAACAATTCAGGCATGAGGTAACAGGGACCTAACTTGTGACTGAAAGAAAGGAATTTGACTATGAGAAATAATGTGAAGAAAAACATGTTCACTTATGTACTAATTTACCTGTTTTTAGTATATCATGTAAGACCCTCCATAACACTATTTCTAGTGCTTTATCTCTCTTTATTTACTTTCATTAATTGATTCTTACACTATGAATACTGTGTGTGGTTTTTTGTTGTTGTTTGGTATTTTTATTTATTTTTTAGATGTAAAAAAATTACTTTCTAAAAGCATATGTAAATGCTTTACAATATTATATAATATTATATAATATATTTTATATTTGTAATTTATATAATCTTAATTCTTGCCTAGCAGAAAACATTATCTGGTCTTCTAAACTTTTAAAGCTAATTTTTTTCCCCTTTTATTTCTACTTCATTTAAAGTCAGTTATAAAGTCACAACTGTAAACTAAATGCTTTTAAAAATACAAAACTTACATTTCAATGACAAAAAAATAGGCAATGATCATGAAAATCTACTGTACATTTTGCCAAGGTCAGCAAAATGAAAGACAATATGAAAAGGTCAATCTGCAAATACATCCTTCACAAAAACTCTCTCATGAATAGAAAAATCATCATTTAAGAATATGTATGTTTATAAATCTGGACACTAAAAACAAGATGTGGGCTAGGGGTCCTAGATTTAAATATGTGGGCACCAGGACCTCAAGATTAAACTTCTAAAACTAGCATTTAATTCAAAATAAAATGAATATTTCTAGCAGATAACAATTGTATAAAACTATTTTTTTCCTTAATAGAAATGAGATGGGGCATTTCTTAACAATAACAACTTAGTAATCATCTAAGAATAATTGTGGCGATACCCCCATCCTCCAACCTCCAAATCTAAGCCCTAGTCACTGGTATAAAACAAATACCTTCCATGAAATTATCTTTCACATTACTAAAATACCCTCACTTACTTGGAATAATTCATGCTTAGAATATTTCACACACTTGTTTTTAGATGTGTGGAATTACCGGAGCTGAGATTTTTGAAACCGTCTATGTATTACTAATAGTTGAATCTTCGCTGAGAGATAATAATCTTTTTACTATACATTAATTGGATGTTCTTAAGCATACTTGATCAACCACTGTAACAGTGATGCTGGTGGTAATAAGGGTTACTCTCAAATTTTTCCTTTTAAAAAATATATAATCCATGTAACACTAAGTAGCAAATATGTTACATTGTATTACATTGTACACTTTCTTAAGAAAGGATAAATGTTTCTGGCCCAATTTGGAAGAAAAGAAACAAACTAATAATGGTACTCATTACCTGTTTTATCACTGATTAGCTACGACTAACTTTGCGGTACGCGGGCCTCTCACTGTTGTGGCCTCTCCCGTTGCGGAGCACAGGCTCCGGACGCGCAGGCTCAGCGACCATGGCTTACGGGCCTAGCCGCTCCACGGCATGTGGGATCTTCCCAGACCGGGGCACGAATCCGTGTCCCCTGCATCGGCAGGCGGACTCTCAAACACTGCACCACCAGGGAAACCCCTACAACTAACATTTAAATGATAGTTTATGTGATATTAAGCAAAAACTGAAAGTCATTATAATTCTACCAAAAGAAACAGACAAAAAAAAAAAATGGGAAGCATTTTTAAATGAGCACAACGTAGGTCCCAAAGATTACACTATGATTTTGAATTTTCAAAGCAAAAGGTTTCTATGTATAATTTCTGTGAATATTTCTTATACTACAAAGATTAATTTCAAAGTAAATGTAGGCTAGCTCAACCCTACCTTTTCAAAGATTAATAGCAGATGAATTAGAAGTTCCCTTTGCTAAAGTGCACCACCTGAGCAAATCAGCTCTGGCCCAGCTACTGAGCTTATCCCAAGAGAGTGGCTATCACTCATGCTTATTCACTCACTGTCTGTACCATCAGCAGTCAAAGAGAACAGTGTTTTTTTTGTTGTTGTTGTTTTTTTAAACCAAATACTTTATAGAGTGGACTATAGAAAAAACAATCCTAAATATACTCTCTTCTAAAACTCCAGAGAGTAAGATAACCTCATTATTTTTAAATATTGAAAATGTAAAGGGTCCACACAAATTAAGAGTTCTATTAAGTATAGACTTTTTACTTTACTATTCACTTGATGTGCCCTTAAATTCTCTATGAGAGAAGCAGATATCTTCCCCACGTCTTCGGGCAATAGATTCAAAAGCAAGAGTAGCAGTGCTATTGAATTCCATGAAACTTTTTTAAAAGTTAAATTATTCACTATCTGTATGATTATTGCACTCATATATTACTCGGAATACATCTATAGCAACTCAGCAATAGTGACTGCAACAAAATTAAGGGAAGTGGGACTACAAAGGATTTTATTTCCTTATTAAATAAGAAAGTTTTTTTGGAGGAAATACAATCAACTGCAATTCAAATCAGATTATATATGCTTAACAGTTATGTAACCTTACATAAAATTAAATCTGGGCTTTCCTGGTGGTGCAGTGGTTGAGCGTCGGCCTGCCGATGCAGGGGACACGGATTTGTGCCCCGGTGTGGGAGGATCCCACATGCCGTGGAACGGCTGGGCCCGTGAGCCATGGCCGCTGAGACTGCGCATCCGGAGCCTGTACTCTGCAATGGGAGAGGCCACAGCAGTGGGGGGCCCTCGTACAGAAAAAAAAAAAAAAATTAAATCTAACTCTCACCACTACAAATCTATAAGGAATCAGAACAGGATTTACATTACACAAAGTCTGCACTACTGTTGCATTCCACTCTTGAAGTCATCCTGAGTTAAAACAGCCATTTTTCCAAGACTTAAAGAAAAATATATTTTATGAAAGGGATTATTTTTAATCACTGAATACATCATTTTTATTACTGACGGAAAGAAGATACTTTTTTCTACTGTAAGTTCACTCTGATGAAAGAAAACATTCTCTCTCTTTTTAACTCCTAACAAATGCCACATTTTAAAGACTAGAGGAATTATCAGTAGGCATTCTTTCTTCTTGATCTAAGTTATTTTTCTCTAAAATATGTCAAGTAAGCTTTTAAAGATTCACGGGGGGGGGGAGTTTCATAATTTTTTCTCTCAGTAAATTCTGAGGTGGCTCTTTTAACTTCATTGTGATCTTCCACTTCCTTTTCTTTCTCTTCTATTTTTTTCATCCTCCTTATTGTTGAGAGGCTGAGGAATAAGCTGATTACCTACAAATACATAAGTGTAACTCTCTGTTTAACTCTTTCTTTTGGGTAGAGCCCTTTAAGGAACCCCTCCTTGGCCTGCATCTCATTACTTATGAAATGTCTCCGTGTGCATTGAATGTAAATAAAAGCAAGTTCTGTGTATTCCAGACAGTGTGGGTTTGTGTGTGGGGATGTCCCACAGACTCTGGTTTGCCATTATCCTTCTTACTTGGTTGCAAAAGTGGAGCAAATGAAACAGCAAGAATATTTTTACTTCCCCAAGTGTTTTGTTCGCTTCTCATAATTTGTGTTAAATGATCTTCTACAGGCATAACTAGAATGCCTCCCACTTTTAGTAATATTTTCATGTAGTTCTCATAGTATTTCTGGACTCCAGCTCCACAATAATCTCGATAATACTGATGACCCTCAGCTGCTTTCCGGGAGCAATTACCAACCACAAATACGGGCTCACCGAACTCAAATCTTAGCAGTGCTTTTCTTCATATGTTCACGTTGGAATATTTTCATCTTGAGACAGATGATTTTGTGAACAGCAGGAGCTGTGCCAGCTTGCTCATATAATTATTCTGATAAGCTGCTGAGAGATCAGGGTGACCTAGTCATGCCATGCACCTTCCCATTCAGACTGACAGTACAGGTCTAGAAGCTGATTATCAAAGCTATTACTTTTTTTGATCAAACTCTCCAGGTTTTTCTTCGCATATTCTACCACATCTGAATGAAGCTCAATCCCATAATTTACTCCCCCCAAATCTCTTCTACACACGAGCCAGTTCATGTTTGAGGGATTGAATGTTTTCAACTGCACATGGAATTTGTTTACTCTGAAAAATGCACTGCAGCAAGGTGGTCGGTCGACTCGCCGCAAGGGGGTGCAGGTGAGGCCCTAGGCTGGGTGGGTCCGTGGCGGTCACGGCCTTCGCCAGTGAAGGTTCATATTTTTATCATTCAGGGCTGAAAGATGGGTCATGTGCATTCATGTTTTGAGTCATATTCACCTTAGTGACATGTAGTATCAAGAAGAGGGGAAATCCAGACTGGAAAATGATAAATGAATATTTTTTTAAAGGCAATAGAAAATGATAGTGGTCTTTAGAACCACATTTGTTTTAGTGTGTAAAAAACCAAGTCTAAGAAAGTTAAAAATCTATTAGAGCTCTATCTACAAATTGACTGAAAACATTTAAAAACAATGCAGTGTCTGTAATTAACGGACAATACCGTCCCCGCCCCGCCCCCAGCCCTTCCACAGCCGCAAGAGTTTCCCACTCATAACTGACAATAACGTGAAATAAGCTGCCTCGGTCTGAACGGGTGTCACCCCAAGCAAGACAGGAGACGTTATACAGTCAAGGCCCCTGTGCTGTTAACAGCTATCATTATAATAAAGTAGAATAGTACATTCTTAGCATACCCAAAGGCCTTTCTCATACCATTCTCCAAATTAAAAACAAAAAACAAAAAAGCCCTCCAAAATATAGTATAAAGAACGGAAAGTAAGAAAGACTGAGAGCAGTGGAATAAATTATGAAACCTGTGGTAGTTTCTTACTCTTTAAACTTTCATTTTCTTTCTCTACCTCTCCCTGTATCTCTCTTTCTCCCTCTTTTTCAAGAACTTGATTTGAACGTTTATGTCTGTAAAAAGAGAGGAGAAAATTTTAGCTTTCAATGACACCAATGCCTGAAGACAGTTATCAAACCACTCTGCCTGTGTCCATTATAAATTCTGTCTCTTCCTTCAGCCCTTTTCTGTCAATCTTTTATACACTTTATTATGTGATGATTTATTAAGGTGATAGATGATATATTACTTCCTATTCATAGCATCTATTTTCCAAATATTGTTCAAAATCTCTAGATCTCTTCTTCATTAAAGACTCATATCCATGTTGGTTATCATTTTTCTCATTCATTTACCAACACCAATGGTAACATAGTCTCACTTGCCCCACTCTACAAAACCGAAATCTTCCATCAAACTCTGTTGCCCTCTTGAATTACTTTTCTATTTCTTCTTTCATTGTCAGCATTTCTAATAATGGGCTTCAATAAACTAATAGCTAATATCTACTGAGTATTTATGAATCTGGGATTAGGCTAAGAAATTTTACATGTGTCATTTGACTCAATCCTCATTATAAGCTTTAAAACTGATGCTATTACAGCTAATCTACATGTTGGAAACTGAGGCACAGAGAAGGTAAGTAGATATTTTAAAGTTTCACTTTCAGTTGGTGCTGGTGCTGGAATTCTAACCAAAATCTGATTCTGGAGGCTGATGTCCAAATTCAGTTTCACCACACACCTAGGGTTAATGACTTCTCATTTGTTTTTTAATAAACACCCTACAGAAAGCAAAGTTTCAAAAATTCCAGTGTAAAGGAAAAATAATTTTCCTTCTACGTTTTTGAACTCTTATCTGGGATCCTGTAATAAAAGTCATATTAACAAGAGAGAAACAAGCAAGTTTATTAATACATATACCCCATGTATATATGAAAGTTTCCTAGGGAAAAGTGATTAACTCCCTGAGATGGCTTAAAATTCAGAATTATAAACCACCATAAGAGGGAAGGGGTGAGGAACTGTAGACCGTTTGGGCATGATGTCAACTTCTAATCTCCTCTCTTATGAAAAAACTAATCTTGCCTGGTTAATGAAACTTCCAGGGAAGGGTTATGACAATTGAATTGCTTTTTTGGATCTATCTTTAAACAGATAGTGGCATTCCAAGAAAGCTTCTCTCTGTATTTGCTGTTTTTCAAGTGTCTACGTCTCAAAAAATCAATATGCCAAAGCAACATATTTTAGGGTGGCATGTCCTGAACCTCTACAGTCATATTTTGGGGTGGCATAATCTTCTACCCTTTACCAGTAAATGCGTCAAAGACAAATTCAGTGATATTTTCCCATTGTACATCCTAGCTCAACTTTCTGTATCCTTGATCAAGGTTTTCCTTCATGGCATTTTGTGTTACTGATAATTCTTCTAACATTAAGTATGCTGATACTATGTATCCTTATAATAAGGTTGTTTTTTTTTTCCTCAGATTCCTCTTTCTCTTTATACTTATTTCTCTTCTTCAGGCCATACTTAACTGTATCCCCATCATTCTCTATGCATTTGAGCTTGTGATTTCATTGGCATTCCTGATTTAAAATTACCTACACTGTGATAATTCTGAAATCTATTTCTCAATCTCTTATACATTTTCTGAGCCCTAATTTTATTATTATTATTATTTTAGCTTTTTTAAGCATCTGTAACACAGAGTAGGTCTGAGAGTTTCCTAAAGGCACGAAGCTCACTCTTGTCTACTTGCCTTTTCCTTTGCCTCAACCAACCTCGCTTTCAACTCTTGCTTACCTGGCTAATTTCAAATTATTTTCAAGAATCAACTTTAAATGAATGTCTACCACTAGGTATTCTCTCATACCTGACTCTCTGTGTCAAGACCGCTAGTGGTCCCACAATATTTCCCCTTGATCCTTACTAATAAAAGCCCTGATTTTTCTGTGTACAAATGCCTCTTGGGATAAAATGTACATTTCCTGAGCTCCTTTCAAGTCAAGGGAGGTCATGTGATGGCATTTGAATTAAAAATATGCAAGCAGACATGTCCTATGTGAGTTCTTCAAAGCTTCTTTCAGTTTAATCCTCCCCACAAATCTTTGAATTTGGACTGGCCCCTCTTAGTACCTTTACCCTTCTTGTTGGCTAGAATGCAGTCATGAAGGCTAGAGACAGAGCAGCCATAATGGGTCATGAGGCAGCAGCCAAACATGGCAGAGAAGAAGATGTTCCACCATATCCTCTCCGTCATCTTACATGCTTTATCTCCTTAATTTTTAACAAAGTCTAACATTCTAAATCAGGCAGGGTAAGCCTGTGATGGCGCCACAAAGTGACCCAAGAGTAATTAGGTTTCCTAAACAACATAGAAATTTATTTCTCACCCCCAAAATAATTCATGATGGCAGTCCAAATCCAGGGCAAACCCTGCAGTTATTGGGTTACCCTAGGTGTACCATGGGTAAAATCCTAGAACACATTAATATGTGCCAATTTGACCAATGCAGTCACAACACACCCATTTCCAGGTTTTTCTCACCAGACCTGAGAGACAGACTAATCTCTGTTTACCATAGTACAAATGGGTCATATAGATGCACCTAACTGCAAGGGAAACTTGAAAATACAGGGTCCACGTATGCTCAGGAAGAAGGCCGGTGGATTTAGGAACCCAGCTAGCTGTGGGTTATTGTGTGATATATCCTTTGATATATCCTTGATTGTGTGAATTGTGTGATATATCCTTTGACTTATTTACTTTATTTTATTTTTCTTTCACTTCGAATTTGATTGAGAACTCCACAAAGGCAGATAATTCATTCTGCTTTAGGTAGTGGACCTCCAGTGTCTAAAAGAGTACTAGATACTTAGTAGTTACTCAATTGATATCTGTTATATCAATCAATCAATCAATTAATTAATACACTGTCCAGATTTTTCAATGTGTTGGGCACCTACATACTGGAATTTATTTATTTATTTATTATTAATTTTTATTGGAGTATAGTTGATTTACAGTGTTGTGTTAGTTTCTGCTGTCCAGCAAAGTGAATCAGTTATACATATACATGTATCCACTCTTCTTAAGATTCTATTCCCATATAGGTCATTACAGAGTATTGAGTAGAGCTCCCTGTGCTATACAATAGGTTCATATTAGTTATCTATTTTACATATAATAGTGTGCATACTGGAAATTAAGCATAGTAGGTTTAAGTTTCAGAGTCTAAGAAAATGGATGGACTCATAAAAGTCATTTCACACATCTTAGGTTTAGAGATATTTTCATATTATGGTCTCTCTTTTGGTTGATGCATTATGAAACTAATCCTCTTCTTTAGAACATCCTGAACACTTTGATAGCATTAAAATTCAGGTGCTTTGATATATCCATTATAAGCAGCCTTTTAAATTGTATTATAACCCTCTGGAAACATATTCTAATTGAATGAAAAATGTTTTATTGTATTCTTAATTTATACTATCCAAAAAAAAAATGTTTAGACATTAAACTGCTAATGCTTTGTTTCCCAGAATTGCTATTGTTATTTATTATCAGAGTAGACCCTCAGTAATTTACACTGAGAACTGAGAGGCTCACTAGAGATGACTGAATTTGGCACATTAGTTAGTGAACAGATAAATATGAAAAACATCAACACTGCTGTATCACAAAGTGTGCTTTATTCATTATTTTGATAAGTGTAGTTTAATTATAATCATCTATGGTAATGTTTCACAGTATGCTAATAAACACATTGCCATATTTTATGAAATTAATAAAATCTTAGTGGAAAAATTGTTTGCTAAATTTGTCCCAGTTTTCGGAGAAAAGTACAAATCTATGATTTAGTATGTTTTGTATAACTCTTAGTCCAGAAAAAAATATATCTCTTACATATGATATTGTTTTAGTCATTCCTGTTGCTTATTGTCTGTAACCCCTACTAGAAAATAAGGTTCATGAGAATAGATTTACCTCATTTCACACACATTGTACATGTTATGCACAGATATGTACTTAAGTATATGTTGTGTATGTATTTAACTTTTTAAATGGAAAGATTTCACATACAAATTTGGAAGCCCTACTAAATTTGAATATACATTTTGATCTCTGTGTCTGATCTCCTATGCTTTTAGAGGCCAAAGGGGAAAATTAAATATTTATTTCTATTATTAATGATCTCTGATCACTTCTTTTTTAATGTCAAGTTACCATATTTAAAAATACTAAAAATAATAGCTAAATTATGAAAGTGCTGGTCAAAATGACCAAAAAAGTTTTGATGTTTGTTTTCCATTTTGTTTTGTTTTGTTTTCCCTGGAGTACTACCAGTGTACCAGTAGCTTTCAGTCACACCTGATAATTCCTAGCTTAAAAAAGGATAATTGTGTTTTTATGAACTTGGATTTATTGATTGATTGGTTCAGTCAACCAATAAATATTTAAGAGATTACCATTAAGCTCTTATTTAATATGATAAGAAAACAGAAGAAAAGAAAAGAAACATAAAACTTTGGCTTCATGGAGCTTATTTTCTAGTTTGGGAGACAGACAACAGATAACATATATAGTTAATATAATTACTGGTTATAGAGTAATATGTGATGAGATGAAAAATAAAGCAAGGAAGAAAATAAATTGGATTGGGGACAATTTTATGAAAGGATGCCAGTGACAAATGGCCTGAAGGGAGTAAGAGAGTAGATTATGCTTCAGTCTGAAAGAAACTTCTAGCCATAGCCAAGCAAGGGTGAAAGCCCTGAGGAAGGAACCCATGGTGTGTTTGAAAAAACAGGAGGCCAGTGTTACTGGAAACTAGTGTGTAAGAAGGAAACGAGCAGGAGATGAGTCAATAAAATAACAGGAGTCAGAGTGAGAGTTATAGAACCTTATTTGTTCTTAGAATAGGCTGATTCTGAAATTTGTATAGAAATGCAAATGAACTGGAATAGCCCAACAACTTTGAAAAAAGGGATCAAGTTTGGAAGGACTTACATTATCCAATTTTAGCACTTAGTATCAAACTATAGTATTAAAGCACAGTGACAGACAAATAAATGGAACAGCGTCCAAAAATAGATTTACATGTATATGGTCAATTGATTTTCGACAAAAGTTCAAAAACAATTGAATGGATAAAGGACAGTCTTCAAAAAATGATACAAAAACAATTGGATAGTAATATGCAAAAAGAAATCCTCAGTCTATACCTCACATTACATAAACATCAGAAGCCAGGCTATTCCCCAATAAATGTAAAATATTTATCATAATGGGTCCAATTTGGAATCTTTATTGATTTTGCTACTATGCTCCAATTGGTACAGTGGAAAAAAATAAAAGCAAAAATCCACACAATTTTATTTTACTTTTATTATTTGTTTTTATGAAGCCTGAGAGAAGCAATAGCTTCAGAAATTGAGAGCAAGGCCCTGATCATTCCAGCACACTGGCATGCAGAATAAATAGCTTCTACTGCATGGATCATACCAAAGATTATTAAGGGAATCCTTGAAACTGTAAAAGTGATTAAGCTTGAATATCAAAAGCTAGTCTCAGTTATAACTAAGACACAGTAGGGAAGATAGCTGACTGATTACATGGTCACGTAGTGGGAACTCTACTGTCATAAGAACCCAGTTATAAAAACTGACAGAAACATTTTTTTTTTTTAATTGTGGAAGGTGCAGCTGAGTTTGAAAAGGCAGTCAAGTTCCAAAATAAGAGAAAAGTACACTCTTGCTAAAGAATGATAGTCAGCACTTTGAATGCAAAATTTATATGAGGTGGCAACTGAAAGCAACTCTGTGAGGTGACAAGACATCTAAACAGGTGTAAACTATGTCACAAGCCTCCAGACTTCTTTGGCAAGCATGTTTCTGCGAGACCGTGCAGTTTTACCACCGGGACTGAAAGAGGTTGCAGGTGCCATCTTAAGTTAAAGAAAAAGACAGATGTTGGCATTTGTGAAAATAATTCTAAGGACGTATACTGCAGAGATTTTCCCTCCCATCCCCCATTCCCTCTTGCTTTTGAAAGAGGAAAAATTATACATTATGAAGACATTTATTTAACAAGTCTCTAAAGATGTTTGGATCTGTAGCACAGATTTAAAATACTTAGTGTATTGGTTTATTTTCTATTAACTGAGCAATAGGAGGAAATAATACTTGTATATTTACAGTTGGAAATCGAAAAAAAAATTTGCACCTTAGTACTCTGTAGACTCCAAATAGTCTAGGAAAACTAACATTTTTTGATTCCCTATATACATCAAAAACTCAGAAAGTACCTCTATTTTACTCACATTTCACCAGTGTCCACACTCCTTTGTAACGCTAGCAACATTTCAGCAATACTGTCATTCTTATTGAAGAACACTTCATAAAACATAATGAACATAAACATAATAATAATAATGCAAACATTAATATTTCCTGAAGTTTTCAACTTTTAAACATAAAATAATATGTATTTCAAAACCAATTTATTTCAAATACTTTCAAAGATCTAAAGTGCAATAATATAATAATCTTCTTTTGAGGTTAAAAGAATATTTGATTACATCACTTTACCATTCCCAGCCACAGTCTTCTATCAGCCAGCAAGTCACTTCCATGTTTGCTTAAAATTCTTTGGTACCTATTACCTCAATTCTTACCATCATCCTGGACAACATTTAGGAATTTTAAAGTGTTTTTCTTGACCTGCATTTATCTATCTTACCTTTAAAAATTGAACTTTGAGCATCAAAGTTGGTGATGACGGTTTTCCATTTTTCTCCCTGCCTCATGTGTTATTCTTAGCCCAGCATAGTTATGGCATTAGTAGGAATTTCTTTACCTTGGCTTCTCTAGTTTATCCTTTTTATGACTTTTCCCTGGCTTTACTTTGGTCTTTATTAATCCTGGACTCTTTGGTCACTGCCTTGCTTACGCCTCATGGCCTTTGCTTCATGTTTCTCGATCACAAATAGCCCACAGATACTTTGTTCAGGATTCATTTCTCTGCATTCTCTTCTCCTATAATTGACATCCTGACATAGCTAGCACAAAATAATCACATAACCTCAAATATTGCTATTAGAAGAAATTCATTGTTTCTTATCTTATCTGAGCCTTAGAAGCTTTTGAGGAATTATTTCATATTCTCTCACTCAACTTCTCTTACTCTTCACAAAGCAATTTTAAAACTTCCCCACTGTCCTCAGCTTCCTTGTCTCACTAAACCATCCTCAACCTCTGTTAATAAAATTGCTACAATTTCCCAGGTATTCAATGTGTTGAACAATCTACTAAGCCTTTGACAAATATCACCTCATTTTGTCCTCTCAGTAGTCTGCTGAAGCGGTTTTATTACTATCATTGTACTGAGAGTAAACTGAAGGTGAGAATGATAAAAAGTAATGTCAAGCTTCTATAATGAATAATAGTTTAAGCTTGAATTTGATCTTGGAACTTCATGATCTTAAATGCCTCCTTCAGCAGAAAAAATCTAAACTTGCCCCTTTCTTTAGTAAGAATTGAGAATCAATTAGATGAAAACTGTCTTCTTTCTTGCATTTGCATTTTAAATGCTTTTGGTGGTTCCTGTTTTGCATTTTCTCCTGATATTGTCAAAGTTGTTCTACTTTTTGAGTTAGTGAGCATCTAATATTATCCCCTTCTGCCTACACTGATGCTTCTCTTTTGTATAATCCACTTTCTCTTCTATGGCTTCTGTAACAGGAACCATTTTTTCTTAATTGCATAAAATCTACTGTGAATCTTGAATTTTAGTTACACACATGTGCAAATTCACATACACCCAAAGGTCTACTGAATCTGCTTCAAGTAGTAGAATACTTGTGTCTAATTACCTAGTATATTCAGTAAATTCACACCTTTTTATTTGTTGTGCATAATGTAATTTCAGTTTGTGAAATTTTGTCAAGATAGTGTATTTGAGCTATACTGAACCATATTTTATACACCACCAGGATTCTTCTTGAGGATATCTCCTTGTCTTAATATTCACATCATCTGAGCCAGGACTGCCCAATAGAACTTTCTGTAATGATAGTTATATTCTATGTCTGTGCTATTTAAATATGGTAGCTATTAGCTACATAAGGCTAGTGAGAACTTGGAATGTGGTTAATGTGTCTGAGGCACTGAATTTTTAATTTGTTTGATTTTAATTAATTTAAGATTAAACAACCACACATCGCTAGTGGTTACATATTGGACAGCACACAGCTCAACTTTTAAGCACCAGACTTCTTACGGCTGGAAATCATTGGAACTTGAGTTGCTGTAACTTGATTCAACAGAACTAAAATTAAAAATACATTTATCAACTCTCCTTTGCATGTTCAGCATTGTGCTTACAGCTGCAAAACAAAGACGAAAGCACTGAAAATCACAGTTTCTACCTTTAAGGAACTGTGGCCAAATCCAGTCTGCCACCTGCTAGTGCGAATACAATATTGCTGGAACGTAGCCACATCCTTCCTTACATATAGTCTATGGATGCTTTTGTGCTAAAATAGCAGATTTGAGTAGTTGCAACTTAGACTGTATGGACTTCAAAGCCAAAAATATTTACTATCTGGCTTTTTACAGAGAAAGTTTGCTGGGCCTGATCTACTGGGTCACAGATATGAAAACAAGTATTTACAATAAAATGAAACAAATTTAACAATAGAAATGGGCATACAGTGAGAAGGCATTAAGGCAGTGCATGATTGATTCTGGCTGAGTTGTTCAGGAAAAGAATCAGGGAGAAGTGATGGCTGAGTTAATTCTGATGCATGAATAGGACATTTTCAGGACAGAGGGTGGAGGCAGTGTTTGATGAATCTCTTTGTATTTAGTGAATGGAGAATAAAATAATCTTACCATTTATAAATAAATAAATAAATAAATGATAAATAAATCACATATATCTATATCTATCTATCTGTCTAAATATTCATTTTCCTCACCATGGCTATTTAATTAAAGTTGACCTTTTTAAAAAAATTCTATTTCGGACAGTGCTTAAATCTCTTAAGACTTGCATATTTACAATTACTATCATTTAATGAAAAAACAAAGTGTTTTACATTCATCTATATATTTACTAGAGTTAAAATTGAGTATTAATTTTTAATGCTCTTAATATTCAAAAGGAAGAGTTTTGAAGAGCACACTATAATTGTTCTTTTACGGTGTGTGAAGGAGTACCTGAATGTAGGCACTCCATAGAAGTTATGTATTTTTATGTCATAGTCTAAAATTTGGAGAAGACCCATGGGGAGATGCTTACGACTTGGGCAGAAAAGGTGTATTATAATTTCCAGAACCTGGACTACACAGAATTTTCTAGCCTAAAACAAACATATTGAGTTCAAATTTGATGCTTAAAGGAATCCAGTGTCAACACTGGAATAGAGATTTAAATATCAGCATAGGTTAGATTTCATGCTACTTCTTTTAAAGAAAATGAAATTTCTCACAATCAGAATCATTAGCCTATACTTTTCGGATCCTGGGCGAGGCATTTGCTTTTCTCTGCAGCAGCTATTTCCCATTTCTTCCATCGGGTAGTGTAGTAGGCTGGCGTTTTGGTGGTACAGTGAGGGTGATCACATTCCCTTGTCCATGGCCACTGGCTCAGGAAACCTCAATTTAATTTTACCTGTATACGACATTACCTGAATGTAGATATCCCTGAAGGGTGGTTCATTCAATGAAAATAGTTTTTAATAGTTGTGACTGAAAACACTTTCTCTTCGTATCAACATGCATGAAGAAGCATATCGCCATTTGGTGAATGTGAGACAGCCTAAGAATGAAGCCAACAGGTAGAAGTCTAAGTAGCTAAGAAAAAATATAGGACCAACCAGAGTGTGTGTTTGTGTCTGTGGGGGGGTTGTTTTAGAGAGGAAATAACAAAGTAGAAGAGCAATACTGAAGTAAAAAGCAAGTTCCTCAATGGAAAAATTTTATTAATTTAGTGTTTTCTGTAGGAAAAAGTTAATGACTGCAGAGAAATTCTCTAATTTCTAGGCGCAAATAAGAAATACCCAACAATCTTTTGCACCTGGACTTTCAAGAGTACCATGTCTCTAAGAGGAATTTAGAATTACAGAACTTAACTGCTAAAGTCAAGTGTGTTTTAAAATACCTCTTAATTTTCCATCCTGTTAGTGCTGTTTTCATCTACATGCATCAAAATTGCCTTTTGTAATATCATGTTTTAAAATGTATCATTATTAGTATCATTTTTATTGTTTGATTTAACTTTTCAGAACATTGTTATTAGATAAATTATGGAATTGTATTCATAGCAGAGGTTGAAGATTAAATGTAAAGTTATCAAATAAAAGGTATATAGCTAACTTATTTTTAAATGTTTTACTCTATATATAGGACATCTGTGTGTCACATACATTGACAACATTAATACCTTTTTTGGTATAACAGTCATACATTAAAGAAAAAGCAATATCAACATCCTTGAAAGTTGTAAAAGGAAATATTTTACTTACAGCTATCAAGAGGGCAATCGTGAGAGAAAACCTACCTGTATATCATAAATGACTCTTACATGCACTGTTAACTTAGTTGCATTTTTTAATAATTTTATTTAGGATAATTACATCTATATTTGCATGTGATATTGATTATAAACATGGTTTCAAAGTGACTTTTGTGGATTGGTGATCATACAAAGCTCATGGTACAAAAGGTGATCTAAATATTTAAAAAATTGTACATATGTTCTGTTCTTGGATTGCACAACACACTGGCATGTTCTCATAAGGCATACAATAAAGCAAACTGTTAAACTTCTTCTAATACAACATTGCCTGACTTATTTGGTTAAGGAAAATTTTTTGTTACCTAATTAACACTAATATTTATAACTTGAAACTATTATTTCACAAAATAGAATTTGAGACATGCTTTCCTCATGTTTGGTTGGCCATTTTAATTTTAGCCATTTTATTTTGGATAAAAATATTTTCAGTCCCTTGGTCTGATTTTTCTTGTGAGGCCCATTGACTCAGTTAGTTACACTTTACATAAATATTAATTTTCTTAACTTACGCTAACCTCAACGTTAAGTTTGCTTTCCTTGGCTTAAGATATGTACTGCTGCTGTAAACAAAGGTTTCTCTTTGTTAAGGTAATAACATCCTCTGAGTTCCAAGACAGTTATTAAATGACAATATTTTCAAAAGGTTAGAGGACACTAGATCAATTCTTTTGATTTTTATTAATATTTGGACAAAGATTTTGCTTAAGTAGGTTTTCCTACTATATTAAAACTTGTACTTTAATATAAAAGGTAGTTGTAAATATATATGTATATGTTTAAATATATATATATATACATATATATATATTTAAAGTATTCCAGAGTTTCTCCAACCAATGTCACCAATAGAAATTTCTTACATAATTTTCACATTATTTGTTCCCTTTAATTCCATCACTTTCATACTAATCCAGCATGAGTGTTGAGATAGCAAGAAGTATCTTTGTGTAAGTCTGACTGGATAAATTTAAATAATTTGAGAATGTAATGCTGAATGTTAGAGTCAGATTACACCAAAGTCTTGAAATTCTAAAGCATGGTTTCCTCAGTAAGATACTGTCAGTGTAATGAATATCACATTATGGTCTTCATTCTGTAGCTACACATGACAAAACATTTTCACTCAGGAAATGTCATGCACATTTAGAAAGAAGATTGATAAATTCCATCACATGAAGCCTTTTTTGAAAAACAAGGCTGAAGAGCTCCTAGATCCTCATTGTAAAGTAAAATGGTCTGCTTGTTGGGAAGAAAAACAATACAATGAAACACTACCTGACATGCTACAATCAAAAATATATATGGCTAAATAACCAATAACATATATGTTATAGTTCTGCTCAATAATCACAGTTTAACAAAAAATAATATATATGTGTATATGTATGTACGTATATATGTGTGTATATACATGTATGTATATATATATTTCTCACTGACACTCTTATTTATTCTTTGCCCTTGAGTTCCACTTTACAGAGTACAAATTTGTGCAATATTAAAGAAAAACTGTGGAAGTAGACCATCAAGGAAAAGTATTAACTTCTGGCCCTTAAGCTTTTGTGAGGATTAAGAAAAATGTTAATACACCAAGGTTGGATGTAATGCTAGCTCATTTTCCTCTTTTCCTTTTATTCTTTACTATTGGTCCATCCAGATGAGTCTGGAGTTCTTTATATATTGGCAACATATGTTTATGCAAAATTCTAAGAAACTTGCAAACTCATTTTCATCCCTTTCCTCTTCCTTTCCTTACTCAGTTCCTCTGCTGCAGAGTAAAATAGTGTTCAGTTTATTTGTTATATAATAAAAGTATAAGTTTGGTTTCAAATATTTTATTGGGTATGTATCAAAAATGAAATATTTAATAAGATTATATAGAAATCACTTATGTCTACAGTGATACTCTAAAGGTAGTATTTTTTAAAATAAGTGTTGTATATCATTGTGCTTACATTATATGAATGCATTCTAAATATGTCCCTTTCTATCTCATTGTCTTCAACTAGATTCTGTGGTACATGCTTTGGTCAAGATGAAAGCTGACATCTGACCCTGACCATGTGGTCTTTTCTCTCATTTGAAAGGTTTTCACCATATTTTATAATGATGAAGTGTTAGACTTTCAAAAATACATTTTATGAATATCAGTTACCATCTTAATGGACCATAAATGTTTCAGATATCACATGGAGGGAGGTATTGATCTATATAGAGTTGATGTGTGATTGTTGAAACTCTACAATAGATTTTTTTCAAAATCACATTAACTGAGCTTTAAGTCAAAATATACAAAACTTCAACTAAATGAAATAATATATTATATCATATATATGCTATTAGTTACCAATGTAACAGTAGTTACAGATTTATATTAATATAATTATACAATATGAGCATAAAGGAGGGATTATTAATTTAGCCTTTGATTTAGGGTATTTGGAGAGGAAGTCTGGAACAGTTACATAATTCGTCTGTCCAAAATTTCTTGACTTCGGTCATTTCAAGGCTTTTAATGTAAAATTGAATATTTCCACAATTTCATCTCCTAGGGACTAGTTTTTTTTTCTTTTTTCAGAATTGCACCCAATCACCTGGGAAAATTTGTAGTCATAATTTGTCATGTACTAAAACACTGAACTGTATTTAGCAGACTTTTTGGTAGTATTAATTACACTTGAAACTTAATCCATTAATCTAAAGAAAATTTGACTCAGTTCAGATAGGATATAAGAAAGGATATTAGAAATGAAATGAATATATCTAACACAAACTCTTTGTTTTACTGACTAAGCAACAGAGAATTAAGGAAAAATTTAGTAAATAAATGATACTAGAAGTTATCCCTTTCTTTTTTTAATTCCAATTTAGAATGTCTTTCTTGTGTATTTATTTAGTGCTAACAGTTTATATTTTTGAAGTTTCCAAATTTGTGGCCAGCATCTTTTATCATCATAAATGGGTCTTCTAAGAAGTCAGTTAAGTAAACTGTATAGCCAAGCAACAATAAGGTGAAAATTTCTGTTGTGCCTTAGAAATGATGACTCATTTCTACTTAGAAATCTCAATTTTCCATATTTGTCAGTGATACTACATTAACATTATTTGAATGTTAATGACCAGTAATTTAGGGGAAAAAAGATAAATATTTTTAAAAACTAATGCTATTGCAGTATAACTATTTTCCAGTTATTCTTTCTTGTAATTTGTTTATAAGACTGGATGATATTTTCTTTTAAATTGAGTGAAAGAAATAACCAGAAATCTTAAGAAATCTTAACTTAGTATGGAAGAACAATTCTAAATCTGTGAAGGAATTTTGATAGAATTTCTTCTATGTCCATTTGAAAAGTATAGAAAGAACTCTCTGTTTCTTAAAATTTCTAGGCAAATAACAGATCTGGGAGATGAGGTGTAAAGTCAAACTAAAGTAAAAAGTATATATATAGGTGAAAATACCAGTCAGACTCTTTTAAGTTATTTCATCTGGGCAGTATTTATGGGGTCCAGTTTTCATTATCTTTTTAATGTAAACTTATCTATCTATCTATCTATCTCTCTATCTATTTATTTATTTATTTATTTATTTATTTATTTATGGCTGCGTTCCGTCTTCGTTGCTGCATGCAGGCTTTCTCTAGTTGCAGTGAGAGGGTGCTACTTCTCATTGCGGTGTGCGGGCTTCTCACTGTGGTGGCTTCTCTTGTGCAGCACGGGCTCTAGGCACGTGGGCTTCAGTAGTTGTGGCACGCAGGCTCAGTAGTTGTGGTTCACGGGCTCTAGAGCGCAGGCTCAGTAGGTATGGCGCATGGGCTTATTTGGTCTGAGGCATATGGAATCTTCCCAGGCCAGGGCTCGAACCTGTGTCCCCTGCATTGGCAGGTGGATTCTTAACCACTGCACCACCAGTGAAGTCCCCAGTTTCATTATTAGTGAAATAAAACCAATTATTCCTGCCACAAAGAGGTATTATGAAGTTTGACTAGGATACTTTTTGCAGAAATGTAATGTTTCATAGACTTATATAATAAACGTTTTTAATATTTTAATATTAACCAATATTAGACTTGGTGTGACTCTTGGAGGTGATATCACACAATGCTTTAGCATGTGGACCATTCTCTCTCTTTTTAATCATTAGTAGTCAACAATTTATTTCCAGTGTGGCATGTATCATTGAGCCATTTGGTAGCTAATTTGATATATTCAATGATCTGTGTATGTGTGATTATTATCAATGATATTATTTTGCTGAATAATGAACCTTTATTTAGGATTTTTATATGGCTTACTAATGTACCCAAAACTTTAGTGTAACTCGTATTATAACTTTGTTTAATAATGTCTTTTTACTAGAGTAAAATATTGGTGTGTTAATATCATGCCTCACTTATCTTTGTATCTCCTAAATCATCACAAAGCTTGGCACGTAATAGGTGCCAAACACTTGTTAAATTAGATAATGTCACAATCTCTTTACAAAAACAGTATATAAATCATAAAGAATAAACAAGTTTTTGCTTTTAAAAAAATACTAATAAGATATTTTTAGATATTATTGATCTATGTTGAAGGACAATATTAAAAGAAAATATTTACATTATGGAATCAGTTACAAATTCTTTCTCATCTTTCAGGCCTAAAATGGACTCCTGTTATACTGAATTTCATGCAGCAATATGTTGTGATGTAGCAGGAGTCCAGGATCTCATGGGTTCCACATAGTACTTTAATGGATTTTCTGCCAATTATCATTAGTGCTCATGTGTCAACATTTTCCAGAATTTTCCTTCTATGTTATCATCAGAATGTTGTAAAAATATTGTAACTTCAAAATCCTTTGCATAGCAAATTTAAAAGTAAATACCATATCAATGATTTTAAAATATGGGGAACAGGAGAATGAACCATAATAAACTTAAAATTTTGAACATAATGCATAACATGCATCCCATGTTTTATCCTGGTATACACTGCTTTTCTTTTCTTTTTTTTTTTTTTTTAGATGTGGGGGTAGGAGTTTATTAATTAATTGATTTATTTTTGCTGTGTTGGGTCTTCGTTTCTGTGCGAGGGCTTTCTCTAGTTGTGGCAAGCGGGTGCCACTCTTCATCGCGGTGCGTGGGCCTCTCACTATCGTGGCCTCTCTTGTTGAGGAGCACAGGCTCCAGACGCGCAGGCTCAGTAGTTGTGGCTCACGGGCCTAGTTGCTCCGCGCCATGTGGGATCTTCCCGGACCAGGGCACGAACCCGTGTCCCCCGCGTTAGCAGGCGGACTCTCAACCACTGCGCCACCAGGGATGCCCAGGAATATTTTTTGCTTAATACTTATATCAAACATATACAAAAAAGATAAAAGAAAAAGGAAGTGATCATAGGATTTGTACAATGGAACCAGAGACACGAGGTATACTTATATAAATTAGTGAAAGAATATGCCTATGCCAAAGTTATATACGATCATGGAAGTGATAGAGTGGTGTCTACTCCCAGCATAGTGAATATAAGTCACTGAACTACAAGTAATGCTATGAACAATTGAATGATAAAGTAATCTAAAGGCTGAATCTTGCTTAGATCTGGTTGACCAGTTCATTCAGGTTAAGAGTACTCTACCTGGACCTGTAGTCTTTCTTTTCATTTACACAAATGACATTTCTAAAACTTTGTAGCGTCCTCATTAGATATATGTCAAACAGCCTGGCAGTCACATTTCTTCACCTCATCTTTAATGAACGTCTTCAATACAACAGTGTGGTTGAGTATCAACATCAGATGTACCTGGAGTTGAACCTCACCTTGGACTCTTCCATTTTCTGGCCTTATGCCCTTTTTTAGCAAGTTATTTGACCACTGGAAACCTCTGTTTCTACCCAAAAAGGAGGACTTTAATATGTGTGTCCTTGATTTGAAATCTGTTTTAAATAATATTAACGTTTTTAGTGGAGGCCCTGTTAGTGTAAATAAAGTGGTCAATATATTGTATCATGATGGTTATTGCTGGTTGCTGTTTTTATTTGTATTGCTTTTTTTTTTTTCTGGCTCATGCTAGTTTTTGAAACATAAGCAAAGGTCTTTCTGATTACATCTTCCATGCTGAAATATCATTACTAAGGCACCTGCAATTTACTCTGCAATCTAGGGTAACTCCTTAATTACCACAGTACTCTTGATACTCCATGTGTGAATATATAGCCTGGCTTCTTTCTGAGATAAACCCCAACCCATTCATAATCAAAAACTGTTTTAAAATAATCATAGTTTATCCTGACTCAGGGAAGAACACTATCTACTGACTCTCCACATTGTTTTCCTGGAACACTCCAGGGTTTGGTTAACTTTGACCTTCCATACTATTTTGTGGATTAAGACCACAACCAAGCTGAATTGGCAATAAATCAGTGGAAGCAAACTTCCTTAAATCCTAATGAAAGAGTATTAAGGAAATTCAAAATCCAGAATATTATTCTGCAGTAATGTCACTTAAAATATTTTTAATCTATTAAACCTTACTTTATTGTACCCATTAACTTTTTTATACGAGGAAGAGTAAATGGCATTCACTTTTATTCTTTGCAATTCATTTCAAGAAACTGATTTTTTACATTCTATTAATACATTGCCTTGACTGCCTGTCTCTTTTGTGGAAGTGGTGTGTGTGTCTGGGTGTTGTGTGTGTGTACCCAAGAGTAGATCTATTATTATCAAAAGGCCAGCAGCACTAAGGGATTGAATCAGTGACCTGAAGGTTAAATTCCACTTTGCGGTAATCACTAAGCTGTGCTCCATTATAGTTGCACTAAAAAAATTAGAACTGCTGACATCTGGTACCTCCCCATCTAAAACCTTTTAAACCACTTGGGGGAAAAAAAAAAGGCTTTTATTCAGGGAGTGAACAAAACTCTAGGTGTGTGTCACTTAAAGATCTGGAAATTTCCTGTAAGATGCACAGTTCAAAAGTGGTCAGAATATATCTTTACTGGAATAAAATGTTAAGCCACACTTTTTCACTTTTACACATCTTTTCTTGACCTATATAAAGATCATGAAGAATGCATGTGCAGAACAATCAAGTTTTGCTCTATTTTGAAAATCCCCTCATAAAATAAACATATTTTGCTTTGACTGTCAACATCTTAAATCAAAATAACAAAAATAGTGTAAGATAAAATATATTAATTTATATACATAAATTATAAGCAATGATTCTTTTGTTATATGTATAAATAGTTTAAATAATTTTTTTTCTGGTATCCTATGCACTTAATTTCAAAAAAGTTTTACTAAGAATATATTTATTAAGTGTATTTGCAAGGATTAGGATTCTTATCAGCAAACACTAAATAATCAGTCATGAAAACTTACAATGTATTTCTCAGTTTAAGATAAAGATGCAATTTATTAAAGTTAATTCAGTATGTCACTATTAATATTCTATGATGTTATGAAGATTTGCCATTTTTAGAAAATTTTACAAACATTTTAGAAATTTATTATAGAAGTCATGGCTCTGGAGATAAATTTCCTCTCCCACCATACACTTATACATAACATATACATAATTTTTCAGCTTTCAGGGGCTATTCTTCCATTTTCCCAAGGGAGGCTAACAATATACATATACTCTCACTCTTGTGTTGTGAAATACAGAATAGATGCCAAAAAAACACCCAATAAACAATAACCAAAAGCTCTGTCGTGCCCTTGATGAAAATACCAGCACTTTGCAGGCAAAAAATATACATGCATAAATTACTTAGGACTACTGACAGAAGCAAACAATTGACAAATGCCAAGTAGAATATGGTCCAAAGGAGGAAATAAATCCAGTTATCTGCTATTTGTGAGAGATATATTCAAATGATTTGTGTAGGTTGGATCCTATTCATTTCTTCACTCATTTAACTCTTTTATTGAATAGTGATTATACGGAAATTTGGTTAGTGCACAAAAACATCAATTTACCCTCAAAGAGCTTACATTAAAGAATTATAGAAAGTTCATTTAATCTGGTGCTAAAAGATCAGAGTTTGATTCTTGGTTTTGCTACTTACTAATTTGGGGATCTAGGCAAATTTACAAATCCTCTGAGCTAGAACTAATAAAATTAGTATAATATCCCCCTCCTCATGGGGTTGTTGTAGATATAGAATAATATATATACATAAAGGCTCTTATATACTCAGGCATTCTGTGTATTTAAGAGCTGTTATTGTTGTTGACATGAATAATTACATTAGAAAGTAAGGTATATTTTAAAAGAGACATAGTAAAAATGCAATGTAGAAATTGTCAGGGTGGCAAAATCTTTCCCATGAAAAAGAAAAGTAAATTCCTCATAGAGAAGGAGCATTTGAGCTGTGCTCTGAAGGATTTCTATTTACATTTAGCTTCAGGGAATGACTACCATTAGGAAGATTATTCTAGGAGAAAGTTATTCAAACAGAATTTTGAATGAGAGAATTATGGCCTATTTCATAAAAGGAGTACAAAATTAGATTTGATGTAATATCATGTTCAAAGGGTCAAGAGAGAATCTAGCAAGTCCTGATAAAGGAATGGCATATAAATATGCCTGGTTGGATATAAAGGCACAATATACATCCCCACAAATGGATTGAGACTGAAAAAAATAAGAGTTTACTCAAACTACTTTAGAGGAAGTTTTTTTTCCTATTTTTCTCTATTGGGCAATTTGACAACCATTTGTAAAAATCAAAGGTAATCACAGAGTAAAATATAATAGTCACCATGTGCTCTACTAGAAATATTCGAGAGTTTTGGAGTGGTTGGGATATATATTTTATAGGTATAATGAATGAAGAAATTCTTGAATTCTATACTTTGTCCATGATAAAGAGAAGAGTGAAAGCAGAAGAATAAAGGAACTAGGGATCATTTGAACATACACCTTTGAATTTTTTCTCTCAGGAATCAGTAGATGATCCTTGTGTTACCTGTTCTATTTGGCCAGTTTGTAGCACTCCTTCCCCATCCCTCACTTTTATTAAATTTATTCAGTGGTTTTGACTGGTATGAGTCACTCATTTCCCTAGGCACAATTGGACTTGGGTGCAGTTCAATATCACTTCTTTATTAATACTCATCTCACTCAAACTCAGTTTATTTACAGCTGCCACTTCCTCAGTAGAGAAATGATCATGCCTTATGCCTTATTAGAGCTAGATCTGTTTTATCTCCAATGCCTCTCCACGGTAGTCATGAAGACGTGCAGCTCTATATCCTTTCAAGAGAACTTGCCAATCAGCTATAAGGATTTCAGTTATCTGACACCATAGAATTGCTGGCTTTCAAGACCTACCAAAGTACTTGAGCTGAGGCCATCGACACTTTCTCAGGCAGCCTTCAGGCAGTCTGAGCACAATGGAGACACCAAGATCTGCTCATTTCTGCCCTCCATGATTCTGTAGGAAATCATTTTGCTGAGGCTCCCCTTGGAATTGTTGAGAATCTCTCAGAGCAGCTTCACAGGATGAGGTTTTTCCTTTCTTCTTCCTCTCTTTGCACAGATGTCATACTGCACCATGGTAAAGCCTTTTCCTGTCTACTCCTGCCCCCTCCTGTATTTCACAGGCATTTTCCCTCAATAAATTTCTTGCAATTCTAATTCCATCTGAAGACCCAATTGACACTCTCAGAATTCCTAATACCAGAGAGTTACTTAAAATTATTTGTGGAATAAATGGATAGATGGATGGATGGATAGATGGATGGATGGATTGATAGACCAGGAGAATTAGCTAGAAGTAAGTGTAAAGTTTTGTTGTTGTTTTATTGAGCTCTTTCATTAAGACATATAACATTATATTAGTTTTGGTTGCATAATATAATGATTCGATACATGTGTATATGGTGAAATTATCACCACAATAAGTCTAAATTAACATCCATCACCACATACAGTTACAATCTTTTTTATCTTATGATGAGAATTTTTAAGATCTACTCTTTTAGCAGCTTTCAAATATATAGTACATTATTATTAACTATAGTCACCATGCTGTATGTACATCCCCAGGACTTATTTATTTTATATCTGGAAGTTTATACCTTTTGACCACCTTCACCTGTTTCACCCAACCTCTGGCAACCACCAGTCTGTTCTCTGTATCTATGAGGTTTTATCTTTCTTTTTTTTTAAGATTTCACATACAAGTGTATTCATATAGTATTTGTCTTTCTCTGAATTATTTCATTAAGAGTAAAATTTTACACATGAAGAAGAAATAAAAGATCAACTTTATTTACTTTCTAAACTGGAGTAAAAATTATTCCATTCATTAAAAATACCCAGTCCCTGTCACTAATGTACTACCATCTATTCTTGACAGAGAGCTGGGGTAGTAATTCATAACATAAAATATCATAAAGAAAATATTATATATATTATAATTTCCCCATACTTTTTGCAATTTATAGCATGTTATATGGCATACATATGTGCCATATAACATGAGATATAATATAATCCACACAATACAACTGGAAAGAAATTGAAACTCAAAATGCTTAAATAAGCCAAAAGTAACACTAGTATCACTAGCAAGTGGTAATAATGAAATTTCTCTCTTCTTCTCTTTGATCCCAAAGATACAAGGGCAAGTCTCTTAGTAAGTCACATTTTGTTACTTTATGGTTTAAGTTAGGAATTAACCACAGTAGAGGAGATTAGGGTATAATGATAACTACATGTGTTGACTTTCTTTCATTAGACTGCAGGGGCTCTCATCTCTTAAACAGAGTTGTAAGAGAAAGTGATGTTATTTTCTTCATTTGCTGCTAGTAACACTTTAGTGTCACTTTCATTTAGTGGTAGGATATTTTTAAAAATTTCCCCCTACTTATCTCGTTTCTGTAATGTGACAAATGTCGATGATCACATTTCCACTTCAAATATCCCTACATTTGCTTTGGAATACTGCATCCCTAAACAAACACTGAGGAATTAAAGGACAATGTGATGGATGGCAGTTGTCTCTAAGTAAAAGAGTCTTAGAGCTCATGTAATTACACAAATGCTCATTTTGTTACACCCTGTATCCTAAATTTTTGAACAGATGCAATAAACGGTCAATTACTTCAGTGACTGGTAACACCAAGAAGCAAATAGGACCAAACATGTACTGTGTTTCCCTAAATAGACCTCTGCCTCCAAGCTGAAACAAAAGGCAGCAGTCTTGCCCTATCTACCATTTTTCAATTAATCATGAGCTAATCGACTTAGCACGAAATGTGCTGGCTGTCTAACTCATTTTGAATTATCTTGCCAGAGCTGCCGGTGAAGCCACAGAGCTCTTCCCCATCACACACATGCTTGATAAATCAGTAAGTCAGTAAACGTAGCCTTGCTGGCGACATAAATCTGTCAATTTTCTCCATGTTGTTGTAGACAGACACTAAGAATCTGAGCAGATAAATTGGTTTAAAAACACAGGATACTGGTGCATTTATTTTCAGAAGCAATTCCTTTTTCTGCCTCTGATTGTATTTGACTTTAAAAATAGCAAAATCTATTGAATGCCTGATAATGAAGGGATGTTGCTGATTACAAACAAGAGATACCAGTTTTGTCTCTGTTTTGTGAGTAGCACAGTACTATTTATCTTCATATGCCCCGCTTAAATTTGAGAATTTTCTATTTCTCCAAAATAGTCACAGATGGTGGCAGGCAATTACATGATGCTGGATTTTCTTGAGCAAAGTCTTGGAATGCCAAACCTTACCCACTGACTTGCTGTGTGATTCACCTTGAAAGACCATTTTTACTTTATTTATTTATTTATTTATTTATTTATTTTTTGCGATATGCGGGCCTCTTACTGTTGTGACCTCTCCCGTGTGGAGCACAGGCTCCGGACGCGCAGGCTCAGCAGCCATGGCTCACGGGCCCAGCAGCTCCGCAGCATGTGGGATCCTCCCGGACCGGGGCACGAACCCGTGTCCCCTGCATCGGCAGGCAGACTCTCAACCACTGCACCACCAGGGAAGCCCTGAAAGACCATTTTATTTGATGTTCTGCAACCCACAGTCTTGACATGGTTATAATTCCCACAGAGTCTCATGGCACCAGGAATCTGTCATTCATGGCAGCAGTAGTCTATCTTGGGCTATGTTAAGTCACATTCTTCTCTCTCTTTTTCTCTCTCTCACGTTATTTTATGAGGTAAAAAATATAATTGAGCTCAGAAGAAAGGTAATTTCCAGTCTGTTTTATCTAGTTGTGACATCTATATATTTTTCAGAAAGTTAAGTGACAGAACATGATTGAAACCAGTGTTAAAATAATTTATTGTAAGCAGGCTACTTTGGATAAAGGATGAATGACATCAAAACTGATGATTTAAATGCGTTGTTCTTTAATGTTTCTATCTGGGATGTGCATGCAAAGCCATGCTCACTAGAGGTGTCTTTGCTTACAACAACAGACTCATTTTCATGTGTAATTACAAGGAGCTACTCAGGGTTTTAAAGTGGTGGAATACATTGATTAACCTAAAGAAAAATGGGAGTACTTTTTTGCAATATAGTTAAGCATTTCCCATAGTAGTTTATGATAGATGCATTTTAAAGGAATAAAATCATTTACTTAATTAACTTAGCTGAGCACCCTATTCACTTGCTGCTAAGGGTGTAACGTCAAGAGGGTAAATAATGCTTTTTGCCTTTCTTTAACATAAAATCTGTCAGCAGAAAAAATATATGCATGCAATTGCCAAAAACAAACATAAAACTAATTCAGTGGACCTGATAGAGTTCAGTCTATTTTGAGTTAGTCAAGGAAGGCTTTGAAGAGAGAGTTGACGATGGATAGAAAAGATAAAATAGAAGCATTGTGCTAGTGACCCACAGGCAAAATCTGGCTTGAAGATTTTAAGATATATACATTTCCTGATTTGTACATTTTTACTGAAAATTTTAAAACACTGCATACTAAGTGTGTGTGTTTGTGTGTTTGTGTGCATACAGATATTTATACAGATACATGCATAAAAATTGTGTGTAGCAGATCAGATATAAGATGTAAAAGTAATATGGAAAAAAATTCCAAACTTGTATCTTCTTCCAGGCTGATTGTTGCCCTATAATAGAACAGTACCAATACTACCAAACACTGAGTTTTTATTTTTATTTTTTAATTAATTAATTTTTTATTGAGGAATAGTTGATTTACAATGTTGTGTTAGTTTCAGGTGTACAGCAAAGTGATTAAAAGATATTTATTTATTTATGTATTATTTTTCATATTCTTTTACCATATAGGTTATTTCAAAATATTGAGTATAGTTCCCTGTGCTGTTGAGTAGGTCCTGGTTGTTTACCTATTTTATATATAGTACTTTGCATATGCTACTCCCAAATTTCTAATTTATTCCTCCCCCCACCCCACTTTTTCCCTTTGATAACCATAAGTTTAGAAACAGAGTTTTAGCCACAATCAAGGCCAGATCTCATCTGTAGGCCACTATTGTAGTCATCTCTATGTTTTTTTTTTCTTTTCTATTTTACAGTTAAGAAATAAGTTAATAAGAAGTACTATTATAAAAAAAAATTAACTTGCAGAAAAAATTGGCTTCCAATTTTAGAAAGATTGATTTACAGAAGATATCGACCCTTCGACTGTAAAATCTGTGTAAAGAATTAACATTAATTGCAGTTTGGTATAGAGTTTTAGCATGCACAGTGAGTAAGGGAATGGATTCAGGAGCTAGAGAATCTGGGTACAAACCCCAGTTCTACCCCATGCTAGATTTGTGATCATGAAAAATGATTTAATTTCTCTTTCCCTCTTACATACAATGGGATAATAATGGTAGCTCTCATAGGTTTGTTCTAAGTTTAAATGGATTAACCTGCTAAAGGGAGAGTGTCTAGATCAAGCATGTCTTTGTGAAATAAATATACATCTCAGAATCCTTGATGTCCACATAGATGTTATGAATCTCCAACAATGGGATGGAGTGTGCACTATTTCTTAAACTAGTCATCCATATAGTGTATTTTTAGGTTACTAGATCATGAATCACAGATGTTCTACTGTACAAGTTGGAAATACTGGGAAAGGGGATAAACCGAGATTATTTCTCAGTTTTCTTCCAAAATTTCTTCTAGAAATCTGTGAGACAACCACAAATGTAGCAAAGGAGACATCAGTAACAGAACGTGATCAAATATCAAATAAATTGCAACAGATGGTAACAGATGCTATAACTTTAAGCACCAGTACTATGTTTCTCTTTCTCTCTAATTTGTATTATTTTTATTGAATTAAGAACTCCTGACACCAAGATTCTTATAGCAAACCTACTTACCAAGGTCCCATGATCAGAATATCAAATGAGACATTATCATTTGATAATGATAAAATTAAAGCAGGCAAATTAAAGCTTCTACTTATCAGGTGACCACAGGCAGTCTCTGCAATGCTTTTGTCTTCCCTTTGCATGTTCCTCTGGCACAAAGAATTCCAAAGCCTGGGTGTCTAAAGAATGGTTAGTATTTACTAATAAAGCTCACTGTGTACATACCATATATATCATCATACCAATAAAAAAGAAATCATTAAAGAACCCAAATAGTATAAACTGTGATTCACATTTGAAGGGTGAGTGTTTCATAAGATGTGTTCATTCCAGGACAGGCTGATTGAGAAGCACTATTCTGGCATCCAGGTTTGAGGAGACACAGGAATTTTAATGGATAATTTTGGTAAGCTGAATTTTGAAAGAAAAAAAAAGTATAATTGAGGTAGGCAGAACACAGAAGAGAATTGGGTGCTTTGAAGAGAACCAAATTACAAAGGTAAGAAAAATAAAAGTTTGGGAAAGTATCAATAGACAACTTGTCCGGAAGTGGAGTGTTAATATAGAATTGAAGATAACTGTGGTGGTATAAGTACTTAGAGTCAGAGCACAGGTTCAATATTAGTATTTATTTGTTCCCTAAATTTTTATAGTTTTGAGCCCCTGTTATGTGCAAGGCACTCTGCTGGAAATTTTATAACACCCAACATCAGGTGTTGCAAATGCAAGAATTTTTTATCCATAGCTCCTAAAAAACCCCAGCAATTCACAGCAAATTTACCTTGATTTGGGAGAATCAGATTCACTATTGTTACTGTATTTTAGATCATTACTCTCTTATGTTCTGATTATGTTTGATTTATAAATGTGGGTGAGAAACACTACAACAGAAAACATTTTAAAATTAGCTCAAGCTGGTCATGTATTTTAGTTAGACAATCTCTGGTCAAGGTTTCAGTGACATAATAACATTTACTCTTCATCAATGTCAACCTGTTGTCTTCATGCTCTCTGCTGACAACATTCATATTTCATTGTTACACTGACCTTTGGAACATTGTTTGTTCAGCAGGCATTACTCTGAAAGTGAGGTTGTCTCACCTCTTGGGGTTGGTACCAATGTCTCAATGTATTGACTACCTTTTCATAGGGTGTCAAAAGCTTAAATGGTGAGAAAGGGCAGAGTTCTTTCATACGTTAACCTTGGTTTACTCTGCTCTTTTTTCTCGGTTGCTAGTAATTTTGATGCTATTGGTAACACTGTCATTATTCCAGTTTGGGTAAGGGAATTCAAGGGTAGCTCAAATTATTTATTTTGAAAATCTGAGTTTTATTAACAGATAAATTTTACTTGTATGTTTCATGTTTCTGCCAAGTCTGCTCAGTAGCCACATTATAATTCAAAATATTCAGTCAAGTCCTCATGGGCCACATGTACAGTCAGAGTAAGTTAAAATGTATACCTCTCCCTCCCCTGATAATTTGAAAGGCAATGGAAAAATGAGCCTCAACAATATTAGGACAAGGAGATTTCATACTGATAAAAGATAATAATGTGCTTATCTTTGAGAGTGGTGTGCAGAGAAAAAAATAGAAGAAAATAAAAGTGATTTTTTATATTGGTAAGGGACACACATCAATTTCTATTAATAAATTGCCACATGCTGGTTCTCTTAAATGTCATTTTATAACTTATAACTGCCATTATTGATGGCCAAAGAGGTAGTTATTTTATTTGACAGTTCATGGATCTCCTGAGCCTTGCTGAGCTATCCATGGTGGGTGAGCAGTCACTCAAAGACCCTGTCCCTGGGGTTATTAAAATTTATGCTTTTCCAGGAGAGAATGTTTTCAGTATAAAGTTGAGCGTTACTGGCTTACATGGACCATCCTTCGCTTCTACAATTAATGTTAAAACTGGAAAAGATTTTCAGAGGCACATATATACAATGGAATATTACTCAGCCATAAAAAGAAATGAAATTGAGTTATTTGTAGTGAGGTGGATGAACCTAGAGTCTGTCATACAGAGTGAAGTAAGTCAGAAAGACAAAAACAGATACCATATGTTAACATATATAAATGGAATCTAAAAAAAACAAAAAAATATGATTATGAAGAACCTAGGGGCAGGACAGGAAAAAAGACGCAGATGTAGAGAATGGACTTGAGGACATGGGGAGAGGGAAGGGTAAGCTGGCATGAAGTGAGAGAGTGGCATGGACTTATGTACACTACCAAATGTAAAATAGCTAGTGGGAAGCAACACAGGGAGATCAGCTTGGTGCTTTGTGACCACCTAGAGGGGTGGGATAGGGAGGGTGGGAGGGAGATGCAAGAGGGAGGAGATATGGGGATATATGTATATGTATATGTATAGCTGATTCACTTTGTTTTAAAGCAGAAACTAACACACCATTGTAAAGCAATTATACTCCAATAAAGATGATAAAAAAAAAAGAGTACAGATAAGAAATTGCACTGGATTTACAGTCAGGAAATTTTATATAGAGCTAAACTTTAACCAGGTTTGTGACCATGCATGTGTATTTTAAGCACACTGGATTTCACTGTCCTTATTTATAAGCTAAAGAAATTTTAAAAGATATAATTTTAAAATCTAAAATTACGTGACATGTCTGTTATAGGCCAAACTGGAATTGACCGACCAACATAACATAATTTGGGGTCTAGAGAAACACAGGAGCTCCTGCAGCCCCATGGGTTATCTGGAAATGAGTTGGTGCACACAATTTGGCATATAATTAAAGGCAAAGGCAACCATCCTAAGGTTTCAGTCGCTCATCCAGGAATCAGTAGACTCCCAAAGACTGGCCTCAAACTAGTTATGGCCTGGTGAGCTGTTTTGAAAATGTATTAATCTCAGAACAGAGCAAAAACCAGATTCTGAAATGAACTATGAGAGAGCTGAGAAAACTTATTTTCTTTCTGAATTTTTATTTTCTAAGGTACAAAGAACAATAGAAAATTATAACACATTTTCAGAGAACTATAAACCAGATTTAAGTGAAAATTAAAGTCATGTAGTTATCTTCATTTTTTAAAAAAAATCATGTACAATAAACATTTCTCTTATAGAGTTTCTGTTGAGGTAAAGTTCTATGCCTCTGTTTATAATAGTCAAACATGAAAACAAAACAGAATGGAAGAAAAAGAAAGGAAGGAGAGGGAAGGAAAGAAGGAAGGAGACTAAAGAGAGGGAGGAAAGGAAGGAGGGGGGGTGGCAGGAATGGAGAAAGGGAGAAAGAGAAAGAGAGAAACAGCAAGAGAGAGAGAGAGAGAGCAGTTTCAATCTGCTTAAAATGAATCTTATTTGAAATTTCTTACCCTGTATATTAATGTGAAGAAAGTGGATCTCTCCTTTTACCAATAATAAAATTATATTTTATTTTATACATATAAATAATTAAGGAAAAAATAAAATCACATTTTACCTCTGGTAAATATTTGCTTAAGTAAACTATATCCATTAAGCTGTATTTACTGAGTTTGCTGTATTCAGAACACTTTAAAAGGCAGAGTGCTGTAATGTTCAAAGATTATTGTAGTGTATTGCATTTTGCATTCCCAAGATAGAATTTTTTCCACAAATGCCCTTTTTAAGCACAGCATATGCTCTGAGGGCCCCTGTAAGAATTTAAATGAGAATTCTTCAGAAGAAATTGTGTTTCAGAGTGTTAACATTTAAACCTCTACTAATCCCTGAATAGCACCAAATATCTTTTCTTTTGAATCAGAATACTGTATTATGCTCAAAGAAAGCAAAAATGAGCAAGTAGCTTAGAAGGCATAAATATAAAGCATTTAGGTAATTACAGATTTCTGGTCTTGTCACCAAAACAGAAGTTACTCTAGCTGTAGGATTTTTGTTATAAATTCTGATTTTCCTATGGAATATAGCCTGAAAACTACTTTTATTTTCAACTGAGATGAAAATTGTCATAAAGGAACTTAACTAATAAAAAATGTTTGATTAATTTCTACTCTGCTGTTTTTGGCAGGTAGGGGGACTAATTCCTAAAATTGAGTTTTAAGCCATTTTATGAAAATAAGTTACTAAAGATTAAATCCTTTGTGATGTTTACCTTTTCTTATTACTTAAACATGGATTCTTTTCGTGAAACAATGCAAAAAAAATTTTAATGGTCTTATTTTATGAAGTTCACTAGGAAATGCTTATATTTTAACACATAGAGATATATAAAATATTTACATTATTGAATAACTTTGATAGAAGCTATTCAGTAAATGGCTTAAATGCATTATTTTTTCTCATTTAGTATACTACAGTACAGAGGGAACCTTCTCCCATCAGTATTTTAATTTCATTTTTTTGCAGGTGTACCTTGAGATTTGGTGAAGTAACAGGAAACATTATACATATTTATGTTTCATTTTTCTCAATGTCATCATATTTGATATGCAACTGACAAGGGATAATGTCACTATGCAGGAATAAACAACTTCATGTAATCATACTACGATAGGAACAGAAAATATATGCTGCAATTTCTGTGCTATTTCTCCATTTGACAATGGCACCAGCACTGAGATCAAATTCAAAGTGAATGCTGTAAGCAGAGTTGAAAGTTTTACAATGCTTCCTGAAATAAATGTCACAAAATTTGATATATGCAACACATACTACTCATATGTAAATTAGCATATGGGGAGTGTATGTGAATCACTGTTTCTGACATTTATTTCATGATGCTCTATAAAATCTTTCAACTCTGCTTATTTTTCTTTTTTATTTCCTTCAAATGAACAAATCTTTCTCAATTATAAAGAAAAGTTCACATTAAAAGTACTGCCAGGGCTTCCCGGGTGGTGCAGTGGTTGAGAGTCCGCCTGCCGATGCAGGGGACACGGGTTCGTGCCCCGGTCCGGGAAGATCCCTCATGCCACAGAGAGGCTAGGGCCGTGAGCCACGGCCGCTGAGCCTGCACGTCTGGAGCCTGTGCTCCGCAACAGGAGAGGCCACAACAGTGAGAGGTCCATGTACCGCAAAAAAAAAAAAAAAAAAAAAAAAAAAAAGTACTGCCACACTGGGTATCTCACTTATTTGAAGTGGTCTTAAAAGAATACCCTAGTTTTCATTTGAATAATTCTATGTCTCTATTTAAATAATTTTAACTTTTGGGCTTCCCTGGTAGTACAGTGGTTAAGAATCCGCCTGCCAAGGCAGGGGACACAGATTTGAGCCCTGGTCTGGGAAGATCCCACATGCCACGGAACAACTAAGCCCATGCGCCACAACTACAGAGCCTGAGCTCTAGAGCCCATGAGCCACAACTACTGAGCCCACGTGACACAACTACTGAAGCCCACGTGCCTAGAGCCCGTGCTCCACAACAAGAGAAGCTGCCACAATAAGAAGCCCTTGCACTGCACCGAAGAGTAGCCCCAGCTCGCTGCAATTAGAGAAAGCCTGTGCACAGCAACGAAGACCCAATGCAGCCAAAAATAAATAAATAAAATAAATACATTAATTAAAAATTAAATAAATAATTTTAACTTTTGACTAGTTATCACTTTTAACTCCCCTTGTTGTTTCAACATATAAAACTGTGTCATTTTTAACTTTATTCCCTATTACCCTCCATTCTAATCAAAATTCCATTTTAAAAAGAAATTTTTCTTTGTTTTTCCCTTAAAAAATTAATCATCTCACCATTTCCTACATATTAATTGACTGTATTTTATTCAATTATTTAAGGTTATGTTCCAAAAAGTTTTGTGACTGACTTCTTTACCTAAGACCTTATGTTATAAGACAGAGAAGGCTTAAATAGAAAGGCAAGACATCCCGTTTCTTCAAGGATCTTGAGATCCCTTCTAGGAAATTAGAAAAATATTTAAATAATAGAAAAGAGGAAAGAACATCATTTATTTTCTAAGATTATCATAGTGAATTGAGTGGTCTTAAAGTTGGTTATTACAACTTTAAATAGCATTAATGCAAAAATAAATAACATTTTATGTGTTATTTTTTCCCCTAAAATATAATAAAGTCATCGTGGTAATAAAATTCTGGGAAAAAACTGTAAATAAGAGAATAAAATAATGCACAATGGCTCATACCATGAATGTGTATAAAACTTTAAAATAAATCTTGGGTGGTACATAAGATACTATCATAATATACTATTTTGTTCTCTTTTCATTCACCATAACTTTGTTATGACCATTTCCAATGAATGGGGCTTCAGAAGCAATGAATAAAAGATGTTCTAAGTGAAGAAAAAATTTAAGCAATGTTCAGAATACAGGAAATGTGTTTAGAAAAGAACATTTAGGGGGCTTCTCTGGTGGCGCAGTGGTTGAGAGTCCGCCTGCCGATGCAGGGGACACGGGTTTGTGTCCCAGTCCGGGAAGATCCCACATGCCACGGAGCGGCTGGGCCCGTGAGCCATGGCCGCTGAGCCTGCGCATCCGGAGCCTGTGCTCCACAACAGGAGAGGCCACAACAGCGAGAGGCCCACGTACCGAAAAAAAAAAAAAGAAAGAAAGAAAAGAACATTTAGGCTAGTTTGTATAAATTGAGGTGTGGTAAGATTTAAGTGGAGAGGAAGTTAGGGAGGCTCTTAAATCTAGTACAGGTAAAATTATGTCTAATACAGGTAGAGATGGAGAGTCAATGAAAGATTTCAAGTAGGATATATTAGGAAAAAAGTATAATTTTGGAGATTTAATATGACAGTGATTTTTAGAATTCATTTGTTCACCTGAGAAGTATGAAAGCTGTTACGCAGCTTTCAAGAGTCCAGAAAAGAAGCCAGAAGATGAACTCAACTTTGTGGTTGTACCATAAATGGAGAAATGAATCAGTTTGTCCTGTGTAACAAGGGAATTTTAACAGTATCTACTTTAGTTTTTGCAATGATGATATAAGATGTTTTAGAGAATGTTTTAAAAATTGAATAACTGGCACATGGAAAATAAAACATAAAACTTCCCTTCATTAAAAAAAAATTTTGTTCTTGTTATTTTAATAGTTATAATGATAAAGAAGGTTATGGTGATTTTAGGATTAGAAGAAAATGGAGTAATACTTTGGTCTGAAATTGAGAAAAGTGAAAGAAAAAAAAATGGCTGCAAGTCTGTGTGGGTGATTAAAAGAATGTGCCATTAACAAATAATGAAGATAGAAATGGGCCTTGTTTTAACGATGCAGTTCAAACGTTAATTTTTTTATATGCTAAGTTTGAGACAACATAAGTGAATAGAAATAGAGCTTTTTATCAAGAGTAGAAATGTGGATCTTGTAGACACTATTACCTTTCATAACAATTCAGAGCTCCTCCACAAAAGAGGATTATACATTCTAGCTTTGTTGAACACAGACTTGATTTCCTTTGGCCTATGGATTTTGTGTAGAAGTGACATGTAGTGGCCTTGAGTGGAAGCTTCAAGAACCAGCATATGCTCTTCTTCTTTCCCTGTTCCAGGTAAATGATGCTCTACCAACTCTAGTTCCTAAATTAGACACATCAGAAAGACCTACAACTGGATCAGATGGACATATAGCAAAAGTAGAAATAAATCTGTGTTGTTGTAACACAGTAAGATATTGGAGTTGTTACTGCATCACAACTTAGCCTGTCCTAACCGATATATGTATTCAGGAAGAGGTAGATAAGAAATAAAAATTGTAAGAAGGAGATGATCAACATTGTCAAAAGTTATCTACTCTAAAAGGATGAGGTCAGAAAAAGATATTTAGCATGTACAGGATACCAATCATCTGATTTTTCATTAGTCACAGGGGTGACAGATTGCAAGTGTTAAAGAATGAAAACATTGTCGTTCCTCATTTTCGTTGTTATTAATTAGAAGGCAGGTGCCATTCTGATACTTGCTTCTTGTCTTGCTTCATTTTGTCATACATTTCTCTGGAGCTTTGAAGATGTTCTTTTGGTCTGCAATGTTCTTAAATTTCATAACACAATTTGCTTTGGATATATTCCTAATATTCAGATGTTGGAATTCCAGAGCTAATCCTCTAAATTTGTTTTAAATAGTATTTTATGTTATATTTTGTACTTCTTTTTCTGTTTGTGCTCTATTTCAGTTAATCTTCCCTCAATTATATCTTCTCACTTATCTGCTGCATTATTTTTCAGTTGTGCTATAATCTTAATTCTACGAAGTCTTTATTTTAATTCTCTGAGAGATGTATATATCATTCTTCTTTCTTAGAGGTAATTTATTTAAGATTCCTCAGAATCTTAATGACAGCTTCTGTGAAATCATCTCTGTTCTGGGACGTGAGAATGAGAAGAAGATTGGTCAGAAGTCTGAATACATTCTACTGAGCTACACCTTTTGGCCACTAGTCCAGATTTCCTTTATTTGAATGTTTCCATTTATCTCCAGGAGCATATGTGGAACAGCTCCCCAACAGTGATGAGCTTGGGAGGAGATCTGGGTATTCTTAAACTCCAAAACATTTATTTAAATTTCAGACAACTTCCCTGACTTTTCAGGGTATCCCAATTCTTCTACTTCCTGAAGGTTCCATGGGTAAATCAGTTTACTTTTTGGCTTTCCTCATTGCTAACTCAGATTCAACAACCTTAGCTTCACTGAATAATTTGGTATTGTTGACCTGCTTTCCAGATCCCAATAATTTATTGTAAATTATTTTTCTTTGCCTTTAGGGTTTATAGAAAAACAAGTTAAAACTTCATTTTTTGAGAAATTTCAAGAAGTGATGGTCCAGAAGTTTCCTTTTTTCTTTATTTCTTTTTAAAAACAATTTGAGATCTAATTCATGTATCATACATTTATTTATCAAATCAAATCATTGGTTTTTAGCATATGCATGGAGTTATGCAACCATCACCACAATCTAATTTTAAACATTTTTATTAGCTATTTTTTTATGGAACATTTGTATGTGAGTATAAATATACACACACATAGTCTCATATTTATGTATTCATACATATACATGAATAAACACTGATATATGTACATATGTGTATCTATGCATATATGTAGAGAGACACAATATGCTTGTGTATGTATATATAGAGACATTTATGTGTATACATACACACTCATTTATTCCAGTGTCAATAAATCATTTTAATCTCAGTAGATTTTATTAGCCAGCCATTTCACTCAGTAAACAATTTATCCCATATTTCAGTTGTACTCATTGACTTTCAGGAGTGCAACTTAAGTTTAAATTTGACTGATTACGTTATTTTAATGTCCTGACTTGTATTTCCATGTGTATGTGCATATATATATATTTATATATTTAATTTTATATATATATAAATATACATATATAAAAATATATGTATATTTATATATATATTTAATTTTAATTGTATATATTTAATTTTTCTGAGAAGTTTATGTTCATTTATTTGCCATTTATACTAAATTTTTTTCCTCAAAATTGTCATATTTGTTTCATTTTTAGGACAATCTTTTGGTAATAGTTTAGATATGAGCTATATTTCATTTTTTTATAAAATAAATTTATTTATTTATTTACTTTTTGATTTTGGCTGCTTTGGGTCTTCGTTGCAGCACACGGGCTTTCTCTAGTTGCAGCGAGTGGGGGTACTACTCTTTGTTGTGGTGCCTGGGCTTCTCATTGCAGTGGCTTCTCTTTTTGCAGAGCACAGGCTCTATGTGCGTGGGCTTCAGTAGTCATGGCACACAGGCTTAGTTGCTCTGCAGCATGTGGGATCTTCCCGGACCAGGGCTCGAACCCATGTCCCCTGCATTGGCAGGTGGATTCTTAACCACTGCACCATCAGGGAAGTCCTCTATACTTCATTCTTAAGAATCTATCCTTTTCATAAATGTTTAGAAATACTTTACTAATATTGGTATTAAATCATTATGTTATGATATCAGCTTTACACATTAATTTTTATGATTTTTCAGCTTATTTTGGTTTATGACATGTAAAAGTTAGCAATGAATTCTAAAATATTTAGCAAAGTTTATTTTTTCTATTTTTTCCACAAATCACAAATTAATTTAATTTAGAATATAAAGTCAAATCTTCCATTATTTAAAGAATTTGTATGTTAGTTAGCAATTAAAATTTCCTGTGTTCAAATAAAGATATATACCTCTTTATATAAAATGACTCATGCTAACAGATTCTATTACTGTTAATACTTCAGTATATTTTATTAGCCATGTTTTATAGCATATATGGCCTCCCATATTTTTGTTGTCACCAGCTGATTTTCAGACGGATAACTTAGGTTTAAATCTAGCTGATAGTATTATCTGTTTAATATTGTGATTCATATGTCCTGTTGCAATCCCCCCTCCCCACTATTGTATTCAATGTAACATACTATGTGGAACCCTAAAGCTGGAAAATAGATTATGACCAAGTCTCTTTATCTACTTTATAATAAGAAAAACTTACATAAGCTTTGGAAAAATAATGAAGTAATGAACTCGTGCTTTAAACTTTTAAATTTAATTTAATTTTAGTATATAAGAAAAAATCACGCAGAAAGAGCTGATTTGCCCATCCTGCATGCTCTGGATACTTGAGTTATGGTGATCATGAATGCAACAGTCAGGAGAATGACTGATTACATGGTTTTCTATACTCTTTCAAAGAAAAGAATTTTGAGACCAAAATACAAGTGATTAATTTGGAAAAGTTATCTATTTATAGAGTAATAGGGCAATGTGTGGAACAGAACATGATATTTACTGCCCTAACATAATTTATATATTTTTATTACTAAGAACTTAAAATGGAAGGATAAGAAGTGTTTTACTAAGGAAAAGGTGCTAGAATAAACTAATAAAGTGTAGTGTACCATATCAAAACATTTAATAGGCAAGTAGATACTAATTTCTGGTGTGTATATTTTTCTAGAAACATTTTTTTCACCATATATCCCTAATCTAAATTTGTTGATATTGTTCATTTTAAACTGGAGGGGAAAATATATCCCTTGTAAAATCTGTCTGATTTGTGACTTAGTATTTAATTTAAATCAAGAGAAAACAATATTTATAATCACCTACTAATTGTAGGGCACAATGTCGGTATTAAATTACATTTATTTAATGAAAATGTGTGTCTAAATGTAAGATAGTTGTGGAGAAGCGTTAAACATGCATAAGTTATAGTCAAAATGCAGACTAATTTTATTTTAAGAGATATTCATACTAGTTTTAAAGGGATGATCAAGCATGGTCTGAATACATTAGAGAGAATAAACAGCCTGCAAAACTCATTATTCTTCAACTTCATTCTAAATTTTAATGTTTTTATTGAGTACTAGCTGTATTTCTGAAGTTCACCTTCTGGAAATTCCATCAAGAGTCGCATCTGTGTAGTCATAATATATGTTCATTGAAGGAAGAGATTTTTAGAAGACTCATGAAGCTTTAGAAATTTAGCACAAAACTGTCCCTGATGGTAGAAATGCACTCTTCATAAATGAGCACTATGAGTGTATGAAACAGTACATCACAGAAGATCAATAACCAGCATGATGTACTGTCTCATGGCAAACTTTCTCTTCTCAGTGTAACATACAGTAAATCAATAGAAAAGTAATTCTAAGCAAAGAGTCACTGACAAATAATTATATTTGAGTTATTTCCATAGATATTTTCCATCTAGTATTTTAGTTCAAACACCCAGAAAAAAGCAGAGCAATAAAATTTAATCAGGCAACGGAGAGTTTGGAATATACTTGACCTACCTCCCCTGAAAATACTAACTTAATTATTTTGTGTAAGAAGTTCTCCCTTTCTCACTCTTGATAATTGTGTTTTCTTAGTCAGTACCATATATAGACCAAGAACAACAACCCAACGGAATATGATTTCCTTTCAAACTCTACTCAGTTATGCGAAACACATATATAGAACCCCTCCTTCTGTTTTAGACTTAGTGTGAAGTGCTGAGGATACAAATAAAAAAGAGATAGATAGGCATCACTGTTTTCAAGGTGTGGGTACTCTAGGGGGTGATACACCGCTAGAGGGTGCAGCTAGTTGGCTTCTAAGCATTAAAAATGACTTTAGAAAGGAGAGAAAGTCTAAAGTGGTATTAGAAGAAGGAATGAGAAGTCAATGCCAGGCATATTCCAAGAAGAGTGGAAGATAGAGGGGACAGTAAGGGCAAATGCACATACTGGCAGACAACTATGTTATAGAGTACTGTTCATGTTGTTTATGCTAAAGGTTCACCAAAACTAAGGAACTACCTTCTTAATAAAGCTCAGAGAGGAGTCAGTGAGGTCTTACCTTTCTCGTAGTGAGATACTGGCATATCTGCCACACTTCAATCATTGGAAGAAAATTGTGATTGGAAACAATTTTCTTAATTGTATTGGAATTGGACACTTGTCATATGATTGGTCACTCAACATCAAAATAACTTATTTGGAAATTTCTCCACTGTATGAATCTTTTGGGGAAGCAGACTTCATCTCTCATGATAGTAGCTCCTTCAGCCAAATCTTCATGTTTGGTGCAAGCACATGACATGACTGAGCCAATAAGACACTGCGACCTAGCATGTTTATTCAATAGCTAATGACACAAGAATAAGGATGGTGGACAATTCATTGTAGTGGTAGCTGTGGAAGTGGTATTACTATTAAGTTATCAAGAGTTCCTTGCAAATGGTGCTCTCAAGTACTGGCAGCATCTAGAGTAAAAGCTATGGTATGTGGTATCCAGCAGTGGCAATGGTGGTTCTCACCAGATGGCTCTCCCTGGGCTGATTTGTGCTGGAAGATTACCTTCCCAGCCATGTTCTACATCTGTCTAATTTCCCAAGCCTGGTTCTTCACCACTCCCACTGATGTTCTAAACCACCATAAATCCTTTCAAAAATTTATTTTATTCTTTAAAATGATCAAAGATAAATATTTATATCTAAAAATCTGACTTATTTAAATCTCACAGTGTGACTGCTGACACAAGTGCTCACAGCTTAATGGTGCAATTTGATTGAATTGTAGCATACACAGTCTTTATACAAATGCTTAATCCCATTCAAACGTCCCTGCATGGCGCCCTTCATACTGATTCTCAAATGATATCACACATGATACATAAAATCTTCCCTATTTACATTATTTTCTCTGCAGTATCATTGGGGAAGAGTCAAGTACACACTAGGGTTTGTTCAGGTAAGAAAGGTGGATGAAAGCCACCACAAATAATAAAGTCAGTTGGATTTTCAACCTAGCAGATCAGAGTGCTTGGAGAACATAGCATATAAGGGTAAGTCACTGGAGATAAGGCTGGCAAAAGAGTTAGCAAGGGTTAGATCAGGAGGAACAGTTTATTAGGCTATGAGAATTGGATTTAATCCTGTAGACCAGTGCTTCCTAAAGCTTAATTGACTATAAATCTTCCACAACTATAAAATTTTTTCAAAGTAACAAATCATTGAATCTCAACTATGGTGATTAAGATTTAATTAAGATTATGCACAGAAGTATGCATTTAAATTAAGCACCTTTAGTAATTTGAAATAACTAATCTAGTAAAACATATTGAGGAACTTCACTTAGGTTTTATAACAACTCACTTATCCATTCATTTATTCAGTCATTCAAAACACTTTTATTAAAATCTTAGTATGGTTCTAGGCATTGGAGATATGGTAGTTAATGCATTAGGCAGACACCAGCCCTTGCATGGCTTACATTCTAGTATGTTATGTGTAATGGCAGTAGGGGGGAGGGGAAAAACAATAAATAAATTAAAATCTTAAATGTTTATACTTTATAGAAAAGTAAAGCAAAGTAAGAGTGAATTGGATTGTGGACTTAATGTTTTAGGGTTAATCAGAAAAAGAGCATCTTTATAAAGATTTGAGAAAAGATGGTAAATGTACAAGGGAGGAAACCATATACTGGAGAGAAGAACAAGTACATATGCCTGCAATTTGGAGCGTGTTTGGTGAGTCTGAAGAATAGTAAAAAAACCCAATGTGACTACAAGTAGACAAATATAAACTGCTAGCTGGGGACCAGATCTGGTCAGCACCCCTTGGGAATATTGGGGTATTTTGTCTTTATTTTGATTGAGATGGGAAATTATTGGAAGATCTCCATCAGAGGGTAGACTTGATTCTACTGTCACATAATGAGACCAAGGACACTCACTATTTAGGCCACATGATGCTCAAATGAAGAGTGTCGTTTGAGGAAATGAATATAGTCTTTCATGGTATGGGAGAGAGGGAAAACTTATGGATACAGATGAAAGTGGGTTAGTAGATAGAATTAATGGGATCACGTGGACATGTTCTTCTGAATGGTTCCCTTTTCTCAGTAAAATAGAAAACAGCATTACTATTGAGTGTGTTACCCCCGAGACAATGTTGAAGAGAGAAAAAAGTATAAACTTCTGGTTGAGATAAATGAGTTAATACATGGACTAAGAGCATGCAGTAGACTTGTTGGGCAACACTAGGGTGAGCTTGTAATTTGACATCATAAATGTTAAATGGGGTCAGTTAGCATGTATGTGATTTCTCCCCATCAAACTCCAACTCTGCTTCTACTGGCACAGAGTAGACAAAGACCTCAATTTAACCTGAGCAATTTTTTTCCCCAGATGAGGTAAATGAAGGGAAAAAAGTACAAAAGGAGTTGGATCATACATAAAAATTACTGAGTTTAATAATAAGCCATGAAATCTTTTAAGCTGGTTTTAAAAGGAATTGAGAACATCATAAGCTGAGTGACATAGAAAATGAGATAGGATCCATATACTGTAGGTGCTGGTGAGTAAAATAATTATAGAATTTAGGATTCTGGAAATATCAAACTGGAAATATTTGAGGTGTTGGATTAAGATTCCAATGTTTAAATATTAAATTATGAAGAGACTCCAGTTACTATGGATGTCAAAGACTCAGATATAAATGTGGAAATTAGGGGGTGTAAAGTAGAACACAAAGTCATAGGAGGAAGACTTCGAGTTAGTGAATGGCCAGGGTAATTGAGGAATCATCTATGTGAGTAATGCAATCACCAAGAATTACCAAGAATAATGACAGGAGTAACATTAGAGAATGAGACACTGAATTAGAAGAAAAAAAATCAAGGAATGAGGCATAGTGACCAAAATCTGTAGACAATAGCAATATGGAGGGATCCATATTGCAAAGAGAATAATATATGCAAGCTTCATATAATTTCATTAATTAAGTTCATTTAAATTATAAAATGTTACTGCTTTTGAAAATGAGGGATTGAACACCTTCCAAAAACATTTCTAGCTCATCAATGGAATACTCAGAAAATATTTTTATTTGGGTGTGGGCTTGGTAAGGGGAGGGTAAGAGGTGAACAATTTAATAGTCTTTAGAGCTTAATGGAAGTACCTGTTTATGGAATAATTTATAAATTTATGGCTTGGTTTTTCTTGAAGAAATTTATCACTAATATTTCTCTCATGATTACGAGTTTCAATAGAAATAGTTATTCAGCTGGAAAATTAATAAAGAGAGAAAGGAGAAAGGAAAAGATGGACAAATAGAGAATGTGAAAACAAAGAGTAACTATAAAAAGATAACAAAAGGAAAGAGGAAAGTAAAGAAGTAGGAAGGAAGAGAAGAGAAGAGAAAGAAACGTGGTGAAGGTAAATGATGAAACCCAGGAAAATGTGAAAGAAACAGAAGGGAGGTTTCCCATAGCTTATTAGACAAGAATTGAAAGAGACAAAGAGAGGAGAAGGAGGGTTAATTAGTATTCAGTACTTTAGAGAAAGGATTTTCTGAGGTGGAATTATCTGAACCGTGAGCAGTGAGAAGCAGAAGAAAAGTTGTGCACAGCATGTGTGTGATGCCAGGACAGGCACACTGTGGGAAAGTATCATTCGATCTGACAGTTTCCACTTCTGGCATCAGACTGCACAGCCAGTCCAGGACAGCTTAATTGTCATTGTCTATACCAGCGTGTTCCAGAGCAACACTGCACTAGGCTGGGAGAGGGAGACCATTGAGAATTGACTGCAGGATTTCCACAAATCAGGTTTTTGTAACTTCACAAAATGGTTCATATAGTTGAAAGCTTAATGTTCTTTTTCATTAGCGTCAATAAGAGTTTAAGTAGAACAAAATTAAAAGAATCTATGCAATAGAAATTACTATAAAACTGTGCATTCTCTAACGTCTTCAGAGTTTATATATTATCACAATCTGGCATTGAGAATACAGTGTGATTCTTTTTAATATTCAGTATGATACATGACAGAAATTTTACAAAGCAATGTCATACTCATTTATGACTTTGTATTTTAAACATATTTTAAATTGTTTTTGACATCTTCCCCATATGTAAGGTTCATACATGTGAATCAAAAAAAGAGGGGAATGCATTGAAAATTCATGCTAACTATGCAAGAAATAATGGTTACAATTCTTAGATAAATGATCCTTAGCATGATTAAGACTGAAATAATTTAGAAAAAGAATGGACTGAACCATGGAAGAATCACTTAGGAAATATATATCACCTAGGCTTTTTGTTTGCAAACTCCAAAAACTGGATTGCAACTTGCCTAAGCAAAAAGAGAATTGGGGCAATTCACAGAAAGAACACAGAGCTCAAGAACCAGGTTTATAGATGACAGGAGCTTGGATGCTTTGGGTGGCCCACATTACATCCCCTGGGCTAATCTGTGATTTGTGTCACAGTTTTGTGTGATGACAGTGTCCTGCCTGAAGCTAGTACTCCACAAGTGTCTTCACTTTTTCTGTCTCAGGGCTTTCTCTAAAGTCTTGGGAGTCTGCTCTGTCTGCAGGTGTAGTCTAAGTGGGCAGGGAAATGAATGGCCTCTGGTGCGGCCCTCAGCCAATAGGGAGTAATTGCAGAGGATGAATATCCTAGCCTTCAGACACACCAGTGTCTAAGGTATTCTCCATACTTCTCTAGCATCCACTCCTATGCCTAATTCAGAGACGGAGATTAATCTTGCTTCTTCATCCGTGCTATATGCATTCATTCAAATTCTCATTTCAGCTCTACTTTTGGAGAAACCCAAATTAAGATAACAGGAAATAGGAAAGTGCTGGTAATGTCTCTAGAAGTAACAAACGTTCTTCAGAGTATTATCACAGATTCAATTATTGTCATCCTTGAGCGACCAAGTTAATTATTCAAGGAGTAAGTGTCCTTTTGCTTTAGCTTGGTCCGTGGGTCTACTGATTAACTGGCAAAGGGCTATATTTGTTGCTTATTGCTTCTGTAACAAATTACCATAAACCTAGTGGCTTAAAGCAAGACAAATTTATTACCTTCTGGAGGTCAGAAGTTTGAAATGAAGCTTACAGAGTTATAATCAAGGTGACAACAAGGCTGCATTCCTTCTGTAGACTCCAGGAGAGAACTGTTTCCTTGCCTTTTCTAGCTTCTAGAGGCTACCTGCATTCATTGGCTTATGGACCCCATCTCTACCTTCGAAGCATGTCTTTGCAACCTATGCTTCCATCTTGATATCACCTTTTCTGATTCTAACCCTCCTACCTGTTTCTAAGTTCTTGTGTGACTACATTGGCCCATCCAAATATTTCAGGATAATTTTCCCATCACCAGATCCTTAATCATATCTACCATTGCCATGCAAGGTGACATATTTCTGGCATTGTCCCATCACCAGATCCTTAATCATATCTACCATTGCCATGCAAGGTGACATATTTCTGACATTGTCAATAGGGACAACTTTGGAGGGGATTATATTGTCCATAAGAATGCAGTGCCCTGACTGACAGTGACAACAGATTTCATCCAATATGGAGAAGATATCTCTCCCAGAACACATGTGGGGTGCTGACAAAAGGATGGTGGAAATCACAAGCAATAATTGTCATTACAAGAAATATTGGCACTTATATGTGCTTTATTTTTTCCCCAGCCATTCTTTTGAAAACACTAATTAACAGTCTACCATGTCTCAGTTATTCTGCTAGGCCACAGATGAGCCTAACATTATCCCCTCCCTCTAAATATCTTGCAGCACATGTGTTAAAAAAAATAGGCAAGGATCAAGTTTCAAAATGCATCATCTTTGTCTAATAATAAACTGGAGTTTGTATTAGACAATTTAAGTAGAAATCTCAGAGTCCAGATACAACTTTCTTTATATAAACTCACACTTCTCAAATTTCACAAATCCTAAACACAACTCACCACCTGACCCATGCAAACGACACTCATACGGTACTGCACACACATGCACATGCTTCTATACTTGAGTATTTGAAAGCACTCAGGTTTGGACATTGTCTGAGAATTATCGAAAAGTATTCTCTAAAAGAAAAATCTATCATAACTCTAGAACTGCCTATTTTTCTAACATCCTACATTGTTTCTCCCTCAACTTCATTGTTTCTTCCTCAACTTCACAAACACTTACAATGGAACATATCTATTGTAGTTGTTATGGACTGAATGTCTGTGTCCCTTCTCCAAATTCATATGTTGAAATTCGAATCCCCAATATGAATGATATTAGGAGGTGGGAATTTGGGAAGATAATTAGATCACTAGGGTAGAGCCCTCATGAATGGGGTTAGTGTCATTATAAAGGGGACCCCAGATGGTTCTCTTGCTCTCTTTTCATGAAGTGAGGATAGCAAGCACTTTGCAACCCCAAAGAAGGTCCACACCAGAACTCAATCAAGCTGGCACATAGTCCCATAAGTGTGAGAAATAAATTTCTATTTATAAGTCACCCAGTCCATGATACTTTGTAATAGCAGTTTGAACTTGCTAAGACAGTAGTCAACCAAACCTATAACAAAATTCTATTCTATTTAATCCACTATCACAATTTGCCGCCTCTCCCAGTCCACCACATATCTCTTCAGCTTTTCAGCTAAGGGCCATTTTCAGTCCCTGCCTCCTTTTGCATTTGCTTGGTAAAAATATTTTAATTTTTTAACACACAACTCATAAGTAGCCTCCTATCTGACTTATTACTTGTCTCCACAAAGGAAATAAGTATTTCATCTCCTTGTAACCCATGTGACATAATTACATGTATATGTTCATCATGTATTGTAATCCTTATTTAAACATACACAACTTTTACTGGAGAGTTCTCTTAGATCAAGATCTAACACACTGGCAAAATATATAGTTGCAGTAATGATTTTAATAAAGTGCATTGAAATGAATTGAAACTAATTGAAGTAAAAGATAAAATGTGGTCAGATTATAGACCATTTAACAATTAGGCTTTTTTTAAGTTGCAAAGAGTGATCAGAGAGATTTATAGTTCCAAAAATATTAGCCTGCAAGTGGTATAAATAGAGAAAAAACAGAAAAACTGGAATTTGAAGTAAGATTCTAATATAATTTAGGTGAAGAGAAGTAAGAGACAGAATTAGCACCATGGCTCTGAGAATAAGCTAACTTTGAAATTATCTTTCCATTTTAAACTTTTACAGACCATAATTATTCTTGAAAATATTTGCATAGGTCAACTTGTTCAAGAAAAGTTGTATCCCAACATACGGGGGAAAAGAAAAATGTTATCCAGATATAACTCTGCACAGCAGCAACAAAAGAATATATCTGCTGTTACTATGCTTAATTTTTCTTCATATGACTCCAATTACATCTTCAAGTTGTTTAATTTAGTCTAATCTTATGAATTTAAAGTTCTTTCTGGAAGTCCTCTAGGCAATCTCATGCAGTCTTTTGTAACTGATGAGCTATAACAAAATCATTTGTTGTTATAGGCGACAGGAGTTTTTTTCAACGTATTGTTAGTCCAGTGAAGTTATCATATTTTGATTATTTGATTCCACTCAGTCCTTGAGATTGTTACCATGGAGATAGGAAAAATATTTTGATTGGCTAGGAAAGTATGTAGGAGAGATAGATTCTTTCCAATTTTGGTCTTCAGCCTAAAAATGATAGAAATAGTTCTTAGCACTTGTGTCATACCTCATTTTTAACATTCTTCACTAAAGTAAATGAATTAATTCTTATACCATCTCTGGAAAGTAGGTATTTCTTATGTTTCAAAAATCATGTTTGTTTTATCTTCCTTTATATGTGTATAGTTTAATCAAGTGTTGACTAAAGTAGTGCTAGAGAAGAAATTGTATGTCTTAAGTTTAAACTTAGAAGCAATGCTCTTTCTAAAATAAGGATGGATTGTATTTTGAAATTTATATACAGTACGACTGAGTGTTATGGCAAAAATTTTTAATGGTTATATATTTTCCACAATGTTGACAATACTAAGTTTGCTTGTCAGTTAGCTTAAATCCTGCTCAAATTTCTCTCATAGGAAATATGAACTAATAAATATGGAAGGAATAATATAATTTGTAAAATCACCATTTAACAAAATCTATAGTAAAAATTGGTTGATGAAAGAATCATAAATTGAAGCTAAATATTGAACTGGAGATTACTGACCAGACTATTTACATACCTTCAAGTTATCACTTCACAGATTGATCATTAATTACAAAGGGAAATTTTATATTTTTTTGATATAACAATCAAGCAGACACCACTTTAATTAAGTGATGAAATTTAACATCACCAACAATGAAACAAATTGACATCACATACCTCAGGGTGTGATACCCTGAAAATAACACAATATCACCTATAAGATATTCCTGTAAAAACAAAATTAAGAACCTGAATCTAATTATGAGGAAATAATCAAGCAAGCCTAATTGAGGGACATTCTGTAAAACAAATGACCTGGAACTTCAAAAAATACAGCAATGTTATGAAATAAATTAAATAAATAAACAAAACAGGCTAGTAAACTTTTTGTCTATCAGCTGTTTCTGACTTTTTCTGCCAGATTCTCTTTGTCCATTTCATAAAAGGCTTTTTGTCTTCATCCCATATTTCCTTCCACTTTACGTATTTTTCGTGGCATGTTTTCATTTGGCTCCAACATTTGTACTCTCATTTTTGTAGAAATGACTCTCAACCTACATCTCTAACTCAAACCTGCCTTCAGGTCTCTAAATCCAAATATCTGCCAGCAGTCTCTACCTGAATATTCCAAGAATCCCTCTAGCTTAAAAGATCCAACTCTGAGCTTACTATTTTATCCCCACACCTACTCATTTTATTTCTTATTTATGTAAATATCTTCCTTATTCCCTACAAAAATATTTGGATTCATCTAGTTATGTTGTATTTACTCATCAATATTCATTAAACAATGAAATCCTACCAGATTTTCCCAACTCACTTTCCATTCACTTTGAATCTCTAAATACTGCAATTATAGCTTTAGAATGATACAAAAAAAAGAAAAAATCCTGCTCTCTCTTGCTCATCACTATTGACATTGGCTAAGTCCAAATAATCTACTACACTCTTTGGATAAGGGTAATAATTTCCTCGTATCTAGACCAACCTGCTCCCTTAGAGTCCTCAGTGTGCACAAGAGTGGTTTCTTTTCCTTATGTATCTTATTTTTCACTGCCCTCATCAATATCCTTCACTTACACCCTATAGTCTTCAGAACAGGTTTTAAATTTCTCTGCATGACATACAACATGATTCTTCATCTGCTTTGTGACTACTAATCCAGACTCATCTCTACTGGCTCCATCACTCTTTACCCTTGAATAGTAATTGTATTTTTTTGAATAACATATGCTTTCTTGTTTCTCAGCTCTTCACATCTATATTTATTTATGCCTGGAAGTTCTTTACTTCAGTGTTCATCTGGTAAACTCTCCCTCAAATTTAAGTTTAGATGCTACCTCCTCTGAGAAACTGTCCTGATTAGCTTGGGCACATTTCAACACTACTTCAGACACTGTTTTCCTGTGCCCTGTCTGTATTAAAGCAGTTTCTCAGTGATTTCATCAGACATAATAATAGTGGTTACTGACTAGTATGAACTGATTGGTGTCTCCTGGAGACATGCAGTGAATTTAAGCTGACAGAGAGCAAGTATACAATTATAATATGTATTGACAGTGTGATGCACATTCATATGAGCACAAAAGAATTCACTGGATATTGTTTAACCTCTTTTATTCATTTTGTTGATCAGATATTATCAGCCTTATTTTAGACATAAAATCAAAAGAACAGAATAAATTTTGCAGTCGTGAGTTACCTTTAACCATTTAGAATCAGAACACAGATCAGTATAGCTATGACAATAAAGCATTCTACTTTAATTTAATGTGTCTTTAAATCTCCATAGCTTCCCATCTCATCTGTTAGAAGCAATTTATGAAGATAGGTTCTATTGGTCATTCTGACAGTATACTTAATTTTTAAATTGCATGAATGGTGTTATTACAATAAAGTTTATTTTTATGATGATAATAATTCATGCCCAGTGTAGAAATTTTGCTAAATTATTTTACACATGAACATCGGCTGAAAGGTAACTCTTTAACATTTTGGTAGACTCTCCTGATTTTCTTTTTCTAGACCCTGTATTGCAATGGCAAAGCAAATGGACTTTGCAGTCAAAATTGGATTTTAATCTTGGATCCAGCTGCATGACATTGGGTAAGTTATTTAGCCACTCCATGACTTGTATTTCTCCTCTGAAAAATGGTGATAATAATATTTATGTCATAGGTTTCTTTTTGAAGATTAAACAAAATTTTGCATGTGAGGTGCTCAGAACAGAGTCTAGAACTGTGTATGCAATTAATAGATTTTGGCATTTTGGCGTATTTTTTCATTTTGTGGTTATAGTATAATTAATTATTTTATATTGCGATTTATTCATTTTATATAACTTGAGTTTTTTACGTGCCATGAGAATTTTCCAGATAAAGGTATACATCTTATTAGAAATAAAATAAAACATCCCATCTTCCTGAAATACTCTCCATTTACAGCCATAAAAATTCAAATTTCACACACAAATATTTTATCTGTATAAAGAAACATAAAATCTATTTTTGAAAGTTGAGACTCTTTGGGATAAAAACTGAAAGCAGTGCAGGTATTTCAGAACATCCAAATGTCGTACAAAAGACCTTAATTGTAGCTTAAAAATTTACATTTTTTAGTTAGATACTTGGCGAAAAAATACGGCATATAGTAACTAGAATCGGTGATAATGAATGATTTATTTCATCTTTTTCACCACTGCAAAATCACCTTAGCATTCCTTTATTACCGAAAACTGAAGTGCATTGGTCTGTGACAGGCTATCTGGACCACACAAACCATGCTTTTATGGTTTTATAGTTGGACGGCAGTCGTACAATACAATTAACTACAATCTTATTTGACATCACAAAAAACTCAATGAAATAGAAGTCTATTTTTAAAACGGTCAAATTATAATTCATACAAAGTCTATTTTTAAAATGGTCCAATTATAATTCATATAGATAATTACATGTACTCATTTTCCTGTCAATGGCTGCCTGATTCCTGATCAAGATCTTTTTTTATGTTTGCCTTAGGAAATTATAAAGATAAACCTAAGTTTAGTCTTTATATCTAACACTCCAGATCAATGTAGAATATATGATATTTGGTAACATGTTCTGTGGCCATGATCTTGCTCTTAAATTCTGCTATTTGACAAATGCTGGTTTGAAAAGAAGCTTCAGAACATGAACTATAAGAGTGTCTTTCATATGTCACCTGAAATTACTTGTTTTCTGTTTTTTTATTTTATTTTTTTGCTCAATCTAAACACACACACTGTCTCTCTCTCTCTCTCACACACACACCTACTAACAAGTATGTGTATGTGCATATTGTGTGTTTCAAATAGGGTGTAGCATGTTCAGTGATATGAAGATGAATTTACAGTCTCTGCCATCAAAAATGCTTAGAATCTAGTGTTGATGTGTATCAACACAGCAATAACAACAACAAATACTATGTATGGTGTTCTATACGTTTTACTAGATCTTTATGTACATTATCTAACATAATTTTAAAAATTTAACTTCTTATGGAGTTGGTATTATTATCATTATTTTACCAATTAAGGAATGAAATAAGGAAACAAAATAACTTTCTATAGTTGCACACCTTAGAAACCAGTTACACCTGACACTAAATGCTATATTAGCTCTACTGTGCCCTTTTGAAAGATTGAGAGGAGACCTATAACAGAGATATTATTCGCTTGCCAGGGAACTCTGAGAAAGGAGCACACAACCATGGTGGAGGAAATTAGAAGGTTTTCATGTACATTATAACATCTGAAGTGATACTTAATGAAACAGTTGTAGCTAGCTAGGAATCAAAAGCAAGAAAAGGTATTCCAGGAAGATTCTTGCTTATTCATTCAGTTTGGAGAATTGTTATATATATATATATATATATATATATATATATATACACACACATTGGTTTCCTGAGAAAAGATTTAGTGAGCAGCATAAAGAATCTTCTGGTAACCTAAAACCAAGTTTACATTTCCTCATATGGAATTTCAAACATTTTAGCTAGGGTGATATTTGAAAACAGAGGTTGTATGTAAACAAGATCAAGTGTGAGACCAAGGTAATAATTTAGACAAATCAAGCAAAATGATATCTAGATTTACCTACACTCTGGTTTCACTGGCCTGCAACATCTTGAGAATTATGCATCTATTTAACTTCAGGTTTCTTATATAGGCATGACTTTCCCTAAATCAACTCTTGTTGGAAAGGAGGGATTCAATTTTCTGTATTTGGTTCTCTCAATAGGGAGATGAAACTATGTATAAAATATGTTGCACCTGATATTTGGAGAGGAAATTTGTTTAACATAAACAAATTATGTTAATTAAATTAGTGATTACACATGTTTTATTGCCAAGTTCGTGTAATAAATCTCTCAGATGCCAATACCATCTGGCCATCCATGCCTACTTGTGAATTTCATGTGCCATTTTGTACCTGCCATAGTTCCATACTCATGCTGCTCAGCATCTGCCCTGAGTTAAATGTTTCCTTTACAGATCACAATTAATGGAAATATTCTGAGTTGTGAGTAAAGAATTCTTGAAAAAAATTGTCACACATCCCAAAATATAGCCTGAGATGTCATTCAACAGATGTTGAACTAAAATAAGTGTTATAACACCGGTCAGAATGGTCATCATCAAAAAATCTAGAAACAATAAATGCTGGAGAGGGTGTGGAGAAAAGGGAACACTCTTGCACTGCTGGTGGGAATGTAAATTGATACAGCTACTATGGAGAACAGTATGGAGGTTCCTTAAAAGACTACAAATAGAACTACCATACAACACAGTAATCCCACTACTGGGCATATACCCTGAGAAAACCATAATTCAAAAAGAGTCATGTACCACAATGTTCATTGTAGCTCTATTTACAATAGCCAGGAGGTGGAAGCAACCGAAGTGTCCATCAAGAGATGAATGGATAAAGAAGATGTGGCACATATATACAATGGAATATTACTCAGCCATAAAAAGAAACGAAATTGAGTTATTTGTAGTGAGGTGGATGGACCTAGAGTCTGTCATACAGAGTGAAGTAAGTAAGGAAGAGAAAGACAAATACTGTATGCTAACACATATATATATGGAACCTAAGGGAAAAAAATGTCATGAAGAACCTAGGGATAAGATGGGAATGAAGACACAGACCTACTAGAGAATGGACTTGAGGATATGGGGAGGGGGAAGGGTAAGCTGTGACAAAGTGAGAGAGTGGCATGTACATATATACACTACCAAACATAAAATGGATAGCTAGTGGGAAGCAGCCGTATAGCACAGGGAGATCAGCTCGGTGCTTTGTGACCACCTAAAGGGGTGGGATAGGAAGGGTGGAAGGAAGGGAGACGAAGAGGGAAGAGATATGGGAACATATGTATATGTATTACTGATTCACTTTGTTTTAAAGCAGAAACTAACACACCATTGTAAAGCAATTATACTCCAATAAAGATGTTAAAAAATAAAAATAAAATAAGTGTGATGATATAAAGACACAAAAATACTGTATCTTGCTGATTTGACTAGGTTGATTTTATTTCTATTCCCTCTTTCTATGATAACTGTTTAAGAACTTTTTTGCATAATGCATTTTAGGAAAAAACAGTGGTATAAAAAATGTAAGTAGCCATATAAAAGTGTAATTAGAACACAAGTCCATTTGTTTTCTAAATTACATAAGAAAAAGAATTCAGATGGCAGCTTATACAGTCCTTTTTCCTTGCTTCGGAAGGCTGTAGAGATATTTTGGAGGGCTCTTTAGAAAACCGAAATATTTTCACCAGATTCTAAAGCTGGTATTTCTACTTTTAACTTGTTAGTCAGGTAGCCATTCAGCGTTCAGAATCATTCATTCAGTACACACTGTGTACAAATTATTTTCAAGGAGAGTTCAAAAAGGTATAAAGCAAATATACTATATGTCTTCAGGAGCTTACAAAATATAGGTATATGTACTGGAAAGTTGAGTCATTAAGTTCAAAATATGGTTTCTATACAATTCCTAAAATAAGCTTCTAGAAGCAGAACTACAAAGTTAGAGTAATGTTGAGTGTATGTGATGGCAAATTAAACTGTCAGTCACATGTTAAAAAAAAAAAGTCAAATGGAAGCCTGGAGATAAAACCACCTAAACAATTATAATTTCAGGAAGTATAGTTAAGATGTTAGCTCCACATATCCTCTTCTGAATTCTCCTTCCAAAAGATAAGACCACTTAGTAAAGGTGTGTGTCAAGTTTCTCCATGGAAATCTATCATATCACTCCAGATATGCTGCACCTATAAAGGCAAGTTTGTGCTGTTCTTGCAGGAAAATATGAATTTAATCATGAGGGAACATCAGGCAAAACCAAATTGAAGAATATTTTACAAAATAACTGACTAGTGCACTTCAGGAGTGTCAAGGTTATGTAAGAAAACAGACACATGACTAAATGCAATGTGTGATCCTGAATTGGAGCCTAAATTAAAAAGGGACATTAGTTGGAAATTGCTGCAATTTTAATGCAGTATATAGATTATTTATGGTATTTTATCAATGCTCTTTTGCTAGTATTGATAACTTTACTGTGGTTAAGTAAGATGTTAATCCTTGGGAGAGCTGGGTAAAGGTTTATGTGAATTATATGTACTATTTTTGTAACTTTTTATAAGCATAAAATTACTTCAAAATAAAAAGTTAAATAAAAGGGAAAAATTTAAGTGACAATTGAAACATTTTATTTAAATTTAAAGGCCAAACAACAGTAAAAATCTGTAAACAAATATTGAGTTCTAGTCAATGATTTACATGCTAAAATATACAGGAAAATTGTACTGATGTCTGCAATTTATCTTGCTATCTAACCAAAACAAGATTGTTTAATGGATGAAGAGTAGACATTTGGGTAGATTTAATAAATCCAGTATAATAAAATATTAATGGTAGAATCTACTTGGTTGATATGAAGATGTTTACCGTAAAATGTTATAACCTTTGCAATATATTTTATAAATTGTCATAAAAAGTTGAGGAAAAGTAAACGGTTATAATACTGAAAAATACAGTACAAAAATTGGTAGTTAGATTAATTCATGCAAAGGAAATAATTTACTTCATTTTCCTTTGCATTTCTCAAAGACATTTTACTTTGTTTTGTTATGTTTTGGTACTTGGTTGACACAATCTATTCATTCACCCACAAATAATTATCTATCTTCATAGAAGGAGCAAATCTTTCATTTTTTTATCCATTAAAAAAGAATTGTGAACAAGTATGAAAGTTGTAAAATAAATATTTTGATACCTATAGGGAACTGGTGGTCTCAAACAGAACAAAATAGGTTTCTAACATGGGCTTCCATATTTTTTTTTCGGGAAAAAACTAAAGTTTTATATTATTAAAATGTATATTATTTTCTGATTACAAAAATGATGTATAATCATTTTTGAAAACCTGAAGGATATAGAAAATAATACAGAGAAAGAGTAAACATTACACTAAATGTCAATGTCTCGAGAGAATTACTATATTTCAAATTGTGTGAATTAATTTTTTCTTTTAACATGGGATCATAAGTGTTCCTTAGGTCACAAAACTGAAAAACATAATTTCGAATGGCTACACAGTAGCCCATCATATAGATATGTCATATGTTATTTACCATCTTTCTGTTGGTAGAATTTACATTTCCCTAACCCTCAGATTCTATTTAAAAAATTCTGAATGACAGATTTATGTATGGGTAGATAGATAAACACCTTTCTGGCTATTACATATATATATATATATACATATATACACACACACACACACACACACACACATATATATATATATACATATATATACATATATATATATACTTTGTTGTCGAACTTTAAGTTGAATTTACAAGAGTTTGGGTTATATTTTATGATCTCTCATCATACTTTCTCCAGAGCTAAGTGTTACTTTAAACATATATATTTAAAAATATATAAAGCTGGTATATTGCTTTAAGTTTCATATTTTGATTATTAACTAATTAGAATGTTCTTTGAAATGGTTATTTATCATTTGTATTCCTATTCTACTCATATTTTTATGTGTTCTTTAAATCTTATATGTGTTAGTTCAATCCAACATTTCTGATTTTCAGTCTGACACTTTCAAATACAATATTTCTGTTTTAAGAAATATACATATTTATCTCCTCTCTCTTAATTCAAGATACCAAATGTGTACATCACTTTCACTTAATTTGGGGTTTTATACATAGTTTTCTAAAATGTTATAGGATATGTGTATGTGTGTGTGCATGCAAACGTGTATATGTTATGTCTGTATCTTTCTATAAGATTTAGTACCTGACCCTCTCCTACACATAGCTTTTATTTGAACATACAATTTTAAAATTGTTAATCATTTTTTAAGGATTTCTCTCAAAAGGCCCTGAGCAGCTCCCCAGCTGCTGGAAACAGAATTTGTGACTGTTTCTCAGGGCTCCCTCAAGTTGGCAAAGTCTTGTTTTGTTTTTGTTTCTCTTCATGGACTTTAATTAATTCCTTTTCATTTAGGGATGAATGTTGCACCTAGCGTTGCAGGAGTAGCCAATAACTTTTACATAATATTAGTTATCTTTCTCAGAATCATACAATTAAATATTTAAATTATTTCTGCTAGCATTTCAAGCAGTAGTTATTGCATCATCTCTAAAAAATCCCTCTCATAAGCAATTGAGTTCATTTATTTAAATTTTTTATTCTTTTTGTTATGAACTTTAAGCCCTCAGTATAAAATGATTCAATTATGATTACACAAGTCACTAAAAGACTACATGAAGAAAATAATCTGAGAAAAATTACAATATATTTTGTAAACAAATTCTTTAAAAGGAATTTTTCAAGCCTGTCCCTAGAATGATGATTTTGTTATATTTCTTTTAATAATTTCAGTTTACATTAACAATCTAAATTTTGTAGTAATGTTTACATAACTCATCTGGGCTTCCCTCTTTGGCCAACCATTTCCAAGATTTGGTAATAATACTACAAGCTTACATTAACTTAGGCTTACAACATACATGACCCTGTTCTAAGAGTGTTAAAAGATTTTTTTCCTTTATTATTTTAGGATATGGGGTGGGGGCTATTATTGTCCCCACGTTACTGGAATCAGAGTTTAAAGAACTTATCTAAGTTTCTATAGCCATTATTTAACAGAAATAGATTTTTACATCAAGTCAATATGACCCATGAACTCTTAACTCCTCTGTAAGATTGCTAGTTCTTTAGCCCTAACTCCTCCATTCTTTTCTAAAACTTTCCCCTATATGAATTTCTCCAACATTACCATCTCTTTGCAGAATAGTATGTTTTCAGGTAATCATTCCAGGAAGGGTAAATGGGCTGGACAATGCATCTTATGAACCCCTTTATATTTGATAATATTGTTCTATGGCTTTTCCATCTGAATTGATACTTGTTTATTATTACAATAATACTGGCATTGAACCCTACTATTAGTGTAATAACGGGCAATTGACCTGTCTGAAATCAGTGTTCATCTACAAACAATAGAACTAATATCCATCCAACTCATAGGATTGTTTTGAAGCTTTAATTATATATCCTTCATAAAGAAGACATGTAATCAACTGTAGATTACAATAATTACTTTTCTGATGTATTATTACCATCTTTATCCATAAAAGTAGCATAGCTGTTGTTATCATCATTGTTATTAATGTCTTTCTAGAGAATTCTTCAGTTATCCTTCAAAATTCTCAAAAGTTTCTCCATATGCTTCAGATAATTTAAATAAGAGAACTCTGAATCTATCCTCATTTTGGTTTTTTTTGAAGATAACTTTCTCCCTGCCTTTTGTTCTCTGGATACTAACTGTAACTTTTTTTTTTTTTACCATGATGCATTTAAGTATGGCTTGTTTGTATGTTTTGTATTGAATGACTTTATAGGACATATTGAGAATTATAGCTTATTTTTAGTTATTCCCAATGAAAGTACAGAATGGATTTGTTTTGTTTTTAACATCCCTGGTGCCAAGAACATTGTCTGATGCATATTAATTGCTCATTAAATATATTTAAAATTAATTTTAACAGCAAAACTGAAATGTGCTTCTTCTTACTGTATAAAATGGTTTCCAGCAGTTTGCTTTTCATTTTGAATATCTAAAACAACAGCCTTTACTACTGCAGTAAAGTGGCTTGTTTTCACTTTTATTCTTTCTGTAGCAATTAAAATAATTGCCACCACTTATATAATGCTTATGCTTATGACATGCCAGACAGTGTTCTAAGTGTTTTGTTTCTATTACCCAGTTTTATCATCTAGCAAAGCAGAGTAGATGAAGACCTTGTGTTTATCAGTATGCCTGGTACAGGAAATGCTCTTGTCCCATTTCAGTGTCCACTTTGCTTCTGATAAAATGTGCTACTTGTAGATTTCATTATCAGAAGATAAGTAGTAGACTATACTTACTGTTATGTTTTGTGTGTGCTGATTTGGACTGCTTTCTCCCCTTGAAAATTGTTTTACTTGTGAAAATAGAGAATTTATCTATTTATTTGTTTTTAAAAGTTTTTTAGTTTGAATTAATTTTAGACGCAGACAGGTTGCAAACATAGTACAGCAGTTTCTTGTGTACATTTCTTCCCAAGCTCCCCTGAGATCAGCACCTTACATAAACTTAGTAAAATGATCAAGATCATAAAAATAACATTGGTTCAATATAATTAACTACAGACCTTATAAAATGTCATCAGTGTTTCCACTAATGATTCTTCTTCTATTTAATGATCTTATGCAGAATTCCACCTTGTACATTGTTGATAGACCTTCTTGGTGTCCTTTGATATGTAACAATGAATCAGTCTTTGCTTGTCTTCAATGGTCTTGATATTTGTGAAAAGTAGTCAGATATGTTGTTGAATGTCCCTGATTTGTGTTTTTCTGATATTTTCATGTGATTGGAATGAAGCTATTTATTTTTTGTGAAGGATACCATAGAAATTATATAGCATTCTTCTCAGTGGCTCATATCAAGGGGCTCATAATGTCATTAATTTTTATTACTTGTGATGTAAACCTTTATCACTTGGTTAGAGTGGCATCTGGTAATTGAGAATTTATGAGAATTTATGTCTTAAAGAATATGGGGTGTGGAGGTATTCTTCAAAAAACAGTACTGGAAAGGACTGCCCCCTTGTTCTGTCTCACCACACTTTCATAGTGGGGATGACTCAAGAAGCAACATATAAAGCTACCCCAATTCTCTTCACCACAAAACAATCCCTATCCATCCTCTGCACACTTTATGTCATATTTTCAGAGTATAATGGCAGAGTGGTTCTGTTTCGGCATGGAGGCATAGAAGGAACAAATATATGTTATTGGTACCCACATTATGCCACCCATGAGAATCACTTAAGGAATTTTTGAATTCAGGGTTCTGAGCACATTGCGTGGATATGCAGATTTATTTCATCTGGGTCCAGAACTGAAAGCCACTCCTTTGTATGAAACTGTGACAGCTTAAGAGCAAATACCAGCCCTGTGTAGTGAATGGAAGAATAATAGTGGGAGGCTTCTGGCTCCTGGCAGGTACAAATCCTTTACTTCAAAAATAGTGTCAAAAGGTTGCATGTGGCTGAGGGAGTAAGAAGATCTTTCTCTGTGGACTCCATTTATTTCATTTATTTCCTTGATATTGGCACTGATATTTTTTCCCATTATTCTTTTTTTTTTTTTTTGCGGTATGCGGGCCTGTTGTGGCCTCTCATGTTGGGGAGCACAGGCTCCGGATGCGCAGGCTCAGCGGCCATGGCTCACGGGCCTAGCCGCTTCGCGGCATGTGGGATCTTCCCGGACCGGGGCACGAACCCGTGTCCCCTGCATCGGCAGGCAGACTCCCAACCACTGCGCCACCAGGGAAGCCCCCAATTATTCTTAATAGAGAACTTAACTGGTAACCTTCATAAGGTTTGAATTTTATTTTATTGACCAAAAGGGCAGCATAAGTGATGAAGCAATGCTGTTAGTCAAGATACAAATCTTCAAGGGGAAAAAGAGAGCTTGATAAAAACCCATGTAAGTCATTTGTTATTTTTAAAGATGGCAAAAATAAATCCCTTGGTGAATGACAGGCTTTTATATTCCGAATTTGAGTTGACTAAGTACAATAAGTAATGAGCTGAAATCTCACTACAGCAATACAGAATCATCTCAGCTAAAACAAAGCATGGCTTCTCAAATCTGGGTCAGGAATTCTGTTTGTCTTGATCATTCTGGGGACTAACTTCTTAAAGAGAATCAGAAAACATTGCTGGGGGCAGAGGATGAAAATAGTTAATACGAAAGGAAAGATGAATTTGTGAGGCATAGTGTTTCAAATTGAGAGTCAAAGTTCAGTAACATATTTCTGACAATTAGGATAGAAAGTAAATTTATTAAAATATGTGATGTGATTTTAGAGTAAATAACTTCATTTATTCTTTCTCTTTTTTACACACACACACATATAGATGCACAAATTCTTCCATTAAATGTTTCAAAGTAAGAAGTTTTTCCTTAATTCTTAGTAACTTGGGAATTGAAATAAGCAGTGAAAGCTAAGTAATAATTATAATTTATTATTTTTATTTGTAAAATAGAATTTCAAAGGATTCAGTGTTCTATATTTCAATAATACATCACAACTATTTTTATCAAGTGAATTACTGATGGATGTAAATATCAATACTCAAAAGCAATTACAAGAATACTATTGTTTTCTATATTTTATGCAGAGCAGCACTATATACAACTCATATTTTCCTTGTGCATCTACCATTTATTTTTGAATATCAATTTCCTAAACCATTATTATATTTCCAGGCTTCTTCCTTTCTTTTGAACTAGGTAACCTCATTCTTTTATGTCTCCTTTAACCATATTCTCAATATAGAATCAAAATTAGGTTGAAGATGTTACAAAATGATTTATTAATGACAGCTGTTATACTTTAATATATTACGGTATGTCAAGTTCATTTGTTCTCTTCCTTTTCTATATCAGACTCTCACTGTTCTAACCACAGTGAAACATCTTACATAATATGAGAATAATCTTGCTACCTCAAATGTGTTTATGAATCACTGGGCTCCTAAGTAGCTTCATTTTATTGTCCAGTCACTGATAAATTCCTGTGTCATTTGTTCCAGTTTGTCTCTGAATTATTACCAGATTTTAGTGATTAGTCCAATTAAACTCTTCTACTTCTGTAATGAGCAATCCTGGAAGATTTAGTGGAGCATATGTATCTTCTACAGACTTTATCTTAACACTCCCTGTGTATTTTGAATTCCGACTTTAGGTCCCTCTTAGTGGAGAATCAGTAAAGTATAGAGAGAATGCCTTGATCCTAACAAAATTTGATTAGATCTCAATATAATCACTTACTGCCATGTGATTTGGTGCCAAGGACTTACTTCTCTGACCATTTGTGTTTTGCCATTAAAAGATTTATGATAATTATTGAGTTAACAAATATAAAACAGGTAGCATAATACCTAGGCCATAGTAAGTGCTCAATAAGTGTTCATTTATTTATGAGATCATTTCAGCTGCTAATTAAAGATCTAAAAATTAAGTACTGTGGACATGCTGGGAACAGTACATTGAAACAGAGATGACAGCAGCAAATAAAATGTTCAACCATGGTGGCAAGCAAGGAAGTAATGTCCACAACAGGTTCAAAATTGTGTGCACACCTTCAAAGACATGCTGGGGAGCTCTGGAAATGTGGCCGTGACCTGTGCAAATCAGAGAAGCAGAAAGATTTGCTAAAATTACATATAGAAAAAAATCATAAGAACACAATAAATAAACTCCTAAATATAAAACAACATTTTTGCATAACAGATCTTTAGAAGTATCAGAAAATGTGAAATATAATCTGTAAATTTAGATAGATCAACTTAATTCAAATAACTGAACTCAACAGTATTATTGAATTCCTTCAATATAACAGGCACCATTAAACAAGAAACCTGGAAACTGATCCAATATCAGCAAAATCCTTATATAATCTATACTGGATTTATCACCTGTCATTCTACTCCAAGAAATTTAGGTTTTGTTTGTTTGTTTTCATTTTGCCTTAAATTTTATATGCCTTATATTTGCTTAAGTTTGCTTTTGCTTAAGTTGTTCACTTTGCCCTTCCTCCTCATTTCTGTTGGAAGAAATCATTTTATCCTTTAAATTCCAACTCAAATACCTCTTCCCACAGCTGGAAATCTTCTCGTAACATTCTGGACAGAATAAATTGCTTAGTTTGTTGTATTCTTCCTGAACTTCTCACGCACCTCACCTTGCTATGATAGGTTTCCACTCATGAAGGGTGTCTCCTAATATGTAGTGAGCTTCTTGAGAGCAGTGGGGAGCTTATTCTTTATCACCTCCAGCACCCCAGTACAGGGTACTGAATAAGACCTGAGTATAGAAGACACAGTATAACATGCCCAGGATGGTGTAATGATAACTCTGTTTTCAATAATTGTTTTCTACTTTGTAATCAACAGTGGAGTGAAATAAAGTGTTTCAGTTGGATTTTACTTAGAGGTACACTACATTATCTTCATCCAAAATGTACCTCCTCTCCTCTTTTCCCTTTTCATTCTACCTCTTTTCCTTCTTCTTTATCTTCCTCCATATTTTCAAATTTTTCTACTATCATAAAAATTATAATAAGCTTTTATGTAACCACATGGTGGCAGAAAGAACAATAAGTTACAACCCAAGATAAAGTGATTCTTAACACATTTGTAAGAACAAGAATGACTTCAAACTATGAAGATCTGATGTCTTTCTGTTTCTGTAGATATCAACAAATGCACAAAATGAGGGAAAAGCAAAGAATAAGAAGACAGGCGCAAATAAAAAAGAGCACCTAAATGTATGTGTGACTGTGTGTATGTGTGTGTGTGTGTGTGTGTGTGTGTGTGTGTGTAGGTATGTATATGATAGGAACAAAGAAGTAGGAAAATACAAAACAAACACCATTGGTGATTTAAAACAATACAGAGGTGATTACTTCACATTGAAATTAATGCCAAATTATCAATAAAATATATGTGTAACATTTTTGGCTTTAGTTTTTCAATATGTGAAAATATAACAATGCTTAACATTTATAGATCCACAATTTATACTAACAATAGTTTATATTTGGGGATCAACTAAGTTAATGCTCTCTCAGTAATGTGTGTTATTAAATATAGTATCCTGAGTCAAAAAATACATTTAACTTTTATAGAAGATTTTTTAAAAGTTCATTCAGGCAGCAACTTCCTTACATTTTGCTCACTTTATTTAGTGAGACAATGTTATAAAAATACATTGTTTTGGGGAGGAGCTTCAGACGGCGGAAGAGTAAGACGCGGAGATCACCTTCCTCCCCACAACTACATCAGAAATGCATCTACATGAGGAACAACTCCTACAGAACACCTACAGATCACTGGCAGAAGACTTCAGACTTCCCAAAAGGCAAGAAACACCCCACGTACCTGGGTAGGGCAAAAGAAAAAACAGAGACGAAAGAATAGGGATGGGACCTGCACCAGTGGGAGGGAGCTGTGAAGGAGGAAAGGTTTCCACACAGTAGGAAGCCCCTTCGTGGGCGGAGACTGCAGGTGGTGGAGGGGGAAGCTTCGGAATCACGGAGGAGAGCGCAGCAACGGGATGTAGAGGGCAGAGCGGAGAGATTCCCGCACGGAGGATTGGTGCCGACCAGCATTCACCAGCCCGAGAGGCTTGTCTGCTCACCCACCGGGGCAGCCGGGGGCTGGGAGCTGAGGCTCGGGCTTTGGGCGGATCCCAGGGAGAAGACTGGGGTTGGCCTAGTGAACACAGCCTGAAGGGGCTAGTGCGCCACAGCTAGCTGAGAGGGAGTCTGGGAGAAAGTCTGGAGCTGCTGAAGAGGCAAGAGACTTTTTCTTGCCTCTTTGTTTTGCAGTGCACAAGGAGAGGGAATTAAGAGCGCAGACTAAACGAGCTCCAGAGACAGGGGCGAGCTGAAGCTATCAGCGTGGACTCCAGAGACAGGCATGAGATGCTAAGGCTGCTGCTGCAGCCACCAAGAAGCTTGTGTGCAAGCACAGGTCTATCCACACCTCCCCACCCGGGAGCCTGTGCAGCCCGCCACTGCCAGGGTCCCGTGATCCAGGGACAACTTCCCCGGGAGAACGCACGGCTTGCCTCAGGCTGTTGCAACCATCACACCGGCCTCTGCTGCCGCAGGATCGCCCCACATCCATACCCCTCCATCCCCCCGGCCTGAGTGAGCCAGAGCCCACGAATCAGCTGCTCCTTTAACCCTGTCCTGCCTGAGTGGGAACAGATGCCCTCAGGTGACCTACACGCAGAGGCGGGGCCAAATCCAAAGCAACCCCTGGAGCAGAGCGAACAAAGAAGAGAAAGGGAAATCTCTTCCAGCAGCTTCAGGAGCAGCGATTAAATCTCCACAATCAACTTGATGTACCTTGCATCTGTGGAATACATGAATAGACAACGAATCATCCCAAATTAAGTCAGTTGGCTTTGGGAGCAACGATATTTTTTTTTTCTTTTTTAATCTTGTGAGTGTGTATGTGTAGACTTCTGTGTGTGATTTTTTCTGTATAGCTTTGTGTTTACCATTTGTCCTAGGGTTCTGTCTGTCTTTCTGTTTTGCTTTTGTTGATTTGTTTTTAGTATAGTTTTTAGCACTTGTTTTCATTTGTGGATTTGTTTTTTTGGATTGGCTGCTCTCTTCTTTCTTTCCTTCTTTTTTTTATTATTTTTAATAATTATTTTTCTTTTTTATTTTAATAACTTTATTTTATTTTTCTTTCTTTCTTTCCTTTTTCTCCCTTTTATTCTGACCCATGTGGATGACAGGGTCTTGGTGCTCTGGGCAGGCATCAGGCCTGTGACTCTCAGGTGGGAGAGCTGAGTTCAGGACATTGGTCCACCAGAGAACTCTCAGCTACACGTAATATCAAATGGCAAAAATCTCACAGAGATCTCCATCTCAGCTCCAAGACCCAGCTCCACTCAACATGAGTAAGCTACAATGCTTGACACCCAAACCAAACAACTAGCAAGACAGGAACACAACCCCATCCATTAGCAGAGAGGCTGCCTAAAATTATAATAAGGTCAAGACACCCCAAAACACACCACCGGAAGTGGACCTGCCCACCAGAAACACAAGATCCAGCCTCATCCACCAGAACACAGGCACTAGTCCCCTCCACCAAGAAGCCTACACAACCCACTGAACCAACCTTAGCAACTGGGGGCAGACACCAAAAACAATGGGAACTATGAAGATGCAGCCCACGAAAAGGAGACCCCAAACAAAGTAAGTTAAGCAAAATGAGAAGACAGAGAAACAAACAGCAGATGAAGGAGCAAGGTAAAAACCCACCAGAACAAATGAATGAAGAGGAAATAGGCAGTCTACCTGAAAAAGAATTCAAAATAAGGATAGTAGTGATGGTCCAAAGTCTTTGAAATAGGATTGAGAAAATACAAGAAATGATTAACAAGAACCTAGAAAAACTAAAGAGCAAACAAACAATGATGAACAATACAATAAATGAACTTAAAAATTCTCTAGAAGGAATCAATAGCAGAATAACTGAGGCAGAAGACTGGATAAGTGACCTGGAAGATAAAATAGTGGAAATAACTACTGCAGAGCAGAATAAAGAAAAAGAATGAAGAGAATTGAGAACTGTCTCAGAGACCTCTGGGACAACATTAAATGCACCAACATTTGAATTATAGGGGTCCCAGAAGAAGGAGAGAAAAAGAAGGGACTGAGAAAATATTTGGAGAGATTATAGTTGAATACTTCCCTAATATGGGAAAGGAAATAGTTAATCAAGTCCAGGAAGCACAGAGAGTCCAATCCAGGATAAATCCAAGGAGAAACATGCCAAGACACAAATTAAACTATCAAAAATTAAATACAAAGAAAAAATATTAAAAGCAGCAAGGGAAAAACAACAAGTAACATAAAAGGGAACACCCATAAGGTTAACAACTGATCTTTCAGAAGAAACTCTGCAAGCCAGAAAGGAGTGTCAGGACATACATAAAGTGATGAAAGGGAAAAATCTACAACCAAGATCACTCTACCCAGCAGGGATCTGATTCAGATTCGATGGAGAAATTAAAATCTTTACAGGCAAGCAAAAGCTAAGAGAATTCAGCACCACCAAACAGCTTTACAAAAAATGCTAAAGGAACTTCTCTAGGCAGGAAACACAAAAGAAGGAAAAGACCTACAATAACAAACCCAAAACAATTAAGAAAATGGGAATAGGAACATACATATCTATAATTACCTTAAGTGTAAATGGATTAAATGCTGCAACCAAAAGACATAGACTGTCTGAATGGATACAAAACAAAACCTGTATATATGCTGTCTACAAGAGACCCCCTTCAGACCTAGGGATACATAGAGACTGAAAGTGAGGGGATAGAAAAAGATATTCTATGCAAAGGGAAAGCAAAAGAAAGCTGGAGTAGCAATTCTCATATCAGATAAAATAAACTTTAAAACAAAGACTATTACAAGAGACAAAGAAGAACACTACATAATGATCAAGGGATCAATCCAAGAAGATACAACAATTGTAAATACTTATACCCCAACATAGGAGCACCTCAATGCATAAGGAAAATGCTAACAGCCATAAAAGGGGAAATTGATAATAACACATTCATAGCAGGGAACATTAACACCCCACTTTCACCAATTGACAGATCATCCAAAATGAAAATAAATAAGGAAACACAAGCTTTAAATGATACATTAAACAAGATGGACTTAATTGATAATTACAGGACATTCCATCCAAAAACAACAGAAAACATCTTCTTCTCAAGTGCCAATGGAACATTCTCCAGGATAGATCATATCTTGGGTCACAAATCAAGCCTTGGTAAACTTAAGAAAATTGAAATCCTATCAAGTATCTTTTCCAACCACAATGCTATGAGACTAGATATCAATTAGAGGGAAAAAATCTGTAAAAACTACAAACACATGGAGGCAAAACAATACACTACTTAATAACCAAGAGATCAGTGAAGAAATCAAAGAGGAAATCAAAAATATGTAGAAACAAATGACAATGAAAACACAACAACCCAAAAACTATGGGATGCAACAAAAACAGTTCTAAAAGGGAAGTTTATAGCAATACAATCTTACATTAAGAAACAAGAAACATCTCAAATAAACAACCTAACCTTACACCTACAGTAATTAGAGAATGAAGAACAATAAGACACCAAAGTTAGCAGAAGGAAAGAAATCATAAAGATCAGATAAGAAATAAATGAAAAAGAAATGAAGGAAACAATAGCAAAGGTCAATAAAAGTAAAAGCTGGTTCTTTGAGAAGATAAACAAAATTTATAAACCATTAACCAGACTCAGCAAAAAAAAAAAAAAAAAAAAAAAAGGGAGAGGATGCAAATCAATAATATTAGAAATGAAAAAGGAAAAGTAACAACTGACACTGCAGAAATACAAAGAATCATGAGAGATTACTACAAGCAATTATATGCCACTAAATTGGACAACCTGGAAGAAATGGACAAATTCTTAGAAAAGCACAACCTTCCAAGACTGAACCAGGAAGAAATAGAAAATATAAAAAGATCAATCACAAACACTGAAATTGAAACTGTCATTAGAAACCTTCCAACACAAAAAAGTCCAGGGCCAGATGGCTAAAAGGTGAATTCTATCAATCATTTAGAGAAGAGTTAACACCTACCCTTCTCAAACTCTTCCAAAATATAGCAGAGGGAGGAACCCCCCCCCCCCGCAAACTCATTCTATGAGGCCACCATCACCCTGATACAAAAACCAAACAAATGTCAAAAAGAAAGAAAACAACAGGTCAATATCACTGATGAACATAGATGTAAAAATCCTCAACAAAATACTAGCAAACAGAATCCAACAGCACATTAAAAGGATCATACCTCATGACCAAGTGGGTTTTACCCAAGAAATGCAAGGATTCTTCAATATACACAAATCAATCAATGTGATACACCATATTAACAAATTGAAGGAGAAGAACCATATGATCATCTCAATAGATGCCGAAAAAGCTTTCTACAAAATTCAACACCCATTTATGATAAAAACCCTCCAGAATGTAGGCATAGAGGGAACTTACCTCAACATAATAAGGGCCATATACGACAAACCCACAGCCAACATCATTCTCAATAGTGAAAAATTGAAACCATTTCCACTAAGATCAGGAACAAGACAAGGTTGCCCACTCTCACCACTATTATTCAACATAGTTTTGGAAATTTTAGACACAGCAATCAGAGTAGAAAAATAAATAAAAGGAATCCAAGTCAGAAAAGAAGTAAAACTGTCACTGTTTGCAAATGACATAATACTATACATAAAGAATCCTACAGATGCTGCCAGAAAACTACTAGAGCTAATCAATGAAGTTGGTAAAGTACCAGGATACAAAATTAACGCACAGAAATCTCTTGCATTCCTATACACTAATGATGAAAAAATCTGAAAGTGAAACTAAGGAAACACTCCCATTTACCACTGCAACAAAAAAATAAAATACCTAGGAATAAACCTACCTAAGAAGACAAAAGACCTGCATGCAGAAAACTATAAGACACTGATGAATGAAATTAAAGATGATACAAACAGAGAGATATACCATGTTCTTGGATTGGAAGAATCAACATTGTGAAAATGACTCTCCTACCCAAAGCAATCTACAGATTCAATGCAATCCTTATCAAATTACCACTGGCATTTTCACAGAACTAGAACAAAAAGTTGCACAGTTTGTGTCGAAACACAAAAGACCCCGAATGGCCAAAGCAATCTTGAGAAAGAAAATCGGAGCTGGAGGAATCAGGCTTCCTGACTTCAGACTATACTACAAAGCTACAGTAATAAAGACAGTATGGTACTGGCATAAAGACAGAAATATAGATCAATGGAACAGGTTAGAAAGCCCAGAGATAAACCCACATGCATATGGTCACCTTATTTTTGATAAAGGAGGCAAGAATATACAATGGAGTAAAGACAGCTTCTTTAATAAGTGGTGCAGGGAAAACTGGATAGCTACATGTAAAAGAATGAAATTAGAACATGCCTTAATACCATACACAAAAATAAACTCAGAATTGTTTAAAGACCTAAATGTAAGGTCAGACACTATAAAACTCTTAGAGGAAAACATAGGCAGAACACTCTATGACAAAAATCACAGCAAGATCCTTTGTGACCCAACTCCTAGAGAAATAGAAATAAAACAAAAATAACCAAATGGGATGTAATAAAACTTAACAGCTTTTGCACAGCAAAGGAAATCATAAACAAGACCAAAAGACAATCCTCAGAATGGGAGAAAATATTTGCAAATGAAGCAACTGACAAAGGATTATTCTCTAAAATTTACAAGCAGCTCATACAACTCAATATCAAAAAGACAATCAACCCAATCCAAAAATGGGCAGAAATAGACATTTCTCCAAAAAGATATACAGGTTGCCAACAAACACATGAAAGAAAGCTCAACATCATTAATCATTAGAGAAATTCAAATCAAAACTACAATGAGATATCACCTCACACCAGTCAGAATGACCATCATCAAAAAATCGACAAACAATGCTGGAGAGAGTGTGGAGGAAAGGGAACCCTCTTGCACTGTTGGTGGGAATGTAAATTGATACAACCACTATGGAAAATAGTATGAAGGTTCCTTTGAAAACTAAAAATAGATCTGCCATAAGACCCAGCAATCCCACTACTGGACACATACCCTGAGAAAACGATAATTCAAAAAGAGTCATGTACCATATTGTTCATTGCAGCCAGGACATGGAAGCAACCTAAATGTCCATTGACAGATGAATGGATAAAGAAGATGTGGCACATATATACAATGGAATATTACTCAGCAATGAAAAGAAACGAAATTGAGTTATTTGTAGTGAGGTGAATGGACCTAGAGACTGTCATACAGAGTGAAGTATGTCAGAAAGAGTAAAGCAAATACCGTATCCTAACACATATATATGGTATCTAAAAAAAAAGAAAAACAAATGGTCATGAAGAACCTAGGGGCAGGACAAGAATAAAAACGCAGACCTACTAGAGAATGGACTTGAGGACATGGGGAGTGGGAAGGGTAAGCTGGGACAAAGTGAGAGAGTGGCATGTACATATATACACTACCAAATGTAAAACAGAAAGCTGGTGATAAGCACTGCATAGCACAGGGAGATCAGCTCAGTGCTTTGTGACCACCTAGAGGGGTCTGTTAAGGAGTGTGGGAGGCAGGGAGATGCAAGAGTGAAGAGATATGGGGATATATGTATATGTATAGCTGATTCACTTTGTTATAAAGCAGAAACTAACACACCATTGTAAAGCAATTATACTCCAATAATGATGTTTAAAAAAATTTAAATAAATTAAAAATCAGATTTCAAAAAGTAGATTATGTTTTGGACATATTAGCTTATAATTTTAGAGAGAAAGAACCAGTGAAATACATACATTTCAAATGATATAAACACAAAAATGTTGCATGTGCAAGAACAAAATCTATGCTGTCCTTAGTTTTCAATGGAAAATCTTATAATTAAACTTCCTGAAGCATTTTTTTCCACAGTTAACCAATTTCTTTGGCTCTAAGTATACTGTAAACCTATGTGCATATCTATGTATTTTGAAGTAGTTTTTATACAAGGTAATAAACATATTACAAATTTTCTGGAATGATATGCAATAATTTAAATTGTGAATTATCATATTAATATATCAAGATATGATTTTTAATTATCAAAAGGTTATTTAATCATGTTTAAGAAATAGGATATAATTTCTCCCACTTTCAAAGTGATAGTGTTGAAAATTAGGTAGAATAACATTCAACCTGGAATTGAGGGTAAGAGGTAAATTCAAGCAAGCTTTGAAAATGCTTACCCGCAAATAAAACATTCAGCACATGTGCTACTCCAGCTGATTACTCAACACTCGTATTAAAAGCTCAAGTAAATTCAAATAAGTACATTATATTCTACCAGAATGAACAATGCATTTATAGGTCAAAGGGCAAACTAGTCAGTGCATGTAATAAAATGGTCATTTTTACTACATAATATCATATAAGTGTATCAAATATGAAATTAATCATGTAAGGTCTGAATTAGATTACATTTTGGTTTTTGTGCCATTTAACTTTTCCTTCATTTTAATTTTATATTGTTATGTATATTTTACAATTAAAATATCCAATGTAAACCTGAAAATATTGTACAAAAGTTATTCCTAGCATTTTTTGGTGCAAGGTTATTTAATAAATTTTTCATAGATGAGAACACTATAAATTATTTCCCAATCCTGGCAGAATAGAGATGCAGCCTCAAGTCTCCTATATTGTAGGCCTCAATCATTTTCTGTATAAATTATTACTATTTTTACCTAATTTTAAAACATGGATTGTGTATTAGAAATTCTGGTAAATTGTATCATGGGTCCCAAATATAGAAATTATATTAGGACAACAACATGTTTAGTGAAGTTTGGGTTTTACTACTAGGTTAATATTTTGGCAACTCTTTAGTCTGGAGTCACTATTTTTGGTTGACAAACAATGAGACATTTTTATGTAACTGCAATTGCTGATTAAATGAGTATCTTTCACACCTATAAGATTAAGAGAGCATTGTTATTTGCTAGTTTCCTTTCCCCATAAACTCCCTGAAGAAATGAGATGAGTATCATTTATAGTTTTCTCCTAGGGTTACAAACACTCTTTGAAGACCTTATTTTAAGACTCTATTATACATTAGAATAAGGAATGAAAAAAGAGTTTGATGGCAAGGATTAATAATATTGGACTACATGAGGATTACACGAGCTAATATTTATTCTTATTTCTACTCTAAATAAAATCCTTTCCTAAACCTTTGTCTCCAATATCTTTTTCACATCTCCAGCTATCTTATGTTGGTGTTATTACTGACCTCATTTTACAAATTATTAAACTATGTCACCAAAAGATAAGAGAACACAGTTCACTGAGATGTCTATTTTGCCAAAGCATTTGTTAAAATAAGTGTAGCACATATGTGACACTCTCAGTCATGTGATGTACTATTATAAGCAGCACCTTATTTGTGGCCAAATGTATTAAGAAGAAAAATAGTTTATTCTTCAGTCTTTATTTTTTCTTTAAACAGCATTATTTACTTATATTTTTCTCATCTGATGTGTCAAGTTCTGAAACAATACTCTTTAAAAACTCATAGAAAATGGTTTGGATTCAAAAGTAATAGAGGCAGCCAAAAGGCTTATAATGTACCTACCATGTACCAGGCAAAATTCCAGTTACTTTACTTGTCTTATTTTATTCTTATCCATCCATGCTCTATGGGTAAAATTAACCTAATTATTTGGTAAGGAATCTGAAACCCAAAGATGTTAAGTCCATCATACCCAAAGTCGAACTTCTAATAAATGAACAACTTTGCAATTGTGCCAATGCCTATGTAACTACAAACACTTTTTACTATAGTCAATATCACTCCATGATGAAACTTATTTATATTTTAATTTTCAGCTCAAGTGAAACTGATGCCAAAGTTCATGCTATAAACCACCACATATGAAGCCAGTATTCATTAAACACACAAAAATAAAGATGCTATGTTCTATTCTAAAGGATCTCATAAATTTAATAAAAGAGATAGGAAAGATGAAAATGTACACACATAAACAATTTTACAAGGTCAAAGTAACAAATTCTATAATAATGACATAGTGATAGTTATGTCTTCATCCTAACTCAGATTATTGAATTATAAATGTTGAAAAGAATGATGCACGGTAAGTCATCCTGATACAAGTATTAATTCTTTCTTGTGTTCTTAATAGATTTACTTAACCTGTGCATTTTTATGCTTTTTAAAGCTGCTTTATGCAGTTTTAAATATGTTTTAGCTAGAATGCTAAAAGTTGGAACAAAAGTGGCATTCTACCTATAAATCATGTTGACACAAACCTGAAATGTGTAGAATTTTCATATAGTTATTGGGATCACAAAGCCACAGAACATCTTATGATGGGAGCACTAGGGTTATATGGTAGGCTGAAAACAAGCAAAGCAAAACAATGACAAGTACACATTAGATCACATGTAAGGAAAAAAGAGCTCCTATCATGATTAGAGCACCAGGTTATATGAATTATTTTTCTCTAGTTTGGTGAATTTACTTTGCCTTAGAAAAGTTAAATAGAACTTTGAGACATCAGATATGCCAGAAAACCATTGATTAATAGAAGAAGGAGAAGTAAAAAGTAGAAGTGGAGGAGGAAGAGAAGGGTGAGGAAAGGAAACAAAAATTAGAATACAAAAAACTAATGCACTAATTCATTTTGGGCATTTTTATATCAATCTGATCAAAGATGCAGAATAGTTCAGGAAGGAGAAAAAGGAATGTATAGATGCAATTTTAATGGTACATAGTCAAGTTAATAATTAACATAATTTAAATGATTACCACCTGTTTCCAAAGATTATCTATAATCCATTGGTAAATATAATCCATAATAAAATGTCTTAATATCTGTAATATATCTTTGTCCTAAAGAAAATTATGCTATTTAATGACTTTCATATAAAATTATGAACACTTTTTTGCATGTATTTGGTATTAATATTTTTATATCCCTACTACTCTCATGCTCAATGTATGAGAGAGAGAGGGAAAGAGAGAGGGAGAGTTGTAATGAGTATTTTCCCTTATGCATTCAGCAGGAGTTGAATTATGCTGACATCAGTCCATGTGCAAGCAAGTCCTAAGTTAATAACTTTCCCATGTTGGTTATAACATTAGTGCCTCAACCATAAGGATGGCATATCACTGTACTATTAAAATACATTGAAATATATTAATATACATACTACAATTAACCAACAAACTTCCTTTTTTGAAAGTTCAATTAATCTGTGGAGGAAATAAAATTTAGTGATAAAAATTGGGTTGGATGTTGGGTATTTTATGTTTTCTTCTTCCATCTTTAATGTGTGCCAAATTTTACAATGGATATATTTGTAAAAATCTATTTTATATTCAGACATAGTAAATCATTTTACATTGAAATTTGAGTTTCTTATGGTTGCTAATTTCACAACAAATGATCAAAATCTGATTAAACTACTGTTGTCTTAAGTATAGTCTAAGATCATCTGCTAATACCAATTTTTCTAGCTAAGACACTGGACACACACTTTTCTCTCTTTCTTCCACATCTGTTAAACGAGTGTGTGGCCAAGACAGAATTCAGACATAGTTGTCTGTTCTCAGAATCAATGTTCCTAATAATATATTGTCCTTTACTCTCTATATATTATGCAATAGACATAACTGTTTATCTTTATCTACACTAGCCAGTGCCATTTAAATCTTGAAAATGGAAAAAAACATTGAGGCTACTGTACAAGTGAGGTTCTGTTGGTTAAATATAGCCACACTCAACAGCTATACATTTCAATAAATATGTCACTGGTTACATATCTAGTTCATCCACGAAAACTATCTCACTAAATAAGCATCCAAAATTTGCTCAAAATCTTCTCTTTGCCTATACCTAGCCACCCTTTTCCTTGGCTGGTTTTATTAACATTTCCATAATATTGCATAGGACAAATCCGGGAACATCTTTGATATTTTTCAATCTTCTCTATCTTCTTAAAGTTTTGACTCCATTTTTGCTAAGTCTTTCTATTCTGATACCTCAGGCTGCCTGGCTTAAAAACTTCTTGTTCCAATCTTGTAGACCACAGAACCCTACTCTTATTCTCGCCAATCATTTTCCTCCAGCCCCCTTAAAAGTACAGTGTGTGGTTATTACTGAGAGATGCAGCAAGAGAAGAATTATCAGTTCCAGAAATTAAAGGTCAAAAGTAAACACTTCAAGGAAGAATTTTATATCACATTAAAGAATAATCATTATTCCAGATAGCCTAAAATAACATATATATATATATGTGTGTGTGTGTGTGTTTATGTTTATATGTATACACATCTATCATGTCAGATATATATATATATATATATATATGATATCTAGTTTTTGTGGAATTGTTTCAGGGGCTCTACACAATAGAATTAATCTGATGAGAGAAATGGTAACTTAGACATCTAATACAAAAAGGAAATAAATGTAAGCATGGAAAAAAAGACTGTTAATTTTGATTTAAATATGGAAATGGCAAGTCATAATCTTCCAAATTAAAAGAAAATTGGCTGTTTACAATTTTGAGGTAACACTTAAATCACAACCTAGCAACTACATCCCAATAAAATTGGAGACTATTGGGTAGGCTAGATGCTACTGCTTTCTGGGCAGAAAAACTTGATAGAATATGGTTTTCCAATAATTTCCACTCTTAACATTATTTTTTCAAAGCCCATCAAATGATTTAAAAATGTCCACAATATTTTAAAATAATCGATATTAATTATATAGGAACTGATTTAAATGTAGTGGTATTTCCAAAGTTTACACACAATTTGTAGGTAGTTTCTCATATACTAAAAGTACTTTGAACACAATCTTTTTCACATGCAAATTCAAAATTCAATTCCAAATAACAATCTAAATATGAGTGAAAGGACAAAAACATACACAGCCCATAATGCTTTCTAAAATTGTTGGGTGCTTACTGTCTTACCTAAGAAGAAATCTAACTTCTTGATAAAGATAATTAATAAACCCAAGAATGTTGACTGCTCAAAATATTTAGAGTAAGAAAATTATGCTAATTTAAAAAGTAGCATAGAGCTTCCCTGATGGTGCAGTGGTTGAGAATCTGCCTGCCAATGCAGGGAACACGGGTTCGAGTCCTGGTCTGGGAAGATCCCACATGCCGCGGACCAACTATGTCCGTGAGCCACAACTACTGAGCCTGCGCGTCTGGAGCCTGTGCTCCGCAACAAGAGAGGCCGCGATAGTGAGAGGCCGGCGCACCGCGATGAAGAGTGGCCCCCGCTTGCCACAACTAGAGAAAGCCCTCGCACAGAAACGAAGACCCAACACAGCCAAAAATAAATAACAAATAAATAAAAAATGAAAATAAAGGAATTCCTTTAAAAAAATAGCATACATAAACTTGGTCCAAATTCAAAAGGAAATAAATACATATACTGGCTAAATAACTCAGTTTCAGAGATATATTAAGGTATGTTTTAATAGAATTTCCTTAAACATTTTATTCAGAAATATAAACATATGGTGAAAGATCATATTTGTCAACTGTTAGTTGTAAGTTTGAAAGTGATTCAACTCAGTAGTAAAAGTTTTCAATGAAATTGTTTATGGTTTTAATTACTCTATATACTATGAGTGAATTTTCTTTTGTTCTTATTTGAAAGAATAAAATGTGATATCTCATAATTTCTGAAAATCTATTTTACTTTCTTTTGTTCTGTATTTTATCTTTATTTTGCTCATATCAATCTGGTTAAGAATTTAAGTCCCTTTACTTGTTATTTTTCCCCCAAAAGTCAACTTGTGTCAAACATTGTATTAGTTTACTTGTGAGGAGTCTTGTTCAGCTGGGAAAGGTATTGAATGTTATGTTTTTAGTGCTATATCACAAATGCTATATCATAAAATGTTAAACTATGATTTAAAAAGAATGAAAATGATTTGTGCTTTCTTTTCTTAGTAAAAATAACTATCTACTAGTAAAAATATTTCCTGAAAGCAAAGATGTTTTATAAATATAAAATAAAGTAAAAAATGTATTAACTCATAATATATATAAAATATTAAAAAATACTTAGTTTTTTTTTTAATAGAAATTTAGTTATTTACTTATTTATTTATTTTTTGCTGTGTTGGGTCTTCATTGCTGCATGCAGGCTTTCTCTAGTTGTGGCGAGTTGGGGCTACTCTTTTTTGCAGTTCACAGTCTTCTCATTGTGGTGGCTTCTCTTGTTGTGGAGCACAGGCTCCAGGCACGCGGGCTTCAGTATTTGTGGGACACGGGCTGAGTAGTTGTGGCTCACGGGCTCTGGAGCACAGGCTTAATAGTCGTGGCACATGGGCTTTGCTCCACAGCATGTGGGATCTTCCTAGACCAGGGCTCGAACCCATGTCCCCTGCATTGGCAGACATATTCTTAACCACTGCACCACCAGAGAAGTCCCCAAAAACAGTTAGTTGGTTTTTTAAAATCCTAATTTTATGTATTCTATAAAATACACCTCAAATCCTACCTTCATTTGGGGTAACTCTCTGACCATTATATCTCAAAGTGACTTATTATGTCTCAAAACATGAAACGAAATGAATAGGGTCTCACTAGGTGGACATGAAGACATGGATTTATGAGAGACAAGGCTCAGATGTACAAAAGCTCAGAGGATGAAACTAATTCAATGATCTACATGTACTTGAGTTTTATGGAGTTCAGTAATGGCAAGGGTTGGAGATGACATAAGAAAGATACTTTGGACTTAGATTACCTAAGAGCGTTTAAAGGCAAGATTGAGCACTCTATATTTTTCAGTAAGCAATTGGAACAACTGAATGATTTAAAGTGAAATAATATGATTTTATTTGTTTTTTAAAACCATTACTCTGACATTAGTTTGGAGGACATAATTGACAGAGGTACTTAGAAGGGAGAAGTTGAGAACAGATAGAAATATTGTGAAATAAGCCAGCAGAGATTATTCAGTATAGTTATGAAGTTTTACTTCTACACACTCCTTCTGTTAAGTGGTACACTGTTTTTTTTCTTAATTTTTGAATTTTATTTAACTTATTTTTTTATACAGCAGGTTCTTATTAGTTACCCATTTTATACATATTAGTGTATATATGTCAATCCCAATCTCCCAATTCATCACACCACACCCGACCCTGCCACTTTCCACCCTTGGTGTCCATATGTTTGTTCTCTACATCTGTGTCTCTATTTCTGCCGTGCAAACTGGTTCATCTGTACAATTTTTCTAGGTTCTACCTATATGCGTTAATATATGTTTGTTTTTCTGTTTCTGACTTACTTCACTCTGTATGACAGTCTCTAGATCCATACACATCTCTACAAATGACCCAATTTCATTCCTTTATATGGCAGAGTAATATTCCATTGTATATATGTACCACATCTTCTTTATCCATTCATCTGTCGATGGGCATTTAGGTTGCTTCCATGACCTGGCTATTGTAAGTAGTGCTTCAATGAACACTGTGGTGCATGTGTCTCTTGGAATTGTTGTTTTCTCTGGGTATATACCCAGTAGTGGGACTGCTGGGTCATGGTAATTCTATTTGTAGTTTTTTAGGGATATTCCATTCCCACCAACAGTGCAAGAGAGTTCCCTTTTCTCCAAACCCTCTCCAGAATTTGTTGTTTGTAGATTTTCTGATGATGCCCATTCTAAGTGGTGTGAGGTGATACCCCATTGTAGCTTGATTTACATTTCTCTAATAATTAGTGATATTGAGCAGCTTTTCATGTGCTTCTTGGCCAACTGTATGTCTTCTTTGGAGAAATGTCTATTTAGCTCTTCTGCCCATTTTTTGATTGGGTTGTTTTTGCTTTCTTTTTAATATTGAGCTGCATGAGCTGTTTATATATTTTGTAGATTAATCATTTGTCCATTGATTCGTTTGAAAATATTTTCTACAATTCTCAGGGTGGTCTTTTCATCTTGTTTGTAGTTTCCTTTGCTTTGCAAAAGCTTTTAAGTTTCATTAGATCTCATTTGTTTATTTTTGTTTTTGTTTCCATTACTCTATGAGGTGGATCAGAAAAGATCTTACTGTGATTTATGTGAAAGACTGTTCTTCCTATGTTTTCCTCTAGGATTTTTATACTGTCCAGTTTTACATTTAGCTCTCTAATCCATTTTGAATTTATTTTTTTGTATGCTGTTAGGGAGTGTTCTAATTTCATTCTTTGGCATGTAGCTGTCCAGTTTTCCCAGCACCACTTATTGAAGAGACTGTCTTTTCTCCATTGCATATTCTTGTCTCTTTTGTCATAGATTAGTTGACCTTAGGTGGGTGGGTTTATTACTGGGCTTTCTATCCTCTTCCATTGATCTATATGTCTGTTTTTGTGCCAGTACCACATTGTCTTAATTACTGTAGCTTTGTAGTATAGTCTGAAGTCAGGGAGTCTGATTCCTCCAGCCCCGTTTTTTTCACTCAAGACTGCTTTGGCTATTTGGGGTCTTTTGTGTCTCCATACAAATTTTAAGATATTTTGTTTTAGTTCTGTAAAAATTGCCATTGGTAATTTGATAGGGATTGCATTGAATCTGTAGATTGCTTTAGGTAGTATAGTTATTTTCACAATATTGATTCTTCCAATCCAAGAACATGCTTTATCTCTCCATCTGTCTGTATCAACTTTAATTTCTCTCATCAGTGTCTTATAGTTTTCTGCATCCAGGTCTTTTGTCTCCCTAGGTAGGTTTATTCCTAGGTATTTCGTTCTTTTTGTTGCATTGGTAAATGGGAGTGTTTCCTTAATTTCTCTTTCAGATTTTTCATCATTAGTGTATAGCAATGCAGGAGATTTCTGTGCATTAATTTTGTGTCTCAATACTTTACTAAATTCATTGATTAGCTCTAGTAGTTTTCTGGTGGCATCTTTAGGATTCTCTATGTATAGTACCATGTCATCTGCAAACAGTGACCATTTTACTACTTTTCCAGTTTGTATTGTTTTTGTTTGTCCTTCTTCTCTGGTTGCCATGGCTAGGACTTCCAAAACTATGTTGAATAATAGTGACGAGAGTGGACACCCTTGTCATGTTCCTCATCTTAGAGGAAATGCTTTCAGTTTTTCACCATTGAGAATGATGTTTGCTTTATCGTATATGGCCTTTATCATATATGGCCTTTATTATGTGGCTTTATCATATATGGCCTTTATTATGTTGAGGTAGGTTCCCTCTATGCCCACTTTCTGTAGAGTTTTTATCATAAGTGGTGTTGAATTTTGTCAAAAGGTTTTTCTGCATCTATTGAGATGATCATTTTGTTTTTCTTCTTCAGTTTGTTAATATGGTGTATCACATTGATTGATTTGCATATATTGAAGAATCCTTGCATCCCTGGGATAAATCCCATTTGATCATGTTGTATGATCCTTTTACTGTGTTGTTGGATTCTGTTTGCTAGTATTTTCTTAAGGATTGTTGCATCTATATTCATCAGTGATATTGGTCTGTAATTTTCTTTTGTTGTAGTATCTTTGTCTGGTTTGGTATCAGAGTGATGGTCACCTCATAGCTTGAGTTTGGGAGTGTTCCTTTCTCTGCAATTTTTTGGAAGATTTTGAGAAGGATGGGTGTTACCTCTTCTCTAAATGTTTGATAGAATTCACCTGTGAAGCCATCTGGTCCTGGACTTTTGTTTGTTGGAAAATTTTCAATCACAGTTTCAATTTCAGTGCTTGTGATTGGTCTGTTCATACTTTCTATTTCTTCCTGGTTCAGTCTTGGAAGGTTTTACATTTCTAAAGATTTGTCCATTTCTTCCAGGTTTTCCATTTTATTGGCATAGAGTTGCTTGTAGTAGTCGCTTAGGATGCTTTCTATTTCTGTAGTGTCTGTTGTAACTTCTCCTTTTTCATTTATAATTTTATTGATTTGAGTCCTCTTCTTTTTCTTGATGAGTCTGGCTAATGGTTTATCATTTTTTTTTTATCTTCTCAAAGAGCCAGCTTTTAGTTTTATTGATCTCTGCTCTTGTTTTCTTTTTTATATTTCATTTATTTCTGCTGTGATCTTTATGACTTCTTTCCTTCTACTAACTTTGGGTTTTGTTGCTTTTTCTTTCTCTAGTTTCTTTAGGTGAAATGTTAGTTTGTTTATTTGAGATTTTTCTTGTTTCTTGAGGTAGGCTTGTACTGCTATAAATTTTCCTCTTAGATCTGCTTTTGCTGCATCCCATAGGTTTTGGATCATCGTGTTTTCCTTGCCATTTGTCTCTAAGTATTTTTTTGACTTCCTTTTTTATTTCTTCAGTGATCTCTTGGTTATTTAGCACTGTATTGTTTAACCTCAATGTGTTTGTGTTTTTTACATTTTTTTCCCCAGTAATTGATTTCTAATCTCATAGCATAGTGGTCAGAAAAGCTTCTTGAAATTAGTCCAGTTTTCTTAAATTTACTGTGGCTTAATTTGTCACCCAGGATGTGATCTATCCTGGAGAATGTTCCGTGTCCACTTGAGAAGAACGTGTAATCTGCTGTTTTTGGATAGAATGTCTTATAAATATCAATTAAATCTATCTGGTCTATTGTGTCATTTAAAGCTTGTGTTTCTTTATTAATTTTCTGTTTGGATGATCTGTCCATTGGTGTAAGTGAGGTGTTAAAGTCTCCCACTATTACTGTGTTACTGTCAATTTCCTCTTTTATAGCTGTTAGCAGTTGCCTTACATATTGGGGTGCTCCTATGTTGGATGCATATATGTGTATAATTGCTCTGTCTTCATCTTGGATTGATCCCTTGATCATTATGTAGTGTTCTCCTTTGTACCTTGTAACATTCGTTATTTTAAAGTCTATTTTACCTGATATGAGTATTGCTACTCCAACTCTCTTTTGATTTCCATTTGCATGGAATATCTTTCTCCATCCCCTCACTTTCAGTCTGTATGTGTCCCTAGGTATGAAGTGGGTCTCTTGTAGACAGCATATATATGGGTCTTGTTTTTTGTATCCCTTCAGAGAGCCTGTGTCTTTTGGTTGGAGCAATTAATCCATTCACGTTTAAGGTAATTAACGATATGTATATTACTACCACCATTTTCTTAATTGTTATGGGTTTGTTTCTGTAAGTCCTTTTCTTCTCTTGTGTTTCCCACTTTGAGAAGATTTTTTTAACATTTTTTGTAGAGCTGGTTTGGTGGTGCTGAATTCTCTTAGCTTTTTCTTGTCTCTAAAGCTTTTGATTTCTCTGTCAAATCTGAATGAGATCCTCTCTGGGTAGAGTAATCTTGGTTGTAGATTCTTCCCTTTCATTGCTTTAAATATATCATGCTACTCCCTTCTGGCTTGTAAAGTTTCTGCTGAGATATCAGCTGTTAACCTTTTGGGAGTTCCCTTGTATGTTATTTGTTGTTTTTCCCTTGTTGCTTTCAATAATTTTCTTTGTCTTTATTTTTTGTCAGTTCAATTACTGTGTGTCTTGGCTTGTTTCTTCTTGGGTTTATCTTGCCTGGGATTCTCTATGCTTCCTGGTCTTGGGTGGCTCTTTCTTTTCCCATGTTAGGGAAGTTTTCAACTATAATTTCTTCGAATATTTTCTCTGGTCCTTTCTCTCTCTCTTCTCGTTCTGGGACCCCTATAATGCAAATGTTGGTGCATTTAATGTTGTCCCAGAAGTTTCTTAGGCTGTCTTCATTTCTTTTCATTCTTTTTTCTTTATTCTGTTCTGTGGCAGTGAATTCCACCATTCTGTCTTCCAAGTCACTTATCCATTCTTCTGCTTCAGTTATTCTGCTATGTATTCCTTCTAGTGTAGTTTTCATTTCACTTATTGTATTGTTCATCTCTGTTTGTTTTTTCTTTAATTCTTGTACATCTTTGTTAAACATTTCTTGCATCTTCTCAATATTTGTCTCCATTCTTTTTCTGAGGTCCTGGATCATCCTCAGTATCTTTATTCTGAATTCATTTTTTGGAAGGTTCCATATCTCCACTTCATTTTGGTATTTTTCTGGGGTTTTATCTTTTTCCTTCATCTGTTACATAGCCCTCTGCCTTTTCATCTCATCTGTCTTTCTGTGAATGTTGTTTTTTCTTCCACAGGTTGCAGAACTGTAGTTCTTCTTGTTTCTGCTGTCTACCCTCTGGTGGATGAGGCTATCTAAGAGGCTTGTGACAGTTTCCTGGTGGGAAGGACTGGTGATGGATAGAGCTGGGTGTTGCTCTGGTGGGCAGAGTTCAGTAAAACTTTAATACACTAGTTTGCTGATGTGTGGGTCTGGGTTCCCTCCTTTTTGGTTGTTTGGCCTGAAGTGACCCAACATTGGAGCCTAACTGGCTGTTAGGTGGGACTAATGGTGGACTCCAGGAGGGCTCATGCCAAAGAGTACTTCCCAAAACTTCTTCTGCCAGTGTCCTTGTCCCTGCAGTGAGCCACAGCTGCCCCCTGCCTCTGCAAGAGACTCTCCAACACTAGCAGGTAAGTCTGGTTCAGTCTCCTAGGGGGTCACTGCTCCTTCTCCTAGGTCCCAATGCACACACTACTTTGTGTGTGCCCTCTAAGAGTGGAGTCTGTTTCCCCCAGTCCTGTTGAAGTCCTGCAATCAAATCCTGCTAGCCTTTAAAGTCTGATTCTCTAGGAATTCCTCCTCCTGTTGCCAGACCCACAGGTTGGGACATGGGGCTCAGAACCTTCACTTCAGTGGGTGGACTTCTGTGGTATAAGTGTTCTCCAGTTTGTGAGCCACCCACACAGTAGTTATGGGATTTGATTTTATTGTGATTACGCCCCTCCTACCATCTCACTCTGGCGTCTCCTTTGTCTTTGGGTGTGGAGTATCTTTTTTGGTGAGTTCCAGTGTCTTCCTGTCGATGATTGTTTATCAGTTAGTTATGATTCCAGTGCTGTCACAACAAGGAGTGAGTGCGTGTCCTTTTACTCTGCCATCTTGAACCAATCTATGTTAGTGGTACTCTTCAATACAGTCTTCTCTGAAGTTTTAGGAAAGAGCTAGTGGGCTTTATTTGTGCCATAGGGGTTCCCTATCACATATGGCTAGACTTTAGGGATCAAAGCTGATTACATATTTCCAGAATAGGAAGAAGAAGGATGGTTAAAAAAATGTGGCACCACATGTACTACAGAAGAGATAGAAAGAGGTGGAGAAGTGAAATTGCTTCAGGTCCTGGTGTCATCCCAGTCCTTAGCTACCATTTCTTAGAGTCCAAAACGCATTTACAGTTAGTGATATAGGATTATCTTGCTAGCATTTACTGAGCACTAACTATAATCCAGATATGTCTTAGCACCAATTATATAAGAACTTTCGATTTTATACTAGAGGAAACCAAATTTAAGAAAGTATAGACATTGTGACAAATTTTCTAGAGCAAATAAATAGGAACCAGGATTCAGAAAATTTACCTCCTATGTCCATACTTTAAATTATTGCCCTATGTTTTTCCTTAAATCTCACAAAGTAAATGTTTCTCTCCTATTGAATGAGGTTATGTATTACCTTGGAATAAAAAAAATTTATTAAAACAGAAAAATTGTGAATAGAATGAAAAAAATGAATGCAACCCTGGGTAATCTCAATTTTCTAGTTGTAGATGACAGGGGGATTTCCTGAAATGAGTACTAAAAGGTGTCTGAATAATGAGGCACAGCAGGAGATGAGGAAAGTACAATCACATTTGTGCCACCATGAATCAATGAGATGACATTTGCAGCCATTTTTCCAGACCATATATTTGGCTTTGATTTGGAACTGTATAGGATGTTCCACTTTGGTATAAAAAGCAGAAGAAAAAAATACCTCTCATTTGATCAATGGCTTGAGCTATGTGGAAGGCCATCTTTATTTTAATGAAAGCACATAATACGTGAAAATAGGGCAGGCATGCACTGGTTATTATCAGGGCTTTTCACTAGTTCTAGTTCAGCACAATTATAGTTATAACTTTGATCTCCTTATTTTAATTATGAATTTACATCTACAGCTTTTCCTTCCTTCTCCTTGTCATCTTTGGAATGACCCTTCCTAATGCTGTCATCCTCTATTCTCTTGTTGAATCAGTCAAATGAAACAAGGTTACATCCATTTTTTGGAGTTTTCTAGTCATGAAATTATCTGAACGTTTATCAGTCTTTCCCCGACTCTCTGACTTTTTTTTTTTTTTCCGGTACGCGGGACTCTCACTGTTGTGGCCTCTCCCATTGCAGAGCACAGGCTCCGGACACGCAGGCTCAGCGGCCATGGCTCATGGGCCCAGCCGCTCAGCGGCATGTGGGATCTTCCCGGACCGGGGCACGAGCCCGTGTGCCCTGCATCAGCAGGCGGACTCTCAACCACCGCACCACCAGGGAAGCCCGACTCTGACTTTTTAATTGACGTGCTTAAGCAACAATGCTGACTGTTTTATGACTGACAGCTTCTAATTCTCCAAAGGAAAGACATCTGTCCATTCAATGGATCCCAATGTAGCCCATGCTAACAGAGCTAATCTTGCCTATCACAGTGAATTCTTTAGGTTACTAAGCTCATAATTAAAAGTCTTCACTAATGACATGGTAATTGTTTTAATAGATTTCCAATGAAGTGTGAAGTTCCCTGCTGACATGTCAACAAAATATGAAAATGAGAAAATGATGTAAAGCTTCATAGAATTTAGTGTTAGAGTAGACCTTCAAAAGATCCAGGGTTACCTTTTCATATTAGAAAAGGGAAAACCAGCCCCAGAGAAGTGAAGTGTGTGCTGAAGGTCATTACACTGAGTGGAAACTCTAGATGTCCTAACTCTTAGTACAGTGATTTGTTTCCATCTCATTGCTTATTAATTTTGACCTGCTTTTTATGTGTATTGTCTATGTGTCAAGAAACACTTCCCTTTATGGTTTTACATTTTATCAATGGAAGTATTTGTTTATTCTGTCAATAAAAGTGTACCTATGAAAACAATTTTTGTTCCATTAGTTTTATGGGAGGGTTGCAAAGATGGCTTTGGGAATGAAAATCTACAGAGCTGAGAATTTCTTGGTTGGGTGCCTCCAGAATAAACATCTTGAGAAGTCAATGAACGAAGAGAGTTCTGAGGAAATCTTGGAGTAATTTCATAAGTAAAAGTATGGTATATGAAGTAACTAAATTTTGTTTATACTTGTGTAACATTAAAATGTTTTAAAATATTTCCAGTTACTTTAGTCTTATAACTGTGGAAGGAGATAGAATATATATGAGAACTTTTCAGAACAGAAAATTGAGAGAAATGTTGAGCAACTTATGGTGCAAAATCAAAACCTGAATTCCCCACTCTAAGGGTAAGTCATGCAAAATGACATAGGCTCCAGCATTTTGTAGAAACCACTTAAAACCTAGTTTCAATGTATAATCCTTATCTAAGGAATAAGAGAAAATTTCTTCGATGTGAAATCATATTACATTCCTTAGAAATCTAAGCAAAGATTATGAGAGTTTTCTTTTAGTTTGCTTTGTCTTAAGTTGCCAAAGAATATTGTCCATTATTGATTCACAAATGCTCCCACACATGGAATAGTTTGAGTAGTCTTTATAAGCTTTTTGGAATTTCAAAAGTATAAATTCAAATTAAAAGTCATGCATTCAACTGCTTCCAAAGTAGGTTAAAACATATGTTCTCAAGGAATTTAGAGATACTCCTCAATTTCCCACAAATATTTAACAAATAATTATTATCAACTCTAGGAACAAAAAGCCTCAGAGAATTAAAATTGATAAGCATGTTAGCTCTCTTAACCTAGTTTGAGTTTCATTTTAGATAGGGATGATATTCTTCTTACCTATCTTCGTTTAAGAAGCATTCTAAGAATGATAATTATCATTAAAAATTTTTTTCCCAAGGTAAGGCACCATTTAAATGCAAAATACTCTTATTATCACTGTGTCAGTACCCTTGCTCATGTACAGGGTAAACAATGTTACTGCTTCCCCATATGTCTAGCATTCAATGGTGTCTCATGCTGTTAAGCTGTTAGACTGTTTCATTTTCCCACTAGATGAGGAAAAGTGATGTTAATTTTAATTAGATTGCTGTATTTCATTACTTTGTTAATTCTCTTTATATTTCTTTTCTGATGGATTTCATCAGAAATCAGCTCTAAAATAAAGTCTATAGCAGAGATTTTTTTCTATAATTTGACAAAATATAATATTGACTAATAAACATAAAGGATCTGTTGAAGTTCTTGAATGAAAGAAAAGAATTGTATTATGTTTGATTGTATTATGCAACCTAATAAATTAGAGGTTTTTTCCAAAAAACAAGCATCTAGTGTCCTTCCTTTTTCCTCTCTGTACCCTCTTACTATTGGTACTGATGGTCCCAAAACAATCAAAAGCACCATGACACATTCTGGCTAGCTATCTGTGCTTGGTCCTATCTTAGTTTACCTTTCCTTGATTCTTTATCATTGGAATTACCACTTTTAACAGGTGAGTCTATTAAACGTGAATGAGGAAATAAAGAACCCTCATAGATCATTAGGTTTATAAAACAAATAGAAAATATGAAATACAATGCAAATGTTAAATAACCATGTAACATGGGTATATTGTATTAATAGGAGGTGTCACTCAAACTCAGGGATGTGGACCTTCATCCTCTATATAACACTGTAACCCTTCTCAAAGAGTGTCACATGCCCTGTGATATTACAAGCATATCTTGTACACAGAACACCTGAAATAGGGTTCAGCCATTACACTTGGTTTGGGTACTTCTGCTGAATTGTCCACAGCCATGTGCAGCCAGCGTTCACAGTGGCCCAATCTGTCCCTTCCCCAAACACACACACAGAGACACAGAGAAAACTCCTATGTATGACGTCTGACATTCATTTCTAGAGCAATGGTCTGCTCCTAGGTTTTGTTTCAGCTTAAGCATAGCTGCCTGGATCTGGTGACAGATGATCAGAATATGCTAGGCTATGATAACTCTGCTCCTCTCTTTCTGGGCCCTGAAGGCCTTTTTAAGCCTAGGATTGATTTTAATCAAAACCCTTTTAAAACAGATAAAGAATAAACCTCATCAATAACCATGGTTTTCATAAACTGTGAAAGATATTCATAACTTTTCACTGTTTTCCATAAACTTCTTCAAAAATAATAAAATATTAAAATTCTCAAATATCTTCCCATTGTTTTTTTTCTCTGATCAAAAACTCTAGCATGTACACTGAAGACAAGAAAGAGAGGAAAGTGATGGCGGTATATTGCAAAAATTATTGCCCTTCTCTGTAGTTTTTCCCTGGAAGCTATTTCTGCAGCCTTGGAATCTGAATCAGGCTTGTGTTCAGCTTTGTCAATAGCAATGTGGTAGCATTATTCTTGTATCAGATCTAAATCTAAGCCTGCAGAGGCTTACTGTACTTCTGCTCTCACTCTTGGTATATTGAAAAGATAGCCATGTGAAGAGCTGGCTAGCCTGCTGGAGGATTAGAGGTCCAGCTTGAAGCTGATCCATAGTTAACTGCAGCTTCACGTGTGAGCCTCACCAAGATCAACCAATCCAGCTCAGTTCATCAGAACATCCAGCTGAGCCCAGCCCCATTTTCCAAAACACAGAATAATAAACTAAAGTATAGTTGTCGTTGTATGGCAACAAATTTTGGGTGAGTTGATGTACAGCAAAATGTAATGGATATAATGAGCAAACCCAACATTTCTGAAGCAGGTATGGTATAAATACTCAGGTCTTTCAAAGATTTCTAATGTAAGCAAAGCACAAGTTAAAAATTGCTCCCCGCATCATGCCAAACATATAAGAGTAAGTGATGAGTTCTTTCTTTCATAAACAATTTTTAAAAGAAATTAGTTTAAATAATATTTTAAATATAAAAAATCACAATAAACTAATTGAGAATGTATTGGCTACAAATTGATACAAATATCCCAAAGATTCCTGAGAACTTAATCAATTTAATTTCGTGGAGGCATAACATTGAACAATGCTGCAAAGCAAAAACATTCACTATTGGATTGAAACTCCATAATTTTACAGCATACAACACAATACAAAATACAACGACTTTATACCAATGTACAACAGGAAGTCTAAAACAAAAAACAAAAAACAAAAAACACTTGCAAGTGAGGAAGGAATCTTGCTGAGCAGACCATTATTATATAAACTAAATATTACCGAAGACAACATTTTAACAACTCTGCTCACACCAATGATCTCATGGGATATTTAATAATAACAAGTGTTCAGAGCTTAATTTCTGTATTTCCTCTGAACAATGCTCTCTCACTGTATCTAACTTCTTGATGGATAATAGCAGTAATTACTTGAGGCTTTTATAGTACCCAACCATTAATGGGCAAAGTTTTCCTGCTAAAGTTAAAACCAGGAGGAATAACAATTCTCAGCACTGTTATAGTGCTTAGTTTTCATTCATTTTGATACAATTCTTCCAGAAAATGTATCTCAATTTAACAGCCAACTATAACATTTTATAGGTGGCACAAGAGGTAGAGGAGAAAAAGCAGTCTAAGTTGTTATTTAAAGATGGCTTAAATAAATGAAAGTGCATCAGAAAACCTTGTAAATAACTACTCATTTAGTTTATAAGTTCATAACAAAACTTTCCTGAAAAAAGACTGTTTTGTCATTAAATAAGTTAGTGATCAACATGATTACACTTGAATGTCAGAAATTTTAAAATTTGGAAATCACCTCTCTATCCTAATAACAAGTAAAAAGCTGAACAGACTGAAAAATCAATTCTTCTTGCATTCACAAGAGAAGGAATGACACTGGACAGACTTATTATAAAACTACAGTACAGGATACAAAGCCCAGAGATAAACCCATGTACATATGGTCACCCTATCTTTGACAAAGGAGGCAAGAATATACAATGGAGAAAAGACAGCCTCTTCAATAAGTGGTGCAGGGAAAACTGGACAGCTACATGTAAAAGAATGAAATTAGAACACTCCCTAACACCATACGTAAAAATAAATTCAAAATGGATTAAAGACCTAAATATAAGGTCAGACACTATAAAACTCTTAGAGGAAAACATAGACAGAACACTCTATGACATAAATCACAGCAGGATCCTTTTTGACCCACCTCCTAGAGAAATGGAAATAAAAACAAAAATAATCAAATGAGACCTAATGAAACTTAAAAGCTTTTGCAACATAAAGGAAACCATAAACAAGATGAAAAGACAACCTTCAGAATGGGAGAAAATATTTGCAAATGAAGCAACTGACAAAGGATCAATCTCCAAAATTTACAAGCAGCTCATGAAGCATAATATCAAAAAAACAAATAATCCAATTCAAAAATGGACAGAAAACCTAAATAGACATTTCTCCAAAGAAGATATACAGATTGCCAACAGACACATGAAAGGATGCTCAACATCACTAATCATTAGAGAAATGCAAATCAAAACTACAATGGGATATCACCACACACCAGTCAGAATGGCCATCATCAAAAAATCTACAAACAACAAATTCTGGAGAAGGTGTGGAGAAAAGGGAATCCTCTTGTACTGTTGGTGGGAATGTAAATTGATACAGCCACTTACTACTGGGCATATACCCTGAGAAAACCATAATTCAAAAAGAGTCATGTACCACAATGCTCATTGCAGCTCTATTTACAATAGCCAGGACATGGAAGCAACCTAAGTGTCCATCGACAGATGAATGGATAAAGAAGATGTGGCACATATATACAATGGAATATTACTCAGCCACAAAAAGTAACTAAATTGAGTTATTTGTAGTAAGGTGGATGGACCTAGAGTCTGTCATACAGAGTGAAGTAAGTCAGAAAGAGAAAAACAAATACCATATGTTAACACATATATATGGAATCTATATATATAAAAAAGGTTCTGAAGAACCTAGGGGCAGGACAGGAATAAAGATGCACACGTAGAGAATGGACTTGAGGACATGGGGAGGGGGAAGGGTAAGCTGGGATGAAGTGAGAGAGTGGCATGGACATATAAAAACTACCAAATGTAAAATAGATAGCTAGTAGGTAGCAGCCACATAACACAGGGAGATCAGATTGGAGCTTTGTGACCACCTAGAGGGGTGAGATAGGGAGTGTGGGAGGGAGACACAAGAGGGAGGAGATATGGGGATATATGTATATATATAGCTGATTCACTTTGTTATAAAGCAGAAACTAACACACCACTGTAAAGCAATTATACTCCAATAAAGATGTAAAAAATAAAAATAAAAACGACAGTAATAAAGTCAGTGTGATTTTGGTGAAAGAATAAATAAATGAGTGCAACAGAATAGAGGACCAAAAAATGGACCCACATAATTATAATCAAATAATCTTTGACAAAAGAGTAAAGGCAATGTAATGGAGCAAAGATAATCTATTGAAAAAATGGCTGAAACAACTATACACCTGCATGCGCACACACACACACACAGGGAATTTAGAACCAAACCTTATATCCTTCACAAAAATTAATGCAAAATAGATCAGAGACCTAAATGTAAAATATAAAACTATAAAACTCCTAGAAGATAACATAGAAGAAACCCTAGATGACCATGGAGGTGACAATGACCTTTTAGATATAACACCAAAGACATGATATATGAAAGAAATAATGGAAAAGCTGGACTTAACTAAAATTAAAAGTTTCTTCTCTGCAAAAGACAGTGTCAAAAGAATAGGTTAAAACACAGACTCAGAAAAAATATTTGCAAAAGACAAATCTGATAAAGGACTGTTATACAAAGCATACAAAAACTCAACACTCAACATTAAGAAAACAAACAAACCAATTAAAAAAAAAAGTCAGGGGCTTCCCTGGTGGCTCAGTGGTTGCGAGTCTGCCTGCTGATGCAGGAGACACGAGTTCGTGCCCCAGTCCGGGAAGATCCCACATGCCGTGGAGCGGCTGGGCCCGTGAGCCATGGCCGCTGAGCCTGCGTGTCTGGAGCCTGTGCTCTGCAACGGGAGAGGCCACAACAGTGAGAGGCCCACGTACCGCAAAAAAAAAAAAAGGCAAAGACATGTCACTAAAGAAGATACTCAGGTAGCAAATAAACATGTGGAAAGATACATCATATGTCATCAGTGAAATGCAAAATTAGAACAACGATGAGATACCACTACACACCTATTAAATGACCAGCTCTAGAACCTTGACAAAAACTAAATCCTGATGAAGATGGAGAGCAATAGGAACTCTCATTCATTGCTAGTAGGAATATACAATGGTGCAATCACTTTGGAAAATGGTTTGACTCTTTCTTATGAAACTATACGTACACTTACCTTACAATCCACCATTCACTTTCCTTGGCAGTTGCCTCCAAAGTTAAAACTCTATGTCTACACAAAACCTGCATATGAAAATTTATAGCAGCTTTGTGCATAATTGTCCAAACATTGAAGCAACTAAGATCTCTTTTAGTAAGAGACTGGATAAAAAATAATGTGGTATATGCAGACAACGGAATATTATTTAGAGCTAAAAAGAAATGAGCTTTTAAACCACAAAAAGACATGAAAAAAAATTAAGTTCATATTACTAAATGAAAGAAGCTAATTAATAAAGGCTATACTATAAGATTCAAGCAATAAGACATTCTATAAAAGACAAAATGATGGAGACAGTGAAAAGATCAGTGGTTGCCATGGGTTGTGTGGCCCGGGGAAATGAATAGACAGAGTATACAGGATTTTTAGGGCAGTGAAAATGTTTTGTATGACACTATAATAATAGGTACATATCATTATACATTTGTCCAAACCCAACAGAATGTACAACACCAAGAGTGAACTGTAATATGAACTCTGGACTTTGGGCGATTATGATGTGTCCACGTAGGTTCATCAATTGTAACAAACGTACCACTCTGGTGGGGGATGTTGATAAGCAGAGAGACTGTGCATGGGTGGGGGCAGGATGCATACTGGAAATTTCTGCTCAGTTTTGCTGTGAACATTATGCTGTTCCAAAAAACGAAAAGAAAAGCCAACCTCAGTTTCTGCTTGCTGTTCTACAGTTCCTATTTCAGACTTATTCCAAACTAAGAGTGACCCTATTTTCTGGCCTTAGCCCAATCTTAGTTAATTTTTTTTAAAGCAATGAGGTAAACAATTTTTCAGAAGAACTATAAAACCTGAAATTGTCATTTCATTTTATGTCAAAACAGTTATTAAAACAAACTAACTAACAAGTCAGTCCATCTTCTTCCACTTTTTTCTTGTTTTATGGCTTTTCTCCCTCCTTTCTCTTTCTTATATTCCTTTTCTTCCTCCCTTTCTCCTTTTCTCCCTTTTTTCCTTCCTTCCTTCTTTGTTTCCTCCTTTCCTTCCTTCCTTCCTTCCTTCCTTCCTTCCTTCCTTCCTTCTTTCCTTCCTTCCTTCTCCAAGGAGTTCTGGATCCTTGCACTTAGGAAGGTCTAATACATAGACTAAAAGATGGAGGGAAAATATTGTTAGAGTTTGTAAATTCAGATAACTTCTTCATCTTATTGATAGTACTTTGGTGCACAGTTATTTGCTTCTTCTAATAGAATTATGAAAAATAAGTGAAGTAGATTTAAAGAGATATAGATAATTAGTAAGCATCGTTCTATTTGTCACAACATCTGAAACATATTGTTTTATGACATGTTGGGTTATTTACTTTTCTTTTTAAAAAAGAGAAAATATATACCTATATGAGGGTGTTTTTTTTGGGGGGGTGGAGGTCTTTGGTCTGATGAAAGGAGTATTTGAGAACATTCACAAAGGGCACTATCCTCTTCTTCTTTGCCTCTTCCATTAGAAAGAAAGTTTCAAATCAAAATATGAGTATCTGAGTTAGTTCAATGGATCTGTTATTAGTTCTGCTGAGTAACAAAGAGAGAGAAGTATTTGTTAGTCTCTGTTCTATCTCTTGTAATCCAGCCAGGCTTTAAGTGAGGAAGAAGAGATCCAAATTCACCTCAAAAAATAACAGTGGGAAGGGTATTAAACTAAACTAAACTAAAACAATCTGAAAAGGAGAAAAATCCCTACTCAGTATGGGTTAGTCAACTCATTAAAAAAAAAAGTATGTCACTGAAGCTGTGCTTATTCACATGAAGAATAACTTTCATTGGTGGGAAGACAGAATAAAACCCAGTCACTTGCATTAAATCTCATTCTTGGAAATGCTTATTCTTTCTGAGTCCAAGAATTTGAGAAGAAAATATGCATAGTAATGTGGCCCAAATCTGAGGAATTGCTCTATTTATCAGGAAATAAGAAAAGGTCAAGAGTGAAATTTCTTTCACTGGAGAATGTTAGAGGTTTTCTCGAGAAAGAATGTGAGGCAAGACTTGAAAAGAGAATGGGTGAGGAGATACCAGAGAAGAAAGACAAAGGTCAGGATTTTGTTACTGATCGAGAATTCTGTCATCGCCAAAGAGTAAGACTGGAGATCCACTTTTATTCTGCAACAGCATGGAATTGCCTACACTCTCAAGTTCTTTAAGCATTGTTTCTAGTACATGCTTTTGTGATGGCCTTGACCTTTCTGTAAAAACTTCATATTAATAATGTATTCAACCTAACCTGGAGCATAAAATCTCTTAAAAGTTGTTGAGACAAGAAATGGGCAGTGAACTAATAACTCTAATTTCCAGAAAGTCTTGGATGGAAAAGCAGGAAATGAAAAACATTTGCCTCTTCTCATGAAATGTAACTTGACATATTCTAGTGTCATTTAGCATGACAGAAGAACTGACAGCCTGAGAGACTCTAGTAAAATCAAGCAGTTAGAGCCTGTAAATACGTTAATAGCTGCATTCTCACCTACTTCAAAATTAATAATGAACAAGAAAAGTGATTGACTCCTGCACAACCAGATTACAATAGTGACCAACCATGTTTTCAAGGAAAGAGACACTATTCTACTCTATCCAAATGTCCCCCTTTCTCCTCCCACCATCAAATCCACTCCCAGATGGAAAGATTGGGAAACAATAAGATCAATTTTCCTTTTTAGCTCTAGCAAAATACCTCTTACCCTTAAGTGTAGAACGTTGACAAAGAAATGTAAAATTATTATAAATATTCCATCAGTTATTTTTTAGCAGTATGTACTTTTAGCAACATTATGTCTATTGATTTTTAAGACTAGCAGAGAACAACTTGCTGTTCAAATTTGAGGATTTACCATCTTCAGTTAATTTAATAATTCAATTTTATTTTAACATGTGTTATCTATTTCACATAGAAATAGTAACATCAGATATAATTTTATATAAAATTATATAATGTCTATACCAAGTTAAGCTAAATAATAGTACCATAATTGGGTAGGTTTTACCCCCTGTGACAGGTGATATTTGACATTACTGTTAATTACAGAACAGTGTTCATTAAGAACAACTACAAGCAGAAACAGGTAAGTTTGGCCTTGGAAATATGCAAAAAAAGATGAAATGTGTCTACAGTAATGTTGACCTTTATTTTCTAGTCCTTCCTTCAAAGCCAATAACCCTCATGTGTCTTGATACTTTTTCTTTTCTTTGGTTGCCTTTACCCCAATAAGGGGTTGTGCAATGCTTCAACATTGAAGGGAACAAGGGCTCAGCACAGCACAGTCTTCTGTGATCAGGGATCATTTTGTCTGCAGCACAGAGATGAGTGGGAGGGGCAGAGGAATGGTTTCCATGGGGGCTGGAATCAAGCCAAGGCCCAGAGCTTTGTAAATCCTGTTAAATATTTTGCTTGTCATCCAAAAAGCAATGAGAAGCCACGTTAGGGCTTTAAACAGAAAAGTGTCATGATGAGTTTTCCATTTAAAAAGGACATTTCTGTGTACTGTGGAATGAGTGGTTTGAAGGGGGAACCAGTTTGGATTCAAGAGAAAAGATTAGGAAACAAAAGCAGTAGTGTGGATAAGAAGTAATACTGGCTTTTCAGGTTGGTTTTAATGGAAAGGAAGATAAATTTAAGAGATACTTAGGAAGTGAAAATAGTTATTCTTATAATACAAGGATCGGAGTCAGTGTAATACATTCAGAATAAATCCTAATGATTACTTTTGCATGGAATGTGTTCTTACCTGAGGTCGGGAACTCAGAAGACCTTCAGAAGAAAACAGTATGAGTTTCATACATACCTGCTGAGTTTGAGGTGTCTGAACTTTTAAGTGCAGAATGTAGGGTGGAGGTTGAATATACGGGCCTGGGGATGAGAAATTTGAATTAATGGTGAAGGAAACATTGAAAAGTGATGATATACAGTAAGTCCCCTACATATGAACCTTCAAGTTGTGAACTTTCAAAGATGCAAACGTGCATTTGCACATCAAATCATATAAGTTAGTTCACGTGTCTGGCGTACATTGTCACGTGCGTGCATCCTCTACAAGTGGTTGTGCTTTTGTGTACTTTACTGTACAGTACTGTATAGAGTACAGTAGTACAGTGTCTCTATTTCAAGCCCACAATGTCTGGAAGCAAGTGTAAAAGCAGCAGTGATGTAGCAATCCAATGCTACCATGTCATCTATAATGAGAAAAAAAGAGCTACTACCCAGACGTCACTGAATCATTTTTTCCAGAGTAGATAGAATTTAATCCAGCAAGGAACCAGAACCTGTGCCATCAACATCAGGCGTGAGTGAAATTGCAGCTTGCCCTCCATCTCCTATTGCTGATGATCCTTCAGCTCTACCATCTCTCACCTCCTCTCCGTCCTCCATCGGTAACTCTTCTTGCCTGTTCACTTGATGCCAGCCTCTGGATGCCAGCAGTTGTAATGTACTACTGTGCTTTTCAAGGTACTGTACTATAAGATTAAAAATGTTTTCTTTATTTTTTGTATTTTTTTAATGTATTATTTGTGTGAAAATTATTATAAACCTATTACAGTAGAGTACTATATACCCAATTGTGTTAGTTGGGTACCTAGGTTAACTTTGTTGGACTTACAAACAAATTGGACTTATGAACACACTCTCGGAAAGGAATTCGTTTGTACATAGGGAATGTACTGTACTCAGATGCCTACCTGTGAAATGAAAATATCTCATTTTTTAACTGAGTTTGCATTCATTTCATCATTAATGAGAATTGCTTTTATAAAATATTTGCCAGTTATTTTTAATAAAAAGTACCTCTCTATATCTTGTAGTTATTTTTGAGTTTTTTTATTGATATGCATCAAACTAGAGGAACGATGTTTGGCATTAGATGCTTATTTGCTAAATTAACATAAATGAATTTATTATTTATAACTAAAACTTTACATCATATATTTATCTCTCATAATATATTTATTTTTTGAAACTTTAATTGTAATTTATGTGTACTATGAATGTTGGATGTTTGATGTAAATGTTTGTAAAGCTCTCTGGGCTTAGCATTTTAGAAAGATTTGCTCTTTCTTCAATGGTTTTGTCCTATACATGTTCATATTTGACATCTCCATATCAATTTTAGTGTTTTGTATTCAAATTATCAGTAATTACTTCAAAAATTTCAAATTAATTAAAATAACTTTTACATAGTATTTTGTTAAAATGTTATTTTTTTCTTCAGTATTGTGGTTAAATGCATCTTCTCATTCCATATGAAGTTATTTTTGTGTTTGAATGTGTGTATGTGTATGTTTTGTTTCTTAAAAATCCAACCCATACATTTGTTTATTTAATTTACAGTTTTTATTTTCAGGTTCTCCCCCTAATTTATATATTTTATGCATTTATCTTCATTTCCCTGTATCTTAATTAATAAGTTAAGAGATTTACTAATCTCTTAACTTAAATGTTTCTAACATTAATCCTACTAATCTTGGCTTAATGATATCATATGTAAAGCTACAAATTTTATCTGAATAGAGTTTTGGCCATGTATCATGGATTTTAATATGTAATATTTTAACTTTCTTTAATGTCTAAACTATCCAAAAATTAATTTTGTTTTTCCTTTCTGGTTTAAATGATATTTAGATTATTATTAAAATGTTTTCAAGTTTTTACATCTCATAGTTATTGATTTGTATTGATTTCTGGTTTTAATACATTTTTTGTTAGAGCAAATTATGTGTAATAATTATACTTTCTGGCATTTAAAACTTCATTTGGGGGCTTCCCTGGTGGCGCAGTGGTTGAGAGTCCACCTGCTGATGCAGGGGACACGGGTTCATGCCCCGGTCGGGGAAGATCCCACATGCCGCGGAGCAGCTGAGCCCGTGAGCCATGGCTGCTGAGCCTGTGCGTCCAGAGCCTGTGCTCTGCAATGGCAGAGGCCACAACAGTGAGAGGCCCACGTACCACAAAACAAACAAACAAACAAAAAAACACTTCATTTTGTTAGATAATATATGCCAGTGTCTGCAAATGTTTATATATTATTAAAATAACAGTGTCTTATATATATTCATTTTTGTCTCATCCATCATCAGGCCTGGAACAGACTTGGCAAATAAAAGCAGCACTTAATAACATTTCTTGAGAAAAAAAATGAATAACTTAACCATACTCGTCATCTTCCCATTTTTACTAAAAACTGAATTTAGTAAACAGATATGAGAATGAATTGATAAACTAAATAATAACTGACAAATGTAATTAATGTTTGATGATATTATAGCAACTTATATAGAGAGCCTGTGTAATTAACAAGTCATCTGGAATAGACTTTTGCTGGTATTCATTCAGCATCCCTACATTTTCTTAGTCCTATCAGTAATGTCATTGCCATAGATCCAGGTATTACTTTATGTTCAAGGCATGAAGAAGATGAGAATCTCCCCCTTTTATTTATTAGGGAGGCTAAAGCTTTCCTACCATGCCCACAATAGAGTTCCACTTAGATTTCATTGGCCAGAGTCGTGGTACATCCCTATTCTTATCTTAAAATATTTTATTTTCATGCTCTGCATTAAAATTGTCAAGGAAGAAGGGAGTTAAGAATGGGAATTTATCTAACCAATGAGTTTGTGTTGGTATTCTTTTTTTTTTTTTTTTTTGTGGTACGTGGGCCTCTCCCTGTTGTGGCCTCTCCCGTTGCGGAGCACTGGCTCCGGACGCGCAGGCTCAGTGGCCATGGCTCATGGGCCTAGCTGCTCCGCAGCATGTGGGATCTTCCCGGACTGGGGCACGAACCTGTGTCCCCTGCATTGGCAGGTGGATTCTCAACCACTGCACCACCAGGGAAGCCCTGGTATTCTTTTAAAATGTGTGCTGCATTGAACAAAATTAAACTGATATTCTAGTTACATGTGTTTCTGAAGCCTATTATAACTTCAAAGAAATAAAGACAAAATTGAGAAGGAGAAACTGTGATTTCAGCACAATTTAATGAAAACCCATTTAACATCCAGTATGCACCTTGGGCTACAAAAATATTTATTTCTATGTTGGCACAAAGATAGTTAAAATGAGTCTCTTAGTTCAGTTCTCCTAAATGACTATTCTTTTGCAAATTATTTTTTATGAGACATTTTTGTAATAGATGAGAATAAAATTTCTCACCCCATTTTGTCTTTATTTCTCTAAAGTGCATTAGCAAAATAGAGTTTATAGTATAGTTATTTTATTTGAATAGGATGACTTGTAATATTAATGCAACATAAATGCTTAACTTCATTTTAACTTGAACACTGAAATTCATATAGCAACTTTTCTCTTCTGCCTCATTGGTATTTGCAAAGTCTAGAAGAATATTTAATACTCTTTGTCACCTGATTGCTTAGTATAACATATTCATCAAAGAAGCATATACTGATTAAGCACCAAATGGAAAATTGAGTTGAAGAGAAGATATTAGAATGTCTTTTAAAAAGTATTTCTTGGGCTTCCCTGGTGGCGCAGTGGTTGAGAGTCCGTCTGCCGATGCAGGGGAACATGGGTTCGTGCCCTGGTCCGGGAAGATCCCACATGCCGCAGAGCGGCTGGGCCCGTGAGCCATGGCTGCTGAGCCTGCACGTCCAGAGCCTGTGCTCCACAACGGGAGAGGCCACAACAGTAAGAGGCCCACGTACTGCAAAAAAGAAAAAAAAAATTCTTGATCAAGGGTACATATAAGACCTTTCCTGTTCCCTAGTTTATCATTCCGGTGAGTTGCTGTAACTATGCGTTCAGGGATCCACCCAAGAATAGTGAATTAATTGTGTCTTGTATGATTGTGTATGTGTTTGTAATCATAGTTTTATTTGATTCATTCGAGAAGCATTAATTGAATATCTTTCAATCTTCAGAAATTATCTAGGATTCAAAGATAATAAGCCATTGGCACTCTTCCCAGGATCTGACAATTTCTAGAAAACTTAGAGCTTAAAACTAAGGGACTAGTTTGATAAATATAATCCCAGTTGATTATTTGAGCTTATTTAACAAGTGTCTAAAGTGCATTACTCAGTAATTTAATGAACTGAAGGCAGTTTTGTATATTCTGAAAAGAGATATATTTACAGGGAGTACAAAGGATCTAGTGTTTTAATTTTATCCTTTTAGCCTTTCCATTTTTTTTTCTCATATTTAGGGTGTATGAAACATCACAGAGAAGATTTAAGTAATATGGTTTCTTCATTTTCCTTTGGTGTATGTTTTTAAGATCAAAGGAGGTATCTGTAATGCTATTAAATTACAAGTTCTTATTCATCAAAATCCTTTATGTCCCTTTAAATCATATTCTAGACTAACCAGTCATGCACTTTGTGTTATGAAGCCTATTTGTGTCACTGACCATAATTGCTGGTATTGCTGAATTTGCAAAAGGTGAATCAGGTAAAAACACTGATCTGGAGTTACTTGGTGTCGTCGGTGGATTTCTGCTTTTTGTTAAGAAAATAAAATCTATTTAGTAAATCCAAAATAGATTTTCATTCTGTTTATTATGAAGGATAAAAGGCTGCAAGTATGCTAAACAATATTTGACAGGCTGGGATTTGAAGATTTTCCTCAAAGGGGTCACCAACTATTGATTTTTCACATCATTTCACTTAGCAACATAAAGGGAACAAGGCATTTCTTCTAATTATCTCCACACATTCTGGTCCTAAAACTATGCATCCCATTCTTCTATTCAAGACATTTTGGGATAACACATGATTTCTTTCCAACAGAAATAACTGTTCAAATAAATGTGTTTAAACTGATGTGTTCATTTAAATTAAAAAATGGTTTCCAACTGATAAAGGTGATTGTTCTAGCTGATTTGAGTGATTGTTCTCATGTAGGCAATTACAAGACCACAGAGAGAAGTCCATAAAGTCTGACTTCTAATCACAACCTGACTAAGGGCATACTCAAATGTGACAGTCTTTGATGGAGGCAACCTGGAGAGAGAGCCTGCAAAAATAAACCTCAAAAGAAAATAGCAATAGTGGAATTTAGAAATTCCCTTCTCTCTCTCTCTCTCTCTCTCTCTCTCTCTCTCTCTCACACACACACACACACACACACACACACACACACACACAAAGGCAAGGGGCAAGGGACACTGACTAGAACAGGGAACATGAATTAGATCTTGCCTGGACACCTAACCTCTTAGTCTTATTTCTACATGTAGAGTTCCATGTTCTCTATATCTCCTTTCTTTCCTTACTTTTCTATATCCACATAAGCCTTCCTGACTTTATCATGGAAGAGGTAAATGAGCTGTGGACGTTTAAGAAAAGAGGTTTTTTCCCCCAAATTTCATTTATCACAGTCCATTGCATTAATGAAAATTGGTTATACTAGGTAGAATTTTATGACTGTTCTTTATTTGATTTTACTTTGAGGTTGATATTTCACAAGTTATAACCTGATAGATTATAAAGGAAAGAGATAATAGGTGTTTCTCAGTATATCATTTTTGATTTGAATTTCTGAGAAATTTCCCTCTACACATGTGAAATTGTTCATACCATTTTGCAGAAGAAGAAAATACTGCCTTGTATTCTCAATTATATTATAAGTAGCCTACACTTTTGGGTTTCCACTATGTGTTTTCATTGTTGTTGTTCACCTTACATGGTGTCTATCTATATTTTTTAATGAGATAATAATTTCCATTCTTCAGTAGATACTGATATTTCCCATATTGAATTTAATGAAGGAAAAACCCCATATCAAGAATTAGAAAAGGTGAAAAAAAAAATAAAGGAGCCAGAGGAATAGAATTCTACATTTCAGATATTGTATTTTTATTAAAAATTAACATAAAAATCTTCATTTCTTAAAATATTAATCAACACAACTGTGATTATCATTGATGTGATTGCTTTTTTAAATGAACTTAAATGTTTAAAAATTAATGAGGGCTTCCCTGGTGGCGCAGTGGTTGAGAGTCCACCTGCCGATGCAGGGGACACGGGTTCGTGCCCCGGTCCGGGAAGATCCCACATGCTGCGGAGCGGCTGGGCCCGTGAGCCATGGACTCTGGCATCCAGAGCCTGTGCTCCACAATGGGAGGGGCCACAGCAGTGAGAGGCCCGAGTACCACAAAAATAAATAAATAAATAAAAATGACTGATATAAAGATGTTTATAAGAATGCAACCAACTTGCTATGTAGAGAAAAGTGTTATTTGAGGGGTAGGTTGTGACTGCTCTTCTGTAATGCAGTTAGAATCATTGTTTAAAAACACACATTCTGTATATGGCTGATTCACTTTGTTGTACAACAGAAACTAACACAGTATTATGAAGCAATTATACTCCAGTAAAGATCTATTATAAAAAAAAAAAAAAAAAAGAAAGAAAGAACCAGAGAGTCTATAGGGCTGCTAAGGGAAAAAGGGACAGACTTGTTCTGGATGGTTACCAAGTTCCAGGGCACATGTATTCTTAGAATCAAATCCCTTTCTCTTGAGATAAGTAACTCGTGTGGGTTTCTTTAAAGGGACCTGATGCAAACAACAGCTGTGTTTCTAATTGCTACCATTGTTTTTAGTTAGGAAAGCAAAGCATTTATTTTAAAACAATCCAGCTTATATACTGGGGTAAAAATGGTTTAGAAGCAGGCATGGATCTAGGTTTGGTGAGGCCTGAAGCTTGTACAAATTGGGTGGCCATCTTTAAAAAGAAGAATTCCAAATTACCCATAAAAAATAGGTACAGGACCCTAGAATGGGCCTGTGTACATGAGGGGCCATAAAGCCAAGCTTCATTAACTTCACAGTATATACAACTCAGTTTAGAAGTGAGAACCTGATCCTCAGGGGCAATGTGACCTTAGATAATTCTTTCTCCAACAATAACCATGTTTAATTTAAGTAAAAAGTGCCCATAAAGACATTATACTACCCTCATGCTTTACTTGAATGTTTTCAAGCTGTAGCTAATGAGCCATTCATGGGCATGACCAGAATTTGTTATAGGATGAAATAGAAAAGAATAAAGGAGAAAACTGGGTGTATCACCTAACAGATGGGTAACTGTTCTCTTGTGAGACTTTTGTTTCAGTTTTACAAATAGATATGCCAGTGGGTCCCATACTGTTTGGTCTCAGGATCTCTTCACACCCTTAAAATATAGAGAAGGCATCAAAAAGTTGTTGTTTATGTGGGATATTTCTATTGACATTTACTGTATTGGAAATTAAAACTGAGAATACAAAATTAAAAAAGAAAAACCCCACATATTCTAAAGTTGATAACATTGTACTGCGTTCAAGCTAGTTGACAAAAGTGTTATTTTGTGGAGTGGATGGGACAACTATTCTATAATACATTTAGACAAGTGTTTAAAAACATATGTAAAAATCACTATAATAAAAGTACAACATATCTGCTAAAAAAAGAATTGGCAAAGTTGAAAGCTTACTGCTGAAACATTAAATATGTCATTAAACAGAATTTACTTTCAGCCCATCATGTAACTTATATTACTAGAATGAAAGTTAGTTATCCAAAGAAGACATACAGATGGCCAAAAAGCACTTGAAAAGCTGCTCAACATCACTAATTATTAGAGAAATGCAAATCAAAACTACAATGAGTTATCACCTCACACCAGTTAGAATGGACAACATAAGAAAATCAACAAACAACAAATGCTGGAGAGGGTGTGGATAAAAGGGAACCCTCTTGCACTGTTGGTGGGAATTAAATTGATACAGTACGGCCACTATGTAGAACAGTATGGAGGTTCCTTAAAAAACTAAAAATAGAATTACCATATAACCCAGCAATCCCACTACTGAGCATATACCCAGAGAAAACCATAATTCAAAAAGGCACATGCACCCCAATATTCATTGCAGCACTATTTACAGTAGCCAGGTCATGGAAGCAACTTAAATGTCCATTGACAGACAAATGGATAAAGAAGATGAAGTACATATATACAATGGAATATTACTCAGCCATATAAAGGAATGAAACTGGGTCATTTTTAGAGATGTGGATCGATCTAGAGACTGTCATACAGAGTGAAGTAAGTCAGAAAGAGAAAAACAAATATCATATATTAACACATATATGTGGAACCTAGAAAAATGGTACAGATGAACCAGTTTGCAGGGCAGAAATAGAGACACAGATGTAGAGGACAAACATATGGACACCAAGAGGGGGAAGTGGCAGGGGGAGTGGTGGTGGGATGAATTGGGAGATTGGGATTGACATATATACACTAATGTGTATAAAATAGATAACTAATAAGAACCTGCTGTATAAAAAAATATATAAAATAACATTGAAAAATTTGAAAGAAAGAAAGAAAGTTATCATCAACATCACTTTGAAATTGGACTTTCATCTGATTAAAAAACAATTATTAAGAGGTGGAAGGCAATTATGATCAAATTTTGCTATGTCTCTTGTGTTAGAAAAACCATTTAAGTAATTCTATAAATTTAGTTTCTTTCATTTCTATGCCAGATTTTAGAATCCAAAAATGGACATTAAAAATAGAATGAGGAGAACTTCATATTTTCCAAAAATAATATTCAGATTAAAATATCAGAATATATATATATATATATGTGTGTGTGTGTGTGTATATATATATACATACATATATATATATATATATAATTGTCAGAATATAACATATCTTGAAATTTCAAAAATGGCTGAAACTATAATAAGCCATCAAAGCCAGGAGGTAAAATGTTCTCACAAAGGTTAAAAGAGAGCACCTTCAGCATTTCTGGAAGGCACATTATGTCTGGGCATATATGAAACCATCAAAGTGAATAGGAGCCACATGTGTCAGCTTAAATTAGTTGTCCATGCCACTTTTTGGAGTTGCTGATCATCACAAATTGACATTTTCCATCATATGCAACTGACAGAAAAAAGCAGAAATGACCTCAATATTTTGGTTTGTAGAAGAACAGACCATAAAAAATTCCAGCTGGTGTTGATTTGAGCCAATGAATGCAATAGGGATAAGGGCTTCTACTTCAACTTTAATGGAATTCTTTGGCCTTATGCAGAAGACACAGTTGTAAAGTTTTCAACAAAAGCTAGAGTGAGAAATATGGATACAGAAAGGTGATGTTTCCAAGAAAGTCATATTCCAAATAAAGCCTTGCTTATCAGTCTCCATGCAGTATGAACTCACTTGTAGGTACTGCCATGTGGATACTTGGTGTGTGCTTTCAAATGGGGGATTCTATAATTGAAAATATCAAAACTAATAGCACTCATTTAAGAAAGGCAAAGAAAACAAATGGTTACCTCACTATTATGAAGATCTACAATTTGTCCCTGATTATTCCAGAGGAATAAACACATATTTCAGAAAATTTCTTAAAGATATCTTGCTCATCAGAAATAAATCAAAAAGAAATAAAGGAAACAACAGCAAAAATCAATAAAACTAAAAGCTGGTTCTTTAAGAAGATAAACAAAATTGATAAACCATTAGCCAGACTCATCAAGTAAAAAGGAAGAAGACTCATATCAACAGAATTAGAAGAGAAAAAGGAGAAGTAACAACTGACATTGCAGAAATACAAAGGATCATACGAGATTACTACAAGCAACTATATGCCAATAAAATGGACAACCTGGAAGAAATGAAAAAATTCTTAGAAAAGCACAACCTTCTGAGACTGAACCAGGAAGAAATAGAAAATATAAACAGACCAGTCACAAGCACTGAAATTAAAACTGTGATTAAAAGTCTTCCAACAAACAAAAGCCCAGGACCAGATGGCTTCACAGGTGAATTCTATGGAACATTTAGAGAAGAGCTAACACCTATCCTTCTCAAATTCTTCCAAAATATAGCAGAAGGAGGAATATTCCCAAACTCATTCCAGGAGGCCACCATCACCATGACACCAAAAAGAGACAAAGATGTCAAAAAAAAAAAAAGAAAACTACAGGCCAATATCACTGATGAATATACATGTAAAAATCCTCAACAAAATACTAGCAAACAGGGCTTCCCTGGTGGTGCAGTGGTTGAGAGTTTGCCTGATGATGCAGGGGATATGGGTTCATGCCCCGGTCTGGGAATATCCCACATGTCACAGAGCGGCTGGGTCCTTGAGTCATGGCCGCTGAGCCTGCATGTCCAGAGCCTGTGCTCCACAATGGGAGAGGCCACAATAGTGAGAGGCCCACGTCCCACAAAAACAAAACAAAACAAAACAAAACAAAAACTAGCAAACAGAATCCAACAGCACATTAAAAGTATCATACACCATGATCAAGTAAGGCTTATCCCAGGAATGCAAGAATTCTTCAATATATGAAAAACAATCAATCTGATACACAATATTAACAAAATGAAGTACTAAAAACCATATGATAATCTCAATGGACACAGAAAAAGCTTTCAACAAAATTCAACCCTCATTTATGATAAAAACTCTCCAGAAAGTAGGCATAGAGGGAACCTATCTCAAAGTAATAATGCCATATATGACAAACCCACAGCCAGCATTGTTCTCAGTGGTGAAAAACTGAAACCATTTCTACTAAGATCTGGAACAAAACAAGGTTTCCCATGCTCATCACTATTACTCAACATAGTTTTGGAAGTTTTAACCACAGCAATAAGAGAAAAAAAGAAATAAAAGGAATCCAAATAAGAAAAGAAGAAATAAAACTGTCACTGTTTGCAGATGAAATCATACTATACATAGAGAATCCTAAAGATGCTACCAGAAAATTACTAGAGCTAATCAATGAATTTGGTAAAGTAGCAAAATACAGAATTAATGCATAGAAATCTCTTGCATTCATATACAATAATGAGAAAAATCTGAAAGAGAAATTAAGGAAACACTCCCATTTACCACTGCAATGAAAAGAATAAAATACCTAGGAATAAACCTACCTAAGGAGACAAAAGACCTGTATGAAGAAAACGATAAGACACTGATGAATGAAATTAGAGACGATACAAACAGATAGAGAGATATACCATGTTCTTGGATTGGAAGAATCAACATTGTAAAAATGACTATACAACACAAAGCAATCTACAGATTCAATGCAATCCCTACCAAATTACCAGTGGCATTTGTCACAGAACTCGAAAAAAAAATTTCACAATTTGTATGGGAAAACAAAGACCCCAAATAGCCAAAGCAATCTTGAAAAAGAAAACAGAGCTGGAGGAATCAGGCTCTCTGACTTCAGACTTTACTACAAAGCTACAGTAATCAAGACAGTATGGTACTGGCACAACAACAGAAATACAGATCAATGGAAAAGGATAGAAAGCCAGAGATAAACCCATGCACATATGGTCAACTTATCTTTGATAAAGGAGTCAAGAATATACAATGGAGAAAACACAGCCTCTCCAATAAGTGGTGCTGGGAAAATTGGACAGCTACATGTAAAAGAATGAAATTGGAACACTCCTTAACACTGTATACAGAAATAAACCCAAAATGGATTAAAGACCAAAATATAAGGCAAGACACTGCAAAACTCTTAGAGGAAAACATAAGCAGAACACTCTATGACATAAATCACAGCAAGATCCTTTTTGACCCACCTCCTAGAGAAACGGAAATAAAACCAAAAATAAACAAATGGGACCTAATGAAATTTAAAAGCTTTTGCACAGCAAAGGAAACCATAAACAAGATGAAAAGGCAACCCTCAGAATGGGAGAAAATGTTTGCAAACAAAGAAACTGACAAAGGATTAATCTTTAAAATATAAAAGCAGCTCATGCAGCTCAATATCAAAAAAAAAAAAAAATACAACCCAATCTAAAAATGGGCAGAAGACCTAAATAGGCATTTCTCCAAAGAAGATATACAAATTGCCAACAAACACATGAAAGGATACTCAACATCACTAATCATTAGAGAAATGAAAATCAAAACTTCAGTTAGTTATCATCTCACACTGGTCAGAATGTCCAACCTCAAAAAAATCTACAAATGATAAATGCTGGAGAGGGTGTGGAGAAAAGGCAACCTTCCTATGCTGTTGGTGGGAATGTTAATTGGTACAGCCACTATAGAGAACAGTATGGAAGTTCCTTAAAAAAACAAAAAAAGAACTACCATATGATCCAGAAATCCCACTACAGGACATATACCCTGAGAAAACCATAATTCCAAAAGAGTAATATATCACTATGTTCATTGCAGCACTATTTACAGTAGTAGCCAGGACATGGAAGCAACCTGAGTGTCTATCAACAGATAAGTGGATAAAGAAGATGTGGCACATATATATAATGGAATATTACTCAGCCTTAAAAAGAAATGAAATAAAGTTATTTATACTGAGGTAGATGAACATAGTCTGTCATACAGAGTGATGTATGTCATAAAGAGAAAAACAAATACCGTATGCTAACACATATATACAGAATCTAAAAAAAAAAAACAAAAATCATTCTAATGAACGTAGGGACAGGACAGGAATAAAGACACAGATGTAGAGAATGGATTTGAGGACACAGGGTGGGGGGAAGGGTAAACTGGGATGACGTGAGAGAGTAGCATTAGCATATATACACTATCAAATGTAAAATAGATAGCTAGTGGGAAGCAGCTGCATAACATGGGGAGATCAGCTTGGTTCTTTGTGACCACTTCGAGGGGTGGGATATGGAGGGTAGGATGGAGATGCAAAAGGAAGGGGATATGGAGATATATGTATACATATAGCTGATTCACTTTGTTATACAGCAGAAACTAACGCAACATTGTAAAGCAATTATGCTCCAATAAAGACGCTAAAAAAAAAAAGATATCTTGCCTCTAACATCTTCCTATAATTTGTTTTACCACTTAGGAAACAGAGACAGAGCAGTATTGTGCAAGATATACCTCACGTGATAATTATTGATGGCTCAAGTGAAACCAATTTCCAAAACCATAAATTCTCCACCAGGATTTTTGTATTGAACATATTGCTGCTCTTCAAAATTATGCCGGTATAATTTGTATAAGAAGTTAGCAAGAAAGTACAATTTCTTAATGTATAATTAAGAATAAGAGCCTCACTTGGGTTTTAAAAGGAACATTTAAATGCATTTATCTACTTACAACCATAAAACTTTGAAACACAGGAAATTTCTCCACATTTTCATGGCTTATGATTCTTATAGACATATTTATTTATATGTATTAACTAATGTAGTAACTGATGTTATGGTTTCTATATTTTACCCACAGAACATTTTGATTTTGATTCATGAATTTTAGTGCTGCATTAATATTATCATGCCTGATTTGAAGTTTTAATCTATTACTCATCTTTTTAGCTAAAATATCTTGACATATATTATTTCATCTTTGACCTCAATGTTTTGGTGGGACAGTGTTTTATAGGATGGTTTTGAAGATTAAAATATATTCCTGGCATTATTTAGGCAACATATTATTGCCATTGTAAAGCTATTTAAAATTTCAAGAACCCATAAATCTATATATGATTCCCTATGGTATGGAAGTTACAATTTCCTAAGGAGTTTACATATATGGTGGTAAGATGTGGTCTGTCATAGTGCCATTGTATTATACATTAAGGGGAAGAGGTTTTTGACAATTTTTATGGAAATTTAGTGTTATATTCAATAAGAAAAAAACCATTAATGTGTTTAATTTAGAAAAAAACATTTTTTTCTGTATTTCTATAAAGTTTTATGAAAGTAATGACTGTTGAGATTAAATAAAGCATGATAAAAACAAGAAAATATAACTTTAATGGTAGCTTTCAAAATGAAGTGTGTGTTCTTTTATTTTGAAATTGTCCTGGTAATGTTTCTTTACGGTATTGTCTAGTTCACACAAAGGTATAAAAGTTACATAAAGTTGTGTAGCAGACAAACTTTTCTTTAGGGACTCTCAGTATTACTGATTTGAGTTTCAAAAAATGCCTCTTTTTGGTCAACTGCTGTCTTGTCTTAACTCAAGACCTCTAAATGACACGCTCCATTTGATTGGCCAGTCCTGTATATTTATCAGTATCAGAATGACACATTTTTTTCCGCGGGATGTAGATCAATAAAGAAGAAAACCTTAAAAAACAAAGAACTGAAAACCAGCTTGAGTATTGTGTCTGCCAAACCTGAATTTGAGTATTTACTCCCAAATAGTCTAGCTCTGAGATGTTAAATTAACTATTTCATTGTTAAGAGTCTTGGTTTCCTTATCTTTGAAATAGGGGTAAAAATCACAGCTAGGTAACCTGTTGTGATAACTGACACATATCATAATGACTACATATAAACAAAAATTTCAACTAAATAGGTAGTAATGGATTAATATGATTACAAAACCCATAATCTTTCCATTACACCATGTCACACACATGACATATGTCTGTCAACTTCCTCACTACAAACATGGGACACATCACTAATGTCCAAGTAGTCTTTTCTGATGAACTTTGATGTAATGTTGAATCCTTTTCTGTAACTGTGGATTAGTGTTGTCACAAGAAAAAAAAAAGAAAAGAAAAAAATAGTTAATATCTGCACTATGTCATGCCAGCTTCTTACAAAGTTTCCTCGTCATTTCCTAAATAAAATATAAAAATTTTAAATGGAAGAATGTTGAAGTTAAGATAATCTTTCATTAATCCCTTGGTCATTTTCTACTCTTCCTAAACAAATTTCAGATTCCATATTTCTTAAACTTCAAGAATCTTTATTGTCACGTGTTATTGGAATGTATTAGTCAGGACTCTTGGTACAGGGGCTGAAATCCATTTCTGACTAGCCTAAGGGGAGAAAAAGGAATGTATCTTCTCAGGATATAGTTATAGAGTATGTGGCATGAAGGTTGCTTCATGCAACACCGATTCCAGGATTTGAAACAATTTCATTAGGATTCTGTTTCTCTTTTGCCATCTCCCACTTGTTTCCCTCTGTGTGTTCTTCTGATGTGTATTGTCCCTTAGCAACAAATTTGTTTCCAGAGAGTCACAGGCTTATATAATTTTTAAAGTCCATTACCTCGGGGGAGGAGCTTCAAGATGGTGGAAGAGTAAGGCGCAGAGATCACCTTCCTCCCCACAGGTACATCAGAAATACATCTGCATGTGGAACAACTCCTACAGAACACCTACTGAACGCTGGCAGAAGACCTCAGACTTCCCAAAAGGCAAGAAACTCTCCACGTACCTGGGTAGGGCAAAAGAAAAAAGGAAAAACAGAGACAAAAGAATAGGGACAGGACCTGCACCAGTGGGAGGGAGCTGTGAAGGAGGAAAGGTTTCCACACACTAGGAAGCCCCTTCGCGGGTGGAGACTGTGGGTGGTGGAGGGGGGAAGCTTCGGAGCCGCGGAGGAGAGTGCGGCCACAGGGGTGCAGAGGGCAAAGCAGAGAGATTCCCGCACAGAGGATTGGTGCCGACCGGCACTCACCAGCCCAAGAGGCTTGTCTGCTCACCCGCCGGAGTTGGCAGGGCTGGGCGCTGAGGCTCGGGCTTTGGGCAGATCCCAGGGAGAGGACTGGGGTTAGCGGTGTGAACACAGCCTGAAGGGGTGTGCCACGGCTAGCCGGGAGGGAGTCCAGGAGAAAGTCTGGACCTGCGGAAGACACAAGAGACTTTTTCTTGCCTCTTTGTTTCCTGGTGCGCGAGGAGAGGGGATTAAGAGCTCCGCTTAAAGGAGCTCCAGAGACGCGCGCGAGCCTTGGCTATCACTGCGGGCCCCAGAGACGGGCATGAGACGCTAAGGCTGTTGCTGCCACCACCAAGAAGCCTGTGTGCAATCACAGGTCACTATCCACACCTCCCCTCCCTGGGGCCTGTGCAGCCCGCCACTGCCAGGGTCCTGTGATCCAGGGACAACTTCCCCAGGAGAACACACGGCACTCCTCATGCTGGGGCAGCATCACACTGGCCTTTGCTGCTACAGGCTTTCCCCGCATTCCGTACCCCTCCCTCCCACAAGCCTGAGTGAGCCAGAGCCCCCAAATCAGCTGCTTCTTTAACCCCTTCCTGTCTGAGTGAAGAACAGACGCCTTCAGGTGACCTACATGCAGAAGCAGGTCCAAATACAAACTTGAACCCCAGGAGCTGAGCGAACAAAGAAGAGAAAGGGAAATTTCTCCCAGAAGCCTAGGAGCAGCGGATTAAATCTCCACAATCAACTTGTACCCTGCATCTATGGAATTCCTGAATAGACAACGAATCATTCCAAATTGAGGAGGTGGACTTTGGGAGCAATGATATATATTTTTTTCCCTTTTTCTTTTTTTTATGAGTGTGTATGCGTATGCTTCTGGGTGTGATTTTGTCTGTAGAGCTTTGCTTTTACAATTTGTCCAAGGGTTCTGTCTGTCCATTTTTCCTTTTATTACCTAATTTTTTTTCTTAATACTTGTTTTTTTAATAACTTTATTTTGTTTTATTTTACTTTACTTTATTTTATTTTAACTTTTTCTTTCTTTCTTTCTTTTTCTCCCTTTTATTCTGAGCCATGTGGAGGACAGGCTCTTGGTGCTCCAGCCAGGCGTCAGGGCTGTGTCACTGAGGTGGGAGAGCCAATTTCAGGACACTGGTCTACAAGAGACCTCCCAATTCCTCGTAATATCAAATAGCGAAAATCTTCCAGAGATCTCCATCTCAATGCCAAGATCCAGGTCCACTCAACGACCAGCAAGCTACAGTGCTGGACACCCTATGCCAAACAACTAGCAAGACAGGAACACAACCCCATCCATTAGCACAGAGGCTGCCTAAATCATAATAAGGCCACAGACACCCCAAAACACACCACCAGACGTGAACCTGCCCACCAGAAAGACAAGACCCAGCCTGATCCTCCAGGACACAGGCACTAGTCCCCTCCACCAGGAAGCCTACACAACCCACTGAAACAACCTTAGCCACTGGGGAGACACACCAAAAACAATGGAAACTATGAATCTGCAGCCTGCAGAAAGGAGACCCAAAACACAGTAAGTTAAGCAAAATGAGAAGACAGAGAAACACAGCAGATGAAGGAGCAAGACAAAAACCCACCAGACCTAAAAAATGAAGAGGAAATAGGCAGTCTACCTGAAAAATAATTCACAATAATGATAGTAAAGATGATCCAAAATCTTGGAAATAGAATGGAGAAAATACAAGAAATGTTTAACAAGGACCTAGAAGAACTAAAGAGCAAACAAACAGTGATGGACAAGACAATAAATGAAATTAAAAATTCTCTAGAAGGGATCAATAGTGGAATAACTGAGGCAGAAGAATAGATAAGTGACCTGGAAGATAAAATAGTGGAAATAAGTACTGTAGAGAAGAATAAAGAAAAAAGAATGAAAAGAATTGAGGACAGTCTCAGAGACCTCTGGGACAACATTAAATGCACCAACATTCGAATTATAGGGGCCCCAGAAAAAAAGAGAAAAAGAAAGGGACTGAGAAAATATTTGAAGAGATTATAGTTAAAAACTTCCCTAGTATGGGAAAGAAAATAGTTAATCAAGTCCAGGAAGCACAGAGAGTCCCATACAGGATAAATCCAAGGAGAAACATGCCAAGACACATATGAATCAAACTATCAAAAATTAAATACAAAGAAAACATATTAAAAGCAGCAAGGGAAAAAGAACAAATAACACATAAGGGAATCCCCATAAGGTTAACAGCTGATCTTTCAGCAGAAACTCTACAAGCCACAAGGGAGTGACAGGACATATTTAAAGTGATGAAGGAGAACAACCTACAACCAAGATTACTCTACCCAGCAATGAAATGATCTCATTCAGATTTGATAAAGAAATTAAAATCTTTTTCAGACAAGCAAAAGCTAAGAGAATTCAGCACCACCAAACTAGCTTTACAACAAAGGCTAAAGGAACTTCTCTAGCCAGGAAACACTAGAGAAGGACAAGACCTACAATAATAAACCCAAAACAATTAAGAAAATGGTGATAGGAACATACGTATCAATAATTACCCTAAATGTAAATGGATTAAATACTCTGACCAAAAGACATAGATTGGCTGAAAGGTTACAAAAACAAGACCTGTATATATGCTGTCTACAAGAGACCCACTTAGACCTAGTGACACATTCAGACTGAAAGTGAGGGGATGCAAAAAGATATTCCATGCAAGTGGAAATCAAAAGAAAGCTGGTGTAGCAATTCTCATATCAGACAAAACAGCCTTTAAAACAAAGACTATTACAAGAGACAAAGAAGGACACTACATAATGATCAAGGGATTAATCCAAGAAGAAGATATAACAATTGTAAATATTTATGCAACCAACATAGAAGCACCTCAATACATAAGGCAAATGTTAACAGCCATAAATTGAAAGTAACACACTCATAGTAGGGGACTTTAACACCCCAATTTCACCAATGGACAGATCATCCAAAATAAAAATAAATAAGGAAAAACAAGCTTTAAATGATACATTAAACAAGATGGACTTAATTGATATTTATAGGACATTCCATCCAAAAACAACAGAATACACATTCTTCCCAAGTGCTCATGGAACATTCTCCAGGATAGATCATATCTTGTGTCACAAATCAAGCCTTGGTAAATTTAAGAAAATTGAAATTGTATCAAGTATCTTTTCTGACCACAACACTATGAGACTAGCTACGAATTACAGGAAAAAATCTGTAAGAAATACAAACAGATGGAGGCTAAATAACACACTACTTAATAACCAAGAGATCAGTGAAGAAATCAAAGAGGAAATAAAAAAATACCTAGAAAAAAATGACAATGGACCCCTAACAACCCAAAACCCATGTGATGCAGCAAAAGCACTTCTAAGAAGGAAGTTTATAGCAATATAATCCTACCTCAAGGAACAAGAAACATCTCAAATAAACAACCTAACCTTACACCTAAAGCAATTAGAGAAAGAAGAACAAAACAACCGCAAAGTTGGCAGAAGGAAAGAAATCATAAAGATCAGATCAGAAATAAATGAAAAAGAAATGAAGGAAACGATAGCAAAGGTCAGTAAAACTAAAAGCTGGTTCTTTGAGAAGATAAAAAAGAATTGATAAACCATTAGCCAGACTTATCAAGAAAAAAAGGGAGAAGACTCAAATCAGTAGAAATAGAAATGAGAAAGAAGAAGTAACAAATGACACTGCAGAAATATAAAGGATCATGAGAGATTACTACAAGTAACTATATGCCAATAAATTGGACAACTTGGAAGAAATGGAAAAATTCTTAGAAATGCACAACCTTCCGAGACTGAACCAGGAAGAAATAGAAAATATGAACAGACCAATCACAAGCACTGAAATTAAAACTGTGATTAAAAATCTTCCAACAAACAAAAGCCCAGGACCAGATGGCTTCACAGGCAAATTCTATCAAACATTTAGAGAAGAGTTAACAACTCTCCTTCTCAAACTCTTCCAAAATATAGCAGAGAGTGGAACACTCCCAAACTCATTTTACGAGGCCACCATCACTCCAATACCAAAACCAGACAAAGATGTAACAAAGAAAGAAAACTGCAGTCCAATATCACTGATGAACATAGATTCAAAAATCCTCAACAAAATCCTAGCTAACAGAATCTGACAGCACATTGAAAGGATCATACACTATGATCCAGTTGGTTTTATTCCAGGAATGCAAGGATTCTTAAATATACACAAATCAATCAACGTGATACACCATATTAACAAATTGAAGGAGAAAAACCATATGATTATCTGAATAGATGCAGACAAAGTTTTCGACAAAATTCAACACCCTTTCATGATAAAAACCCTCCAGAAAGTAGGCATAGAGGGAACTTTCCTCAACATAATAAAGGCCAAATATGAGAAACCCACAGCCAACATTGTCCTCAATGGTGAAAAACTGAAACCCTTTCTACTAAGATCAGGAACAAAACAAGGTTGCCCACTCTCACCACTGTTATTCAACATAGTTCTGGAAGTTTTAGCCACACCAATCAGAGAAGAAAAATAAATTAAAGGAATCCAAATTGGAAAAGAAGAAGTAAAGCTGTCACTGTTTGCAGATGATATGATACTATACGTAGAGAACCCTAAAGATACTACCAGAAATATACTAGAGATAATCAATGAGTTTGGTAAAGTAGCAGGATACAAAATTAATGCACAGAAATCCTTTGCATTCCTATCCACAAATGATAAAAAATCTGAAAGTGAAATTAAGAAAACACTGACATTTACAATTTCAACAAAAAGCATGAAATATCTAAGAATAAACCTACCTAAGGAGACAAAATACCTGTATGCAGAAAATTATGACACTGATGAAAGAAATTAAAAATGATATAAATAGATGGAGAGATATACCATGTTCTTGGATTGGAAGAATCAACATTGTGAAAATGACTCCAATACCCAAAGCAATCTACAGATTCAGTGCAATCCCTATGAAACTACCACCGGCATTTTTCACAGAACTAGAAAAAAAAATTCACAATTTGTATGGAAACACAAAAGACCCCGAAGAGCCAAAGCAATATTGAGAAAGAAAAACGGAGCTGGAGGAATCAGCCTCCCTGACTTCAGACTATACTACAAATCTACAGTAATGAAGACAGTATGGTACTGGCACAGAAACAGAAATATAGATCAATGGAACAGGATAGAAAACCCAGAGATAAACCCATGCACATATGGTCACCTTATATTTGGTAAAGGAGGCAAGAATATACAGTGGAGAAAAGACAGACTCTTCAATAAGTGGTGCTGGGAAATCTGGACAGCTACATGTAAAAGAATGAAATTAAAACACTCCCTAACACCATACACAAAAATAAACTCAAAATGGATGAAATATCTAAATGTAAGGTCAGACACCATCTAACTCTTAGAGGAAAACATAGACAGAACACTCTATGACATAAATCACAGCAGGATCCTTTTTGACCCACCTCCTAGAGAAATGGAAATAAAAACAAAAATAAACAAATGGGACCTAATGAAACTTAAAAGTTTTTGCACCACAAAGGATACCATAAACAAGACGAAAAGACACCCCTCAGAATGGGAGAAAATATTTGCAAATGAAGCAACTGACAAAGAATTAGTCTCCAAAATTTATAAGCAGCTTATGCACCTCAATATCAAAAAAAAAAAAAAAAAAAAACAGCCCAGTCCATAAATGGACAGAAGACCTAAATAGACGTTTCTCCAAAGAAGATATACAGATTGCCAACAAACACATGAAAGAATGCTCAACAACATTAATCATTTGAGAAATGCACATCAAAACTACAATGAGATATCATCTTACATTGGTCAGAATGGCCATCATCAAAAAATCTACAAACAATAAATGCTGGAGAGGGTGTGGAGAAAAGGGAACGCTCTTGCTCTGCTGGTAGGAATGTAAATTGATACAGCCACTGTGGAGAACAGTATGGAAGTCCTTAAAAAACTAAAAATAGAATTATCATATGACCCAGCAATCTGACTACTGGGCATATACCCTGAGAAAACCATAATTCAAAAAAAGTCATGTACCAAAATATTAATTGCAGCTCTATTTACATTAGTCAGGACATGGAAGCAACCTAAGTGTCCATCAACAGATGAATGGATAAAGAAGATGTGGCACATATATACAATGGAGTATTACTCAGCCATGAAAATGAACAAAACTGAGTTATTTGTAGTAAGGTGGATGGAACTAGAGACTGTCATTCAGAGTGAAGTACGTCAGATGAGAAAAACGTATACCATATGCTAACACATATATATGAAATCTAAAAAAAAAAAAAAAAAATTTGGCTTTGAAGAACCTAGGGTCAAGATGGGAATAAAGATGCAAACCTACTAGACAATGGACTTGAGGATATGGGGAGCGGGAAGGGTAAGCTGGAACAAAGTGAGAGAGTGTCTTGGACATATATATACTACCAAATGCAAAATAGATAGCTAGTGGGAAGCAGCTGCATAGCACAGAGAGATCAGCTCGGTGCTTTGTGACCACCTAGAGGGGTGGGATAGGGAGGGTCGGAGGGAGGGAGATGCAAGAAGGAAGAGGTATGGGGACATATGTATATGTATAACTGATTCACTTTGTTATAAAGCAGAAACTAACACACCGTTGTAAAGAAATTATACTCCTATAAAGATGTTAAAAAAAATCAAGTCCATGACCTCAGTAATTGATTCTCATCTTCTCCAGTATCTTCATAAATGCCTGTGAATGGAACTTGGGTCTGTTTAAGTCATAAGCTCACTCCTGAAACAATCCCTGTATTCAGGGAGATAGCATCCTCCAGGGCCTGCCAGTCACTTCAGTGGCTGACCCAACGGGAACGAGTAGGCAGTTTATCACATCCCTCCAAAAAAGAAGTTCATGGAAACATAATAAGAAGGAAAGATGACCACTCCTCAGTCTTTGCTTAAAAAAATTTACTACTATTTGATTTTTCATAAAACAAAAATTTTTATTATTTGAAGCATTTTAAAAGCAACATTAGGAGAATAGAACTTTCTAAAACAATTATTTTACCAGTTTGTTTGTGACTATTTCCCTTTTCAAAATGTGCATACATATCTCCTTTGTGGAATTGTCTTGCTCTTCTGATATATACTCTTCCCTAAACCTCTGAAGAATCTAGACAGTAATGTCACCAAATCCAATAGTTATAGATTGAGTGTGTAAGTATACAAGTTTAAGTTTTCCATATAAACACTAAATATCTTTGTAAATATAGGAATACACATGCACAAACATTCAAAATACACTTCTGCTTATCTGAAAGGATTTAAAATGAGTATACATAGCTAATATTCTGTTTAGCTGTAACCTCATGAGATTTTGGAGGTCTCATACATAAAACCCTGTGTTTTCCTCCAAAGCACAGAACTAAGAGACAAAAGTTTCAGAAAATTAAAATACTGCCTCTATTACTGATAAGGTGACTTAGTAATAAGAGTTAGATCTATAGGCAAATGGGCCTAAGTTAGATACACTTAATTCCGTGATCACAGGACTATTGGTCAACTGCAGACCTTTACTGGCAGAAACAGAACCTGCTCTGACCATTTTGGTGAAAGCAGGAGTGAACATGACATCTCCACAATCAAACACACTCATGACCAATGACCAATTCCTTCTCCCAAACTTGCCAATGGCCAGTTCATTCTCCAAGTCATATCTCCTTGTCTGAAGAGAAATAGGAATATTTTTCTAGTGCAGATCCTATGATATGGAAATGTGATGCCAATAGAAAGTAGGCTCCCTCTAAATATTACCATTTATAAAGTCGATGAATTATAAACTTGAAAGGTCTATAATTGCCATGTAGTTCAAAACTCTCATATGTAGCTTAGAAGTCTGAAGCCCATAGAAGTTCAGGGGTGAAGTTTGACATAACAAAGCTAATAAGGGACTTGAACTAAGATTTGAGTTTTTCCTCATGCCTTTGAATCATATATTTATTTAGCAAATACTTGTATATGTTAGGAAATGAAACTGAACTCCATAGATTCAGTTTGATCAAGGCAGACAGTGCCTTGACTTCACAAACCCTATAGTCCAGAGGAAGATACAGTAAAGCAAATAGGCAATTAATTTTTTTTAATGTTGTGATCAAGAAAGTGTATTATAATTTAAAAACACAAAACTGGTTCCAGGAAAGACTTCTGAAGCACTTTATCTCAACCACGGATGAATTGAGTATGTGAAGCAAAGTGTGGATGGGATTTGGGGTTGTGGACAGTGCAACAGAGCAGTCATCCATACGAAGACTGGAATAAGGTTTGTCTATAATAGAGACAGAAAGTAGATAAAATGGGACAAGAAGCTGGGGAAGTAAAAATATGCTTATCACTCATTAACTGTCAAGCTTGTCAGATTGTCTCTCTAAAGAACTTTTGTTGGAAACATGAAATAAGAATATCAATCGGGACATAGGAGCACAATCTGGAAATTCATGGAATTCAATCAAGTAGACAGAAGCAAAAGATACATTGATAAAGAAAAAGCATTCTTAGGGGAATTATGAAGTTTTTTTATCAGTAAAACAGTTGGATATCAAGACAATAAGAGAAGGAAAGAGTGAGTGAAAGAGATAAAGAAAGAGCGAGAGATCAAAAGATAAATTAATATGCATTTATACACCGATGTGTGCACTCTGATAAATAGCACTAACAGTTTTAAAGAAGAGTTCTGACATTAATATTTCTTTGAAATATTTATTTTCTGTATGGCCACAACTGACAATAAATTCCAAACATGATTTCTTGGGAGAAGCTGTCATTTTTCTTTTTATTTGAATGGGAGGTCAATCTTTCAATATTTTATTGTTTAATAATCAAGCAGGTAGATGTAGACTCACTTTGATTAATGGGTTTTAACAACACAATAATTATGTTGTCTAACTTGAAATTTTATTCCATCATTCAGCCAGGTATTATGGTTCACACTTCTGAAATAGAATTTGAAGGTCAGAATAGGTTACACAAAGGACAGTGAGAAATAGATTTATATTTCCTTCCTTCCTGAATTTGACTTCAGTTCTGATTAATGGTAACTAAAGCCAAATTCTAAAGGTTGCAAAGTGGCATATGATTCCTAATCCTTAGTCTGGAACACAGGGTCCTTTATGATCTAAATAAAGCTCATATTTCCAATCTCATCTTTTATATTTAGAGAATGCAGTAGAATCCCTGAACTCACAGGGCCTTTGGGCTCCTATTCAGCATAGTTCCTCCTGCTTCTCGTACCTACCTCAGTCCCAGGTCAGCAGCCATATTCTCTTAAAATGATCCCTAACATCTCTAGGCAGTTTGCTATTACTTCCTTTCTGTTCCCACAGCACACAACAAATAAACCCTTTAATCATTCTTAATACTCATACCATCTGGTTACTTGAAAACTACACATATTACATAAAGCTCATTAAGGATACATAGTTTGGTCCATATTCGTATTTTCAGCAATCCAACTTGGAGTGTTTAGGAAATTATTATCATATAGCAGGAAGTTGATTCCTGCAGATTCAATGAATACATGAATGAATGAATGAAACAAAGAAATATACAGTGAGAGTTAAAAGTGTCAGATTGCAAGCTGAAGGATGTGAGGTGATGGTCACAGATTGGAATTTCTGCCTGTATATGTCATATGTAATATTATAGTCTTGGAGACTTGTGGCTCACAGAAAGCTGAGTTGAAGGTAATCAGAGTAGAAGAGGTCAATTATTTGTGAGGTTAAGATGTCTTTATGGATATTTTACTCCCATTACATGATAACAGGAATTGTAAAATTGAGGAATACAGTGAGCCACATTTTATTTTCCTCTCATTAATTATACAGAAAAGAAAGAAAATAATTTAGGAAAGTCAATGTCAAAATTAGGAAAAATAGCTTTAGATTTCCTCACTTAAATAAGTGCCTTCTTTCAAAGAATAGGACCCTAAGTAGATGTTTATCTTTCCTGCAGCTTGCAATCTCCCACAGGTGGCTAATCAATACCCCGATACAGAATCCTTTTATGGAGCTCACACAGGAGCACAGCTTAGCTTAAGATCCAACAGACATTTTGGAACCCTGCTAGGGATTTAATATCAGAGGCTTTGGATCCATTTTTTCCTTGTAATATAAAAATTACTGAAGTCTACAAATGGGCAGATAAAGCTAAAATACTAAATCTTTCTCACATACTGTGCTGTAAACATGCTTCCTTGCATTTTTGTCTGAAAAGAACAGATGCTCTAGGAGGGCAGGGTCAATATAAAACCATAACTTATGAACTAGTCTACCTGAAATTTGTATCACAAATATTACTTGTAACACAGTTAACACAGGCTTTTCTGCCTCTGCCTAAGAAGCAGTGTGGTTTTGGTGTTCTAATGAATATCCCTGCAAGGCTTTAGCTGTAACGTTATCAACCAGGAAGACTAATCCTAAATAATTAACTCAAGTTTTTTTTAAAGAATATATGAATTAAACTTTCCCTGTTATAAAATATATACAGTTTCATTCTAAAGATTCTTGGAAATGCACACATTCCTGCCATCTCAAAAGATTATTTCAATATTCCTGAAGGTATATTAAGCCTCAAAATATGTCCTTCTCTTTTAATGCTTCCAATCATCTTGGCTCCATTGAGTTAACAATCTAACTCCAGCTATTTTGTTACACCATATAAACTGCAGTTGTTGATTACATGTATATAAAATATTTTTAAACCATTTTTATTGAAGTGTAGTTAATTTACAATGTTGCATTAGTTTCAAATATACAGCAAAGTGATTCAGATAGATAGATAGATAGATATCTACCTATTTATCTATCATCTCTCTCTCTCTCTCTCTCTCTCTCTCTCTCTCTATCTATCTATATTCTTTTTCAGATTCTTTTTCATTATAGGTTATTACAGCACATTGAGTGTAATTCCTTGTGCTATATGGCAGGTCTTTGTTGTTTATCTATTTTATACATAGTAGTGTGTAGAGGTCAACCCCAAACTCTTAATTTATCTCCCCCCACCTCACTATCCCCTTTGGTAACATTAAGTTTGTTTTCTATGTCTGTGAATCTGTTTCTGTTTTGTAAATAAGTTCATTTGTATCATTTTTTTTAGATTACACATAGCAGTGATATCATATGATATTTGTCTTTGTCTATCTTACTTCACTTAGTGTGAAAATTTCTAGGTCTATCCACGTTGCTGTAAATAGCATTATTTTGTTCTTTTTAAGGCTGAGTAATATTTCATTGTATATATATAATAGTTAATACCATTTTTGTCATGTAGCAAGTATGAAAAAAATTGTAAATGTAGTTACAAATTGTACATTCATGTACTTAAATTTGTTCCTTAGTAGCAATTAAAGAAGGGAAATATTGAGATTACTTTTCATTAAAAAAAACTTGGAATAAGTTTTAATTATTATATTAATAATTACTTCCTCTCTTGGGGTATGTTCTTTTGGGTTCACCTTGCTTGTTTCTCTTCTCCCTTGGAAAACAATTTTGTTCTGCCTACTGTCTAATGTCTGCAAACAATTGTTTCATAGTTTATCCAATTAAATTTTTGCCCACAATGCTAGGGCTAGTTTAGTACTGGTTTTGCCGTTCCAGCTAGAATCAGAAATTCCCTTTCTCATGTTTTCTCCTCTGCTAGGAATTTCTTTACTCCTTCTTCTCTTTGACTATCTGTTGCTGTCTCTTTACACAAAGTGTAAGCTACAGTATAGACTCCTAAGAAACTTTGAGAATTATCCCAGTGAGATAGCTGATTTCTTCCTCAGATGTCCTCAGTATTTTATTCACAGGTCTATGCATTTTATATTCGAAAATTATCAATTTAACACTCTCTATTCCCCATTACACTGTGAGGATGAGCCCTCTAAGAACAAGGGCCATGACTTATCTACCTTTCCCAGTATCCCAGCTCCCGGTAAACACTAAGGGTGATAATACATGGAGGAAGGGGACTGAATTCCCTCACTCCTCAAGCATTCTAGGTCATTCCTCTGCCTTGACATGTTTTCACCCATCATCAGGGATCAATAAGAAATAAATCCAAGCAGCTAACCCCCAAAACTAATGTCTTATGTGTTAACACTAGTTTTTAAAAGGAAACACATTACTAATTGCATTCTACAGATAATAACATAAAATAAAATATATAAATATATGTATAGTTATGTATATATGTATGGGTATATCTCTATCTATCTATCTATCTATCTATCTATCTATCTATCTACCTATCATCTAACAATCTATCTATGAGAGAGAGAAACAATCTAACAGTCAGCCAGTTCTTTTCTAAGATGGCTTTATATTTAGTTTATATACAGGTCACCTGCAGATCTGTAAATGTGCCACATTCTCTACTGTTTACATGCCTTTTTGTCTTTTTGGGTTTTTTTTGCGGTACGCGGGCCTCTCACTGTTGTGGCCTCTCCCGTTGCGGAACACAGGCTCCGGACACACAGGCTCAGCAGCCATGGCTCAAGGGCGCAGTCGCTCCACGGCAAGTGGGATCTTCCTGGACCAGGGCACGAACCCGTGTCCCCTGCATCGGCAGGCGGACTCTCAACCACTGTGCCACCAGGGAAGCCCTTGTCTCCTTTTTGTTTTTTTAATTTTTTAAATTAATTTTTATTGGAGTATAGTTGATTTACAGTGCTGTTTTAGTTTCTGTTGTACAACAAAGTGAACATATACAATATACCTATATCCACTCTTTTTTAGATTCTATTCCCATATAGGTCATTACAGAGTATTGATTAGAGTTCCCTGTGCTATACAGTAGGTTCTTATTAGTAATGTTTTATGTATAGTAGTATTTATATGTCAATCCCAATCTCCCAATTTATCCCTCCCCTCCCCTTTTCCCTCTTGGTAACCATAAGTTTGTTTTCTACATTGGTGACTCTATTTCTGTTTTGTAAATAGGTTCATTTGTACCATTTTTTTGGATTCCACATATAAGTGACATCATATGATATTTGTCTTTCTCTGCCTAACTTACTTCACTCAATATGACAATCTCTAGGTCTATCCATGTTGCTGCAAATGGCATTATTTCATTCTTTTTTTATGGTTGAGTAATATTCCATTGTATATATGTACCACATCTTCTTTATCCATTCGTCCTTCAATGGAGGTGGTTGCTTTAGGTTGCTTCCATGTCCTGACTATTCTAAGTAGTGCTGCAATGAACATTGGGTTACATGTATCTTTTCAACCTACGGTTTTCTCTGGATATATGCCCAGGAATGGAACTGCTGGATCATATGGTAGCTCTGTTTTTAGTTTTTTAAGGAAGCTCCATACTGTTCTCCACAGTGGCTGTACCAGTTTACATTCCCACCAACAGCATAGGAGGGTTGCCTTTTCTCCCCACCTTCTCCAGCATTTATTGTTTGTAGATATTTTGATGATGGCCATTCTGACCAGTGTGAGATGATATCTCATTGTAGTTTTGATTTGTGTTTCTCTAATAATTAGTGATGTTGACCGTCTTTTCATGTGCCTCTTGCCTCCTTTTTAGATTCAAAACAGGTGCTATTTCACTTGGAAACCATCAGACATGCACACATACATACACACTCCCATCACCACCACTAGGGCATCTGCTCTCAGAGAATTCCTTCTAAGTTTATATTTTATACTTACTGTGATGCATTAAATTTGCTATTTTACTTCCTTGTCTTTGCCACTGGTCTTTGAACTCCTTGGGGAAAGAAGTTGTGTCTTGCTGATGCTCTGATTTCCAGGCACTGGCATATTGCCTGACATACAGCAGGCAAACAACAACAAAATGTTTGATCAATAAGTAATTTTTATTAATTTAACATATTTCTTTGTGACATTTTTCTTCCTAGTATTTATAATTGCCCCTCCTTTCTCTCCCCCTTCCATGTCAGTTTTCCAAGCATTCTGAATTTTATTTAGGAATTCACTGCTGTACAATGTTACAATTATTCCAAGAATTATTAACCACTTTTCTTTTTCTTTTCCCCTTCAGTCTTAATATTCTTATGTATTACATGTGACTCAAGATTATGTTTTTGAAATATAATTTCCTATTACCCCACTGTCCATTTTCTATTAAATCATCTAAGCCATTCTATGCTAGTTTGCCTCAGGGAAAATATGCCATAGAATAGAACAGAGAAAATGGGAGTCTTTCCTGGATTTTAATTTTTTAAATCCTATTCACCTAAAGGAATGTAAAGGAGTCAGAGCAGAGACAAAATATTTATCAGGATACAAAATGAATAAAAGCAATACTTTCTTCCCCACTCTGCTCTAAGACTAGAAAAGACCTTTATAGGCTTTAAAAAGCAAGGGAATTCAGTGGGAAAGGAAAAAGAATGGGACCCAGGAAAGAGGGGTATTCTTCTTACAATATTGGGGAATTTTAGAGGTAAAGACAATTTTACACGACTGTCTTGGTGGAACCAGAAGGTAAAGGGGTGGCAACGCTCCAACAGAGAATTGCTTGCATGGTGTATATCGGCTGAGCTTTAAACAGTATTTTGTTAGCCTGGCATGGGAGGCAAAATTATTCCAATATTGCCAGTTGGGGCTAGGTAGTGATTGAGGTACCCACAAAACCTGGAAGAGCTAAAAATATGGGAATTGAAAGTGTCATCACAGCATTTTGTATGGATCAATGCCCAGTGACTAGAGACAATTATAAATATCTTGGTGGAAATGTTATAGTGTGCATATTTGACTAAGAGAACAAGTTTTACTTCTCTCCCCTTATTGATTCCATGACACAGTCTATATACCCAGAACTAAAGCTAAAAGATTGACTCCAAATTAAAAATTTGTTTCCACAGTGGCAGTATAATGATTAAAAATGAGTTTTGAAGTAAGATTTATACTCACCACATATGTTAATTTTTCTTTGCAACTTAATGAAATGAGGGATCAGGATGAAAGAACACTTATGCATTGTTTCATGTCAGCATAAATACATAAAACCATATTTTCAGAATAAAGATAAAGGAGGCTCTTTAGAGTGGTATGGTTGGCAGTCTGTGTATAAATTTGAAATGTTAGGCATCACTACATATATTATAGTCATAATAATTGCTAAAATTTGCTTATTTAAAACCAAATTTTCTCATCATAAGACATAGGCTTTGTAGAAAGATTGGAAAGAAAGAAAAAATTAATTCTGAAGCAATTGGAAGTTCTGAAGGAATCACTGTTTCAGTGGAATAATTATTGAGAGTAAGATCATGAAAGATGCCAGCTTTTCTAGGAACAATTCTGTCCTACTATATGATTTTAAAGATATTATCATTTTGTTCTAATCAAACTAACCCATATAAACTTGCTGTATATATTTGTGCCAAATGCCCCCAAACATAAGCAAAATTGCAAATTATCAGATCACATTAATTCTGAAACTTTGCTTGCCTTGTTGCTCCCTTGTATGACTGAAAGAAGTTAAGCCTTTTTATTCGATTACGTTTGTCTCTAAGCGATAGATAATTTTACACGCCCTCTTATATCAGTTTAAATTGTCCCCTGAAAACACTTTCATTACTAAGCTCTGGCAAACCAAGGTACCGTTGCAACAATTGCCATTACTTTGTTGACTCAAAATTCAACCATATTCTTTGCCCTTGCTTTTGCTAAAATTAGGCCCTGCTATGAGTCTTGGTGTTGCCTGACCCACCAGCCTCACTTCTGAGGTTCTTACAAGAACTTTGTTCTTTTGAGAAAATATAATTCAAGGGTACTTAGTCTATGTCCATAATTTTGCCATATTATCCCATCCTTCAACTCCCACTGACCATCACATATAACTCTATGTATGTATGAATACCACTTGTGAGGCTGATTTAAATTGTTTCCTGTGGAGTCTGTTTAGCTACTATGCATTTCAATAACAATCAACATAACCTGGATAATTATGAATCTTAGCTCTAGCCAAGCTAATTAACCCTGGTGTATAATTTAACTGTGATAAATTAAATTATCACAGTTAAATAATTTAGCAAAATATAAACCATCATTGTGATAATTTTAGCAAAATATAAACCATCATTACATATAATCCACTCTAATTTCAAGTTATTTCACCTCTATTAGAAACAAGTAGTCAACCAATATATCATTAAAACTGATAGGAGGTGAAAGTTTAAGAACATAGAGAAAGAATTGATACATACCATGTATGTAACTTTAAAAAGACGGAAAATAAGTTCATCTCTGCATCTCTGAGATGTTCACTAACCTAAGCAATCCACAAATTTGGACCTTGTATATGTTTGAAACCTGGAAGAAAAATTCCTTAAGTAAATAATTTACTATGCAACAACAGAATAAAGACATTTATTTGACTATTTAAACTGATTTTAAGAGTGCATTATATATATATATATATATATATATATATATATATATACATACACATATATAATGTGTCTTCAAAAACCAGTTGACAAGTTACAGATGCTTTAGTTCATACTCTGGTATTTAGGTTACCAATTTATTCCAAGTTAGCATAGGTTAGCAAGAAACAAACAGGCTTGAATATCATTAACGAAGCCTCCCAAGATTCACGCATCCTATTTCTTTGGTTCTTTCTAGATGATTATGACTTTTAAATGATGTTCTGTGTTATTCCTTCTGCAACTTTTTCCAAAATTCACTTAATCTTAGCTGTTTGCCATGATCATGTCTTTAGCTTATAACCTGAATCTAACCCCTGATTACTGCTAAAAGACCTCAGTGTTCCAACAGTTATGATGACACAGAGTTGAATATTAGTGAATTCTGTATTTTGAAAACTGTAAAAGACAAAATTTAAAAATTACCCTGCAAAGCAGTTGTCTTCTATGATAAGAGTAGTGTAATATTCATATGGATAAATTATATGCAAGTGGTTCAAACTTAAGACATTTATTATTCACATAATAATACATAAGCTGTATGTTTTATTATTATAGCATTTCAAGTTATCTATACACCACAGCTTCAGTGATTCAATACATTTGATATTGTTGCCTATTGTACAACAATAAGTATATCACACACTCTTAATGTTAATTAAATTAAAAATTACATTTATGCTTCAACTGTTAATTTTGAAATATTATAAGCTATTTTGTTATTCAATACATTCTTTTCTGTAATAAAAAGTGATGGTGGTTTTTGCTTGTTTGTTTGCTGTTTTTTGTACCTCAGTCTCAAAGATTTGAACATCTTCCACATTAGAAATATTTTGATTGAAATCTGGGCACCAGAAGGGAAAAGTGGCTCTCAACCCCTGCCCCAACTTTTAGCAGACCTATACTAAAGGGCACTGCCTTGGAGAGCTATTTCATATAGATCTGTACACTGATGGCACTTTTACATTCGTGATCTTGCCATTCAAGGAACTCACAAGTAATTCTTTCTCACATAGTACAATACTATAAATGTAAGGTATAATTACCCATTATTAAAATGCATTCATTTAAATAGTGATAGATATTAAAATTGACTCTCCCTATTGACTCTCCCCAAAGACAAGTCTAACAATTATCTTCCTGGTGTCATCAGAACTAAGAAATTCTTTAAGTTTTCTCCCCATTGAAAATTTTGAAAGACAGAAGCCTTCTAAAGTGTCATGTGCTTACTATGGTTAATAGATAGATTATTTTATATTCCAAATGCAATAAATAACATGATATTCCCTAGCTTCAAAATGAATAGAATGAGAAAACTATTCTGTACCAATTTCCTTTTACATTTATATGAAATACAACATACAAATAAGTATATGAATCCAGAACATTTGTTTTTCTTTTATTTAGTTTATAAAATTCCATATATTTTCTTAACGTGAATTTACACTTTGGACACAAAGAATTATCTTAAAACAGAACAAATAAGACCATTTTTACAGAGTAAACTAAAGATAAACCATAACTGGGTCAGCTTCAAGAACAATAGAATTGTTCCATTAATCACAGCCTCAGATTCACTTTGTCATATACTCACAGGGTTTATATCTTTTTCTCAGGTTAACAAAGATCAATCAGTTGAATTCATAAATAGGATTCTCATCCACATCATTGCAAATACACTGTCAAAGAATGTTTGCAACTATAGTCTTTAGTAAAGTAATACATGTAAACAATGAGGCATCTGCTGTTCTTTTTATCAATTCAATTTATCATCACTTTTTTGCCTGCTGTGCTGTAGCATTAAATCAAAAGCCACACTCATTAAGCTGTTTTAGCAATTGTGAAACACAGACAAGATCTAGATTTAATTTTACTTAACATCTCAGAATTTTGATTTGTAAATTACTTTTAGTCATAATTTTTTTTGATCTATCAAGTAAAAACAATTCTGATGGCTATGATATACCAATTTATAGATATAAGAAGATATTATATTTCAAGATGGAATGGCTTGTACAGCATTAAAAACTAATTTTAAGCTTGGTTTAGACAACACTTAATATTAGTATCAAGGCTTATTCCTGTGCTAACAAAAACGGTATAGATTATTTTAAATCACAATGTTGATGTATACGTATTGCATATGAGAAAATTGTCACTCATTTGTGTCAGTGATGTTGACCCAGATTTAACTTAAATATAGTGATGCAAAAAAGCTATCTTCCAAAAATTCATAAATGTGCTAGCAAAAAAAAAAAAAAAGTTCCTAGTGTATTATTCAAGGATTCACTCAATGCATATGATGAGGATAATTTTTACCATAGTAGAATATAATAACCAAAAAAAAGCCATGACTTTAAGGCAAAAATAAATAGATATGTTGATATATGATTTTATTTTCTCAATAAAAATACACCAATTGTGATTTCAGGATGTATATTGAGTTTTAGAACATAATTTTAAAACCTTATAATTTTGCATAATTTTCAAATTTCTCTTTCATTCTAAGTACAATATATAATATTATACATATATATATTTTATTATGGTATGGGTATAATATAGTATGATCTGTGGTAGAATGTCACAGAATATATGTAAGGATATGAAATATACATCCATGTATTTTCATGTGTCTATATATGTATATCTATATATTTAACAAAATGTTCAGGGTTAATATAATAAGTTTATGGGTTAACATACATACATATGGTGTTTTTAAGTAACAAATATACAAATGAATATGCATCACATTAAACAAAACTAAAAAAATTGATATAATTCATATTTTTAAATTCCAGCTAAAGTGCTTTAATATGTAAATTTCCCTATGCTAGATCTATTATCATTTCAAGCAATAGATTTTTTCCTTTTGTCATTTTAATTTAACTTCATTGGTATACAAATATTTAAGTTCTTAGTATTTAAGCAAGTCTATATTTTACAGCTGATAGATCAAAGTAGTTAATATGTAATAATGATTTCGTATTTTACTACACTATTTTAAGTATTTTCTCTGCTACTATTAAAGCATCCTAAATTTAAGCACACCTTTAAAGTTATGGGGCATGGATTCAGGCACCAGAATCAATGCCTTAGATTACATTTGTTTCTTTTGCTTTCTCATGCATAAGTAACAAAGAGCATTGCTAAAATGACACAAAAAATGAAAATCTTGAGGAAAGCTAATAGATTATTCAGTCATTTCATCATCTGAACAAAGGTTAATCCTGACAGGAAACACTAAGATAGTCTCAAGATCCAAGTATTTTTTTTTTTCAGTGTTTATGGAAAACAAAAATATGTTCCTTCTCTAATTTTTCTTTCTAGATTAACTCCACTATCTCTGAAGCATTAAACATAACAAACAGAAATGAACTCTTATTTGTAATTATGCTAAAAAAGTATGTGACAACAATAATATAGGAAGTTAGTTGAATAAACTTGAAGGAACATAATTTTTAAAAAGATACATTTTTGGTTTTATAGAATTTACTAAATAATTCTTATTTTTATTTTATATATTTATACAATTGGGACATCAAATTTATGAATAATAGTAATGCTGAACTTTAAATTTTTGTTTAATTTCATTCCCCATCCTATACCAGACAGTGAATCCCTTGTGAACGGCAATTTTGTCATCTTCAGTTTTATATCCTCAGCATCTAAAACTCTGTTCCCTGGAAGGTAGTCAATAACTGGTACTTGAGTGGGTATAAGAAAACAGCAATTTCTGGTTATTACAAGTATTATCAACAGAAGTAAATAGCTGAGAAGACCTGGAACCATATTACGCTGTTAATAAAGTTATAAACAAGTATCCACTATTCAATTTCCATTGTAATGTAATGTTAGAGGCCCTGAGAAAACTTCCCATTTCTGCAGTCCTCCCCCCACCTTCATTCTATGTCGGAAATTTCAGGAATCTTTGAATTTATATTAAGTCTTTAATATAGGTTAAGATCAAAATAGTTTATAATATCCATGAAAACAGAAATAATTGAACTCATGATTTAACTTTCAATGTATAAGAAGGTGACTGACAAATGTTAATATTTATTGAACAAATAGATGGATGAATGAATGAAAGACTTTTTACTTTTACTCTTGTCATTCTGCCACATTTAGTATAAAAAAATTTGTGATTACTATGCATTGAACATTGAAGTATTAGAAAACTGTGCACTTATTGAAGATGAAAGTACACTGATAAGGAAACACAGTATGAAGACATTGAGTGTGGTTTACTTTTAAGTATGATGACGTTATTACAAGGAATACAAGGAAAAAACTGATCTGTATTCAGTGATGACTAAGTACCTGGTATGGTGCTTGATATCTTGAAAAAAATTGCTAAAACATTATGTAGTAAATGACACTATTTTTATGTTGCAGGTAAGAAAACTCTAATAAAGCCAGGATTACAATCAGTTTCCTGAGACATAGGTCTTTGTTAAAACACATTTTCAATCACACATATTTTAAATTTTATAAGTTACTATTCCTTGAGAAACAATTGCTATTGCTTTCCTCAAAGTCATAATGGAATGCCCAGAAAAGCTCTCATGTATTTTTCTTTCTTTGATCTACCAGATGGACACATTACTAAGTCAAATCCATCCTTATTATCTGAAAGATTTTATACTTCATCTCCTTAGCTCTTTTATTTCATATTCTATTTTAATTTTATTGTTACTCAGAACTGGTTTTGTAGATTTACTTAATTAATTAGGCACATCAACTATTCAATCTGTAGAAAAATGAGAGGAAGACAATACCCAAAAAAGAATAACTACTGTTTAGGGAATTAAATATAATTCTTAAGCTAGCTAGTGGAAAAATGATTTAGTAGATTTTAAAATATCTGTTGTATATAATAAAATTTTGAATTAAAATATTACAGTTATTTATAGAGAACAGATATTTTAAATCTAATTGAAAATTAATAAATATTTTCAAGACTCTTCACTAATTGCAATACAGATTCATTAGAGTTTATTTTATATTGTTCCAAAGTAATATGGAAACACTAGAATAAAATAGTGTAAGGGAAGAAAACTATAACACATGGTTATTTTGAAATAATTCAGTTAAAAAGCACCATGACAGTATAAGATTTTTTTTTAAAGTAACCTAATGAGTGGAGTAGCTATTTTCACCACTATTGTGACAATATAGACACAGAATTGACATTTGCTGAAAGATCAGACTGGACTATTATGTGGGACTATTAATTATGATGGTCCTAGAAATAGTATACTTCCACGGTTATATGATTGTAATTGGTCCCATAAAATCTTAAAATTTGTGGTAACATTCAATTCTTTTTTGTCTTATGTAAATATGTTTATCAGTATTGGGGGAAATTGCTATTTAGGTTAAAAACAATCTGTTTTCTGGACAGAAGAGATGAAGAAAAGCCCTACTAGAAATAAACAGTGAAGTAAAAATTAAACATATCAGTAAGATTTATATAAGTAGTAATTGGTTTAATTTTACCTTTAAATATCATTTTGTCTCTCATTACATAATGTAAAGTCCTTAAACGTAAAAAAGAAATATTAGCAATATACAATTGTGAAAGTTGGGTATCACTATATTAATTCTAAGTATAATTTTTAGATCTTAGAGTGCAAACTTCATTTTATGGTTTTTGCAGAGTAAGAAGAATAAATTTAGAGACATAGAAGTCTTCTTTTAAATTGAATAGATATTAGTTTATAAAGGAAGACCAAATCTGAAAGTTAAAAAAAACAAAAAAACGTAAAATACAATTTCTGCAAACTTTGGAAAAGATTATTTTCTTTTCTTTTTTTTTAAAGAAACCTAATCTAAACTGACGAGTTCTTTTTTTTGTTTGTTTTTGCGGTACGTGGGCCTCTCACTGTTGTGGCCTCTCCTGTTGTGGAGCACAGGCTCTGGACGCACAGTCTCCGGACGCACAGTTTCAGCGGCCATGGCTCATGGACCCAGCCACTCCGTGGCATGTGGGATCCTCCCAGACCGGGGCACGAGCCCGTGTCCCTGGCCTCGGCAGACAGACTCCCAGCCACTGCGCCACCAGGGAAGACCCTGGAAAAGATTTTTGCAAATAAAAAATTCCTGGGCAAACAGAACACCCAAAAGACGTAAAAATTGTTTAAAATCAATTTATCTGGATATAAGTGAAAAATAAGTGGCATGTGTATTCAATACTAAACTGTTCATCAAAAGAGATTATAGAAGTAGAGATCACAAATGGAAAAAGTTATGAAAATCTGGAAAACATAAATATAAGCTGTTAAAGTAAATCCTGATAGCTCAAAATCTTGGAAAAGTTAAGTCAGTTTTAAATATAGCATCTTAATTTTGTAAAATTCTTAGAAACAATAGCTAATATTTGTAATGAGATCTAAATTATTATTTTGTGAGTTTAGCCCAAACTCAGTTCAATAACTCTAGTAATGTATTAGAATCACTTACTAATACTCAGGTTTCTCTGGTACCTATATAAAGCCCTTTTTATGAGAGGAATAACTATTTTTTTAATTGAGAAGTTACTAGAAATTACTCAGGGAAAGTTATCTTTTTTGATTAAAAAGTCAACCATTTTGCTGTTTAGAAGCCAACAATATTCAATTATAAACTGTATATTTTATTTCAGATTAGCAATGAAAAAAAAATAACCATGACTCTTCTAAGAACTTCAGAATGTATAGAAAAGAAAATTTTAAAATTTGCTAAATTTTACCATCTAGAAATAATTATTGGTAACTTTTGGTGGACATTGTATCTTTTATCTCTCAATGTGTATTTACAGAAAGAAAAAAATAGATAAGCCAGACAAAGAAATGGAGAGCTTCAAATAAACTTAGAAAATGATGCAATGCCATACATGCCAATATAATACAAATTAACTTACTTAATTTTAAGTATAAACAAGAATGAACTGAAGTTAATGTGACGATGTTGGTATAATTCAAATAAATAATCTTAAAATACATTATTCCTAAAATATCTTCTATTTCAAAAGCTAGTTGTTTTTATGTTTGTTTGTTTTTTTGGTTAGTTTTGTTTTTTACTTCCAAAGGCTCTGCTTATTTTAAATCACACATTACAAGTCATTTATTAGGTTCTGATCGTAAATATGTGGAATTAGCACACTCTTTATTTTTCTCGTCCTTCTCTCCCCCATCTCCTTACTTTGCTCTGTTACCAACTTTACAACGTCCAAGTGTTTAATAATAACCTTTTTAAACTCTAATTTCTAGCATCTTTCAATTTTGTACTGCTATAAAAATGCATTGAATTATCAACCATTTCACTCTCCTTGTGACTTCTCCATCAGTGAAGTCATTTGTTTTGATACATCTTTCAGTTCTCAGAATGTTATCATCAAATCCTTATTTTTCCCCTCAAGCATGGCTCATGGGTACAGTTTTCCCAGAATTCTTATTTTTATGAGAATATAACAACCCACTATTTATAAATTGCTGGTAATGTTTTCTTCCCTTGAGAATTTTATAAGAATTGTTCTGCTCTTTTGAAACTGAATACTGTACTAAAAAATATCTAAATGTAAGTTCCTTTCTCTAAATGATTACCCATATCCTGAAAGTTTATTAATTTCCCTAAGATATATCTTAATACCTTATTTTTCTTGCATAAATTATGCCCTATGTTTTATAAATTTCTGTGTGTCTTGAAGAAATACTTCTTTAGGTAATATTTCTTGAGAAAACCTACAGTTTTTGCACTGAATTCCTATCATCTATGTTGCATAGAAATCACCTTATTTATAATCATTTTTAAAAGCTAACCACTGTTAGGAGGCAATTAATATGTACCTCATTACTTTAAAGACCATACTAAAAAAGCACACAAATATGCGTCACTTTAGTCACTTAAAAAGATTTATTGAGCTGGCCTAACACATAGATGGGGAATGATAAATACTAGAACATATGCTGGGTATATAATAGTATAAAAAGTTACAGACTTGCTTTCAAGAAAGTCATAGACTCATAATAAAACAACACTTTCAATAATTATAATCCTCAGATATCTCAACACGTAAACTAACACATAAAATCTAGAAAATGACTAGAAACTTTATATTTCTAGTAGTCAAATTTTAAGTTATTTTTATACTCTCATTCCAATTATAATATATACTTATAAGATATATACCAATAACTAATTTTGACCTTCATTAGACTTTGTGATCGAATACTTAGAAATGTGAATTAAGGTGAGGTAGTTAGTCTTTTTAAGCTTCAACTTCTTTTACAAATAATAATGATGGTCAACTTTTTTAAAGTGAGTAGTATGTGAGAGGAATTCTGCTAAGCATTGAATCATTTAATTCTCTTAATTACAGGATATCTGTGTGAGTGTGTGTGTGTGTAAATTGAAACACAGAATAGGTTAGATAACAAGATGTCACAACTAAAAAGTGATAGAGTTGAAATCTGATTCTATTCTTATCTAGATTCACTACTCATGTTCACAACAAATCTACTAGCTGTTCCCAATGAAAAATATTTATTATAATTCAATGAAAGAACAAAAATAAAGTGCTTAGAATGTGTACATACAGTGTCTAGCATGTAGAAAATGCTCAGTAGATATTAGCTGCCCTTATGATTATATTTGTTATATATATATATAATTTTATAAATAAGGAAACAGAGCAATAATTGTGCACATTATTTTTAAATGCTTTCTTTAGATTGTTATAACTATTTAACAATAATACTATCATGAAAACTCAAGCAATCCAGATAAAATGCTTATACCAGAGTTCTAGTTAAGTGTTGAGTAAGCAATCAAAGAGGCATTCAAAACATATCATTAAAATACAAAGAGTTAGACAACCTTGGGGGCCCAGAGTTCAAGGACTTGAAGTGATGGGAGGACGTGGGGACATGGAAATAGTTGATATAAGAGATTGTTTTCATTGAGCAAATATATAAATTAATTGAACAAAAAAAATCTAAATGTGCTGAAGATAATTAAAGCCAAGTTTCTCACTGCTAGGAACAGTATTTTAAAACATGACAAGGAAGAAGTTAGAATAAAACCTGAAGTATTGAATTAAAATTGTATTATTTCCTTATAAATAGATAAATAGAGATAAATGCAGAGGTTTATAAGTATATGCATAGTTATGTTTTCTAGTTCTGCCCACTGAGTGAGTCTAGAAACACTAATACCCCCATAGCAATGAGCATGTATTGAGAACCAGATCTTGGTCTTAAAATGGCATCTCCACTAAATGGAACCAATGTTAATTGGTTAAATGGTTAATTACAGAGCTGGATGAAGAAAAGTGTAAGATGAGCCTGGAAAATTGTTTTGTGGTAGAAAGGAAAATGCTCAGTGCATTGTGTAGACATATCAAAAGGCACAAGCTTTTCAGACTACAATATCTGAGTTCTTGGGCTCCACCCTGCCCACCTGCACTAAGCCAATGACAAATATTTTAGGTTCTTCCATGTTCACCATTCCAGTAATATATTCTATTATCCGTTTGATAGGCTCTGCTCATAGATCACACAACATACCCATAGTTTAAAGCATAAGAAGTTCATTTGTCTCTCATTTAAATATTTAATATCCAATATTTAGATATCCAAAGCTAACATTTTGCTCCATAGTGTCAGGACACTGGATCTTTCAATCAATCATATTACTGTGCTGTGTGAAGCCTACATTTGCACAGTCACTTCACGTTCCAAGATATCTAGTCATCATATTTCTACTTCACCCAGAGAAAAAGGGAAAAGAATGGCTTACCCTTCTTTTAACGGCATTTTCCACAAATCACACTTAGACCTACGTGAATCTTATTGCAACAGTTTGGTGATATGGCCACACATAACAGCTAGTAAGAATGGGAAACACATATATTTCATGCAACCATATGTTGAGCTAAAGATAAAGATTTTATTACAGTAGGACAATGATGAAAATTGATATTGGAGGGGTAAAATAACCCTATCTGCTCCAATAACTATTCTTAATTTGCTCACACACTCTTCTGCGTCCAATTAGCTAACCCACTTTCAATACACTCAAATCCATAAGGTGGCGCTAAATTTCCTTTTCGTGTAGATAGTTCTGCTCTCCAATCTGGTCTAACTGCGTTTCTAATTGGCTTTCTCTGTGTACCTATTGCACAGATGCCCTTCTTGGATCTTCAGACCTGATTATCCTATTTATTTTATTTGATCAGGTTGGTGTTTCATTGGGAAATGCCTGTTGTCTGTATTATTGCCAACTTTTCTCATGGGCTGATCAAATTCCTAAGAGAAATAATATCCAGTTTCTTAATTATCTTTGAAATGCTCCTCTGTTCTAATCAAGAGACTTATGTTTACTTTTGTATGCTGTTTAGAGAATAAATCTTCCTGTTTTCTGTCATTATGCAGGGGGCACAGAATAACCGCATATTTTGGGTTTAAACTCTTTTAAACAGATCTTCAGCAAATGCTTTTTTTCCCACCCAGCAATGCTCTTCACTTTTATTTCCATATAATCAAAATATCATTAATTCCTGAGCCAAATAAGGGTTCTGTGGTGCATATTGGATTCCTTCTCAGTTTTCACCATTTGGGGCTTAGAATTTAACTTTTCTGAGACTCCTAAACCAGTAATAACTTGACTACCTTCCATCTTCCATCCATTGCTATTATTTTCTCTGTTGTTATAGTTTTCCTTGGAGATGTATCTTTTTTTTTTTTTTTTGCGGTACGCGGGCCTCTCACTGTTGTGGCCTCTCCGTTGCAGAGCACAGGCTCCGGACACGCAGGCTCAGCGGCCATGACTCACGGGCCCAGCCGCTCCGCGGCATGTGGGATCTTCCCGGACCGGGTGCACGAACCCGTGTCCCCTGCATCGGCAGGCGGACTCTCAACCACTGCGCCACCAGGGAAGCCCTGGAGATGTATCTTTAACAACAATTCTTACTTTTATTTTGGTAGGGTTTAGGAAAGTAATGGAGATAAATATTTTTTCAATCAACCATCTCTAACCTGAAGTTAGTTTTGCTTTTTTTTAAAACTAAGAATACAAAAGAAACAAAAGCTACTTATATTTAATATACATATTAACACAAGGACCCTCATTTGGTCTGAATGTCACAGTTATATATTACATATATTACATGGGTTATCTGAATGAAAAATAATATGTTCCAGTCACATGAAGTATGAGAAAAGAAACTTCATTTCTTATTTTATTCCAGAAGATTGTAATATATTTCTGTTTACTCATGTCCCATTAAGTCAGTGACAGATTCTATTATCATAGATGGCAAATATTACTATATTGTAATTTCTCTTGAGATGGAGAATGATCAAAACTCTTTTTCAGCCATCTTAAGATTTATTAATAATCTCCTGGCAATCCCATTTCAAAAAGTTGTCAGGGCTTCCCTGGTGGTGCAGTACTTGAGAGTCCACCTGCCGATGCAGGGGACATGGGTTCGTGCCCCAGTCCGGGAAGATCCCACATGCCGCAGAGTGGCTAGGCGCATGAGCCATGGCCACTGAGCCTGCGCATCCGGAGCCTGTGCTCTGCAATGGGAGAGGCCACAACAGTGAGAGGCCCGCGTACCACAAAAAAAATAATAAATTTAATTAATTAATTAATTAATTTAAAAAGTTGTCAAAGATGAAGATGTGTCATGAGAGCTGTCCTTTATAACAAGACAAGAAAGCAAAATGTAGTGATCTTCTCTATGATGACAATGTCCCTGAGTAGTACATTTCTCCATTAGTTAGAAATGCTTTTGACTCCAAGGCAATGAAATCAGACTTACAGTGATATAAATAAAATAGGGCTTGTTGGAGGAATGCATGTGTATGCCATGTTTTGATTACTTCATGTGGTCATCTGTGACACAGACACTTTCTATTTTTCTAACTCTCTGTCATTAATGTGGAGATCTGTGTCCTCTTTCTCCTGCTGAAGCATCACAACTGATTCCAGGAAGAAAGAATGAGTAAAAACAAAAATTCCTTTATTTTGGAAGTCTTGATTTATTTACTTTATCTATCATCTATTTATATTTTTCTATGCATTTATTTACTATTTTTAAATCAAGGAGAGGCAAAGAAAATACTTGTTATTATTTCTCATCATAAAAACCAGAGTTAGTCACATATCTAACTTAAGACAAATAAATATCAAAAGAAATAAGATTGCCAAAACTGTTTCTAAAAGTCATGGCTTCTCCACTGTAGAAGTCTAGGCTCCCTAAAATCAAGTAGTAAATACCACCCACTCCCAAAACAAACTGATTTCATAAAGAGGAAACAAAGTGGAGACTATTTACTGGGGAGATAAAAGATAGTATATTTTATGAATACCTAACATAGTTTTGAAAAATGAATATATTTTAATCTATTTATTCAGACAAAACCAAATCCCAGCCTCTAGAACTATAGGAAATAATTTTTTGTTGTTTATAAGACACCCAGTCTAAGGTATTCTGTTATAGCAGCCCTAGCAGACAAAGGTAGGCATTATGAAAAATAAGTAACCAACTATAAAAAAGAAAATCTCTATATAATTGATGAATTGGATAGAAAAAGGCACCATAATAATAATAATAAGTACACCAAATGTTTTACTTTTATTTATATCTCTCTATATTTATGAATTATGTTTTACAGTTGTGACACTTGTTAAACCAAATATTGAAATAAACTGACCTTAGATTTAGATTTTGAGTTATGTATCTCAAAGCATTAAAAGAAGACTGTAAATAATAATGAAACCTATTCAGCCAAAATGATGCTCTAAAATGTATTAAAATAGTAGGAAATAATTATAAACTATCAATTTAGAGATAATATTATGAGTAGAAAAGGTTTTGTTTTGCTAAAAGTATTATAAAAATAACATTTATTTGATTGTAGAAAAAGCACATTGCATAGCACATGTTATTATTTTCAGCTTTGGCTAAAAGAAAAAAAAAGTATCTGAAGCAAAAATTATCTTGAAGCCTTAGTTAAAGTTTAATGAATAACCTTGAAAGAAGCAAAGATACTTGATATAAGTGCCTGGAAAAGACAACAGGAGTAATCACACATTACATACTATTAACTATATAAGTAAAATTCTACTATTTACATTTTAGGAAGAATTTTTCTAATTCAGTTAAGAAAAACAAAAAGGTTTTCAAAAATAGTATGTGTGGTTTTTAGTAATACTTGATTTTTCTGTTAACTTTTTACCCTGAGTCTAAAATAAATCTTAAAAAATTACATTTGTTAAGAGGATTACTTTAGGAGACATCTTTACTTAAATTATAACCCAATAATTAGTTTTTTACTAATGAACTATGAGCTCATTTACTTATTGTTAATGAATTCTATTAATATTAAAAGAACTATTCAGAACCTAGCAGACTAATTTTAAAATAAAGTGTAAAATCTCAATTTGACACTTAACATGTGAGTCATTTACTTTCATTTAAAAATAGTTTAATAATATATTGGCACAATAGTTCCTGCAAATATTTCTATTTAAAGTGATTTTGGACAATTTATCTTTTTTGCTGATGGAATATATAATAGAAATTCTAAATTAAACCATCAAACTAAAAACAATCATCCTTCATTTAATAAAATAAAAGCAAAGCCGAAAATAAATAAAGAGAACAAACTGCCAGATCATGCACACACTAAACACTGGATCTGATACTTTTTCAATGTTGTTCCCAATTACCAACCCTGGGAAAAAGGAGTTCTTCAAGGAAAGAAAGAATGTAAATCACCTCAATCTTAACCTTTTAGTAAAGAAGCTGATAAGTAAGCTTCTAGAGATAAGCTAATTATAATTTGTTAGAACAGGTATCCTCAAATTAGTTTTGTGGCTTTATCCAACCAATTGAGAAGATCTGTGATGTCAAAACTATTTTCATAAAAATACTAAGTCATAATTTGTCTTTTTCATCACATTGACATTTGCACTTCTGGTGTACAAATAACATTGGTTAAATTGCCGTCACCTTAACATGAATAAAGTCAGTGTTATCAGACCATTCGTAGTCACTCTATTTTACATTGCTATGAACTGAGAGGGAAAATAAAGCCAGTTGTACTTAAGAATGTCTTTGCTGAACGTAATGGTTAAATTGTATGTGTCAACCTGACTAGCCTGTAGTGCCAAAAGCATAGAACTTGGTCAAACACTACTCTAGATGTTAATGTGAAGATATTTTGTAGTTGTGGTTAACATTTATAATCAGATGATTTGGAATAAATGAGATTACCCTCAACCCTATAAGTGGACCTCATTCAATCAGATCAGGGGCTTAAGAACAAAAGCTGTTTCCCAGAGAAGAAGGAACATTGCATCAAGACTATAACAGAAATCCTGTCTGAGTTTCTTTGGACTTGCTAGTCCCCCAAAATACATGAGCCAATTTCTATACATAAATGAATAAATAAATCTCCGACTGGTTTTGTTTCCTTGGAGAACCTTAACTGTCACAGATTTTGGTACTGAAATTGGTTCTAGAGGAACAGACTCTTAAAGGTTAGTTTTTTTTATTAATTTTGGGATTTATGGAATTGACTCACTAATCTGGTTCTAATTAAAGGCATAAATTATTCCATTTCTAGTGGTAAAGAGGGTGCTGATAATCCATGGTGTGATGTGGCTACAGAGAACACAAATTATCACTGTTGCATGCTCCTAATCAAATACTTATAAGAGGCAAGTCTCTAAGTAACTGTGTATTTGCTCTCTTAGACTATTTTTTTTTTGGTCAAATTAATAACTATAATGAGATTTGTTGGTTGATCCTAACTGCCAGACAGAGTACAGGGGGAAAAAAGGATGAGCTCAGGGTTTCAAATTCCATGCATGAATAACCTGAAAATTTCTGTGTCTGCCCTGAATGAAACTCTTATCACCTGTGTCCATGGAGGTAAAATTTCTAAAATAAAATCCTTCCTGTAAGTAGTTGAACTACAACACAAATTGAATTCCCAACCTCATAAGACATCTGCTGTTAAAATGGCTGCATTGATTGAGAATAGATGGGCTTTTGAAAATTGGAATCGGGACATATGAGCAGTTTCTGGTGTAGCTGGGGACCCTGAACCTATAAATTCTGCCAAGTACTTGTCTGAGAAGGTTAATACCCCTTGGCCAAGGAACTTGTAATGTCTTCCTTTTAGGTAGTTAGTGCAATACAATTCTGACTCTTATCAGGACCTACTTTTACTACTCTTTGCTTCTAGGCATATAACTAGACTCAGCTACCAGAAAGACCCAAAAATGAGGTACAGAGTGTGACCCATGAGGTTACTACACTCCCAAAGAACTACATGAATTTTCCAATTAATGTACACAGAAATAGGTGTGGGAATGGATATTAAGAGTGTAAGGTAATGTTTGAAGGAAGATAAATTTTAATCTAAGCAAATCTGTTGATATAAGCATGAATACTAAGCAGATTCTGGATTCATTGTTATAGCTTGAAGGGTTCAAAGGATCTTAAACTGTCTCACTGGCTGGCTGAAATATACACTGAAAAGTGGCATACACTAAGTTATGTTGAAATGACATAACTACCTTGGCACACTGTAGAAGAAGGTATCCAAAGACTTAAGGACATTGGAATGTTAGAGTGGATTTATCACGTAAGACTTGTTTACCCACCAATGAAAACACATCTTTTACCACTTGCGAGAAATACATATGTGAAGGGAGTCCCAGCATTCTTAAAGAGCTCTGTGGTTGCTCTTTTCTACAGGTCAGAAATTACAGTGAAAACTGCTGCCATTGAACTGAGATCCTTAAATGCAATGAGCATAATTAGATGTTAAGGAGGAAGGGTTCAAGTCGTGGTGCACTTAATTGAAAAAGAGCAGGTGGACATGGTTGTTTTAATGAACAGCAGAGTCAAAGGAGTAATCAGAATAGGCTGACTTCCTGAAACCTATGACACTGGTTAGTTGATCATTGTGTCCCTAGGAGAAAAATCGATGGGCAGTCACATAAAATTTTACTTGCTCTATAAATGGGGACGAGTTCTAGGCCATGTAGACAGAAGTTTAACTTGAATTACCAAAACAGAGAACCATGAATCAATTAATTTCCAGACTTCAGCCAGTTTAAGACCCAGAGCCCCTTGAATAAAGGGGAGATAGGACCTCGGTACACTGCCAAAAATTTATACTACTAATCTTTCTCTCAACCTTCCACATCTTTTTGCCAAGGCATCTGTGCTTTGGGAAAATTAAATGATTAGTCCTCCTGGGAATTTCTGGGCACATGCTCTGACCAGACACTTATTCTAGGAGACCCAAAATATCACTGTGGTCCACCAGTCAGAGAAAGAGCTTTTGGAAATCAAGTGATCAATAAAGTTTTATCCGAGGTTCATCTCACAGTAGCTTCAGTGGGTCCCCAAACCCATCTGTTGGCTGTTTTCCCAGTTCCAAACTGTATAATTGGAATAGATATCCTCAGCAACTGCCAGAATCACAGCATTGGTTTCCTAACCTCTGAATTGAGGGCTGTTATGCTGGAAAATGCCAAATGGAAACACTAGAACAGGCTTTACCTAGGAAAACAGTAAACCGAAAGCAATACCATATTTCTGGAGAGATTGCAGATTAGCACCACCATCAAGGACCTGAAGGATGCAGGGGTGGTGAGTCCTATCATATCTCCCTTCAGTGTAAGTATTTGGCCTGTGCAGTGGATAGTTCTGTAAAGGGAAAGAAGAAAATGAAGTAGGAGACATTTGTTGGGCAAATACTATGATAACATAACATATATTTATTATCTCACAGTTTCCAAGGATCAGGAGTCTAATATATTTCATGGAATCCTCTGTTCAAGGCCTCAACATGCTGCAGTCAAGGTGTAAGCCAGGGCTGTCTCCTCACCTGAGGCTCAGAGTCCTTTTCTATGCTCACAGGTTCTTGGCAGAAATTTTTTTTTTTTTGATTATAGGATTGAGAGTTGAACTTTCTTGCTAGCAGTTGACGAGAGTTGTCTGAGCTCCTAGAAACCTCTAACAATTTCTGCCACACATCCCTCTCCATATTTCATGACAGCTTACTCCTTCAAGGCCAGCAGGAAGATCTCTTTCCCTTCAATTCTCTCAGACCTTTTTCAAGAGCTCACCCAGGATAATATCCTTAAAACAATTTGAGAAGAAAACGTTTCAAGGTCTAATTGTTCAGCGCTGAATAAGAGAAAAGATTACAATTCTAGTATGCAATGTTCTTTATCATATGATCTATCTGATTCTTTTAGTTATTCTCATAGCATCCTTACATTAACCACAAAAACTTGTGAAAATTTGTATTTGATTTTGAATCTTTTTATTATCTTTTATTAATAATGAGATGTTGGAGCTACAAGTTTATATTTTGTCAACATAGGAATATTTTGTGCATCACTGAGAGTAAAGCCTTCAACTCTTTGAGTAAAGTCTGTGGGCACCACAGATGTTAGCAGGTGAATTTTTAACATATATATATATATATATATATATATATATATATATATATATATATATATATATATATTTTTGCATGTGAACAACTCCACACACAAAAAATAAGAGTGCCTCATTAACATTTATTGGTTCTGCAAGGTCAAAAGGAGAACAGAGTCACCTCTAATTACAGCTACTGTATTGTGGACCAGAAGAAATGTTTTACCAAAGAAATAATGTTCTCTATTTTCAGTTTTTATTGGAAATTTTTAAAATGTGCATATTTCCAAAAGTATCAGATTTATAAACATTTGAAATGTCAATAGGTTAAATTTGTTTTAAAGAAAAATGAGAACACTTTTTTGTCATCAAAATGAATTTACTAGCATTATTATCCATGTTACTATTGAATTAGATAAAAATATTTTGTAGATTTCAGGGCATTCGTTATTTCCCATGAGAGTTTTGTGTCAAGAACTGGAAATCCACTTTTTAAATGTTTAGGAAATATGTGGTTTAATGTAGTTGTATAGAGGGGTCTCTTAGAGAATTCCTTAGGGATCCAAGAAGCTAAACAACCAATGATCATAAGGACAAGAACTAAAATAGCTCTAGGAAGAGACCTTGAATATGGAAGAGGAGTAAGACGTGGAGATCACCTTCCTCCCCACAAATACATCAAAAATACCTCTACATGTGGAACAACTCCTACAGAACACATACTGAATGCTGGCAGAAGACCTCAGACTTCCCAAAAGGCAAGAAAATCCCCACATACCTGGTAGGGCAAAAGAAAAAAGAAAAAACAGAGACAAAAGAATAGGGATGGGACCTGTACCTCTGGGAGGGAGCTGTGAAGGAGGAAAAGTTTCCACACACTAGAATGTCCCTTTGCAGGCGGAGATTGCGGGTGGCAGAGGGGGAAAGCTTCAGAGCCATGGAGGAGGGCGCAGCAACAGGGGTGCAGAGGGAAAAGAGGAGAGATTCCCGCACAGAGGATCAGTACCGACCAGCACTCACCAGCCTGGGATGTTTGTCTGCTCACCCAGCAGGGTGGGTGGGGTCTGGGAGCTGAGGCTCGGGCTTTGGAGGTCAGACCCCAGAGAGAGGACTGGGCCTGGTTGTGTGAAGAGAGCTATTGTGCCACAGCTAGCTTGGAGGTAGCCCAGGAAAATATCTGGACCTGCCAGAGAGACAAGAGACCATTGTTTTGGGGTGCACGTGTAGAGGGGATTCCTGCTCCGTGTGCCCACAGAAGGCAGAGTACAGCCTAAGTGAGCTGCAGAGACGGGTGTGAGCTGTGGTTATCATCTCGGACCACAGAGATGGGCATGGACCACTAACGCTCCAGCCACTGCCACCAAAAATCCAGTGTGCAAGCATAGGTCACTATCCACACCACCCTGGGAGCCAATGCAGCATGCCACTGCCAGGGTCCTGTGATCCAGGGACAACTTGCTTGGGAGAACACACAGCATGTCTCAGGCTATTGCAATGTCACACCAGCCTCTGCCACTGTAAGCTTGCCCCACATTCCAGTTATGACTACCATACCCCTCCCTGTCCCCAGCCTGAGTAAGCAAGAGAGCCCTAATCAGCCAACACTTTAACCCTCTCTATTCTGCATGGGAAACAGATGCCTGAGGGTTTCCTACATGCAGAGGTGGGGCCAAATCCAAAGCTGAACCCCAGGAGCTGTGAGAACAAAGAAAAGAAAGGGAAATTTCTCCATTCAACCTGAAGAGCAGCAGATTAAATTGCCGCCATCAACTTGATAAACCCTACATCTGTGGAATAGGTGAATAGACAATGAATGTTCCCAAAATTGAGACGGTAGACTTTGGGAGCAACTGTAGACTTGGGGTTTGCTTTCTGCATCTGATTTGCTTTTGGATTTATGTTTATCTTGGTTTATTTTTTAGTGTTTGTTATCACTGGCAGATTTGTTTATTGGTTTGATTGCTCTCTTATTTTTTTTCTTTCCTTCTTTCTCTTTTTGTGAGCGTGCGTGTGTATGTTTCTTACTGTGACTTTGTCTGTTTAGGTTTTCTTTTACCATGTGTCCTAGAGTTCTCTCTGTTCATTTTCATTTGCTTGGTTTTGTACTTATGTTTTGTTTTTTAATTTGTTTTTTTTCTTTTTATGACTCTGTGTGTATGTTTCTTTGTGCTTTGTGTGATTTTGCCTGTTTAGTTTTGCTTGTACCATTTGTTTGGGGGTTCTATCTGTTATTTTTTTGTTGTTTCTTTTCCTTTTCTTCTAAGCCGTGTGGCTGGCAGTGTTTTGGTGCTTGGGCTGGGTGTCAGGCCTATGCCTCTGAGGTGGGATAGCCAAGTCCAGGACAGTGGACCACCAGAGACCTCCTGGCTCCATGTAATATTGATCAGTGAGAGCTCTCCCAGAGATCTCCGTCTCAACACTAAGACCCAACAGCTAGCAATCTCCAGTGCTGGACACTTGCAAACAACTAGCAAGACAGGAACAGGAACACAACTCCACCCATTAGCAGAGAAGCTTTCTAAAGTCATACTAAGTTCATAGACACCCCAAAACACACCATTGGATGTGGCAATTCCTACAAGAAGGACAAGATCCAGGCACACCCACAAGAACACAGGCACCAGTATCCTGCACCAGGAAGCCTACACAAGCCACTGAAACAACTTCACCCACTGGGGGCACACACCAAAAACAACAGGAACTACGAACATGTAGCCTGCAAAAGAAGACCCCCAAACACAGTAAGTTAAACAAAATGATAAGACAGAGAAAAATGCAGCAGATGAAGGAGCAAGGTAAAAACCATCATGCCAAACAAATGAAGAGGAAATAGGCAGTCTACCTGAAAAAGAATTCAAAGTAATGATAGTAAAGATGATCCAAAATATCGGAAATAGAATGGAGAAAAAACAAGAAGCATTTAACAAGGTTTTATAAGAATTAAAGAGTAAACAAACAATAATGAACAGACAGTAAATGAAATAAAGAATATGCTAGAAGGAATCAATAGCAGACTAACTGAGGCAGAAGAACAGATAAGTGACCTGGAAGAGAGAATAGTGGAAATAACTGCCATAGAGCAGAATAAAGAAAAAAGAATGAAAAGAATCGAGGACAATTTCAGAGACCTCTGAGACAACACTAAACACACCAACACTCAAATAATAGGGGTCCCGGAAGAAGAAGAGAAAAAGAAAGGGTCTGAGAAAATATTTGAAGAGATTATAGTTGAAAACTTTGCTAATATGGGAAAGGAAATACAGTCAAGTCCAGGAAGTGCAGAGAGCCCCATATAGGACAAATCCAAGCAGAAACATGCCAAGACACATATTAATCAAACTATCAAAAATTAAATACAAAGAAAAAATATTAAAAGCAGCAAGGGAAAAAGCAACAAATAACATACAAGGAAATCACCATAAGATTAACAGCCGATCTTTCAGCAGAAACTCTGCAATCCAGAAGGAAGTGGCAGGACATATTTAAAGTCATGAAAGGGAAAAGCTTACCCCCAAGATTACTCTACCAAGCAAGGATCTTATTCAGATTCAAAAGAGAAATGAAAACCTTTAGGACAAGCAAAAGTTAAGAGAATACAGCATCACAAAACCAGCTTTACAAGAAATGCTAAAGGAACTTCTCTAGACAGGAAACACAAGAGAAGGAAAAGATCTACAAAAAGAAACTCAAAACAATTAAGAAAATGGTAATAGAAACATACATATCAATAATTACCTTAAATGTAAATGGATTAAATGCTCCAACCAAAAGACACAGGCTCACTGAATGGATACAAAAACAAGACCCGTATATATGTTGTCTACAAGAGACAAACTTCAGACCTAGGGACACATACAGAATTAAACTAGGGGGTTAGAAAAAGATATTCAATGCAAATGGAAATCAAAATAAAACTGGAGTAGCAATTCTCATATCAGACAAACTAGACTTTAAAATAAAGACTATTACAAGAGACAAATAAGGACACTACATAATGATTAAGGGATCAATTTAAGAAGACAATATGACAACTGTAAATATTTATGCACCCAACATAGGAGCACCTCATACATAATGCAAATGTTAACGGCCATAAAAGGGGAAATTGACAGTAACACAACAATAGAAGAGGACTTTAAAACCCCACTTTCACCAACGCACAGATCATCCAAAATGAAAATAAAAAATGAAACACAAGCTTTATATAACACATTATCCCAGATGGACTTGATTAATATTTATAGGACATTCCATCCCGAAACAACAGAATACACTTTCTTCTCAAGTGCACATGGAACATTCCCCAGGATAGATCACATCTTGGTCACAAATAAAGCCTCGAAAAATTTAAGAAAATATAAATTGTTTTCAGCATCTTTTCTGACCACAACACTATATAACAATTACAGGAAAAAAAAAAAACTATAAAAAATACAAGCACATGGAAGCTACACCATACACTACTAAATAACCAAGAAATCACTGAAAAAATCAAAGAGGAAATCAAAAGATACCTAGAAATAAATGACAATGAAAACACAACAAGGCAAAATCTGTGAGATGCAGCAAAAGCTGTTCTATGAGGGAAGTTTATAGCAATACAATCCTACCTCCAGAAACAAGAAAAATGTCAAATAAACTACCTAACCTTACACCTAAAGCAATTAGAAAAGGGAGGACAAAAAAAAACCCAAAGTGAGCAGAAAGAAAGAAATCATAAAGATCAGATCAGAAATAAATGAAAAATAAATGAAGGAAACAATAACAAATATCAATGAAACTAAAAGCTGGTTCTTTGAGAAGAAAATTAATTCAAAATTAATAAACCATTAGCCAAACTCATCAAGAAAAAAAAGGAGGAGACTCAAATCAATAAAATTAGAAATGAAATGAGAAGTAACATCTGACAGTGCAGAAATACAAACGGTGATGAGAGATTACTAAAAGCACCTATATTTCAATAAAATGGACAATGTGGAAGAAATGGAAAAATTCTTAGAAAAGTACAACCTTCCACAACTGAACCAGAAAGAAATAGACAATATGAACAGACCAATCACAAGCACTGAAATTGAAACTGTGATTAAAAATCTTCCAGTAAAAAAAAGTCCAAGACAAGATGGCTTCACAGGTAAATCAAACAATTGGAGAAGAGCTAACACGTATATTTCTCAAACTCTTCCAAAATATAGTAGAGGGAGGAACACTCCCAAACTCATACTAGGAGGCCACCATCACCATAATACCAGAACCAGACAAAGATGCCACAAAAAAAGAAAACTACAGGTCAATACCTCTGTTGAATATAGATGCAAAAATCCTCAATAAAATACTAGCAAACAGAATCCAACAGGACATTAAAAGGATTATACTCCATGATCAAGTGGCATTTATCCCAAGAATGTAAGGATTCTTCAATATACACAAATCAATCAATGTGATACATAATATTAACAAACTGAAGCATAAAAACAATATGATCATCTCAATAGATGCAGAAAAAGCTTTCAACAAAATTCAACCCCCGTTTATGATAAAATACTCTCCAGAAAATAGGCATAGATGGAATCTACCTCAACATAATAAAGGCCATATATGACAAACGCCAGCCAACATTGTTCATAGTGGTGAAAAACTGAAACCATTTCCTCTAAGATCAGGAACAAGACAGGTTGTACACTCTAGCCACTATTATTCAACAAAGCTTTGGAAGTTTTAGCCATGGCAATAAGAGAAGAAAAAGAAATTAAAGGAATCCAAATGAGAAAAGAAGAAATAAAACTGTCACTGTTTGCAGGTGACATGGTACTATACGTAGAGAATCCTAAAAATGCTACCAGAAAACTACTAGAGCTAATCAATGAATTTGGTAAAGTAGCAAGACACAAAATTAATGCACAGAAATCTCTTGCATTCCTATACACTAATGATGAAAATTCTGAAAGACAGATTAAGGAAACACTCCCATTTACCATTGTAACAAAAAGAATAAAATACTTAGGAATAAACCTACCTAAGGAGACAAAAGACCTGTATGCAGAAAACTATAAGACACTGATGAATGAAATTAAAGATGATGCAAACAGATGGAGAGATATACCATGTTCTTGGATTGGAAGAATCAACATTGTGAATATGACTATACTACCCAAAGCAATCTACAGATTCAATGCAATCCCTATCACATTACCAATGGCATTTTTCACAGAGCTAGAACAAAAAATGTCACAATTTGTATGGAAACATAAAAGACCCCAAATAGCCAAAGCAATCTTAAAAATGAAAAACGGAGCTGGAGTTATAAGTCTTCCTGACTTCAGAGTATAGTAACAAAGCTAAATTAATCAAGACAGTATGGTACTGGCAGAAAAACAGAAACATAGATCAATGGAACAGGAGAGAAAGCCAGAGATAAACCTACACACAATTGGTCACCTTATTTTTGATAAAGGAGGCAAGAATATACAATGTAGAAAAGACAGCCTCTTCACTAAGTGGTGCTGGGAAAACCAGACAACTACATGTAAAAGAATGAAATTAGAACACTCCCTAACACCATACACAAAAATAAACTCTAAGTGGTTAAAAGACCTAAATGTAAGGCCAAACACTCTAAAACTCTTAGAGGAAAACATAGGCAGAACACTCTATGACATAAATCACAGTAAGATCCTTTTTGACCCACCTCTTAGAGAAATGGAAATAAAAACAAAAATAAACAAATGGGACCTAATCAAACTTAAAAGCTTTTGCACAACAAAGGAAAACATAAACAAGACAGAAAGGCAACCCTCAGAATGGGAGAAAATATTTGCAAATGAAGCAACTGACAAAGGATTAATCTCCAAAATTTACAAGCAGCTCATGAAGCTCAATATCAAAAAATCAAACAACCCAATTCAAAAATGGGTAGAAGACCTAAATAGACATTTCTCCAAGGAAGATATACTGATTACAACAAACACATGGAAGGATGCTCAACATCACTAATCATTAGAGAAATGCAAATCAAAACTACAATGAGGTATCATCTCACACCGGTCAGAATGGCTATCATCAAAAAATCTACAAACAATAAATGCTGGAGAGGGTGTGGAGAAAAGGGAACCCTCCTGCACTGTTGGTGGGAATGCAAATTGTTACAACCACTATGGAGAACAGTATGGAGGTTTCTTAAAAAAAACTAGAATTACGATATGACCCAGAATTCCCACTACTGGGCATATACCCTGAGAAAATCATAATTCAAAAAGAGTACATGTACCACAATGTTCATTGCAGCCTTGTTTACAATAGCCAGGCCATGGAAGAAGCCTAAATGTCCATCGGCAGGTGAATGGATAAAGAAGATGTGGCACATATATACCATGGAATATTGCTTAGCCGTAAAATGAAATGAAATTGAATTATTTGTGGTGAGGTGGATGGACCTAGAATCTGTTATACAGAGTGAAGTAAGTCAGAAAGAGAAAAGCAAATACTGTATGCTAATACATATATATGGAATCTAACAAAACAAGTCATTCTGATGAACCTAGGGGCAGGACAGTAATAATAATACAGACGTAGGGAATGCACTTGAGGACAATGGGAGGGGGAAGGGTAAGCTGGGACGAAGTGAGAGAGTAACATTGACAAATATACACTACTAAATGTTAGATAGATAGCTAATGTGAAGCAGCTGCATAGCACGGGGAGATCAGCTCGGTGCTCTGTGACCACCTAGAGCAGTGGGATAGGGAGGGTGGGAGGGAGGAGCAAGAGGAAGGTTATATGAGGATATATGTATACATATAGCTGATTCACTTTGTTATACAGCCAAAACTAACACAACCATGTAAGGCAATTATACTCCAATAAAGATGTTAAAAAAAGGAAAAGAACTAAAAGAACTCTTAGAGATGAATTAAACCTATACTCTTCTTTCCTCTTACCTCTCTTCTTTTCCCCATTCCCATCAATTCCTTTTTCCTTTTCTTCCATATTCTCTTACCATTTTTCTTCTATTCCTCCTTCTCTCTCTCCTTCTTAACTTGTATAATTCATATGAACACAATCTCTTAACCCCAGCCTGAATCCTCATAGTTTCGTTTTGCACATACACTTACCTTGAACACATTCATTCATGTACTACTTTGTGCAGCTATTTTTACACTTATCAGTATTGAAGGGTTTAGTATATATCAATGAAGCAAGAATAGATTCCTGTTTTATGCATCTTATATTCCAATGAAGAGAGACAGGGAATAAACAATAAACAATGAAGAGTAAATTATATACTAGGTAAGGAAATCGTGATCATTATGAAAACTGCTGGAGAGGGATAGGGCGAATCAGAAATAGGTTTGGGAGTAAGTTGCAATTTTAAGTGAAGTGGTCAGGGAAATTATATCTCATTGCCACGTTTTTCTATGTGTGTGTTCCTTGAGCACAATTCCCAGACTGAAAGTGTGATTGATCTAACTCAGGTTACTATAAATTTCCATTTTATACTGAGACAGTTGAATAGCTTATGTGGCATTTTCTAAGGAGTCATGCTCATCTATAAATCTATAGATTATGATTTATTTACCATAAAATTACTAAACTAGAAATGTCTTAATAAAAATATTCCTTTGGTGAGGACTCTTCTCTATCAAAGATTATTAGTCTATTTACCCAAGAGCAGTTTTCAGAGCTTACACTTGGTCACCTGCATTCTTTTTCCCCAGAGACTTCTCCTGTATATAAATCACTGGATAGATCGCTACTTAATTTCTCTATACTCAGGAACAGAAGCTCTGCTGTTCACCATCCTCCAGCCTATCTACTTCATTGGTAACTATTGTTCCCAGGTCAGATGAAAGATTTCCAGAATAGTAAACATAACCTGAAAACCATGAACAAGGAGTAGTAGTTAGCTCTCCGCAAAGTGAGCTATTAGCACATAGCATTTCACTTCTTTTGTTCAGGTTATATGAGTGGAAGATTTTTGGAGAGTTTATAAGCCAACAAGAGATAGCTAAGAGTAATATTCTCTTGCACTAACTTGGGCACAAGGAATTATCATGCTGGCATCTCTCCCTGGGGATTGAAATCTACTAATGACCATCTTTTCCATCTGGTATGATGTACACCTATTTTCTTATTTTTATCCATTTGACTCTCACCATTTCCTGCCATGGTTAGGGTTTCTGCTCTATCAGGTGTACTATTCACCCACAGAGCTGGTAATAGCAAAATTATTAATTCTTTTACCTTGTTCTGTACCCAAGCAGATGGCATAGAGTCTGATTGTCCCTGCCAGTTGATAATGGAGCTGCATTCACAGTTCATCTTAACTTGGCTACATGAGCTGAAATCATGATTCACCCCAAGTACCTTTAGTATTACACACTGTTAAGTCTATTTTCTACACTAATATAAGCTTATAATATAATATAATATAACATATTTTTTGTTTTAGTTTTTGTTTTTTTTGCGGTACGCAGGCCTCTCACTGTTGTGGCCTCTCCCATTGCAGAGCACAGGCTCCGGACGCGCAGGCTTAGTGGCCATGGCTCACGGGCCTAGCCACTCTGCACTAATATAAGCTTATAATATAATATAATATAACATATTTTTTGTTTTAGTTTTTGTTTTTTTTGCGGTACGCAGGCCTCTCACTGTTGTGGCCTCTCCCATTGCAGAGCACAGGCTCCGGACGCGCAGGCTTAGTGGCCATGGCTCACGGGCCTAGCCACTCTGCGGCATGTGGGATCTTCCTGGACCAGGGCACGAACCAGTGTCCCCTACATCGGCAGGCGGACTCTCAACCACTGTGCCACCAGGGAAGCCCGGATACACATACTTTTAAACGTTGCACAGGACCACTGAGTAAGTTAAATGGAAATTTTTTTTAAAAGCTGTGATATGAAAAAGAGAGTTAGTTATATTCTTGCATCCTCCCTTATTCCTTTATTCACACTTCCTTGATTCTAGAAACCTCTCCAAGGTAGTTATTCCCCAATATAAATATTTCCTTCATGTTCAATTTAGATTACTTATTTTAACTATGACTTTTGCATCACATGTTTTGAGTCACAAACATTTTATTTGCTCTGTGGATGGTAAGAGGTAAAGAAAGTTCATTTAATATTGTTTCTTTACCTCTTTCTGTGCATTGGTGACAGTGAATATGTATCTTGATCAGAAGAAATATATCTTGGGTTTGGGGGTGCTGAGTTAATAATTTGCTGCTACGAACCTTTAATTCTGGTCTCCAAGGTTGCTTCTGTCATGGAATAAGTAGTGTCCAGAGTATATTAGATGCCAATCTTAATTCTCACCCACCTGTAGCTCCATGAGACTACCATTAGTGGTCTGATGTAATCCATTTGCTGGCTCTGCACTGGTTTGTATTCTTGGAAGATTTTTTACCCTCTTTTATTTTCCAATTATTTTTTCTCCTGTTGACATTGAGTATATTCGTTATATCAGTCATCTCATTCAGTCTAAGAGAAATGTTATGTCTATGACCATGGGTGCACAGCCTAAGCACAGCATACCCAATTATTTCATGAATCCAGGTAACTACTAAGAAATTGGATTCAGACATTAGCCTTAATGTTCAAATCTCTGTCTAAGCTGGGAAGTGGATTATATTTATTTTTATTTTTCTAATTTTTTGTTGTTCTTGGAGGACATCCCCATAACCCACTTTATTTCTTCTTATAAACACCCACCACATTCTCCATACATGAGTACCATATATAGGATTCATTTTTGCCCAATCATTGAACTTTATTTGTGTGATGATATAGTAAATCTATTAGCTAGAGCCCAAGAGTCTATAAAAATCCAAATGGTTCCCCAAAAATGGGAGTCTAATTTTTCTTCTATTAATAAATAAACAGCTTGTATCTCTGCTCCTTGCAGAGACTTGACCTTACTGTCTTCTGTCAAGTTTTTACTGCATGCAGTCATATGGTACTGATTTCTAAAGAACAACATGGTCTTTAGAACAACATGGGAGTCTGGACACTCCCATCTGTGAACCAGGAAGATTATTTTGCCTTGGCTAGAAGAGAATAATAGAATTCAGACAACACAGCAACGATAGTAGGGATGTCCTTGAAGTGCTCTATAGTTGACCCTATGGTCAGTGAGGCTACATTCTCGAGAATGCAGTGCACTGCTGATGAATTTATTCTTTAGCATGCTTCTGAATATACTATTTTCATGCGATGGGTGAGATTTGGTGTGCTGCTCCCAGACCATATTAACGTTACACAAGATATAAGTGGGTACTTCTGTATCAGAATTATCTGATGCCCTTCAGAAGTGTGGACAGTTTTGACTAAATCCCAATAATAAGCTAGCAATTATCTTTCAAATGGTCTATTTGAAGTCCAAAATCTAAGAGTAGCACTCTTTTTCCAAAGTCTAGTCTGCACATGTTCTGAATTCAGATACTTCTAACAGTGCCTGAGCTACTGGATCACAGGGTCCTAGTGGGACTACCTGTAACACCACTTTGTAAATTATTTAATGTTTGCCTCTGCCCCAATCAGATTTGGCTTTCTTTCTGACAACTCTGTGAATGAGATCCAACAGGATTTCTATTTGAGAAATATAATTTTGCCAAAAACGAAGGAAACATGTGAACCTCTGAGGTTCTGATTTATTGACACTGTCTGTGCAAGATAATAACTTATTATTCACAATTTCAGGACTATTTCTAGCTCCTCAAGACCAAATAATTCCCAGGGATTTCATAAATTGGGTTGGGCATTGAATTTACTGAAGTTCTTCAGGGAACCTCTGTTTGTTATATGAGTGACTAAGGTTCTTAACTTTTCCTGAGCTTCTTCCTTTAAGGAGGGAATTATCACAATATCATTAATGTAGTGCAATAACTTGTATTAATGGTTATCAGGTCCAAGTTCTGTCTCTATAGATTATGACACTATGCTGATGAATTCAAATATTTATTTGGCAAAACAACAAATGTATAATGATTTTCATTCCATGCAAATATTATTGCTGCCTGGTTATACTGAAAGATTGTGATTAAAAAGATGGCAACGGATCCAACTTTATAACATCTGACAGTTGCTTGGATTATAATTTCAATATACCTTTTGTTGAAGAGAGAGTAATATGATTTTTCAAGAGGAGAACCAAGATTCAGAAAACATCTCTTATGAAAATAGAAAAGCCAAACAAATCTTCTACATGAATTAAAAATAAAGAGAAAAATCACCCCATAAATACGTAAACCAGGAGGTATGTTAAAGAACACATATATCTTTAATGAAAAATAATGTCATATATTTCTGCAAACCTAGAGCCTAGCACAATATCTTGAATATATTTAGAACTTACAAAATATATTTTTATTGATTGAATCAAAATAATCATTTTAACAAGTTAATTTTGGAATTACTATTCAGCTGGGGTGGGAGAAGGAGAGAAGGAGAGAAGGAAATCACAAAATGTTATGCCACTTACCAGTCTACATTTAATAGAATCTTTCTGCTTAACTACTCCACCTCTCATGAATGCCTAAGCATGACTCCTTCTGTTCTGAGCAATAACAGTGGTTGATGTATTAATAAAGATGTGTTGAGCTATGTCAAAATGAAGTTGAGTTGTGAAACTGAAGAGCACATGCCAACTGCTATCTCCTGTGTACTAAGGATTTAAACTATGTTCTGTCCACAGCAAAACAGTCTTCAAAGGAATATATTACCATTCTAGAGGCAATTGCATTTTTGGAATGTTATTACATTTCATTATTAAGACAAAAAGCCTCAATGTTTTCTTCTCTATTTAAAAATAATCCATATTCCAAACAGAACTGAAGCAAAAAGTGAAATTTTGGAAATTATATTCTCTAAACTTTGCAGAAATCCTTTACTTACAGCTATCATAAAGCTAATATTAAATTATGTGAATTTATTAGTGATGTCCTAGAAATAATAAATAATGATTATACTATGTGATATTAAATTTAAATTGTACTTAAAATTTGTGACTATATTAATATATATGCATTATATCTTTATTGTAAATTAATATTTATATGTTGATATATTCATATATATAGTCACATAGGTATGCATATATTTACTCATATTGAGACTGTATAGTATATATAAATATATAACTATAGCTATAGATTTATATATTTAAATAAATATATTTAAATTTTGTCCTAGTATAATAGCAGTGTTGACTCAATTATTTATTCTTTTTGAATTTCATCCAGATGGATAAAACAGAGTATTTCTAAGATTTCTTTTTATTAAAGGCCATGAAATCTTACTCTGAGGAGCCAATGTGGCTTCATCATAAAAAAATTTGACAGTTATTGTATGAAATCACACCAGTGAAGGAAAGGAGAGGCAGGTACAAAGTTTAAAAGCATTCTTTCACTTCCTCTTAAGTTGATTCCCTACAAGTAGATCCTGAAATAGAGATTCTTGTGCAAGGGATTACTGAGGGAATGCACTCAGGTGAAAACTGAACACAAATGAGAGTGAGGATAGGACAGATGATGAAGATAAACAAAATTAGGGGTCAAGCCGAAATCTAGCTTCATCCTGAGCCCAAGGAGAGCTTAGGAGCATAAAGGGCATCAGTTAAATGTTCTGACATGGGGGCTTTTAGATGCTCGTATTACTCACTGACAAGAGGCATCCCCATTCAAGAGTGGCATAAATTCCAAGGCAACTGGCAAAGCAGCTCAGATGACTCAGGTTAATTTCTGTGAACTAGTTGTACTGTGCACTGTCTGCAGATGACACTCTCACAGGCTGGTAAGTGGGGCATCAGCCCCATAAAGGAAATCTTAGCAGGTACCAAATTAATTGACTACATGATCCTAGGCTAATATAAGTCATATGAATTACTTATATACTGGTCACATATACAATATCAAAATTGTCCTCTGAAAGTAATCTTTCCATATTCCAATCCAGGTCCTTCTTTCTTTTGTGGTCTCTTAAGGTCAGAATTTTATCATTATTATCTCTTTATCATTTTTTTCCACTCCTACTTTAGACAATGCAAAGGAAGCAAAGTAAATTGCTGTCAAAGAGTAGAAGATAAAAGGGGTTAAAGTAGAGAATCCAAATTTTCCTTTAGCTTTTAGCAGCACAGGCCAGAGAAAATCAAAGCTGGGGAGGGGACAAAGCTTGGAATTGTCTTGGAAAATTAAGCTTTGCTATTATACTTTCCTATAAGTTTTATATATTTTTTAAATTTTTAAATTATTTTTAATTGACTTTATTCTTTAGAACAGTTTTAGATTTATTTTTAAAAACCTGGAAAATAGTAGAGTTTTCATATCTCCTACACCCAAATTTTAATAATGGTATCATATTTGCATGATACATTTGTTACAACCAATGAAATTATATTGATAGATTATTATTGACTGAAGCCCATACTTTATTAAGATTTTCTTGGTGTTAATTCATTTCCTCTTTTCTCCTCCATGATGCGATCACATCTCCTTAGAGACATTTTCATGTCTCCTTAGGATTCACTTAGCTGTGACAGTTTCTTTCTTTTTTTTTTTTAACATCTTTATTGTAGTATAATTGCTTTACAATGATGTGTTAGTTTCTGCTTTATAACAAAGTGAATCAGCTATACACATACATACCTCCCCATATCTCTTCCCTCTTGCTTCTCCCTCCCTCCCACCCTACCTATCCCACCCCTCTAGGTGGTCACAAAGCACCGAGCTGATCTCCCTGTGCTATGCGGCTGCTTCCCACTAGCTATAGGTTTTACATTTGGTAGTGTATATATGTCCATGCCACTCTCTCACTTTGTCCCAGCTTACCCTTCCCCTCCCTGTAACCTCAAGTCCATTTTCTAGTAGGTCTGTGTCTTTATTCCCGTCCTGCCCTTAGGTTCTTCATGACAATTTTTTTTTTTTTTTTTTTAGTGACAGTTTCTTAAACTTTCCTTCTTTTTGATGGCTTTGACTCTTCTTGAAGAGTATTGCTCAGTTGTATTTTTGGTTGCTTTATTTTTTTCATAGGATGTCCCTACAAAATTAAAATTTTCCTGATGTTTTTTCATGGTTAGATTTGGGTTATGGCTTTTGGAGAGGAAATCACAAAGATAAAGTACTAGTTTGATCACATCCTGTAAAGGTTAAATGCTATCAACATGATGTAGCTCATTTGACGTTGACCTCGATCCTTTTACTAATGTAGAGTTTGTCAACTTTCTCCACTGTAAAGCTTTTATTTTTTCTTCACTGTACTGTTTGGTAGAAAGTTACTCTGCCCAGCCCACACTAAGGAGAGGGAGTTATGCTACCCCTTCCTTTAGGATAGAGTATTTGCATAAATTATTTATAATGCTTTACATGGGAGATTTTTCTATTTTCACTTCTTTATTCAGTCTTTCATTTATATCGGTATAGACTTAGAAATATTTATTTTATATTTTGGCTTATAATCCAGTGCTACTTTACATATTTTCTTCCTCATTTTTTTCCAGTTTTAGCCTTTGGGAATTATTTCATTTGGCTCCTTTGTCCCTTTCACATACCTCCATCTATATGGTGTCTGTCTTCTTTCCTTACTTTTTTCCTCTCCTCTCTTCTCCTAGCACTTCTATGCTTTCAGACACTACAAAATGCTCCAGGCTCATCTTGTACATTGTATTACCCACTCCTAGAATCATCCATATCTTCAAGGAACTCTAACTCCTTTTATTGAAGAATGCTATTAGAAACCAAGATCTGAGTGCTACAGGGGTGTCATTTCTTTTAGAGATTCTCAGCTGGCAGAGCAAGGCAATATATGTGTGTAAACTAAACTGTGGCGATATATATTTCAATTCAACAATCTGCACCTATATTAAGCTAAATATGAGGTTATACTGATAACTCCAATTCGTTACCACATGAATCATTGTAGCATTCTCCTTGCTTATCTATAAATTTCCCTCTAACAGTGAGAAACCTGGCTACCCTCAACCACTTTCTACTTACTCAAATTTTCAATTCTGTATTTCTAGATGATTGAGGATAGTGAGAAATTGTTGTAGCAGAACAAGCAAAACTACCAAGAAACTTCGATGTGGAAGGACAAAACTGAAAAGGAATTAGTTGAATGGGAATAGACTCTATCTGGGCAAGGTGATCTTGGATTAAACCTGTGATCAATACAGAGCAAGCTCAGAAAAACTGAATTAGTCACCTCCACAGATCTCAGTATTTTGTGATGTAGAACAATGTTATACTCAGATAACATCTAAGCTCTCATCCACCTTTAAAACTCTATTTCTGGCATTTCAGCACATCCTAGGAAGGAAAGGAATTCTCTCTATTTTTTTTTTTTTTTTTACTTTCTCTCCTTTTGTCTTATAAAGCTTGTGATAGTTAGAAGCCTTCAACAAATCTAGGGTGATGCAATATGAAAATTCACATATTAGTTTAACACATTCCAGACAACTAAAATTAGCTTCTGAAGCTTGAGAAAGCTATACTCACAAATGAAAAGTGATTTTCCGAACAAGAAAATTAAAGAAAGTATTATTACCTTCTTGTGTAATAAGTATGTAAGTAAATTTTTTATTTTTTTCTCTTTTTGTGGTATGCAGGCCTGTCACTGTTGTGGTCTCTCCCATTGCGGAGCACAGGCTCCAGACGTGCAGGCCCAGCAGCCATGGCTCACGGGCCCAGCCGCTTCGCAGCATGTGGGATCTTCCCGGACCGGGGCACGAACCCGTGTCCCCTGCATCAGCAGGCGGACACTCAACCACTGCGCCACCAGGGAAGCCCCCAAATTTTTGAAAAAAGTTTTTAGTAATACAGTTGACCCTTGAACAACACAGGTTTGAACTGTGTGGGTCTATTTACACATGGACTTTCTTATTGGATTTTTTTTTTTCAATAGTCAATACTACAGTACTACAAGATCCTCAGTTGGTTGAACGCAGAATCACAGATACGAAAGAACTGTGTATTTGGAGGGCAAACTATAAATTATATACAGATTTTCCACTAAAAAGAACATTGGCATCCCTAACTTCCAAGTTGTTCCAAAGGTCAACTGTAATTTATTAATAGAAATTAAAAAGTAATATCAAGGAGGTTATCTCTAATGTTCAAGAACATATTCATTAATGCATATGCCATCATTCACCCAACACTTGGCATCCATTATTTGATAGATCATAATCTAAATACTGAATCTATATCCCTTAACTTTAGAGTTTGTTGTTTAGATGATATTAATCCGAGGCACTCTTAGAGATAGATGGGATTAATGTCTTCAAATGATCTTGAATTATTTGAATTATATTCTGAAATTATCAAGAAAACTTTTGAGCAAATATATATCTCATAATATCAGTAGTTGGACAAAACCCTGGGTAAGATATTCCCCTGCCAAGCCATGCTAAAAAATGTTTTTGAATTAAGTTCACAACGGTTGTGAGGACCAAAATAAAATAACAGGGACTTCTTCATAACACGTGTTAAAAAAATTATGTTGACTATGATCATTGAATTATTTTAATAATTTAATAAAGGAATACATACACTATTAAATGATTCCTCAATAAAATGCTATATCCATAATGAAATACTGAGAATTATAGCTAAATAAGTATAACAAGAAAGGATGAAAACATGTAGAAAGGAGGTGAATTCTCTCCTATTCTCCAGTTAACATTTTTTTTTTTTTTTTTTTTGCGGTACGCGGGCCTCTCACTGTTGTGGCCTCTGCCATTGCGGAGCACAGGCTCCGGACGCGCAGGCTCAGCGGCCACGGCTCACGGGCCCAGCCGCTCCGCAGCATGTGGGATCTTCCCAGACCGGGGCACGAACCCGTGTCTCCTGTATCGGCAGGCGGACTCTCAACCACTGCGCCACCAGGGAAGCCCCAGTTAACATATTTTTAAACTTTTATCTCTACTTTCTCACTTAGCATTTTTGTCCTGTGAAGTTTTTTTAACATGTAAGTAGTATGAGGCCTGTGAACATGTCACATTTTTCTCTTTATCCTCTGCACCTAGACTAAGGCTAGATAAATAGCAAAAGCTCAGTAACATTTTATTGACTATGATGAACAAAATAATTATAATTTTAGCTTACTTTTGTATACTATTTTCAGTTTACATGCTCCATTCACTATATCTTTCTTTTTTCTTTAGATGACTAATAACAATAAGCAATCTAAACCCTTTAGTAAGGAAGATACTCATAACACTAAGATAATTATGAATTTATTCATTAAAATGTTAGGGAAATTAGGGAAGTATATTGCAGGAGCAACAGCAATATTTATGAGGTTGTTAAGAAATACTGTCTATGCTGAAAAGAGAGACTTTGAACCTTAAATAAAATTAAGAAACTTGTAGTTTAGTTTTTTGAGTCACAAATATAGTTTTAAGAAGATAGAGGAGAGAGAAAGATAATAAACCACCTGTACATTTTAAATTTAAATAATTTTCACCATCAAACTGCTTTCAAAATACTTCAGCTTACTTAGCATTACCTTATTAGTAACAAATGTTTAAATCTTCAAAATCTGCAGAACTCCTAGGTATACTAGAATCTGATGAGGTACTAGCATATGTTGGAATTGTGATCATTTCTAGCACAGCAATAAAACACGTTTAGAATAAAAATTTAACTCTTTGTCAAAAGAATGCAAAGATGATAGAACAATAAATATACAATTTCTAGTGATTTACTTTTTATAAATATATTAAAAATAGTCACTCACAGTTTAATTATAGAGACAGCATTTATCTAACAGTACATTTTAATTATTCTCAATAATCCAAGGAATGGGCATTTGTTATGCTTTTGTAAGGCTCTAAATAGACATATATTTTTTCCACATATACTCAACTATATCAAAAATTCTTTGGTGGGGCTTCCCTGGTGGCGCAGTGGTTGGGAGTCCGCCTGCTGATGCAGGGGACACGGGTTCGTGCCCCGGTCCGGGAAGATCCCACATGCTGCAGAACAGCTGGGCCCGTGAGCCATGGCCACTGAGCCTGCGTGTCTGGAGCCTGTGCTCTGCAGCGGGAGAGGCCACAATGGTGAGAGGCCCGCGTACCGCAAAAAAAAAAAAAAAAAAAGAAAAAAAAAAAGAAAAAAAATTCTTTGGTGATTTCAGTGTGTAGAAAAGCCATACATTTTAAGTAATGTATGAAAAGATACATAAATATTAAGGAATATTAGTCCTTGAGAAAAAGTCAGGCCAGGTATTATTTGGTATCTCTCTCTTTTTAAATTTCTTGAGAAGCAGTGAATTTGTATATATTTACACAAGATTTAGAGTTAGAGAAAATCTAAAACATATTTTTAAGAAAACCTTTTTTTAAAGGGAATATATTGAAGTAAGTTGTTTGACAAGGGTAAAGGTGTTCCCCTGAGTTATGACATGAAAGATGAGATAATATCATTTCTTATGACACTGGTAATACCGTCAAGGACAATTTTTTATGATATTTAAATGACTTGCAAAAGTGGTGCCTATAAGTGATATATTCATTTTCTAAAATCACCTGAATTTGTTACTTGAGTCAAGTTATCATGAATTTTAATGTTCAGGATAAGAGTTCTTATGAAGATGGAACTTGGTCAGAAGTAACTTCTTACCAAAAAATAGCTTGATTGTTTGGAGACTGACACTTTGCCAACATTTTATTTTCTTCATTTTTTAGACAAAGAAACCAAGACATGTTAAAAGGCATATTAAGAACCTTGTCCAAATTCTTCAGCAGGACAGGAAGAAATACTTCCACAAGTCAAATACAGCCAAAGACTGCATTAGGAAGAATCTAATTGTGGGTGCTCCCCAGCTGAAATGTTTACTTTTCTCACTTTTGCTTATGACGAAATTGCTTATTAATTTAGCATCAGCCAGACTAGATAAAAAACACCTCAGTGTGATGTCTCACCAAAACTTCTGGATCCATTTCATGTGAATATATGAAATGATTCAATACCACCAAATAATTGCTGCCAATATTTAACTGAGCATTAACTTTTCTAATTTAGAAGGGAGGAAATTGATTGCCTGTGGAATTTACCTATCAGTAAAGTTAGCTGTAATTAAATTGTACGTAAATATTCTGATAGTTTGGGTGATGTGGGAAGGAATTAGAAGTGCAAAAAAATCTGATTGGGAACCCCTGTGACTGGTGAAGGGAAGAGGGTACAGCAGTGCGCAGGGAAAGCCTTTAGTGTATGATGCAGGTAGTCAACCTGCCACCTGAGAAGAAGAAAAGAAGATTCAGTACAAGGAGCCTCAGACTGAGAATTTCTCAACCAGGTCAATGGAGGGTCTCAGAGCAAATACTGCTCATTACAGGAGCCTACACCCTACTGGCGTGGCAACGACCTGGTGTTCAGTACCCGTGCCATGCTTTGTTAGTGAACATCTCTAATGCTTAGCCTTGGCAAACTGAATGCTACAGTTTGATGCTGTCAGTAACTACATGGTTCTCAGCAACTTCTTTCTGAAAGAAGACAGAGGTGGCACAGTTCCATGGCTGCCACAGATACTCTGGTTGAAATACAAAATTATCATTTTTCTCGATATTATGAAATTATTAGCACTATTTTATATATGATGATTTATGCTTATTATTTAAAATTGCAAGTCCTGACTTTTTAACATCATTACTCTACTCATTGATCAGTCTTCATATTCCAAAAAACTTTAAACTCTAACTGAACACAGGTTAGCAGTTAAGGATCTTCCCACCTACAGTGAGTCCCCTAGTAATATGATTAATGCTTTTTATATGAAAAATGATTCAGTCGGCTCACAATTAAATTTGAGTGGTTGATATACTCACTATGATTGTTTTCATAGCATCTGAACTGAAGGAAACAAAGGTCAATGCTGCCAGCTGTAATACGAGAGAAGAAAATCAATTAGATGTGTCGTATTTCTGCCTTATTTTTCAACCTTGCCTTGTATGCATAAGTATTCTTACTCTCTAGGTTGGGTTCTCCTGAAGCAGAATTCAAGATGAGAAATCAAGTAAGACTGATTTACTAGAAGAACATTTCCAGGAAGAATCTGAAAGAAGAGTGAAGAAATGGGCAGGAAAGCAAAAGAGATCAAGTAAATAGACACTTTCAAGCAAAGTCCCACAAAAGGTCATTTTGGTCAACCCCATGTGGAAAGGAGCATTGGAGACCCTCTGCCTTACACCTCAGTGTTGATTGATTAAGAGGGGAGATCTTGCCTATATGTCCTCCCTCTGGAGTCAGTCATTACTGACTAAGGAATAGTCCTGTAGGGACATCATCTCCCAGGCACTCACCTTCTTTTTGCTGCAGAAAAAGCAGACTTTGGCTGCCTGAAGAGAGCCCCCCCACAATGAGACAGTGAGACTCAGAGACTTATGAGAGCAAAACACCGATCTGGTGAACATGCAACTTGTAAGGGATTGACCGGTTGAAGAACTGAGGGTGTCTGCCATGTGCCTTCGCTTTGGGATGGAATCATGGAGGTGTTGGCTTTATTTTCCCTTCCCAGTCATTGGTTTGAGATAGACTTCTTCAATGATCTTACTCTTTCTATAATGTTATTTGTTCTTTCTTTGGACACAAAAAAATTTCATTGCCTTTTTTCCTTCTCTGTGAGGCAGTAGAGAGGTGTTTTCCCTTTTTCTTTTTCCCTAAAGGAATAGATTCAAAAAGCAGAGTCTTATTTCAAAAATTAATAGTTTTTGCTATTCAGATACTTCAAAATGGCTAAGGATACTGGAATACAGCTCCAGAGCTTGCTAAAACTTACCAAATGCAGACATATAATATACAAAAGATAAATTTATTAATCAAAATAAGTGTGTGATTCAAAAATTTCCTCTTGCAGATATTTTATTCTTGGGATCAATATGCTAGAAATTGCTTTTGTTATTACCTCAAACATGAAACCGACATCCAAAGAAATCTATTTTAACACAATGCTATTTAAATGTGTTGTTTATAAAAGTGTTTGATGTGAAAATATTGAGTACCTTTCTCTAAATCCATTTTAAAATGGATTTTAATGCTGTTATCTTGGTCTCACCCACAGAATATGATGTGTCACAGATCAGAGGCATCCATGACTACAGATGGACAGTGAATTATCTTGGCAGCTGTACTACTGCTGTATAGAGATTTTTTTCTTATTCGTCCCCCCCCCCCTTACTTCTGTAGCATATTCTAAATTAGCTTTGAGATATTAGAATTTTCTCATTAACTGTAATTGTTGCTATCTCTCGACCACATAGCAGATGGCCCCAGGTGCTGTCTCAGCCCTGTTTGTCCTCCTGAGGCCTGAATATCTCTATATTTCAAGTGTCAGCTTGGCTTCTGACTCATCTCTTACAGCTTGCTGCTGAACATAACCATTAACTTAGGGATTTATTGTCCACCTAGTGATTTTTCCATAGAAAGTCATGACTCAAGTTTGAAAATTCAGAGTAAGTGATTTCCAGCTAAGATGTTCATAATTTTTCTTTCTTCGATACACCCTTTCTATTTTAAATACCTAACAATTATAGATAAAGTATGAAACAGAAAACCAAATAGCTAAAGTGATACTAAGAGCAGAGATAAACGTATTTGTGAGCTGAAGATGGAACAACACTGTAAAAGGAGATCAGGGCTGAAGCTGTGGAACTGCCAGGTTCAGTCAAGGAACAGGCAGTAGTTGCTCAGAATTTGGCATTTGCAAGATCAAAGAACTAAAACTCTTTCAAAGGTGGAAGTGAGCCAGAAAGGTGTTTACAGAGTATGTGTTCCCATTGTGAAAAATAAGCTCGATGAAAAACAAAACCAAATCAACTGTTTCCAATTACCTAATACTCCAGGTTTTAGCAAGCTGTTGGCCCTGTGAAGCAGGAGGACTCACGCATAGCTACACTCGGTAAGTGAACCAAGCTGTCCACTGGTTTTCTGATTGGGTCTATATTGTCCCCAATGTCACTGTAGGCAGAAGCTGTGAGGTGCCATCCGGAATGACAGGGAGGAGCACAGTGATGGGGCAACCACAAAACTATTGCCATGAAATGGTGATTACAGTAGGAGAAAAGGAAAGAAACACAAGGAAGAAATAATTGTTTAAAAACAAAATTTCTGAGGAATTAGTCAATTGCCCGTCTTGGAAATAGTGAGTATGGATGTAGAACTACTATATGGCTAGGACTTTTAAAAAGGGACTCAAACACCAAAAGAGTGACCAGATTAAATGATGTTTGCACTTAAAATATGTCAGTGGAAATGATCCTAGAAAGTAATTCCAAAACATGAAAAATTATTTTGTTTAAGAAAATAGTCAACAATCTTAATTGGACTATAAAATCATTTATGATGAAGTGAAATTTATTGGACATTTTCGAAGTCTTCACATATATTTAATTATTCACATATATTTAAGGTACTCAACAAAATAAATAAAGGAACAATTTCACTAATAAGAGCAATAAATGGTAAAACAAAATGGTAGGAGACATAGTCATTGGAATTAAAGTTCACTTAGAAGGAATCAAGTCTAGAACAATACAAATTAAAAGAATTGGTGACAGAGAATATTACTAAAGAATTTACCAAGAAGTCAATATGTAAGAAAGACAGAAAATATATAAATGAGTACTTATAATCAACACAAATGAATATGAAATGCACAAATAAATAACCAATATCTTTTTAAAAGTTTAGCTCTGTGTCACATAATTGTCATTTTTTGAACCACTGATGATACATTTACCATACTACTACAACACTATCCTCAAGAAAGTTGATGGTTCTAGGAAGACCAGAACAAGGGATTTCTTTCCCTTAATTTTAAACCATCTCTGGGAAAGTGTAAATAAGGGAAGAAGGGAAAAGGGTGATTTGTTTTCCCCTGAATTAGGAAAGCCAAGATCTTGCATTCCCTATTTACCACTTTTATTGACTGTGGGTGGAGGGACATTTATGTGGCTGAGTATCATTTGGACTTAATATTGGATTTAATATTAGTAGCATCAATGCTGTTGTTTGAAGTTGCACATATAATAAAAACATAGGGCTATATTCTATATCAATAGTTTTCAATTATACATGGTTCAGAGCCTCCTGGAGGCTTGTTAAAACACTGTGGGCCCCACAGTCTGAATTTTTGATTTAGTGGGATTGCTGAGAGGCTTGAGAATTTCTGTTCCTCCAAATTCTTAGGTAATGAAAATGCTGCTGGAGGGACCACACTATTAAAACCACTGTTGTATACAATCTCCTAAAGTCAGTGTTGCAGAAAAATGATCTTTTCCAATATAAATTCCATGACTAGTCCTTCAGAAATAATGTACGTGCCCACTTTCTCCTATAATCAAGTCATTGGGTTGTGCTTACATGTGCTTTACTGTAAACATAGAATCATCTGAGAGTTTCTGTGTGTGTGGTTGGCAATTTGGTTAGTTTCTTGGTTCAGTGAATTTTAATAAGAGTAGTACAATTTATTTTCTCTCTTTCCCCAAACTTCAACCATTTCACACAGAACCTAAATGGGTGTGTATATCCCTGAAAAACCTTTGTAAGATTTATTTGGAAGGCATGGTATGTTTAAAAACTGTTAACATTTCTTTGGTCTCATATACCTTTCCTTTTTTGTTGTTCTTTCTTGGTTAACTCAACTTTCTTCAAATATTTGGAGAAAATCAACTTGTTTAGCCTAAAGGGATGTAAGTCACAATGAGATAAATAATTGCTCAGAAAAAAAAAAATCAGAGTATATTACTTAGGATTTAGTGAGTTTCTGATCATTAAAATGTTATGATTACAAAGATAAAAATACTTTGTACCTAGGAGGTCCAGAAAGGATCACAAACATCAAAGGAGTGGTCAGATTAAATGATTTTTTTTCCCTCAAAGAATCTTCTAAAGGAGAAAGTTTTAAATGTTAACCATTTAAGCATTCCAAGAAGTTTCTCTCAATTTTCCATTAAAAAAAAAAAAAAAAGTTAAAAACTACTCCATTAATGTAAACCACCTAAGTATCTCTGAAACCAAGTGTCAGTCACCATAATGAACATAACAACAACAACAAAATTCATCTCTGGCCCATAGATTAGAGATGCTTTGCACAAGAAAAATAGATGATTATTTGTACTTCAACTGTGTAAGTAATGTTTCTGGAGTTTTTTTGTTTTTTGTTTTTTTTAAATCCTGTGTTGTCCTCCCATAGGAAAAATAAATATTATTTTTTCTATACACAATCACACATTGAAACTTCCAGTAATGAAATATCATAAAATTGGTTGACCTAATTGTTTTACATTTACTAGTTGTTTTACATGTAAACTAGTTGTTTACACAGAAATAAGCGCATCCCCAAATAACAAAAAACACTAGTGTCTTAGAATAATACATGGGATTATGTCATTCATGTGATATCTTGGTGCAGATATAAGTTTCAGAAATGTCAAAATTCAGGCAATGGAAAGAGGAGAGGATATCACCTTAATTGAGCAAAGCCACAGTAAGTACACACACATACAAATAAAGGCCTCTGAACAAATAAAGGCCTCTGACAATATATCAGGAAACAATATTTGTCCAGATCCCAAAGAAACTTTGAATAGTCATGTACATTTAATACATCCTATATACTATTCATTACAGAGGTGGTACAACCCTAACCTCATCCAAAACGTAGTAAACACATTTTTAAAAAATCATCACAGGTCTGTAAAAATTGGGAATGGGAATCCATCCTAAATTAAATATCGAAGATATATGTAAAAACTTATACCATCCTTATATTTAGATTACATGGCTCTTCATAACAGTGTAGATCAAAAAAACATAGATCACTCTACATATTTCAAACAGAGGAAATTGAGTACAGGGATTGATTATACATGTCTGGAAATGTTGAGAGAAATAAAAGTAGATGTTATCTATAAATTAGGAGTTACAGAAAGACTGTACTACATCTTACTACATCTTGACTTTTTTTCTTCTTTGATGTTTCTTAATGCCATATATCAAGGATTTTCTTCAGATGATTTAGACAGGTATTCTACTTTCTGACTCTCCATTTCTGTAAACATTTTTCCTTTGACCTGAAGGAGAATGATTTCTTGGCTGCTTATAGAATTCTTAGGTCACATAGGGACCTTGAGCACTCCAAATGACCATGGTTCTGAAAATGCGGCCACTATTTTAGAGGCAAAATTCTGATCAGAATTCTGCCTCCTCTGTTGGAAAGTCTCACTAACCTTCCCTCCTGTTCTTATGCCATTCTTTTGTCAAAAACCTAGAAAAGAGTAGTTGTTTTGCTGAGCTGTCCTCATGGACCCCACTGCTGTCTGTCTTCCACTGCAGAAAGGAAAGACGTGGACCCTTTAGCATCCATAGTGAAAAGAGATCATCTGACACTACATAGAAAGCCGAGTTGGAAATGGGAAGCTATTAGCATGGAGTAGAGTATTCAGAGAGACCAAAGAATTACAAATGTTGAACACAAAGAGAAAGAATGAGATAGCCACACACTTACACATAGAACTTTAATGTGGATTTGGGTATAGAAAAGAGAAATATGAATGGAAGGACAAAGCAGCAGAATATAAGAAGACTGCCTTACATTGTAGTAAAGATAACCAGTGAGAAATGGCTGATGATCCTGTTACTGAATAAAGAATGCAATAATGAAATTTATATTTGGAGGGTTTTTTTTTTCAATCTTCTCTTTTTTATGTCATCTATATTTTTTTCCCACTATAATTTTATGTTCTATTCTTGTTTTGGTTGTTTTGAGGGGCATAATGAATTAAGGGAGACGTCTCATGTGAATACTGCAGGAAAAGAGGATAGCAGACACAAGAAGAGAAAATATTTCATAAACTGAACAAATTTGTACAAGTAACTTGGAGTCAGATGTTTCTTGAAGAAATTTAAGCAAACTCCTATCCCACATGTATACCTCATTACCAAAACAAATTCTAAGATATTAGGAGGAGCGTTGTGTCTCTTAATGTATTCCATATTGGAATTGAGTTTTGTTCAAACAGGAAGCTCAGCTCCATGCTCTGTGATGACCTAGATGGGTGGGGTGGGGGGCCAGGGAGGGAGGTTCAAGAGGGAAGGGATATATGTATATATATAGGTGATACACTTTGTTGTACAGCAGAAACTAACACAAAATTGTAAAGCAACTATACTCTAATAAAATATTTTTTTCATTTGATTTTTAAAAGGCAGAGGAAACTGTGGTGCATCTTTACATCATTGTCTGCAACTATAAAAACTTATATCTATTTCTTGAGTAAAGAAGCATCTATATGACTTTTTTTGACATTTATTGACACAAACATTTAGAATATCTTCCAAATATTTGTAATTCAAGCATCTGTGACTAAATTCATTTAAATCAAGAATGGCAAATATAATTTATACTCATAATCTTAGGTGTATTCAAATTTTAAAAGGTTCATATAGATTGTGAAAATTACTTTTGGTGTTCCTAATAACAATAGCCAAAGAACAAGAACACAACTAGCCAATCTCTGTGGGTTCCTCTTATAGAAACTGTTATTTTATTTTATTTTTTTTTTGCAGTATGTGGGCCTCTCACTGTTGTGGCTTCTCCCGTTACGGAGCACAGGCTCCAGACGCGCAGGCTCAATGGCCATGGCTCACAGGCCTAGCCGCTCCACAGCATGTGGGATCCTCCCAGACCGGGACACAAACCCATGTCCCCTGCATCGGCAGGCAGACTGTCAACCACTGTGCCACCAGGGAAGCCTGAAACTGTTATTTTAATTTTCAGTTCTGTTTTCTGGAAAATTTTATTTTGCATGATGTGTTAAGCTATTGTCTCCGTCAACATGACAGCAGTTTGAATTCAGTAAAGAGGAAAAAAGGAAAGACTTCTACCAAACTTAATGAAAGAGATTAGGAATCCTATATCTGTATGCTCTATTTGTCTACTTTGTACTAAGAAAAGAAACTTTAGGAACTATTGAAACATATTGAAGAATATCTAATAGTCTAAGATCATGATAATTCCAGAAATGTTTATTTTTGTTTGATGGAATAAACTATGTTACATCTTCTCATCTATTAGCACTAGTGGAAAGTAAAGGTAAACATTTTTTGACATAATCATCTCTCAGACTATTTTCATACTACTTATGTATTATCCTCTGAAAGACATCAAAGGATGGCACTACTTGGAAATAAGTAGAAACACAAAAGAGTTTAAGAGATTCCTTTGGTTAAAAAAAGATCCAGGTGGGGAGTATGTAGAGGATAAATCCATGAAAGATTAAGTGAACTTCTTATAAACAATTAGTCAAATACTACTGAGTTACCATATTCAAACGCAAAAAAGGTATTATATGAGAAACAGAATGCATGAGCCCATTATGGGGATTAATTTCATATTCAAAGTTGTTAGTGAGGATATGTTGAATATAAGCTGAAAAGAGTTCTCTAAAGTCTGCAAAAATCATCTGGTTGCCTTGGAGATGGAAGGACATTTGAGAAGATGACTCTGTGGGAGATGTCACACTCTTTGTCACACACTCTTCAGGTTTTCAAAAATGAAAAACTAATCATCCTCTTCATTCCTATGCACAGAGCCAGAGCATTTTCTATGTACAGGCCCCTTTTGTAAATGGTTCTTTTGAGGCTCTTTTTTTAGAGTAAGCCACATTCACAACTGTTACCCCTGTATTTTGTTTGAATGAATGCCTTTCTGGAAGAAATTACTTCAGAAAAAGGTGAATAAAGGCAAACCAAGAGTTGTCTGCTTTGTGATTGAGTGTATTAAGAAAGAGATTAGAGGAGGTTAAATTGCTGAAGCAATTCTTGAGAAAAAGACAAGCAAGGTGAATCTGTTTTAATCATAGTCTGAAAACATCATAATCCACATACTTATTACCTGACCCTGTATTGTGCATTCAACAAACGCTTGGTGAGCATTTACTGTGTGCTAGAAATTTAGCTTGTCATTCAGTACATGTTTGCCAAATTTGAACTTGTGAACAAAATGTTTACAAGCCAGGTTTTTGGACATCTGGGTTCTGATCTCAACACTGTGAAATGCTGTGTGTAAATTGTGGAATATCACCTTTAATCTGTGCCTTGCTTGTCACATACACACAAAAATGTTTTAATAAGGGAAAATATTAAAAGATAACTTTTTTGTACAAAATATTAAGATAATCTAGAAAAAAACATAAGAAAATACATACACAACCATACAAACATTCACCATTCTAAAAGTGAGTTAATAATGGTTAATATTAATAAATTACGTACTTTGAAAGAATTATTTTTTAATGTGGCTATCATTTTTAAATGAAGTAAAACATACATTTTCACACATAAATATTTTTGAAAGAATACTTAGAACAGATTTCCAGAAGCAAAACCTGTGATTTTTTTTTTGTGGGAAAGGGAGGGGAAAAGAAGGGAGTTTGCACAGATGGAGACCAGTTTAAGTCTACTCCCAGGGGAAGCACCAAAGCACAAATTGTGCAGCAGAGTTGGTCTCACCTTGAGGCAAGGAAACCAGCCCCTTTATTTCCCTGGCCAGATTCTTGGGAGAGAAGTTTTGGGATGGAGGTGGGTGGAGTGGTGGTGGTATCTTTCTCTGTGAGGCACTTGCAAAGGCACCAATAGTATCCACCGCTACCACAAACACTTAGTGAGAATTAATCTCATTTGGTAGTCTAAGAAGCAAAGCAGATCTCTGCAATTCCCTTTCAATTCTAAACTACCCTGAAGGTGAGGCTCCAGGCAGCATTAACAGAGTTGCTATGATGTCCTGGCCTAAAGAAGTGAAATGGGTAGAAATTAGCTCCCATATCATAAACAGTATTTACTCTTCAAGGGAAAAATCCATTCAAAGTAAAGAATCTGACAAAGGGGTTTAAAGGACATGCTGCTGAATCTCATAAAATTCAAAAAAACGATCATAATCTTTTAGATTATTTTGGTAGTTGATATAGCCTATGTAAATATCATATATTATTATCAACTACAATTGATAGAAAAATGATTATTAGATAAGGCTGATATATTAGAAAAAGTCCTAAACTGAATCCAGAGAATAGCATGGGAATATCTAGTTCTAGACATTTCATTACCTTAGAAGCGGGAGAAAGCTAATTCATTGAAACCCGCAAGCCTTTTTCATCCCAATGTGATGAAAATTTTGGGCTCAACCTTGCAAAAAACTATGGTTTCAAACTTAAAATGATTTATAAATTATTTATCTGAGAAATGTTCCAGAGTTTTGTATTATATGATATATAACATTGACCTATGAGGTCTAGTCTTTGCATATAAAACACACGGTATGGAAAACAGAAACAATTTCAAAATAATTTAAGCCTTTTTGTGTGCATTTTCTTCTCCACAAGGAAGCTCTGCAGACATCTTATTCTACCTGCCTTCTCTTTCCTCTTTCCTTACAGAGCAGGTACATCTGAGCCCCTCTCATTTCAAAATTCTCCACACCCCTAGCCTGTCTTAACTTTGATCACTCATCCTTCTGTTATGGAAACTGAGCGGGACCCTGTGAGGCTCCTGGGCACAAAAGGCCTGAGTTCCAAAGGGCAGGTTGAAACAGTTGCTAATCAGGGAAGGGAGGGGATGCAGAGACAAGGGAGGAACAGCCAAGAAACAATAGTGTAGCCTTGGGGTAGGGTCCTGGTCCCACCTCAAGGGATACACATAACAATATATTTAATCCCTTCTGTAGAACTAAAACCCCACCAAATGGAAGACGTTCCAGAGAGGAGGTCTGCCTGATAACCTTGAAGCTCATAGGGAGACCACCTGAGGCCAGATTAAAGGAGTGCAGGCCCTGCACACACCCTGATCCTTATGAGCAACCCTGCCCTTGAACCATTGCTATAAAACTCCTCACCAAATTCCCCCAGCTTGGAACACACAGTTTTTGAAGGGCACAGCCCACTGTGTCTCCCTTTGTTGAGCAAAGTTATAAAGCTATTCTTTTGTACTTCACCCAGAACTCTGCCTCTGAGATTTGATTTGTCATTGGAGTACAGAGGCCGAGCTTTTGGCATCATTATTACTTTTTCTTCTTTCATTCTCTCATTAATCCTTTCTTTATGTTACAAACTTTAAGGTAACTACTTTGACAACATAAGAAATTACACAGAAAGAAAGAAGAGGGAGATTTGGGGAGTACTGAGCATTCTAAAATAGAATCTCCATTTAAGGATGAGGGAGAGAGATGCTGAGAGCACTCATAGCTTATTAATATATGTTCCCGACAAATTTGATATTTTAAAATTAAGAATAAGTAAGGCAGAAAATCTTGACTAAGACTAATCATGGAAATAATTTAAAGAAAGTCAGAAGATGTTATTTAAATAACAACAATTTCTGACTATATAAAATTAAATGTCTTAGACTGATATTTTTACCCTTTTTCTTTTATTCTGGGAAGGAGAAGTGTAGAGAGAACCCACCTACATATCTTGAGAAAGACAGAAATAGCCTGATACATAACTGAGAAGCTATTATAAATTATGATATATGTTTGTATATACACAGGTGTCATATTTATAAATTATTTTTTAAAGTGGGAAGCATTGGGAATAGAAGAATGAATTTTCTTTATTCTATGTAAATTTATATTTTGATCTGCCTAAAATCACTGGCTGTTTTTATTTTACAGTTTGTGTTCTTGATTGAGCAGGTGAGTACAGATGGTGAGCTGATAATGACTGCAGGAAGAATATGAAGTAAATTTTTTTTACTTTAAACAAAACTCAGGGCAATATTAAGAAACTGGACTACACTGTTAAAGCCTTATGGTTTTATTTACAATTGGATATTTCCAAATTTACTGATGTTGGTTTTTTGCATTGTAATATAATTTCCCTGTCTTATCTGGAGAGGATATGACATCACAGAAGATGGTGGTTAAAGGGAGTGGAGTTTTCTAAGAAGTTTGTCCTGAGAGAGGAAATTAGCTTTGTGAAATCTACTGTAGAGTACAGGAAGTTGGTAATAATTTCTCTCTTGGGATGCCTGGTAATTTGGGCTAAATAGAAATCTACACATTTTGCACCTTCCTAGTGGTGGACCTGAGCACGTGGTCCTGCTATGAAAAGATTCATCCAGACCTGGACACAGCACACTGGACCTTTAGGTTCTGAAAAGAGAAAATTCTAGAAGTTCAATTATAATGTCCTTCTACTATGTATGAATATTCAGTAAAATCTGTTGAAAGCTGCAACCTACTCTCAAATCTACTATGGAGGCATATGGTAAGAAACTTCTCCATGTTACGGATGGAATAGAAAAGAATGTGGAGAGAAGTAGAGCCAACAAGGAAGCAGCAGCAGCAGCCTAAGAACCCCATCAATCATATACAAGATATGATCACTGGAGTAGAATACAGATATCACAGAAAATATGACATGTAGCCAGAGACCAAGCAAGAAAAGAATCCCCTTTGTGGAACTGTTACTAATATATACAGAAAGATATCATGTGGGACTCAGAACACTCTAAGGGATTGGTGCTAGAGGAGCTGTGAGTTTGTAAACTACAGCTCAAAAATATCTTGGATAATGTCTGTCTGTTTTGTCCATCACTGTAACTAAGTAACTAGAGTGATGCCTGATGTGTAAGAGAGACTAAATCCATATTTGTGAATGAATTTTCAAGGGAATAAAAAACAACTGGACCGTGAATAGAAATTTTAGCCACATGCTGCTGAGAGGTAATAGACATAACTGCTATATAAGAAAATGGCAGTTTTCATAAGGTTCTTTGTTTCCTCTGCAGTTGAACACAATTCTAAATGAATAATATTGAATTCTGCCAAAGATTTCTTCAGCTAAATAAATAGATAATGTAGTCAGTTGGAAATATTGACATACACATAGAGTTGTTTCTATTTTATTGGAAATATAATCTTCCATAGTCGTAAAGTCTATCATTATACATTTTGTGAAGGTATGCTTATCATTCTGGATTTAAATACTATGATATACTTTCACCAGATTTACACTAACATTTCAGTCTAAATTTTAGTCTCATGTCCTATTGAAAGGGTGCCCCATTACAGATTACATGTTTGTATATCTCTTTTATAGTGACAAAAGTACAAAGAGCCACTCACATAAAGGGTCCAACATGGGTGAGTAAATGTATGGTTCCCCAAGGTCAGGTTAGCAGTTATGCAAGGAACCTAAATGACCTTGGAAAAGAAATATAACAAAAGCTTTTGTATTATATAGGTTTAAAATATAAACTGACCCCTTGTTCAAGATTTGATCTCAGGAAAGGCTTGTGTTTTTAATGGCTCTAAGATGCTGTGTTTGATGACACTGGAACCATTCCCCAGTCAGTGCTTTTCAATTTGATTGGTGCTTCTAGGAGTTTAAAATGCATGTAATTTGAAAGCTAAGCATAATCAGCTATTACCTTGGGAACTCATTGGAGGGACAATCTTGCTTAAGTTTATTCTTGAAGAAGTTGGATATTCTGCTTGAGGAAATATGGTAGCTTGGGCAAAACTTTGACAGTGATGTGCATTATCTGGAGAATTGCTTGTGTCCTTGCTTTGGACTGAGACTATGAGTCAATAATCAATTGCAGGCAGAACAATGTTATACTGTACTCTGAATCAAACTTTTTCATGTGGTGTGGAACAGAAAGAATAATGCCTTTTGGACCATAAAAGTGTATGGACTTTGTAAATAGTAGAGATTTGTAGAATTTAAGAGAGAAATTTATATTTCCTTCTAATAAGGAATATAGGGTTTTGAGTAACTAACTTGAATACATTCTCTTTGTTCAAGGATTCCTTACATTTAATCAGGATTTTTGGCTTGATTTTTAAAAATAGAATTATTTTCAATTTAAATGTGAAAATTTCTTATTAAATAAATAATAATATCCTAGTTGCAAAATTAATCTTATATGAATGTACAATAAATTTTAAAAGAATATGCATCATGGAATTTACTCAAAATTTTTTTCAGAATAAAATGTATTCTTGATAATTAGATAAGTAGATGATCTAAACAGTAAACTACAACATACTATCTTTTGTGAAAGAGTAAAGAGTTAATCAGAAGAATTGTGTGTTTATTTTTTCATTGCCAGTGAGATTTATCAATCATGTTTGTTACATGTTACATTACAAATGTAATATCAGCTAAAAATATACTTTAGTATTGTTTCTATAATTATTCCATAAGAAAAAAAATAAAGTTAATAAGATAGGGATTTTCCTCATCATGGATTAGACAAGTTTAAAATGATGTTAAAAATTTCAGGTGATTGTAGCACTGTAACCCATCAATGAAGCCTATCCTAATAATTATCATAAAGATTTGAAATATGTTCCTCAAATTCTCATCCTTATAGATTAGGAAACTAGTGTATATTTATCATGATAACATGAAAAAATCTGAAATTATTTCCCAATTAAGAAAGTCAATAATTTCTGTGATTCATCCAACAGCCTCTTCCCTCTTTGTTCAAGATCTACTATTTTGTGTTACCCATGCTCCCTGTTAAGTGTCAGGAGCCTTCTTCTTTAGTCCATCATTTAATCAGTTGTACTGTTATGAGACTGGATCTTCCTTTATGTGAAAGGATCTGAGATCATGGGACTTTAGGGCACATTTGAAACTCCATCCTTGTACCATACCAGGAGTAAAACGTTTTAGAAGAATGTAATTATTTATAGACATGATTTGTATAACAGGAACTAATTTTATCATAGAGTTTTCAAAGAAAGATCTACCTTAGTATAAGTTCCTTATTGGTCCTTTCTATAGCTTTCTTTAGACTCCAAAGTCTAATGTACATACATAGCAGCATTATAGTCTGTACAAGGGAGAATCATGCCATATTTGATTTTCTTTTTGTACCATAAACATGTTGTACTTGATCTTATCATCAAAATTCAGGAAAACATAAAACAGTCTTTGCCCTTAATGGGAAATATGTGTTGACAAGTTGCTTCTTCTTCTTCTTCTTGCTGCTGCTTCTTCTTCTATTTTTTTATCCCCTCTCTCTTTGTTGATTCTTAATGTCTAAAAATTAAGTGTTTGCTTGATTTTTACCTTTGATTAAATCAAAACAAGTCCCTCCATAAAAATCATAAATGGACGGCTTAAAGTGATGCTACTTGTACACTTTCTTAGCCTATGTCAATACATAAAATAATATAATAAAATACACCACAATGTATTAAAATCCAATAGAAAATTATGTAAATTATAGATGTTCTATAAAATATTAAACAACAGCATGAAGAGTAGTAGTATATATAATAAGTTTAATGGAGAATAGAGGAATGGACTTCACACACATGATGGTTAATGGTTGATAGTATTGGATACAAGGAAGAAGGTAACAGAATAAAAATTAAAAAAAGAAATGATTGAGTACAGTTTGTTTATGCCTTTACTATTATTTGCCAAAATCTCATATATAGTACATGGAAAACACCTCACAAAACTATTTGTTATAAGTCTAGTTTTGGAATAAATTTTTAAAAACTCACTACTGTTTATTCTTAGTCACCCCATCATAATTGGACAATTCAAAGGTTATAACATCATTTCCACTAGTGTGTGTGTATGTGTCTGCGTGCTTGTGTGAATCAGTTAAAAAGTATAATCTGGCTAATTACTGTCTTTCAAAACCTTCTACTTCTGGCAAGAATGAATTCACCTGACATCACATTATTAAAGGAGTTCTTAGAAAGCAGAATCTTTATAAAAAGTGTTTAAAAAGAAATTACACAAACATTAACACACATTTTCCTAAAAATTAAGATTGTTCAGTTATTCTTTCACTCTGAGCCAAACGATCATATTCTATCTGGAGGTGAACAAGATATTGCCCAAGAAACATAGGAAGATGAGCTAAATTATAAATTGTTATAAAATATCATTTGTAAAAGTGCAAAACAGTAATCACAGTGAAATATAATTAATGACTATTGAAATATATTCTTTAAAAAATGCTGATATTTAAGTACTCTAGACAGTCACTGTCTGAAACCCCATAACACTTGGTAATGTGTTATATGTTCAGTAAATTTACATAGAAAAATTAAGTTCATAGATGTAAGTTTGAGCCATTAGTGAAATATTGTCCTTAATCATCAAAGATCCTCATATGAATATTTTTAAGAAATATTCACATCCATAATCTTAACACTTAAAATAATGATAAATCAAAATGTGAGCTCTCAGGAATTGAAAAGAGTAAAATTATCAATGATGCTTTTATGATGCTTTTTCCCTATAAATCTGTATAAATTAGGTTTTATAAAATAGCAACGTAGATGGAATTTTAAAACCCATTCCTCAGCTGTTTTCCCATTAGTTTGTATAATTCAGGATTTGAAATAGATCCAAGAAATTCCAAGAAAGGAATTATGCCAGGATTTTAAAGATACCAGAGTTCTAATAACAGTACATTTTTTTAGGATTTGTATAAATCAATGTGTCAGAAAATAATTATAGAAATGTTAGGCTGATTCCTTTTAGGATATTGTTTCCTAATACCACTTATTGTTAAGACTACCTTTGTGCAGACTACAATTTTAAAATCCAATCTGAAAAGAAACTGCAACACTAAAAAATGAATTAATAATTAGATAAAAAGTAGTTTTACTTGAATTAAAGAAATAAATTGTTCATAAATTAATTTAAATATTTAGATGGAGACAGAGAGTATGTATAATATCATTAAAAATTAGTAACAAATAAACAATGGTTGTGCATAAAACATGTTATTCAACCATTTCATGCACAATTTTGTTAAAAGTCATGACATGCAGTGAGTAAATCAGTGAACTCATCTTGAGAATTTATTTTGTCCACAGCAGTGTACTAGGATATATGAAGTTAAATAACAATATTAATAGAAATAATAATAATAAAAAGGGGATGAGGAGAGATGAAGAAGTGAAGGAGGAGGAAGAGGAAGAGAAATATAGATTACTACAATCCTTGAGAATTATATAGTTGTCTATCATTGATTTTAGACATTTATTTATTTATTTATTTGCAGTACATGGGCCTCTCACTGTTGTGGCCTCTCCCATTGTGGAGCACAGGCTCCGGACGCGCAGGCTCAGTGGCCATGGCTCACGGGCCCAGTTGCTCCGCAGCACATGGGATCTTTCTGGACCGGGGCACAAACCCGTATCCCCTGCATAGGCAGGCAGACTCTCAACCACTGCACCACCAGGGAAGCCCGATTTTAGACATTTACTATTTTAATTCCAAGAGATAATTTCTTAAAGCAGCCCTATTTCAGAATTTTAATGTAAACTTTAAAGCAAATGAACCTACATTAGATAATTCATACTACAACTAAATTCCATTAGAACTTTATTTTTCCAAATCCACTTCATTATCACAGCATGAATTGAATCTATTACTAATTAAATCTATATTCTGCTCCTCAAAAGATATCAATGTATATACGATAATGGTAAAATTGCATAATTATTAAGGAAAGCTAAGGAGATTGGTTCAAGATGGTGGAGTAGAAGGTCGTGTGCTCACTCCCTCTTGTGAGAGCACAGGAATCACAACTAACTGCTGAACAGTCATTGGTGGGAAGACACTGGAACTCACCAAAAAAGATACCCCACATACAAAGACAAAAGAGAAGCCACAGTGAGATGGTAGGAGGGGTGCAATCAAAATAAAATCAAGTCCCATAACTGCTGGGTGGGTGACTCACAAACTGGAGAACACTTATACCACAGAAATCCACCCACTGGAGTGAAGGTTCTGAGCCCGATGTCAGGCTTCCCAACCTGGGGGTCTGGTAGTGGGAGGAGGAATTCCTAGAGAATCAGCTAGTGGGATTTGAATGCAGAACTTTGACAGAACTGAAAGAAACAGAGACTCCACTCTTGGAGGGCACATACAAAGTGACGTGTGCATCAGGACCCAGGAAAGGGAGCAGTGACCCCATAGGAGACTAAACCAGACCACCTGCTAGTGTTGGAGTGTCTCCTGCAGAGGTGGAGGGTGGCTGTGGCTCATCGTGAGGACAAGAACACTATCAGCAGAAGTTCTGAGAAGCACTCCTTGGCATGAGTCCTCCCAGAGACAGCCATTAGCCCCACCAAAGAGCCAGGTAGGCTACAGTGTTGGTTCGCTTCAGGCTAAACAACCAACAGGGAGGGAACCCAGCCTCACCCATAAGCAGAAAAGCAGATGAAAGTTTTACTGAGCTCTTCCCACCAGAGAAAAACCCAGCTCTACCAACCACCAGTCCCTTCCATCAGGAAGCTTGCACAAGCTTCTTAGATAGCCTGATCCACCAGAGGTCAGACAGCAGAAGCAAGAAGAACTACAATCTTGCAGCCTGTGGAACAAAAACCACATTCACAGAAAGATAGACAAGATGAAAAGTCAGAGGGCTATATATCAGATGAAGGAACAAGATAAAACCCCAGAAAAACAACTAAATGAAGTGGAGATAGGCAATCTTCCAGAAAATGAATTCAGAATAATGATAGTGAAGATGATCCAGGACCTCGGAAAAAGAATAGAGTTAAAGATTGACAAGATGCAAGAAATGTTTAATAAAGACCTACAGGAATTAAAGAACAAAAACCTAGAAGAATTAAAGAAAAAACAAACAGAGATGACCAATACAATAACTGAAATGAAAACTACACTAGAAGAAATCAATAGCAGAATAACTGAGGCAGAAGAACGGATAAGTGACCTGGAAGACAGAAGGGTGGAATTCATTGCTGCAGAACAGAATAAAGAAAAAAGAATGAAAAGAAATGAAGACAGCCTAAGAGACCTCTGGGCCAACCTTCGCATTACAGTGGTCCCAGAAGGAGAAGAGAGAGAGAGAAATGACCCGAGAAAATATTTGAAGAGATTATAATCAAAAACTTCCTTAACATGGGAAAGGAAATGCCACCCAAGTCCAAGAAGCACAGAGAGTCCCAGGGAGGATAAGCCAAAGGAGAAACATGCTGAGACACATAGTAAAAAAATTGACAAATATTAAAGACAAACAAAAATTATTGAAAGCAACAAGGAAAAAAATGACAAATAACATACAAGGGAACTCCCGTAAAGTTAACAGCTGATTTTTCAGCAGAAAATCTACAAGCCAGAAGGGAGAAGCTTGCTATATTTAAAATGATGAAATGGAAGAACATATGATTATCTCAATAATCATTGAGAAGAAAAAACATATGATTATCTCAATAGATGCAGAAAAAGCTTTTGACAAAATTCAACACCCATTTATGATAAAAAGTCTCCAGAAAATAGGTATAGAGGGAACCTATCTCAACATAATAAAGGTCGTATATGACAAATCCACAGCAAACATCATACTCAATGGTGAAAAACTGAAAGCATTTCCTCTAAGATCAGGAACAAGACAAGGATGTCCACTCTCATCACTATTATTCAACATAGTTTTGGAAGTCCTAGCCATGGCAATCAGAGAAGAAAAAAATAAAAGGAATACATATTGGAAAAGAAGAAGTAAAATTCTCACTGTTGCAGATGACATGATACTATACACGGAGAATCCTAAAGATGCCACCAGAAAACTACTAGAGCTAATCAATGAATTCGGTAAAGTTGCAGGATACAAAATTAATGCACAGAAATCTCTTGCATTGCTATACACTAATGATGAAAAATCTGAAAGAGAAATTAAGGAAACACTCCCATTTACCATTGCAACAAAAAGAATAAATTACCTAGGAATAAACCTACCTAGGGAGACAAAAGACCTGTATTCAGAAAACTATAAGACACTGATTAAAGAAATTAAACATGTTACACACAGATGGAGAGATATACCATGTTCTTTGACTGGAAGAATCAATGTTGCAAAAATGACTATACTACCCAAAGCAATCTACAGATTCAATGCAATCCTTGTCAAATTACCAATGGCATTTTTTACAGAACTAGAATAAAAAGTCTTAAAATTTGTATGGAGACACAAAAGGCCACGAGTAGCCAAAGCGGTCTTGCGGGAACAAAACAGAGTTGGAGGAATCAGACTCCATTACTTCAGATTATACTATAAAGCTACAATAATCAAGACAGTATGGTACTGGTACAGAAACAGAAATATAGATCAAAGGAACAGCATAGAAAACCCAGAGATAAACCCACACACCTATGGTCAACTAATCCATGACAAAGGAGACAAGGATACACAATAGAGAGAAGACAGTGTCTTCAATAATTGATGTTGGGAAGACCGGACAACTACATATAAAAGAATGAAATTAGAACAGTCCCTAACACCATACACAAAAAATAAACTCAAAATGGATTAGAGACCTAGATGTACGACCAGGAACTATAAAACTCTTAGAGGAAAATATAGTTAGAAAACTCTTTGACATATACCACAGCAAGATCTTTTCTGATCCACCTCCTAGAATAATGGAAATAAAAACAAAAATAAACAAGTGGGACCTAATGAAACTTGAAAGCTTTTGCACAGCAAAGGAAACTACAAACAAGATGAAAAGACAACGCTCAGAAGTGGAGAACATATTTGCAATTGAATCAACAGACAAATGATTAATCTTCGAAGTATATAAACAGCTCATGCTGCTTAATATTAAAAAAACAAACAACCCAATCAAAAAATGGACAGAAGACGTAAATAGACATTTCTCCAAAGAAGACATACAGATGGCCAAGAAGCACATGAAAAGCTGCACAACATCACTAATTATTAGAGAAATGCAAATCAAAACTACAATGAGGTATCACTTCACACCAGTTAGAATGGGCATCATCAGAAAATCTACAAACAACAAATGCTGTAGAGGGTATGGAGAAATGGGAAACCTCTTGCACTTTTGGTGGGAATGTAATTGATACAGTAACTATGTAGAACAGTATGGAGGTTCCTTAAAAACTCAGAATAGAACTACCATACGACCCATCAGTCCCACTACTGGGCATATACCCAGAGAAAACCCTAATTCAAAAAGACACATGCACCCCCATGTTCATTGCAGCACTATTTACAATGGCCAGGCCATGGAAACAACGTAAATGCTCATCGACAGTCGAATGGATAAAGAAGATGTGGTACATATATACAATGGAATATTACTCAGCCATGAAAGGGAATGAAATTGGGTCATTTGTAGAGACGTGGATAGATCTAGAGACTGTCATACAGAGTGAAGTAAGTCAGAAAGAGAAAACAAATATTGTATATTAACACATGTATGTGGAACCTAGTAAAATGGTACAGATGAACCGGTTTTCAGTGCAGCAATAAAGGCACAGATGTAGAGAACAAACATATGGACACCAAAGGGAGAAAGTTGGGGTAGGGGATGAATTGGGAGATTGGGATTGACATATATATACTAATATGTATAAAATGGATAACTTATAAGAACCTGCTTTATAAAAAATTAAATTAAATTTTAAAAAGTAATAGGAAAACTAATGCTGTGTACGTAAGTAATCTGAACTTCTTCCCAGCTTCTGGCAGTCGACAGTGATGCTTGGCTTGTGAATGCATCACTCAGATTTTTGACTCTGTTGTCTCATGACGTCCTCCCTCTGTGCTTTTGTGTCTGTGTCCAAATTACCCTCTTAAAAGAACATCAGCATTGGATTGGGACCCAGTCTTAATCAGATTAAGTTTGCAAAGAACTTATTACCAAATAATATCTCATTCACAGGTACTAGAAGTTAGAACCCCAGCAAGTCTGTTTGGGGACACATTTCTACCCAGCACACTGTCTTTTAATTATAAAAACTATGTAAATACTATACATTGCCAGCCAATTAGTAGAGTAACATGGTATAAAAGTTTTACAATATGTTTTTCACTTGAAGTTAAAAGAAAATCCCTGATTTTTCATGCCTTTGCTTAGATATTTTTGTATCTATCACTATTTCCTCCCCAAATTCCTTGCCAAAAGTCAGAAAGTTCCAGTACATGCAAACATGTAACATAATCCATGGTAGATCTGTCAGGAAGGGTGAAGGATATGAAATTTTACTCTACTTTCAAGCTAGCAAGTGAGCCAGCCAAGGTGCGCGGCTGTTGGTGTAAGACTCAGACTGCTGGGGTCAGAGATGAAGGACTGTTAATTACAGCATTAGAAATGGCCAGAGGTAAATATTTTAAACTTTTTCACTGAGCTCCAGTTCCCACAAAGTGATGTGCAGAGGGCTAGATGACACTTAAACATACAATAGGGTGTGTTACAGAAAGGGTATCTAGAGCTTAGAGAACCCATATTTTGTATAATGGCAGTAAGCATGCCTGCCCTCTACCCTGGAAGGAGTTACTGTCTCTATCTTTCAAGGTTGTATGTAATAAACACATCCTTGAAGAGATAATCCAGAATAAAGCATCAATGCCTTTCTAACAAGAAACACAAAAGACCCATAAAAAATTATATCCCAACAATTTGTTATTGTTTTGTTTACTAATTGCTTTTGTTTTCATTGAAGACATTTCTTCTAGACATTTTTCTTTAGGACAACAGAATAATTTTGCTTCTGAAAATTTATTTTTATCATCTTGCTGAGTATTTATTTGCCTTTATTTCACATTTCAAATCTCCAGTGTCTCACATCTCTGGCAACATTTGATTAACTAATCATATCTACAAATAAGGTAATAAAATCTGATCAAGTCACCATGGCAGGGTCAGGGCTTGTGGACTGGGTTGTTATCTGGCAGGACTGATTCATTGGAGGATCCTTAAAAGTTAGTGTGTGTGTGTGTGTGTGTGTGTGTGTGTGTGTGTGTGTGTGTGTGTATATATATACACACATACACACATATATCTATATATATAGAGAGAGATATAGATTTTTTTAAATTAGTAGCTAATACCCAATTCCAATATTTTTGGAACAAAGTTGAATAAGTAGCTCAGAAAGAGTATCTTTTGTTTGTTTTGTGTAGAATTGTATTAACCTCTCATTTTATTGGAGTTGTATTCTTACTCTTGCCTGGAGCCCAGAGTCCTTCAGTTCTGTCTCTCTAGAAAGAAGCTCATATTAATCACTTTATTATCCAAAAGTCAGCTTGCATATTACCAGTATTCGTAAAACAAAATCTTAGTCCTGCAGGGGTTACAGATGTTTAGGTAAAAGCTTTTATTAAAAGCTTTTAAGTGAAAAGGGAGGATAAAGCAATAAGAGTTTGAGGGTATTTTGTATATAAGATCAACATGGAATAACCACCATCTTGTTTCTCAGCCTTTTTTGCTGTTATTATTATAGTCTTTGCAGAATTAAAAGTTATCTCGCTGTAGCAGGTGCATATGGTAGAGTGAAAGTGCTCAATAGTCAATGCCCTTGAAAGCAACCCTCAACTAGGATTGACAAGAATAAGTGAATAAGTAACTCATTCTCTCAGAACATATCTGGGGTTTTACACGAGCTTCCAGATTAGTTTTCTCTGCTGGATTAAGCTCCAGTCATATACAATAGTAGCCACCTTAATGACACACACTTGATTTATGCCCCCTCATTTTTCAGTCCCTAATTGTGTGCCATTCACCCCCAAAATAAACTTATTAATTTGGCATTTTTGTCTCAGGCTCTGCTTCTGGAGAACTCCAGTGTAAGATAGTCTATCTAGTTCCCTTACCACCTCAGCCCTAATATTTTCTATGTCTTTAGCAGCTAGAAATATTTTTTGATATTTTTCCTCTTATATCTCAGGTTGTAACTGAAGCCAAGTTGCTAAAGATTGTGGTATTTTAACAAACTCATATATCATATATGTGTGTGTGTGTGTGTGTGTGTGTGTGTGTGTGTGTGTGTGTGTATCCTCTAGTATATATAAACAAATCTATTCTCTCCTTTGCTGTGTCTTTTTGGCTCCTTGAAGAATAGCTTCTGAATAATTTTAAAATGATAAAGAGTAAAACTTTTTGCAGGGAGCATACAAACAACCTTCACGTGATAGAGTCACAAAGTTTGCTGTATATGTGATTAAATTGATGGAATTGAATCTATATTGAAATATTTTATTTATATTATTTTATATTACCAGTCTAAATTCCTTCCTGTGTGATAACATATTTACTTTGGGTTTTTTTCTCCTTTGGTGAGTAAAGTACTGAAATATATTAAGCATATAATGTTTTATGCTTCCTTAGTATTTTTCTATTTTGTCAGTAAAACTCGTAGGATTTCAGAGTATAAACAAAGATGTTTCCTCAAAACTCTAAAGAGTCTCTGTCAGGTGGTCATTACATTTAGTAAAAGTTAAAGTGAAATAGCACACTAAAGTATGTTTTATTCCTATATCTCAAAGAATATTCTTGAAACCCTAAAGATGAAAGCCAAAATGATATGTCAAAGTTATATAACATACTAATGAATGCTCTTACAAAACTAACCAATATATCATAAGGTAAAAGCTTTTTTAATCATTTCATAAACACTTTCTTGATACTAATAATAGTGAATTTGAAATCCACTAAGGTTAATGCCAGGAGAGTTTAATTTATATTAATCTATGTTAATCTATGTTATTCAGCAGTTCATTTTGAAGAGATTAAGGATTATTGAGATGAAACAATTTACATTTTATGTCTTTGAAGCTGTGGAATTCACTCACCATATATCACGAATCACTTTTTTGAGTCTAAGAATATTTTATTCAGTTTTTACTAAGTGTTATACTAAACTATATAAAGTGTAACATTGAGTTTCATTGTATTACAATGAAAAGGCATTTGTCTATCAAATGTTCAGGAATAATTCTTAGTGCCTGCACACAGGAAAAAAAAAATCTTCATACTATATTTGAAGTGTAACTTGGTTCAAAATCTGAGAGTGAATTATGAAAACATATATTCAAATATTTATAAATTAAACATATGTTTATATTATTTGACACAACACTTCTTTTATTAGGAATGAGTATACATTTACATACAAAAGGTATTCTGAATCAACATTTTTAATATTGATAAAAATAGGTAGTTCAAAAGTTTAATAATTTACTATTAGGCAAACATATATTTACAATAGCAAGAAACTCTAACTATACTCTAGCTATTAAAAATGTATTTTGAAATAAATATGAGAATATTTAAGGTATATGGAGAAGAAAACTATCCAGATTTTTAGCAGAATGTATATCTTCACATAAAAATATTAAAAAATAGAAGATAAACACCAAATTGTGAAAGTGTTTCTTACTGAGTACTACTTAAAAGTTTATTTTTCTTTTAATTTTTCTTTTTTTCATTGCAGGATCTTAGTTCCCTGACCAGGGATCGAACCCATGCCCTCTGCAGTGGAAGTGCAGAGTCCTAACCACTGGAACGCTAGGGAATTCCCTAAAAGTTTATTTTTTTAAATTGAGTGTTTTTTTACAACTCAAATGTTCCATAATGCCTGTAATACATAGGCAATTTAAATTGTGTTTAATTTCAAACCACTTTGATTATTGCAGTTTATGATATAATAGTTAACATTTATTATGAATTTACTGTGGACTTCATTAATACATTTTTTAGATTAGGGAATTAATATTTACAGTAATCCCATGAAGTATGTCATGCTCTTATTCCTTTTTTTTTTCTTTAAACAAATGAGAAATCTGAGGCTTACAGTTGCTAACTGCTTAAGTATATCTGACTGTAAATATCATTAGTTTGAGTTGTCTCAAGCAAATATAGGTTCACAGCTGTGGCTATACTTTGACAAGTTTCAACTTTATAAGTAAGAATAAAGTTAAATTGCTCTAATAAATGAACAGAAAAAAATGGTATACACAAAATAGTTTTTCATTCATGTAAAAGTCCAGCTATGTGGTTTCTAAAGATATCTGGGGTCTTGGTTAGTTCTTTTTCCTTCTTTGGAAATATATATGTGTGGTCCTTATTCCGATAGTTGAAGATGTCCACATTCTAGCCAGAAGAGGGAAAATATAGAAGTAGAGAGTCCTCATTCTGATACAATACAAATCTGATACACTCTATATCCATTTATATGTTATGGGCAAGGTCTTAGTCAAATGGTAAAACTTAGCTTCAAGAGAGGTTGGAAATTCATTTTTATAAGGCCTGGTCATCTTCACAATGAAGATCCAGGATTGAACTTCATTCATGAAAGTGGAAATAAATATTGGGAAACAATAATCTCTGCCACGCACAGAGCCAGATTCTGAAATGTTCATCTACTCTGAGAGGTTCTGATTTGCTTTTTTGATTTTACATATAATTAGATAAATTAATTTTGAAAGTTTAAGTGTATATTCTTGCTATCATCTAATGATTGAATATTTATATTTATCTGTAATGTTTTTCTGTATTGAGAATATCAGTGAATTTTAAAATAGTTTATCTTAGCAAGGTACTATATATATGAAGATAATCAGAATGAACATTCTTGCTGAAAAGGTGCTTCTGGGATTTGATTATAAATTTGTTCATATTATGACTAGATAATTCATATACATGGTTCAAAATTTGAAATTTCACAAAAAGGAAGTGTTTTCCAGATGGGGTGGTAACTGATATATCAGTAAAGTATATTTATGAAATCATGAACAAATTTTTCTAGCACTAAAAAAAAATAAGATAGAATAAAATAGAATATAATATATTATAATATACTGTTCAGAAAAATACTTATTTTTATGTGTATTATACTTCAATTGGGTAAATCTCTCTCCTCTTCTCTCCCTTCATCCTTGTGTGTGTATGTGTGTGCAGAAAACAAATAATCTGAGTTGACACAAACTTATGTTTAATCCTAATTTTTGTTAAAGTGTAGTTCCAAAATGACCATAAGCATCCACTTTAAATTTTCACTTCAAATATCCTTTCTTCTTATGCATCTAATCTCCATCTTAAACCATTCCAATTTTAATATGTAAAGTTCTTTATGTCTATTTCTGCCTGCTAACTTTCTTTCATGGTAGTTTCTTTCCTTGTTTATTGTCTATTTTTAGATTCTAAGTCATATCTTGCCAATCTTTCTGAAAATATTGAGGCATCTGTATTGAGGATTATTGTAGAAATAAGAATACACTTTGATAATTTTTGTTGTTGTTAAAAAGTATCACTCAAGTTATTTACTAAAAGTCTACCACCAGGAAGAAATGAGAGGTGCATCTACCAGTAGAAATCAGTGTGTCCCTCACCTTGGTTTTAAACACACCAGGTTTATGGGATTTAAGTGTTCTTTCTGATTCATGATCACAACCTAGGATTTTTATACCGTCATCCCCACTTTACCTCCCCTGAAGTTGTTTTGGGATTCACAGAAGAGGTAGATTCTTGGATTTACAAGTAAACAAACCTTTAAAGTTTATTTTAAACCATGGAGAGTGAACTTATACATCTGAAAATAAATATACGTTTTGGAAGAAAAACAGTTACACTATCTGTTCAAAAAGTTAAGGTAGTATGATTTTGATGGGAAAAAGTATTAAGTTGTGTTTGTTTATTTTTCAAATGAGCTTGTTACTCTTTAAACACATACAAATTTTCAGTTAAGGGTGTTTTTGGTTTTCCTCAATATTCCTCCCATGTGTGTATATATATATATACTATATATATATATATGTATATATATATACACATATATATATATACATATATATGTGTATATATATATACATATATATATACACACATATATATATATATCCACATATTTACATCTATCTATCTATCTATCTATCTATCTATCTATCCATTAGACCATGATGATGCCTGTCTGGGGATTGTGATTATTCACCATAACTGTAAGAGATATCTGAAGGAGACAGAAAAGGTGATTTCTACAACATACCAGCAAACTGCCATCCTAATCAATGCAAGGACAAATCAATGCTGCTGTCAACATCAGCCCAGCGGCTCATTGGTTCATAACACTAATCCTGAAGATGTGCATCTGCATCTTCATGTTGTTTTTCCAGACTTTATTGTGGTTTTAATTGATCAATTTTAAGTGCTATGAGGTATCCTTCTTTTACTGTCCAGTTTAGCTTCCAGAGAGCTGTGAAAAATAATGTTTGCTTCAGACTTTCAGTGATTAGAGTGCCCTCTGTGATGTGCAGAAGAAGCAGGCTCATCTTATTTTCATGAGAGTGTTGATGTGGTTGTTCCAGGCAGTTCTTTCTCCATGATTGCTTTATATAAACTAATCTCCTCCAGTGTTGGCAGCCTGGCAACTCACATTTAAGAGACTATTTGAAGACTAGAGCAATGGTGATCTTATATATTTGGTGGTAATGGTCTGAAAAGAGGTTTAACCCTTCATGGGGCTTGTCTCTCTTCATATTTGTATCTGTAGCCTGTGTTTACTGTGACAATTGGAGAAGCTGTTAGTTAAATGTAAATGTAGCCTTTTTTCTCATTTCTTTCTTTTTGGTAATTCCCTTTACCTACTACTAACAGAAAAACTGCTGACATCCTAGTTCATGTAGAAATGGGATCTGTTGAAACTTCTACTTTGTTATTTCTGATTATCTAATTTCAACCAGAAAATGATGATTATCTTAGCCAATTTCCCCAGATTCAAGTTGTAAACATTATCTACTTCTTTATTTTATAAACTATTGTTCACCTGCCCACATTGGTTAGTTCTTAAATCTTTCTCCTCTTAACTCTAGAACTTGATGAGGTTCTAAGAAAAAAATAATTTTAATGCATTTGAATCAGTGAAATATTGAATACTTTCTTATTACCAGGATCAAATAACTCTTAAAGAAACAAAATTATATCCAATTGAAGTTTTGATATTTTCTTTATTATTTTTTTTATACATCAGGTTTTTATTAGTTACCTATTTTATACACTTCGGTGTATACATGTCAATCCCAATCTACCAATTCATCCCAACACCACCTCACCCCCCACCCCCCACCATTTTCCCCTGTTCGTGTCAATGCATTTGTTCTCTACATCTGTGTCTCTATTTCTGCCCTGAAAACCAGTTCATCTGTACCATTTTTCTAGAGTCCACATATATGCGTTAATATACAATATTTGTTTTTCTCTTTCTGACTTACTTCACTCTGTATGACAGTCTCTAGATCCATCCACGTCTCTACAAATGACCTAATTTCATTCCTTTTTATGGCAGAGTAATATTCCATTGTATATATGTACCACAACTTCTTTATCCATTCGTCTGTCGATGGGCATTTAGGTTGCTTCCATGACCTGGCTATTGTAAATAGTGCTGCAATGAACATTGGGGTGCATGTACCTTTTTGAATTATGGTTTTCTCTGGGTATATGCCCCGTAGTGGGATTGCTGGGTCATATGGTAATTCTATTTGTAGTTTTTTAAGGAACTTCCATACTGTTCTCCATAGTGACTGTATCAATTTACATTCCCACCAAGACTGCAAGAGGCTTCCCATTTCTCCACACACTCTCCAGCATTTGTTGTTTGTAGATTTTCTGATGATGCCCATTCTAACTGGTGTGAGGTGATATCTCATTGTAGTTTTGATTTCCATTTTTCTAATAATTAGTGATGTTGAACAGCGTTTCATGTGCCTCTTGGCCAACTGTATGTCATCTTTGGAGAAAAGTCTATTTAGGTCTTCTGCCCATTTTTAATTGGGTTGTTTGTTTTTTTAATATTGAGCTGCATGAGCTGCTTATATATTTTGGAGATTAATCCTTTGTCTGTTGATTCATTTGCAAATATTTTCTCCCATTTTGAGGGTTGTCTTTTCATCTTGTTTATAGTTTCCTTTGCTATGCAAAAGCTTTTAAGTTGCATTATGTCCCATTTTTTTTATTTTTGTTTTTATTTCCATTACTCTAGGAGGTGGGTCAAGAAAGATCTTGCTGTGATTTATGTCAAAGAGTGTTCTTCCTAAATTTTCTTCTGTGAGTTTTATTCTTTCCACTCTTACATTTAGGTCTTTAATCCATTTGGAGTTTATTTTTGTGTATGGTGTTAGGGAGTGTTCTAATTTCATTCTTTTACATGTAGCTCTCTAGTTTTCCCAGAACCACTTATTGAAGAGACTGTCTTTTCTCCACTGTATATCCTTGCCTCCTTTGTCATAGATTAGTTGACCATAGGTGTGTGGGTTTATCTCTGGGCTCTCTATCTTGTTCCATTGATCTATATTTCTGTTTTTGTGACAGTATCATATTGTCTTAATTACTGTAGCTTTGTAGTATAGTCTGAAGTCAGGGACTCTGATTCCTCTGGCTGTTTTTCTTTCTCAAGATTACTTTGGCTATTTGGGGTCTTTTGTGTCTCCATACAAATTTTACGATTTTTTGATCTAGTTCAGTAAAAATGTCATTGGTAATTTGACAAGGATTGCATTGAATCTGTAGATTGCTTTGGGTAGTATAGTCATTTTTGCAATATTGATTCTTCGAATCCAAGAACATGGTATATCTCTCCATCTGTTTGTGTCATCTTTGATTTCTTTCATCAGTGACCTAAGTTTTCTTCATACAGGCCTTTTGTCTACTTAGGTAGGTTTATTCCTAGGTATTTTATTCTTTTTGTTGCAATGGTAAGTGGGATTGTTTCCTTAATTTCTCTTTCTGATCTTTTGTTGTTAGTGTATAGGAATGCAAGAGATTTCTGTGCATTTATTTTGTATCCTGCAACTTTACCAATTTCATTGATTATCTCTAGTAATTTTCTGGTGGCATCCTTAGGATTCTCTATGTATAGTATCATGTCATCTGCAAACAGTTTTACCTCTTCTTTTCTGATTTGTATTCTTTTTGTTTCTTTTTCTTCTCTGATTGCCGTGGTTAGGACTTCCAAACCTATGATGAATAATAGTGGTGAGAGTGGACATCTTCATCTTGCTCCTGATCTTAGTGGAAATGCTTTCAGTTTTTCACCATTAAGAATGATGTTTGCTGTGGGTTTGTCTTATATGACCTCTATTATATTGAGACAGGTTCCCTCTATGCCCACTTTCTGGAGAGATTTTATGATAAATTGGTGTTGAATTTTGTCAAAAGCTTTTTCTGCATCTATTGGTATGATCATATGGTTTTTTTCTTCAATTTGTTGATGTGGTGTGTCACATTGATTGAGTTGCATATATTGAAGAATCCTTGCATCCCTGGGATAAATCCCACTTGGTCATGGTGTATGATCCTTTTACTGTGTTGTCAAATTCTGTTTGCTAGTATTTGGTTGAGGATTTTTATATCTATATTCATTATGGTGTTGGTCTGTAATTTTCTTTTTTTGTAGTATCTTTGTCTGGTTTTGGTATCAGGGTGATGGTAACCTCATAGAATGAGTTTGGGAATGTTCCTTCCTTTGATATTTTTTGGAAGATTTTGAGAAAGCTGGGTGTTAGCTCTCGTCTAAATGTTTGATAGAATTCATCCATGAAGCCATCTGGTCCTGGACTTTTGTTTGTTGGAAGATTTTTAATCAGTTTCCATTTCATTACTTGTGTTTGGTCTGTTCATATTTTCTATTTCTACCTGGTTCAGTCTTGGAAGGCTATACCTTTCTAAGAATTTGTCCATTTCTTCCAGGTTGTCCATTTTATTGGCATAGAGTTGCTTGTCTTAGTCTCTTATGAGGCTTTTCATTTCTGCAGTGTCCGTTGTAACTTCTCCTTTTTTATTTCTAATTTTATTGATTTGAGTCCTCTCCCTCTTTTTCTTGATGAGCCTGGCTAAAGTTTATCAATTTTGTTTATCTTCCCAAAGAAGCAGCTTTTACTTTTATTGGTCTTTGTTATTGTTTTATTGGTTTCAAATTCATTTATTTCTGCTCTGCTCTTTATGATTTCTTTTTGTCTACTAACTTTGGGTTTTGTTTGTTCTTCTTTCTTTAGTTCCTTTAGGCGTAAAGTCAGTTTGTTTATTTGAGATTTTTCTTGTTTCTTGAGGTAGGATTGTATTGCTATATACTTCCCTCTTAAAACTGCTTTTGCTGCTTCCCATAGGTTTTGGATCATCGTGTTTTCATTGTCATTTGTCTCCAGGTATTTTTTTATTTCCTCTTTGATTTCTTCTGAGATCTATTGGTTATTTAATAGCGTATTGTTTAGCCTCCTTGTGTTTGTGTTTTTTATGTTATTTTCCCTGTAGTTTATTTCTAATTTCATAGCGTTGTGGTCAGAAAAGATTCTTGGCAGGATTTCAATTTTCTTAAATTTACCAAGGCTTGCTTTGTGACCCAAGATGTGATCTATCCTGGAGAATGTTCTGTATGCACTTGAGAAGAAAGTGTAATCTGCTGTTTTTGGATGGAATGGTCTATAAATATCAATTAAATCTATCTGGTCTATTGTGTCATTTAGCTCGTGTTTCCTTATTAATTTTCTGTCTGGATGATCTGTCCATTGGTGTAACTTAGGTGTTAAAGACCACTCTATTATTGTGTTACTGTTGATTTCCTCTTTTATAGCTGTTAGCATTTGTCTTATGTATTGATGTGCTCCTATGTTGGATGCATAAATATTTACAATTGCTATTTCTTCTTCTTGGAATGATCCTTTGATCATTATGTAGTGTCCTTCCTTGTCCCTTGTAACAGTCTTTATTTCAAAGTCTATTTTGTCTGCTATGATTATTGCTACTCCAGCTTTCTTTTGATTTCCATTTCCATGGAATATATTTTTCCATCCCTTCACTTTCAGTCTGTATGTTTCCCTAGGTCTGAAGTGGGTCTCTTGCAGACAGCATATATATGGGTCTTGTTTTTATATCCATTTAGCAAATCTGTGTCTTTTGGTTGGAGCATTTAATCCATTCACATTTAAGGTAATTATTGATCTGTATGCTCCTATTACCACTTTTTAAATTGTTTTTTATTTGATTTTTAAGTCCTTTTCTTCTCTTGTGTTTCCCACCTAGAGAAGTTCCTTTAATATTTGTGGTAGATCTGGTTTGGTGGTGCTGAATTCTCTTAACTTTTGCTTTTCTGTAAAGCTTTTGATTTCTCTGTTGAATCTGAATGAGATCCTTACTGGTTAGAGTAATCTTGGTTGTAGGTTCTTCCCTTTCATCACTTTAAATATATTGCACCACTCCCTTCTGGCTTGTAGAGTTTCTGCTGAGAAATCAGCTGTTAACCTTATGGGTGTTCCCTTGTATATTATTTGTTATTTTTCCCTTTTTGCTTCCAATAATTTTTTCTTTGTCCTTAATTTTTGTCCGTTTGATTACTGTGTGTCTTGGCATGTTTCTCTGAGGGTTTATCCTGCCTGGGACTCTCTGAGCTTCCTGGACTTGGGTGGTTATTTCCTTTCCCATGTTAGGGAAGTTTTCGACTATAATCTATTCAAATATTTTCTTGGGTCCTTTCTCTCTCTCTTCTCCTTCTAGAATCCCTATCATATGAATGTTGGTGCATTTAATGTTGTCCCAGAGGTCTCTCAAGACTGTCTTCATTTCTTTTCATTCCTTTTTCTTTATTCTGTTCCATGGCAATGAATTCCACTATTCTGTCTTCCAGGTCACTTAACCATTCTTCTGCCTCAGTTATTCTGCTATTGATTCCTTCTTGTACCTTTTTCATTTTACTTATTGTATTGTTCATCTCTGTTCGTTTTCTCTTTAATTCTTCTAAGTATTTGTTTGTTAATTCTTCTAGGTCTTTGTTAAACATTTCTTTGATCTCGATTTTTGCCTCCATTCTTTTTCTGAGGTCCTGGATCATCTTCATTATCATTATTCTGAATTCATTTTCTGGAATGTTTCCTACCTTCACTTCATTTAATTGTTTTTCTGTGGTTTTATCTTGTTCCCTCATCTGGTAAATAGTCTTCTGCCTTTTCATTTTGTCTACCTTTCTGTGAATGTGGTTTTTGTTCCACAGGCTGCAGGATTGTAGTTCTACTTGCTTCTCTAAGTTTTGATATTTTCAGTTGACTTTAGATCACCATATTTTAGGTCATCTTATTAACAGTTTCTTGATTCAAGAAATATTTGATTTAGTTATATTTAGTTTCTCTTTCCTTCTTTGATAGAATAAATGAGCTTACAATACTAAAGTTATTAAATAACTCAACAGAAACACATTATTTAGAAAATTTTTAAAACTTTTTGTGTTTGAGTTTCTATGTGCTTGTGGATTTTCAGGTTTCTTATATGTCAATCAGCTTCTCCCAGCAGTCTTCTTTGGATGCTCAGATTGTTTCAACTTTGGCCAGTGGGAGCTTCTTTTTTATTGACTCCTGTGTCCTTTCAACATGACCCCATTAATCTTTGAAAGCTTCATTGCTTTATGGTACAACAAAGTATTATAGGCTCACCTTGTATCTTTTTAAACTAGAGACTGACTTAGCCATCTTTTGTCTCAAAGAACTCTGGTTCCTTTAGGTGGAAAAAATAAGATTGGAGACCAGAAGCTATGCATTACGGTGCATTATATGGGTTTACTACCAGGACATTTCTGTGGACAGAGACAGCAAATATATAATGTTAATTGACAGGTTTTGTAATTGCATGCATTTATAATGATATTTCCAATCTAGTTCTAATGGTACTATATATGTATTAATTCTTACATGTAAGTGTTCCTTTTTTGCTTCATATTGAATATCTAGCTTCCTAACAAAATGAATATAATTACTCTTTTTTCAATAAATCAAAAAAAATATACTGTGTTGTCAGTGTTCTGACAAACATATTTTCTCTCTTTTCATTTTTCAATAGTTATAATTTGCCTAGGTGATCGAGTGAAGGGATCAGGGACTGAAACTCATCTATGGGTATTACAGTTTTAACTTTTTTTTTTTTTTTTTTTTGCCTTTTTCAAGGCATTGAAGAAAGTTTTTTCCTAAGTATTTATTTTCCCTTTCAAGATAATTAATGTCATTTTATATCCTCATTTGAGTATATTTAAAGGGCACAGTTAAGGATTTTATCCCTTTTTAAGCCTCATCTTTCCATAATTCAAGCAGTTGCCCCCCAACAAGTTTTATTTTAGGTAATTCAGAACATAATAATCCTGGGTGCCCTCACTAAACAATTGCTTTTGAATCACCTCTAGAATACTAAATAAAATATAGTATAACATTTTATTTTAAAGCTCAGGAACCACAATTGATTAACAAAAAACTGAATGTGGATTGGTTTTTACTCTCCTAATCTTGCACTGAGAAGCAGGTATATAAAGCAGTGTAAAGATGTAAATTAGGTATGAAGAAAAAAATGAGAAAAAATGCAACTTTTTTTGTTTTGAGAGCGGGAGAGCTAAGAGCAGCTGGACAACAAGCCTGCAGGTTTAAACTGTGATGAGTCCTGAAATGAAAACTTTGAGGAATTGAAAGTGGAAAACTTTGAAAAAATGGAAATGGTTCAGTGTTGAAGAGAAAAAGAGCAGTGAGAATCTGAACGTACAAATGGACATTGTCTAGAACAAAATATGAAAATAGAACTCTGACCCACAACTTCTGCAGCAACCAGTTCAGGAAGCCAAACCACCACCTCTGTAGCACCAGGCCCAGAAAATTCAGGATGCAGTTAATACCTACCAAGTTTCTTATTGTCTGACCTCACTTGCAACTCAGGACCCAACCAAAGAAATAAAGATATGATCCCCAAACCACTTATAGAAGATTACCTGCTTCTAATTAGACCAAATCCAGCTCCCCCTTGCCAACAACCTACAATCAGAGCCCACCTGAAGCATTCCGTTTTGTTCACCATAAAGCTTTTCCACTCTTTAAGTCTCATCCAAGTGCAAGTGACAATGGCTGACTTCCTCCCTTTAGCCAGTTCTGAATAAATAGCCTGTTTGTTTTCATCCTTGTGGCATTTGTATATTCCCACAGAAGGAAACAAAGGTAAAAGATCAAGGGTCTTGACTATGTGCAAACCTCATCCTTGTCCTGTAACCCACTCCACTACATTCTACATTCACATTGCTTCAAGTCTTACTAAGATGGTACCAAATTTTGGTGGAAATGATATCACACTCTTAGAATTTTTAGAAATATAATCTTCACCATTACTAAAAATTCTGTATACAAGAAGAAATGAGGGAAATCTCCACCAGATAAAAGCCAGGTGACTACTTTACCTCAATTTTAACATCAGACTTAGAGATTCTTCTTTATATATGAGTATAATCCATGATCTACCCCTTACCTTTCATCACCTTCTCAAAAGTTGTTTTAGAATCCACAAGGAAGGAGGCTTTTGTAGTTTGAAGGAAGCAAACCAGTAGTACACCTTTGAAAAGAATTTCAATTGGACATTTTGATTACATTGGAACTAATATTATTTATACAGAATAGAGGTTGACAAACTTTTTGTGTAAAGGGACAACTAATACATTTTTTAGATTTTGTGGGCCATGTGGTCTATGTGGCAACTACTAAATTGTTGAAAGCTGTCTCCCTAAATATTACCAACACAGTCTGTTGATAAGGCAAAGCTGAGTTTATTGCTTACCAAAGTGAGAAAGAACACCCCCTCCACAAAGTTTTGACAGCATTTCAGAGGGAAAGAGGTAACGTCTGAATCTGTTGATAATTGGCAATTTTGAGTATGTAGGCCTTTCACTGTGCACAAGTTTCAAAAAATTGCATCTTCACACATCAACGATTGAAAAAATACATTGAACTCATGACCTTGCTTACTTTTCTCATCATTTTTTTTTTTTTTTTGGCAGTACGTGGACCTCTCACTGTTGTGGCCTCTCCCGTTGCGGAGCACAGGCTCAGCAGCTATGGCTCAGGGGCCTAGCCGCTCTGCGGCATGTGGGATCTTCCTGGACAAGGGCACGAACCCGTGTTTCCTGCATCGGCAAGCGGACTCTCAACCACTGCACCACCACGGAGACCTTGATTACATTAGAATTGGGTAAGGATAACTTAAAAGTCCAGGATTGGAGAAAATAACAGAGTCAGGATTTGAGCTAAATAACTCAAAGAATCTCAGGGTGCAAACTTTGTTGATTTTTTCTCTTGAAAAGTTAATGGGGTTTTCATAATGAACAACCAAGCCATTTGCCTGGGCAGAAGGGTTCCTGAAAAACAAAAGTATGCTAATGAACAGAGTGGATGAGAAAACTATTGTCAATGTAGTCAATTAGGTGTCATTTACATTCTCCTGTCCAGGCCAGGTGTGGGGTAGATGATTTTGGTTCTCAGATATTGGTGTTGTAGCACAAAAGCAGCTACAGGAAATACATTATTAAATGAGAGTAGCTGTGTGCTAATAAATAATTATATACAGATACTGAAATTTGCATTTCATATAATTTTCAAGTCACAAAATATAATTCTTCCTTTGATTATTTTAAAACATTTAAAAACATAAAAAACATTCTTAGCTTGCAGACTATACAACAAGCAAGTGGATGGAATGCGATGGTTTGCCAAAATCTGATTTAGAGGGCCAAAGGAAGTATGAAATATATGGAGTAGAACATTAAGAGGTAATTTTTTTTTTTAAGTTTAATCTTACTTTTGGAAACTATGACATAAAAGTCTTCTGATGTGAGGGGAGGAGGAGTTGCTTATCTTTTGATTAGTGGTGAGGAGGGGTTGCATTTTTCCAGAGATTACTTTTGCTGTGTGTAGTCATTTCCAATCACTATAAACATAAGACCTCTTAAAGATTATTACTCAATTTGGTGCTCCTCAGACCACTCACAGAGTGTAAATTTGCATATATGAGAAGAGGCTTCTGAAGATAAATTTCTAAGGGAGTTATTTATTTTACAAACTGGAATAACTCCTGAGAGCAGGTGCATCTCTAACATTTATGTGGCAGGGATCAGAGCACAAATGTAAGTCTATAGCCTGTAGTACACTCTTCTCTGCCAACCCACAGTTGTTTTCTTTACAAACAAGGGCCCTGCACACCATCATATGAACAATAAAACTGTGTAGCACATATGTCTTCATAAACCTCCATAAACCTCATCCCATCTTCGGCCTGGTGAACAGCCAGCCTCTCCTTGGCCAAGCAGTAAGCCTACATAGTGTGCTCTGCCTTGAGTGGATGGGACCAGAGAAGAGGCTCATAAAAAACCTTGTATGCAGCCTTATGACTTGGGTGGGGAATTTCCAGGTCCTGATACCCAGAATGTGATCTATTTACCATGTGATCAATTTACCACATTGTCTCCTTTTGCTGTCAGGCAACTTTCACCTAGTCTGTCTTCACACCCAGGGTATAATCTTCCCTGCTTCTCTGTAGTGGTACAATCCCCACCATTAATGGAACCTATGCATTTTTCCTCTCTCCAACATCTGCATGTAAACTCAAACATCAAGATTTCTGATATTGGTAAATGCTCTAGGAGTTTGAATACTCAGTTAACACTGGTTTCAAACACTCCTTTTTTTCATCCTGGGAATTTCCTCACACTATTTTTTTCTTTTTCTATTTTTAGATTAGCTATGCATTTAATAGAATATTTGTTGTAATGTATTCAGAATGTGTTGGTATATTTTAGAGGGATTATAAAATTTGGTTTTCCAAAATAGCAAGTCCATCAAACAGCTGAAAGTGAAATCTCCAATTTCTTGATCAAGCCACTTTTGATATTCATGTTATAAAATGTATAGAGCCTTTCCTTTGTTGCATACTTAGTTTGCATTTTCTCTTTCCCATCTGATTTTCAACTCTGGAGATTTTTTATTTTTTATTTTTTTGGAGGCAAGTAATAACAGCTCTAACTCAACATTTTCATTTTTGTTTGACAGGAGATTATTTTTAATATTTATTATATTTCCAAATAATTAAATATAACTTATTTTCAAATCTTCCATGTCTGGTTTTAGTTTAATAATACTTATCTTCAGTGTCTTCATCTTAGTTATGTCTTCCTACTAGAAGAAATTATATTATAGTATATTTTTATAAGCATAAAATTGGCTTTATTATCATCTCCAGTTTACAAGGATTAATGTTTTATTTTACTTTTCTCATAAAGATTGAAATTCTGAGTTTGTCTGGTAGATGTAGCAAAGGTAATTATACCAAGAATATATTGCTTAGAAAAAAGAGCTTTACAATAACTCCCGGTTAACATATTTTTATGTCTCTATTTCACAGCAAGTAACTCTTTTCATTTTAGGGTTTGTAGTGGCTATGTGAAAGCCTGTGAAATTCAGTGGTATAAAGAATTCATTCCTGTATGTATTGAAAAATAAAGACGTGTTTTATAAAAGAGCTGGAAATATATAGCTATATGTAGATACAGCAAAATGTTTCTTAAAGTGTACATGTACCTTAAACACTGAACAAAAGGCAAAGAAATTTGAAGTCCAAGTGCAAATGTAGAGAATTTTTATTTTGGAAATCAGTTTGCAACTGTGGATATGCAATTTAAAATAAAGTGAAACAAAGAGTTTTAGGAGGAAATATTTGTATATGGCAAAGTGTTGAATGATTGGTTACATTGACATCTTAATAAACAACTTAGTAACAAGAAAAAAGGGAGACTTTTTAGTTTTAGAAAGACTTGTACTCCCTCACTTATTCTATATTCTTACATTACTTAAAAAATTAATAAGGACTTAAAAAATTAAGATACTCTAAGAATATTCTAAACAGGATACATTATTTATTTATTTTGGAACTGCCTTTGTATGGCTCACAATTAGGGGAATTTCCATAAATAACTGTTGTTCATCATTTAATCATATTTGAATTCTCTCTTTTTGAAGTCTATTGATGTGAATCTAATAATACAGTAACAGTAATATTTGTTCAATCAATAACTGCACAGTTATAAACTCTTCTTGTTTTTAGAACCATCAACGATGCAGTTTTGGTGTAGTCCTGCCTCATCATTTCTGATTCTCTGCCGTGCCCTTTAGGCTTCAATCATACAAAAAATCTACACATTCTGTTTGGTTTCTTGCCAATGTACACTGATCTCATCATCTCATTTGTCTGTATTACATCTCTCCATCCTCTTGATTCCCCATTTACATGTCACCTTTCTCTGCTACCAAGTTATTTTGAGGTATATTTTCACTGTGCCCCTTAATATATTAAAATAAGCTACTATTTCCGGGAGCGATGACATTTATTTCAATACTTTTTGGTTGTGGATGGAGGGACTGTGGTCAAATCAATTTTGGTGACACCTAAGATTGTGATTGTGATAACAGAAATACCAATTTCTCTTCCCAATCCCCCATTTCTCTTCCCAATCCTCCAAGCTTCCAAATATGGCAGCGAATCACCAGCTCTCAGAGAACAAGAACAAGGCAGGAGAAGGAAATAAAGAAGAATAACAATAATTCAGAGATAAATTTCTGGAATAACTTGAGAGGGTTGTGTTTTATTGGAGCTATTTTATCTATTCAGGAAGTCATTTAGTAACTAAATTTTTTAACCATTATTTGCCAATATAATGCAATTTGAATATACAATGATGAAATACAATATTTAATAGAATACATTACATATAATGTGTTTATACTTACATAATTAAAGGATCTATCAAGACAACTCCAAGTTATGATTGTTAATTCATTATTGACCAGCCTGTGAATTTGAAGATAAGTATTTCAGACCATTTTAGAAGCAACATCATAGGGAAGAAGGAGGAAGGGGAAAGTAGCAGAACTAACAACTTTCTGAAACTTCTATCTCAAATGATAATTCTGCTGTCACCTGCTTCTGGTCTCTTTTTTAAATTCTTCTTTTTGGTCACTGAGAAGAGAAGAATGGAATAATGGGAAAGGGACCTACTGCAAAGAACAGAAGAAACACTTGAATATGATGCAGTCTTAAAAAATACATTGTGTACTCTCTCTCCCTGCTTTTGTTTGCTTTAGCCTTATTTGGTTTGCAGTTTAGCTGTACCAGGTAAATAAATCATTTGGCAATATTTCTTTTTTAACTTTCTGTTTAGTGACGATGATTGGTGAGGATTCAAATTTTGATGAGAAAATAAGGAATAAGATTTTCCTGTAAATACTGTTTATTCAGATTTATAAAAAGTGAACCGTATTAATTTTACCATATTTGTGTATGTTGATATATACATTGAACTATGTATATATGTGTGTATATATGTATATACATATACACATTAAAATATTTTAAGTTTTAATTATTAATATGATTGTGAAAATCAAGCCCCAAATGTTTATCAATACATGTAAAATTAAATCACTATGTCTAATATTGGTGGAGAGGAAGTAATGCCATAGAAAAATATTTTCTGGAATAATTTTAGCAATACAGTTTTTATGACAGTCATTATAACTTTACATGGATTTCATCCTAATTTTAGTGACAAAAATTAGGGATTATGTAGTACTAGATTAGTAAATTCAGAGGTTTGTTCAATGTAATTTTTTAGGACAGAAAATGGAAAGTGATAATTTGGAATACAGTAATACTTTAAATGAATCTTCAAATTTAATAAATGTCCTTATATAATATAGCACAACTACATGCATAATCTACACTAAGGCACATAAACGTTTAGTAACATAATTACTTTTCAACAAAATATTTCCACCATGTAAGTGAGTGAGCTATGTATCCATTTTCTTAACATATTTTACCTGTAGCAATTTTCTTTTTTATAGATTATTTTTCAATAACTTCTGTAGAGCATAATGAACTAGAGTGGCATAATTGAATTTATATGGCAAAGACCATTTCTCTGAACAAAGAATCATATACATGGCCAAAGGTACTAATAAATAAACTTTCATATGTTAAAGGGAAACTTTATGACATTGCTAATATTAGAAGGCAGAAATTTAATAATAAAAAGTGGAAATAATATTCTTTTTATGATCTCACCTTGTACATGTACAAAAAACAAGTAAATATTCTGAGTCAGTTTCCTTAGAAAGTATTTGTTAGCTTAATTCTAATTTTTTTTCATGGATCTTGAAAACTACAATTTCAACTTTGCAATAGATTATGTTTCCTTGGTACATTAACTTATTTATATTTCACATTTCTTACTGAATATTTTTTACACAATTCTTTTCTCTTTAAGTTACCTTATTCCTTTGGGTAAGCTTATGCACATGGAATCTTGCTTCAGGAGAAAAATAAAAGATTTCCTTTTTACTTTTTAATGCTCTAGAGGTATGTTAAGAGCTAATCATAGAATATGCAGTCCAGTTAGGCTATAGGAACTTAATTTTGTATTCCTCTTATATATTTTCAGAAAGATTTTCCTTCAGAGTATTTTTCACTTATGGGGTCACAGATTTGTTCAGAGAATGAGAATGAAGTATTAACTTTAATAGAACCATTGATCCAAGAGCATGCACAGTATAGAATAAAATAATTATAAAATAGCTTACAGAAAATTATACTGAGTGATACACCAGAGTCAATACTTGCTCATTAGACCACTCTATCTATCTATCTGTCTATCGATCTATCTATCTATACCTATCATTTATTATTGCAACAGTTAATCCCATATAAGCATGGAATGCATTGATATTTTAAAATTTTAACTCATATGAATGGTGTAAGTGTATTAATAAGAATTTTAGTGATAACAAGATGACATTGTTGTTGGTGTCACTTGAGGGATTATTTACATAAATGAAATGTACAGATTAAGAGTCCAGTTGTGTGATTTTTGCTAATTGCATTACACCCATATATCTCTCAACTCAGTTAAGATATAGAACAATTTGATCAGACCTCAAAAACGTCACTCAAGAACCTTGTCAGGAAATTCCACTCACCTTCCCAGCCTCCTCAAGAGGGCCACCACTGTTTTAATTTCTTTAAACATGGATTTTTTTTTCTATTCTAGAACTTCAAATGAGTGAAATCATATAGTATGCACTCTCTTTTGGTGTTCTGAAACCAATTCAGTGTGTGTGTGGAGGGGACTTCTCATGCCAACAATAAGGAATTCTCTGGATACCGAAGAGTGTCCTACAATTTAATTCAATTTGGGGACTATCTACTCAAAGATAGCATCAGAGTCCACAGGTAGAGAACTAAGTCCTACGAGGCTGCCCTACCCACCCATTTCAGACTCCAGTTGCCAGCCCAGGTTGTAACATGTGCTTCTGACCCAGCAAATTAGAGGTTCCCATGACCCCCTCCTTGGCTTTCATTAATTTGCTAGGGTGGCTCACTGAACTCAGGAAACCCATAACTAGATCACTGGTTTATTGTAAAAGAATATAACTCATGAACAGCTAGATGGAAGAGATGCATAGGGCACGATATGGGGAGAGGACCCAGAGCTCCATGCTCTCTCCAGGCAAGCCACTTGCCCTGTACCTCCACGTGTTCACCAACCTGCAAGCTCTCTGAGCTCCTTCCTTTGTGGTTTTTATGGAGGTTTCATTACATGGGTATGATTGATTAAATCATTGTCCATTGGTGGTTGAACTCAATCTCAAGCCCCTCTCTCCTCCCCAGGAGGTCAGGTAGTGGGATTGGAAGTTCCAACCCTCTAATCACAGGGTTGTCTCTCCTTGCAACCTGGCCTCATCCTTAGGTGCTTTCCAAAAGCCACCTCATTAACATAAAAAAAGATAATTTTATAATTTTCATCACTCAGGAAATTCTAAGAGTTTTAGAAGTTCTGTGTCAGAAACAGAAACAAAGACAAAATACATATTTCTTATTATAAATCACAATATCACACACTATTTTTTGTCTAGCTACTTTCACTCAACATGTTTTTGAGTTCCATCCATCCATCCATGTTGTTGTGTGTATAAATAAATTTTATTGTTGACTAATCCTCTAATGTATATACAAGAATTTGTTTCTCTGTTTTCTTTTTGATAGACATTTGCATTGTCTCCAGCGTTGGCTATTATGAATAAAGCTGATATGTTTATCCTTGTGCAAATATTGTTTTGTGTGAAAATATGTTTTTATTTCTCTTGGGTAAAATTCTAGAAGCCAAATTGTTTGTCATAAGGCCGGTGTATGTGTAACTTTACAAAAAATTGCCAGACTGATCTTCAAAGAGGTTGTACATTTGTTTATTCCCACCAGAATTGCATGAGATTTCTGGTTGCTCTGTATAGGCACCAACATGTGGTATTGTTAATCTTTTCAAGTTTAGACATTCTAGCAGGTATATAATGGTATTTCATGTGGTTTTAATATGCATTTCCCTGATGACATAGGATGTTGGATACTTTTTTATGTACAATATCTATTTAACTCCTTTGTCCATTTTTAAATTAGGTTGTTTGTCTTATCAGTATTGACTTCTGAGAATAGTTTATATATTCTGGGTACAAATACCTTGTCTAATATATATTTTGCACACATTTTCCTCAGTTTATGGCTTGACTATTAATTTTTTTATTGGAGTCTTGATGAACAGAAGTTTTTTGTTTTGTTTTGTTTTTTTAATTTTGAGAAAGTCCATTTTGTAAACTTAACCTCTTTGAGTTGCTTTATTGAAATCAACTGATGATAAAAATATGGTTTACTTCTGACTATTAATTGACTCTCATTGATCTGGTCTGCTTTTCATTATGCTAAAGACATACTATTCATTAATATAACTTTAATAACTCGGGTTTACATTTTTATCAAATCTGGGAAATTCAGACCTTATTTATAAATATTTTTCTGCTCCAATCTTCCTCCACACTCTGTCAAACACTTCACCTACAATTATGTTAATCTGTTTAATACTATACACATTGCATTGTGTTTTTTTTTCATATTTCTCTGCCTTTCATTCTCTCTGTGCTTTGTTTTAGGTAGAGTCTACTTGGGAGAATCTACTTGGTGGAATCTACTTAGATATATTTTATCTTCAAGTTCACTATTTTTTTTTTAAGAGAGACTAGGCTGTGGTTAAGCCTATATTGTCATTCTTTTCCACTTCTAATATTATATATTTGAGTATTCGATATTTCATTTTGTTATTTTTATATCTTCCACTTTTATCACTATTTTCTTTTACGAACTTAAATATATTTGTTATAGCTGTTTCAAACAATTCATGTACTAATTTCATTATCTCTATCATTTCATGGTTTGTTTTAATTGACTTTTCTTCCAACTATTGTTCACATTTTCTGTTTTTTTTTGCATGTTTAGCTATTTTCGATTGGATAGTGGACATATTGTATTATGTTATTAACTCACTGGATATTGTTATCACCATTTACATGATACTGGGCTTGTTCAAACAAGTAATTAACTTACATCTTGGTCAACTTAACCCTTTTGAGATTGTTTTTGAGATTTTTAACTAGAAAAATTTTTTCTAACATTTCTGTAATCACTACTGAATTCTTGGGTTAATCAAACTTGTATGTCTACTCTGGTATAAAACAAAAACTTTCACAGCCCTTTGTAAGTATTAGGTATTCAAATCATAGTTTCCTGTTTCTGTTTGTTTTAGGGTAGTTGTCCTTTACCTATCTGTGGCTTCTTGTCTTGTACATGTGCAGCTATAGTATTAAGACAAGACTCAAGAGAACTGTTTAAGCTCCTTCTCTGCACAGCTTCTCTCTCTTTTATTCCACTGTTCTGAAATTTTCAACCACCTCAGTAGCTTTGAACCCAAATCTTTCTCCACAGCTCAGCAAATACAAGTTGTTCTTCTTGGGCATCCCTACTCTATGCAGCAGTCCCAAGACTGACTCTAGGCAGAAAAGTTGTTTACTTATCCAAAAGATCACACAGTCAAATGCTGCTTGTTTCTCAATAGCTGAAGAGTTGTTTTATTTATTTTGTCAAATTTTATAGTTGTAAACATTGCAGGTCTGGTCTAGTACCAGTTATTACAGCAAAGCTATAAGCAGATAGTTCTGTGCTATTTAATGTAATTTTCAAGTTTCAATTTCTGTTGAAAACAACATTCCAGAAAAGTGTGACATAATTTTATGTGAAATCCTCATATGTTTCTTTTAAATCCTCATATGTTTTATACATATATATATACATGAAAATTTCTCACTTATAAATAAAATTTCATTAAGTCAGAGTATCATACAGTTTTCTCTTGGAAAAAATAGATGAAATATTTTGGTAAACTACTTCCTTGTCTATTAAAATGCTCTCTGTATAAGTTCAACTTACAAGACTGTCTTCATAAAGAATTCTTGTTCTTCAGCTCCTAGGTATTCACTGTGACTCCTATACCTCTGGTATATTTTACAGCTGTATGACCATAATTAGTTTTCTTAATTTTTTTATCTATGTCTTATCTCACTATTTTGAAGGTTTTTTAAAGCAGCAATACTGAAATATCAAAAAATGCAAATATAATATATCCTATATATAAAGAAAAAGACATGATCTACACTGTCTTCTAGGATAGGCTACATAATTAAGACCCTTAGAAAGATGAAGGAAGAAGAATTTGTAACTACAACTTGTTTAAAAATCTAGTAATTTATTAAGCCTTTCAACCAGATGCATTTTCTACATGCTTGACTAGAAGCAGGGAACCCAGAGGTGTAAGTAACACAAAAGCCATACTTAGGTAAATTTGTTTCCTATATTTTTATTTTCAATAGTGGATATAATGGAAATATCATGATGGAAAATGGAGTTGAAAAAAAATAGAGCTCAAAACACCCTTTTTATTTTTTAATTTGGTATTTAAGTACATCAAATATCTACTCTCTATGGAAGAAATACGTATACCATCTTTAACTAAAAACCATTGTTAAGTAAGCAACTGCAGATCATTTTCAAAAATCCAATAAATGACACAACTGAAATTGGAATAAATTTAAGAGCTTGGAAGAAACAAATGAATATAAAGCTGTTTACTTGTTAAGGCTACAGTTTATTCACTTACTGTGGCCTATTGGTCAGTGAAAACATCACTGGAATATGCTGATCCAAGAAAAATTTACCAAATGTTATGTGCTAAATTGTGCTCTCTCCATCCCCACCACCCCACAAAAAAAAATATTCATAGGTTGAGGCCTAATCTTCAATATGACTGTATTTGTAGGTAGTGCCTTTAAGGAGATAATTAAGGTTAAATGGGATCATAAGTGTGGGGCTTTAATTCAATAGGTCTAGTCTCTTTATAAGAGGAGGCACCAAGAGTCAGTGAGAGCCCAAGGAAAGCCAGATGAGGACATGAGGAGAAGGCTGCCATCTTCAAACCAAGGAGAGCAGTCTCACTATAGAAACCAACACTGTCAGGTTCTTGATCTTGGACTTCCAGGCTCCAGAAGTGTGAACAAATATTTTTCTGTTATTTAAGTCACCCAGCCTGTGGTATTCTGTTTTGGCAGTCCAAGCAGACTAATATACCAAGTAATATTGGTTCTTTGATTTGCACAATTTGACTCTTGAGATTGTTCACTTTCCTCTGACTTCATATCTAGGTTCCAATATATGCAGCTCTACATTAAAAATACCCACACTTTATCTGTACAAAATATGTTATAACTAAGTTTTATATTTATCAGTTAAAAGTCATCATTTTTGTCCTAGGTCTTGAAAACCATGACAGTTTTCTAAAAGTAATTGCTTGATCTTTAGCATCACTTTATTCAATAAATGTGTATAAACTCATACAGATCATATTTTTAAAAGAGCTGAAAGAATTTTAAAAGGCCACAGTGTATAATACTTTCATTATTAAAAATTAGTTATTATGTTTAAACTATCTGGGTAACAATGCTTGCCTTTATAAAATGAAGGAAATCAATCTGACTTCAATCTGACTTAAACGCAAATGTCACTACAGTGGTTACAGGTATGATTTTGTTTTTGTCTTTTGCAGCAATTAAACTTTGCTTTTTACAGGGACAGAAAAGCAATTAATTAAGATTATTTTACCAGTAATTTTCCATATGCTTCTTACTTTCATTGGCAATAATGAATTTAATAAGGTATATTTCAGTATTACATTGAGGTCTAGAGACATTGAATCCCAAGTCATATAACTGCTGGCAGGATTCCTTCTTAATATTACCTCCTCAACATAAAGTCATATAGTTGTATGACTTTTGTGTCCAGCTGCCTTATTCTCCAGAGCATTGTAATGAAAATGAGTCTTTCTCTTTTCAGTTCACTGGGTTCTAAATCAAAGTCACTGAATTAATCCTGCTGTTTCTGGAATTTATAGACAAGGAAGTTCCTAGAAAATATTTTCTGTTACTGAAGACATTCTGACAACTGTAAATTTTTTTCCAAAATACCCAATAAAAACCTCTCCCAAGAGTGTAATTTTCCTGTAGAGACCACATGTCAACTATATTCTCTTAAAAACTCAGCATATCATTCACTCTTCAGTGTACCTGGACATCTTATTAACACTGATCCTTTAAGAAAAGTAGTAGAAGTAACCTGCACATTGAGTACAATATTCTTCTCAATTAAAGGATCTTAAAATGGTATCGACAAAATTAGTATGAGATTTTAATTCTGGTATTTGAAATGATTGCATATTTTAAATTTATATAGTTAGATTGCAAATTGAACTGGGCAGGCATAAACCAAACTATAACGTGAAAAATTCGGTATTTTGATTCAAACTTTAAAAAATTACATTTTTTAAATCACAAAAAAATTGAAGATCAAATGTAATTAAATATTTACAGCAAGGATACTCACTAAAAATTAATTTGCAAATTAACCTTATGGTCTAGTGTTCCTGCAGAGATTCAATCTTCTCTAATTCCCCATTATTATAAGGAGAATATATGAAGAAGAATGTGGATCTGAATTTATTGAATTTATGAATTTGGATACTGCTGTGAAGAAGTGGTAAGCTCTGAATTTCTACACCTTGATGGATGAGGGCTATGTAAAAACTCCCAGTGCAATAGGATCTCATCTTTTCATTCACTTTGTCCCATCGTTGTTCATCTGTCAAGAATGGCTGACTGGTTCCTATTTATTCCTCAGGACTTAACTAATTAAGTTCCTAAATAGTCTTCTCTGACTCGGCAACTTCCTCTCTGTGATTTTCATATCTCTGCTGCAATTGTACTCAAGTGTCCAGTATTTGCCTCTTCAAGGACAAATTTACAACAAACTTCAAACTATATATATATATATATATATATAATTTTAATTCATACTGCAACTCATTATGTACTTCTTATCTGGTATCTCGACACCAAGTCAGTATGATATTTTTCTTCTAGTCTTGGCAATGACATACATTTTACAAATTTCAAATAATGCACTTTGGTAATAAACTTCCTAGAACTCTTGGGAGCATATGACATAGTTAATGATCCTCAAAACATCTTTAAACACTTGTATCTTGTAGTTTCTAGGACACTGAATATTCCAGACATTCCTTCTAACAGGCTGAGTGTTTCTTTGTTGAATCCACTCAGGGACAGTTTTTGCTTCTCTTCTTCCTCTATTCTTTCCCTTGGTAATCTAATATATTTCCTTTGCTTTAAATATAATTTAAATATTAACTCACAAATTTATATCTCATGTACGATTTGATTTCTCTGATAGTCTACAAACACATTGATTTAACGGCACTCTTCTCAATTCTACTCTTAATGCCTTACACTCGTTTCTCAATAGAGTAATATCCTAATTGTTTATAAAGTATTCACCACATGTTATAATGCCAGTCCTTTAAAACCTTCAGTAACTTCTCACTACAACCCAAATAAAACCCAATTTTAGTGATGATTTTTCTGACGCTGCTCTTGCCCTTGCTTTCCTCTCTGAATTCATTCCATATCAGCCCCTCTCTCCCCTTCACCAGGTCCATCCATGTCACTTTTATTTCAGTTCATTGAAGAAAATCAGTTCTTTCTCATGTCAGATTTTTCTTATATGCTGTCCCCTCTGCCTTGAATTTTCTTTCTCTTGCTCTTCTTATAGTATAAAAGCCAATTTTGAAGGTAAGTTGTTCCTCACCTCTCTAAAGCAGAGTTTCTTTTTTTTCTATTCACAAGCTGTTCACTACCTTTATATCATATATCACAACTTTTAATGTATAAATTCTATTTACTTGTCCAGGTGTTAATTCCTGGTTTCTCCATTAGGCTATAATGGAAGGTTTAATAAAGCAAGCACTATACCTACATCGTTGTTCCCAAACACTGTCTCAGTTCTTGATACATGGTGAGCACACAGTCAGTTAGTCCAATGAGTGAATGATATGAGGGAAATAATCAAAAAGAATTGAAAACAGAGCGTGTAAAACAAAAATTTTTTTTTTGCCTGGCAACAATATGAAACTATGCCACTTGATTCCTTTAACAAGAGTTCAACCAGTGTCACCATGATAAGAGACCTTCGAGAAGGATTAAATATTTAAGTGAAGGCTAAATACTTATAATAATTCAATTACTGACTTATTCTCAAATATTTATAGAGCATCTACTCTGATGTACTGGAGATATAATACAAATAGAACAAAGGTCCTGCCCTCAATTTAATATAAAATACACTAAAGTCAGCACTTATTTAAATAGTGCATTATAAAGCTGGTATTGAAAATGTTTTTATTAAACCCACTGAGAATCACATAAATTTGTCTGACTAATATAGATGAAAGGATCCCATGAAGGATATTGAAAAGAAATAGTAGGTGTATCTGATGGTGAAATAGGGAAAGAGCTTTTCATAGAAAAAAATAGATATAGAAAGGCCAAGAAACATGAGACATCATGGACTTTGAGAACACTGATTAATTTTGTTTGATTTGGTAAATTATAGGCTTTGTGTGTATGTGTATGAGTGGTGTGTGTGTGTGTGTGTGTGTGTGTGTGTGTGTGTGTGTGTGTGTGTTGAAGTAGTGGTTGATGGTGACATGAAATGTGTCCTGGGGATCCTGAATGGTTTGTGAGCCATATTAAGGTCCTTGGATTTTGTTTCATAGACAACAGCAAGACATAATGTCATTTTAAATCTGCTCAACTTAATGTGGTTTAATCATTAAAAGCAAAGAAATAGACAAAAACTAATACTCTACATAGGCTTTCACATATAGAAGAACCTCCAGATAGCATGCTAGTTAAGAAAAAGTCATTACCTAGAAATAAATACTCCCACTCACTCTAACAAGATGCATCTACTAAGTTACCTGAGGTTCTCCCCAAAGAGAGACTGAAAGCTTAGGAGACTAGTTTATTTGGAAAGCTATTTTCTGTAGTAAAAATGAGAGGCCAGATAAAAAAATAAATAAAATAAAAAGCTGAGAAGACTGAAAAAAATGAGAGACCAAAGAACCAAACACAGTATGCAAGGAATTATTGAGTCGACCACCTGTGGGGGCCCAGTGCTCAATCTCACAGAAAGGTCTGAGAAGCATTTTACACCCCACAAATGTTTATCCTGTATTCATTAAGAGGAAGCATTTATCCATTGGCTTCTTTCCCCTACTGGTCAAGGGTTAACACAGCTGCACTTGCAGGTTGCACGTTCTTGAACATGAAAGGGTTACTGCAGATGTTCCACAAGGCAACATCTGAGCAACTGCCCAGGACAGGAGGCCAGAGGGACTGGCTGCAGGCCTTAGCAGAGGCAGTCGAGTCTCAGCTACACACAACAACTCAAAGCTGTTAGAACTGGTTGCTAGAGTAGCGGTCAGTAAGTGGTCTCCTGTGCTCCCACATACTGAGAGTCACCTTAAAAGGTAATTTTGAAAGGTCTCTTTATTTCCATACTAGCTGGATGTCTGGTAGAAGTTATACAGATAAGACAGCTTCATGACTGAATGTTATACTTTTCCATCAATTGCTGATGCAGCTTCACAAACACACATATTCTCTCTTGTAAGCATACTCTGTCACAGCAATTTGGATACAGATTGCAACTTACTGGCGAGGTCTGTGAGATTCATGCTGTCTTTTCCCAGCTCAGGACTAATTTTGGCCTCACTGAAGGGTTTTGGCTGGAAAATACTTGTGTCCCTAAAGCGCGTTTCCAGCGATGACTTTACCTCAACAGAGGATGTTTCTGCCAGGACCTGAGCACTTCTGTTTCTCCCCTCTTTCCTCTAATGCATTTTCATTGTAATCTTTTTTGCAGGAATCATCAACATGTCTGCCAGTCAACGTTTAAGAAAATGTTTGTCAAAATCTCTAAAATCATTACAATTGTTTTCCTTTTCTTTTGGAAGAAAAAATGACAATTATTTTGAATATGAAAAAGACAGAGGATTCATGTGGAAGAGTAATTCCTGTAAGAGCTGATGAGACTAATCTTCCTTGAATGCTCATGACTCCTTATAACAAGGACTGAAACCGTTCTCTTTTAAAATGGATTTTTTTTTAAATTGAAATAGCCTATTCAGTTGAATGGCAATTTAGATGCCTGTAAGTTTCTTGATTTTCAAGCTTATAGTGAACCCCACTTATTCTTTGAAATATTATTTCTTCATTGCATTTTAGAGAGAGAGAAAGAGGAACACTACAACACAGATTCAGTAAAAGTAAAGTAAATTTACCTCCATTGCTTACAGATTGAAAATAAAATTGAGCAGTAGGTGGTCTGATTATATATTTTTATTTTCAATATCAACAACAGACTATCTAGGTATGCAGTGTTGCTACAGCTACAGAAAATACAACAGCAGTAGTGAAAAAATAATTGTCATTTGCCTGCCATCTGGAAAGCAAATCAAATCAGAGGACAGCTGACGGAATTTATCTTACTTTAAGACTATTTTACTTGTTAAAGAAATTCATAAAATTGGTTACATCCAATGCACTGAATGCTGTACTCCTCATGTCATTTGAGAAAATGAGCAAAAAAATACCAGGTACATTTCACACTTGACTACCATTTAACTACTGCCAAACCATCAGTTGTGTGTTATTTATATCTTTTAATGCAATAGATTTAATTTAGTGCAATTCCAGTTATTTCTGGAGCTCATTCCATATCTGGTATAACACACTGTTTTTTTTTTTCTCTCTCCCTTCTTCTATTCCTCAGAAAGGATCAAAAGCACAACAAGTGTATTCAAAGAAGAATTTTTTGAATGTCTCACCTTAAAACCTTGTTACTCCCACAGTGGATAACCTCCGATTTCACTTCACTGCCATGGTAGCAAAAATTGAGTCTTTTTACATTCTTCAAAGGAATTCTAACAGCCTTTTTTTAACTTTGATTCTTTGTATTCCTACTTGGTTTTAGAGTAAAGGAAGAACAGAAATGCTCTCATATTCTGCAGAAAGCATATACTAGAGATTATAAGAATATTTAGTAAGTTTAATACTGTATTTTGATGAATAAAAGGGGTTACACTTTTTTCTAGTAGAAATAATCACTTTATACACAAATTTAATTTAAAAATCTTATATCTTCATGAGAATTCATCCCTAAAAAATTTAAAAATTGAATATTTAGTTTATTAAGTGCCAGAAAATCCCTCTAAATTGCAGGTCTATGCAACCATCACCGCAGCTCACACAAGTGAATGATACTCAAGCAAATGACTGACTTTGGCTGATCTATGCCATCAAGTCTATTCTTTGATGCTTCCACGCCCTTTCACCAGTCAGTTCTTAGAGCTAAATAGAGGTAACACTAACTTATATTAGTTCACTATTGCTGTAAAGAAATGAGCTTTGGATAAACATCTCTGAACATGGGAATTACATGGTCATTATATGCTTAATTTTGGTCATCAACCCAATGTAATTAAATCATTTAGGAACCAGAATAAATTTCTTTTAGGCATGAATTGTCCAACCTTTTACAAGTATATGGCCTGGTCAAACTTTTCTGCTTCTCTTAATCTTGCAGTTTCAATGGTTCAGCATTATATTAATAATAAAAACTAAAATAATATGTTTGAATTTTTACTGTGTGCCTAGCACTGTTATAAATAGTTTAAATATACAATTAATTATAATTAAGTATACAACCTTCAGGTCTTTACCAATATCTTAATACCCCAAATCCACTCATGAAAATGAATAATTCTGTGCATCTACCACTTAGGTTTATGGTGAAAGCTTTGAAATCAATAAATCTGAGTTAATATTTTGAACGTCCAGTTTGCTAGCCAAATTTGCTTGAGCATAATATTTAGACTCTCTGAGTCCGTTCCTTCATTTGCAAAATGTAGATGTGGGAGTTTGTGTCTGATACTATCTGCACAGTCTAGTTACATAAATAGATGAATGAAAGTATTTAATGTACATGGTATGTAGCTTTTTATTGAGTAAGCAGTTAATAATTGGACAGTACTACTAATACTTATTTCCACTCATTGTTTCACTTATTTATTATTTTAAGGTGCCGTAATTTTCAACTCAAAAGATGTTACCTTTCAGCCAATCTCATATTTTTGAAATATAGATATATAATTTTTTAAATACTTGCAATTCAAGAGGGAAAAATCATACACATTTTCACACTGGTTATTTGATGGCAGTGTTTAAAGAAGCTCTTTGTTGCCTGCTAGTGGGAATAATCTCTCCTGCTATTCTCTTCTCCTGCTTTCTAGCATGTCACTCCCTTTGTACAACTTATTCTTCAATGTCTTCTAGTTCTTTTTCTTCTCTGCTCACTGTTTGATTTTATCCCATTTAACCATACAGTCACTTGAACAAGTCACCTTATTCCTTCTGTTTATTTTTAACTGACAACCACTTTTTTTTTTTTTTTTTTTTTTTTGTGGTACACGGGCCTCTCACTGTTGTGGCCTCTCCCTGTTGTGGCCTCTCCCGTTGCAGAGCACAGGCTCCGGACGCGCAGGCTCAGCGGCCATGGCTCACGGGCCCAGCCGCTCTGCAGCATGTGGGATCTTCCCGGACCGGGGCACGAACCCGTGTCCCCTGCATCGGCAGGCGGACTCTCAACCACTGCGCCACCAGGGAAGCCCGACAACCACGTTTTTGAAGTAAATGTCATTTTTATGCCAGCAGAGACATATATTCTAGAATTCAAGTTTTCAATGTTCAAGCCTAAATTATAATATTAAGAATAGTTTTTAGGAACTTCCCTGGAGGTACAGTGGTTCAGACTTCGCCTTCCAGTGCAGGGGGTTCAAGTTCGATCCCTGGTCAGGGAGCTAAGATCCCACATGCCTTGTGACCAAAAAAACCAAAACATAAAACAGAAGCAATATTGTAACAAATTCAATAAAGACTTTAAAAGTGGTCCACATCAAAAAAAAAAAAAAAAGTCATATAATATAAAACATACTCTAAAAAAATTAAAAATACTTTTTATGTAACTGTTATAGGTGCTTCTGCAGGAAGTCACTCATGTTTGCAGGAATCACCTGCATCTTAACAAATTTCACAATATCTTAAAATAGTCAAACTATTTAAGTCTGCCACATATTTTATTTATTTAAAAAATTAAAAAGCTAGTACTTTTAATATAGCCCAAATGTTTTGGGTAGGATTGTTATTTCAATATATTTTGGGATTGGACATAAATTAATTGTTTTTTCACTAACAAAAGAGAGTTGGAGGCAGAATGAAAACACAGCTTTACAAAATTGCAGGGCTGCAAACTTCTGTTGGAGCTTATCAAAACTAGACTGGAGATTGGAGGCTAGATTTTATGCAGAGGAGCACAGGTGTGTAAGCCTGAGCATTTATATGGACTCCATCACTGATGCTGTTTCCACAACTTTAACATAGAAAAATATTGTCTATCTCTTTGTTTATTGTCAAAATTCATGAGATAGTATGTAGAAAACATGCATACAAGCAATAAGTAGAATAGGTTTTTGTTGTTCAATATTTGAAAAATTTCAGCTGCAAATTTATAGAGTGGCACAATGTTTTAGTGACTTCATTAATTCATTTTCTGTGGTAAACTACTCGATTTTTCTTCCTTTTAACTGCATTGCTTTGCTTGCCAGGAAGTATGTTACTTACTTTTTATTACTTTACATTTCATAAATAGATATCTTTTTCATTATTTGGATGTTTTTATTTCTATGCTAAAAATCAAGCAAATATTTAATGGTTAAGCTAAAATTTATTCCCTTTATTGATGCATTTGACTGACTTTTAGCCCTCAATCAATTTGAATGCTAACTGATGAATGTGGTTATAAAATCTTTAGAGAGATTCTCAAAATTATGAAATTCCATGTTTGAAACTCTAATGAGATTTCCCACATAGAATAATTAAAACACACCATCATTCTGCCTTATAATTTTAAGACTATAAGTTTGAACTAAACACTTTCCCTGCTAGAATAGTTATTTCTTGACTGCAGAGAAAGAGAGGTACTAAAATAAGCTCATAGTACAAAGAAGAATGAAATAAGATTTTGTTGATAATCTAACAAAAATACAATGAGAATCAAGAGAAAAAGGATGAGTTATTTTGGCCAAGAAAAATGGCACATGAGTTGGAAACAAAGATGGGAAACACTCAAAGGGTAACAACAACAAAACAATAAATAAGACTACCAGTGCAGAACGGGTAAAAATTATTGAGTTGTGTTAAGAGTTTGCTAAGTCATACAGCATAATAGACATTCTTACCTGTTGAAGCTGGATTGTAATAAAAGTTAAGATTTATCTTACAGGCTGTAGACTATACACACAAAAAAATCCAATGTTTGTGTAGAAAAATGATATTGTTGGTATTACGCTTTATAAGTTAGATGGAGCAAGAGTGAGTAAGAAATATAAGCATGAGGAAAAATGGAAAGAGAAAGGGAACAATGAAGGTGCTGTTTAATAAGCAATACTTAATTATTTTGCAAAACAATTAAAAGTATGGAAGAAGATGGGATGCCATTAGTATTCTGAGAACTAGGGTAACTAGTAGCAATCAGATTGCATCATACAGAAAAGAGTTTTATAATTAACTTTTTTCCTTAGTTTTGGTTTCCTTTAAAGGTAACTTGCATTTGACAATGTGGAAGATGCTTAATCCATAACACACCAGTCACATCAGGGTGCCCACCTACGATGACAATCCTTAGAAACACATATTTCATCTTTAGGATTTATATTTTGGTGTCTTATATGTGTGCCCATCTGTTTCCATGGCATACTGCCTACTCAAGGATTGGTAGGACCTTTGGCAGCAGTGGCAACAGCCTGAGGTGCCAGGTAATACTAAATTTAAGAAAGACATCTTGCAGAATTTTCCTTATGACATCTGTGAAGTTGGAAGAGTACAGGGAAGTCTCTTTTCTGACAAATGTGCACATTGGCTCTCCACGTCTCTGTACATTTTGTGGCACCTGTTCATGCTGGTGTGCCAAAAGATAAAAAATATATATATATATTGAAAAAAAAAAGGTAATTCTTTTCAATTTATGGTCCTGTCCTCATATCCAGATATACTGACCAGTGCAATAGTCTCTTGGTGAACCAAAGAGTTCACATAGATTTCATACTTTCTGTATCTTATATCTTATATATCGTGTATGTGTGTGTGTGTGTGTGTGTGTGTGTGTGTGTGTGTCTGGATCTCAAAAACTTTCTCTTATTTAGCTTACATCTTATACATATTTTGTATATTAACTAACTCATGGGAAAAGACATAAGATGAAGGACAAAAAAGCTGAGATACAGATGTATTCTCAATTTCCAGAAGATACTCTTATGGTAAATTAATGAGAATGAATAAATAAGAATGAATTTCCCATGGGGGAATATTACAAATGGCAAGTAGATAATGGCATTACTCCTTTGTTGAGTCTATCAGATAACTCTTTTTCAATCTGAATATTTTTCTATCATCAGAAATTAAGACAGAGGCTAACACATAAAGATATTTTAAAAAGTCTTTATTATTATTATATCTTATTTGGGGCAATTTGGTCATAGCACTCCCTTGGAAAATACATTCATTGTTGGCTTGCTCTTACTTTTGTCCATATGTTTACATTACTTTACTAAAGCTGTTATTGTTGAAAGGCTCACTGAATATTTAAGAAAATAAACAAATGGGCAGATGCTAATTGTCATTTTTTTCTTTTTCCAATTAAATTGAATATTCTTAGAAATTTCTGTTTCATTTTCTCACTAAATTGTCTGTATTTTCTTCAAGTTTACCCTAAGTTATACCCAGTTATACCCTAAGCCATGTTCTTTAACAAATATTTTAACTGAAAATGATCCTCTCCTTTAATCCATAGGTGACAACCAGATGCAAAATGATGAATTTCATGAATTTTGAAAATCTTTCCTTTTTAAATAAAGTGATAGATGATAACCTCAATTTAGCATTTAACATTTATTTTTCTCCTTTATTTTAATGTACTTCTTTAAAGGCAGAAAGAAATTGGTTTCTTTACATATATGTATAGTAGGTACACACAGGCAATAATTGTTAAATAATTATTATATTACAAATCCCTTATCATCTTGTCACTCTTTAGCTGTTTAATTTAAATTATCTCTTATGTTCAAAATATATATTGAGTAATACTAAATACAAAATTTAACTTACAATCTATATTGAAATGCTTTCAAGTAATGTGTGAGAGCATTGTTTTAGCAGATCTTATGTGTTGTACCAAATGTAAATTATCATGTAGATTATTCACCTCAAAAATTCTTTTGTCTTGCATTATATATTTAATTCCTAATCACTTTTGTCATTTTATCTAGTAAATCTCATTACTGGTCTCCTTCTCTTTGGTTACATGTCATAACCTTAGTTAGCAATCACACAAAATGGTTGAGATTAATGTACTTTTAGTAAAATTTTTTGACATAAATCAGTCTTGCTTCAAGAGAAACACAAATTTTCTCATGAAATATAAAAGATTTTGATTTATAACCAAATGTCTGCTCAATGATACCTTCAGTTAAACACTTTCTAAGTTTGATTTATTTTATCTGAACCATCTCTTCTCTGATAAGCCCAGAGATCAAAGAGTTTAAACCCCCTAACACCCTTGTCATAAGACATTTAAGGTACATTCCTCAACCTGCACTTCAAACTACTTTGCATATCTCTCTTCTTAAGAGAATGATAACCACAGTCTTGGCAGTAGCTCGACAAATAGTAACTCACATCACATTTGTGAATTATCTGTCTTCACATATTAAAAACTTTTCAGTAAGGGATACACCAGTTTGAAACATGTTTGCTCTCAACGTTGAAAACAAGGAGCTTGTTTTATCTTTGCTTGATGTCACACTCAAGATCCATCTCAGAGATTTTTGGGGTCCTAATGGGGACTTAAAATTTCACGTTCTACAATGTTGGTATGGGAGAGTAAGCATCTTGACTGCCTAATCAAAATCTACTTAGATTATACATAAACAAACCCTCAATTTCAGATGTTTGAGATTTGAGTTTCTAGCTGCCCATTTTGAAGTGGTTTGATCAGTAAGTCCTTTCAAGAACCACATCATTCTCAGAGGTGATAGTTAGCTTTATCATGTTAATACTTCTTTTAATGATGTTTTTATACTTACCATTTCCATGCAGTAATCAGTGAGCTTTCTAACATTTTCTTAAAAAGTAGCATTGTCTAACACCTTTATGGGTTCTTTCTATCATCCACACATCTAATCTTTCAAATAACATTCAGTATTTTTGTCCTAAGCAAATACTGGGAAGAAAGAGCAGTAGTAAGGTATTAGTTGCTAAGGTATATCTTCTGTTTTAACCAAAGGAAATTAATGTATAAATCAGACAGACATTTTTATACAAACTTAGTACATGTTTTTCAGTCATCATACTTCAGAAATATAGAACAGAGGTAATTCTACACTTAGCTGTATTTTGGTCTAACAAAAATATATATTCTTTAGAAAAAACAATACATTCATTTTCTAGAGATTGTTAGGTAAAATAGAGAAAGGAAATTAAAAATGAATCATATTTAAGTATATGATATGAAAAGCTTGAGGAGTACCCTTTAGAAATGAAAGACAATTAAATATAAAAGCATTTTGTATTTGTTGAAAGCATCCAAATGTTATCTGAGAGATTTTTAAACTTCACAGAAAAAAAAAAAAACTATAAATCAAGAAACTTTCTAATCACTCTATCATTTGTATTAGTTTAAGCTGCTACATCTATGAGAATAATAAAGTACTTCACAAAGAAAAAAAAGTTTGGGGAGGACTAGGAAAGGCATTTTGCTCATTTCAAACCACTTTAAAAATATTTTAGTGATATTCATATAATTTAAATTCTAAACTGTTATTTGATACATATTACATAGCAAATTAAGTAAAATTAATAATGTATTTAAGCTATATAATCTATTGCTACATACTTTTGCACTGATTTGCACATATTCTATTAAGTGAGCTCCAACCCAAAGTATGAAGTAGCCTTTAGATGTCACTTTTCATAGTAATAAGTATATGTACTTATACATAATAAGTATTTGAAAAGGTGTTCCTGAGAAACAGAGATCTAAGTAAACATTAGTAAAATAAACAGAATATACTAAACATTCTAAAAGTATTTTTCCAATCTCTATTTGTAAAAAAAAAAAATAGTATTCTTAAAATCTTAATAGTGTCAATTAAAAGAATAAACCTACACCACATTATATTTTCAAATGTAGTACAGAAATGCTAGATTAAGCCTTGGGGAACAAAATATATTACAGGCATGAAAAATGTCTCATTTCTGATGCTGTTTTCAAATGACAGCATAATATGTTATGGATCATTTGATTTTTTTGTATGAAAATGCTATTCAGCACCCAAAAAGGCATATGCTGCTAAAGGCATGTGTTGCACTCCTTTTTATGACAGCTGGCAACAAGAAAATGCCAGTCAAAACACAAAATGTCAAGCAGAAATTTTCCCAATAATAGTAATAGTTTGTAAAAATCATTCCTAAGTAAGCTTCATTAAACGGCTTTCATTAATTCCAAACATCATTAATCAAAAGCAGTTTTAAAAATCTGAAAATTATAACCTAGAAGGGCAGGAGCTCAGAAAAAATCTAACAAGGATTTCTTGCTATTTCTTACAAGACTAGGTTTTCTCCTTCTCAACAACTCCCAGAAGTTGACATATAAAAGCTCTATTTTAAATATGGTAAATGGTGATTTTACAACCCTCTGAGAACTTTTCAGCAAACACAGAGTAACAATATTAACAGCTATACATCTTTAATTTTTTCTATGTTGTCAAAAGTGTGGCTGTAAGCTTACTTTTTCAGCCATGTAGATATTTTTAAAGTAAATATTTATTTACTTATTTATTTTTGCTGAATTGTTTGGCTTTATTAAGCCAAGTTTCTTTTTTACTTCACACACTGGTCCACTTTAACTTATGAAGATTCATGGCAGCTTTGGAGTTTTATAATTTATTAGACCCAAGGACACAGAGAATTCCACCTGGAAGGTGAGATTATTGCTACTTTTTACTTCTACCTCAGCACTTTTTTTTTTTTTCTAATTCATTTAATTAAAACGAACAGGGGATTTGAAAAGGGAAACACTAAAATGAACAAAGAAACAATAATATAATATTAGCTAACCAAGAAAGCATATTTCCTATTCATTATTATCTTCTCCAGTGAGAGAAAAATGTTCCTTTACAGGTTTTGAGCTCTTTTTTGCAAATAGAGCTAAACAGAGCTTGTGGAATAAAGTGACCTCATCCTGGTGGCCCTGAACTTTTTACAGAGCTTATGTGCTTGAATTGGTTAAATATAGATTTATTCTCTCCATCTCTCTCTCTCTCTCTCTCTCTCTCTCTCTACTTATATATGTGTGTGTGCTTTTATTTATATATAGATAAATAATTTTACATATATAAATATGTAAATTTATATGTTGATTGTATATTTTATATAGTTATTTATATTATAAAGGTACATCATAATATATAATCATTATAACATATTTATATTGTAAATATAATTTATATACTATTTTATATATAAATATATTTTATTTATATATATATAAATAATTTGGAGGAAACAGAGACAGTAAAGGTTAAGATAGGCAGCATCAACTAGGTTTTCTTAAAATGTACTTATGATTTAGTAGGCAGTATATAAAACAGAAATCATAATATTTAGACATAAAAAGACCCTTGTAAAAAATGAAAAAGCAACAAAAAAATGACATTGAATAAAAATGTGGTGACAGCTTTGAGTGTTAATATTTGACCATGCTGGTGTTACTTTGTTGAAACATGGCAGCTTTCACACCATTTCAGTTTTCTCTAGTGATAGTGGTTCTCAGTGAAGCCATGTGTCCTCTTGAGGCCTGGCTTATGAACTGGCATGCAATTTCTTCTGCCATATTTTATCAGCCAATGCAACTTACAAGGCCAGTCCAGATTCAAGAGATGGGGAAATAGACTTAGCCTTTTAAGTACGGTAAACACGCCGTCAGAATGCAAAGGATGACGATCCAGAGAGGAGTGAAGAACTGCAGGCATGTTTGCAATCTACCACAGAAGATTAATTCTGGTTATCGCATTTTATAAAATACTGTACGAATATTCTCCTAAGCCCAAACTGTGTGATAAATGTTCAGAGTGCTGTATGAAACATTTGTTTTTATAGAAAAAGAGACTTCTTAAATTAATCCTATCAATTTTTCAAACAGGAAAATTTTAAGCATGTGAAACATTTCTAAAATATAGGTTTTTTTCCCCCAGCTATATAGCAGTTGTGAATATTTCATAGATTAATTGAAGTGATTTTTCAGATTCTAAAAGTAAATGTCATGAAATATAGAAAAAATATATTATATTACGAATGTATGACAAAGATAATAAATAAATATGCACCAAATATGTGAAACATCAATTCTAAATGTTTATTTTATTTTAGTGGAGTGCAATAAAATGCATAACAACTTGAACATTATTTTATTTATCTAAATAGCATCATAAATGTAGATGACATCACAATGATCAGTGTTAGACAAATAGCAATTTCTGTTCACAGAAATTATAAGTATGTATAAATATCCCTGATGGAGAAGAAGAAAACATTTTAATAAAGGTGCATGAACCTGAATTTTTACAAGATTTCTAAAGTGGACAGTTAGAAATATTATGAATCACAATGAATATAGTGTGCATTGTTATAATTAGATGACTCACATGTAAACATTTTCCAATGTGTTATTATGAAACATATCAATTCTGCAGAAAATGAGAGCATAGAGAGTAATTTCTGTGTATCATAATATTTACCTAAGACTCATTAATGGTTAACATGCCGCATTGCTTTATCTTGTCCATCATTCTTCTCTCTCCCCCCCATCTATCTCTCTCCTACTCCTCTCTTTCTCTCTCCTTCCCCTCTCCCTGAATTTTTTTTCTTAATCCAAACATTTGAAAAGCTTTAGTACCTAACTCTTAAGAATAAGGACAATCTGTTACACGATTACAATAGCATTATATACATAAGGAAGTTAATAAATATTGGTATCACACTATTATCTAACTAAATAGTTCATTTTCCAAAATTTCCCAATTATCCCCAAAGTATCCCTTATCCATTTTCCCCCAACCCAGGATACTATTAAATGTCATACGTTGCATTTGATTTTCATTTATCTTCAGTCTTCTTAATCTAGAAGAGATCCCACATTTTTTTTTTAATTTTACAATATTGATACTAAGAGTTGAGGCCAGTTGGCTTATGGAATTTCCAACAATTCAGCTGTGCTTCACTGTTGTGGCTGATTAGATTCGTTGTAAAATTTTCTGATGGAAAGATTACAAATGTGATCTTACATTTGATCTAGTATGCTCCTCATCATATAATAGCAAAATCATAGGAGGTTATTATTTTCCTATATTGATTGACATTAATTTACTTGCTCAAGGAGGTACTTTCTATGATCTCTCCTCTCTGAGAATCATTTATTTCCCTTTGTTAATAATAAGTAAACTATAAGGTGGTACTTCAAGGCAGTATATCGTTCTCCCAAACTTTTGCATATATTGATTTTATAATCAATTCTCAATATATGCCTGAATCTTTTAATACATTAAGGAATGTAAAAGAATGATTTTTAAATCTAACTTTTTTTCTAAAATAAGTAATTCTTCCTTCTTCCTAATTTTGTGATTTATTATAAACTTCTTGTTTTTTTTTTGTTTCAATATGAATATTGTCATCATTATTCCTTTGGATGCTCAAATTGTACAGAATTCAGCCATGGTGCCCTTTACACTTGGGCTATATCCTTCTGACATATCCTCAGTCATGTTGGAGCACTTCCTTGTTTATGGTTTAACAAAATGCTTATGGCCACATTTTTTACTATATTCCTGACATAGTCCATTTTATAGGGGACTAGGGATATTCAAGTACCACTAGTCCTCAGCTTTTCAAAGCTACATATGCATGTACACACACACACACACATACACACAAACAATTGCACCTATATTGATTTTCGAGGAGTGTCAAGTACCCGGTAGCCTGCATGAGAAATTCTTCCATTGTACATCTTTTTGATATGCTTTTTATATCCTTATTATCTTTGGAGGTGGCAAGAAAGAAGAGAGGTATTGTCACATCATAGATTGAATGTCACATTTGATTAGAAAATTTGACAATTATTTTTTTTACAAAATAATATTACATTAAGAGAAAATTCAGTTCACCCAAGGTAAGAGTATGCCTCTAACTTCCACACTCGATCTAATGCACGTTTCTAATAATGTCTCTTGAAGCATAGTTTTTTTTCATTTCTCTTCTATGGATGTGGTGTATAAATATTCAACAATTTTATACTACCTTTCCACTTTTTAAAATGGTTCCATTTGAAATAGTCTTACACTTTGAGAAAAGAAAAGTACAAAGGAGTTTTTCCATGAAATTTTTGAGAGTAAGTTGCTGATAATGTTGCAATATCTCAAATAATTAAGTGCATTTCCTACAAGAAAGGATATTATTTTACATAACTACAAAACACACATCATTATCAAGAGGTTAACACTGATACATTATTACCATTGAAATTTCAAGTTTAGTCAGTTATCCTAATAATGTCCTTTAAGGAAAAATACACTGTCTAAAATCTGTATTGCATTTAGTTGGAATCTTTATTTCTTTCAGTCAGGAACCATTGTTCAGTCTCTCCTTGACTTTATGATGCTGACAATTTTGAATATCACAGGCCAATTATTTTGAAGAATGACACTCAACTTAGGTCTGTCCAGTGTCTCCTCATATTAGCAAAAAGTGTCAGAGAAAAGATGCTATTCTTTTCCTTGCATTTGAACAACTGGCTTACAATTTCATTTTATCCTAGCACTGATGCTTTTAACTTAGATCCTTTGATTTAGGTGGGGTCTTCCAGAAGCCTTATCTATTGCAGAGCTACTCTTTCATTTCTTTGCAATTAAAAAGTAATCTATATAAATGTGCTTTGAGACTCCATGTGTGAGCTCCACACCAGTACCCTCCACTGCATACAGATGCCCTTCACGCCCTTCTTGAGCTCTAGCATTGGCTAGCCCATACTCACCAACCTCCCATCACACACTTACCTGTCTGAGCCCTGCTTTTAGGTTTTTTGTTTGTTTGTTTGTTTAAGGCTACCTCCACATTAACACTTAGATGTTTCTCTCACTTTCATCTATTCTTCTAAGTTTATGTTTATATTTGTTTTGTAAGTGTTCAAGTTCCTTCTCTTTCTAGAGCGCAACATATAAAAGAGCATAGTAATTTATAAGAATTTGACCAAAACTGAGTAAATAGGACAGAGGAATAAATAGTTCAATCATTATTTTTTGCATGTATTATTTCTGTCAGATCCTGGTTGAAGGTACCAAAAATTAAAAGACATGGATTTTCTCCATAAAGGTGTATAGAATCTAATGTAGGTGACATAGAAACTAGTAAAGTGAATTTAATATTGTAAGTGACAAAGTGCTGATACATAGATGATGTTATGAAAGATAGGAAAGAGAGAATTTAGCCCAAATCTGAGCCCAAAGTAGGCTTTTGGGTGAAATATCTGAGATTTATCTTGAATTTTTAATGTTTTAGAATCAATTTCTGGTATTTTGTATTCCATTTAGACTTAGTATCATCATCATTACTGACTTCCATGTAATACATATTATATCACTGAAGCTCAGTCCTTTTATCTCATCCTAAGATGTAATGCTTTCTTAGGTTAAGGGTGCTGAGATGTCAGCTGAAGGTATTTACTATGCATTTAAATGTATATTCAGCAATATAAAATCAGTGAACACATTTATTAAACAAAACAAAGTACTTTTTAATAATGATTGTGAATAACCTTTTATCACATAGTCCAAACTGGTTGTGGTAAAAATTCTTATATTTTGTGGGAAAGAATTCAAAATAGACTACATTTTGTCAGCTATCTCTGCTCATAGAGATGTAAACATGTCACAGAATATTGAATATTTTATTGGAGTAAGTTTTGAACTTGCTGAGCCAGAATTTGGGCACTATTAAAAACCTAAATGTTTGCCTACACAAAATATATTTTGTGATCTACCTTAGATTTTTGAGGCTGTATTGGGCTTCAGGTGACCAAAGATAATCTGTAACACTTCAATTCTCCATGTTTACAGCCTAGTTTTTCAGATAGCCATGAAAAATTTATAGCCCATGTCCAACTTCCACAAACCCATACCATCTTGTCTAAAGCAGTGTCAACTTATCACAGTTGAGACTCATAATGCTGTTCATTTATTGACCATCAACTTATATATTTGCTACTTGTCTTCTTTGTATTAAAATCTTTTTTTTCCAGAAAAAATCTGAAAAGATTAAAATTGTAATATTATCATCATAGACTGTGGATGCTGCAGTTACCTAAATATAATGAAAAATGCAGAGAGATGATATAGTCTTTGTTATTTTGAAAGAAGTTCCTTGAAAATATCAAATGTGTTTACCTACACTTCAACTTCTATAGTGTTGTCATAGTATAAGGTAAACTATACATTTATAGAAACACTTTAGGAAATTGGGATCAGACAATTAGCAATCCTCTTGAGATGAAGAAAAGGAAAACACAACCACCAATTTTCCAGATGCATCTGTTGAAGTTGACAGAATACCTAGGTAAGAATTTCTAGTTTCTAGATATGCAATAGTCTCCTTAAATCTGCTCTAATTGCCTGTGTAGAGAAGACTTCCAGAAGAGTTGTTTTTCTTTACTTTTTGAGCATTTTTCCACTTCTAATGATAAACTGGTCAGTTCTGAGAATGAATTAACATTTACTTTTCATAAGTAAATCCATTGGCCTACACCGTATCTATATTTGAACCAGATATGGTCATTCTATTCCACAAATTTTAAAAACATTTACTACTATATAGATGAAAATAAACCTGCAAGCCATACCTTTTGTATTTAATTCTTTATAACAACAATAATTCCATTTAAACATTAAATATAAAAGATAAGTATACAGATGAAGTTGAATGTGATGCTTAAAAATGGAACATATTCAACTGAATTTTAAAAAGAGAGATAAATCAAGTATTGACAATTATATAATAGTTGGTCTTCCAAAGATAACTTTTCCAAAATAATTAGGCTGAACGTTCACTTTGAGTTTTCTTAAACCCAGGGTGTACATCTCTTTCTTCTTTATGCTGTGTAAGTAAGTTCCAATTATCTATCAACAAATCAACAACAGAGCTGATCACTTAGTAGCTTGAGCAGTGAACTGAAAAGCAAACACAAATGTAGACTATTCCCAATTACGACATTCATTTTTAGCCTTGGTTTATTGGTGTTACTGATGGAATTTGTTTTACTTTTTTATCACTCCTGAAATTTTTGAAAGGGAATATTCATCACGTAAAAAGGCCCTGAGCAGAATTTTATAGTCACAAATGTAGATATCATAAGCATAATACTTATTCAGCCATAAAAAGTATAGCTACATAGAGGTTTCGCTCAAACAAGTCTTAATTGCCTGAAATGAGGCTTGCAAAACCCACTTTGGGGTTATATTTCAATAGGAAGCATCATTTGACCTATGACTGTATCCAAAAAAACAACCATATAAACAAACAAAAAAAAAACCCACAGCATTATACCAGATAGTGTTACATAAGCAAGGAAGACTTTATACAAGACTATTGCAACAGAAGTCAAGGCTATTGCAATTGGGTAGAGAGATTACATTCAACACTGCTGAAACAAAAAGCAGGAGAGCTTTTAAGCACTGAGGTGAACTCTCAGAAGAGTACTGGAGGACATTACTGGGGGGTTTGGTCAATGTGATTAGATCATCCCTGTTTGCTAATTGACTCTTGTAAAAGTTAGGCTCCTACCCTCCAACAGAGACTGGGAGAATAGAGCAATATATTCCTTAATGTTTACATTTCAAAGGGATGATTCCCTGATCCTTGAGAAAGATCTTCCTGAGTTGTGAAACTGGCCAGAGGCTTTTTAAAAGATTTACATCTCAAAAGTGAGGAGAAAAAAATTTACCTTTGTAAGTTTGCCAAGATAAATTCTCCAAGAAAAATGGTATCCGTGGTCTATAGTCAGGAAGAAAACTGTCTGAAGTTTACTCAAACTAAATGAAGCAGTAAGACCATCTTGGTTATTTAATGATTATCACATACTAGTTACCAAAAAATAACAGCATGTGACGATGATATATTTTAGGTCATATTATCAGTTCATATTCAAACAGAACAACTCCTGTTTAGTTTCTATGTTGTGTGTTTTTTTGTGTGTGTGTGTGTTTTCTTTTCTCAACAGCAGGTAGTTTATATTTCAAGTAGCATACTAAAAAACCAAACAATAGGGTAGAGACCTTCAAGATGGCGGAGGACTAAGACATGGAGATCACCTTCCTCCCCACAAACACATCAGAAATACATCTACATGTGGAACAACTCCTACAGAACACCTACTGAACTCTGGCAGAAGATCTCAGGCTTCCCAAAAGGCAAGAAATTCCCCACATACCTGGGTAGGGCAAAAGAAGAAACAGAGACAAAAGAATAGGGACAGGACCTGCACCTCTGGGAGGGAGCTGTGAGGAGGAAGTTTCCACACACTAGGAAGCCCGTTCACTGGAAGAGATGGGGGGTGGGGGCGGGGAAGGTTCAGAGCCACAGAGGAGAGCTTAGCAACAGAGGTGCAGAGGGCAAAGCAGAGAGATTCCCTCACAGAGGATCAGTGCAAACCAGCACTCACCAGCCTGAGAGGCTTGTCTGCTCACCCGTCGGGGTGGGTGGGGGCAGGGAGCTGAGGCTCCGACTTCGGAGGTCGGATACCAGGGAGAGGACCGGAGTTGGCGGCGTGAACACAGCCTGAAGGGGGCTAGTGCGCCACAGCTAGCCCGGACGGAGTTCGGGAAAAAGTCTGGACCTGCCTAAGAGGCAAGAGACTATTGTTTGCTGGTGCGCGAGGAGACGGGATTCAGAGCGCTGCCTAAAAGAGCTCTAGAGACAGGCGCAAGTCACGGCTATCAGTGCAGACCCCAGAGACAGGCATGGGATGCTAAGGCTGCTGTTGCAGCCACCAAGAAGCCTGTGTGCAAGCACAGGTCACTATGCACACCTCCCCTTCTGAGAGCCTGTGCAGCCCACCACTGCAAGGGTACCATGATCCAGGGACAACTTCCCCAGGGAGAAGGCAGGGCGCACCTCAGGCTGTTGCAACCACACGCCAGCCTCTGCCGCTGCAGGCTCGCCCCGCATTACATACCCCTCTCTACCCCCGGCCTGAGTGAGCCAGAGCCCCCGAATCAGCTGCTCCTTTAACCCCGTCCTGTCTGAGCAAGGAACAGACGTCCTCAGGCGACCTACACACAGAGGTGGGGCCAAATCCAAAGCTGAACCCCAGGAGCTGTGTGAACAAAGAAGAGAAAGGAAAATCTCTCCCAGTAGCCTCAGGAGCAGTGGATTAAATCTCCACGATCAACTTGATGTACGCTTCATCTGTGGAATACCTGAATAGACAACGAATCATCCCAAAATTGAGTCAGTGGACTTTGGGAGCAACTGTAGACTTGGAGTTTGCTATATGCGACTGACTGGTTTCTGGTTTTATGTTTATCTTAGTTCAGTATTTAGAATTTATTATCTTTGGTAGATTTCTTTATAGATTTGGTTGCTCTCTTCCTTTTATATATATATATAGATAGATAGATTTTTTTTCCCTTTTTCTCTTTTTGTGAGTGTGTATGTGCATGCTTCTTTGTGTGAGTTTGTATAGGTTTGCTTTTACCATTTGTCCTGGGTTCCGTCTGTCCATTGTTTTTTTTTTGTTTTTTTTTTTTTAATATACCTTTCAGTACTTGTTATCATTGTTGGATTTGTTTTTTGGTCTGATTACTCTCTTCTCTCTTTCATTTTTCTTTTTTTTTAAATTCCTTTTTATTTTTTAAATTTTTAATATATTTAAAAAAATTTTATTTTAATAACTTTATTTCTTTCTATTTATTTTCTTTCTTTTTTTTCTCCCTTTTCTTCTGAGCTGTGTGGCTGACAGGGTCTTGGTGCTCCAGCTGGGTGTCAAGCCTGTGCCTCTGGGGTGGGAGAGCCGAGTTCAGGACATCAGTCCACCAGAGACCTCGCGGCTCCATGTAATATAAAACAGCGAAAGCTCTCCCAAAGATCTCCATCTCAATGCTAGGACGCAGCTCCTCTCAACAACCAGCAAGCTACAGTGCTGGACACTTCATGCCAAAAAACTAGCAAGAAAGAAACACACCCCACCCATTAGCAGATAGGCTGCCTAAAATCATAATTAGTTCACAGACACCCTAAAACACACCACTAGACGTGGTCCTGCCCACCAGAAAGACAAGATCCAACCTCATCCACCAGAACACAGGCACTAGTCACCTCCACCAGGAAGCCTACAGAACACAATGAACCAAATTTAGCCACTCAGGGCAGAAATTCAAAACAACGGGAACTATGAACCTGCAGCCTGCAAAAAGGAGACCCCCAAACACAGTAAGTTAAACAAAATGAGAGACAGAGAGATATGCAACAAATGAAGGAGAAATTTAAAAACCCACCAGGCCAAACAAATGAAGAGGAAATTGGAAGTCTACTGAAAAAGAATTCAGAGTAATGATAGTAAAGATGATCCAAAATCTTGGAAATAGAATGGAGAAAAAACAAAAAATGTTTAACAAAGACCTAGAAGAACTAAAGAGCAAACAAACAATGATAAACAACAAAACAAATGAAATTAAAAATTTTCTAGGGGCTTCCCTGGTGGCGCAGTGGTTGGGAGTCTGCCTGCCGATGTAGGGGACGCGGGTTTGTGCCCCAGTCCGGGAAGATCCCACATGCCACAGAGCGGCTGGGCCCATGAGCCATGGCTGCTGCGCCTGTGCATCTGGAGCCTGTGCTCCGCAATGGGAGAGGCCCACGTACCAAAAAAAAAAAAAGAAAAACAAATTTCTAGAAGGAATCAATAGCAGAATAACTGCGGCAGAACAGAGAAGTGACCTGGAAGATAAAATACTGGAAATAACTACCACAGAGCAGAATAAAGAAAAAAGAATGAAAAGAATTGAGGACACTTTTAGAGACTTCTGAGACAAAATTAAACACACCAACATTTGAATTATAGGGATCCCAGAAGAAGAATAGAAAAAGAAAGGGACCGAGAAAATATTTGAAGAGATTATAGTAGAAAATTTCCCTAATATGGTAAAGGAAATAGTCAATCAAGTCCCGGAAGTGCAGAGAGTCCCATACAGGATAAATCCAAGGAGAAACATGCCAAGACACATATTAATCAAACTATCAAAAATTAAATACAAAGAAAAAATATTAAAAGCAACAGGGAAAAGCAACAGATAACATACAAGGGAATCCCTATAAGGTTAACAGCTGATCTTTAATCAGAAACTCTGCAAGCCAGAGGGAGTGGCAGGACACATTTAAAGTGATGAAAGGGAAAAACCTACAACCAAAATTACTGTACCCAGCAAGGATCTCATTCAGATTTGACAGAGAAATTAAAACCTTTACAGACAAGCAAAAGGTAAGAGGATTCAGCAGCACCAAACCAACTTTACAACAAATGCTAAAGGAACTTCTCTAGGCAGGATACAGAAGAGAAAGATGAAACCTACAATGACAAATGTAAAACAATTAAGAAAATGTCAATAGGAACATACATATCTATAAATACCTTAAATGTAAATGCATTAAATGTTCCAACCAACAGACATAGACTGGCTGAATGGATACAAAAACAAGACCCATATATATGCTGTCTACAAGAGAACCACTTCAGACCTAGGGACACATACAGACTGAAATTTAGGGGATAGAAAAAGATATTCCTTGCAAAGGGAAATCAAAAAAAAGCTGGAGTAGCAATTCTCATATCAGACAAAATAGACTTTAAAATAAGCCTATTACAAGAGACAAAGAAGGACACTACTTAATTATCAAGGGATCAATCCAAAAAGAAGATATAACAACTGTAAATATTTATGCACCCAACAAAGGAGCACCTCAATATATAAGGCAAATGCTAACAGCCATAAAAGGGGAAATTGACAGTAACACAATCATAGTAGGGGACTTTAATACCCACTTTCACCAATGGACAGGTCATCCAAAATGAAAATAAATAAGGAAACACAAGCTTTAATTGATACATTAAACAAGATGGACTTAATTGATACTTATAGGGCATTTCATCCAAAAACAACAGAATACATTTTCTGCTCAAGTGCCCATGGAACATTCTCTAGGATAGATCACATCTTGGGTCTTGGGTCACAAATCAAGCCTTGGTAAATTTAAGGAAATTGAAATCATATCAAGTATCTTTTCCAACCACAATGCTATGAGACTAGATATCAATTACAGGGAAAAAAAACTCTAAAAAATACAAACTCGGGAGGCTAAACAATACATTATTTAATAACCAAGAGATCACTGGAGAAATCAAAGAGGAAATAAAAAAATAACTAGAAACAAATACCAATGAAAACACGGCTACTCAAAACTTATGGGATACAGCAAAAGCAGTTCTAAGTGGGAAGTTTATAGCAATACAGTCCTACCTCAAGAAACAAGAAACAGTTGAAATAAACAACCTAAACTTACACCAAAAGCAAATAGAGAGACAAGAACAAAAAAAGCCCAAAGTTAGCAGAAGGAAAGAAATCATAAAGATCAGATCAGAAATAAATGAAAAAGAAATGAAGGAAACAATAGCAAAGATCAATAAAACTAAAAGCTGGCTCTTCGAGAAGATAAAGAAAATTGATAAACCATTAGCCAGATTCATCAAGTAAAAAAGAGATAAGACTGAAATCAATGGAATTAGAAATGAAAAAGGAGAAATAACAACTGACACTGCAGAAATACAAAGGATCATAACAGATTAATACAAGGAACTATATGGAAAAAAAAGTGGGCAAACTGGAAGAAATGGACAAATTCTTAGAAAAGCACAACCTTCTGAGACTGAACCAGGAAGAAATAGAAAATATAAACAGACAAATCACAAGCACTGAAATTGAGACTGTGATTAAAAATCTTGCAACAAAAAAAAGCTCAGGACCAGAGAGCTTCACAGGAGAATTCTATCAAACAGTTAGAGAAGAACTAACACCTATCCTTCTCAAACTCTTCCAAAATATAACAGAGGGAGGAACACTCCCAAACTCATTCTACAAGGCCACCATCACCCTGATACCAAAACCAAAGATGTCACTAAGAAAGAAAACTACAGACGAATACCACTGATGAACATAGATGCCATAGTCCTCAACAAAATACTAGCAAACAGAATCCAACAGCACATTAAAAGGATCATACACCATGATCAAGTGGGATTTATCCCACGAACGCAAGGATTATTTAATATATGCAAATCAATCAATTTGATACATCATATTAACAAATTGAAAGAGAAAAACAATATGATCAGCTCAATAGATGCAGAAAAAGGTTCTGGCAAAATTCAATACCCATTTATGATAAAAACCCTCCAGAAAGTAGGTATAGAGGGAACTTACCTCAACATAATAAAGGCCATATATGACAAACCCACAGCCAACATCATTCTCAATGGTGAAAAACTGAAACCATTTCCACTAAGATCAGGAACAAGACAAGGTTGCCCAATATCACCAATATTATTCATCATAGTTTTGGAAGTGTTAGCCACAGCAATCAGAGATGAAAAATAAATGAAAGGAATCCAAATCAGAAAAGAAGAATTAACACTGTCACTGTTTGCCAATGACATGGCATAGAGAACCTTAAAGATGCTACCAGAAAACTACTAGAGCTAAACAATGAATTTGGTAAAGTGGCAAGTTACAAAATTAATGCACAGAAATCCCTTGCAGTCTTATACACTAATGATGAAAAATCTGAAAGAGAAATTAAGAAAACACTCTCATTTACTACTGAAAAAAAAAAAGAATAAAATACCTAAGAATAAACCTACCTGAGGAGACAAAAGACCTGTATGTAGAAAACTATAAGACACCAATGAAAGAAATTAAAGATTATATAAATAGATGGAGAGATATACCATGTTCTTGGATTGGAAGAATAAACATTTTGAAAATGACTATACTACCCAAAGCAATCTACAGATTCAATGCAATCCCTATCAAACTACCAATGGCATTTGTCACAGAACTACAACAAAAAAATTCACAATTTGTATGGAAACACACAAGACCCCAAATAGCCAAACAATACTGAGAAAGAAAAACAGACCTGGAGGAATCAGGCTCCCTGACTTCAGACTATACTACAAAACTACAGTAATCAAGACAGTATGGTACTGGCAGAAAAACAGAAATATAGATCAATGGAACAGGAGAGGAAGTCAGAGATAAACCAATGCACATATGGTCAACTTATCTTTGATAAAAGAGGCAAGAATATACAATGGAGAAAAGATAGCCTCTTCAATAAGTGGTTCTGGGAAAACTGGACAGCTACATGTAAAAGAATGATAGTAGAACACTCCTTAACACTATACAGAAAAATAAATTCAAAATGGATTAGAGACCTAAGTGTAAAATTGGACAGTATAAAACTCCTAGAGGAAAACATAGGCAGAACACTATATGACATAAATCACAGCAAGATCCTTTTTGACCCACCTCCTAGAGAAATGGAAATAAAAACAAAAATAAACAAATGGGACCTAATGAAACTTAAAAGCTTTTGCATAGCAAAGGAAAACATAAACAAGATGGAAATACAAGCCTCAGAATGGCAGAAAATATTTGCAAATGAAGCAACTGACAAAAGATCAATCTCCAAAATTTACAAGCAGCTCATGAAGCTCAATATCAAAAAAAAACCAAATAATCCAATTCAAAAATGGACAGAAAACCTAAATAGACATTTCTCCAAAGAAGATATACAGATTGCCAACAAACACATGAAAGGATGCTCAACATCACTAATCATTAGAGAAATGCAAATCAAAACTACAATGGGATATCACCTCACACCAGTCAGAATGGCCATCATCAAAAAATCTACAAACAACAAATTCTGGAGAAGGTGTGGAGAAAAGGGAATCCTCTTGCACTGTTGGTGGGAATGTAAATTGATACAGCCACTAACTACTGGGCATATACCCTGAGAAAACCATAATTCAAAAAGAGTCATGTACCACAATGCTCATTGCAGCTCTATTTACAATAGCCAGGACATGGAAGCAACCTAAGTGTCCATCGACAGATGAATGGATAAAGATGTGGCACATATATACAATGGAATATTACTCAGCCACAAAAAGAAACTAAATTGAGTTATTTGTAGTAAGGTGGGTGGACCTAGAGTCTATCATACAGAGTGAAGTAAGTCAGAAAGAGAAAAACAAATACCATATGCTAGCACATATATATGGAATCTAAAAAAGAAAAATGGTTCTGATGAATCTAGGGGCAGGTTAGGAATAAAGATGCAGACATAGAGAATGGACTTGAGGACACGGGGAGGGGGAAGGGTAAGCTAGGATGAAGTGAGAGAGTGGCATGGACATATATACACTACCAAATGTAAAATAGATAGCTAGTGGGAAGCAGCCACATAGCACAGGGAGAGCAGTTTGGTGCTAGGGGAGAGCACCCCTAGAGGCGTGGGATAGTAGACACAAGAGGGAGGAGATATGGATATATATGCATATGTATAGCTGATTCACTTTGTTATAAAGCAGAAACTAACACACCATTGTAAAGCAGTTATACTCCAATGAAGATGATAAAGAAAACAAAACAAAACAAAAAGGTAGTTATGCACAAAAATTTACCTCTGTCCTTTATTTTCTTTGAACAAGTTATGATTTTTCAAATTCATCTCAAGCCAATATAACTTAACAATTTTAAATTCTATTGTTGATTCTTAGAGGGAATGTGAAAAAAAAAAAAAAAACCCTCAGAAATAAGAAATAACAAACTGTAGCTCAGATCTGTTTCCTTCCATAATAACCATGACAGTCTGTTGTGTTATTTTTGGAAAAGTATTTTGGTACATTTGAAATTTAGGTATTCATTAATGTAGTTGGTTAGATTTTGTGATTCTGAAGCACTTTGTAGGAACTATCAGGATGAACTTTGCTTTATTGTGCAGTTTACTATTACAGGGTTTTATTAAATCTGCTCTCTCCTATGAAGCATATTTTAGAAAAAATGATCTCATCAGTCTTTTGTTTTTTAATGCATCTAATGAGAATAGTTAAAGAAAGCAAAAGACTCATAGATTAAAACTTTTACAAGATGATTTCCATGTTGTGTCCTCAAATTATAATAGGTTTCCAATATATTCATTAAAACTTATTTTGTTCTCACTGTGCAAACACATTGACATACATTATTTCATTTAATTATAATAAAGCTTCTGTGAGGTTAGATATCTTTATGATACCTATATTCAAATAAAAAAAATATTTCTTATGTTGTTAAGGAAGTCATCCATGGTCACCCAGCTATTAAATGGTGAAGTCAGCCCCTTCATGCAGGGATATAAGATTTCAAAATCAAGTGTTTAACTCTCAGACCCCATTGTCCCTCCTATTAATTCTGACAAGTCATGGATGTTAAATTATAATGGAAAGAAGGCAACAGAAGAAAAGGTCAAGGGAAATATAAATAATTAGAAGAGTTTGAAAATATACTGGAGACCAGTGGAAAATTCAATGAAGCTAAAATATAGTGTCTGTATAGATAATCAAATTAACCCCTTTGATGATAAAATCCAGCTTCATTTCTAGATACAATGACTAAGATTAGGCAATGGATTTGTAGCTTTTCTTAGTAAGAAAATATAAAATAAAATAATTTAATTAAGCCCAGCAGGAATCTTTGAACATTAGCTGAATCAAGTAGTGAAGGATAAAACTTGAACCTGGATGAATCTGAAAGCCATATGTGTGTGTGTGTGTGTGTGTGTGTGTGTGTGTGTGTGTGTGTATGTAATTCCTTATACTGTACTCTCATATCCACGTTAACAAGAATGATGGTTGCCATTTCCTTAAATCGCTTAAATAACTTGAATATTTTAGTAAAACAATGAAAAGATTAAATTGAAGTAAAAAATGTTGCAGGATTATTTCATATTAACTCTGAAAGTGAAATCCTATTTTATATGCATCAGAAGAAAGTATAATCCAATGCAATCCTCTCATGAATACGTTTTTATTACAAATAGTTATCTTTAATACTTCCATTTTGTTTGTGAATCTGAACTCCTGAATATCGATATTTCTTCCAAAGAAGACATAGTTGTACAGTAAGAAAAAAAAAAAGTGTGTAACCAATTTTTAAATGTCCTTGAAACACTATAGTTGGCAAAATCCCCACCCAAGTATAAAATAAGCTTAGCTTCCAATTAAAATATTACAAGTTTGTACTAAATCTAACCAACAAGTTGAAGCCTTCAGTAACACAAAAGTTGTCACTTCTTTTTTAAAAAGGTGGTTGACAATGCCTCACTAAAAATAAATTTTTAAAACTAACTACCTAAGAGCAAAAGAATTCAAAGATAGAAACAATGAAGAAATAAAGAGTACTGAATTAAAACGTGTTCTTAGCATCTTCTTTTATTTAATAATACATTAAAAGAGAGGGAGAAAGACCTTAGATGTATTGAAAGTTATGATTGCCTTAAGTATATGATAATTATCCCTTAATTATGATGACAGAAAAATGTTAAAATAAAATTGTTAGTTTAGAAAATTCTTTTTTTTTTTTGACAAGTATTACTTTGTCATATAATTCAACCTAAAGCTCTTCAAATGCTTCTGGCATTCATTGAATTTCAGAAGTTTTTAATAATATTTCATGAGAAAATCATATGAAGTTTCTCTACATACCCAGGTGATGTTGTCTGTGCCATAGGATATTCCCATCAGTAAAATTAATTAAATATCACTTCCTAACAATGGCAATGCCGAAGCTGGGATGTTCTTCCATGGCCTCATAATTTCAGGATCAAATGTGGAGTTTTATCATCCAAGAGGTTTTTGGACTTTCCGAAGCTCCTAAATATAATAGATTTATCAGTATTTTGGCAATTTTCTGCTTAAAAAATATACATTCATAGTCAGTGGCCTTCAAACTCCATCTTCTTTTTCATGAAATAACTGGAATAATGATTACAATCAACCAAAACAGCCAATAAAAATTATAATGGGGATACTTCATAATGAGGGCTTGGCTTGAATAAGCTTATCCTTAATTAGTGGGGGAAAAAGTTACTCTTTTTCTGTTATGATATGCATAGATATATTTTCCTCTCCTCAATTTTTACCTTTTAAAGAGCATGTTTATATTTTAATGTGAAAACTTTGCTGGTATATTTTATCTGCACTGCTTCTGAATGTTGAGGATTTATCACAGTGAAAGCAGCACCTTCTGCTTAGAGACCAGTCATTCAGAGTGTTTTACATGCGTTGAAAAGAGGCCACCAACTTCATGTGATTCAGATAAAGCAATTTTGTAAATAAAAATCATCTTTATTCCAGCTTTATTAAAAACAGTGGCCTCATTTTTTTTCTATCACTGACAATAAAACTGACCTAAGCATTTTAAAAGTGTCAGAATTATTATTTTTTTCCATAAAACACATTCAACATGGTTGGAGGACAAAGAGAAAGAGGAAACCATGTGAAATGATATTGAAATGAGGCAGGGACTGATCTTTCTGGAATTTATAGATCAAAATAAAGAGTCTTGAGTTTATTTTAAAGGTAATGAAGATCTTTGATTACTTTCAAGTTTGGAATGATATTATCTGATTTAAACCCTCAAGAGTTCAGTGTGTCTGCTATGTAGTGACTGGATTAGGTAAAGACAGAAGGAACGGAGCTTGTTAGGAGACCGTTTGACTAAACCATAAAGGAAATGATGGTGTCTTCAACTACGAGGGTGTCAGTGAAAGTAGAAAGACTTTTAAGCAGCAGGGACAGGATTTCTAGAAGGTCAGGTTGAGAAGATGAGAACAAGGGAAAGAGAGAAACGAGGCATACTTGTTATCGACCAGAGAAATTGGTGCATGCTGATTTTACATAGGAAAATAGGAAACGTGTAAAGGCAGAGTATGAAAGAGATGGGTTATAAATCAAAATGTTATTTGGATATATTAGACTGTATGTGTTATTAGAGACTCTTGTGGAGTATGTGGGAAGCAGTGGAATTTAGCAGTGTTCAAGTCTGTAATTTAGAGGGAGGTCTGAATAGGAGATAACATAGTAGGCATTTCCATCTCCCTGATGAAAGGTAAATCTTAATACACTGAGGAGTAGCTTAGCGCAAGAGCTTGGCCTTTTCCCCTGAGTGATAAGAGAAGCCATTATCAAATTTCAAGCATAGAAGTAACATGAACTGAATTGTTTTTGACTCCTGTATTGACACCTGAAGGGCAGCAAATATGGAAGTTGGGAAACTAGTCAAGAGAAAAAGATGGCAACGTTGATGGCTGACAGATGTAATATATAGGCTTTTAAGAGACAGAGAGGTGAAGAGAACGCCAATTGTGAGTCTGAGCTACTGACAAGAATAAAGTTATTTTATGAGAGGGAGAATATTGCAAGAAGAACTCAGTTTTGGACATGGTAACTTTGAGAAGACAATTGGCTATCCTGATGAAATATCAAAGAAACAGTAGGATATGAACCTTAAATACAGAAATAGTGAACCTGGCTTACCTTTCTAGTTTGATCTCTTGACATTTTCTTAACATTATACAACAAACATCATGAACTATTCTATGCTTTCCTAAATATACCATGCTTTGCAATTTTTATGCTTTCGCAGTTATAATCCCTGCTATATAGACTTATTTCACTGCCTACTCATTTTTCAAGATTTTTCCAATGTCAACTACTTAATGAAGAGTTCCTTGAAATTTACAGGGAAACTTAGGGTCTCTCTTAATATTCTGTATTGTTAATGATAAGTTTTGGATGGTTATTAAAATACTTTGTTTGTATCAATTTCCTCAACTCAAGTTCCTCCAGGGAAAATATAATCCTATTTTACCTTCAGATCTCCAAAATATGGAATGAGGCACATAGTAAACACTACATAAATGTTCAGGAAGGAAGGAAATAAAAGAAGGGGGATATTTGCAGGAAAAGAAAGGAAGTAATTCTCATTGGATCCTTCAAATTCTTTTGAACTAAATCAAATTTTAAAATGAATTTATGATTTCATAATGTTTATTAGCCCTCCATCTGCAATGAGGATTTTCATACTACATGATTCTTTTATGACTAGATATTGAATGCTAATGGGTAATAAGTTGCTTGTAATTTAGTTTTAAATACATCAGCATATTTGTGTATATGTGTATTTGTGTGTATGCATATGGGTGTAAATTCTTGTCAATTTATACTGCAAGAACCATCATTTACTCTAATCGGAAATTTACACACTTTCCGGGAAGTGAACTAGTATTCAATAAGAAAGCTCATACTCCAGAGGACAATATTATAAATGTTCCAACTATCTTTACCACTAAAGCTTTGTTAATTTTTATAGCAAATTTTAGAAATTGATTTTTATTTGTGATATCTGAAGCCTATTAATTATCATAAAAGATTTTAGAAATGGGTGTTCATTGGTAAAATTATAGGTATTCAGGGCATGTGGATTAATAAATTATTTTAGAGACCCTTTTCACTCTTGCATATATAGCAAGTCTAAGGGTCTGATCTCTAGGGATGGTGCAAAGAATTTATTCCAAAATGTGTCTAAATCCAGCTGTTTATTCATAGGATTCTAGATGCCTCATCCTGTTAACTAAATCCAGCTTCCAAAATATTATAGTGTCTGACACAAGTAAACTTTTCAGGAAACTTATAGTGGGAGAATCTGAAACAACAGTAAAAAGGAATTTCATCATCTGTATTGAACAAGCTGCAACAATATTTTTCATACTAAATATTTGTTTAATAAATGTTTTATACAAAGCAGAATTTATTTGGTGATGAGATTTTGAGAAAGTGACTAACTCTCATTCAGCTTTCACTTGGCGACCACCATTATTAAGAGTTGTCAAGATCAAATTTGCTTGAGTCAGCCTGATTCACTGGGCATGTCTGAAAGTACCTGAACAACAGCTCTATGTAATATGGTGAGAAAAGGCAGAAAGAGAGACGACAGAATTTGGAGACAAAGCACTTGACTGTTGCTGCCTCTGTTGATGAAGACAAGTGTGCTTGCCAAAGCTCTTTCACGAATGTGCTGAGGTGTTCCTCAGCAGACAAACAAAACTTTTGTAAGGTTAGGTAAGATTGAAAACCTTCGACATAATGAAAATGAATCTCTTCTATCTGATGAAGCTCTATATCCCCTCCTCTCTCTCAACAGACCATAAAGAAAAAGTGTTCAAATAAACACAGGCTTAAGCATCCAAAGATTCATTATTCCTAATCTAGATCTTTCCCTTTTCTCACCTTCTCTCAAATTTAGAGTCAGTATTGCCTGTAATCTAAAAGTATTTATTCAAATTTTTTATTTGATGTAACCTTGTTTCTGAAAGAGATTGCAGACTCCTCAAGGTCAGAGGCTTAGGGAACTGGGAGAACACTTGACAAGGGGGTGAAATTTGAGAATATAATAATGAACTGACCTTCCCTCTCTCAATGCCTGTAGAAAGGGGATCTTTTCAGAAAAAAAAATACCATAGTCTTCTAAGGAAGCCCAGTCTCACATAGGATTTCCCCATTTGCATATGCCGGATGCCTTGATGAAATTTAGCCTGTTCCTTGATGTACTCGCATCCTTCCCTTTACTGCCGTTCACCAGTCTTCAGGTCACAGGTCCCTCAGCATCACAATTTGTGTGATGGGTGTTGTCTAGAGTGCCCTAAGAATTCTTCACTTCTCTCCACTTAGGGGTTCTCGGTTCTCTCCAAAAAGAGACTGGTGAGATTGAATCTTATGACTTTGTTGCCTTAATTATCGATGTTCTGGTGTTCCCCACATAGATATTTATGAGTTACTGCTTCTGCTTATTAATGTAGCACCGCAGTCAGTTTTCACCACAATTCTGAATTCTAAAACTGCATGATTAACGTACAAATGCTATGGCACATGACTAGACCACATAAATGGGAATCATGCACTACATAGAAATATTCTTGCCCACTCCAATGTAAACCCCATCGAGGTAGAACAATATCTCCATTGCTATGGTAAACAGAAAAAGGCACCCGCCCCCAAGATGTTCACATCATAATTCCTGGAATGTGGGAATATATTTTACCTTAAATGGACAAAGAGATTTTGCAGATTTCATTAAAGTTAACAGCACTGAGTTGGGAGATTATCCAGATGGGCTGATTCTAATCACGAGTCCTTAAATGTGGAGAAACTTTCCAGGCTGTGGTCAGAGAGGGAGCACGTGACTACCAAGGAAAGTCAGAGATGTGTTTTATTGCCAGCCTTAAAGATGGAGTAAGGGGTCAAAAGCCAAGAAATGCCTCTAAAAGCTGGAAAGGTAAAGGAAACAGATTTTTCCCTAAAGTCTCCAGAAAAAATTTCAGAACTGCTGACACCTTGATTTTAGCTTGTGAGACCTGTCTTGGACTTCCGACATACAGAACTGTAAGATAATAAATGTGTATTGTTTTAAGTGAACACGTTTGTGGTAATTTACTTGTTAAAGCAAGTAACAGAAAAGTAATACAGTTGCTTAGCACAATGTGGGAAATCTGTAATTATTTATGAAATGAATGAGTGAATGAATCTATTATACAGCTCTGTAGAATGTTTCAATATTATAAAGTACAGTCTAATGTCTAATGTACTACACAGTTTGTATTGCAATTATTTAATGCATTTTTGTGTAGTTGCATTTAACTAATTTGTTGTAGTTAGCCAATATTTTAATTATAATTTTATTTAATATATTTTCTATTCTTTGCTCAAAAGTCTATTATATTTTCATTTGACCACTAGAAATTAGTTTTTCCAAGCACAGAACAAGTCTTGCATGGATACTCAAAAACATCACATTCTTATCTTTCTATCAGGACCCTAAGTGCTTATTGCAAAATTGATTAAAAATCATATTTAAATTCCATTGTCAGTCATTTCAATCACTGTTTTGCATGTGAAATCAATTCCTTGGCCTCTCTCAAATGTTACTTCTATGGCCAAACCCAGCCTTTTTAAAATCTAACTCTCCTCTTAAACTTCTTGCTATATGTGTACAACTGGTCTCGCTTTATATTCTTGTTCATTCATCTCAAGCGGGCTCTTACAATTGTCTAGTAAGTATACTGCTGTTCCATACTGAATTCACTCCCCCAACTTCTTAAACATTATTTCTTGATTTCTTTCCTCTTCCCAGCTATTTCCCACCTCATTTCTCTTCTTCACTCTCACCTGGTGTCTGTACTTCCTACTTTAATGAGAAAAGTAAAATAAATAGAAAAAAAAAAATTCCACCTACCTACACTTGTGCCCAGACACCCACAAAAATGCTCTTCTATTCTTATGGATGAAAATCTAGCTAAGCCCAAACTCTCAATATGAACTGTTAAAGGGTAAACTGAGGTGTATGACAAATTTTGAGTTTATTTGAGCAAAAATTTATTCGGATCAGGCATCATCCAATCTAACAGATAGAAAGGAGCTCCAAGGAGCTATACAAAATGAAAGACTTTTATAGGCAGAAGGGAGTGGGAACAAGAAAGCTATACTAGGCAAAAAGCAGGTTGGATATTGCAAGGTTATTGTCCTGTAGGGGATGGAATGGGTCATTCAGGCAGATGACCCAACTAGTGCTGATCAGGTGATTCCTGATTGACTGGTTTAAGATTTCATTTCTGGGAGAGTCAAAACAGTAATTAAGTCAAGTCTCTACTGTTGACCTGGAGCTTAGCATAAGCCACTCCATTTTAAAGCTGTTTGTTGTCTTGTTTTTTAACAGTACACTAGACCCATCATCTCTCAGTGACTCAAAAATTCTCTCTTTCTTCTCTATTAATAACTTTCCTTTCAGAAGAGTACATACATTTATTTACTCAGTACATCTATTTAAATGCCTAATAGCATCTCACATTTAATAATACCAAAACTGAGTTCCTGATCTTTGATCTCAACCCTGTACCCCCCCCCTCAGTAAATGGCAATATCATTCTTTCTGATGAGAAGTTTCCAAACGCTAAAGTCAATCCTTGCCTCCTTTTTCTTTCACCCCCAATCTAAGCAATCCAACACCTTGTTTTGCTTTAACTTCCAACTGTATACAAAATTTGGTTAACTTCATTCTGTGACCATCAACCCTTTGCCTTGATTCTTGCATTAGCCTCCAGACCATCTTCCTGTTTCTTCTCTTGCTTCCTTACTGTATAAAGACCATACTCTATACAAGAGTTTGCAGCTGTAATGACTTGTTAACACTTACTTAGCTTATGCTAGAAATTCACTCAAAGTCTTGCATCTTTTTCAAATTTCATTTAGTAAAAAAAAACCTCCAAAGCTTAACAACATCTGCCCCCTCAACCCTCATTTGTTAACTTTCTAAGGTCATCTCTTACTTTTCTCCCTCTTCCTCACTTTTCTTCTGTCCCTGTCTGCTTTGCTGTTCCTTAAAAATATCCAGCAGAGGGTTTCCCTGGTGGTGCAGTGGTTGAGAGTCCGCCTGCCGATGCAGGGGACACGGGTTTGTGCCCCGGTCCGGGAAGATCCCACATGCCGCGGAGCAGCTGGGCCCGTGAGCCATGGCCGCTGAGCCTGCGTGTCCGGAGCCTGTGCTCCGCAGTGGGAGAGGCCACAACAGTGAGAGGCCCGCATACAGCAAAAAAAAAAAAAAAAAAATAGGGAATATTGTATCTTTCCAACATTCCCTTTATTTGAATACAATTCATGGAGGGGAAAATATTTTATTACCATAAAGATTATAAAAATTTAAAAGGTACTACTAATTTAATCTTCTTGACAACTCCATTAATTCATTAGGTTTGCCATTTTAATTTGAAGCAAAAAATAAAAACCCATAAATCGAGACACAGAGAATAATTATTAATGTTACCACATATAGAATATTTCTATGAAAGACAATAGGAAAAGCCCTTTACACTTAACATAAGAGACAGCTACATTTCCAGTACTAGGTAGTGGCAGAGTGAGGTTGGAAGCTTGGTATCCTCATGGGAGCAGACAGGGTACCTCTCTATTCAGCCTGGTCTACTATAGGCAGAGGGTAGCTCAGAGGCAAAGATGAGAAACTCCCTTTATTGTTAATCTGTGGAGAGTCTTCCTGACCCTCAAGTTTTTGTTTTAAATAAAATCATCTTCTCAATCCAATTGATGTGTACAGAAACAATCTAAATGCCAAGTGGCATATTGCAAAGTGACTATAGTTGCAAAATCAGACATTTGTCCTGCCTGTTTAAACAAAGTTGACAAAGTAAACTCAGAAGGGCTTTTAACATGACATTTGCCCCTTACTTCTGTTCTCATCACACCTGCTTCTATATCAATTTCCTTCACAAATCTGTGAAAACTTCAGAACAGGTGCTGAATCTTTTTAATTCTTGTTTTCAGTATTTGGAAAAATGCCTAGAAAGTAATAAGCATTGGTTCATGCTTTGCTGAACGGATGAATAAGTGTTCCCTGCATCTGAGTTATGTGTATCACAATTTCAAGAGGCCAAATAGAGCTGAATATCCATATATTAATATCTTATAATTTCATATATTGTTTCAAAACTCCACAAGATTTTCAGTTTCCATTCTTTTCTTTCTACAAGCTGCATTAACTTCTGTAATTCAAGGGAAAAAAAAGGTGCCCTTTTTACTTTAACAATGTAAACATCTTAATGTTCTCTGGAGATAAACTATAATTATAATGAGTGGTTCTTCATGCAAATATGGTGCTTGAACCAGAAGGATAGTCATTTTCCTCTGTAGGATGAATGCAAATTTAACTACTATTTTGGAATGTGGCTACAAATTCTACACATATTTGTATATCCAGATAATACTTATAAGCAGTAACACAGAGAAAGCATTATACTTTGTGATAAATGCCTAATTCCTTATGGAAGAAATTATTTTTTAGGAAGAATGAAATTAAACAAGAACTTGAATGTCTATAAAACATGTTGAGAGTTTTGGTTCTGAGATACCTCCCGTTTGTTGAATAATGTTGGTACACATCAACTTTTTTGAGTCCATCTCAAATGAGAAGCCTGTTTTCAATGCTTGTAAAAACTCATAGATATGTACAATAATTATCTCTTTTATTCCCACAAGAAAACAAACTCAAAGAATTATTTTTTTTTCTCTTTAAGGTTATATCCTGCTCTAGTGTGATGAAGACAAGATTCAAACCCTTGCTTATTCAACTCTAGCCAAACTAAACCATTATAACATGCTGCCTGCTCAAAACTTAGTGAGTGCTTACCACAAAGCAATCAATTTCAATGTCTCTCTGTGTCCATTTGTCTGTCTCTCTCACACACACACACCCACACATACACAGGCATACACCAAACACACAATCTCATGAGGTAGATGTAATTACCTAAACAAGTGATTAAATAAAAAATTAACTATGCTAAATAACTGTTCAGGATCATTTTGATAGTAAGAGATAAGGAATTATGATTCAAATTTGTCTTATTCATAATCCACTGTATTTAATCACAGTATGTTAAAATATCATATAAATCGCTTTGATTAAAAAATTCCCTAAAAACATGCTTCTGATTACATTTCATGGATTTGGGCATTCTGAGAATATTGCTTTTGTTTTCAAGCTTGTGTTAGTTGAATGCTACATTAAATTACCCAAATGTTCAATTCCAATTTTGTCTTACCACCAGAAGAGAAATTGTTATTGGAGCAATGTGATTCTATCACTGTAGACTGTGAGAGAAAAATATATTTAGATATATTTAATATATTTAATATGTGTAGAAACCTTAGTTCTCATGAACATATAGGTTGTCAGATTATCAACTGGGTCATCAGAGTGGGATTAAAGGCAGTTTATAATATTGGAATGTATGTTGTAAAGTTCTTAATAAATTGCATTTCAGAATAAGCATTAGCAATGGATTAGTAAAGAGAATTCTAAACTTATAAATGATATACTCAGATTCAAAGTTTCAGCTCTGTCATTTACTAGGTCTTTGAATTTTCAAAATGCATTTTCTTTTTCTGGGTCTCAAGATTTTGTTTGTTTGTTTGCTTGTTTTTATTTATGTGTTTGTTTCATCATATAATGAAAGTCTAGAGTCAGTGACCTCTAAGTTTCTTTTTTCCTACTGTCCCTAGCATCACAATGTATTGAAAACATTCTGCTAGGTCAATATTAGTAAAGCAGAATGAATATAAATGTTCTGCTCACACTTATGCATACTATGGAAATCATGAGTAATGAATACTAAACTCACATTTCTTATTTATGTATTTCTTGATCTCATTTTGTGAATATTCCCTTTGTAGTAGCCTCTGGGCATAAGAAGAGAGACAATATCTGCAATCTTAATTGTATATCAGAATGATAAACTCACAAACGAAAATCTTGTCTTGTAACTTTAATTCACTCTAAGCTTGTTAGAAAGAATATACCAGAGAATATAACAGCTCTCATCTCAAGTCATGGTATTACATGAACTTCTCAATTCCCATGTCTACTCATATTAATACATTTAAAGGCACATTGCCTATTTTAGAAGAAGAGATAAGATATATATTTTAGTTTGATTTAAGATACTTCTGTGTAGTTTATAAACTGTGTAGTTTATATCCACTAGATATAGTTTATAAACTGTGTAGTTTATATCCATTAGAGACCTATTTGAACTATCTCTATTAAACACATTTTAATAAGTTGGTCTTAGATAATGTCCAATGTCCATTCCTGAGGTTTTGATAGATAATTCAATTTCCTATTACTTAGAGTAATTACCTTGTCCCATAACTAGGTTTACTGTGGGTGGAAAAAAAAAACTTAAACATTATAATTGCTTCTTAATCTCAGTATAGAGAATTATATTTTAATATTATTTAGAATTATTTTTGTCCATACTTTTAACAGATTTCAATACTGCAATTATTTCCTGGCCTATCTCTTTACACAATATAATAGTATATCAACATGAGAGCAAAAACAAAAAGAGTTTTATTAACAACATGAATATTTAATGTACTTGTAGAATTCTAGAAAAGGCAATGACAATAAGATAATATCTGTATAAGGATAGAGTGCAGATAAAGGGAAGAAAACTCAGGTAATAGGCATTTACCATAGGAGAGGTGGTTTGCTGTTTTTACAGACATATCTTCAGTTAACTTGCACCAAAACTCCATGCAGTGAATCAATTATATTCTTTTCATGGATTAAGAAACAAAAATCTGAAAAATTAAGTTTGTTTTATTTGTTGGTTTTGTTTTTTGTGTTTTTAAAAATTAGTTGTTTATTGTTTCTACATTGATAGGATAAATATTCATCTGAATAAGGCAATCTTTTACTTAACTTACTGAGCAGGGATACTTTATTTCTTTACATCACCTATCCTAATATTGCTAAATTTCACCTTAATAAAAAGGTAAATTCAAAGAGTTATTTTATTTAGCAAGATTGAAAATAAAATTGACATAAATTCATAGGAGATCTTTAGTTGTTAAAAACAATTCCTCCAGCTATCAGTCCAAGGCTGAAAGTCAAAAGCTAGTTAGCCATTGAAGATGCTAACTGGCATTCAATTCTGACACTGGTATTTTAAAAGATGTCACAAATTCTTTGCTATGTCTCCTATGAGAAGTGAAGTCCATGTCCTCTCCCCTTGCATCTGGACTCTGTGACTTCTTGACCAGTGAAAGTTATGCTCTGTTAGTTTCTAAGCCCAGATCTCAAGAGATTGCCTATTCTTACTTCTTGCTCTTAAAGCACTTGCTCTTGGATATCTGAGCCATCATTTAACATCCCAATTGCCCTGCTGGAGAGACCCTTTGAGAAGCCCTGAGGCCTAAGAGGAAGAAGCACCTGACTGATACCACCTACCTTCCATTTCTGTAAAGAACGAGGCAAGGGTATGAATGTCTTAAAGCTGACAGAGCAGCTCAGTCTTCAGTCATGCAACACAGTGATCCCAATGCCATGTGGAGCAGAAGAATCCCTCCTCTGAGCTTTGCCTGAATTCCTGAGTCACCAAAATTCAAACTAAAGTAAAATAGTTGTTTTAAATCACTAAGTTTTGGGCAATCTGTTAAGCAGGTATAGATGAGTAGAACAGATGTTCATTCCAAGATAACACTGCTACCTATGAAAATACAAAAGTGATAATACATTTTTCTAATAAAAAAAATTGAAGGAAACTATTGACTATAAAACTAGAAAAATATAGAGTGAATATAAACTTCACAAAATTCCAAATTATAAAAGTAGAGAGCTTATTTCATCTTAAGAAAATATAAAATACTTTAAAAAAACTTTAAATACTTTAAAAAACTCCTAACCCAGGAGTTTTGTATATTCTGCAGTGTCTGTAAAATTGTATCAGGCTAACTTGTTATATCCCAGGTAGGTAATATCTTACACACCTCACAGTGTATAGGCAGGCTTCATACTTAAGAAACCTTATGACAGGTAGCCTAACTCAACACATGAAGAGTCTCTGTAGCAATAAAGAACTCAAATTTCACAAAGCAGAATGACTTCTTACTTAAACCTAACGAATATATTCACATATCTAAAGATAGAAAAAATCAGTCCTAAGAGGTGGAGAGGGAGAGTTTATCAGAAATAAAGAATAAAAGAAAGCCACTTTTGGATGTAAATGAGCTGCATCCAGAGAGACATGAATGGGAAGTTAGAATCATCAAGACTGGTTTGTATAGGCTATGTATTTAATGGACGGGCTGACTCAGTCTGTCCAATGGCTGTCTAAAGCCCTCAACAACCATCTTCCTCTTACCTCCTTCTTGTAAAAGGTCTGCACATCTTGCAGCCAGGTGTCATCGTGTGATATAATTAGGAACAGTGAAATGTGTATGGAAATTCCTAGTAAAGGAATCCTTTCTTGTAAAAAGACATATGTCTCATTTAAATTTGTTATTAATATTTTCCTGATTTTTGTGTCTAATTAAAAAAGAAATGAATCATATTAGAATCATCTGAGGATGAATTTACATGTTTCGGATGAAAGATCAGGAAAATTAAAAAAGGCCCACATTGGGCTTCCCTGGTGGCGCAGTGGTTGAGGGTCCACCTGCCAATGCAGGGGACACGGGTTCATGCCCCGGTCTGGGAAGATCCCACGTGCCACGGAGCAGCTGGGCCCATGAGCCATGGCCACTGGGCCTGTGCATCCGGAGCCTGTGCTACGCAATGGGAGAGGCCACAACAGTGAGAGGCCGACGTACCACACACAAAAAAAAGTATTAAGAAATCTACCATAGCCCATTTTCATACACATTCAAACTCAAGTCCACAAAAAAATACACACTAGATGAAAAACCAAAACAATATTAAGGTGATAGTTCAGTTATTTTACTCCATTTAGCAAGAAAATCTATTCTAAGATCTTTAATATTTTCATTTATCCAGAGATTATTACTGGTTTGCATTACTGGACCTGGATTTCTGAGTCCCAAACTGGGCTCTCCTGGTGTGAAAATCTTAATTATTTAATTACATAACTAGGAGTCTGTTTTCCGCTTATTGCTTTCTGCCTGTGTAAGTTTCTTTTACGGAGAAAAGTACTGGTCAGATGATATAGTATCTGGCCCATTTCATATTTATATATCTTATTTTGTAATAATTAATATATGTATTAGTTGGTTAGTATTGCCATGACAAAGTACCACAGACTGGGTAGCTTAAACATCAGAAATTTATTTTCTCACTGTCTGAAGGCTAGAAGCTCAAGATGTCAGCAGGTTTGGTTTCTTCTGAAGTCTCTCTTCTTGATTTGCAGGTGGCCATTTTCTCTCTGTGTCCTCACATGAACTTTCTCTATGCACAAGCACCCTGAAATCTCTTCTCCTTATAAGAAAACCAGTGCTATTAGATTAAGGTCCCGTCCTAATGACCTCACTCTGAATTAATCACCTCATTAAAGACTATCTCCAAATTCAGTCATATTCTGAAGTATTGGAAGTTAGGGCTTCAACATATGAACTTGAGGGGATACAATTCAACCTATAACAATAAACTTTTTTTTTTTTTCCAAACTCAAACTCTTATACAGATAGTTACTCTTTCATTTTCCTTAGGTCTTATTAACTCTGAATAAATGAAGAGATGACATAGTGCCTGAAAATTTAAGTCCAAACCACAGAGTATGGTGAATTCATCAAGATGATATCCATATTTTGAGTCTATGGTGTTTAATCAGCAAGTCAGAATGTCCTTAAAAGCACCCAGATCACTCTACTCCTTCTATTAAAACGCCAGTGTACAGATTTTAAAAAAGCATATAAAAGTTCCAAGCTATGGTGTGGCTTTGAGAGAGAAGTCCTATTCCAATCACCCTACACAAACAAAGCAATTAACTCTCTACAATTTTGTTTCTCCTAGTTTCAAATTAGGTTCATTTACATTTTGTGTTCCACTAATGTGCATTTATTTCAGTCCTTTGCATAGTTCAGCAGCAATGGATAGAAGCAGTACAGTAATATATAAACTAGCTTATACAATCATTTTTATTTTTGTAGGACATGGCGTGACCACTAAATGAGACGTAGTTGGTAGTTAGACTTCATCAGGCAATATTTATTTCTTTTGTCTGTTTGAATACTCCCTTTTATCTGACATAAATAAGCATTCTATACATAAAATCCCTTGCTTTGACAATTCAATATGTCACATGAAACATGAAGAGAAAGAAAAATAAACATTCAATAAAAATATGCTGTAAAGGTAGCTCATCCCTAAGGTGTTTAAATTAAAAATTTTAAAAAAACCTCAATTTACAACTATAGTAACTCAGTTTAAAATATATGTTTTTGGTGTAGCAAACATCATAGGAGGAGTTTGTTTTTATTAAGTTCTTAATACTAGACAAAGGAATTTTAGATGAAAAAATGTAGAAGTATGGATTGAAATTTTGAAGCAGTGTCTTAGTAGTCAAGATGTCAAAAATGATTTATGAACTTACGAGACTTTATATGTGCCTTCAATTTTTTTATCTCTAAGATTTAGGTATGAATTCAGCAACCTTGAGAATGTGTTGACCCATTTGCACAGAAATGAAAAAATACATGCACAAATACTGTGAATATATTAAGTGTAAATCTACTGTTTAAAAAGGGTCCCAAGTAAACTGAATTAACCCTGAACTCCTCTTTATCACCTAATGGTCACTTGGCATGAATATTGGATTACTCTACAGCTATAACTAATGCAATATATCTCTGTTGTTTATGAGGAAGCAAGGGATTCTTAAACACAGACACATCACGCATACACCTTGAACTAAGAATCAAAAGACACTAGTTTTAGTCCTATTTCTGTCATTTGCCTTGTCTGAGACCTTTGTCAAATGAAAAATCAACAAAAACAAAAACATTAAGAAACAAAGCAATCTGGATCTTAATTGCCTCATTTGTATAGAGTTGAGGTCAAGTTAAAAGCATACGAAGATCTTGTCTCAAAAATTCCTTTCTGATTCAAAATCTGCAATCATAATAGAGGTATAACAAATATTCACTTAATATATTCCATGATCAATTATTATAATCCCATCTTTGAATAAATCCTAAAGGACTTTAGTTTGTCATACTCATGTGAAGTACTAGTGCACTGACAGAAACAGACTCCCATTCATATGGTTCAAGATTTTCCATGGAGGGAATATTTATGGAGGTGTCAGCAGTACTAATGGAACCAGCTGTGGATGGTGAAGCAGCCAGGGCCTGCCAATTGTGGAAAGGCATTGACAGTCTTGAGACTGAAGCAACAAGATCAAATAGCATGGCTGTTCCACTGAGAACTATAACAATGACAGAGACACTGCTCCTGTTAGAAAAGACCTTCCAGAGGGGAGAGAGCATAGAAATAAATATTCTGAATTATTTTTTCTCCTACTCTCCAGTCTCCTCTCAGAGCCTTTTATTGGTTGAGCCTCAATTTGAAGTCAATTGCAAAGAGTGCCCTTGTGATGACATTTATAGGGCTCAACCTCCCGGGATGCGAAGTAAGTGTATGAAATGTAAATGATAAATCTGGGTGGGAGAGAAAGAGTGAGCCAAACGATGAAACACTTGTACACTTGACAAAATCACAGTCCTTGTATATCCCACTCTGTCTATTTCACACCTGCATCATGTGTCTCAGTTTGGCTGGAGGTAACCCCAAAAACCACCAGTAGACAGAAGCATTTAAATGTATGACAACTAACTTCAAGTGAATGCTTACTGTTGAAGGAAATCATACCATAATTTCATCCATTAATTCTTCTGTACTCCTAGGAGTCTTTTCCATACTTTCTGCTTTCTTTTTACATGGTCAATACCTCCTCTCTCATCCTCACACTTATCTAATGATTTTGCTTCATATGTCAGTGAAAAATATTATAGTAATCTGAAAAGAATTTCTACAGACTTATACCACATCAAACCGTTTTCCAGTATTTGCACCCACATACCAAGTCTTTTACATTAACTTGAGTAAACCATCATATAGCCAGTCTTTCTTCATGGGGATTGGATCCCATCTAATCTTATATACTTAAAAACTTTGCTCCAGAGATTCTTCCCTCTTCCTTATATATTGTCAACATTTATTTCCTAGAGGATCATTACCATCAACATATAAAAATGTTGTATTTCTTCAATAATTATGTGACCTTTCAGCAGCATATGATATAATCACTCACTCCATGTGTAGAAAAGAATTTGACCTTGCCCAAAGAGATGTCTGATCTTTGTCCTTTGCCTCTGGGAAATAGCCTTTAAAGCCTTGGAATTTCATGACTGATAAGAATGTTTTTGTTATTCTTGATGGGTCTCTGGGACCACACCTGACAATTTATGTTAACAAGGTGATTCATGGTGGGCCCATGATATCAGCTCAATCTCCAGGGAACCGGAGATGGGAGACTGAGTTCTATCATGTGGAAAATCAATCAATCCTTACTACTACGATGATTCCCCAATAAAAAGTCTTGGACACTGAAGCTTGATGAGCTTTCTCAGTTGGAAATACTCTATGCAGATTGTCAGACATCAACAATAGGAGAGTAATCTGTCCTGAGGACAATGGAAATTTCATATTTGGAATTCTTCCAGACTCTGCCCATGGCATTTCTTCTCTTGGATAATTTTATTGTATAACTTCCCTGTAACAATTCATGATTGTGAGTGTAATTCAGTGAGTTCTGTGAATCTTTCTAGTGAATTATTATATTTGAGGGTAGTTTGGGGAACCCCATAAACTTACATTGGGTGTCAGAAGTAAGGACAATCTTTGGGAACTATTCCCTCAGAACTCGGGTACTCCGTTTTTGACAATACTTTCTTCACTTCACATCCAGGATACCATGATTTAATGGTTTTCCTCCTACTTCCATTGTTCATTTTATCACAGTTTCTTTTTCAGCTTCTATCTCTTCTCCCTTATATTTTAATATTGTAGTGTTCTGAGACTAATTCTTTTTTTCCTCCTTTCTTACTTTTTATCTATAGTAACTCTCTCTTGCTTTGATCATCTCAAGACCTTTAGTATCATTGCTTTGCCAAAGTGATGTACCAAATACATATCTTTAGTCTGTCCTCTCTCCTCAAACTAGATTAGTATATCCAATGGCTTAGTTAACTCATCCACCTAGACATCTAGTAGGCTTCTGAAACATAGCCTATCCATATGAAAATAACATTTCTTCTTCCCTACCTATACTCTAGCCCCCAAATATTTACCTGTGACCTTTTTCATCTAAGTGAATGCTAAATCAACCTTTGAATTACTCCAGACAAAAATATGGAGTATGGGCTTATACTCAAATCTTCTCATTCTTTCATGTGAAAACCATCAGGGAAGACCAGGGAAGACTTTACCCTCAAAATATATTCAGGATCAGTTTTTCCTTTTTTTCTACTTTCAATGCTACCAATTCATCATTTATTTCCTTGATTAATGTAAAAACACTCTATTTCCATTGCTAATTTCCTTGACTGTATATAGTCTAAATCATAACTCAAGCCAGAGCAATTCTCTTAAAAGACAAATCAGGTCATGCACCTCCTTTGCTCAAAACTCACCAGTAGCCTCCCATTTCATTGAGGGAAAAATCAAAGTCCTTACAAAGACCAACAAGCTGCTGCATGATGTACCTCAGTATTTGCTCTCAGATCCCAAGAGCAGCCAACACTTCCAGTCACACTGTCCTCTGTTTCATAATACTTACTGGACATGGTGGGTCTACTTTTACATTGGCTGCTACACAATGCCATGATATCTTCCTCCCAGATGTTTAGAAGTTTTATCCATTGTTTGCTTTTAGTCTTTTCTCAAATTCCAACTTGTTATAGATGTCTAATTTTTTCAATTTATCTTAAAATTTACCTGTACTTCATTGCTACTAATATCCCTTATCATAGACCACATTTTCAGTTTTATTTCCCAAAGTACTTATCTTCAAAAATATTATGCAATTTACTTATAGTTTATTTTGTGTATCTCCTATTAGAATTCCATCTCCAAGATGTCAGGAAGCTTGTTTAGTTGGCTTTTGATCAATTCCATGTATAAATATGACTAAAGTCAAAGTTCTTCTCTTGTCATGGTCACAGGCATGGAAATTCAAGTCTATTACTCACTGGCCTCTACCTTAGGATAACTGCTTCCCCTAACTCAATGCATGTTTGAGTGAGAAGGTTAATGTCTCTTAAGCATCAAATTTCTGACCTCAGGTTTTTGGCTTTCTTTTTCTTTCTTTCTTTCTTTCTTTCTTTCTTTCTTTCTTTCTTTCTTTCTTTCTTTCTTTCTTTCTTTCTTTCTTTCTTTCTTTCTTTCTTTCTTTCTTTCTTTCTTCCTTCTTTCCTTTCTTTCCTTCCTTCCTTCCTTCCTTCCTTTCTTCCTTTCTTTCTTTCTTTCTTTCTTTCTTTCTTTCTTTCTTTCTTTCTTTCTTTCTTTCTTTCTTTCTTTCTTTCTTTCTTTCTTTCTTTCTTTCACATCCCTTTAAGGCTCCAAATTATGGGAATAAATCTGTACTGTAAAATGCAAGAATACCTTCTTTAGAAAATCTAAATTTGTTTCCATTTATTTCTGCTCACTGATACATCTTAGCCTAAGTTTATCTCTCTCTCTTATGAGAATTTACTTTTAAAAAGCAAGAAGAAAATAGCAAATTCCAACTTTCTGAATTTTTCCTAACATTTGCCTCAATGTTCTAGCTTTGTTTGCTAGCAGATATAGCAGAATTCACTAGTGTTTACCAATATTTATGGTATATTTCTTTTCCAGTTTATACTGAATGATTGCATAACCCACCCTCAGAAATTAAACATAGTCACGTGATTTTCCATTTTCACTGAAAATTAAGTGGGTTTGATATAAGTCACCTATAGGTAGAAGAGCCATTGAATAATATTCACATCTCCTTTCCTACATTGAGTTTAGATGAAATTACATCCAAATTTATGTAGTGTGAAATGTGGATAACAGCTGCTTAGAACCACATGTGAACTCTGATACATTGATAAATGTTTATTGTGTTGAGCCACTGAGATTTTGGTGTTTTTGTTTTTGTAGCATAATTTAGCTTAATTTTATTGAAACAGTTGTGGACAATTTAACCAAATATTTTGCCAAAACTTAAAAAAGGTTCCCAGCTCTCCAAACTACAGTAATATCTTCACTGACCCTCTTCTTGACCAAAGACAATGAAAATATTTTAGATTCTGTCTTAAGTAGCACAAAGTACTTATTTCAAATACTGTCCTAGTTAAGATTACAGTCTGTCACATGTGACAGAAACTATCAAATAAGAGTTCTAAAAAGATTGAAATGTTCTATGCTTTCAGAGAAGAGATGCCTACAAGATAATTAAAATCTTGTATTGAGGTTTCAGGATATCAGGTATGTAAGCTTTTACAATATTATGTGCCTCCACAATCCTCATTAGTAGGATTCTTCTTACAAGCCTAAGTTTAGAATGAAAATATATATTGGTTTTCTCAGTACATTTATACTTTACACCTATTGTATTAATTATTAGAAATACCTCCTTTCACTCTGTAATATTCCAGATTGAACAATGTTATATGATCACTCTACCCATAATACCAGATAAAACTCCTGTTGTCACTTCTGAATTCTATCAGAAGAAAAGCAGGAAAAAAACATGTCCTCACTCCCTTAAAGGTATTTCCTGAAAGTTAAACAGAAGACCTTGGATGATATCCTGTTGGCAAAATCTAAGTTACCAGTTACCTTATCCCACCAAGATGCAAAATGAGCTAAGAAACATACTTTTTTATTCCTATTGAACATGTGCTCATCTAAATCTTTAGGGTTCCATTGATAGATAAGAATGGGAGAAGAGAGGGAATTCCCTGGCGTTCCAATGGTTAGGACTTGGTGCTTTCACTGTAGTGGCCTGGGTTCAATCCCTGGTTGGGGAACTAAGATACCACAAACCACATGGTGTAGCCATAAATAAATAAATAAATAAGAATGGGAGAAGAGATATTGGCAGTAACTGATACTTCTCAACTTCAAAAATTAATAGACCATATTTGCTGACAATTTTTATAATCTGATTTATATAAATGTATTATTTATGTCTCAAACTCACAGGAATATGAGTGTTGTCTTTCAGCATATAATACAGAAGATGTCTTTGGTTAGACTAAGTGTTCCTTGAGGGCAGAGAACACATTGTTTACTCCTGCATGTTTGTACATGTCCTAGAACAAGTTCTTATAGATTTGTCGATTGAAATAAAAATATGTATGTGGGTATTTTTTCCAAGACATTAACTGTAAAATGTAAATTAATTGCAACAAATGTTTTTGAGAACCTAATCAAAGTGCAAAATATCTTCATAGAAACTGTGGGAAATATAACAGAAAAAGTGTGTGCCTTGTTTATGTTTTCTACTTTCTTCTTTTTAGAGTAGCCTTTAAATATGTGGAAATGTAAATGTCTGGGAAAGGCCAAAATCTGTAGAGTGTTAAAATGTTATTAGAATGAGTTAAAGTCAACATTTCCACCCCAATATGTACATTATATTATATAGTTTAATTTAAATTTTAATGAGAAATGCACAATAAGTGCTTAACTCTCAATAAATGTGTATGATTATTTGTATTTCTAGGATGGTGTTTACTTTTGTTTGACCTAAATTCAGTAATTTGTATTAGCAAAAGAGATATCTTTTATCTTATTGTAATCGACTCCTGTAATTCAATAATCTTCCAGATCCATCCTTTATTTGCAACCAATGCACTAAAATTACTATAATTTGTAAAAGCAGGAGAGAAATAAGTTGTTAGAAATTCTTGCTTCAAACTATGTTTAAAAAAAAGCCTTTTGATGCATATTTTCAAATCTTTGAACAAAGGAAACAGATACTGTAGTTCTAGAGTAGGAGGCAGATACTATGATAAATAATTTGAAGTGCTCAAGGACACCAGTTTTGGATTCATTTAGACTTCTTGTTACCATTTCTAACTCTGTTCTGTGTGACCTTGTCCACTGTGTGACTTTATCCTGTATCACTTCTCTAAAACTTAGCTTTCCTTCTTGATTGAGAAAGGATCATTGATTGGATAATGGAGTGTTAAAGGGTTAATGTACATAAGAATTCAACATGAAATTTTTGGCAAATCCTTGGATTATTATTATTATATCAATAACCTAGACAATGATCATTATAATTAGTGCAAATTATATTAGTAAGTATGCATAAGCTCTTGAACATTTATATGCAAACTCACTGAAATAGCTTTGTCCAACTAAGTAGACATATGAGGGCACTCACTTATGCAAGCAATGGCAATTAACCAAGCATTCCAATTCTATTATAGAGTCTTACATCCTTCATCAGAAATACTGGAGGAGCATATGTTCTCTTGATTTATGAAAAAAGGCATTCATCCCATGCTTACTTCAGTAGATTAATTGGGTGTGGATGCTTCATTTCCTTTAGAAGAGATCAAATTAGCAATTAAATAATTCACAGGTAGAAACATCCTGAGCTTAGCGAAAGTTTTATAAGGTTTTACCTGGTGAAAAATTAGTAATTGCCACAATAATAGATGAGGTTAAATAAAGGGATTGCCCTGGATCCACAAAAATATGGTTATAAATATGTATTTTTAATAAGAATTAGGATGGGCTTGTTGTTTTGTAGGTTTTAAGATTCTGTTTGAAAGTACATTGGTTTCTACTTGTAACATATAATTAAACACATATGGAAAGGAAATTATCATTGCAACTTATTAGTGCTAAAAGATATAGTAGCTTTTATTGTCATGTGATAAGAAAATTACATTGTAGGTTTCATTATTAGTCAAAACAACTCTCAAATTTAAAAAAAATAAAGAGAGAGAAAGAGAAGAAAATGGGAAAAGAAAGCTTCTAAAGTTGACAAGAACTAAAAATGAGTGAATTGCTCTTTTATGAAAATTGAATACAAGAATATCCACAGCTGATTGTTGATACTGAAATTATAAGATGGATAAAATGTAATTTGGTTATGAAGCCAAATCTTGCCTCTGTACCTTGGCACTGAATTAATTTTCAGAGGCAGAGTTTTGGGTGAAGTAGAAACGAATAGCTTTATTGCTTTGCCAGGCAAAGGGGGCCACAGTGGACTAGTGCCCTCAAAACTGTGTGCCCCAACTTGGAGGGGGTAGTGAGAAGTTCTATAATAATTGTTCCAAGAGGGCGTGATCAGCTCGTGGACATTCTTCTGATTGATTGGTGGTGAGATAAGAGGAAGTCAACATCATCAACCCTCCGGTTCCAACTGGTCTTGAGTCTGCTTGCTTGTGGGCAGCATACCCTACCTTGTGGGCATTTCAGTATCTGCAAAACAGCTCAAAGATTTGTTCCCCTTGAGGTTGAACCAAGACCTTGCCCCAAGGCTGCATTGTTATTTGTCTTGACTGTTCCTCCCTTGTCTCCACATCCCCTCCCTTCCCTAATTAGCAACAGTTTGAACCTGCTCTTTGGAACTCAAGGAAAGTCATGGAGGCTGAATGAAGCCTATTTCCTGTAATCAAAAAACAGTGGACACAGAAAGGCTTTTGTGCCCAGGGGCCCCACAAGGTCTTGCTTGTTATCAGTTAAATTCAGAACACATTGTTTGGTATGTATTTATAAAATAATATTTTAAATTTAAAATGCTCAAGCTTTCTTTTGTAATAATTTATTTAAATTTTATTTCTCATCAGCATCCCATATTTATTGTGCCCTGTTGTGGACTGAATATTTTTGTCATTCCAAAATTCATACATTGAAACCCTACCCTCAAAGTGGTGGTATTAGGAGGCGGGTTTGGGGGAAGTAATTAGGATTGGATGAGGTCATGAGGGTAGAACCTTCATGAAGGGGATTAGTGCCCTTATAAGAGTCACAAGAGAGCTTGCTTCCTGTCTTTGTTCTCTACCATGGGAGGATACAAGATGCTGTCAGTCTGCAAACAGGAAGAGAGCTCTCACCAAAACCTGACCATTCTGGCACCCTGATCACAGACTCCAGCCTCCAGAACTATGAAAAATACATTTCTATTGTTTATAAGCCACCCAGGCTAAGGTAGTTTGTTACAGCAGCCTAAACTAAGAAGATATACTTTTTGTATGTTTAGCTTCTTTTGTCCTAATCCCCACTGAGTGAAGACATTCCAGTCAATTAAATTCCTAACCACATTTCTTGGCCAAAAGAGATTCCCTCATCTTCCTACATACTTGGCATATTTTTTACTTTTGTGTTGTAAATCCTCCAATTTCCTTTATTCTTAGTGTTTTTACTGTGGGGTTAATTATAATATTCTAATGAAGCTTCCCTGATTTTTTTTAATCCTTCAAAGTCTGTTACATGATATAAAGCTATAAAATCAAATAACTTCCTGCTGGCCTCTGGTTAACCATTTCTGTAGGCTGAATAATGCTCTCAGTAGGATAAAAAAGGTAAGCACTCAAGTAGGTCAGGGATTTCCTTACAAATAGCATTGCCACTCTATTGCTCCACTATAGAAAATAACAAGAGCATGTTTTTATCTGATTGTGAAGCCTTTGGCATCTTCTGTACACTTTCAAGGCTGCAGGCCACAGTGGAATAAGTTGAATTAATCTCTTTAGATTTAAGCTTATTTATCAAAAAGGAAGAAGGCTGTATGCTAAAGTCTTAGGTCAAGCCCTCTGCTTTCACGATTCTCTTCCACCTTCATACAACTGAGATGTGACTTAATAACGTTTTTACACATTGAATAATGTTTTGCAGCTGCCTTATGATGGCAGAGCACAGTAAGACATTGTGTAAATGTTGAGAGAGATAATATCATTATTCCAGGTATGAGTCCAGGAGTAAGAGTGTAGAAACATTTAACCGTCTTTTGGGAATTCAATGAAAAATGAGATGTAAATTTTGTTCAGTGTTTAAAAATATATGTACATATATTATATATATATATATATAGTGTGTGTGTGTGTGTATTTATATTTATACACATATATGCATATATATATGGAGAGGGAAAGAGAGAATTCATAATTCTTAGAGTAGACATGAAACACAGTATGATCAAAATATTTCTTGAAAAAATATTAAACGTTAAATTAAATTAAATTATATGTCATCTCTGAGGGCCTTCACTGAATTCTTATCTATTCTCTTAGATAGTTCAATTCAGGTTCTCCAAGTGTAGTCAGTGGAAACTAATGACATACTTGTCAGAGGCCTGCTTGTCAATGCTAATCTGATGATGTGGTCTTAGACAAATTCACCAAGTTTGCTAGATTTATCCTTGTCAAACTGCTACCTTTTAAGACTCTCTCAGTCAGGGCATCCCTCTCCCTTGTCCTCAAGGCCAGCTCCAAATTATCTATCTCCCTATTCCTCTCATTTACTTTCTTTTCCCCATCTGTGTCATTCTGCAAACTTTTATTAAACCCACTGGGGGGTTTACATATAAAAATGATGAATAAAACATACCTCCTACATAGAAAAACTGTGGCTAGTAAGGTATACATTCAACATGAACAATGGCTTATTGATTTTTAAATACTAAGTGTTTTTGGACACTAGAAAAGTGAATAACCAAATCTACTAAAATGGTATGTGAGCATCAGAAATTATTCACAGAAAGAGAATCAGTTATAGAAATCATTTGGAATTAACTATGAACCTTGTTAAAATGCAAATTTCTGGGCCCAACCTCAGAGATTTGAAAGAGTAGATGGAACTCAGTAATCTGCATATTTAACAAGTAATCTAAGTCCCAGTAGAGAACAATAATAATAATAGATAACTTAGATTGAGTGCTTATTAATAACAAATGACACTCCAAATAATCTACCAACCACAATTTGAGACACTGATTTAAGCTCTGCCATATTTTTGTTGTGATTACACTACCTTCTGGAGCAAAGAATTACCCTGTAGAAATACAGGGAAGAATATGTAGAAAAGGATCTTATCAGCGGACTATTGTCAAAATGATGTTCAGTAAACACCACCCCTAATCTCAGTAATTTACAATAGCAGTGATTTATTCTTCTAGATGTATGTTGGTTTCATCTGTTCAGCTCTGCTTTATGCTGCAGTGGCTGGGATTCTACAAGTCTTTATTTTAGAACCTAGACTTAAGATCCAACAGCTACCAAATGAAAGCTCTAAGTTCTTGTAGTAATTGTATGAGGCTCAAAGGGAGAAACACAACTACAACTTTACCAGGTGAGGCACCATCGCATTTGCCAAGGCAAGTCAAATGGTGAAGGCCAACATTAGTAGGGTGGTGTATGTGTCAGGTCCTGTCAGGAGCCAGAAACCATATTAGTTATTCAAAGATAATTTAATAAAGACTTGATGATGTCTTGTTGATATCTAATAAAGATATTAACTAGATAACAGAAAGCTATCACATCTCTGCCTAAGAGAACAAAGAGAGGAGTTTCAAATAATTAAAATCTATACACATAGATGAGGAGCCCTGTAATGGACTGAATTGTGTTCTCCCCAAATTCATTAGTTGAAGCCAGACCCTCAATGTGACTCTATTTGGATATAGGACCTTCAAAGAGGTAGTTATGGTTAGATGAGTTTGTAAGGGTGGGGTCCTAATTCAGTAAGTGTGGTGTCCTTATAAGAAGAGAAGGAGACACCAGGAATGTGTGTGCACAGAGGAAAGATCATGTGAGGACATATCTAGAAGGTCTGCAAGCCAAGGAGAGAAGTTTGAAGAGAAACACACCCTTTCAGCACCTTGATATTGGACTTCTAGTTTCCAGATCTGTGAGCAAATATACAACTATGTTTAAGCCACCCAGTTTATAACATTTTGTTATGGCAGCCTGAGCAGACTAACAGACTCCCTATAGAGCTGGAATTTAGATTTATGAGGAGAAGTTCTTGCCCATCTGAATTCTGAGGAGCCATTCCTTGGGCATGTGACATACCATTTCTGAGGATGGGTAAAATCCTAATGACAAAAAATATATATATATTTTGTAGAGTCATGTAGCATCAAATTATTCTGAAATATTGATTTTTTAAAGTTGTACTAGCAATAGTTCCCTTGAATGTATGAATTTATTAGAAAATTACCTTCAATAATTATTTAATTTAGAAAGATATTGAATTTTTGCTTTGCCCAAAGAAACTAAATTGATTGACATCAAAAAAACAATAAAGAAAAGAATAAAGAATGAAGGAAAAAATAAGAACACTAACAAGACTTTTTTATGTAGAAATATCTAATACTTCAAATATTATTAATACTACAATAATAATTGGATACGTCTTCCTTGTTAATAAGACAAACTGCAATAAAAACAGGGTTGCAAATTAAGTGGAATGGGATGCTAAATGTTTTAAAGTTACAGGCAACAAGATTTACTAATGATAAATACATTCAGGCTAAAGTAATAATAGGACACAGTGGGATGATTTAAAGAAAGCCACTAGAACACTCACTGTTCTCTGGTGGTGAATCCTGCCAATAAATTGATAAGCCACCAAAATAACAATAGTTTGCATCTAGCAATTCTTCATAAGAAGTCCAAATACAGTGTTGAAATATAATGTAAACAACTGTACATTTTTTTTTTTTTTTTTTTTTTTTTGTGGTACACAGGCCTCTCACTGTTGTGGCCTCTCCCGTTGTGGATCACAGGCTCCAGATGCGCAGGCTCAGCAGCCATGGCTCACGGGCCTAGCCACTCCACGGAACGTGGGATCTTCCCAGACTGGGGCACGAACCCGCGTCCCCTGCATCGGTAGGTAGACTCTCAACCACTGAGCCACCAGGGAAGCCCAACTACTGTAAATTTTTGAATATTGTAAAATATGGTTTTAAAAATTTTATAGTCACCATTAGCTGCAATATAATTTTAAGAGTTTTAGGAAAACTTTATCCCTGTGTACCTAGCAAATGATTCCAAGAGTTGTAAATAATCAGGGTTAACTGGAGTGAATTGTAAATAGTTTAAATATTTTACAAAAAAATCATTTTCAAAAAAAACATCAGACAATCTTGTTTATATAAGTCCTTTGCCAACAACATTTACTGTGCAGTTAATTTTTTGTCTCCCAGCCACTGACACATCCCTGGTTCCCCTCTGGACTCTCCCTACCCTCCTTTTCTATTATTTTCCTCTTACCTCATTTTCCCATGGAGAAACACAGAAATATTTGCCTGTTTTAATTTTCTTTCTTTTTCTTTTTTTCCCTACAAAGACTTTGCATGCTCTCTTTTGTTGTTTTGGTTCCTGCCCACCTCCAAATCACATACAAATAAGTTATCACAATGTATTTTGCAACAAACACAGTTTCCTTGCTTAAAAGGAATGGTGGTGCTAGACAGTAGTATGCTGGAACCAGATCACACAAATTTTATGGATGTTTTCCCAACTCAACAGTCAGTGAAGTCACTTTGGGAGCTTTAAATCAGTGTTGGGGATGTTGGAGAGGAGGGGAAAAGAGGGGCATTTAGATAATGGAAATGAGCAAATCTGGGCTTTTTATTTCCCCTGAAGCATCAGTTGTTTGACATATACCATCATTGCACTGGAGTTATTTGTTGTTATTAAATTGTATTAACAATGATGATAGCATTACTTAACACTTAAAAGTTTATTATGGATTGATGGTCTAATAATTTTACCAATTGTATTTTAAATCAATTAGTATCTGACACAGAAAGGAAGCTCTCTCATGTTTCTTCTTGAAAGGGCACTAGTCTCATCATGACTGTTCTACATTCATGAACCTAATTACCTCCCAAAGACCTCATCTTCAAATACAAAACACTGGAGATTAAGTTTTTATCATGTGATTATTGGGGGGACATAAACATTCAATTTATAACATTGTCTTTTTTTCCAAAATTGCCTTCTTGATCAAAGTCAGCAGTAGGGATTTTCAAATAACTGGTTCTAATTTTACCATGTGATTATTAGAGGATATTTTAAATCAATCCTCAAATATTATATTAACATGAATGCTACCATTAGTACAGTTGTAAGATTCCTAAAATTCCTGATGGATTCAGTTATTTCATTTTGCTTAAAATTTTCTCAAACTTTCATGCTTTTATTATTTTGTTTATACATAGAGTATAAAATGATGAATATAGACCTTGACAATAACAGTCATTTTATCCATCATTTTAAATTATTTTATTTTCAGATGGCAAAAGAAAAAAGTCTATTAGAGAGTTAGGGATGGACTTCACATAGAATCCAGTACAGTCAGAAACCTTTGAAAGACACGTTAAGTGACTTGTCCAAAGTCATAAATTATTGGGCAGTATCAAGAGTAGAATTCAGGTTTCTTGATTGCAAGTTAATTATCTTTTGATGACCCTAGTGTAATTAAATAAATCAAGTGAACCAATATTAATTTGTTGGTAATATACTCAATTGTTCACCTCCGCTTTTGGTGTGGCCTTGTCTGAGACTCTGTGAATATAGCCTCAGAGACACTGAAAGGTATTATTAATCCCCTTGAAAATAGCCATGAATTTTTTCTTTTGTTTTTTTCTCTTCTGTCACTGAGTATGTGACTCAAACTTCAGTTTAAAATAGTAATATAAATGTAGTCATTAAAAGAACTACATTAAGTAAAAGAAATCCATTGGAAGGAAGAAGGTGCAGTAAATTCTGGAGCTAATTAGAGAAAATGTTTTTAAAAACAGATATATCAAAAAGCTAAATAACTCAAGACCTAGTTGTAATATAGTCTAAAAGAGTGAAATATTTTGATCTGATTACATAACTAAGGATTTAATGCATGTTTTTCTGGTAATAGACTGATGTTTAAAAATTTACATAAAAAGTGATGTAGTAAAGAGATCTTTATTACATTTCCTAAAACCGATGAAAAATGATAAAAAAACACTGATTAATAGGAAAAAATATTTCTCATAAAACTAGGTTTGGAACAAATGATTGTGAACTGTATATTGCAATATACAGATTGTATAACGAAGGATACTGAGATCTTACATTTACTCCTTCAGATTTTACACAACACACACATATTTCTATAAAAGCAAATTATATAGTCTTGAAAAAAATCATAAACTATTAATGGAGGAAAATGAGTTTAATGGCATGGATGGATGAGGAAGAATGCCTTAGTATTCCAGATTTTTCAGTCTGAGTACGCAATAGAATTTTATATATATATATATATATATATATATATATATATATATATATATATATATATATATATATATACACTTTTTGTTATGTGATTTGCAATAGAGTGTTCAGAGTACGTATTTACACCTCTAATGGACTTTGGGTTTCACCATGAGACTTGCTTTAAATTGAGATCCTAGCAAAGGTGACATTAGCAGATGCTTTATATATGGTTTGGTGGTTAAATATGGTTTGGTGGTTGTCTTTGTTCTGGTCATAGCTGCTCCCCGTCCCCTCCACAGAGACCCCATTTACTCAGCTCAGGCTTGGACACTCCTCCTCAGGCCTCTGCCTGCAAAAAACCTCCTTACCCTACCTCACTTTGGACACACTTCTCACTCATCCAGTTTCTAAAACTCTGCATGGCTCACTCCCCACCCAAAACCCTCCATCTGACCCTATTATCAGGCTGCCTACATTTTCTGACCCTGTGCCTCCTGACTCTACTCATGGTATAATATTCTTCATCAGCCAGTCACTCTGCCACTTTGTAGACTATTCCCATTTAGTCTCTAACACCACGATTAGGGCCACCACAGAATTCCCTCCTGCACTTTGGTGGGAAACAAAACTGCTAGGCCTGCAGCCCTACATAGTGACTTTTGTATTTCAATTTTCTAGAAGGAAAGGGAAATGAATAAAACACTAAATGGAAATGAAGGCAGTGGGAGCAGGGGGAGGAATAAACATTGTATAGTTTGGAACAAGGTTGTGACATGATCTCACATTTTCAAAGATGACATTTGCCATACAGTTGAAAGTCTAAGACAAAAGTGAGGAAACCTTCAGAAGTCAAACACTGCCCTCTAGAAGAGGCATGATGTTGCCTTAGGTAGTGTGAATGAGAGGAAAGTAAGTAGAGTCTGGTTTCTGGATATGTTTTGAAGGTTGAGCCAACAGGACTAGCTGATGGATTTTGAAAGGAAGAGAGTAGTGAAAGATGACACCAAAGCATTTTTACCACCTTAAGAACCTGGGAGTTTAGAATTACTGTTTACTGACATAGCAGCCACAAAGGTAAATTAGTTTGGGGGAAAAATATCAAGAGCTTGGTTTGGAATGTATTAAGTCTTTCAAGTGTGTTAAACAGTCAAGAAGAACCATTGATTGTGTAAAGGAATATGTAAGGTTGAAGTTCAGGAGATATGCCAAAGCTTAATGTATACATTAAAAGTAGAATTGCCTCTTCTCAACCTTATTTGAAAACATGAATTTGTTCAAGTAGTTAAAGAAAATGACTAAACAAGGTATAGAAAACTTAGAATAGTAATTATAAAAACGTGTGAGAAAAAACACACAAAAGTTACTAGAAAAATATTGCAAGCTTGATGGTTTGCTGGGTACATTTTCTCAAATTTCAAAAGAAAAATAATTCTGATGCTATTGAAAATACTCCAGAGCACAAAAACTTCAAGAGAGATTCTAATTAAGTTTTGAATTAAGCTTTAATATAAATACCAAAATTTATAAAAAGTACAATTAAAACACAAAAACTAACATTATATGAATAAACTAACTCAGCTTACTAATAAACATATTTATCTTTACTAAAAGTTTTGTAATTTGAATCCAGTGTGTGTGTGTGTGAGAGAGTGTATGTGTATATATGTAATTCAAAGGTTATTGTTAAGAATGCATGTATATCATAAAGAAAATAAATCAAAAAGAATAAAAGAAAAAAATCAAAAAAGAAAAAAATCAATGAACTCCATAAATGATAAAATGTTTCTGATGTTTAATTAGAAATCAATGCTGACTTTATTTTAATGAAACAAGAACAGGTAGATTCTTATTTAGCACATGGATATACATAGATATATTGTATGGATATAGATATATAAATATTCAAAAGTCAGCTGCATTCTAAATGGAGAATCATTAAGCTTTTCCCATCAATGTCTAGGACAGTACAAAGATATCTATGCTGATCTTTATTATTTAACATTACTCTGGGAGTTCTAGCAGGATATTTTGATGTGAAAAGTAAATATAATATGTAAATATTGCACAGGAAAAGCAAAATTAACATTTTGCTGATGATAAGATTGAATAACTGAAAAATTGAAGATAATCAGTGAGAAAGTTGTTTTAAAAGATGCAAATTCAGTGAACATTTGAGTAAAAACATTATTATATAAAATCAATTGATTTTTAATATTTTAAAGCCATATAAAAACTGGAAAAGGAGAAAAAAATTCCAATTTTATTAGAAAAAATTTAAAATAATAGGAATAAATTTACTAAAATAGGTGTTGGACATAAATGGAAATAAATTTAAAACTTTACTAAAAGACAGAAAAATGACTTGAATTCAGAAGTCATAAAGAGCAAGATTAATAAATTTACAGAAAATGCATTCTTCATAGAAAAGTAGATAAGCTGTTGCAAAAGTTTTTAACTGGTAATATATTTTCAGGCTGTATGACAAAATGCTAATTTCTTGACCACACAAAGTGCTTATATGATTAATCAAACTAGAAACAATAGGAAAAAATATGACAGTTCCTAAAATACAATACACAGAGACCACTAAACATATAAAACAATATACAATATTACTCAAGGAAATGCAAGATAAAGCAATATTTTTTGGCAAAGTTTGATACTACAACATTTTGAAGAGAGTTTAACTGCTGGAATTATAAATCCATTGAATTTCTACACAATATTTTGGCAATATTTATGAAAAATAAAAAAAGCTAAACCAAGCAATCTCTTCAGTCAGTTTTGCAGATAGTCTCATACAAATTCACAAAGATATATGCTATGTAGATAAATATAACTTCAACATTGTTTGTAATAGCAAAAACAGCAGGAAATAGCATGATTGTCTATCATAACATTGGTTAACTAAACTATGGTAGACTCATAAAGTTACATAAAAAGTACCAGTCAAAAAGAGCTATATGCATATATGGTGTGAATTGTAATGTAGTTGGTAGCATTGTAGCAATGGAGACTTTGTGGTTTTGATAATATATTTATTCAGGTAATAGTAGTATAAGATGGCTATCTTTGGGAAAACCTGGGTGAAGTATACACTAAAACTCTATGTAGTATATTTGTATCATGTAAATTTAAAATAATGTGAAATAAGAAAGTTAAAAAAGTCTGTATGGTCTGGTATGGAACGATAAACTATATAAGTTAAAGTATAAGTATAAATATAATCTATATATATTCTATATATAAATATTCCATATATCATATGCATAAATATACATACATATTATATATACTGCATTTATTTTCTGGTCTGGAGCAGCAGTAAATGCTCTTTGGATGGTAGCTAGATTTCAAATTTTCTTTAAAATTTTCATACATAATATGGCATTTATGAAGATTTTACCAAGCATTGCAGGGGAAAATAAACCCATGATTGGAAATCAAGAGACAAAAAGCATACAATAGAGACACACCCACTGGAGTTTTCTCACATATTTAATATGCACATGAAATAGAGTGCAAGGTAAATGAAACTATACATGAAGAATTGAATAATTGTAATGAAAAATACCTTAACAGGTTAAGAACTTAGGAAATATGTTTAATAACAGATTAATCATAGCTGAATTAGTAAACTGGATGATAGATCAGAAAAATATATGAAAACTGAAGCATGTTGAAAAAATAATGAAAAAATTCAAAAATTAACATAAGTGACATATGGCACATAGTGAAGAAATCAAACTTACTGGAAATTTGAGTACTATGTATCTTAAGCAATGAAGAGGTAGTGAAAGTGAGAGTGGGAGAGAAAGAGAGAGCAAGGTAGAATTAAAAGCAATATTTTAAAAGCTAATGGGTAAAAATATTGAAATTAATTATATAGATTAAACCATGTATTAAAAGAATTCTATAAACCCAAAGCATGAAAATACACAAAAAATATACTCAACTAAATAACAGTAAAGTTGCTGAAAATTAAAGGCAAAGAGAAAACTTAAAAAAAAAAAAAAGGCAAAATGGCACACTATCTTCAACAAATCAGCCGTAAGGCTGACAGCTTACTTGAACAGAATTAATGAAAAAGACAGATTAAATGAACTTTCTTCAGTTCTGAAAAAATACCTGCTGAACTAGAATTCTATAGCCAGAAAAAATACATAAAAATTGAAGGTAAAATAAAGACTTGTTTCTATAAATATTGAAATAAATTATCATTAACAAACAATTAAAATAATAATAAGGACTTCCCTGGTGGCACAGTGGTTAAGAATATGCCTGCCAATGCCGAGGACATGGGTTCAATCCCTGGTCCGGGAAGACCTCCACATGCCATGGAGCAAACAAGCCCATGCGTCACAACTGCTGAGTCTGCTTTCTAGAGCCTGCAAGCCACAACTACTGAGACCATGTGCCACAACTATTGAAGCCCGTGTGCTCTAGGGCCTGCGTGCTGCAACTACTGAGCCTGCATGCCTAGAGCTGTGTGCTCCACAAGAGAAGCCACCAAAATGAGATGCCTGTGCACCGCAACAAAGTGTCACTCCCGCTCGACGCAACTAGAGAAAGCCCAAGCACAGCAATGAAATCCCAACACAGCCAAAAAAAAAAAAAAAAAAAAAAAGTCAGAAGTCTGACTTCTTTTACGAGCATGAGAAAAATTCTGGCTTTAAGCCAAATGTTTTTCAGCTGAGAGTTCCACAAAAACTTAGGCTATATATTTTTTTCAATTCAAGTGTTTTTATTTGTAAAAATAATGCATGTGCATTGCTGAAAAATGGAAAGAAATCATAGTACAAAGAGAAAAAGTCACCTATTTTCCCATATCCATTGTTAAATTTTATTGTACTTTTCTTGATATTTTCTCAGTATTTTACATGGATGATAGTATATGCATTTAATTTATAATTATAAATTTTCCCTTCACTCTGCTAAATTAAAGTGTTTTTGTTGTTGTTGAAAAACAATGAAAAATGATTATAGTGATCTTGAGTGGAAGTATGGAAATGCAGGATGGAATAAAGAGTAATGCAGAGTGTTAAATAATAAATAAAAAGTAAGTATTGATACAATAATAACAAAAACATACAGTTTAAATATATCTATAATCTAAAAACATGAGAATGATAGCATGAAAGGTAAGAAGTTAATAAATAGCTTTATGCTCTTTATAACACCCTGAAAGTTGTAAAAAGAATAATTACAAGTATACTTGAATTAATCACAAATCTTTTAAGTTTTAGGGTACCTGCAAGTAGAATAGTATATTTTAAAAGTATATATCTAAAAAACATTAATAGAATTAAACTAATAGAGTAAAAACTAATAGAGTGAATAAATGGAATTATAAATAAGGTAATTTAATCCAGAAGAAAGCAAGAAATGAGAGAATCAGGAGATTTAAACAGGATTGAAATTTTTTAATTATATAGTATAAACTAAACCAGATTCTTCAATTGAACAATAAAACATTCAGATTGGAAGGTAGGGGGCACAATGTACTGCCAAGGAGAGATACACCTAAATTAAAAATACAGAAAAACTGATCTATAAACAATGGAAAAAGTATATCTTATAGACACTACTCAAAAGAAGGCCGCTGTAGCTATGTGTGCATCAGACAAGTTAGATTTTAAAAGTAAAATATTGCCATAAATAAAGAATGATCTTTCAGAATAATTTTTAAAAATTACCAATCTCTCAGCAAGGTATAACACTTTTAAATCTGTATGAATCCAACAACCATTCAAAATAAACAACTTCTAGAAAACTGGAGATAAAAGAGAGCTTCAGTAATGTGAAAAACTGTATTTACAAAATCTACAGTAGCCTTCATACATAATGGACCATTGATGAATGTTTTTCTCAGAATTTTCCATGAATCAAGGATGTACGCTTCCTTCAACTTTCTGCCCAATGTTCTAACACAGTAAGACACTTTTTCGTATTTAACACTGAAAAAAATGATCAATTACAGGCAGGTTATAGATATAAATATGAAAGGTAAAACAATAAATCTTTCAAAAGAGTACATAGAAGAATAACTTCATGAACTTGGGGGTAGAAAATATTTCCTATGTCACATAAAGCACTAACCATAAATTAAGGGATTGATTAATTGGTCTCCAATAAAATTAGAGGCTTCTGTTTATCAGAAGACACAATTAAGGCAGTGAAAACGTAAACCACAGAGTAGGAGAAGATATTTGCATTGTATATAACCACAAATCAATTTTTAAAAAGACAACCAATTCAATAAATAACATGTACAAAAGACTTAGGCACATCACAAAGGAGTGCAATGGCAAGATTATTAAATATAAAATATCTTGTAAAGATAAGAGATGTTTTTCTATGTGTGCAAAGATTTCTTATGCCAAAAATATGATTATTTTGCTTTGACTATATTTTTTTCTTGGTAATATTCCATAGGATGATGACTTACATATTTGATGGTAGTTAAGATAATTTGTCAGAGTGTGCATAGCTCCCTTTAAAGCTGGGGCAAGAATATTGATGTTCCTTTTTCTTTGTTAGCTATAAAAAAAATGGTACCAACAGTATTTCACTCACATCTTTGAGTGTCTAAACATTTGCAATTTCTTCTAACGGTGTGGTTAAGTTTTCTCTGATCTAAAGAGAGGTCATATAGGAAGATATGCAATATTCATTCTTTTTTTTAATTGAACTATAGTTGACTTACAATATTGTGTTAATTTCAGCATACAACATAGTGATTCAGCTCTCTCTCTCTCTCTCTCTCTCTCTCTATATATATATATATATATATATACTTTTCAGATTCTTTTCCATTATAGGTTATTACAAATCCTTACTGTATACATTCTTTATTTTTGAAAGTACTGCCCCAGCCATCTCTCTCTGAAAATGAGGATGATTTAGATTTGCCAATGCATTATTTTTCCTTTAAAATAATCTCAATACTGCTCAACTATAGGAGCATTGAAAATGCTAACCCCTCTGCCAGAGTTCCCGCATTACTCTGTCAGCACTTTTATATTGTTTTCTTTTGCTCAGACATTTGGCTGCACGTGCTTTATCTGTGAAGTATCTTAAGTGAGCCTTCGTGGTGGTGCAAGATGGTAACCAGGATAATAGTACATTTCTAGTAGGTTTTGGTGAGGATAAGTACACATCTATTTAACATTTTGCATTTTTTTTCATGTTTGTATACCCCTCAGCTGGGGTTGGAATACCTCATAATAGAATTGAATTTTATTTGTATTAAAATTAAATTTAATTTATTATAATGTTTTTATGTATTAATTTAAAACTATTTTTAAAGAGGAATTATAGGAAAATTAATTTTAACTAAAGATATTTTATATTTTTATATATAATACTTAAATATAAATAGTAGACAAAGAAATATTCAATGAGCCATGAGTAGTATCCACTGTATTAAATGCATATATACATATATCAAAAATATCTTAATTATGTCCAGCTGATGCTCATAAAGGGAAAATCAATTAGCAAATTAACTATTGAGTTGCTAGACTTCTCTAAAGTTAAATAATTTTGCTAGCTATACAAAGAATGCCCTTGAATTTTACAAGTGTGAATTTATTACCAGGGAAGTCAGCTAAGCAAACATTTTTATCTGTTGACATTTAGTCAAGCCAGAAGTTTTTTATTTATACAAAGCTTTACATACATTGGGAATGTTTTTCTTCTTTCTCGATATTAACCACAGTGTGCTCTTTAGGCATAATATAATTAGGCAGGCATACAGACATTTCAGATATGTGAAATGAAGGGGAAAGAAATGTCCTAGTATTCATGGGATATTTAATATGTGACCTTGACTGAGTTAAGTATGTATGCATTTTTTAAGACAATATTGAAACTTAAGACCTAAGACTGTAAAACTCCAAGAAGGAAACATAGGGAAAAAGCTCCTTGACGTTGGTCTTGGCAACAGTTGTTATTGTTTTTGTTTTTAATATGACATAAAAGGACAAGCAAAAATCAATAAGAGGGACTACATCAAACTAAGAAGCTTATGCACAGCAAAAGAAACAATCAAAAGATGAAAATGTAAACTATGGAATAAGAGAAAATATTTGCAAACCATATATCTGATAAGGGGTTAAAATCCAAAATATATAAAGAGCTCATACAACTCAATAGAAAAACAAACAAACAAGCAATGTTAGTAAAAAGTAGGTAGAGAAACTGAATAGACATTTCTCCAAAGATGACATACAAATGGCTAACACATAAATGAAAAGATGGTCAACATCACTAATCATCAGGAAAATGCAAATTAAAATCACAATGAGATATCACCTCTCATCTGTTAGAACAGCAGATGTAGTAAGTATTGGTGAGGAAGTGGAGAAGAGGCAAACCTTGTACACTGTAGTTGGGATATAAATTGATTCAGCCACTGTGGAAAACAGTATGAAGATTCCTCAAAAAATTAAAAATAGAGCTATCATAAGATCCAGCAATTCCTTTTCTGATTATGTATCCAAAGGAAATGAAAATGTGATATCAAAAAGATATCTGCATTCCCCTATTCATTGCTCCATCATTCACAATAGCCAAGATGTGGAAACAGCCTAAGTGTCTGTTAATGGATGAATGAAAAAGAAGTTGTGGTATGTGTATACAATGGAATATTATTAGCCATGAGAAAGAAGGAAATCCTGTCATTTACAATAACATAAATGTACCTTGAGGGCACTATGCTCAGTGAGATAAGTCAAACAGAGAAAGACAAATACTGTATGATATCACTAATAAGATGTGGAATCTAAAAAAGCTGAACTCTTAGGAACTTAGAATGGTTGTTACAAGGGGTGGGGGTTATGGGAGTTAGGGAGATGTTTGCCAAAGGATACCTTATTGCTACTAGAAGATAACTAAGTTCTGGCGATCCAATGTATAGCATTGTGATTATAGTCAATAATGATATATTATATACTATAATGTTGCTAAGAGACAAGATCTTAAGTTTTTACCACAAAATGAAATGAT